>NC_045427.1:575009021-576275449 GCF_902635505.1 Sarcophilus harrisii | reverse complement strand
TATGTGATGTAAATGATCTTCTTTATGAATGAAATCACAAATAGAAAAGGAAATATATCATCAGAAGAAACAGATTAATTAAAACAAGAAATTGCGAGGGGAAAAAAGTTTGTTTAGAAAATTTTTCTAATTTTTTTTCCCCAAGAAGACTCATTGTTCCTTCCTAGAGACGTATAATTGAGAAGACTTAATAACTCTTTTAATGATCAAAGGCATTTAAAAAAAACAGTCCTTTCATTAACTTTAAGAGGCATATCTTAGACCTAATGGAACATTTTGGACAGCATAAATTGATTATAAATTGCTGCAAAGAATCTGCTCTAGCAACTGATCCTGATGTGTTTTCAGGAAAGAGGATCAACTCATTATTTGGTGTAGAAGAAATTAAGTTAAAGGTGACTTATGGAACTGACTTTAAATGACCAGGGCCAGGAAATACTGAGGAAAACTAAATTTGAATGACTTCATGGGATACCTTAGGTTTGCAGCCTATGACCATTTCTAGCCCTGAATGGTCACTGTGGTAGGTGTGTGGTATTGCTCTTTGCAGTTCCCCAAAGCCAATTCTTTCTACAGTCTGGGTACAGAAATGAACCATAATGTTCCTAATTGAAACAGCAGGGAAAGTTTAGGCTATTTAAGCCAATTGGATTTAGTGGCTCTCTGGGATCTGGCCAGGGTCCTGGAGTGAGCAACCTCTGCCTTGGCTTTGGGTGGTTGCAATTAGGAAGCTAGTCATTTTTTTTCTCACCCTGCTCAGTATATACTTCATCTTTTGCCATGAGAAGTTATAGGATCCCATATTCTTTTTTTATTGTAGCTTTTTATTTACAAGGCATATGCATGGGTAATTTTTCAGCATTGACAATTGCACAACCTTTTGTTCCAACTTTTCCCCTACTTCCCCATCCCCTTCCCCCAGATGGCAGGATGACCAATATATGTTAAATATGTTAAAGTATAAGTTAAATACAATATATGTATACATGTCTATACAGTTATTTTGCTGTACAAAAAGAATCAGACTTTGAAATAGTGTACAATTAACCTGTAAAGGAAATAAAAAATGCAGGCCGACAAAAATAGAGGGATTGGGAATTCTATGTAGTGGTTCACACTCATTTCCCAGAGTTCTTTCGCTGGATGTAGCTGGTTCTATTTATTATTGAACAAATGGAATTGATTTGGTTCATCTCATTGTTGAAGAGGGCCACGCAGGATCCCATATTCTAAGATGAGCTTAGACTATAGTAAATTGAGATGATTGACCATATTTTGGTGGGGACTGTGCTTCTGGAAAGTGATTCAGGGTAAAGAGAATTAAGAGATAAGATGCCGATTCTCCCAACTGAAAGAGATTAGAGGATCATATATCTGTATGAAGGTATATTAAACTTCCCCACCAAAGCAAATTATATACGGGCAAACTCCCCCTCCCTTCTCTATTCCTACCCAGGCTATCCTTTTGTGACTTTTTATCTTTCAAGAATGTCCTTGATATTTATATTAACCTGACTCCATTAGCTAGGACTATACTATGCACATAATTAATAGTTGTTGAATGAATGCATGGATACAAATGCATATTATAGGTGATTTGGTGATAGGTACAATATGTGATTTGCCATGGATCCTAAAACCCTGAGAAATGATCCTTTATTCTGTCGTTCCCTAGGGCCAACCCTTCCAGCTGTTTTCCTCAATGAATCTAGTGTGGGGACACAGATAACATAATTTGTAAGCCATTGGTAACATTCTAAATGACATCCTTTTGAAGATTGGATTTTGACATCTGTCAGTGGGTCACCACATCTTTGAATATGGGAACGACATTATGCAGGGTATTTCACTTGAATGTATGATTATAATGATAACGATGTATTTACTCACAATGAAAATCTTGATATTAGCATTAGCCGGTATTATGTTAGTTTCTTTGACTTCCTCTCGGCTCTCATTTAATTTGCTATTCATTAAAATAGAAATCTTTTTAAGACAAATTGTAATCTAGCAGTGCCTGCCCCATAATGTATTCATGGAGCTGATTTTAAAAAATTCAAGTAGCAGACTTTATTTCCATTTACTCCTATTACATTTCATCTTATTAATGTTAGTCCATCATTTTACCTTTTCCAGATTTTTCACTTTCTGACTTGGCCACCAGATGTGTTGAATATTCCTGTTACCTTTGTGTTATGTACTAGTCTGGACTACTACCTAATTTGGATTGCTACTAATTGGACTACTTGCTCTCCTCCTTATATACCATTACATACTTCCATGCCTTGCCTTTGTTGAGACTGTCTCACATATCTAGAGTGATCTCTCTCCTAGCATCGACTTTTTACAATCTCTAACTCCCTTTAAGGCTCAGCTTGTGTGCTAACTCCTTTTCTGAGTCCCTTGGTTGTTGGGGTTTACCTTCATTTCCTAATTACTTTGCATTTATGCTATGTATGTATATCTAGAGACATATGCACACATATGTGTATGCATATGTATACATATATGTGTATATGCACAGACATATGTTCTTTATTTTTTTAAAATAGCTTTTTATTTACAAGATAAATGCATGGGTAATTTTATAGCATTGACAATTGCCAAACCTTTTGTTCCAATTTTTCCCCTCCTTCCCCCACCCTCCCCAGATGGCAGGATGACCAGTACAGGTTAAATAAGACATATATTCTTTAAACTTTATTTGTCTGTGAATATGTTATGTTCCTTTAGAAGAATGCAAACTGGTTGAGGGGTAGAAACTGCTCTGTTTTTGTTTCTGTATTCCCAAACATTGTGCTTGGCACACAGTGGGAGCTTAATAGATTCAAGTTGAATTGAATAGAACTTTATCTTACAGCATTCAGCTTCTATCTGTAGAATATTCAAGTTGTAAAAAATCTTGGGGATCATCTAGTCCAAATGACCCATTTTAGAGATAAGAGAAACAAGGTCTATACAGGTTAAAAGACAATGGTAACCTAATGATATAGTGGTAGAGATGGGACCAGAAACCAGGTCCATCTATTCCTTCAGGAAGTAAAGATTGCCATGAAAGCTGGACAGTATCACAGCATGGGGTGATGGGACCCCAGATGATGACTGATCAATCTCCTCCATGTATTGTATGAAAAAAGGTACTTGTCAAGATTTAATTATCTCTAGAGTGCACTGGGAATTATTGCCTGCTGGCCCTCAAAAATCCCTATAAGCACTCTTTGGAGGAAGAAGGGAAGGTCTCCCTCCTCTAGTTACATCTATAGCCAATTGTCTCCCTAAGGAATAGCATTAATTTACAGAGGTGCTACTCCCATGAGCAACAATTTCTAGTTATTTGACATTGCTGAAATTTTCTCAGCTCAGCTAAACGTGGCATTAAATTATAGTAAAACTAATAGCCCACATTTATGTAGAACTTAAAGTATATAACTTCAGCTAGACATCATAACTTTTTAATGTAGGTATAATTTTTCAACTGAGGAAATTATGATTTTGAGGGGTTGTGACTTGTATGGTCACACAATTAACTGTGTATTAGAGAAGGGTTTTGAGCTCTGTTTTCTCCTATCTCCATTATTTCTTATGCTATCTTGATTGTAGTCATGGACAAAAAGGAAGGAAACAAGTATTTCTCAAGCACCAGGCATTTTAGATGGGCTCTGTTATTATCTCCATTTGAAAAAACTAAGGCAGAAAGGGGTTAATTGATTTGCTCAGCATCTCACAGGTAGTAAATGTCTCAAATTGGATTTAAACTCAGGTTTTTTTAATACCAGGTCCAGCTGTCTATCCACTTAAGCACCCTGTGGCCCCTAGAAAAGCCTGACTTCAGAAGACTAAGATTCTGGACCTTCCCTGCTAAGTGTGAAGTATGATGAGCAAGCATTCCTCTCTTCTCTCTCTCTCTCTCTCTCTCTCTCTCTCTCTCTCTCTCTCTCTCTCTCTCTCTCTCCTATGTGTGTATGTATTTGCATTCCTTACTCCCTTTTTAGGACTCATTTTCAGAGAAACTGAGTTTTCATTTTAATTGTTATTTCTCAAAGGAAAAGAACAGTAAGAGGAGGGTGGCTTATCTATGATTTCTCACCACCAATGTGACATTTTCCTTCTGTTTTTGGTTCTACACCAAATCAGCAACTCTTGGAATGGAAATGGAGATGGAAGTGTGAAAAGGCCATAGAAATCTTTGTTTTATCTGTTGATTTACTTTGGGAGATGTTATCTTTTGAAGAATAAAGGATCTTTTGGGGAAGGTTCTAACAATCTTCACACAAAGTACCTTTGTTATGCTAGGGTAAAAACAATAGTTTGCTCTCTAGTACAATTCAATCAAAGAAACATTTATTAAATGACTACCGTGTGCAAGGTACTATATCGAGTGTTAGGAACATAAAGACAAAAATGAAATATAAAGACCAAAAAAACCCCAATCAGACTCCACTCTCTGGACATTATCACCATGTTTCAACTGTCTTATCCTTCTGCCTGTGCAGCCTTGGTGAGTTCCTCCATTTTGAGAAAGGGCCAAAACAAGGCATTTTTCATTCTTTGGACTTTGTTGTCCAGCCCTGACTCAGGTACTTTCTTTCCCCTCAAATCTTTTCAATTCATTTTTACATATTCTCTTTCCCTATTAAAGTGTAAATTTGAGGGCAGGAACTTTCCCCTCCCTCCTTTTTTTTCTGACTTGCTTATATTTGTAGCTCCAACACTTAGCATAGTGCCTGACACATACTAAGTGTTTAAAAAATGCTTGTTGTCTTGAGACAGACAAGTCAATAAAAAGTCAATGCAATGTAAATATGAGGGAGTTATATATGAAGGGGATATTAGAAAGAGTGTTGACCAGGAAATCTTGAGATCTGAGTCTTGGTTTTTGTGATGTACTATGGATAGGTTGCCAGAATAGAATTAAGGGATACATATAGTAATTAAAATAAAAAAAGTCAGATAACTTAGCAGTCATTGAGTCACAAGAGTCACAAGAGATGCAGAACTAGAAGGGGTCTTCAACGTCACTTAAACTAACATCCTCATTTAACAGATGAGGAACCTGACGGCTCAGGGAGGTTGTGAATTGAGATCTGGACTGAGATCCCATACTTCCAAATTTAATTCTCTTTCCCATGTGTCTAAACTTCGTGAAACCGAGTGGTAAGGATGATATGTTTATTGAGAAAAGTTGACTTCATGGTGATGAAACTTGAATAAGGACTTTAAGTTTGGTAAATGGAAGCACATTTTTGTCTTCAGAAACATCATTGTCTCCCTCTGGTCATCACAGTTATGTTAACAGTCTTGGCTGGGAGAAGCCCATATTTCTTTAAGGTTTCTGTTCAAACATCCCTGGAAACTCTGAGCGGAGGATAATAAATGTAGATCAAGGATGTCAAGTCAGCACCACTTCCTTTGGACAGATACCCCCTGGCCTTTGCTGAGTTATTTCAGGTCCTATAATACCTTGCTTGGGCCTGAATCACATGGAGTCCAGATTGGGGCACTCACTGAATTCAGATGTTCACATGGAAGGTTATTTGGAATGGGAATGGGATGGAACTTATTTAGACTTAGCTTGGGCAGTGGTAGAAACTGTTACAAAGAAAAGTAGGGAGGATGATAGTTCTTTTCTTTAGATGCTTTCTGATTAAACAGCTCTCTCTTCCATCTTTCACAGAGCTCATAACCTGGAGAAGAGTATTCTTCCTTCCTCTTTTTTTTTTTTAAATATATATTTATTACTGACCATGAAGTTCCCAGGGATATTGTGGTATGGCCAACATCAAGACAATATGGGTTTTTTGTTTGTTTGTTTGTTTTTAATGTGAATAACTTCTCATACCTCTAAACTGGATAAAATATGTTAAAAAATATTACTTTTCCCTCATAGTGCAATATGTGTCCTGAATGATCCACTGGAAGAAATTTAATTTTGTTTCCAGTAATTTGGGGTTATAGATAGGATTACATCTCCCAGGCAGAGAACGTCATTAATCAAGAAAGAGGCCTCTTAATCCTTCTTTCAATTTTAATGAAACACTGTAAAATGCCTTTCACCAGCGGATGTCAAGCGTCAGTTGGGCTGTGATTAACATGCTTTTGTGACAGGTTTACTATAGTACCATGTTCCCAGTTATTCAGCAACCTAATTGAGGCTGTCTGTCAGGGTGGGGAAGGGGTGGAGCTGGGGCATCTACAAAGGCCCAGAGATCTCACTAAAGTGGTAAGCAAGAAAAATTAGCCAATAGTTCTTTCTTTCCTTCTTTCCTTCCTTCCTTCCTTCCTTCCTTCCTTCCTTCCTTCCTTCCTTCCTTCCTTCCTTCCTTCTTTCTTTCTTTCTTTCCTTCCTTCCTCCTCCACCCTTCCTTCTTTCCTTCCTTCCTTCCTTCCTTCCTTCCTTCCTTCCTTCCTTCCTTCCTTCCTTCCTTCCTTCCTTTTTCCTTCCCTCCTTCCTTATTTCCTTTTCAGGCCTAGAGTCAGGAAGACAAGTTCAAATGTGGTTTTAAATACTTATTATTTATGTGACCCTGGTCAAATCACAAACCTCTGTCTGCCTCAGTATCCTCTACTATAAAATGTGGATAATAATAACACCTACCTCCTAAGGTGGTTGTAAGGATCAAATGAGAAAATCATGGTAAAATGCCTTGTATATAATAGATGCTTAATAAATGCTTCTTCTCATCTTCCCCCCTTTAAAAACTAACATTTATTATATTTTCAAAAATACATTCTCTCTCTCTTTCTCAAATTTCTTCATCTCCAAATGAGAAAGTAAGAAAAACAAAACCCTTGCTATAAACATGTAGTTAAACAAAACAAATGCCCATATTTATTAAGTTCTTTTGCTCTCTTTTTTTTTCTCTCTCTCTCCTCTCTATATCTCTCCCTGTCTCTCTTTGTCTCTTTGTCTCTTTCCCTCCTTTTCTCCTCTCTCTACCCCCTTCCTCTCTCCTTTCTCTTTCTGTCTCTTTCTCCTCTATCTTTCTCTGTGTCTCTGTTTCTTTGTGTCTCTCTGTCTCTCTCTCTCTGTGTCTCTGTCTCTCCTCTCTTTTTCTCCTCTGTCTCTCTCCCTCTCCCGCTCTCTTTTTCTTTTTTTTATTTACAAAACATATTCATGGGTAATTTTTCAACATTGACCCTTGAAAAACCTTTTGTTTCAACTTTTCCCCTCTTCCCCCACCCTCTCCCCTAGATGGCAGGTAGTCCAATACATGTTAAATATGTTAAAGTATATATTAAGTCCAATATATGTATACATATTTATACAATTATCTTGTTTCACAGGAAAAATTGGATCTAGAAAGAAAGAAAAAAACCTGAGAAGAAAAACAAAAATGCAAGCAAATAATAACAGAAAGAGTGAAAATGCTATGTTGTGGTCCATACTCATTTCCCATAGTTCTCTCTCTTGGGGTAGCTGATTCTCTTCATTACTGAGCAACTAGAACTGATTTGAATCATCTCATTATTGAAGACAACCATGTCCATTAGAGTTGATCCTCTTATAATATTGTTCTTGCCCTATATAATGTTCTCCTGGTTCTGTTCATTTCACTCAGCATCAGTTCATGTAAGTCTCTCCAGGCCTTTCTGAAATCATCCTGCTGGTCATTTCTTACTGAACAATAATATTCCATAACATTCATATACCACAATTTATTCAGTCATTCTCCTATTGATGGGCATCCACTTAGTTTCCAGTTTCTTGCCACTACAAAGAGGGCTGCCACAAACATTCTTGGAGATACAGGTCCCTTTCCCTCCTTTAAGGTATCTTTGGGATAGAAGCCCAGTAATAACACTGCTGGTTCAAAGGGTATGCACAGTTTGATAACTTTTTGAGCATAGTTCCAAATTGCTCTCCAGAATGGCTGGATTCATTCACAGTTCCACCAACAATGCATCAGTGTCCAAGTTTTCCCACATCCCCTCCAACATTCTGCATTATCTTTACTAAGCATTTTGGCACTGGGAAAACAAAGACAGTGAAGGAAATGACTCCTACTCTAAATAATCCCAAAGAAGAAGGATGCTTAGAGGTTGATTCAATGAAGAAGTTGCAACAAATTTGGCCATTTTTTCCTTTTTTAATAGTACTCAAAGGGAAATCTAAAAAGTATATTTGATGGACGAGGAAGAAAAAACTGTAAGTATTTTAGTTTCTCCTGTGATAAAGCCAAAACACCAACCTGGCCAAGTAACTAGGAGAGCTGGAGGCACCCACTGGGTTTACCTTCTGGTATTTCTACAAAACACATCCAAAGTCAAAATACCAGAGTCTAACCTCTTAATCAATCACCCACAATCTCTTTCTCTTTCCAATGCCTCTTGTTCTTGTTAGATACCCACTGATAGGTAGAGATACTCTCCATTGTGCTGGTTTAAGGTTTGAGAGAGAGGAATATAGACCCAATTATGCAACTATCTGGTTCTTTGCCTCTGGACTTCACTCTGTGTGAGCAGACTGAATTAGATCTGGGATTCTTGGCCAGGAGATCTGGAAACTTCTTTTTTTAAATTGTTAACTATATTTCAATAGAATTAGGGATTTTTTAAGGTTATCTTATGTATTTTATGTTTATGTATTAAAAAATTATTCTGAGAAGGAGTGCCTGACTTCCATCACCCAAAAGATTTCTAAAGTTCCTTCCAGGACCAATATCCTTCATTTCTGTAACAAAAGGATAGTGGGGCATGAAAGACTAATTTTGTCTGTAACGTATTTGCCCAGTGGTTAAGCAGCTTTTGCCTTTTAAACCCAGCGATCTGGTCATCTCTAGTTTTCCCCTTCTTTCTCTAAAAAGAGTTCTAGATCTCAATAGTTGCCTCGCATGGAACTTGGTGTGGTGTTCCCCAAGCACAACCCACCACATCACCTTGGGGCTCTTGGTCTAGGAGGCTGCCAGAAGTCAGGATCAGCTGGTGGGAGTCATAGGAATCAGAATGGAAAAGGGTGGGTGGGAGTTGGTCCAGGCTGGAGTGGAATGCGTGTATTTGGGTAGCTGGAATGCTTTTAATAACAGGTGAGTTTTCAACATCAGGGTGTGGAGTGACTGGTATTTCATGCTTTGGGCTTGATCCTTGATTCTCATCCAAGTCTCTCCCTCCTTTTCTCCTCCACCCAAAAACTTAACCCTTTTTGAATCATAGATCCCTTTGGTGGGCTAATAAAATCTATATGCCCTTCTTAGAATAATGTTTCTAAACACATAAAACAAAATGATGTAGCATTACTAAAGAAAACAATTATGTTGATATTTAGTTATCAAAATATTTTAAAACAAGGTCACAGACCCCAGAAAAGGTAGGAACTTTGCTGTAGAAGTGGGAGGAGGAGGGGAAAGAAAAGAAAAAGAAAAGAAAAAAAATAGAAACTTTGCAATTCTAAGCTAAATAGCAGGAAGGAGAATTTTAGGTATTTTAAAAGGCATACCACTGAGAGAAAGTGTAGGGTTCCCAGCAATCAATAGTCTTGTAATGTTCCCCAATCACTCCAGGGGAATCAATCCCACTGGAAACTCTATATGTTAGAGAAGGTTCAGATGGATGCAAGCTCAGAAATGAACAGCTTATTGCCTTGACTTCTATTTGTAGGAGCTTGATCTCCAGAGGAGAGCCTGAGTTAATTTTTTTTGGGTTGTTATTGTTTGTATACAATCAGGGTTAAGTGACTTGTCCAAGGTCACACAGCTAGTAAGTATCAAGTATCTGAGGCTGGATTTGAATTCAGGCTCTACTGACTCTGGGGCTGGTGCTTTATCTACTACACCATCCAGCTGCCCCCTTTTTTTGAGGAGTCACTTTTTTAGTCTATTAGACAGCATGAGTTAGACTAGACTCAGTCTTAGTTGTAAATTTATTTAATGTTACCTCTGTTTCAAGCCTGTCCTAAAAGTGTTCAAGATCTGGCCTTTTTTTGTCTTTTCGACAAAATTCATACAATTATAGTTATAGGAGCAAAAAATGTTAGAAGTAAGGCAAATAATGGAAGAAACAGCCAGGTCTCTTTGATCAAGGCAAGAAAAGCATCCATAGCTCCTAACCCTTGTTAGAGAATTCCCTTTTATATGTCCTGAGGAAATAGGAAGCTTAGTCACTGCTCTCTCAGTGTCCAGGTATCTCTTCCGACAAAAGCCTAGAAATTATAGTCAATGCTCATTTGCACTGGAGAAGGGAGTTTCCTGACTGGGAATGCCATAGGTCAGGGAGATCACAATCTGGTCCATTTTCCTTTGCCTCCATACTCAGGAAACAATTGTTCTGCTGTGGGTGAATCTAGGCTTAAGGGAAAGGTGATAATGGCCAGGCTCTGGGTAGCTTTTGATTTGCTTTCTCCTCCCACAACTACAGAAAACCAAAATGCAGCTGGCCTTTCACCTGCCCCTCCCATCACCAACCTGGTCATTTGCCAAATAACCCCATCACCCTCTGGGGTGGCTCTATTCTAGCTCAGCCCTGGGCATGTTGAACGGCTGGGCAGGGAAGCCAGCATAAATTAACAGAAGACTAAACAGGGCTAGACCTTTCAGTCTGGAAAGTGTCAAGTATCAGGCCAGGCCTGGATTTTCCCTTTTTTAAAATTTTTGCCTTTCACCACTCCGGAGACAGCAGGGAGTAACAGACCCGTCCCAGTTCCCTCTTATTCTGGGGCTACCTGCGAGGTATTGAGTCTCCTTCCCTATCCCCCAGACTCACAAAGTATCATTTAAATGAACCATGATGCATTCCTTCCTTGCCTGGGAGTACAGTAAAACTGTCTTGTGTTGGCTGCCACAGGAAATATCATTAACAAAGGGGCCCTCTCTTGCTCTTGCTCCTGTCATTCTTGAGCAGGGTCTCTGTTTGACTGGGTAGATACTAATTCAATAAGAGGGAACCAGTGGCTATCTTTTCCAGGGACTGGGTCAAAACTTCCAAGTGCACAGCAATGAAAAAGATTTTTCAAAATGGAACAATACAATCTGAAAATTGTGAACCACAAGCTTCCTTTCTCCCTCCCCCTTCTGCGCCCTTTATCCTCAGCCAGTTATGTAAACCATTTTTTCCAGTATTGTCTTCATTAGGAGGCATAGAGAGAACCTGGACTCCATCCCAAGCGACTGGCTCCAAACTGTATTCCTGGTGCCTTGAAATGTCAGCTACTATTATATTCTGCTGTTGACCACGGCTTCCTCCAGTAGCTTTTGGAATAGCCTTCTGTTCTAGGATATAAAAATGATGTGCATCCAGAGGCTGTGGCAAGGAAATCTTGGGAAGTGATGGAGCCTTTATTCCAAGGATCCTCTCTCAACAGAGGAAATTAATTGTTTATATGGACCTTATTCAGGTTGGAAGAATCCCTTTTGCTGGGAAAAGGGGAAGGGTGAGGGGAGGAGGGAATGATGAGAGGAACGACCAGGGCTGTGTTTTTTCCCTCTAAGAGAGAAGACCACTTGACCTTTCCTATGCTTTTTTTCCTAGCTACCAGACAAAAGAGAGAGCATTTGGCACACCTCTAATTAGCTCCCCTATCACTTGTCAAGGGGAGGCAGGGACAAACAGAGAAGCAAAGGGAAAGGAAGCAGAGGAAAGGAGGAGCTGTCTATATCCTTATGTCCTCAAATACACAAGCAACATCTTTGATCTCACCAATAAGAGTGTTCTCTCAAAGGAGGCAAATTATTATTCATATATGCCTGTCCACCCTCTGACACTCCTGTCCATGTCTTCCCACGCGTTTGCCACAAAAGATCTCTCCCAAAACATGCTGAGGGTGAGGTGGGGAGGGGGCTTCTTGAGTGCCCTAGACTTCCGCAGGTGGAGCAAGGGAGCTGTCCAGCACTTCTCCACACAACCCACCTCTGATTTCATGCATTTTCTTGTTGTCACCCTTTACAATGCTTCATTATGTATAATTAAGTGAATGGCCCCAGGATTAATTAACCCTGGTCTAAGCAAACTGCCCTTGACACATGTCCACATGCACGGTAATAATCTCTGACTCTCAATTTCTTCATCTATAAAATGGGGGTGGGTGAGGAAGAGGAATTTTATCACTGATGATCTCCAAGCCCCCTTTTTCATACTTACATCATAGGATTCTACTATTTTATGACAGATATGTAAATAGATAAAGCATTATTAGGTGTTTACCACATGCCAGGCTTATTCTGAGTGCTGAGGGTACAAAAACAAGAAAAGATCCCATCCCTAATATCAGGGTGCTTACAAGCCATAAAGAAGAGGTGGAAAGCAGGGATGGAGGAGGCAATGAGGAAATGGAGGGGATGAGAGAGTGAACTGGGAGGGAAGTGGATTCCTTTGCATAAATAGACTTTCTTTGTGTCCCAGTCCCATTGGGAAGGCTCTCCTTTGTTACATCATAGGACTCTCCAGAATTCACAATTTTGCTGGATCTTAGGATCCAGCCCTGGGGCTGCTAGATAGGTGATATTGCTTTTAAAATGGAGTCCTTCTAAAACCAAAACTACTTGGTCGGAATCTTAGGTGATTAGGCAAATTGTGGCTTTCATAAGGTTATATTCATGTTTCAAGGTTAGAGCACATTTCACTTAGTTCTAATAATCATGGCATTAGCTCATGATTACACAGCACATTAGAGTTTACAAAGTAATTTCCTCACAGCAACCTTGGGAAGTAAATGCTGCTGGAATTATTATATCCATTTTATGGATTAGGAAATTGAGGCTCAGGGAAAGGCAGAGAGTAAGGAAATGTAGAAGGCAGGGCAGGTTGGTACTCATTTCATTGCTGTGAAGAAAAGCCAAGTTGAGATAATAAATATTCCATGCCTGTGCCTCTAGGTCAATCCAAAGACTTGAGTGATGCAACTTCAAACAAGATATAGGGAAGAAGCTATAAAAAGACATAGAATATTAGACTGTATGTGATTTTATTTTAATATTTTGTTTTAAAATTTTAATCAGTGCTTTAAAATTTTTCTCAAAAGGCTTTCCCAATGGAACTCTCCTTTCTAACAAAGAAAAACTTTGAAATAAGACCATCTGATCAAGTGATTTCATCTGAGAATTTATGTAAATTCCTTTCCTTTCCTTTCTCCTTTCCCTTTCTCTTTCCCTTTCCCTTTCATTTCCCTTTCCCTTTCCCCTTTCCCCTTTCCTTTCCTTTCCTTTCCTTTCCTTTTCCTTTTCCTTTTCCTTTTCCTTTTTCCTTTTTTTCCTTTTTCCTTTTCCTTTTTCCTTTCCTTTTTCCTTTTCCTTTCCTTTTCCTTTTTCCTTTCCTTTTTCCTTTCCTTTTCCTTTTTCTTTCCTTTTTCCTTTCCTTTTCCTTTTTTCCTTTCCTTTTCCTTTTCCTTTCCTTTTCCTTTTCCTTTCCTTTTCCTTTTTCCTTTCCTTTTCCTTTTCCTTTCCTTTTCCTTTTTCCTTTCCTTTTCCTTTTTCCTTTCCTTTTCCTTTTTCCTTTCCTTTTCCTTTTTCCTTTCCTTTTTCCTTTTTTCCTTTCCTTTTCCTTTCCTTTCCTTTTCCTTTTTCCTTTCCTTTTTCCTTTTCCTTTCCCCTTTCCTTTCCTTTCCCTTTCCTTTTCCTTTCCCTTTTCCTTTCCTTTCCCTTTTCCTTTCCTTTCCTTTCCTTTTTCCTTTCCTTTCCCTTTCCTTTCCTTTCCTTTTTCCTTTCCTTTCCTTCCTTCCTTCCTTCCTTCCTTCCTTCCTTCCTTCCATCTTTCTGTGAGGTAATTGGGGTGAAGTGATTTGCCCAGGGCTATACAACTGGTAAATGTCTGAGGCTGGATCTGAACTCAGTCCTCCTGAGACCAGACCCTGTCCTCTATCCAGTGCCCTAGGGTATGTAAATTTCCATACCAGTAGTTCCCCACTTGCTAGAGAGGGTGTGTTTTCCCATCTATTCTTTAGGACCAAGACTGGTTATTGTGATTACCAATGGGATGATTAATTAAATAATAGTCTCCATCATTCAAGGATAAATAGATGATATGAAATAAACCACTTTGTGCTTTCAGTAAGGTCAATGGTAGGATTTTTCAAGAATTAGCTATGACCTCAACTCACTCATTTCTTTTTGGTCCATATATAAAATAAAAGTTCAAGGGGGTTGGACAAAATGATCTCTAAGGCCTCTCTGGATCTTGAACTTAGGTCTGGGTAGGGGTTGGGACTGGGCTTGTCCAACAGAACCACAGGAATGGTGAGAAGTTTATTTATGGCATATGGACTCTTTGGACTTGGCCTCTGCGTTTAGTTCCTGCTCTGCATAAAACAAAGGAAAAGTTGGCCCCATTCTCTTGTTTTTCCATCCAAAAGTTATCTGGGGAGAAATGGAAAATGTTTTTTTTTGCTTGTATAAAATTCTTCCAGACTTAGAAAGACTCCAGAGCAATCTGGGGCCCTGGGTGAGAAATCTAGAATCCAAGTAGGAAGAGTTACAGATTAGAGCTTGTTGTGCCCTCCATCTTGTTCCTGGCTCTGCTGTCAATAGAAACAAAATGATGATTTCTGTCCAGCTGATGGCCCAACTATAAATATCCCCGTGCAATTGGCAGGCCAATTTGTGCCACTGTCACGGATTATATGGGTATGGAGGCTTCATGACCCCATGTTTGCAAAGCAGTTTTCCTGGAATGAAGTTCATGTCTATTAATAGGCTCTGGATTTGGATTTCTGCTCATGTCACATCGCATTCAATTGAATACAGAATCAGAGACTCTTAGCATCTGGAATCATCCAGGAAGGACTCATTTCTGTTCAGTATCATTTCTGTGAGAAGTGTGTTTATGTTATGTTTTCTTGATAATTGTTAGTAATAAAGCGTGTCTGACCATTTCACTCTTCTGCTTGAGAAGAGCTTGTGGCTTCTTGCCTCTTAATATGAAATATAATCTCTATTTAACATGCAAAATCAGTCTTGCAACATGTTGCTTTTTTAAATACATGGTATATTTTTACTAAAATGACCTTCGTGTTTTTGTTCACGCATGACAATATCTTTCAGCTCAAACACTGTCCTGTACACTGTAGTCTGTCCTATTCCCTCCCTATTAACTCCTCTCACAAGATTGTCCTATTTCATATATTTTTATAGTCACATATATATTATATACTTATATAGTACTGTCTATTAAATCCTAAGTCTGATCTCTGGAAATTATCTTCCTAAGGTTAAATAGGCCCAAGCCCCCACAGTATGCTTCCTACCATAATAGTTGATTAGAATTAGCCTGACAAATAACTTTTAGGATGGAGTATTGACTAAGGTGGTACAATAAGATCGGTTGGTATAAATATCCCCTCAAAAATCTATAATGGGGGAGGATTCTGGGAAGATAGCAGAGTAGGTTGGTAAATTTCAAGTTCTCTTGATTTCCCCCATAAATAGAACAAATTTGTTCCTCAGAGCAAACATAGACATGAAAAACCAATGAGACTGGGGGCAGACCTGGGGTCCTCCAGACACAACTTGAGAAGATCTGAAAAAAGACCCTGGGCTGGGATTAACCTGGCTGAAGTGAAAATGCCTGCAGGCTGGCTCCCTAGAAACATCCAGTGGGGACCCCCTCTGGCTAGCTGGATGTGGTGGGAGCCTCAGCAGGAACCACAGAGACTTTCACCTCCAGGATGGTTTGTAGAGTTGGGGTCTGAGTCCGGGAATGAACCTCGGCTGACTGGGAACCCCAGACCCAGCTGTGCTGCTGAGATGCAGCCCTGGGCGAGAAGGAACCAGAACCAAATGAGTGCAAAAGCTGTGGGGCTGGGACACTGCTAGCTGTGGGCACTGGGCTTGTGGAGCTCTTGATTTGGGATTCCTGGTCAGAGTGGAGAGCTTGAGGCATCTCCCCACCCTACAATTAGAGATGCTTACACTAATACTTCTTATTAAAAAATAAATAAATTGCCGAAGAAGAAAGAATTCCATCATAGAAACATATTATGGGAACAGGGAAGACCAGGATTCATCTTCTGGGGACACTTTAGTGGAAAAAGCTTCTACTCCAAAGAGTAATGTGAAATGGCTTCCTGATCAGAGAATTTATAGAAGAACTCAAAAAAGAATTCAAAAATCAAATGAGAGACATTGAAGGTAAAACTAAAGAAAAAATTAAAACCATCCAAGAAAAACAAGAAGCTTATGAAAAAAGTTAACCAATTAGAAAAAGAGGTACAGAGTCTCAAAGATGAAAATAAAGCTTTGAAAATTAGAATTGGGCAAGGGGAAGCCAGTGAAGCTATGAGACACCAAGAAATAACAAAACAGATTACAAAGAATGAGAAAATGGAATAGAATATGAAGCATCTTATTTTAAAAATGACAGATCTGGAGAATAGATTAAGAAGAGAAAATATAAGAATGATTGGGCTTCTAAAAACTTCTGACCAAAAAGAGAATCTTGACACAATAATGCAGGAAATAATCCAAGAAAATTGTCCTGGAGTGATAGAACAAGAGGGGTGAGTAGAAATAGAAAAAATCCACCTATCACCATCTCAAAGAGATCCTGTGTGGAAAACACACAGAAATATTATTGTCAAATTTTGAAACTCCAAGATCAAGAAAATTTTGCAAGAAATGAAAAAAAAACAAAAACAATTCAAACACACTGGAGCTACAATTAAAATTATACAAGACTTATCAGCAGCTACAATAAAAGACCACGGGTCCTTAAATCATATCCAGTGACATTCAAAAGAACTAGATAATATCCAGCAAAATTATCTATAATCCTGAATAGAAAAAAATGGATATTAAATGAACTTACAGATTTTCAAGACTTTCTATCAACCAAACCCGAACTTAACAGAAAATTAGCATATGAGAGCCAATATGAAAGATCAATTATAAGAAATTTAACAGGGACAAACTCTTTAAATATAAACAAATTATTTATGTTTTTAATATATGTGTGTATATACGCATATATATAATTCACATCAACAGTAGGGTAGCTCAAAAGAAAGACTGGCAGAGTTAAGTAAAAAGCACAATCATGTCATACAAATGAGGTTCAGCGGAAGAACAGACAAAGGCATTAGAGGGGGGAGGAGGGTTCATAGTTCTGAAAACTTACTCACATAGGGAATGGATTCAATAGACAACACTACATATAAACCATGAAGGGTACAGCACCTTCTGAAATCTATAAAGAAATAAGCAGGGAGGGATGAGTACATGGGGAAGCAGAGGGTGAGGGAAGAAGACAAAGAAGAGATCCTTAGATGGGGGAGGCTAAGTAATAGTGAGACAAATTAGGAGCAGTATTTAATTAAAGAGACAGTGGGGATAGGAAAGACAGATAGAAATAGATAGATAACTGGTCATCCTGCCATCTGGGGGAGGGGGTGGGGGGGGTAAAGAGGTGAAAAATTGGAACAAGAGGTTTGGCAATTGTTAATGCTGTAAAGTTACCTATGCATATATCCTGTAAATAAAAGGCTATTAAATTAAAAAAAAAATAGATAGATAGATAGAAAGTGGGTGTGAATGTAGAGTAGGTGTGGGTGTGTATGTGTATGTATCTCTATATCTATACATAAATATATCTTTTCTTAAATGTAGCTTTCTCAGGAGTGGGGGGGGGAGAATGAAGGGTGGAAAAAAAGAATAAAGTAAATAATGTGAGCAGCAGAGAACCAAAGAACAATTTACAAGGAAGTAAGCAAAAATGATCATTCATGAATATAATTTCTTCTACTAATATATATACTTTCTTGATCTGGTAATTTGTTGTTATATACTTTGAACCCTTCCCTGATGTTTTGTTGGGCATATGACAATGTTCTCTTTTGCTTTACTTTATTTTGTATTTCTTTTGTTTTCCTTTTTTCTTAATTTTTTTTTCAAATAAAAACTAAAATGGGGGAAAAACAAAAGTCTATAATATAGGAAAGGGAAGAGGGGAGGAAGGGAGGGAGAAAAATATGGAGATCAAAATCTTATAAAAAACAAATGTTGAAAATGACTTTAAAGTGAAAGGTAATTATAAAAAAAGAAAAGAAAAAAAGAGTCTATAATGTACTTATCCACAAGTACATACAGGATCCCAGGGAAAGTAGATTCAGATTTAGAGATCCCATGGATAATAGTTCATAACTCCTCAAAGTTTTTTTCTCTGCAGTTATCAAGATACACTTTAGTCCTATACAAATCCCTTATTCTACTTTTTCTTTGACTCTTCAGTGTCTGACATAATCAGTGCTTATTGGTTGGTCAGTAATAATTCTCTTTTCTACAATACTTTGAGGTTTATAAAACACTTTTTCCATAGCAACCCTACGACGTAGGCCATTTAGATATTTTTTATCCCCATTTTATAGATGAGGAAATTGAGACAGAGAGAAGATAAGAACCTTTCCAAAATCTCACAGTTGGGAAATGCTGGAGTTTGAACTTGAACACAAGACTTCTGGGTCTGGAATGCTTTTCCAAACTAGGTTTCTCTCAGTCCAGCTAAAACTCCAAATGGGGTCACAGAGTTAGTTGTGACTGAAACAACTGAACAACAACTCTGTGAACCAGAGATTTGATTAGCCAGAACATTCATTACCCATATCTGTCAGCTCAAAGAGAATTTACTTTAAAAAATTAAAATGGACTCTGCCACTCTCCGACCATATGACCTTGGCTCCAGTTTCTCCACGGTACAAAGAAGGATTATATTAGACAGCCTTCAAGTTCTAGCTCTAATTTAGGCTGTCCTAAATATACCTTGCATGGACATCCCTCTTTTACCTTTTGCAACTTTTAGAAATCGTGGACTTTCTTTATAACACTGCTGTTAAAGCACATGGGTACAACTGCTTTATAGACTAATTGGTCTATTAAGCTTTCATTAAATGTTGTATTGCAGTGGGAGATGGGAGACAGGGACAGAGGTGGGGAGGGCTAGTTGGAGAACCTGTACTGATCCAGAGTATATTCCCTTCTGTCTAATAAGAAATGACCTTCTAGGAGCTTCTCTAAATCTTACAGCACCTTGGTGAAGTCGTAAATGCAAGCATCATTGACCCCATTTTTCCAGGAAAGAAAACTAAACCCCCAGACAAGGGGGACATGTTTTGAGATCAGAGTGGGCAGGAGGCAGGTCTGGAACCCAGTCTCCCTGTACTGAACGTTTTTTTTTTAAGTTAAAGCTTTTTATTTTCAAAACATGTACATGGAAAATTTTTCAAAATCAACCCTTGCAAAACCTTGTATTCCAATTTCCCCTCCTCTAGATGGCAAGTAGTCCAATATACGTTAAATGTGGTAGAAATATATGTTAAATCCAATATGCACACATATTTATACAATTAGCTTGTTGCACAAGAAAAATAAAATCAAACAAGAAAAAAATAAAATGCAAGCAAATAACAACAAAAGAGTGAAAATCCTGCACTGAACTTAATGCTCAGTCTAATGACTCTCCATCAGAGCAGGGCTGAAGGGAGGTCTGTCCTCCAAGCATGGTTGGCAGGTACCAAACCTGACTAAGTGAAAAATGTCTCTTTATCAACTTAGGCTAATCACTCTCCACATTTTGCACATGGTTGACAATGAAAAATTCAAATGATTAAGTTTTGCATTTCAAATGTAAATACTCTATTAAGCTTTCTCATAATGAAGTCTGCTGACCTTCCTGGTATAAGGCTATTTTCAATGAACATTAATAGGCTGATTATCATTATCCTCTGGCCTGGGAATGGATTCTGAGGAGGACTTTGATCACTCCACTTCTCTAGGTTTATAATGTTCATAAAATCCAACCCTTCTATGGGCCAAAGCTCCTCTTTAGCTGGGGAGTCTTCATAGATGGCAGCTAGAGGTAACTAGGAGCTTTTTATTGATAAGCTGTGTCTGACTCTTCCTGTCCCTGTAGGCCATGGATTACATGGGATTTTCTTGGCAAACATAAGGGAGAGGTTTGCTATTTCCTCCTCCAGTTGGTTTACAGATAAGGAAACTGAGGCAGACAAGGGTTAAGTGACTCGCCTGAAGTCCCACAGCTAGTGAGTGTCAAACTGGAGTTGAATTCAGATCTTCCTGACATTAAGACATATCCAGAAAAATGATGGACACATGTGGTGAGAGTAAAGGGTAGCTAATGGTCAACCCCCGGAGCTCCATTAGTATCCCATGCAATGTCAGGGGGATCCCCAGAAGGCTGCTCACACACTGGATGGATCTCCTGGATTTACTGTAAGCACATTGCACAGGAGAGATTGTTAACCCCATTGCTGGGGAGATATACTAGAGTGCAGATCTGTTGAAGTATTTTTTATTTTTAAAAATTTAGTCATTTTTATTAAGCACATAAATAAAACTAGTAGTTCCACATATAAAGTAATATTAAAAAAAGAATTGTACATGAAGTTTTGAATCTTGTTTACCTATAGCACCACTGATGTATATTTTTAATGTAAGCACAGTCCCGTATGGGACAGAATAAACATTCATTTTAGGGTCAGTTTAGGATTGGACTCTTAGATCTCCTAGTTTCTAATTGTGTGGGGTTGGGTAAATCACTTGAATTTTCTAACTCCTGACTTCCTCATCTGTGAAATGAGAATAATGATCTTTGCATTATTTATTCCCCCAAGGGATTTTTTGTTTCAAGGATCAGAAGAGATGGTTTTTCTTAAAGGACTGTTAAATCAATGTAAGTTTGTTGTTGTTGTTCAGTCATATGTGACTCTCCATGACCCCATTGGGGGTTTTCTTGGCAAAGATGCTGGAGTGGTTTGCCATTTCCTTCACTGGTTCATTTTACAAATGAAGAAACTGAGGCAAACAAGCTTACATGACCGGAAATCTAAGGATAAATTTGAACTCAGGAAGATGAGTCTTTTCTAACTACAAGCCCTGCACTCTATCCACTGAACCCCTGAATAACCCTACCCTGAATAACGTTGAGGGGTCATTTGATATTCTTTTCATTTGATAAAAGGGGAAACAGGTCAATATAAGTGAAGTGAAATCTTGAAAGGTTGCTCAAATACATAGAAGTGGTAGAACTGGCATTCAAATGCGCCCAATGTTAGCCCAATCCAACACTCTAATGCGCTATCACCGGGCTGTCTCTCCTTGTTAGACCAAAATAGCTCCTGCTGTTGAAAAAGAGGTAATTCAGATAATTCTATGTGAGAGAGGAAAAAAAGAGAAAGAGGAGGGCAAAGGGAGAGAAAGAGTGAAAAAGAGGACTGGAGGTTTTAGAGAGATTCTGTATAGTGAATGAAATGACTTGTGCTCCACCATTAAAGGGCTTATAATTAGGTTAATAATTACATTGTTTCAAATTATAATACCAAGAAACTCTTTAAGGGGAAAATACCACCCAATCTCTTTCTCTCTCTCTCTCTCTCTCTCTCTCTCTCTCTCTCTCTCTCTCTTTAAATTCCAACTTGTGATCTTACTGATGCAGAGAATTCCAGGCATGGAAATCCCCTTCCACTAACAAAGGTGACTGGGGGAGGAGAGGGATGGTGTGGTTGGGGAAGTTGGGAAGACCTGAATTCAGATCTGATCTCAAATACTTTCTAGCAAATGTCAAACATTTAATCTCTGTTTACTTCAGTTCTCTTATCTATAAATAATAGTACCCACCTCTCAGAATTGTTGAGAGGAATAAATGAGATTTTATTTTCACAAAGACTGGACACATAATACATAAATGCTTATTTCCTTCCCCATCCCTGCCTCCCAACTTAATCTTTGTTTTTTGCTCCTTTGCACTGAATGTTTAATGGACCAATGGTCCATGCTGGAAGAGATAGAATATCTTAGTAGCAGGACAGGAACCCACCTGGGATGACTGGTGCTGTGTGGATCGGTGGGAGTATTGATTTGCAATAATAGTAGGTAATCACCAGACAGACAGTGACCAGGGTGTGGTCTAGGAGTCTGAGAAGCTTTTCCCTTTGGCAGTTTGACAATTGTTCTGCAGGTCCTAATAGAAAAGTACAGCAGAGCTCCCAAACTTTCCATTAAAAATAAACCCACTTGTTAGCAAGTTAGTGGAAAGCAAAGCACACTGCTTAAATTCCATTTTCATGTCCTCCCACTTTGGGGTACCGTGTAAAAAGTCTTCCAGCAAATAAAAGGCCCATCAGCAGAACTATTCTTTATCTGACAGCCCTGTTAGCCTTAATGACCATCTTCCCCATGTAAGTGCTATAAAGTATGGAAATATTTTTGTGCGTTATGGGGCAATTTTCTGACCATGATTTTCCCTGATAAAAGGCCTAGAAAAATGCATTTCCCTACCCACTCATTTGCTGTCAAAGGATAGTGAAACTCAGGACCAACTTAGCTGTCAATCCATAACAAATACACAATTACTCCAGGCTTGTTTTTTAAGCAAAAAAAAAAATTATTTTTAGAATAGGTGCTGGGTTCCATGTTTCAAGAGCAGGGCCCTTTGCCTTTCAGCATTTTGTATTCTGTACAGACTGCTTACTCTCTCGCCCTTGCCTTTCCATGAAAAGATGAATTTCTATAGGTGGTTTTCTAATGTTAGCTTAAATTAAAGATCTGCTTTGTTGGCCTTTTGTGTATTTCTTGAACAAGGGGAGGCAAGAAGTAATTTTTCTTGCAGTCTTCCAGAACCAATCATCCTAGGAAGTCTTGCCAGAAGGTGAACTGTAAATGACTGAAGTATTTGGAGAGGAGAAGGAGAAAATAAGAAAAAAGGAGGAGGAAGAGCAGGAGGAGGAAGAAATAGATGATCCCATTCTCAGAATAATGCACTAGACTTATGAAGGAAAGGAAATGGTAATGCTCCTGCAAGATAAACAGTTGACTCCTAGTCACAAATAATTGATGACAGAGATCCCAGATAATATAGCTTTGATAGAAAAAAAAATTTAATGTTATGGAGCATTTTTTCCTTTTCAGAAATCTTGATTTCCTGATTAAATTAGCAAGGCTTTCTGCTGGAAGGCAGTATTCTCCAGTCTAGTCAGAGGGAAGGAGGCAGATGTTACTCATCTCCCTGGGGTGGATTTGTTTGACTTTCAGCTTTGCACTATATATGATGTATACAGGTTACTACTCTTATAGATGAGAAAACAGGTTTATAACAGAGGTTCCGTGACTCGCTGCTTGGCCACATTGAGCGATAGTAAGCATCAGGGGTAAAGTTCAAAGCTCCACTCTCCCCACTGTACCATACTGCTCTCCTACAGGCAGGGGGCTGTACCAAGAGCCAGGGGAGAAAATAAAAGCTTTGGCTCTCATCCCTGAAGGGATTTTGAATCTAAAATGAAGAAAGCTGAATATACCTCCTCAAGAAATATCCGCATGCAGATATTGAAGTGATAAAAACTTAAGAGAGGCAGTGGGAGATCAAAGGAAGGAGAGCTCATGTTCCCCTAGAGAACTCAGGAAAGGCTTCCTGGGGGGAACGGGGTCTCTGAGCTGGGTCCCTGAAAGGTGGTTAAGCCATTGAGACAAAGGGGAGGGGGTGTTGAGATGGGAATGGCATTTCTGAAATTGGAAATCACAGGAGCAAGGGCTCACAGGGAAAGGGTGGGGAGTGTTTGGAAAGAAAATACATAGTGTAATTTTCCTGAGTAATAAAGCATATTAATAAATAATTTTTATTAACAGGATTGAGGGGGTAAATGCTGATATGCTACTGTATATCTACTGTATACTATTATATACTGTATATGGTAAATGCTGATATACTACTGTCTGTTGTATGTTACTGTATATTATAAATACTGATCTACTACTGTATATTATTGTATACTTCTATATACTATAAATACTATAAATATCTACTATGTTCTACTGTATATGGAAAATATGAATACACTAGTATATCTACCGTATACTATAAATGCTGATATATTACTGTAATCTACTGTATACAGTAAATGCTGGTATACTACTATTTATCTACTCTACACTATTGTATACTATAAATACTGATATACTACTGTATATCTACTGAATACTATAAATGCTGATCTACTACTATATGTCTATTGTATACTTCTATATACTGTAAATGCAGACATACTAATGTATATCTACTATATTCTACAGTATACTATAAATGCTGATATATTACTGTATATCTACTGAATACTGTAAATGCTGATCTACTATTGTAATCTCTTGTATACTTCTATATACTGTAAATGCAGATTATAAATACTAATGTATATCTACTATATTCTACAGTATACTATAAATGCTGATATATTACTGTACATCTATTGAATACTGTAAATGCTGATCTACTACTGTAATCTCTTGTATAGTTCTATATACTATAAATGCAGACATACTAATGTATATCTACTAAATTCTACTGTATACTGTAAATGCTGATATATCACTGTATACCTACTGTAGATCTACTGCAGATACACTACTATATATCTATGGTAAACCTACTGTTTAGCTGATATAGTACTATATACTGTAAGTACTGATATTCCACTGTATCTCTACTGTGTACTATATACTGTAAATGCTGATCTGTTATTGTATATCTAGTGTATACTACTGTAATATACAGATAGCACAAAGTGCATCTCAACTAAGATATTTTGTTTGAATATTGTGCTTTTCTCTTGTCCCTTCCTCCCTTCTTCATACTTTCATGAGTTAGGGAAGGGAGTACGTTTTTAAAAATGTTATTATGAATTTTATAAGCAAAAAGCATTTCAATATACAAAGAACAAGAAAGAAGTTTGTCTAAGAAATGACTTTTGTTAGGTAGCTTGTTTTTAAGTTTATGGTAAATTTAACAGGTAAATGACTAACTCTGTAGAGTGTTAGACTAGGAGTCAGGATCTGCTCTGCATTCAAATCTGGCTTCAGACACTAGTGGTGTGACCCTGAACAAGTCACTTAACTTCTGTTTGCCTGAATCTATCATAGAAGAAAATGGTAAATCACTCTAGTATTTTTTTTTTTGGGCGGGGGTGAGGTAATTGGAGTTAAGCGACTTGCCTACCATATTCAAGCCAACCAAATCAATCCATTAGCCATGTCTGAAAATCCCTACCTAATGTCCCTCTAACTCAGCACCTCTCTACCATAACAACAGCATGAGACCACAATAATGAGATACAATATTGTAAAAAAAGAGATACCAAATCTCTGTCAAAGTTGTGATCAATCATGGCTTCAGAACACTGATGTAACAGCATATGGCCCAGTTCTTGTCCATTTTGTCCATGGGGTGCTCTTCTGTTCAGACAAAATACTTTCTAGGAAGCTGTCTTGGAAAAAATATTTAAATTCAATTCAACAAAGTAGTTTCCCTTACTCCACTTAATAGTACTTTATTTTTTCCAATTACACGTAAAGATGATTTTCAACATTCACTTTTATAAGATTTTGCATTCCATTTTTTCTTCTTCCCTACAGCCCTTCTGTTCCCAAGGCAGCAAACAATCTGGTACAGGTTATACATGTATGGTCATATTAAACATATTTCCACATTAGTCATATTGTGAAAGAAGATTCAGAACAAAAGGGAAAAACCACAAGAAAGACCAAAACAATAGAAAAGTGAAAATGGCATAGTTTGATCTGCATTCAGACTCCATAATTCTTTTTTTCTGGATGTGGAAAGCATTTCCCCATCACAAATCTTTTGGTATTGTCTTAGGTCACTCTATTGCTGAGAAGAGCTGAGAAGAGAAGTCTATTAAAGTTGATAATTGCACAATGCTGCTGTTACTATATACAATGTTCTTAGTGTTAAGTCAGATAAATCTTTCCAGGTTTGTTTTTTTTCCCTGAAATCTATTTGCTCATCATTTTTTATAGAACAATAGTACTCCATTACATTCATGTACCCCTACTTATTCAGTTATTCCCCAGTTGATGGGCATCTTCTCAATTTCCAATTCTTTGTTACCACAAAAAAGAGTGGCTATAAATATTTTTGTACATGTGGATCCCTTTTAATTTGATGACAAGTGGGCTTTTGGCAGAGGTATTATCTTTTGCCCCTGTGACCTACCCTGTCACAGGACTATACAGATCTGCAGGGGGATTTTCTGAGGCGTGAATTGTTTTATTCATAGTGGTCAAAGGGTTTTGGACCTTTCTGAGCAGGGCTTCTTTCTCTTATGGAATCTACAGAGAAGACTGCTGGTCAGGAAAAAAATCTCTCTGAACCACTGCTTTGAGAACCTGTTAGAAGCCTGCTTATTAACTTCCTGTTAAGAGGTAAGGATCCCTGCCCAACTTACAACATTTTTCTCTACTTTGTTTTCCTTCCCATTTTTCTTCTTTCCTCTTCTTAAAGTTTCAGACTGACAGTTTTTAAAAAAGCTTTTGAAAAAGTGCTTTTTTTTCCAATTTATAAATATTTATTTTAAATAATAGCCTTTTATTTTCAAAATACATGCAAAGATAGTTTTCAACATTCACTCTTGCAAAATCTTGTGTTCCAAAATTTTCTTCCTTCCTTTCCCCTCCCAGACAGCAAGTAATCCTATATATATATATATATATATATATATATATATATATATATATACACACATATATATATCAAACACGTTCAGTTCTTCTATGCATATTTCCACATTTATAATCAGATCAAAAAGGGGAAAAATGAGAAAAAAGTAAGCAAATCATAAAAAAGATGAAAATACTTTGTTGTGATCTACATTCAGTCTCCATCTTTCTGGATGCAGATGACTCTCTCCATCACAAGTCTATAGGAACTGGCCTGAATCACCTCACAGTTGAGAAGAGCCACATCCATCAGAATTGATAATCGCATAATTTTTCTGTGTATAATGATCTCTTGGTTCTGCTCATTTCACTCAGCATCAATTCATGTCTCTCCAGGCCTTTCTGAAATCATCCTGCTGATTGTTTCTTACAGAATAATAATATTCCATCACATTCATATACCGTAACTTATTCAGCCATTCTCCAGTTGATGGGCATCCACTCAGTTTCCAGTTTCTGGCCACTACAAAAAGGGCTGCCACAAACATTTTTGTACATACAGGTCCCTTTCCCTTTTTTATGACTTCTTTGGGAAACAGACCAATATAAAGACACTGCTGGATCAAAGGGTATGCACAGTTTGATAGCCCTTTGGGAATAGTTCCAAATTGCTCTCCAGAATGGCTGGATCTGTCTGACAGTTTTTCAAAAAGAAAAGTTGCTTTTTATGACATCAGCCACCAAAGGTTGGGGAGGAGGCGGCGCTCCTCACAGCCATGATAAATGATCTTCAGAACTCACTGGGGCTCCATCACCGACAAATTCATCTGCCTCCTCTTCAGAGTGATTTCTGTTTTCAGCCTGTGTGACCCTGTGAGATGAGATCCAAAAATTTACCGTCCTTTGTGTCAGCTGATTTCCTCTCCTTTTTTTTTTTTTCAAAGCTGCTGCTTTTAAGTTTCAAAATTCTTTAAAGTTTAACTTCTTGATTCCAGAATGCTTCGGTGTGGTCATCTTTTGTTTGTTTACAATTTTAGGAGAATCAGGCAGGTTGAGAGATATTGTGATAGAATAAAGAAATATATCAGGATTCAAGAGCCTGAGTTCAAATCCTTCTTCTAATATTTGTTTTCTGTGAGACTTTAGGAGTAAATCACTTCATCTTTCAAAATCCAAGTTTCTTTATGATGAAAGTGTTGGGCTACATCAGCAATGTCAAACTTAAGTAGAAAAGGAGCCCTAAAAGCTGTATATTGTTGTTGTTCAGTCTTGTTTGACTCTTTGTGACCTCACTTACAGTTTTCTTGGCAAAGATGCTGAGGCTGTTTGCCATTTCCTTCTCTAGCTCATTTTACAAATGAAGAAACTGAGGCAAATTTGCTTGGGGTGATACAACTAGGAAGTATCTGATACTAGTTTTGAATTCAGAAAGATGAATCTTTTAGACCCCAGGTCCAAAATTCAATGTACTGTGCTAATAGCTAATATGTTATGAAAAATCCCACTATGATTGATTTGTCATTGGGGATACTCCAATGACAAACTAAACACACTGAAGAAAGGTAGATTCAAGGTGATTCCACAAAGGCACCAATCCTTGTAGCCTCACTTTACTTAAGGGGAACTTCACAAGGAATCCATTAAAGGAGAAAGGGGTTTTCAGTAGTGAATCTACCATAAACCAACATTATCAATATTGTATTACATTTTTATTCATTTTGTCAAACATTCTTCAATCACATTTTAATTTGTTTCTTGATAGATTCCAGAATTTTATGGGCTACATATAGTCAGAGGACTGTTTGACACTTCTGTAAGTGATTTCCAAGGTCTCATGTACTTTTATGAGTATTTTGTAATTGTATTTATATAGGTTTAGTGTATATCTTGGGAGAATGACTTCCAGATATATAATACTTTTTAAAGGTATTTTGAATGAAACTTACTTTCTGGAATTTGTTATTGCTAGAAGTGTTTTTGATTTTTTTTTGGTTTATTTGGCTACTTTTATTATTGCTATTATTTTACTTATTTTATTGTTATTATTATCTGGCTATTTAACCATTATCTGTCTCAAATGCCTACTTTGCTGATCCTCTGGAATTTTGTTTTTGTTAATAAATAGATATTGTCAACTTTCTATCTATTTTTATACTTTTTATTTCTTTCTTTTGTCTTATTACCATTGCTGGCATTTCTAGGAAAATTGTTAGGTAACAATAGGAAGAGGGCATTCTTGATTTATTCCTATATTTATGATATAAATTTTTAATATTTCCTTATTGCATATGTGAAGGTTCACCTATACCCCAACTAACTAATTATAGAAAAGCCAGATAACTAAATTAAATCAATTAAAAATAAACTTTTTGATGAATAAATTCTCAATCAATTTGAAAAATTATTGGGCCTTTGGGTCAGTGAATGAAAAAAATGACATCACATAAATATGTGGATGATTCTCTTGTGAATGTTTGAAGAGAATCAATCATTCATGCCCTTCAAGGCTATGGATAAAATATCAGGTCAACCTGGGAGTTTCAGTATTCCAATAGAAAGTCAGTCAATGTTGCTTGAATCCAGTTGTGAAGAACTTCTGAGAGGTAATTAATTGCCTTTGGAGGGAGTCAGGGAAGGAGAAGGAGAAGATATTCTTTCCCTTTCTCTATTCTTCACCTCTATTTGACCAGTTGATAATCTAGTGAATTTAAACAAATTGGATAATCTGCAGTTTCCATTGGTATTGGTTGTACCCAAAGTAGAACTGGAGGACAACAACATCTCATTAGAAGCTGAGAGACATCCCAATGACAAACTAAACGTACAGAAGAAAGGCAGCTTCAAGATGATTCCACAAAGGCACCATTCCTTGTAGCCTCGCTTTACTTAAGGATAACTTCATAAGGACCCCATTAAAGGAGAAAAAAGTTTTCAATAGTGAATCCACCATTTTTGGCACATGTGCTTTCTAAGTTTGAGCCTACTCTCCTAAAAGTTGTTTGTGCAAGGGGAAAATGTGATCTTGGTTGAAGAGAGGATATTTTTGTAATAACTTTTAAAAAATGTCTTAAAAATATATACCCATCTTTGTTATATCTGCTTAGAAATATTCTTTTTAAAAATTAATTAAATCTGGATGAAAATAAACACACTTGTGGGGAATCATGACCAACAAAATAGGAATAGATACCCCAGCCCCTAGAGTTACTATCTCTAGAATCTTAAGGAGAATAATAATCAGCCTCCTTCTGGAAACGCAATCAGCAAATGTAAGTGAGAATTAGGGGGAAAATTTCAGAGCAGGGGCTATACATATAATATCAGTTTTTTGGTTCTAGGGAGATTCTTTTAACCATATTTCAAAAAGATTTTTTTAAAAAAACAACTACTAAGTGTTATACTTTATTAAATGATCTTTCCCTTTACCCACTTTGTTTTAAGCACTCTCCTAGTGTGGCCAGATCTGGGCTATGATTTGTGCACCCTTAAGGGTGATTAGGACTCTGAAGGTCTGTGTGATTAGTGAACTGGAACAAAGGCCAAAGAATCAACTCTAGGAGATTCAACCAGTCCTACCAAAGGCACTACATCCTGACATAGATGTTATTTTTTTGCACACCTCTTTGGAGTAAGCCACAAATCTAAATTACTTCTTCCTCTGTCTTCCCACATCACCTTGAAATGGTTCATTTTTTCCATTCATACTCTACATCATATTTTTCTCTTAGTAACATTTTCCATTTTTCCACAACCCTTTGAAGTCCAAGTATATGCTCAAACACTGCAGATAGCTTTGCCATCTTGGATTTCCTCCCTCCCTCTCTCTCTCTCTTCACTGCAGTGATACACTCTTAATTCCAGCTAGTGGTCTTATCATCCAATCAGTGACATTATCCCGTTTCTATCTACATTTGTAAGAGCCATATCAATATTCAAACCATGTCTCCACATTATTGAAATGCCTTGTGTATAGAAAGCATCAGCTTCCTATGAACTGCATTTATTTCGAGAAACTGCTATGAACTTTGAAGTCATTAAGTATCCCCTTTTTATGCCCATGACGGAGAAGAATTGCAGCCGGCAGTATCTTTATTGAAAATTCTCCATTAGATTGCCATTAGTTGCTAATAATACATCATAATTATTCTTATAGGGTTAAGCTTCCCCTCTTCTCTTCCACCTGCCTTGCAGAGATAACCTCTAAGAATGCCCTGAAGGGTAGCCAGGCTAGAATTCAAAAGGCTTTCCTGCTAGCTGAATTCTCCAAGCAATTCATTACATTCAAAAGATTGGGAGAAATATAAAGATAATGGTTGACTGTCTGTACAAATTTCAGTCCTCTGTCACTACAGTCAGCTCCTAAAGTCAGACCAAGGAAATATTTAATTTCCCCTCTCTCTCTCTCTCTCCCTTTTCTATTACCCATGAAGGAAGAGGTTACCCTCCACCCATTTATCCTCCTTTATGGTTAGTGGACACACACAACTACAGTTAGGAAATTTGTCAATCATGTTGAGGCAATGGGAGCTCAGGTAAGGACTGGGTTTTGTTAGTCTGGTGATAGGACGAAGCCTTAGAAATGAATGCTTGGAATTTATAATTTGGACAAGAAGCATCTGCTGTCAAAAATCTCAGCTTTATTACTTTTATACTGTGAGAACGTCTTCCTGGATATTGTACTAGAAGGATGGGGAACTTGGACTACCTACCCTCACCCCCAATTAATTTCTTGCCATTGTTGAGCTTCTGATCACTAATAATAATACTAGTAAAAATGTTCATATAGCATTTTGCAGTTCATAGTATCTTTTTTTTTGGGGGGGGTATCCATACCTGTGGGTTTCACATTTGTAACTCTTCCATCTCCTCTGTACTAGGTGCTCTCCTTTTTTTCTAATCTTGACATCTTATACCAGATCAATGCTATACTGTCCATAGCTCTTGAGTCCTTGGCCCCCTTATCATATCACCGATTGTTCTGTGCCAGGATTCAGCTTGGATCACTCCCTTCATTCCCTGTCTTCTTACTCACCCATATGCTGCTAAATGAAAGTGGAAAATCAGGCATTCATTCTGAACTACAAATTTCTATTACACAACTTAAACTGGGCCCTCACTGCTGCTAGGCAATCCTTCAGTGTCTCCCTTATCGACTCAATATCCTACTCTTCACAATGAGGCTTCCAAACTTTTTTAACCCTCCTCAAACCTCCGGTGGCTCATCCACTCAGAGGAGACCCTTGCTTTGTTTCTGGCACATAGTAGGCACTTAATACGCGTCTGTGGGCTGATTGATATTTTCCAGAAAAAAATTAGGTTATTCACCATGATCTCCTCTTCCCCTTTTTCTCATCTCTTATCATTTAGATGCCTTTTGTCACTATCTCTTTTAATCACCCGTTTCTCAAATCAAAGCCCTCTCTTTCCATCCCATCTCCTCCAACAGAATGCCTCATCTGTTTCCAGCATCCTCCCACTTATCTTCAATCCCTCACTGACTGTGGGCTCTTTCCATATCTCCTACAAACAGCCAGCTCTCCCTCATGCTCAGAAAAGCTTCGCTTGATCTTTACATTACCCTTTTTAGCTAATAGTTTAGTGGCTCCCCTTTCTATATGAATTTGATACCATTGGTAACAACACCCCAAATGCTAAATCAAGCTCTGAGTTTCAGTGTTTGGGATTTTCTGAGGTGTGAAAACTCCCACGGAAAATTTTGCCCTTTGTAGCTAAACTTAGCTTCAGGTACTTTCTCTGGTCCTTCTCCACTTCTTCCAACTCATTTTTGTCTCCTGCCTTCAGGAAACATTTTCCAATCCTCTTAATTCTAGTGCCCTCCTTCCATTAATTGCTTCCTATTTATTCTCTATATAGTTTGTTTGTACATATTCACCTGCTTTTATTTTTATGGAATGAAATTTCAAGACTTGAAGCCTGAAAATTTCAGGTCCCATTCTTTCTCTGATTGTGAAATGCAAGTCACTTAATCTTCATAATACTTTGTTTTTCCATTGGTAAAATGGGTATAATATCTACAATGACTGTTGCACAAAACTGTTGGATCAAATAATATGGTCTCTATTGGAGAGTCCTGTATGACATGCTAGTGTGGTCTTTGATTATAAGAGAACAAGTGAAATAGTAGATAGAAATCTGGCCTCAATCATAGAAAGATCTCAATTCAAGTTTTACCTCGAACAATACTGATTATGTGATCCTGGCAAGAAGAATATACTGATAAATGTTTAATGACTGACATTCTGAAAAAAAAAAAGTTATATGCAAGTCATATATTTAACTAGCTAGGTGGCTCAGTGGGTGGAATGCTGGTTTGGAGTCAGGAAAATTCATCTTCATGGATTCAAATATGGCCCCAGATATTTACCAGCTGTGTGACCTTGGCAAGTCACTTGATTCTCTTTGCCTCAGTTTCCTGATCTGTAAAATGAGCTGGAAAAGGAAATGGTAAGTTTTCTTTGCCAAGAAAACTTCAAAGGTCACAAAGCCAGATGTGACTGAACAACAACTTATTTTAAAGTTTAATCTTCATTTTTAACATTTCCCCTTTTCTTTTGTAAGTCTAGACAAGAAGTATCAAACATAATGTCACCAGGCCACTCTCACAAGTGGCTTAAACCAGAGTGAAATATAGTACCTACCTGACTTAATGCCTTGATGTATTAATAAATAATAAATAAAATGAAAAATATATAAATGTGCAGTTTTCTGAGTCAATCCCTGTGGAGATTCTTATGTAGGGTTTAGTGGCTCCCATTTCTATATGAATTTGATGCCATTGGGAAACAGCACCCCAAATGCTAAATCAAGCTCTGATTTTCAATGTTTGTGATTGTCTGAGCTGTGAAAACTCCCACTGAAAATTTTGTTTTCCAGCTGCCTCTGGCAAGTCGCTTAATCTCTGTTTGTGCCTCAATTTCTTAATTTATAAGTGGAGGCAGCAGTGAGCCTCCATGATGGCTACGGTTCCTTGCATCTCTAAATAGGATCAGAGGATGCTTAAGTCCCAAGGCAGGACTTAAGCATCCTTTGATCTTATTTAGAGATGCAAGGCAGGGCTCTTCATTGGAGCTTCTTCTGGTGATGAAATCACAAATCTGGTCGGGAAAAGGATAACGATTATGGTCCTCTGAGAGATGGAGAGGCCTTAGCTGTCCAGCCCTCCCTCGGGTGTTCCCCGGAGCCAGGTTTTCTACCTGGATGACAACACGAATGTTAAAGCAAGGACATCTGATTCATTTGTGGTTGAAAGAAAAAAACACCTACCAGTTGTGAGACGGGGCTGCAGACAGGCTGCCTTTAGAGCTGTCTTCAGGACAGAAGGCCTCCTTGCTGTGATTGTTACTCTTGTCATCATTGCCTGGAAAACAATGGGAGCTGCCTTCAGCAGCCACGAGGAAGCCCCCAGAGAGGGACGTTAAGTCAAGCTTTGAAGACAGATGATGTGGCGCCTTCAAAAACATTAAATCTGGAAATGACACACCTGTTCCTGCCCCGGGGGACATTTTTCATTCCCGTTTCAAGGCTGCCTCTCCCTTCCCCTCACACTGCTGCTCAGATTCTGTCTCCCCCAGCAGACCCCGTTCCATTTGTCACACTGTCCGTCCCTGTTGGGCTCCCAAGGTGAAGGTCACCGCAAGAGTGGCTGCTGTAGGATGAGAACGACCCAAGTCGGATGCGGATTTTTCAGCTGAAAACTTCAAGGGAAAAATCCCAGGTTTTTCTCTGGAAGGTCTCGGCAGCCAAGATTAGATCTTCCCCCATCAAATCTGCAGCCAGAAATATCTTTATTGAAATGCTCCATTAGATTTCCCCTGGTTGCCATTGAAGCCTGAAGTGGAGCATGTAGGGATGGAAGGAATCTCAGAGGATTGCCTACTTTGACTCCTTTGGTGTATAGGTGCCTCGCTCATCTGTGCCCAGGCACTTAATAAATGTTTCTTGAACTAGATCTAATTAAATCGGAGAGGAGGGAACAGAGACTTAGAGGGGAATTGATTTGTCTGAGGTCACAGAGAAAAAAAAACCCACTGAATTTAGTCAGAAAAACTGGGATTTGAGAAAATGACTCTGATACTTATTCAACCTCCATTTTTTTCATCTGTAAAATGGGTATAATAATATAATAATTATTAATTATATATTCATATATATATATTATTATATATATATATATAAAATAATAAAAATTCTACCCGCCTCTGGAGGTTGTTGCGGAAATCAAGCCAGATTATGTTTAAAAAATGGTTGCCATTGCTATTATTACTTTCTAGGACCATTGGCCAATCTTAAAGTGTCACGGATCAGACCTCTCAGACTAATTAAGACTCACTGGGTAAAGGCTGTTCCTACAGTGAAAACTGGTTAAAAGAAATGCTTTTAAAAAAAAAATTCAGGTAACTCAAATTAGCCCAGCATCTCCAAGTTGAGGTCCTTTGGGGACGTCTTTAATGAATAGAGATTTGCTTGTAATTAGCAGTATCCATTTGCATGTAAACAATTAATGTGGTGAAGTGCTTAAAACAGTTTATTTTCCTAAGTAGGTTAATGATCTCCTTTCCTCCCACCTCCCTGCACCCCACTCTCATCATTGCCCCCACCCCTAGTCTTCTTATTTACTTCATTAATTATGTCTTAGGATCATAAAATCACAGAACTGGGAGAGACTTGGGAAGGAATCTAAGATTATAGGATTTGGAACTGGAAGAGGCTTTAGAGATTATTTAAACATCCTCTCATGTGCTCATATAAACACTCTCACACACAATCCACCTCCAAACAGTTTACAATTTATATCCCCAAATAATTTACCCAAAACATGAATCTTACATTCTCAACAATTGATAATCCAGTTTCTGCTTGAATACTTCTATTTATGGGGACCTCATTACTTCTATAGGTAACTCATCCCATTTTTGAACAATTCTAATTGTTAAGTTTTGTTCATATTTGTGTGTGTTTTTTTAGTCAAATGGAGCTGAAATTTGCTTCTTAACTTCTATCCACTGGTTTCTGGTTCTGTTCTCTAGAGCCAATAACAAGTAATAGGGATATTTTCCACCTGATAACACTATATGTTTGAAAGCTGCAGTCATGTCAGAGGCAGCTGGGTGCAATGGATAAGGTGCTGGGAACTAGAGGAAGGAAAACCTGAATTCAAATGCAGCTTCAGAGCTGGACAGGTCACTTAATCTCTGTCTGCCTCAGTTTCTTTATTTATAAAATGGGGATCAACTCTTCAACTACTTTTCAAGACAAGGCAACTCTTCAACTCACAAATGCCACAGAAGTTAAATCTTGTCTCAAGACCATGAAGGCAACCCAAGTTCTCATAAAAAAATGCTACATAATTATTATGTATATAATATATATGTATATATATGTATAATAAATGTATTATTATGTATATAATATATAATATATATTATGTATATAATATATATGATGAGCATTATTACATATTCATAAGGAATGATTTCCCACAAATAAGTAGAGAAAAAACATCACCATTATCCTTAGCAAGAAGTTAGATAACAAGGCTATAGGATGAGAATATTCACTCATCTGATGAAATGAGGCCCTGTGAGAAGTCTTTCCATCAAATGCCAGGAAAAAGAGTGAGAAGGAAGGATAATTGTGTCCCTAGAGTCTCTGCTTTGGATTAAAAAATTATTGAAGTAAATTTTGACACCAAAGAAATACTAAAACTTAGTGTCTGACACATAGTAGGTGCTTAATAAATGTTTATTGACTGACTTTTACAGTTTGCCCACAGCCTAGATGAACCTCAAAGCATCAAGAGGTGCTATTTAACAATATCTATTATTGTTCTTTCCCAATAAAATTGGGATCTCATTCCCTCCTACTTTATTGTAGTTCATTCATTTCAGTTATGATTCCATTTGAGTTTTTTTTGGCAAAGATAATGGAGAGATTTGCCATTTTCTTCTTCAGCTCATTTTACAAATGAGGAAACTGAGGTAAACAGAGTCAAGTGAGTTGTCTAGGGTCATACAACTAGTGAAATCCGTCTCTCTCCTCATAAATAATCAAATGGTGATCATCCTTTATACGTCTCACAGAGTTATTATGAGGATCAAAAACAAATCATGGTTAAGAAGATTTGTAATGTCAAAAAGGGCTATTTGACTAAAAAGCACTATTATCTTTACTAATATGAGATTTATTTACCTTTTAGAAGTAGGCATTTTTGGTGATAGAAATAGACTGGCACTCCCTGAGCCCAGCACTTCCAGACTAACCAGAGCATCTACTTGACTTCCTTGGATGAGAAGAGTACAAAAAAATTATATATATGTTTCTTTCTTCCCTAACCTCCCAACAGCTCACCTAAGACCCCATCATGGAGCTTAGAACCTGGGCTAAACGCTCTGGGCAGTTCCCTGTTGTCAAAACGTATCACAATGATTTTAAATTCTTTTGTGAATTGGACTTGCCAGGTCCTGCTGGAAGCTGTAATTTATGGGGATGTGAAAATACAGCCCAGGCCTTTGCCTCCCTCATGGCTCATCTTTGTCTGTGATTGCATTTGGACTCTCCTAGGTCATCCATCTCCAGTAACTGATGAGGAGGCTGATTCCACCAGCTTTCCCGGCCAGTTCATTTATTCATTCTGGGAGCGTGGTGGGATCTGCTTTCTTAAACATAGCTTTTGAATACTCAATTAGGGGACAAATGAGCGTGTCTACCCAGCAAGGATCTATGAGAAGGGCTTTGCCTTGGGGAGGAAGGGCCATAGTCAGAGAAGAGAGAGCCAGGAAAATACTAAAATGCCAGAACTGTTGTCCAATCATTAATTTCAGTTTTATCTGCAGGCATTCAGAGTCATAGCCTCAGATTTCTAAATTGCTTACATATTCCATTGATAAGTTTGGAGAAGGCCTCTTGGGTTCTGATTGTTGATTGTGATAAATAGGGCCCAAAGAAATATAACTAGGGAGGGGTGAATGGGGCTTTGTCCTGGGTTCTGACCTGGTCATAATGGGGGTTTCTTTTCCTGTGTAACCCCACCCCCAAGCTATCCTTTTGCCTGGTGCCCTCGGTTCTAAGATGCCCTAATAGGGACACTTTCCCCAGGGTCTGCCTTGGTCCATCAGCATATCTCCCACCTGCTATCTTCTTTCTTGCTCTTCCAGTTCTTTGGGGGAGCTGGGTAGTGGTAGATATGGAAGGACACAAGTTATTAGTCATTGTGCAGGATTAAACCAAACTCTGGAAGTAGAACTGGCCTTTCTCTCTTTGTATTATTTATAGGTCTGAGGGTCAGCCATGGGCAAAATTAGGAAGTGAGTCATCTTTACAAGCTCTTTTTGAAAGCCTTCTTCCTGGTCTCTGTCCCAGCTTTGGCTCTCATGGAAACCCATTTACTTCTCTCTTCCTATACTTTCTGATTTCCCTGCAACTCCATGGATTTCCTCAGCCTATTCCTAGCCACTCTCCCCACTCCAATCCAGTTACCTTTCCTGGAATCTTTTCATCTATTTCTCCCAGCCCCATGTGGGACAGAACTCAATCTACCTTAAATTGTACTGTTTTAGTCATTATCTTGAATATTAGCCTCCAACCAATCTGCTTTACCTTCTTAACTGCCTTTATAGCCTTCTTAGGCAAAATAGGGATGCAAAGAAAGTTTTTAATTCTATATAGGATCAATGTGATAAATGGAAGTTTTAATCCTAGGTAGCCAAAACCAAGATCATGAAAGACAACATGGACTAGTAGGAATAATGTTGGGTTGGAAGTCAGAGAAGATAGATTCAAATACTGACTCTTTGTGATCTTGGGCAAGTCAATTTCCTCAGAAGTCTCAATTTTCTCACTTGGAAAATGAGGGATTTTGAACTAAATGTTCTCTAAAGACCCTTTAAGTTCTCAATCTTATGATAATCCATTTCTCCTATGACCTGGTTAAATCACATGATCTCTCTCTCTCTCTCTCTCTCTCTCTCTCTCTCTCCCCTTTTTGCTGAGGCAATTGCAATTAAGTGACTTGCCCGGGGTCACATAGCTAGTTAAGTGTCTGAGATCAAATTTGAACTCAGGTCCTCCTGATTTCAGGACTGTTGTTCTATCCACTGCTCCTCCTAGCTGCCCCTCATGAACTCTCTATATCTGTTTTCTGATGTTTAAAATAAGAAGGTTGGACACAATTAACTCAGAGTTTCCTTCCAGATCTAAAATCCTATGTTTTTAGGAAGATTTTTATTGTCCTCTGAGACTCAAAAAAGGGAATGAGCTGTCTTGAGAGATGGTGAACTCCTTCCTTGGAAGGCTTTAATTATAGACTGTATTTGTTGGGTATGTAATAGTGAGGATTCTTTTCATGTAAGAATTGGACTAGATGACTTCTGAGATCCCTTATAACTCTCAAATTCTATGATTTTATAAATATAGTACTTTTTAAAAACAGAAGTTCTGATGCCAGAGCTGGTCACCATGAGGAGCAGTATCTTTGGGCTATATTGGATAGCAATGGGAACTGAGGATTAGTTGAGCTAACTAAAATTATTTTATAATTTCTTTTTGGGGTAGTCACTAGCCAATTTGCCTCTAAGGCAATTTGTTAAATGACATTATATAATGATGATTATATAATACAATATTAACACCATTTCATGATTTTTATATGACTTCACAGTGAAATTATATGGAATTTTTGATATTTGGATGAAATTTTTTTGTCAGGAAGAACTTTGAGTATCTCTTTTAAAAACCATATAATTTCTTTTGGCAAATTAATTGGGGGTGCTAAGTGACTTGCTCAGGGTCACACAATTAGTAAATATCAAGTGTCTGAGGCTGGATTTGAACTCAGATCTCCCTGACTCCAGGACTGGTGCTCTATTCATTATAATACCCAGTTGTCTTGATCATATAAAATTTAAAAATAAGTTTATCGATCTTTTGTATAGAATATTACCCAACTTTACAAGTGTGTTTTTCCTATTCCCTCCCCCACAGCCATCCCTTATAATGATAAAAAAATTAAATGGAAAAAAAGTTAGTTCATCAAAACCAGCTTACACATCTACCAAATCTTATAGTATAAACAATGTTGTACATCCCTAGTTCTCTATCTCAGCAAAGAATGGAGGGAGGGACTTTTTCCTGTCTCATCTTTGGGGTCAAACTTGGTTTTTATAAGTTTACAGCAGGGATCCTCAAACTTTTTAAATAGGGGACCAGTTCACTGTCCCTCAGACTGTTGGAGGGCTGGACTATAGTAAAAACAAAAACTTTGTTTTTTGGGCCTTTAAATAAAGAACTTCATAGCCCTGGGTGAGGGGCATAAATGTCCTCAACTGCTGCATCTGGCCCGTGAGCCGTAGTTTGAGGACCCCTGGTTTACAGCATTGTTTTGATTTTTGGGGGGTTGTTTTTTTATATTTATCTTATTTGTAATCATGTAAAATGTTTTCCTTGCTTTGCTTACTTCACTTTGCATCAGTTCATATGAATCTTCCTATGGTTCTCTATATTCATATTTCTTACAGCTCAATAACATTAATGTATCACTACTTGATAAGCCCTTTCTCAGTCAATGCACATCTACTTTGTTTCTAGTTCTTTAGTTCTAAAAAGGGTATTAGAGCTATTTTGGTGTTTATAGTATAGACCTTTCTTGTTTATTATTGAACTTCTTGGGGAATATGTTTAGCAGTGGGATCTCTAAGAGTATATTTAACTTACTTTCTTAGCATAATTTCAAATTGTTCTTCAGAACTGTTGGATTAATTCTCAGCTACACAGGGCATTAGTGCACCTATCTTTCCACAACCACTCCAACATTGATTATTCCCATTTTTTGCCATTTTTGCCAATTTGCTGTGAGGTTAAAGTAGAATTGTTCTAATTTATTCTCTTTCTAATTCTAATTCTATATTTCTATTCAGTTCCTCATTAGTAAAGTGGGAACATCATAGCACCTACCTCACAGGATTGTTGTGGGCATCAAGTGAGATAGAAAAATATAGGTAAAGCTCTTTGTAGACCTTAAAATCCCATGCAAGATATTAGTTATTATCAGATGCTTAATAAATGATTTATTGAATAAAAAACCACAAAATAACCAGTCATCATTTCTTCATTCATGTAATCAAATATTAATTTAATTAGCATTGTGAAAATGTCCAGGCTTGATCTTTGACTATTTTTGTTGGGCTACATAGACAATCTATATTCCACATGTAGCCACATACCCCCACATTTTCACAAGGTAGTGAGGGAATATGTTAAGAATCCCCTATAGGAAGGTGAGACCTGGATGTTTCATTCTGCATTTCCTTCACATACTGGCTGAACAAATAGTGTGTTGATTTTTCCAGCATCTGCAGCTCTCTGGAGATATCCATCAGTAACACTTGCCAGCATTTGGACCAGTTCTTCCAAACTGAGACAAGGTAGACATGACCACTGTCCTGAATCAGGGTTGTACTTAGGCTAGCACCTTTCTCTCGGCTGGTCCAAGACTGTAAGGACGCGATGCAACAGATCCCTCAGAAAAAGAGTGAGCAGAGGAGAATTAAGGGAGAATTCTGGATAAAAGAGATTATGGAGAAATTGTGATTTAATGGGAAGAGCACAGGGCTTGGAGTCAGAAGGTCTGGCTTGGAATTTTGGTCCTGTAGGGAGGATAATGGGCACGTAATCAAAAAAGGTACGGGTTTATATTCTGATGTTAACTCTAGGGGGTGACCGAGAGAAGTCCCTTCATCTCCAAGCCTCATTTACTCTTTTTTAGTCTCGCTGACTCTTCCTAACCCCATTTGAGAATTTCTTGGCAAAGACACTGGAGTGGTTTATCATTTCTTTCTCCAGCTCATTTTACACTTGAGGAAACTGAGGCAAACAGAGTGAGGTGACTTGCCCAAGGTCACACAGCTAGTTAGTGCCTGATGCTGGGTTTGAATTCAGGTCTTTTTGACTCCCAACCTACAACTCTATCTGCTGAAGCATCTCAGCTGCCTCTCTGACTCTGTCTCATCATTTCTTAAATAAGAATAAAAATTTTTGCAGTATTTATCTTGCAGAATTATTGCAAGGTTCAGATAAGATAATATATAAAAAGCATATCACAAACCTGAAGGACATCGTAAATATCAGCTATTTTTACTAGATATGTGGCCTTCAATAAATCACTTCATTTAACTGAGAATCAGTTTTTTATTTGTAAAATGAGGGGAAGAAAGGGCTATTTTTGGGATACCTACTTCAAAGGATTGTTGTGTAGGGAACACTTTGTGAACCATAAAGTCAGAGAGCCAGCACGTGCTAAGCATGGAGATGGAGAAATAGAAAGTCATTGTTCTTAAGGAGCTCACATGCTGGAAGGAATCCACATAGGAAAGGCATTAATATTAAGGTGGATTGTGAAGAACTTCTTGTAGAAGGTAATTTTTTTTCTTTTTTGCTGAGGCAATTGGGGTTATGACTTGCCCAGCTTCACACAGTTAGGAAGTGTTAATTAAGTGTCTGAGATCAGATTTGAATTCAGGTTCTCCTGACTTCAGGGCTGGTGCTCTATCCACTGGGCCATCTAGGGGCTCCTAGAAGGTAAAATTTTAATTAGGATTTGAAAAAAGCCAGGAAGCTGGGGAGGGGTGTAGTAAGAATAGGAAGAGATTTTCAGGTTTTGGAGACAGCCAGCGAATGGGAGTTGTCCTTCTCCTGCATAGGATCACTGAATGTTGGAGTTAGAGGGAACCGTCCAGATCACCCCATTCACCCACCCCTTAACCCCCTCATTTTACAGACAAAGCAAATGAGATTCAGAATAGGGAAATTCCTTGATTAATCAAGATGGCCCAGTTAGTTGTTATTTATCCTTTGTTCTCCAAGAGGACAATGACATCAGGGAGGTGCTGCCATGACTTACAAGTGGGTTGGATTTAAGTGAGAAAGGATTGTGTAAAGTCATCAACCTTCATTTCTTCTCGGGAGCCATTTGGGTCCAGTGGCAAGCTAGTTAATGGAGAAACTAGGACTAGTATGCAGGTCTTTTGATTTTTTAAAATTTTCTTTTAAATGTTTATTTTCTTTTATTTTTATTACATTTGAATTCCAAGCCATTTTTCTCCCTCTCAACTCCATAATATAGGAGGCCAATATTTCACACACACACACACACACACGAAATTATACAGTACATGTCCATATATCAGTTCTTTTTCATGGGTTCTTTGTAGTAGATTTTAATTCTTATAACTCAGATCTCTTTCTTTTTTCAATTACATTGTGAAATATCACATTTAAACTTAAATTTAAAATTGTCAATGGGGGTTAAACCATGGAAATACTTAGGGATGAAACAGCCATATAATGACACTAAGAACTCATTTTCAAAAGAAATAGTTTTGGTAGCTATTCAGATTCTAACCAACTCTATATAAATTATATTTTATCACTGATGGTATGAGAATAAAAATAGTCACTTATCATTGCTGTTGTCATTGTTTTAGGTATTCTTTAGGTAAAATGTACTAAGAAGCAAAGTAACTTATACAAGGTCCTGGATTCCCATAGAGTCAGATTGTCTTTGACAATCTGTCCCCACCTACAGAGCTCATCCCTAGCAGAGATCAAAAATTAGCCTCACCTAAATAAGTATTTCTGGCCTAATACACATCATAACCAGAGATCTGATGAATAGATGATTTCCTCTGGATCATTATATCTTATTATTAACTGTTTGAAATTAACTGTTGGAAGTGATGAATAAGCAAAGCATATCAGGGAGGAAGGCTAGACTCTAGTCCTGGGCATTGTACCTTTTTGGCCTTCAGTTTCCTTCTGTCTCCCCCACTTCAAAAAAAAAGGGAAGCCGGACAAGTTGATTTTTAGGCTCTCCTTCAGCTCTAATATTCTACAAAATCAGTAGTGAGAAACATCCTAATTTCTCCGGCTGAGAATTCTTGCCGAGAAATACATGGCTTTGCCTCCAGGAGAGACCTAGTAAATATTTCCTGACAGGCTGACTGACTAGGTTATTGTAGAAAAACTTTTACCGCTGGTACTTAGTAATTGGGAGAAAACTTTATTAGCTTACAGAGGAAACTTGACTCCCAGGCATGTAAACACCAGGGGCCTAACACAGTGAATCACAGCCAGGCAAGTGACAAGCAGAGACAGGTTCATATATTTGGGAAATCCCATTTGTATCTGAATGCCATTTGCTTAGGAGTGTAAGAGAGGTAAATCATTGCTTCGACTACAAAATGATCTGTATAAAGAACCTCTGACCTTTGTAAGAGATAGTTTTTATTGGTGTTCCCAGGGGTGGTTAGAAAATGGCTTGGAATTAAACCCCAAACCACCCAGGTACAAGATGACACATTTTTTTTTTTTTCCATTTTTGCAGGTGGGGCTACTAAAGAAAGTTGCTTTCTTGGAGGTTCTGGCATTCAGAATTTGGCCCAATTACAAAATGAATCACTGGTTTCCTTCCTGGTCAGACCACACTTGAGTTTTGTGTTTCATTCGACTGACCTCATTTTTAGAAGGGGATTGAGGTACAATTACATCCAGAGGAGTGTGGCTAGGCTGGTGAGAGTCAGAGCTGGCAATTCTGGTACCTGGGGCAAACAGTAGAAATGGTACCTTCAAATTAACTTTTAAAAAAGTAAATTTTTATTGATAGCTCCTGTTTTCCTTTTACCAACATTTTTCATGTCTTGTTCCTTACCATTTCAGAGCTTGTAATAGCAATAGTAAGTAATAGCTTATGACAAAGAATTTTAAAAAATTGAGAAAGCATTTGTTAAAGGCTTACCTGTGTGTTAGACCCTATACTAATCTCTGAGGGTAGAGAGAAATGTAAAAATATTCTCTGCCTTTAAAGAGTTCACTTTCTAATCAGAGAGCCAACATGGAAGATGCATACAGAGCAAATGAATGGTAATCTGAGAGAGGAAGGATCCAGCAGCTGGGGATGGGAAGAGGAGGGTAGAACCTTCCTGGGGAAGGTGATTCTCCATCTGAGTCTTGAAAGACTCTAAAAGTCTTAAAGATTCTAAGAATCAGGACTGAGGAGACAAGAGTATTCCAAGACTGGGGAACCATCAGTGCAAAGACATAGAGATATTGGGATGCAAATAATTTGTAAGAAACCAGCAAGGTGGTCAGTATTCACGGGTCATTTACTATCCAAAGGGAAATAAAATGTAAGACTAAAAAGATAGGAAGGGATCAAATTATTAAAGAAAAAAATTTTAATACCAAAAAATAGACTTTATAATTGATCCTTGGATATTAGGGAACTAGTGGCGTTTATCTGAGTTAGGGGATGACATGATCAGACCTACTCTTTAGAAAAATCATTTTGGAAGCTGAGTAGAGGGTGATTTGGAATGGAAAGAGACTAATGGCAGGGAGGCCAATTAGAAAGCTGTTACATTAGACTTGGTAGAAAGTGATAAAGGCCTGAACTAAAGTGATGGTTATGTGAAAGCCAGATCACAAAAAGGTTAACAATAAAGCTTCTGAGTAAAAATATCTTTTATTTTCTTTAGAAGTTTAGGAGAAAAGGAAAGGAAAGACATAAAGTGATTATTTGGGGGGGGGAATAACAAAGTCAAAGAGAAAGTGGATTTTAAACATTTATTTATTTATTTTAGTACAGTGAAGAATGGAATACTTTTGTAGACAAGGGAAGGAAACAATAAAAGATAAATTGAGGATGAGTGAGGAAAATACGAAAGGTGTGATGGTTCTGGAATAGACTCTGGAATAGAGGGCAGAAGGAGGCTTATCCTTGCCAAGGAAAAGTGCCTCCTCTTTTTTAGATATTGGATTTAAGTAGAAGGGACTAGATAAAAACATGGAGATTTTGAAGTGGTAAGGGTGATTTTTAAAAAAGAGTCCTTGGGCTGATTGACTCAACCTGTTTAATGAAATAGGAAGTGGGATCACATGCTAAATCAGAGAAGGGTGATTGGAGATAGCATAAGGGTCTTGAAGAGAAATGAATTTTCGAAAAGCTGCTCCAGTGAATTTAAAAGAAAACCAATCAGAGAGCATCCCTGGGCACCTTTCCAGATCCAAATATCCTATGATTCCATATTAGAATCATTTAACACAATAAACTCTTATAGTCTGGAGAGCCATTGACAATATTTGTTCTATCAAGTCAAATGGTAAATGTGTCGGCTACCCTAATTACATGCATACAGTTTGCACCAAATGTCATGCCTGTTTACTATCCAATTAGACTACAGCCGCCTTAATTTTAGGTCTTCCAATTCAAGTGGTGCAATGAAGATTAAATGTTAGGCATAATTAAAAATGCAGATGTAGTTCTATTGAATTATAAACCTCATTAAGTGCAATGTCCTGGGAAGACTCCTGAGATAAGCTCCAAAGGACTTGCATCCCCTAGTTATGAAAATGTTAGAAAATAAACTTAATAATTAAATAGGGTGAAGTGGATCCTTTAAAAATATGATTCGTGTCTCTTTCACACAGAAAGTTTGCTCTACTTGCAGATGGATGGATCCATTTAGATTGTGCTTTCATGAATATATACAGAGTGCCTCCCCTGAATTCAACACGGACCTTCTGAGCCAAGATACCATAATACCCCAGCATGATAGTATTATTAATAGCAGCTAATGAGTGAGAAGTTAGCTTCAGGATCAGGATCCGTGATGGCTTTGGACCTAGGGCAAGGGACTCAATTTTTAAGCCATCTAGGCAATTCCTAAAATATAAGTTGGGGCAGTGAAATGATACATTGGATGTGGAGTAGAGTCACAAAGACCCCAATTCATCATTCTGCCTACAACCTAACTTAGCTAGTTGAGTAACTTTGACTGGACAAGTCACGTAACCTTCTCTAGGACCAGTTTGCTTATAAATAAAGTGAGGATAAAAATAGCACCAAAAAGGATTGAATGAGATTTAATATAAAGAATTTTGCAATCTTTAAAGAGTTAAATACATTGCCTCTAAGTTAGCAGGGGCTAAACTACATCAGTGGAGTGAGTTTCCTCATGGAGAATTGCTTACATGGATAAAGTCACAGGTCCTGTCCAAAAATATTATTACAATGAGAGCAACTCATATATATGTACATATATATATATACACTTTATGTTTTACTATGTGTTTTACTCAAAACAATTTTATAAAGTAGGCAGTGATATTTCAATATTCCCATTTTGTAAACTAAGGAACCTAAAATATAAGAATTGAAGAGCATTGTTCAAAGTCACATGGCCATAAAGTGATGGCTCTGGAATATAATCTTAGGCTATCTTATTCCAAATTTAATATTTTTTCCTATCACACCATCCTGCCTCTCATTATAGGTATTCTTGGTCAATGTAAATGAATACCTAAAGACTTGGAGAGATAATCAATGTCCATGGATGGGCCGCGCCAGTAGTGAAAAAATGATGTTCACTATCCAAGTTATTCTATAGATTTATTGTAGTAGCAGAAAAAAGGGATATTTCATAGAATCATCCAAAATAATAACGAGTGAAAGGTCAAGAATGTCAAGGGATATAATAAGAAAAAGTAGCCATTTGAGAGGGTTGGCTCTGTCACATCTCAAACTACACACAAAGCAGTTATCTAAACTGATACTGAATAAAAAAGTAGGAATGTAGACCAATGGAACAGACTAGAAAAATCAAGACCTAGAAACTAATGCACACAGAAATCTCATAACCAGGAAATCCCAGAACACAATCTAGTAGGGAAGAGGCTCTTTATTTGTTTGCTAGGAAAACTGGAAAACAATTTGACCAAAAGGGAGGGGGTATTTAAATCAGTGTTTTTATAGCTTATCATGTAATAAGTTTCAAATGGATAAATTATCTAAATATATAGTCACAAAATGAAAAGAGTAGAGTGGAATTCAAGGTTTTATTTTTTATAATTATTAATAGGGGAAAAATTTGTGACCATACAAGTCATAAACATTTTTAAAAAGATGAAATAGACAATCTCACATAAAATCAATGAATTACTGCACAAATAAAATCACTGTAATAAGATTGAGGAGAAAGATACAATCTAGGAAAAATCTTTATAAAAATTAGTCTGGTCTAAATCTGACATATAAAATCTATGGGAAACTGAGACAAATATATAACTGAATCATTTGACAATTTATATTGAGAAATGTTCTAAACAAATAGTTCTCCAAAGAAGAAATGTAAATTATTAATAACCACCTGAAGGGTTCCAAATGATTACAATTAGAGTGCAAATTAAAAACACATGGATGCATAGCCATCAAAATAGGGAAAACACTAAAATAAACAAATAAACCCAGGAAAACTCATTCCTCAAGGAACTGTGGGAAAATTGCCATAATAATACAGTGCTGGCAGAGTTGTTCAACCATTCTGGAAAACAATTTGGGATTAGGCAAGAAAAGTTACTTAATCATTCATATTCTTTGACCCAGAAATCCCACTACTGGGATTACATCCTAAGGGGGTTATCAACAAAGAAAAAAAGAGCATATTTATAGAAATGTTCTTAGCAGTATTAGTTGTGATAACTAAAAGCTAAAAACAAAAAAAAAATGTGTTCAACAATTGAGAAATGACTGGACAATTTATAGTCTATTAATTTAATATAAGTTTTACTGTACTGCAAGTAAGACATGGAAAAATCTTGAAGAATAATAAATAAAAACCCTCCCTTGGAGTCTGGTAAATCCAGTTTCAAGTCTTGCCTTTGACCAGCGCTTAGCATGTCAGCCATGGCAAGTCATTCAAACCTTCATTGCTGCAGGCAACCATCCAAGACAACAAGGTACAGAATATTTGACACCTGCATTTCTAGAGGGATTGACAGAACTGGGAGTTTCTTACACTCATGAAATCACATGTCTAAACTGAAAAAAAAAAAAGACAAAGGAATGAAGAGTATGAAGAATTCAGAGAAACATGGAAAGATTTAAAGAAGACAATGCAAAGCAAGAAAAATAGAGCCCAAAGAACAATCGGCACCATTAATTAAGTTAATTAAGAGATAAAACTCTGGTTAAATAAGAACTGTCAATACTAATAATATGGTGCCAAAGGTAAAGGATGCATGCTTTTTTTCTGTTAAGAAATAACAGAATTTTTTTTTCCCAGAGAAAAATAGTTTGGAAAGAGATTTGTTTGTTTCTTAAAAAGTGTCTGTTGAATTAAAACAAAGTATGTCAATCTATTTGTTTTTTAATAAATGAAATCTAAGTTGATTAAGCTAATTGCCCCTTCCCATCATTCTTAAGATAACTCTGAGTTGTCTTCCCCATTGGAATTGTTTCTTCAGAACTTCATTTTTGAGAGTTTTCCATCTTTCCTGGACTGACTTTCCCTGTATGATTTTAGTCTGCTGGATCCTATCTATCCTTTATATGAACCCTTTAAAATCTGTTTTCCTTAAATCTAAGACTTCATGTCAGACTAAGGCTGGCTTTTCTTTCAATCTGTATCATAAATTTAAGAGAGAATGGACATATCCTATAAAGTTTCCTCTCTGGTGACCAGTTCTTCCTTGGTGGTGAGAAGCAGATCCAGAATTGCAGTTCCCTTTGTTTACAATTAATAATTAATTGCAGCACTTAATAAATGTCAGGAATTTTACTAAATTCTAGAGATAAAAATAGAAGCAAAAAGCTAGATAGTCCCTACCCTTAAGGAGTTTATATTCTAATTAAAAGGAAGTTGAAAAGGGGGAAGGAAGAAGGCATGATGGAGAAAGAAATAAAAAATAGGATGAAGGAGAGGAATGAAGCTGTAAACATGCCTGGTGTGGACCCTTCGTTACAATGGAGAGAAACTGAGTGATCAGAACAAAGTATTGTAGGGGTGGAGGGATCTTCCAGCATGAATAGATTTCAGGATGGAAAGATTTTCCAAGGTGAGAAGCCTACGAGGACATGATTATAACAGAAATACAAGAAACAGGAGAGGGAGAGTTAGTTTGGGGTTTTCACTTTCATGCTCCCCAACACCTAGAATTATATTATTTAGGTGATAACAGAGCTTCTCTCAAGGGGCCAGCAGCCATAGCTGAGATCAGGCTTCAAAGGAGTTCTTGAAAGATGCTAGTGAAAGTTGAATATATCAATGGGAGGAATAAAAGGCAGAAATTGGGAGGGAGCCAGGAACATTAAATCCAGCGGAGCCGACAGAAGAAATAAAAGCAGGAACCAAGATGACTAGAGTCAGATAGTGAGGGAAGCAGACTGATCCAAACAGTACAGACCTATGTGAAAAATAGCCCCTGGGAAGCTAAAGTCAAAACCAAATACGTGAAGTTATTTCATAGTAACTGAAAACAAGAAGGATCCACAATAGCCAAACCTTCCCCTGTGTCTTAAAGAAATGTTTCCAGGAGAAACTGGAATTCTCATATAAAATAAACACTTAATAAATTTTTTTTAAATGAATGAATTTATCCATTCACAAGTAAGACCTTCAGAATGCATCTGGGATACTGAGGAAAAACTGAGTCTTGTAATGTGGGTAAAGTGACTGGTCCAGCTCCAATTATCCCCTTATAAAGTAAGGTAAAGAGTAGAGAGTATCAGGCAGTATGGTAGGATGGGAAGAACACTAGATTTGAAATCAGAGGACCTGGATTCTGATTCCAGCTCTAATCTTAACCCTACAAACCTGTGAAAATGTGGAAAATAATTTTACTTTTCTAGGATTCAGTTTACTCATCTGTAAAATGCAGGGTCTAAGTAGACTAGATAACCCTTAAGGACCTTTTCAGTTTTATGCGCAATAAATTGAAGAACCTACAAAATGAAATACTGGTTTGATGGCATCTTAGCTTAAAAAAAATTCCTTAGCTGCAATCTTTATTAAGTATCTGAATAAATATTTTCACCTTCAAGGTTGGAACCACTTTGATCTAGGGTAGAAATGAGATTGCACTGCTGGGTCTCCTACTCCACATTTCTTACAGCGGAGCTCTGGCTTCCTGTTACAGCCAGTTTGATCTCATTTCATCTCATTGTAATTAAATAAGAAAAGATTGAAACCCACAGATCTCCCTGATTTATGAACACAGTACAGTCAAGGTAAATATTCTGAATAACTTTCCCTTTTTATTAAAAGCAAGTTGTGAAATATTTGCTCTTCACTCTGAAGAACACCAATCCATTCACAATCATTAGATTTTAGAGTTTTGAGCTCTCTCACTGACTTCCCTTTAATTCTTGATAGGTATACCCCACTGATTTTCATCCTGGGTTTTGTGATAACTTAAGGAGATTCCAAGGGCTAAATTGTGGCTGATAGATCAAAAGTCAAACAAAGATAAAGCAAAGAACTCAAACAAATTATCAATCCTATGCAAACATCTCTAGTGTGAAAAAAAAGGCTTAGAAGTTGAATTCCCTCACTTTTTCTTATATTTTTGAAAAACAGATTTATTCATTGTTAAATCTTTTTCTCTATCCTATGGCCAATTTTCGAGACTTCAGATCCATAGTCAGAATATATGCAGGTGTATTATGAAGAGTTGGGGATGAGGTTCTCTTGTCCATGTTCATTGAATGACTCTTGAGATCTCTGTCTGTCTGTCTGTCTCCTCTTGGATGGTCAGTTTAGAGAGATCTTTATGGTTGACAGCAACATGATACAGTGAAAAGCACAATGGACTGATTATTGTAAAGGGCTGAAACTCTGAATTGATGCACTGGGGTTGGACAACCGAGCACTTAAGGCTAATTACCCATTGGACAATGCTCTATTAGCATATGCTTGGAAAATGGCCTTTCCCACTATTCTGTGCTGGTTCAATCTTTTGGTGTATACAGAGAATTGTGGGAAGGATTGGGGGTAGAGTAAGACTAACCAGGGTCACTTTTGCGGTAGAGGAAGAGAAAGAAGGTGTGGAGATTCCTGTGTCCATTCCCTTCACTTCTGCCCCTAAAGACCAAGAATAAAGACCAAGGGCTTTTGCTTTTCCTGACTCCGGCTGATTCTAAGGCATGGAGGGTGCTAACTCGGTCTTCACAGATTATCATGGGATTTAAGTTCTAGTCCCGTTTCTGCATTCCCTAGTCATGTGATTTTGGCCGATTAATTTTCCCTCAGTAAGTCTCAGGTTCCTCATCTATAAAAGGAAGTTCGAATTGATGATCTTTAAAGTCTTACCTAACTCTGATGTTCTGTGGTTCTGAATTCTGGGGTGTGAGTCTTAAGTGATAGTACTTTTCTGTGTGGTTACAAACTTTTGCCTCAGAAATTTCCCAAGAGTAGAGGCTTCCTATGGCCTCCTGTATTCAGACTGAAAAAGTTCTTAACCTCTGGAAATCTTTCATTATTCCTGTGTCCTGCTCAGGGAAGAGTGACCACCTGATATAGGCAGTTTGGTTGAACAACTAGTTGGTATCAAAACAGGTAACGTGGTGTTTTAGTACAAATATGGCCCTTGCCCAGAACAATATTTCCTTCTCAGGGAGTCATTCACCAATATGCTTTGTCTCCCCCTTTAAAATGTAGATTTCTTGAGGGCAGAAACTGTTTTGTTCTTTCTTTTTAATGGTATCTCTAACACTTAGCTCAGTGTTTATCATATATTAAGTGTTTTTCTTTTCATTCACTCATTCATTATCTCTCACCAGGGCAAGGGATAATAACAATAACAACATGGAACAACAACATTTATATAGCACTTAAAGTTTTACAAAGCATTTTAATAATAATAAAATATACACATATAACATATACTAATATGTAACATTTATATAGCACTTAAGATGTGTCAGCCACTGTGTTGAGTGCTTTACAATTATCTTATTTGCGTTTCACAATCTTGGCTTCTATTATTTTCATTTTACAGATGAGAAAAATAAGGCAGATGGGTTAAATGACTTGCTCAGAATCCTGCAATTATTAAGTATCCAAGGCTAGATTTGAACTCACAACTTCCAGCCTCCTATCAAACCAACAGGGATTTGCTGCACAAGGGTTAGCAGTCCTGGAACTGTTTATCACAAAAGGGAGGGGAGTTGGAAAAGATGGTCAAAGTATGAGCTCCTGGCCAAAACCAAAGAGTAGGGAGGGGTTGTTTTCACATGAGGGGGGTCAATTTTAGTGGAGGTTGGGGAAATTACAGCAGGCCAAAACCTATGTAGAAGGTCAATAATGGGGATTAGGATAGGGACAAAGGTAGGGCTGAAGCAGGCCAGCGAAATCACTGAAGCCAGATTAAAACGGCTCAAAGCTATCGACTAAATGACATTTTTCAGGACTCAGAATTTATCGTTTTTAGGCAGAAGTCCCGGTTAGGCCCCATACTCCTCAACTCTGCCTCTGAAATGGGGCTGCCAGAAGCCAGGATCCATAGAAGTTTGGCTGGAAGTTTTGTGAATTAAAATTTCCAACTTGATAGAAATTGTTTCTTTGGGCTGAGGGAAGGGAAGAACAACTTGAATATGATTTTTTTTTTTACTTTGAGTTTCCTGAAAGACCCAAATAGAACCTGTAGAGTTTTTCTTGAGGACCAAAGGAGCAGTGTAAGGAAATTTCCTAAAAAAGGGAACGTGATCTGATTCACATAATCTCTCTGAGCTTCACCCAGAAGGTCACAAACTGAAATATACCCGCATTTTTAATGAACATAAACGGAGAGGTCATAGGTTTCTTTCTTCCCATGGGAAACTATTAAGCCTTGTTACCCCCTTTGAAAGTCCTCCTGAGTCTGTGCAAAGAATCTGAATTTTCTTTCTTGGGCTCAGTGTTTTTCCACCTCTGTAGGAAGGCATCCTACTCTCAAACCCAACTTTGACCTCAAAGCAAAGATGACTATATGTGCTTGATGGATGACATGTAGCAAAATCCCAGTCATTATATGTAAGGGACCTTTAGAAACCAATATGGTGGTAGTGGTGAGATATAGAATAAAAGGAACCAGAAGTTGTCACCAATATCCTAAATCACTAAGTAGGGAACCCTATAAAGCAAGTTAGACCCAATCTCCTCCCTCCGACAATTCATGGGGAAAATGAAGTCAAGTTTCCAGTCCCAGCTTGGTTCGTAACTCTCTCTGTAACATGGGTCAAAACTCTCTGATTCTCTGGACTTTCTTCTCAACCTGAAGGAGAAGGATCATAGAGATTTAGAACTGGAAAGGATCTTCATGGTCAATTAGACCAAACCCTTCATTTTACAGATGAGAGAACTGATAACTGGAGAGGTTAGGTTAGGTGAGATCTGAATTCAGATTTACAGACACCAAATTCAGAACTCTTGTCCACTACACTTTGCTGCACTGCATCCTCAAAATGGCTCAAGGTTCCTCTCAGTTAATGATGAGATGAATAAAGATGGGTAAGATGTGCATTTAGCCCATTCAAGAATGACATACCTAAAGCATTCAGGGAAAGGTAGTGAAATACTAGTCAGGAGTTGTACGTGTCCTAAGATAGATGTTTTTGACTATTCTTATCAGAGAGGGCTTCCTGAAATAGATGGAACATGGCTAACTAGTGCAGGAGTGACCATTTGTGTAAGGAGAAGGTTTGGAGACTGAAGTGGTACTGGTAGATCAAGAGCTATTGGCTAAGGAAACTAGGGAGCAGTGAAGAGGAGGGCGCAAGGAGAACTTAATGCATGACACAGCTGACAATCCTAAGGTTTCCAGCTGAAAGACTGTTTTTCTTAGCTGAAAAGGACTTGGTCCATTTAGGATCAAGTTTCTAAATAAAATCATAGAATGCTAAAATGAGAAGAGATTTGGGGAGTGTTTTCTATTTCTTGCTCATGACTAAAAATGAGGAGCGATGTGAGTCTCACTCTTTTTTGAAGATATCTGATTCCATTGTTGGAACTTAATTTTAGTTATTAGAAAGTACTTTCTTATATTGAATGCAATTTTTTCTCCTCATAAGCTCTTTTTTTCCCTCTTGCCTCTCTCCTTGGTCCTAGTCAGTCCTGTAGAGACAAAAAGTCTCAGATTTCTGAGACTTTGAGTCAGAACTCTGACTCAAAAAAGTCACAGATTTCTGGCGTTAAATGTCAAATTAGGAGAGTGTGTGTTTGGCCCTAGAAGTAATAGGGTATCACTAGAGCTTTTTGAACAGGAAAGTGATCTGGTTAGACCTGTGATTGAGCAGAATCATTTCCATTTCCATGTCACCTTAAATATTGGGGGAATACCTATCACATTTCCCCCCAGTCTTCTCCAGGCTAAATAACCCTGCTTCCTCAACAGATTATATAGATATAGATATAGATATAGATAGATGGATGGATGGATAGATAGATAGATAGATAGATGGATATATCAACCTGCTCATCCTTGTTTGGATGTGCTTCTATTAAAAATGTGACCCTTATAACTTAGCACAATGGTCTGACCAATACTGAAAACTGTCCTATGTCCTTACCCCTACTTCCTCTTAAAAACACTGCTCCATACCCTCATTCTAGCAGCTAACTCTGATAAGAACCTGAATATAATCATTAGCACAGGCCAGATCCCACCCCTTACAATTATCTCTTCTTCATCCCAGCCCGGGTTGAGGCCCCTAAATGCTGTCCTTTGCCACTAATAGGTACCAAAAGGGAATCAGGGGGCTCCAAATGGCTGTCAGTGAATTCAGCGAATTTATTTTGCCATTAACAGCCTTTGTGGAGGGAGGCTAACTTTATCTCACTTCACCGCGGGTGTGCTGGGATAATTGCTCGAGTACTTTGTTAAAAAGAAAAGCTCTCTACATTTCCATTAACTCCCCACATGGTGTCTATTCCACCTGGCCACCCTAGGTACCATTTACAGTTCAATTTCACAGTCATGATGGACTGAAATACATAAAACCCGCTTCCTCTCCACTTCACTAATCACACGCATTAATAAACACCCAAGATTCACAAGATCTCCTCTCCCCACCTTCTTTGTTCATGTCTCTGGGTTTTTTTTTAATTTTTATGAATAAAACCATGAATGTGTTTCCCTTTGAATTTTAAATTGCTAAAAGGAGTAAGTGCTTTCTAATGCAGCCCAGCATAATAAGTTACTATTTTGTGAAATGAAACAGGCAGCCAGGAACTGTTAAAAATCTGGAAAAAAAATCTCAGAACCATAGAGATGTGAATCTCTAATGGACAAATGTTTACCTATGTTCCAGTTAGACTGGACTGATAGTCCAACCTCACCCTGCCCTCCCTTCAGTCTTCACCTTTGCTCATGACATCTCCCATGTTGCAATGGTCTCCCTTCAACCTCTGCCTGTTGAAATCTTTCCCTTCCTTCAAAGCTCAGCCCAGCTTTCACTCTGCCCATAAAGAACCTTTTCTGATTTTCTCCCCTCCCCCAATTAGAAATCTTCACTCCTTCCTTGAATCTGATAGCATTTGATGTCTCTTCATTGTACTTAGCATAGCCATTTGTGAGATGTCTTATCTCTCGACTACATTATAAATTCCTGGAGGTCAGGGACCAGTCTTCTTTATCTTTCTATCCCTCTGGTTTCCTCGACATACTAGACCCTTAATAAATAATGCTTATTGAAGTGAATTCAATTAATCATATTATAATTTATTGTCAACTTGACCTTGGAACTTTGGGGTTGCAGAATTCTGATTAGTGATCATTGCACTGGGTGGAAAAAAATAGGAAGTTAAACTCTGCAGCCAGAACAACTGAACCCAAGGGACTATGTGTGAATATTCCTAATTCAACTCATGAGCCATCCAGATATGATTGTTTGGCCAGTTTCGGAAAATGCCTGTATTATCCAATGGCAATTCTCACTCTCTGCCCATCAATAGTAGGAACATTGGTTCAGAAGATCAGCTTATAGCCTTGGGATTTCCTAACAGGCAGCCACAGACTGGGATGAGAGGTTGATGTATTATTAAGGCTACGAACAACAGCTGCTTCCTTTCTGCTCCAATACTTTGACTTCCTTCCCTCCCTTATGGTGGCAAAGGTTGGCGATCTATGATCTACCTTCCACAGGTAAAATGGAAAGTAATTTTGAGGAGCATAATCAGTTCCTAGCTTTCTCCAGTATTAAATTTCTTGTCTTTGCACATTTTTCAAAAAAAAAAAAAAAAAACAAAAAACCAGGATGCTTACTTGTCAGGAATGCAGCAGAAGAGAGTCTTGCTTTAGTTAGGTGTTGAACAGAACAACAGATTCAGAATTTCAAGGAACCTAAGAAACCATCTAGTTAAATCTCCATTTGGACAACTCTTACCTTTCCAACACAAGTGTTCCTCCAGCCTTTGCTCAGAGACCTCCAACGAGAAGCACAAACCCAACACCTTGTTCTATTTTGGAACAGCTCTGATGCTTAAGAAAAATTTTCTGATTTCAGGCTTAAATTTACCTTTTTTTGCAGCTTCCATTCATAGCTCTTAATTTGCTTTTCTGGCACCAAGCTGAATACATCTAATCCCTCTTCCATGTAATAATTCTTCAAATACTTAAAGACAGCTGTCATACCTCCTTCCTCCCTTTCTCTTCTCTTATCCAATGGCCAATGACCTCTGGCAAGATAATGAGGTTTCTCCCACCTCTGAGTTTCTAAGACTCTATGAAATGGTGAATTTAGCAGCCATCATCCCTCTGCATCCCTGTAATCCATCCATCCACTGGCTGCCTTTCTTTAGCTGTGGTAGAGTTTTGCTCACAGCTTTCTTGGCCTATGACAGAGAAGGGCACTGGGCTCAGAAGACTGGCATGATTCCACCCTGGAACATCCTGACTGCTTATTCCTAGCATGAACTGCTACATACTGGAAATCAGGGTGGAAAAGGTTAGCTTCTAAAATCTCCTTAGAAAGGCAGGAAATCAATGAGCCTGCTGAGCAAAGCTTCAGAGTTTGGAAGGATTACAAAGTGGGGTGAGATGAGGAAACCCCCCTCCCCCAGACAACAGAAATCATTTTTTCCCTCCTCACATACTTGGGCTCAGAAGAAAGGGAAAGTATCAATCAATGGGACACTTAAAGCTGTGTCTCCATGACATCAAATCAGTTGAAAGATAAACTGAAAACTTGGCAAAAACAAAAGGAAATGAAAAATGACAAAATCTAATTTTCATTTTAGCCAGATTTTTATTTGATTTTATCATGTTAGTTTATGTCTAGAGGTCTCACCCTTTAATTAGATTGAGTTTATCATTTTATTTGATCCTTACAATAACTTTCTGAGTTAGTACGAGTACTATTGTTACCTCTCTTTTGTATAGAGGGAACTGAGGGTTAGAAAGAGGTATACTTGCCTAAGATTATATAACCAATAACCTACCTCTATTAATTATGGTGTTCTTTTCTATCTCATCATATCATTTAGCCAAGTACAACAATTCAGATCAGGGGCCAAACAACAGCTATAATGCATGTGTGAATGAATGAATGAAAAAGCATGTATTAAGTGCTAATACTAAATACTAAGTATTGTGGATACAAATAGTAAAATGTAATAGAATGTCCTAGCTCTTGAGTCCACCCTCTATTTGGAGGAAACAACAGATATGAGACTCCAACTTTAAGGAGAAAGGAAAGGTTTAGAAGTCCTAAGAATGAAGAAGTATGAAAAAGCCCAAGGTGCATTAGCAGGAGAATTGATGAGTAGAGGATTAGCCACTTTCATTCTTGTAAGGGGGATGTAGAAAGGGTCCTCCTACCCACCACCATTAAAAAGGGGGAATGGATCCAGGGGTTTGAGTAAAACAGAATTCTAAGTTCCTTCCGACAGAGTGGAATAGGGTCTATCAGTGACCTGGTAGGAAGGAGTATAAGGAATAAGATGGGGGAGACAAGTGTCACAGGCACATCTTCCAGGGGCCTTTTTTGTCCTGGAATGGGTGATGAATATCTGGGACTGGGAAGGGATGAAGATCTGAATAGGAACTAAGGATGGAAAAAGGTAACAGAATTGTACCTGCAAGATGGGTATGTAAATTGCAAGATTTGAGTTGCTGTGGAAGTACAGTGGTATTATAGTGTGTTGTCATAGAAACATACACTAGATTCAGAGTCAGAAGACCTTGATTTAAATCCTGACTTTATCGATTAATCAATGGACCCACCAGCTAATATTGTTAAACACCAGTATGTGTTGGGAGCACAGAGACAAAAATGAAATAGTCCCTGCCCTCGGGGAACTTATATTTTGTGAAAGGAGACAATGTGTATATATGATAGATAGATATAGGTATAAATGGATAGATACAGATGTAAAATAAATGTAATTTAATTCCTTGTAGGGAGGTGGGCTAGAAGATAGGAAAATCAGGAAAAGCCTCATGGGAGGTGGCACTTGAGCTGACCTGTGAAGGAAACAAGCAAGGAGAGCATTCTAGATATGGATGAAAAATCTCAACTGAGGTATAGAGATGGGAAATGGAATATCATTTGGGAACCACAGCAAGGTCAGTTTAGCTGGCTGTTTTGTAGAATGGTGTGGTGAAAAAGAGACAGAGAGAGAGAGAAAATAGAGAGAAAAAGAGAGCGAGAGAGGAGAGAGAGAAAGAGAGAGAGAGAGAGAGAGACAGTGAGGGGGGGAAGGGAAGGAGAGAGGGAAAGAGGAAGAAAAGGAGGGAGGGAAGGAGTGAGAGAGAGAAGAAGGGAAAGAGAGAGAGAAGAGAAAGAGAGAGAGAGAGACAGAGAGACAGAGAGAGAAAATGAAGAGATAAGAAGAGAGACTGATACAGAGCCTTGGGGTGTGTATGATAAGCCAGCAAAGGAGATAATGAATGGTCAGACAGATAAAAGGAGAACTAAGAACAATGTTGTGAAAATTCAGAGAGAAGAGAGTAATCAGTGTCAAATTCTGCAGAGAGGTCAAGAAGGATGAGAATTAAGAAAAGGCCATTAGACTTAGGAATTAAAGGATCATTGGTAACTGCAGAGAGAGCAGTTTCAGTTGAGTGATGACTTTGAAAACTAGATTGGAAGGGATTGAGAAGTGGGTTAAGGGAAAGGAAGTGGAGGTTTTGAGTATAGACATCCTTCCCCCCTCTGCCAGGAGTTTGATTGTGAAAATGGTGGGTGGGTCAGGCTCAGTTGATTTATTGATTAGCTTTGTTGTACTTTTTTCCCCTTTCTCTTTTGTCCTAAGGGATGATTCACTGGGTAGCCATAATAACAGATATATTCAGAAATGGAGGTAATGTAAATACGTTCATAAATAAGATGTATCCTTTTTTATTTTTAAGAAAAAGAAAGGATGACAGTTTGAGGGTTTCATTGAGTCAAATGAAGATTTTTTTTAACAGTGGGGGAGGGGAAGCTGAGTGTGTCAGATATCAGTAGATACTGATAGATCAGGAGAGACTAAATATATGAAGAGGGTAGATGATAGAGGGGGACGCTATTTGGCAAATAGAGAGAGCACTGGGCTTGGAACCAGAAAGATTCATCTTCCTGAGTCCAAATCCAGCCCCAGACACTTACTACCTGTGTGATCCTGGGCAAGTCGCTAATCCTGTTTGTCTCAGTTTGCTCATCTGTAAATTGGAGACGGAAATAGCAAACCACTACAGTGTCTCTGTCAAAAACAAAACAAAACAAAACAAAACAACCCAAATAGGGTCATGGGACTCCATTCCAAATGGGAAGACCTCTATCCAAAAGGTGATAGTAGTGGTGATCTGCTGGAGAACCTGGAGGGGATGGTTTCTAGGGTACCAAATGAATGAACTTGTTGAGGAGAAGGGTCACCTGGAGACAAGCTTCAAGGAGGAAAAGAATAGGAGATGATGTTAAAAGGTTTGGGGATGTAGGAAAGAGAAAATGGGGTGGTTGATGGCAAACACTCTCTATTTTCTTAGTTAAGTGTGAGACTAAATTTTCTTCAGAGAAGGTGGGGAGAGCAGGCTGGAGGAGTTAAGGGAAGGTTCAGCCTTGGGAAACAATGTAGTAATAGTAAAAACTGCCTAATTGCCTAACCTTGGAAAAAGTAGCTTCATCATGCTTGAACTCAGTTTCTCCAATCTGTAAAATAAAGTTGTACTATTTTTTTTTTGGACTATTTGATTTCTAAAGTTCTTTCCAGATCAGATGTTCTTTATCTCTTTGCTAGTGCAGTGCCTGGCATGTAGTGGATGATTAACAAATGTTTGTTGAGATTAATCCAAGAGCCTTCTATCCTTTCAGTTCCTAGAGTAAGAGAAAAAGCTTAATTAGTCTGGGAAGGCTAGTTCTTTGGGGAGTGGCTAACTTTTCCCCATTCATTGCTAGGTGGGGCAGTAGGAATAGAATGGTTTTAATTATACAAAGGGGCCTAATATGGGATGCAGTGTCCTGATTACCCTCCAGCATCTGCTGATTGAAAGACTTTCTCAAATAGCATCTGGGAGGTAAGGTCCATAAAGGGGAGCAGGGAATTAGGGGAGAGATGGGTTGCATGGGAATGATTGGGAAGGGCAGTCAGGCCATTGGGAGAATGGATTGGAGAAATGTGGCCTCTAGAGGCTAAAAGAACCAGGAGGGCCAGGATTGTGCAGTTGATGGTATTTGTGGGATTGGTACTTGGCTTGAGTTCTACCTTTATGGACTTGCCTTCCTTTCAGGGTAAGAGTATCAGCTCTACATCTACATCCTTCATGTGGGATTATACTTCAAAGCTCAGAGGTTCCAAACTGGATGGCCAATTTCCCAGGAGAGCTTGAAAATATAGTCCACAAGGGAAATCTAATCAAGTTCTTAAGAATACCACTAATAACAGGTTAGTGTTATTTTTATCTCTGTTTTGCAGGTGAGGAAATTGGGGATGAGAAGGATTAAGTGAAGAATTTCTAACTCTCAATCCAAGGCTCTATCCAGGAAATAAATAATCAACTATAGGTCAAAATAATCCATGGAGTCCTCTACTTTTCAAAATCTCGTTGGCTAGATTCCTTTTAGGTGTCTCTCCAAAGAATTATGGAAAAACATATAGAAACTTAAAAAGAAATGGACTCCATAACCGAGTTAAAAGGATAGTCTTGGTTCAACTTCTTTTTCCATCCTAGTCTCTTCATTACCTCTAACAGTATGTCTCTGTGTGAGTCCAACATTTCCAATATTCCTTTCTGAACTCATGAGTCCCGCTGGCCCTCAGCAGTGCTTGGCAAGGGTGGTGAACTTCCATTGGCTTTTTTTATTAGAGAGATGAAAAAACAGATATGGGTGATATTGGTAAGCTATTGGCCTTTGGCTTATCATCTTGAGTTTAAAGGCTGTCCCCATGGAAACTGATTCTTTCCTCTGATGGTTTAACCCTACAATTTGGGTAGTTACCAGCAGGAGGGCTCTCTCTTGGCTGTACTGGAAGAATTTAAGAATCAAATCAAAATAGGAACAAAGACTTATCTAACCTTAGAGAATGAAGAAAAGTTCTGCTCCTGCCATTTAGGAAGAACAGTAAGAATTTCACCTAGAGAAAGGCAACTGAGATAGTGGAAGTCCTTAAGCCCATGCCATAAGTGGATCATTTGAAAAAAAAAATGAACAAAGAATTGGGGCTGTTGAAACTGTTATGGGGAAGGATTCAGTCTGTTCTGCTTTATCCCAAAGAGCAGAGCTAGGATAATTGGAAATCAAAAAGCGTTCAATTTGGTTTCAATGTCAGGCAAAGCTTCTTTATAATGGGAACATTGGTGAAATGGGTCATCTTGGGGAATACGGGATTGCCCTCAAAGGAGGCTAGAAAATAATCTTGTTAGGTTATATTGTAGTAGAGATTTCTTTCTGAGCTATGGATTAGACCAGCTGGTTGCTAAGGTCCCTGACAATGCTAATATTCAGGGTGAGATGCTGTGAACTAAGGGTCTGGACAGGAACAGTGAGTTCACATAATTCGATTGTAGTAGAGCAGGGTCTACAAATATGGATCTCCCAAGTTCTGGTCCATTACTTTCCCCCTCTCCCCCAAACTACAAGTTGATAATAATAACCCTAGTAGCATTTATATGGCTCTTTAAGTATTTACAAAATTTACCTATATTTTCTCACTTGAACCTCACAACTCTGGGAGGAAGATGCTATTATTATCCCCATTTTGGTTCAAGATGAAGAAACTGAGGCTGGGAAAGGTTAGATATCTTGCCCGGGCTCATGCAGCTAGTGTCCAAGGCAGGATTTGAACTCAGGTTGGAATTCAACTATTCCCTAGCTGACTGGAAAACACAATGGACAACCTGGGTAAGATACGGTTCTTGCTTCTCCACAAGCTGCTATTAACTACTCCTGTAAGCCCACAGTCGGCACAGGATGAAGCCACCTGCTCTGCAGAGGAGCTATGTGAATCATGTTTCCAGAACCTCCATAAGTAATTTAATTATAGTCTTTGAGCCAATGGCATAAGCATGTTATAGGCTCTTCTGGAGAGTGACTCATGGAGCACTTTGAAATTGTGAAGCAGCAAATAAGCCCTTGCTTAAAATGGAATTAATCCTCACAGCTTTGAGGCTCTCTGCCTGGCTGTAAAGAAGGACAGGTGGACTTTAACTTATTCCAGAATAAATATCAGATCTGGGGGGAGGGCTGGGAAAAGAATTCTTCTTAAAGGGTGATCCATTAAGAACAATCTTTTTTTTTTTAATATTTTTATTTTCAAAACATATGAGTGATTCGCTCTTGCAAAATCTTGAGTTCCAAATTTTTCTCTTTCCCTTTCCCCCACTTTAGACAGCAAGTAATCCAATATATTTTAAACATGTACAATTCTTCTCTACACATTTCCACCATTTATCATGCTGTGCAAGAAAAACCAGATCAAAAAGGGAAAAAATTAGAAAGAAAATAAAATGCAAGCAAGCAACAATAAAAAAGTGAAATACTATGTTGTGATCCACATTCAGTCCCCACAGTCTGGGTGCAGGTGGCTCTCTCCATCACAAGTCTATGGGAAATGCCTTGAATCACTTCATTGTTGAAAAGAGCTAATCTTCAAGGCGTTATACAATTTAAGCCCATCTCTCACTGCTTCCCTGAATATACTTTGCTCCTGCCCATTGGACTGACTCGTTTTTTCCCCCTAAGGTCTCTGTTTGATGGAGAGACCCAAGCTGGCCAACCTTCATTCCCTCTGAATTCTTTGTATTCCCACATAGAGTAGAATGAGTAAATAAAATAGAAACAGCACAATATTTCAATGGTGATGATGGTAAGAGATTGTCTTGTGGTAGCATTGGATAGCACATTAGCTTTCCCTTCTCCCTAGACCCTAATATATATACTTAGCTGAAGATAATGTAGCTCTGAGGTTGGACATCATCCCTCTTGCTATCATGTTTTCTGGAACTGAGGGCTGAGGAGCACTGATATCCTATTCATAAAAAGCCTTCTGGCTCCAGCCTACTTTTCAGATTAATTTTAATCACTCCCCTTCTTGCATGCCATATTCTAGTCAAACTGTCCAGCTTGCTCTTATATATAACCTTCTGTCTTCTGCCTCTGTGGATCCAGACAGGCTGTCTTTCTGTGTCTATTCAATTAATTTCATTTTGGTTCAATTCAATTCAATAAACAGTTATTAAGTGCCTAGTCTGTGCCCAGCTAAGTTCTTGCTCCTTCTCTCTGCCTTTTAAAATCTCTAGTTCTCTCTTCAAGGTTCCACTCAAGCTCTACTTTTTACAAAGTTAGTCTGGATCTTTCTCCTCCTTTTTAAATTGCTATGCGCTTATTTTGAATATGTAACTGGCTTTTAGACCTAAATATAAATATATTGGCATTTCATGTATTCCTCCAATAGATTGTAAGTTCCTTGAAGGCCGGTGTTTTTATTTATTTTAAAATTTTACTTATATCCCCAATGCCTACTAGTGTCTTATACATAGTAGATGTTTAATAAATGTTTGGTGAATGAATAAAGAGGGAGGAAGGCATGAAATCAAGTCAAGGAGTTTATGATACCCTTATTTGGGTCTTTGAGGGTCTTGTGTTATGGATCGCCCATCCCAAAAGAAAAAAGTACCCATCATCATTTCACCTACCACTGGGATTGTGCAAGTTTGTGGGACACTTGTTGTTGAGCTCATAAGTAACTTAGCAAGTCAAAGTTAGGGCTTAAGATCAGATCGAGGTGAGTTCCAGGGTCATTCTGTTATAGTGGGAAAAGACCACTATGCTCAACTACTAGACTGAAACACTTGGCTGAAATCGAAGAGAGCTATATTCTAATCCTGGCTCTGCCACTCAATAGATGTGTGATGATGGGCAAGTTGGTTAACCAGGATAGTGCTTCCCTCACAGGTTATTATGGGGAAAACCCTTGGAAAAACTGTAGGGTGCTAGATCAGGAGTTCTTTGCCTTTCTTATGTCAAAGATCCCTCTGGCAATTTGTGAAACTCAGAATCCTATTTTTAAATGCATAAAATACATATACAAAATACAAATACAAATACCAATAATATTGAAAGTTATTAAAATATTAAAAAACCAAGTTTGTGAACCTCATGTTAAGAACGCTTGTGCTATATATAAATATAGCACAATAAATAATTTTATATTTTATATATATAATTTTATAATAATATAATATATATTTATATATAAATACCAATATAAAATTTGGTAGGTGCTTAGCTTATTTCAGCCCATAGATGGATCGTCATGCTCTGCAACCTCTGAGACTATGTCTTTCTAGACTTTTGTCTCTTTAGTTGTCGTAGGTCCTTCTTTAGTGATGGAAAAAAAAAATTACAATGATGAACGAGACTGCAGAGACCCAGATGGACAAAGTTTATGTTCATGTTTCAGATGATAATTTGTTGACTGTGAAAATGTCTGTCTTGAATATGGCCAATCTATAAGTGCCAGATTCTTTAATTCAGAAACAAATATCCTCCAGGTTAGAAGCAAAGGATGTGATGATTCTCAGTGGTACCCACTGAGTAGTTCCCAACAGTAGAGCCTATGGAAAAATTATGCTATAGATGATTTGCCTTTGACACCCTCTGACCCCCATTCTTGTGTCCTCCTCCTATCTCCAGTAATCTTTTGGTATCAGGGAAAGAGTCCTGGATTCAGAATCAGAGAGTCTGGTTCAAATCTTGTTCTTCTACTTCCTATATTTATGACCTTGGGGAAGATACTTCTGACTTCTTTATGTATAAAATTAAGTTGAGATTAGATATAAATATATGATTTCAAGTTCTCCCTTGTACCAACTCTGGGATAAATGGCCTTCCCCACATCTATCTTCCCAAGAAAGGGCTCTAAGGCCCCAACTATCTCTCACCAAACAAATCTGAACTACTCATTCCCTTGTAGATAATCTGAGCTCTTCTTAAGAGGCAGCAAAGGTAGTGGAGCTCCAGCCCTGGATTCAGGGAAGCCTGTGGGTTCAAGTCTTATCCCTGACTCACACAATCTATGAGACCTCAGGCAGGGAATTTAACTTCTCAGTGTCATTCCCACCATCTGATTTTGTTCTTGGACTTGATCTTGACTTTGGCCCTAGGGCCCATTGGACTGATGAGGGAAACAGAGGGAGATACTCTGTCCTTCCTGGGACTCTTGCCTACACCATGGGGGAAGGCAGCAGGAGCTGCCCAATTCTCCAGAACTACTATACCTAACAGAGTGGATATTAGTCTATACAAATAGAGAGGATTTCCACAATAGGAATTCACCACAGTTCCTTATTTGGGAGAAATAACAGGTGAGCACTTATCATCATCAACAAAAAACTTCATGCTTCAACAGTGAACAAGTGATAGGTTTAACTTTCCAGGGAGTATTTACATTTTAAACATAGAGCTGGGTACCATAGACCTCTCATTGATAGAATGGGGGCAGAGGAAAGAAATTATTGAACAGAGAAGGCTTCCTCCATCCTATTTTTAGCTGTATATCTTACCTCCATCCCATCCAGCATCCTAAAAGAAGAGGGATAAGCAATTTAGCCTCCATTTCTGAAAGGTTGCCAATTTCTGCTATAAATTTCCCTCAATGTCTATACTTAAGCATCCAAGCTGTCCCATCACAGCTACTCTGTCTGTGCAAATAAAATCCAGATGGGAGGTTTCACTCTTCTAAGCCCACCATTATTTCCTAGCAGCACAACACTGATATTGCCCATTAGGAGCTGGTTTATTAGAGCTCAGCAAAGGTGAGCAGCTGGAATCCCAGTTCCCACACATATGATGTGTCTCTAGATCAGCATCAACAGCATTGTTGACATAGTTTTATCTCTATCAAAGCATTTGTTTTTGTTTTCTTAATTTCATTAAATATTTCTCAATTATATATAAATTTTTTAAAAAATCACTTTTTTAAAATTTGGGGGCTCCAAATTCTCTTCTTCCCCCCCATTCCTTCCCTACTTTGAGAAGGCAAGAAGTTTGATTTTGAAGTCAAAGCACTTTAAGTTTTTCATATTTTTGTCCTGGGTATTTTCTCTGCAAAGAGAGTTAGAAAGTCCCTATCTTTTGGGAACCTATAGTCATATGCTAATAACTTGGGACAAGCAATAATGTTGATACGATTTCATCTTGTGACAATATTGAGCACATATCTGGACATCTATGGACTCTAGGCTAACTGAACATATGACCCTGACCAGATGAAACTGGAATGAGCTGCTTATGTCACTTTTGATTCATTCTAGATTTCCTGCCATACACATGGTTCGTGGCTTTCTTTTGTAATGTTTTTAATTCAAAAAAATTCAAGGAAACATTCAAAAATTGGAACCCATAAAGAGCACATTTCAATGATTGCTAGCGATGTTGCAGAGGCTGTTGGTGTGGGAGAAGTCATGGGTTTCTAGCATTGCTCAAGTCCATGTTAAAACAAGATTAGTCTCACCAAAGTGGTTGAAAACCAGAAACGATGCTGAAAACTGTTGCTGTAAGAGTCCGATTTTTAGTAAATAAACAAAGGGATCAGCTAGATAAAACAGTGAATAGAACGCCAGACCTGGAGTCGCGAAAACCTGAGTTCCAGCCTCAGAAACTTAATGATGTGTGACTCTGGGCAAGTCATTTAACACTGTTTACCTCAGTTTTCTCATTTGTGAAATGAGTTGGAGAAGGAAAAGGCAAATCATTCCAGTATCATTTCCAAGAAAACCTTAAATGGGGTCACAAAGAATCAGACGTGACTTAAATGACCAAATAACAACAAAAACAAAGACTTTCAGAGGACACAGGTAGGCTCCTTGAAATTGGAAGGATAGTGAGGTCATTAAATATCAATAACAAACAAATGTGTCTGAGAAGGGCAGTAAGGGCTGCTCTAGACTGGACTCTGCCACTAATTTTGTGTGAGATTCTGGGCAAGTCCCTTCACTATTCTGGACTTCCACGAGAAGCTTCTCTGAGTAGTTTGGATTCTTGACAATTTAGTTCAAGAAAAGATCTCAGGGTCTGGCTCCTTATCCCCAGGTGATCTTTGGAATCTTCCTAATTCAATTAAATTGGATGTGACTGTTTCTTGGCAACTCTGATGGGCTGGCCATGTTGTTTGAATGCCAAATATATGCTTGCCTACAAGACTATTTTATGGAGAACTCAGACAAGGTAAGAGTTCACATGATGGTCAGAAAAAGCAATTCCAGGATGCTCTTGAGATATCTCTTAAAAACTTTGGAATTGATTTCATGACATGGGAGACACTGGCACAGGACTGCCCAGCATGGTGGGCCCTCGTCAGAGAAGGTGCTGTGCTAGTTTAAAAAAAAATAAGATGAGCAAATTTAGAGAATCTTTCCCAAATATTCATATGAACTATTTGTACTCGATCTGGGGAAAAGAATTTTCAGCTTGTATTTGTCCGATCAGCCTCACTGTCACTGACTCTAACAGAGTGATGTCAAAAAATTTTGTTCCTCTTTGAGAAGAAAGGATAACAATCATTTCTGAGTAGGGAGATATCCCAGAGTTGTGGAGAGAGAGGGGCTAATCTCCTGCCCTTGAAGGCAGATTTCCTACATTTTCTTCTATTTTTTTTCCATTTGGGGAGTTTTGTTTGACTGATTCTTGATGTCTCATTGAGTCATTCACTTCCATTTGTCCATTTCTAATTTTTAGTGAATTATTTTCTTGTTAGCTTTTTAAAATTCCCCTTTGCTTTTGTCTAATAGTAGTTTTAAAAGAGTTGTTTTGGTCATTGGATTTTTTTTCCATTTCACAATTCCATTTTTAAGGAGTTGTTCTCTTTTTCCATTTCACCAGTTCTATTTTTTAAGTTGTTTCTCCCCCTCCCAAATATATATATATATGTATATATATATATATATATATTTTCCCCCCCCCCCCACCAAATATATATTTTTAAGGAGTTGTTTTCTTCAGCCATTTTCTGGGTTTTCTTTTCCAAAATCTCCTGCAAAGCTCTCATTTTCTTTTCCCATTTTCATTCTAATTCTCTTTTAAGATCTTTTTTGAATTCTTCCAAGAGAGCCTTTTGAATTGGATTCTAGTTCATATCTCCTTGAGGCTTCATCTGAAGGCGTTTTGTCTTTGGTGTCCTTAGGGTTTGAGGTCTGTTCTACCCTATCTCCATAGTAGCTATCTATGGTCAGAGCTCTTAATTGCTTTTTTGCTCATTTTTAAAGGTTGCAGTCTGTTCCTAGGGCACAGGGGAGATTGTCCTGAGCTTCCTCTATAGGGTGGGTGACAGGGGCTTCATGCGGTCCTGGAGTCAGTGTTACTACAGGCTTTCCCACTCTTCTGGGTGGGCTTGTCCAAGTCCCAGAAGGCAGGTTTCCTAGAGGAAATGGTTAATCTTTGCTGACCTCAGCTCTGAGATTTCCTTGAAGCATAATAAACATATATATATAAAATTCTGGGCAACAGTGTGTTAATATGAGAAAGAGCCTTCAAGAGACTCCTTTTGGAGCACTGATTTTAAGTCTTGAGGGAAATATTTTCAGATCAGAGCCTCCTAGTTGTCCATTAATAGATAAAGAAGCTCTGATATGATAAAGAAATTCTTATCTGCTCCGAATAGCTCTAGAGAGGTCAACAACACAAGAGATAATGAGTGAGAGGGATCTTTCAGAGGCTATTTCTTTCCTTTCAGGTAGTATGGCAGCTATTCTGGCAAATGCCCACTAAGCATAGTAATAATTGATATTTACATGGTACTTTTTAGATAACTAAATGGCACAATTATAAAATGTTTATTTTGGAATCCAGAACCTCTGAGTTAAAATCTTGCCTCAAATACCACCTATTTTACTCTGAGGAAATCAGTTAATCTCGGCTTGCCTCATCTGTAAATGAGGATTTTCTTCATCTGTAAATGGGGATAATGACACCATCTATCTCCTAGGGTTGTTGTGAGGCTCAGATGAGCTAACAAATGCAAATATCTTCACAAAATTAAAGTACTCTATATAAATGCTAGTTATTATTAACATTTGCCATTAATTCACAGTGATTGAATGTGAATGAAATTGTTATAATCACTATTGGTTTCCATACTTATACATATACTCCACATAGAGTATAGAGAGGAGATAAAAGAGTTTATTTGCTTTACTCAGTTAGTACTTCATCTCCTTGCCAAGTACCAAAACATGACAGCCAACGGCAACATCAGTTTAGAATATAAACTCATTTGCGAAATTTTACAGATGAACAAAGGTGAGGGGAGAATATGAGCATCATGGTCTCACAAATACAGCAAAAAGGCCAAATATTAGGAAAGATTGGTGGGGAACTAAATGGTTAAAACAAAAGAAAAAAAAAAGATTTTTCTGATATTCTTTTCACCACCTAAGATAGTGGAGCTACTACTTTGGTAGCTTTGGGACTTTAATATCACAATCCTAGATGGCATCAGAGAAAAACAGCTGGATTGGATCAAATATGTACAGAAGAGGGTCATGCTGACCTATTTTCAAATGAAGAAACTGATCAAACTGTTGTATGGATTGCAAGTTATAGAACAGCACAATTTCTGAAGAACTAAAATGAAAGGTAATCCAGAGAGCAGCAGAGGAGCACATGGTGAGTGAGCATTGTGTGGGAACAAGCAATAATGGCAAAGAAGAGGATAAGTGAGCTAATCAACGAAATATTGGATTGGGAAAAAAATGAGCCAGTCAGTAGCAAGAGTAAAAGACAACTGATGGGCATCTGAGCATTACAGGGAGAATGTGAAGAAAGTAGCTAGTAGGTTGAATCAGCCCCCAGGGGCCGAGGGAATGAAAGCTCCCAGAGTATGGGGTAGATGGGAGGGCACATCCTGGGGGAGCCTTTCCATTGCCCTTTGCCTTTTCCTTGAAGGGTAAGGACCAGAGGGGATGCTCCCCAGGATGTGATGGCGCAACTGCCCCCCCTCCCCCATTCTATGTACACCCCTGGGCAGGGACATGAATGAAAGTTGCTCAGAGTGGGTGAGTCTGGATGGGCTGCGTCTCCATCATTGGAAGGAACACTCACAATGAGGAAATCACAAAATTTCTGAGATGTTAAAGGACTAAACTCTATGATACGCTTTGCATACATTACCCTATTTAAGCTGCACCACAAACATGTCATATTTCCAGACGTTGCTTTTCTTGCTTTTTAGGTGAAGAAACAGACTCCAAGAGGTTAAGGGCTTGCCTATAGTCAAAGCTAATTAATGTGAGAAGTGTTCTTTGAACTCAGGCTTTCCAGATCCAGATTACTATAGCTTTCTGAACAGTGAGGTTTCTGAGAGGTGCTGCTGACCAAGTCAAAGAGTCCCTCTCTCTGTCTCTGTATGTCTGTCTGTCTGTCTGTCTCTCTCTCTCTCTCTCTCTCTCCCTCTCTCTCTCTCTTTCTCTCTCTCTCTCTGCCTCGCTCTGCCTCTCTCTGTCTCTCTGTCTCTCTCTGTCTCTTTCTCTATCTCTGTTTCTGTCTCTGTCTCTCTATCTCTCTCTGTCTCTTTCTCTCTCTTTGTCTCTGTCTCTCTCTCTCTCTCTGTCTCACCCTTTTTTCCCTCTCTCCTTCTCTTTCTCTTTTGATCTTTTTTCAAAATGAATTTAATGCAAGGATTAGCATGCCTTTTCTTTTTCATAAATAATTTAATAAATACATTGAAATAAACGATAGTTTCCACAAAGGCAAAGAATAATTTTACAATAAAACTGTTTAATCTGAATAATTTACATTTAAAAAAACACATATAATCTAACCAAATAATAACAGTAATTCATTTTCTCCATATTTGCAATCTCCTTTTTTGTTGTTACTTTAGTTGTGCTGCTGTTATTTTTTAAATAGCCATAGTCAATGTGTATGTTATTCTAATTTTGCTTTCTTTGCCCTGCATCATTTTGTAAGTCTTCCCTTTGAATATATTTTTCATTTTAAATGACAAATAATATCTCTTTATGTTTGTATACTACAATGGCTATTTTGGTTATCTATTAGTCAGTCATTGTTTGGCCGGCTTGTTTCTAGTTTTATAAATAAAATAGCTTTGAATTTCTTTATTAGAGCCATCTAGGTCAAATGGCAAATAGAATCCTGACCTTAAAATTAAGAAGTCCATGGTTCAAATCCAGATTCAGATACTTATCAGCGCTGTGATCCTGGGCAAATTTACTAAATCCCGCTCATCTTCAGTTTTCCTCATCCATTAAATGAGAATAATAATATCCCTTATCTTTATCTCCCAGGATTGTTGTGAGGTTAAATGAGATAAAATTTGTCAAATTCTTTGCAAACCAAAATACTATGAAAATGTGTTATTATAATTATGTATAAATTATATGGTGATCCTTCAAAGAGGACCAAAATGACACCACTATATTAGAGTTGAGTTACAGTGTGTCCTACTGTGGCTGATCAGACCAATATGAGCTTGGAATCCTCTGCCACGGGTCAGACACAAATAGTCTCCATGAACATTTGGGGTGGATTCTCTAACCTTGAGCGTCTCACATTTCCTCTGAGCTAATTCAATTCTGCTTTGCTCATAGAGCACAGCACTTTCTTTGATGAGGGCACGCCAAGCTGGGCAGTCCTGTGCCAGTGTCTCGTGTCATAAAATCAATTCTAAAGTTCTTAAGAGAGACCTTGAGAGTGTCCTTTATATATTATTAGATAACATATAAAATTTATATTTAATTTATAATTGTAATATATAAAATCATACATAAATATGTTATAATATATTATATATAATATATTATATAATAATATTATATACATGATATATATAATATAAATATATTATAATACAATTTTTTCCTTTTAATAATATCTTTAGGATATTTTTATTAATTGGATGAAAGGGATGATCAAGGTTATTGCAACTTCTATTATATATTTCTATATTATTCTCTCAAAAGTTTATATCAATTCTGAGTCCTATCAGAAAATGGCTTATTTACTAGAGGCTTAGTAAGTACCTGTTGATTTGAGAACATAAAAGTATTCATATAATTTTCTTACCAATTTGACATTTTCCATGAAAGTAGAAATCTCCATGAAAACACTAGAATAAGTATTAACTATTACATTTATAAAGTAACCTACAAAGCAAGATATAAAAAAATAAAAATATCCAAGTACAGTTTGATTCTTTGATCATTAATGTTTAATTGATATCAATCTTTCCTTAATTTAACCCTGTTTGTGGTAGTTACAGTACAACTCTTGAACTTACTCTGAATCTTTTATTATCATCAAAAACCTTTCATGGTGCTTGTCTATAAGACAGGAATTAAGAGCCTTTGTAAATTCTTATTTCAGCTTTCATGTGGCACTCTCAGAAAAGCCCTTTAAATTCCTGCTTACAGTTTAATGGGGGGAAAGGCCATGTTTGCCTGTTGAAGCTGGACTTTTTCCACCTGAGTTTTCTCACCAAAAAATCTAGAAAAAGGAAAATTGCAATGGAATTTAATGCTGCTATTTTCCCCCCAATTAACTGTTTCTCATGGTAGCTTAAGTGCCAAACTATGCAGTTTGGCTTGGAAAGACTTAACCACATTCAGTGCCTGCCAGTGCGGGCAAGGCACCTGATAGGGCTCCAACAAGACCAAAAGTATTAGACCTCCCTGTGAACTGACTTTGAAGATGGCTATATGGCTGCTCAAGTAGTTGAAATGAAATGGAAGCAAAGACAGTCTGAGGCTGTATCTTCACACTGAGCAAAATGGAGAACTGAGGGTATTGTCTAAGTATTTCAGACAATTCACTGCTTTCTACCTGGGAGAGGAAGACAAAAAAAGTAAATAAGGTGATTGATTTAGTAAAAAGAGCAATGAACTTGGGATCTGAAAGCCTGAGTTCAAATTTCACTTCTGCCACTTACCATTTATGTAATCTTGTACAATGTATTTGCCTTCTTTAAATTTCAGTTTTCTCATCTTAAAAAAAACGTTTAATAATGCTGCCTTATAATGGGAGCACATTACAAGAGATTTTAAGTTTGGAGGCACTTTAGAAACCAACTACTTCTTTCCCCTCATTTTACAAATAAGAAATTTGAGACCCAGAGAAATTATAAAGTGACTTATCAAAGGTTACACTATATAGTCTAAAATAGATCCATCACTCTTTCTATTGTATTATATTTCAAATAATGAAGGAGATCATAAGTCCATGATTTTTCACCTTCTTTCCCAAAGGTGACTGAGAAGACATCTATAACTATTTATTCTCATAGCTACTTATTCAACTTTATAAATGATATATGAGATGATCAATGCATCCATATAAAGGGAATCCTTATTGACAAAGGAACAAACCAGTGTTCATTGATGATTTTCTGTAGCAGATCCTAAATTTATGGTCACACAATTCATTGAGAGTTGTAATAGAGAATATAAAAACTGCCATCCATTTTTTATTGATTAGAAAAACCATTTAATGCAGTGGAGAAAAATGCAGCTTTTTAAAAGGTGTCTTTATTTGCGTCTATTTTATGGGACTGATGTTGTTCAGAGATCTGCTGAATATTGATACCAAGCACTGTAATGGAAGATGCCCCATACAAAGTTCAAGCAGGAGAAACATTTCCTTTGGTTGGTAAGTATCTTCTTATATTTGTCTTTTCAGGTGATGTAATGATGGTATTGAGTTCAAGAAGACTAAAAAGTATTTTCAGTAAAATCCATAAAAATAAAAGTGATGAACATAAGAAATGAAAAATGCCTATTGTATAGACTGCAATATGTAGCTGGATGGTCAAGTTTGTGGCAATTCAACTGAATTCAGTTCAACAGACATTTATAAGTGCCTCCTGTATACAGGATACAGGTAAAGTGAGTACATTCCAGACTTGAAGAAAAGACTGCAAAAGCAGGGGATGTCAAATGCAGTAGATATCAAGAAGACCAGTTTGAGTAGAATGTAACAGGCTTGAATGGAAAACAAAGTGAAACAATTCTGTGGTGGTAGGCCAGGGCTAGTTTGTAAAGGGCTTTGAATGGCAAGCTGGGAGCTTCTTTTGTCTTAAAAAAAAAAAGGGAGAGCCATTAACAAGTTTTGAACAATGGCCTGATATAGTTGGATCTGTACTTTTGGAAGGTTTTTTTTTTGGCAGCAAAGGTCCATCCAATTAATTACTTATTCTCTTGTCAATACTAAATGTTTGCCCATTATGGAGCAATATAATCTGGGAACAATTCATATCACCAATAAACCAAAAAGCAACAAAGAAGTAAGTTGGATGGAGTTCATGATTAAAAGAGACTTACAATCAAGAAGAGGTGTAAATGATATTGTAGATATTGTAGAAAACATAGATGTTAGAAAAATAAAATGGATTGTGCAGAAAGAATAAGAGAGCATTGACATAGATGTCTAACAGGTAGGTGGCTCAATGGATAGAGTTCTGAGTTTGGAGTCAGGAAGACCTGAGTTCAAATGTGGTCTAAGACATTTACTAACTATATGGATCTGGGCAAATCACTTGATCCTGTTTCCCTCAGTTTCCTCATCTGTAAAATAAGCTGAAGAAGGAAATGGCAAACTATTCTAGCATCTTTGCCAAGAAAACCCCAAATGATATTATGAAAAGTTGGATATGACTGAAAAGACATGAATAGGCAAGTGGTATGTTAATATCTCTGAGATATTAATGAAAAGGGTCTTGAACATTTGTATGGATTTTTTATGGAAAATTTATGGGAAAACATGGGCAAGAATTGCCCCATAAGAGAAGGTATGGAACGACTGACATCTGGATCATTGGAAGAGGTAGCCCATAGACAAGGCTGCTTGTTCCCCAAAATTTACCTTGCAGAATTGCTGTGAAGAGTAAATGAGCTGGACATGATGACATAGGCCTATAATCTCTGCTACCTGGAAGCTGGTGGATCACTTGAATAACAGAATTCTGAGTTATAATATGCCTACAGTGGATGAGATGTCTACTTTAATTCTGGCACCAATATGGTGAACCTCCTAGAGTGGGACTCTACTTGGCTGGAAACAGGAAACAGAACAGGTCAAAATTTTTGTACCAATAATAATAATAATAACTAACCTTTTAAAAGTGCTTTAAGGTTTGCAAAATGATTACAAATATTATCTTATTTGATCCTCACAACAACCCTGGGAGATGGGTGTTATTATTATTCCCATTTTTGTTTTTGTTAGTTGTTTCAGCCATGTCCAATTCTTTGTTGGTTAAGTAACTTGCCAAGGTTCATATAATTAGTAACTGTCTAAGACCAGATTTGAACTCAGGTCTTCCCATCTCTGGAGCTAGCACTCTACCCCCTCTATCCACTATATTGCCATTCAGCAGTGATTTTAGACCCAACCTGGATGAAATAGTGAGAACCAGTCTCCCACCAATCTCTCCCTATCCCCCTCCCAAAGTAAGTGAGACAATGTGTGTGTGCGTGTATGTAATCCACAAAAAATTATGTAGCTAGGAATTATCATTATTGTTATTTTAAGCTTCAATTATCTGGATAATTACCTCAATTCTCCAATTTGCCTCATGCAGTCATAGACTAAATGTTTAAGCAGGGACTACAAGAGCCGCATCTTATAAAGGCAGCAGAAGCTGTTTAGAAATAGCTCCACCGTGATATTTAGCAAATTATTTTTAATCTTATGGGTAAACACACATCAGTACAGATGTTTGTGTCACTGAAAAGAGAGCATAGTGAGTCCTGTTTAGGGGATGCCCGCTGGGCTTACTTTATAAAAAAAGGCATGTTATCTTTCATTCTTGCTCTATTTCTGCTGTGAAAAGCTGTCACAGACTCGTCAGGGATGGTAATAATAAACCCCAAGGCAGAGGAAATATAATAATCCAGTTAAAAGACATTGAATTCTTATAAATGGAACTTATCAGGTGGGGGATTCTTGTTCCAATTTTATCTCCAGAGGCACCAAGCTCAATTCCTCTTCAGTCCTTTCTTTCTTTTTTTTCCTGTTATAGAAATAAGCCAGTGTATATATAAAACATGTCAGTGTTGTGGTAGGTCTGCCAGCCTTCAGGGAGTTGGTTCATTGCCATGAATTGGGGAGACTGGTCATCCCCAAAACCTAAGCAGGGGTCGCTGGGAGAGGATCTAAATATGTAAGGGATAAAGGGAATTAATCAGAATCTTTGGGAAGAAAAGTTTTCACAAATTTGAAAGTCATGGTCGGGGAGAAGTTTGAGCACGGGAGTGGAGATGTGTATTTTGGAGTGAAAAATGGTAAAAAAAAAAAAAAAAGCAGGAGAGGACTTGGGGAAAAATAGAAATGGGAGCAAATTAGAAGCGCCCTTTGCAGGTTTAGAGAATGGAAGACCTGTGCCAGAAAGGACTCACGTCCAGGCCAGGTCCATCTGTGTTCCTGAACCTTGGGTCACTGATGGCACTAGAGGGTCAATGCTTCAGGGAATGCAGAGACCAGAAGGGGCTGTTGACTCCTGCCATCTTGGATTGAGGCCATTGACTTGGAACTGAGTGTGACTTCTCTGGCCTCTGGGGGGCCAATTAGCAGTTTTTACTAACTCAGAGGGGTTGGCTAGTAATTTCTTCTGTCTTTACCCTCAACTACCAGGTGTTTGGGCATGGCAATTTGGAAAATGTGATATAAATGTCTCAGGCCCAAGTCAGATCTCAGTCCCCATGGGAATCCTGTGTGTGAGGTAAGTGGTTCTTTCTCCATCCTGTGTTGGCAAACTGCTACTTCCCTTTCCCGTTCTCCCTGGGATTTAGGGTTGCTGAATATTGAGGCTAAAACCATGGGCATCTCAACCTGGATGTCCTACAGGCATCTCAAACTCCACATGCAGAAACCCAAACTCATTATTTTCTCTCCTGAATCCTCCTCTCTTCCCTATTACTTCCCTGTTACTGTCAAAAGCACCACCATCCTCCCAATCACTCAGGCTTCCAACCTCAGTGTAATCCCCACTCATGCTGCAAATCCATCCTGTCCCAAGTCTTGTCATTTCTACCTTTACATCTTTCATACATGGCCTTTTTTCTCCACTCTCAGAGCTACCATCCCTTCTACTGCAATAGCTTGGATTAAATTAATCGTTTGCTGGTTGGTCTCCCTGCCTTGAAGGACTTAAGAGTCTCTCTCTCCCTACTCTGGTCTATTCTCCATTCAACTGCTAAAGTGATTTTCCTAAAGCTCTGGTCTCCTTTACTTAACAAACTCCTGTGGTTCCTTATTATCTCTAGGATCAAGTATAAAATTCTTGGTCTGACTTTTAAGCTCTTTCACTTCCTATACTTAATGCACCAACATGTATTCTATGATCTGGTGATCCCCCTACCCCCCACCACCACACACCACATCTGCCGACTACATTCCATTTCTCTTGTTGTTGTTCAGTCATGTCCAACTCCAGCCATGATCTTGAGTGGGGGTTTCTTGGCAAAGACACTGGACTGGTTTATAATTTCCTTCTCACTGGATTAAGACAAATATCAGTTAAATAACTTGTCTGTGGTCAAACAGCTAGTAAGTGTCTGAGTCAAGATCTGAACTTAGGTCCTCCTGACTCTGGATCCAGTCATTTAGCTGCTCCTTTTTTTCTCTAGCTGAATTCAATGCCTAGAGTGATCTTCCTTTTTTACCTCTGTCTCCTTGTTTCACTAGATTCCTTTAAGACTCAGCTCAAATCTCCCACTCTGCAAGAGCGCTTTCTTGGTTCTCCTACTATTAGTGCTCTCCCTCTAATTAATTTCCATTTATCTTGTCTCTATTGCCTCATATATATTGTCTCCCCTTTATAATGTGAGCTTTTTGAGGGCATTTTTGCCATGTTTTTTGTGTGTCCTTACAATTCCAGAACATAGCACAATTTGGGCACATAGTAAACACATAAATAAATGTTTGTTGAGTGATTGGTTCTCTTTGTTACCTCTCCCAGAAATTTTATCCTTATCCACTTTAGCTCTCTCCCTAATTCATATCCTCCTATGCTTTCCCCCTCCATTATGTCCTCCGGAAAAACCTTGTTCTATTGTTAGCAAAATTCCCTTCATTCCTGATCCCTTTTGCTCCTTCTTCCATATTCGGGCATTTATCGACATCTGCCTCTTTCCAGAAGACAAAACATCCGTGTAAATCCTTTCCAGTGTGGTTTGTTCCTATTCTTATTCCTCCCACTACCCCCAACAGACACATTAGCCAGGAGGCCAGTGGTCAGCTTGCTATTTGCCTCCCACCATCATTCCCAGACTCTCCTGTCACCATCACTCAGCAACTTCTCCTTTGAAGTCTATTCCTTCTGTCTACATGACTCCATGTGCTACAATATATCCAGAATGTGTTTCTTTCTTTCCCAAGGAAATGGTACCTAAATCATACTCTTCCTCTCCATGTCAATTCATCAAAGGATAGAAATAGGTAGTTTTCAGAGGAAGAAATCCAAATTATCAAAAGGCATATGGAAAAAATGTCCTAAATCACTCCTAATTTGGGAATAAAAATGAAAACAACTTTGAGGTTCCATTTTACATACATCAGATTGGCTAAGTAGACAAAAAAGGAAAATGGCAAATGTTGAAGGGGCTGTGGGCAACAGGTATATTAAGAGTGGAGCTATGACCAGATATAGCCATTCTGAAGTCATGTCCCCAAAACTTTGTGCATGTTCTCTGACCTGGTAATAACAACACTATCAAGTTGATATCCCATGAAATCAAAGAGTAAAAGAACCCATAGGTGCAAAAATATTTATAGCAGCAATTTTTATGGTGACAAAAATGTGGAAATTGAGAGGATATTCCTCAATTTTGTGGCTGTTGGTTAAATGTTTTCAATTGTGTTAAACTCTTTATGACTTCATTTGAGGTGTTCTTAGAAAAGATTCTGAAGTGATTTGCTATTTCCTTCTCCAATTCATTTTACAGATTAGGAACTAAAGCAAATAGGGTTAAATGACTTGCCCAGAGTCACACAGCTAATAAGCGTCTGAGGCTGGATTTGAATTCAGAAAAATTAATCTTCCTGACTTCAGGTCCAATATTCTATCCACTGTATCACTCCTTATTCAATTGGGGAATGACTAAACAAGTTATGGTATATGCATGTGATGGAACATTATTATGTTATAAGAAATGATAAAGAATATGATTTCAGAGAAACTTGGGAGGACACATATAGAAGGATGAAGAATGAAGTGAGCAGAACCAGGAGAATAATTTATATAAAAAAGATATTATAAAGATAAACAATTTAAAAAGACTTATCAACAATTTAATGACCAACCACAGTTCTAGAAGATTCAAGATAAAACATGCTATCCGTTTCCTGATAGAAGGTGATGGACTCAAAGGATAGATTCAGACAAAAAATTTTCTATTTTTGGATGTGTTCAATGTGGGAATTTGTTTTGCTTGACTATACATGTTTGTAACCAGGCTTTTGTTTTTTGTTTTTCATTTTTGGGGGGAAGGCTAGGGAAAGGAGAAAATATAGATCTGAAAATAAAATAAAATTTGATTAGAAAAAAAGAAATATAGCTGTCAAAATATTTTCGAAAACAACTTTGTGGGCCCCAGGTTAAAAACTTTAAATGCTAGAACCTTCCTACAAACATACCCAAATCTTCCTCATCTTTAATAACTTTCACTTGGTCCTGCCATTCTCCCCAAGCCTTATCCCATATTGCCCTTCATGCCCTCTGTCCTTGAAATACCAGTACTAGGTCAATACCCCATGTATAGACCAAGTTCTTAGAAAGTTGTTGGCATTAATTCATTGCCTCCACTTCCACAGCACCCATTTGGCCTCTAAAAATCATAATTTTGACTTCATCATTCTACTGAAAGTTCTTTCTCCAAAGTTAACAAAGCCCCCCCTTTTTTTTTTTACTCCTGAAAACTTCAGGACATATATTTTAAAGCTTGGAAGACTCAACTGATTTTCCTTGAAAAAAATGTTTGTTTATATCTTTGTTTCCATATTACCTTAATTTCTGAATACATTCCCTCTTCTCCCATCCAATGAACAATCCTTTGTCAAACAAATTAATAAATGGTTTTAAAAAGAATTATTAAAAAGAGAAAAAGAAATTTCAGCAAAGCTGAAACATTATTTGAATCTGGCAATACACACCATGTTCTACATTTTTGCAAAGCATCTCAACATATTAAACTGGTCCAGGATTGCTTGAGTGACCTGTTCAACTAGAGGACCCCAGTTCTGAGGTTGCTCAGATCAGATTTAGTCTTGGGATAGACTTATTCACCAAGATTTTTGTCTTGTTCACCCTGTCCTTAGTTAAACTTGTACATGTTGTTATCCCTAGTTGAATATACTCTCCTTGTAAGGAAGGACTATTATTTTTTCATTTTTTTCTTACCACTTATACTTGACACATTTAGTAGTTTAATAGTTATATATTAGTAGGGGATATGTAGGAGCAAGATCATGGCTAGATCCATTGATAGCATGACTTATAGGGCATCAACAGTTCAAGTGGAGAGGCACCATGTTGAAAATCAAGACATATTAAAGGAATCTGTCCAAAGGAATTGGGAACCAAATGTGGGATTTTCTGAGGAAATATCTCCAGAAACTGAGCCTGGGAAAACTTGAGCCAAAAAGCCAGAAATAAAGAAATCAGTAATAAGCACAGAATAGCAATTTTCTGTTTTCACGGCTGATCAGATGAATTTTTGTGCCTAGATTTCTGTGGGATATTTTTATGATCTCACATCAATCCTGCTTGCCTATGCTGTGGAAATTCTATTGACCATGAGGTTTTAATATACATTTTTTAGCTCCCTAAATCCTTATCTGACCTTTCTCTTTAAGAAGTAAGAATGAGTATGGCCAGCACATGTCAATGTGCCATTGAAAGGGTAGTTTCGTTGTGCTTTCATCTGCTTCTCTTCCTTGTGTCCTCTTGAAATTCATACATACCTAATATACTTTCCTGTGTCTGATTTGATCTTGCTTTGGTTCTTTACCTCACTATGTCCATTCCTGACTGTCCCATTTGACTCTTTGCAGCTTTGGTGTCCATAGCATTGATGATAGCATAGTACTTTGCTATTTACTTTTGACCATGTTCTGATTCTCTGTATTCTGGCTTTCTCTCTTGTTCCCACATCCCCTCATAACCAACAGGACACAGGTAAGTCCCACTTGATTTTGTGTTTCTTAGGTGGGATGGGACATTTGCCTTCTGTCACTTATATGTCATAAGCAAATTTAGAAAATCATATTCCTTGTTAGAAGATGGAGATAATGTCCACAGGAGGGGCCTGTATCATTCCATATAATTGGACTTATTGCAAAATAAATAATTGATGGAATATAGAAGTAAAGTTTTCTATCATTCACAGTGCCATGATCGCATAGTAAAAATTGTCCTTGCATTCCCTCTGACTGTTGCACTGGAGGCAGTTGTCTAACTTGCCTAACCCTAGTCTTGGCTCTGTTTTCTATTTATTATTTCTTTATGTGAGTCTGCATTCAGCTAGGCTACTTTAAGGCAGGGATTCTGGTTGAACTTCTTTATCCTTTCTTGTATAGGATCATACGTATAGCAGTGAATGTGAGTTGATTGCTCAGCTCTGGAGTTACTGTCATTGTTCTATTAGCAACAGATGTCAAAGATCTTTTCTGATTGAACATTGTCTATTTCAATGACCAAGGAACAGTGTCAGACCAGAGTGATGCAAAGAAGGGAGGGTCAGCCAGGAAGACAGCTCAAGTTCTGTCTTGCTGGTTATATAACTCTGGACAAATCATTTAAACTCTCAGTGTCCCCAGGGAACTCTTTAAGACTATAAATTATAGATGATGTGTTCATCTGTATTGAGGGAAAGAATTTCCATCATGGGAGTTCTCTACACAGATAAAATTATGGTTTGTACTGAAAAAAAAATAAAGGAAAAACTCCACAGTGCTCCAAGAATCCATTCTATTGCTGTATACATATAAGCCAGGAGAGTTACTTTGCATCTAAGAAACCTGCTCATTATTCTCTTTTGTTTTTATTATTTAAAAAAATGTACTTGTATTTATTTGATTAAACATTTCCAAATTACATGTAAATTTTAACATGCATTTTTAAAAATTTTGAGTTCCAAATTCTCTCCCTCCCTTCCCTTATTCACTACTTGAAAAGGCAAGCAATATGATATTGATTATACATGTGAAGTCATATTCCTTGCTTGCTTCAAAAGAAAACACAACAAAAAAGCAAGAAAAATAAATAAAATGAAAGAAGTTTGATCTGTACTCAAAATTAATCAGTTCTCCACCTGAAGGTGGAGTTTTTAAGAATCATGGATCCTTTGAAATTGTCTTGAATCATTGTCTTGATCAGAGTAGCCAAATCTTTCACAAGTCACTGTTGACAAATATATAAAAATGTTTCTCTGTGCTGCAAGGATGCTAAGGTACAACTGCTTCCACATCCTGAGGACATGAACAGCAGTGCCCCAGAGACATGGGGCATTGTATAATATGAGAGACTCTTGCACCCACCTTTCATTACCTATTCCCTACTAAAATATAAGAAAGTACCTAGAAAAGGGAGGGAAAGCTCAGATGGGGAGAGAATGCTACAGCTCATTTGTAATCGGTAATTGAGATGCCAAATTGGAAAGAGCACAAGAAACAACACAACACAAGAAGCCAAGTAATCTCACCTGCTGGTGGCTCCAGAGTCAATTCTTGGTTAACCAAGAATTTGATCTTCTAACTATGGATTATCCAGAACCCCAGTTTCACTTTCATTTAGACTGACTTGGGTTCAGAAGCTCAGCAAATAAAGGCAGATGGAGATTGACTCCCTGCTTCTCACTAACTGCTCCAGGGAATAATGGTTGTTGGGAGAGGAGACTGTAACTATTGACTGAAATGAAGACATTTGCTTACTCATGAATTTCATTTACAGTAAAAGCCCATCAATTCAGACCAATTAGTCGATATTCAGTCTGAATCAGAGAAAAGTCCAATTTGAGAAGTATTGGAAAAGAAATTCCATTTTATTACTTTGAAACAACATATAGTAGCACTTAACCAAGTGGGATCCAGTAAAGGCTCTGAGAGACTTTCTTTAAAACAAATAGATAAGAATCATTTATAAATTAATACTGTTTTTAGAGAAGTCTTTATATAAAATCTTTAAAATGACTTCTCTTCTTACGATGAACAATTCAGATCCTATCACTCACAGTTGTTGACTGAAGCCTTCTTCTCATAATAAATGTCAAGTAGGTAGTGAAAATGTTTTTGTTTCCATTTTACAGTTGAGGAAGTTGAGGCTCAGAAAAGGTAAGCCATTTGCTCAAAGTCATACAGCTGCTTAGTGAGAGTTAAGATGACTTCAAAATACTGTGTTGTTTCCACGATTCCTCTGCTACTTTGTAAGGAAGGAAGCTAACACTTCCCATCTTGTTTGCCTTCCCAAGTTTGCTTAACAAATTATTTCTTTGTAGATGGTATAGAGTCAACCTCAACACCAGGTTATTATCACTAATTTTTAGTGAATGAGGTTGTCCTGTAATAACAAAATGGTGATATAGTATAATAGGAGCACTGGAGTCAGGAGACCTAAACTCAATACTTCCATCTAGAGCACTGGAGTCAAGAGACCTAAACTCAATAGTTCCATCTTGGGGGTTTTTTTGTTGTTGTTTTTGGCAAGAAAATTGGGGTTTGTAATGTTCAGACTAGCTTTCGGTCATAGTCTGACCCAGTTTCCTCCAGCAGTCTAGCAGTCTGCCAGTCTGCCAGTCTCCCTCTGAGTCTGACTTTGTCCCCATTTCTTATATACCCTATTACAATGACATCATTACAGTATACTGAGTATGTGTGAACTAGAGAACCATTATATCATCATACTAAGTAGTAAGTATATATGTGAACTAGAGAACTATCATCTCATCATCACTGAGTTAACATCTTGTTTCAAGTATACTTCTCCAGAGTTCCAGCCTTCTACATGGATTAACTGATTTACCAGAAAGTATTATGTCTCATATTGAGTATTAGTATTAAATATTAGTTAGTATTAAGTATTAGTATTAAATATTAAATTTGTTAATATTAACTAGGAAGTATTAAATGTCTGAGGCAGCATTTGAACTCAGCTCCTCAGTGATGACTCCAAGACCAGTGCTCTATCCACCATACCACCTAACTTCCTAACTAGTTCCATCTTTGCTGATGACATCATATGGGCTTGAGAAATTTAACCTATCCATGTAGGAGTTTGGACTAAATTATTTCTAAGCTCTTTTCTGATCATCTAAGCTTTTGTGTTTTCTTGGTTAATAAATTAATGTGTCTTTTGAATGCCTACTATTCTCTAGGTTATATACTAGTTTACTATGCACTAGAGGCAAAAATGAAATAGATATTGCCCTCAAGAGAAATGGAGATTTTTCTAACTGTCTCCTCTGTTAGCTACTGGCTGTATTGTTGTGTCCAAGTCACTTAACTGCTCGGAATCATAGTTCCTCTCATTTTAAAAATAGAAATTTTAATTAATTAAAATTAAAATTTAATTATTTAATTTTTAAAAATTTAAAAATTTGGTTTATTTAATAAATTTAAATAATTAAAAATAGAAATTTAAAAAGAGGAAATACTATCTATAAGACTTTTGTATGATAGGATAATGTGGCATAGGGAACAGAGGACTGGTCTTGGCATCAGAAAAACCAGGATTCAAGTCTTGCTTCCCAATATATACTAACTCACTTTGTGACCACGAGCCAAGCACATAACTTTTCTGGGCCACAACCAACTTTCCAAGATGAAATAAATTACAGTTAAGTTTCAGGTTTGCATCAGTAAATGGAATTTCTGTATTTCATTTTCTCTATACCAATAAAAATCACAGGATTGAATCAAAATAAACAGCAGCCCCTTCTTCCCACAAAACTGTTAGTGAGTACACAGAGCTGATGTGAAATTCAAATAACAAAATAGATGTAAAGTGTTTTCTGAACCTTAAAGCACTATAAAATTATCCTATAATGGTCACTTTCTAAATTACCTATCCGGAAGAAGTAGACAATCAAATTTCCCACCTTTAAAGGAAGCCTTTTAAATGTCAATTGACTTCAGAGGACAAACTGCAAAGCAGGACTAGGAGAAAACATTTGGCAAAAAGCTGGGTCCATTTGGGGTCCTGAGGTTTTAGATTCAGGAAACTAACTGTAACCCTGCTTTGGAGGTCTCAAAGGACACCAGATAGCTCCCACCCAATCAAATGGGTAAATTCAGCATAAATATGCTGAAAAACAATATGAATTATTTTTACCTGCATAGACATGTGGGTTTTAAACTAAGAGGGAAGGGAAGATGAATTTTATTTGGGGAAGGAAAAATATTTAATATTAGGGTGTGATGGGACCCAATCAAATGGGTAAATTCAGCATAAATATGCTGAAAAACAATATGAATTCTTTTTACTTGCATAGACATGTGGGTTTTAAACTAAGAGGGAAGGGAAGATGAATTTTATTTGGGGAAGGAAAAATATTTAATATTAGGGTGTGATGGGAATGAAGGTTGAGCTTTGTTGACCCCAAATATTCGACTCAATTAGTCTAGGTTGGTTTGAATCATTTTAAATTGTCACAAAAGATGAGTTTTTTTCAGTTTCCATAGATCCATTCTTTTTCACTGGAAGGGAGCATTGCACTTCAGATTCCTTCCATCTTAGGTATTATCTCTTTCTGTTTCCTTCCCACAAAATAATATTTGAAAATCTCGAGTAGCATCTGTCCCCTGCCTTCAGCAATATTTCTGATTTCTCCTCTCCACTACTGAAGTGTATATTTGGGGGATATTTGTGAGAAGGGTCATGGCAAAGTCAGCCAGAATACCTTGGAGAATTCCAGCAAGTGTCATCTCCAACCTGCTACTCTTTTGACAATTGGTGGACAAGGTTGAGCTGAGCCATCTGGTGCCTCAGACCAGCGAGCATGTTCCCCAAAACATAATTCTTTACATTTGAATAGCAGGATGCAGTTGACAAAGTGATTCCATGAATCCTGGCTTATTGGATCCCTACAACAACCCTGTGAGTTAGTCAGGACAGGATCATCGTTTACAGTTGAAGGAATTTGCTCAGAGAGGTTCCCAAAGACAGATAACCAGCCACACTGCCCTTCCTCTCAAAACTGGATCACTCTCCATGACAATTTTTGATCCTGGAGGACTGGTACAAGAGACAGAGAGATGTGCCTTTCTTTAAATAGGCTCATATATTTTAACTTCAGAGAAGTAAAAGAGTAAAGTCCTATTAAGTGAGGTCTCCAGGGACAGAATAACATAGTGGAAAGAATGCAAATGTTGGAGCCATAAAATCATAGATTTAAGACAGGAAGATAGATTAATCAACTTCAACACCTTCATATGACAGATATGGAACTGAGGCACAAAGTAATTAAATGACTTGCCCAGAACCATAAACTAAGAAGAATTTGAGGGAAAATTTGATCTCAAGTCTTCCCAATTCCCATTCTAGTCTCCTCACCACTATGTTCCACTGCTTCCACAAGCAGAAGTCCTGGAGTCATTTCTTGGTTCTCTGGACAAAACTGTGGACAAGTTAAATAAATTCTTGGAGTCTCAATTCTTCATCTATCAAAGGAGGATTTGCCAGAATGATTAAAAGGTTGGATTTAGGACAATGTGGGCAGATTTTTTTAAATGATGCAGAGTGAAATGAGCAGAACCAGGGAAATAATTTATATGATCATTACAATAATGAGTCAAAAGCATCTATTAAACACCTATGTTGCCCCTATGCTGGAATATAAATAAAAAGCAAAAAGAATCCCTTCCCTTAAAAATCTTACACTCTAATAGAGAGAAAGCATGTAAATAAATAGCTAATCCCAAGATTAGTTTATAGATATTAATTCACAAAATTAATTTACAGAGGGTGGCATTTGAACTGAATAATGGAGTAAATCAGAGACCCTACGAGATGAAGGTAGAGAAGGAGAGCATTCTTGGTGTAGGGAACGGCCAGTATCAAGGCAAGGATATGGCAGATTGAACATCATGTATGCAGAACAGCAAGAAGACCAGCCATAGAATGTTATTGTGGTATATAATCTGTAAGAAAATGTAATCTGTAAATTTTAAAGGATATATGACCATGGGCAAGTCATTTTATCCCAATTGCCTCAGCAAAAAAAAAAAAAAAAAAGCTTTAAAGGAGTTTGCTTTTGATTATAGAGGTAATAAAAACCACTGGAATTTATTGATTAAGGGGTACTAACATGGACAGACCTGTGCTTTAGGAAAATCACTTTGATTATTGTGTGTAGGATAGTGTAAGGGGGCATAGTGTGAGGCAAGAGGAATAGTTAAAATTGGTTATTGTACTAGTTATCCAGGTGAGAGATTATGAGAGTCTCCATTAGGGTGGTGGTTGAAAGAAAAGAAGAGACATATCTGAGAAATGTAGAGAAAGTACCACCAAGAAAGATATGGTGACTGGTTGCATATGTGGGGCGAGGGGGACATCAAGGATAAGACCAAATTTTCCAACCTGGATGGACTGGTAGAAGGGAGGTGCCCTTGAAAGTAATAAGAAAGTTCAGAGGTGGGCGTGAATTTGTAGGGGAAAGATAATGAGTACCTTTTTGGATATGTTGAATTTGAGATGCCTATGGGACATCTTGTTGGAAATATCCAATAGACAGTTGGTGATGTGGAACCAAAGCTCAGAGAGAGACGGATTGGAGAAATAGATTTGGGAATTAACTGCATAGAGATGATAATTGAACTCAAGGGAGCTGCCAAAATCACTGAGTGAGAGGGAATGGAAAGAAAAGAAACCGTAAGATCTCTACTTAATGCAATAACTAAAGAGGACTTCAGGAGATGAAGGAGAGAGGAAAGAACTGGAAATACAGAATGAGATCTGTGCTCTCAGACTAAGTCAACAGGATGATTTCCTTTACTTCATTGTACTGGTTTATTACAAGGGAAGATTACTGTTTGTGGGATGGGATGGAGGTGGGGGATTTTAAGAAGGGTAGGACAGCAAATAGTCATAGCAAAATCAAACTAAAGAAAAGAGGGTCAATAAAATTTTTTTTTAAAAATACAAGAAAGAAGTTCAGAAAGGGGATATAGACAAACAGAGTGCTTTTGTTACTACCATGCAATAAATTTAATATCTACTCTTTAAAATGCCATACCATAAACCTGATTTCATATATATTCTTCTTTTTTCTGTTCCTTGTGTGCCTGTGTTTCTCTGACCCCCATTGTCTCATAATTTCCACTTGAGAGGAATTGGGCTTACAATTTACCTACAATTATTTTTCCCCCTGAGGCAATTGGGGTTAAGTAACTTGCCCAGGGTCACACAGCTAGGAAGTGCTAAGTGTCTGAGACCACATTGGAACTCAGGTCCTCCTGACTTCAGGGCTGATGCTCTATCCACTGCACCACCTAGCTGCCCTATTTACCTCCAATTCTAAAGCCTTCTCTCTCCCTCCCTCCCTTTGATGTTTCTTGGCCGTCTGGTTGCTTAGAGTTTCCTTCTGGACTAGGTGCAACATCTGGCTTGCAGTATTGGACTCCAAGGGTCCCGTGGCTCAATCTGTAGTTTGGGACTTTACTCCCTGTTTCTGGAACCAAAAGACAAATGGACAAGATGGGCATCTGAAGCCTGTTTCTCAGGACCAAAGCTCCAAAGGGAAGGGAAGGTGAGCCTTCCCCACCTACCTTGCTGCATAGTGTCTCTGCTTTGGGATAATGAAATCTTCATCCTGGATGTCACTGAAAAGAGAACAACAGTGTCTCTGTTAGGTAGATTTAAAGATGCAGAAAGTTCCAGCTATGTTGCTAATGGAAAAAGCCTGCTCTTACCCTCATGGGGAGATATCCCAGGTGTCCCTCACATAAGTGTCACCATCTTTGGAGGCTTAAATAATGCCCTGTTACATTTATATATTGAAATGTTCATGCTTATTGATATTTATTAAATTCATGAGAAAAAAATGAACATTTAAGTGAACAAAATAACAGGTAAAAAAAGGGGGTGGATTAAATAATTCCTAAGGAGTCATGATCCTTTGCTTGCAGTCATGCATGAACTGTGTGCCCCATGCTCTATTGTTCAAGGACAAATCCAGTATCACCTTCTCATTATTGCTTTCTTTACTGAAATATATCACTGCTTAGAGGATGGGATGAAGGAGACATGGTGCTAGGACCCAGCCTCCCACAAATGGTTCTCCAATTCAGTGTTTCACCATAGAAACCAGTCCCAACTTTCTTCCCCCCTCATATACCTGGCTGAATGTTCCCAATTTTGCCCTCTCTGTTCAAGCTCTGCCATGTATACTGAATCCCATTTATGTGAGCCTGACACTCATTCACTCTCCTATTCTCTTGCTAAGGACTGACTTGGCCATGTTTTATGCAAACATTAGCTCCTTCCTTCACCACACCCAGTTCAGTTCCTAAAAACTAAAACTAGATCTAAATCTACCTACTGAGTACTGTCTAAGTCTGAGAAATCAGGGGACAACTACATAACCTCATAGGCAAGGGGAAATGAAGGGACAGCTGGGCCCCTTTTTGCCAGCTTCTTTCTCTTGCAAAGAGCTAACTTCTGCTTTTACCCTGTGTATGATTCTATTGTTTTTCATTCCTCTATTTTAGTTCATATTATTCACTTGTTCCAGTTATGTCTGACCCTTCATGCCCCATTTGGGGTTTTCTTGGCAAAGATACTGAAGTGATTTGCCATTTCTTTCTCCAGCTCATTTTATAGGTGGGGAAACTGAGGCAAATGGGATGAAGTTTGACTCTTCATGACCCCATTTGGGATTTTCTTGGCAAAGATACTGGAGAGTGGTTTGCCATTTTCTTCTCCAACTCATTTTAAAGATGGGGAAACTGAAGCAAAAGGAGTTAAGTCTGACTCTTCAAAAATACAGGAATGGTTTACCATTTCCTTCTCCAGCTCATTTTACAGATGGGGAAAGGGGCACATAGCTACAAAGTATCTGAGGCTGAAACTCAGATGTAGAGGGCCACAGAGAGCAGGTTTCCTTTGGGCTGAAGGGCCTTATACCTCACCCAGAGTTCCCCCACTATCTGTAGCCCTCTATATTTCCCCCTTTCTTTTGTTTTAGGTTTTATACCTCGCCCAGAGTTCCCCCACTATCTGCGGCCCTCTACACTCAGTTCTTCCTCACCCTAGGTCCAGTGCTCTTTGTCCATTGTCTCACCCAGTTCATCAAAATCTAAATGGGTTGCATTGCTTTATTTTCTCTGATCATTACATAATTTCACTTTGACATTTGGGAAGAACTGTTTTTTCTTCAGAGTGTTTTTTACTTTTGCAAAGCTCAAAACTTCTCAAGTATTCCTATGGTCTAACAGTCATCTCCTGGTGGCCAGTCTTCTACTACTGATAAAACTTCTCTGGGCCAAGTTGAGCTGGTGGACACAGCTTCTCATGGGATCACCAAGGCATTCCATTAGCACAGCCTTCAAGAACCCAGGCTCATTCCCACTTCCTTCTAACCTCCATGATGCCCCAGGGTCACTGCCTTTTCAACTTCCTTGCTAACAGATTTTGTGCTAGAGTTGATTTTAGCATCTCCAATGGTAAGTTTTGTTATTGCCTGTCTTGGGTATAACAATTGGCTTGTTAAACATGTAATAGGAAATAACTAGGCCATTGTGAAGAAATCTTCCAAAGTCACCATGTGGTGAGTTACACATAATCAGGTGAGAGTGATAGAATCTGCACCTGTGGTTTCCCTGGCATGGAGAACTCCCAAAGGAGGCAATTCCTTCCTCTAAAGTCGCTCAGTGAATTCTATGAAATGTATGGTCTTAGTCACTTAGGGGGCTGAAAGTTTAAGACAGCTGTTGAGTCACAAAGCCAAAATCTGAGGTGGGGTTTGAACCCTAGACTTCTTCTCTGTCTCTGCTGCCTTTTAATTTAATTTAATTCCAGGAGGAATTCTTTTTGACACAATCTTTACTGAGATCTTGCCAAGAACCATTTCACATCAGGGTTTGGGTGTTTGTGGTACACTTGAAAGAGCTCTGAAAAAGAACCCCAAAGATCTGGATTCTAGTTCTACAGCTGAGAAGTAGCTCTTTGACTCAATGATTATATAAATTAATGAATATTTGTGAGGGGTTGAGCCCAGAAGGAATGAAGATGGGGGCAGCAAATAATGGATAATTTCTCCCATTATATATTTCCAACTTGTTGGGTGCTAAGAGTGGGTAGAATTACTTATTGCAAACTAAAATGCAAATTATCGTGGTAGCTTCCCTTAAACAAACCCATTGCTCCTATACTGCCACCAGCAAGTCAATATGTGCTCCCAGGATTCCATCATTCATTTCTCCACATAAATATTGTTTAGTCATTTTTCAGGCTTGTTTGACTCTCCATGACCCCTTTTGGAATTGTCTTGGCAAATATGGCTGGAGGAGCTCACCATTTCCTTTTCCAGATTATTTTACAGATGAGAAAACTGAGGTATAAACAGGGCTAAGTGACTTGTTTACTGGAACACAACTAATATCTGAAGCGGGATTTGAACTCATGAAGGGGAGCCTTCCTGATTCTAGCCCCAGTGCTCTTTCCACCATGCCATTTAGCTGCCCTTTCACATAAATCTATTAGGAAACATAACCCATTTTAATGAGTAGCTGAAAACTATCCTGTAATCCAAATTCTCATGCACCTGGTGTTCCCATCACAGCCATGTAATCCTTAGGACATATTGGCCAAAGAAAACAAAGTACTGAAGCTGAGATTCTCAGTCACATCAACAAATCTGATGTGCCTACAGTTTCATTTCTTTTAGGATCCACTGAATCATAATATAATTATACTAGCCTACATTATATAATGAGTTACCAGCTCCAAGCATTTTACATATATTCCTTCATTTGATTTCCACAACAAGGTTATGAAATTGGTAATTGTCACAGCTGTGGGAATTTTATAGGCAAGAATATTGAGGATTTTAGAGGTCAAAGTCATAAGCTAACAAATGGCTTAGCCAAGATTCAAATTCAGGTCTTTTTACCTTTAAGTACATTTCTTTTTCTACTGCCTTCCCTCTTCCCACTCCCCAAGTTCTTCTACAGGGTAATTATGGAGTCTGAAGTTCAGTAAGTTTTATAAAAGTGAAATTCACCATGATTAAGGAGAGACACCAATGTGATTCACTGAAAGTTGGCTGGGGGAGCACTTTCTCCTCATTTCCAGTTAATTAATGCAGTGTTTGGTTAGTGGTAGAAACCATGGCTTTTGCATTCTTGGATGGAGTGAAGAGAGAGCTTACTTCCTGGAAATCCTACTTAAGGTTGTTGTTTTTCATCCTTCATTCTCAGAAGATCAAATGACATTGGAGATAGAAAGAAGGACACACGTGGAAGGGTCAGTCTTGGTAAAAAAACAAAACAAAAAACTAAAAAGTAGGAGAAGATAGATGAGGTCCTTTTTAGATCAACCTAAGAGGTCTTCATGGAGAAGGACTTAAAGGGCCAATTAAATGATGGAAAGGAGAGATTTGAGATAATTAACCCATACAATACCATTTTTGAGAAAGGTCAGAGATTGAAGAAAGAAGACCAGCTCAAGAGCATCAGTCTGGAGAAGAATGTGGAGGGATGGAATAGGATAGAGTAGGAATATGGGAAATGAGTTCTAGTTACACTGAATAGCCTTTGAAGCCCAGAGGGAGGACTCAGCTGGAACTGATGCTCAGTTTAGTGGAGGGCAGAGACATCACAGGTACTCTCAAAGGGACATACTGTGGTCAAAATAATGAACTAAGGGAGCCAACTTTGCAAGATCAGTTAGGGAAAGGGGGATAATAAGGAAGTCCACAGAATCACAGAAATCTGTGTAATAGAATTGATGTAATTGGATAAATTGTAATAGTCCTAGTGGGAGATGACCAAAGCCTGAGCAGTCTACTAGTTCATAATTTTCTCCTAAACTAAACATTCCTTATTAAATTGTAAATTTCCATGAATCCTCCTAAACTGAACATTCCTTATTAAACTGTAAATTCCATGAAAGTAAAGTCAGTGCCTCCTCTAAAACTTGTTACTTCTCAATGCCTAGGGTAGTACCCTGAACACAATGATGGCTTCTGCAATTGCAGTCTCTCTTCACTCTCCAATTCATCTTTCACACAGCTGTCAAATATATGCACATATGTGTGTATATATATATATATGTGTGTGTGTGTGCATGTATATATAAATCTGATTATACTTGTATCTCTATATAAATTTGATTATATTCACATAGTTGTTCCATATATACACACATTTAATAACCTATATATCCATTTCTACACACATATTCTCCTTTGTGTGGCATTTACAGCCTGTCACAATCTGGCTGCAATCTATCTTTCCATATTAATCCCCATTATTCTCCCCCACATACTCTACATTTTTGCCAAAATAGCCTAAATCTAACATTCCTCCAATCTTGCCAGCAGTCCCTACTGCCAGAAACATTCTCCTTCCTTACTTCTCTCTCTTGGCCTTCCCTCAAAATTTAGCTCAACCACCTTCCTCTATAATATGCATTTCCAGATTGCCCTAGTTGTTAGTGCAATCTCCTCCCAAATACTTTGTGTAGTATATATATATATATATATATATATATATATATATATCCAATATATATATATATATATATATATATATATATATATATATATATACATACACACACACACATATTGTTTGTCCACAACAGAATGTAAAATCTTTGAGGGCAAGATGCAATTAATTTTTATCTTTGTATCCCTAGCCCCTAGCATTTTGCTTGACACATAATAGGTGCTTTAAATTTCCATTTAATTGAAATGCTGGGAGAGGAGATGAGGGATTATACCACAGATTTTGGTAAAATAGGAAGAGATCATTTGATAAAAGAGAAGGAGGGATTTAGAATGTGTGTGGTTGAAAGCTTGAAGAGAAAGGAACTTTGTAATACCTTTTATGGAAATTGTAATGGTTATAATGGTTCAGTCCTGTCCAACTCTTCATCACCCCATGGACCATAGTATGCTCTTCTATCCTCCATTATCTCTCCAAGCCCTTTCAAATTCATGCTCTTTGTTTCCATCATATTATCAATCCATTTCATCCTCTGCTGTCCTCTTTTCTTTGGTTTTCAATCTTTCCCAACATCAGGGTCTTTTCCAGTGAGTCCCATCTTCTCATTATGGACCCAAAGTTTTTAAGCTTCAGCTTCAGTATTTGACTTTCTGGTGAATAGTCTGAATTAATTTCTTTAAGTATTGAGTGATTCGACCTCCTTGTTATCCAAGGGACTTTCAAAAGTCTTCTCCAGCACGACAATATGAAAGCATGGATTCTGCTGAACTGAGCTTTTCTTATAGTCCAATTCTCACAGCCATATACCACTATTGAAAACCAAAGCTTTGACTAAACAAAACTTTGTTAGCAAAGTGATATCTGGGCTTTTTAGTATGCTATTCAGATTGCCATAGCTTTCCTTTCAAACAGCAACCATCTTTTAATTTCAAAATGATTGCAATCACCATCTGTGGTGATCTTTGAGCCCAAGAATGTAAAATCTGACACTATTTCCATTTCTTGGATTGTGAATGAGTAAACCAAACATGATCTTTCCAGTCATTTACTTCCTGTGTGATCTTAGGGAAGTCATTTTATCTCTTCAGGTAATAAGAATAATAAGAAAGCTGGATTAGGGTCTTCCAGCACTAAATCTTTGATTCTGTGATTTTTTGTTGGCAAGGGTGTTGGTGTCCTTAATTTATCCCTCCGAGTGAGAAGGAGTATAGGATAGGAGAAGGAGTGCTGGATGAGGCATCTGGAGCTGAGGTTCTAATGTGACTAGATGGGGGATTAGACTTCATGATCTCCAAGGTCTTTTCCAACTCTAATGATCTAATGAAAAGGATCTTTCAGCCTTCAGCAAGAAAAGAGAGCACCAGATGTCATTCTGTTCACTTATTGTAAAACATTTCCCTTCGGATGGAGGAAACAGAGATGTTATTAATATTTTCAGTCCCTTATATCTCATGAATCTACTTGAATGACTGGCATAATTTTTTAATCCCTTTTCATGACAATGGTTTTCCATTGAAATTCCCCTGAGCTAACAATATGTAATCAGTTTTCTCTAACAAATGACCTCCTTTAACTTCATTAGTTCAGAATTAATTTGCTAGCATGTTACCAAGATAATTAACACTCCTGATTAGTGAGATGCCATGGAAGGAGCCTCCTTCTTCATGGTCAAGAGAAACATTAATTAAAAACTAAGATGTTTGCTAATTTTCCTTAGAATTTAATCCAATGAAAGTGGTAAGGGTTGGATTTTTTTTTAATACAGCAGGAGATGGGATTAATGGGTGATGTTGCCTAGATATACCTTTGTTACCCACACTTTTGGGGGGGGGCAAGGAAATTGAGCTTATATGACTTGCCAGGATCACACAGCTAGGAAGTGTGAAGTGTCTGAGGTCACATTTGAACTCAGGTGCTCTTGACTTCAGGGCTGGTGCTCTACCCACTGTGCCACCTAAATGCCCCTACCAGCACATTTTAAAACTTTTTTTTCCAAACAAAACTGATATGTCTGAAGGAGATGTCTTTGTGGGAATCAACAGTGAAAGTGTGTATTCTTTCAGCTACCAGATATTTTTTGTCTTGAGCTGGTATGCATGGGGAACTGAAGGAGGAAGTAAGTGAAAGAATCTCACTTGATTGGAAAGGATTATAAAATATTAATAATCCACAGAATCATAATTAGTGTGGGATAACCAGAATTCTGCCACAGAATGACAAGTGTGGAAGATATCAAATTTAGATGGTGCTGACTTTGCAGTGCTTTGGCGATATGAGAAGTCATACTTTTTATATATTTAGCACCCAGTTATCAAAAGTAATGACTTAAAATAGGAAATTATCCTATGTTGGGTTCCTTTCCTGCCTAATCTTGTTAACTTTCTTCTATATGGTGTCCTCCTTAGCATCAGTCTTATACCCCTGTCCCAGAGTCTGTTTCTATATTTATTATTCTCTTATTTTCCCCAACTAAGTACAAGCTTCAGACAACTTGTGATAATTTCTCCAAGGGAAAAAATTTCTGGTGACAGCTCTGATAGTAGGTTTGTTATTTGAACCACATAATTCTTTTTAAAAAAATTATTTAAAAATTTGAGTTTCAAATTCTCTCTCTTCCTCCTTTCATCCCCTTTCTAGTAAACAATTAGATACAGGTTATATATGTGCAATTATGTAAATCATTTCCATACTAGACATTTTGTACAAGACTTGAATAAAAGGGAAAGAAAGAAAAAAAGCAAAGAATAGCATGCTTCAGTCTGTATTCAAACAACATCAGTTCTTTCTCTGGAAATGGATAATATTATTAGTCTCCTGGGACTGTTTTGAATCATTGCATTGCTGAGAATAGCCAAGTCATTCACAATTCTTCATCAAAAATGTTGTTGTGACTGTGTTCAATGTTCTCCTGGTTCTGTTCACTTCACTATGCATCAGTTCATGTAAATCTTCCTAGGTTTTTCTGAAATCATCCTGCTCATCATTTCTTATAGCACAATTGTATTCCATTATGATCATATACCACAGTTTGTTTAGCAATTCCCCAATTGATGGACATCTTTTGATTTTCAATTTTTAACCACCACAAAAAGAGCTGCTATAAATATTTTTGTACAAATAGGTCTTTTCCCCTTTTTTGGATGTCTGGGATATAGACCTAATAGTTGAATCATAGAATTTTAAGATTATGGAACAGGAAAAGATCTTAGCATCAGTGTGACAGTGATGTATGCTTGGGAATATCCATTTAAAATAACATTCATTCATTTATTTGTTAACTTAGACCTTAACTTTAAAAGCCCATCCAGGGCCATCTCTAGTCATACTGATCCATATCTTGTGATTGGACCCAGATGACTCTGGAGGAGAAGGTGAGGTTGGTGACTCTCTCACTTCCAACCAATTCACTTGCAAGTCATGACATCTCCTTCCTGATGTCAAGGTCTTCTTCGAGAATGAAGGACCAAGAACAACAACCTCTTCATTAAGTGCTTACTATATGCAACACATTACACTAGACTCTGGAGGAAAGAGGATATAAAGGAGAAAAATTTTCAGCTTTCAAATAACTTTTACTTTCATAGGAAAGTAGGACAAGCACAGATAAATAAAATATAACTGAGAATATAATAAATATGCAACACTAATAAAATTGCTATGAATTATGATGAGGGAGGAATCACTTCCAACTAAAGGATCAGAAGACTTAGAAAAGAAGTTGGTATTTGAGTAAGACCTTGAAGAATAGATAATAATAGTTTATATGTTTCAGGTATTTTCTGATTTATAAAATCTTTTCCTTAAAACGTTTACTTATGAGGCATGAAGTAGTATCATTCCCATTTTACAGATGAGAAAGCTGAGGCAAACAGAGATTAAGTGGCTACTCACAGCTAATAAGTAGTAAAGTCAGGGTTCAAATGCAAATTTCCAAAGTCAAATAGGTAAAGATTGGGATAATGGGACTATAAAATGATTAGCTTAGAGTTAAAATTCAGTCAGTCAACTAGTGCTTATTAACTACCTATTATGTACCAGCACTGTCCTAAGCACTGAAGGATGAGGGGGCAGTTAGATGGCAAAGTGGAGAATGCTGGGTCTGAGTTCAAATTCAGATTCAGATTGTTACTAGCTGTGTGTCTCTGGGTGACCCATTTAAGATCGGTTTGCTCAGTTTTCTCATCTATAAAGTGGGGTTCTTAGTACCTACTTCCCATGGTTGTTGTGAGAACCAAATGAGTATTTGAGTACTTAGTACAGTGCCCACACACAGAAAGTACTATATAAATGTTAATAGCTACAAAGAAAGACAAAAATGAGTCCCTTCTCTCAAAGAGCCCCAAGTCTAATGGGAAAGATAACATGTAAATTACTAATTACAAATAAGACATATATAGGATAAATTGGGTATAGTCTCAGAAAGAAAGGACCAAGTTAAGGGAGATTAGGGAAGGTTTCTTCCAGAACACAGGACTTTAGTGGAGACTTGAGAGAAGGATAGGATGACAGGAGATGGAAGATAAGGGACAGCCAATGAAAGCAGTTGACCCAGATGAAGAAATCTAGCAAAGGAGACACGGGGGTGCTCAGAAAAGGAAGAGGCAAACCAGGAGGAGATATGTTAGGAAAACCTAGAAGAAATGGGCGGTTGACAGGGCAAAAGTCTGCCCAAAGGTCAGGAAGGATGAAGATTGAGAAAAGGCCATTGGATCTGGCAATTAAGAGATGATTATAGGCAGTCCTTGGAGATTTTGTGGGTTTGGTTCCATACTGCTGCAATGAAGCAAATGTCGCAATAAAGTGAGTCAAATGAATTCTTTGGTTTACTAATACTTATAAAAGTTATGTTTACACTATTCTGTAGTCTGTTAAGTATGCAGTGGTATTATGTCCAAAAAATGCCAACAAGTACCTGTTTTAATTTAGAAAAATACTTATTAAAAATGCTAAACACCACCTGAGTCTTCATCAAGTCATAATCTTTTTGCTGGTGGAGGTCTTGCATGGATTTGATGGCTTTTGATTGCTCAGGGTAGGGTTGCTGAATGTTGGGATTAGTGTTGCAATTTCTTAAACTAAGACAACAATGAAGTTTGTGGACTTTTCTTTTCACTTAAATACTTAAAGGCCATTGTAGACATTAGGTCAATTAGACAATTGCTAGTTAACCCAATTCCATATTATTGTGTCACAGAAAGGCCTGAAGAGATGGAAAGAAGTAGGGAACAGCCAATAAATTACATCAAAGATCACTGATCAAGAATCACTATAACAGATATAATAAAATGAAAAGTTTAAAATCTGTAAAATGATGGCTGTCCTCAAATGTCTAAGGTCCTTTCCAGCTCTCATATTTGCCAAATCTATATATTATGAATGAGATCCTAGGAGTTTTCTTGCTAAGGATTTGCTAGTAAACCATAGATAGATCATTAAGTCTTTTCCTGCTTCAAGAATATACTTACTAAAATCTACATAGCAAGTTCATTGAGAACTTCAATGCACAATTAGGATCATATTGGTTTTATGGGTGGGTCTGCAAATAAATGAGAAGACATTGCTTCTCATTTGCTTGAGAAGTTAAAAATCCTGATCCATGTGAGAATTTATCCTTGAAAAGGGGTGTTTCAGCAATTTGTGACTAAATATAAAGTATTTAAGGGGCAATTAATTGGTGCAGTTGATAAGAGCACCAGCCAGTAATTAAGTCACACACTTAATCCGTCCTGTCTGTGTGACCCTGGGCAAGTCATTTAACCCCATTGCTTCAGCAAATAAATAAATATATATGGGTTTATTTTCATTCATTCATGCATGAATTTAATGCCTGATGTGAGCAGGGCTCCTGGACTATGCATGGTATATGCATTTAATTCATGTGAGTGCAATATGTTTGAGGTAAGTAAGAATATTGCTCCCCCACTGTCACTGACAAGCTTTGTCAGGAAGTCAAACAATGCATATGATTGCAGGAAACCTTGTCTTAACTGACCCAGTTTGACTGTTTTGAGACCTTTTAGTGAACAAAGTGAAGAATTGAGCTGAGCATCCAGATAATTCAACCAAACCATAATTTTACCTCAGATGCCCAATGCATTTCAGGGTCTAAGCTGATAGAACCAAACTACCCCCATAACCAGCGATTTTTGCCTCACTTGGTATTTTTAGAGCAACCTGAGCGTGGTCTTCTTGGAAGAAGCCAGTGCAGCCTCAGATTTCCATCTCCTTAGGCTGAGTAGGATGGAATAATATGCAATTCACGTCTCTCCTGTTTTCCAATTCCCAGACCAGCATTTCCATTAGTGCCACTGGCTCTACCCAGCGACCTGCAATTGGCTGGAGAATGTTGCAGTGGCTGTGGCCTGGAAGGAGAGGAGAGAGAGATGCTTCTGGCCTGGCAAATGGAGCCTCCTATATTCATAGCAAAGTTTATTATTTTTAAAAATGGAGTTTGGGCAATCAATTTCCATCTCCTGAAGGAAAAGAGATTGCAAACACTAAAAACATTCATTACCTTGTAAATCTGAGCAGGGGTAAAGGGTGGTGATGAGAAAGGAGAGTAAGGGTGAACTATAGCTACCGTTATATCCAAGAAACAAAAATGTCACTTTTCAAAGATCTCTGATAATAGCATCGCAGTTGTATATACCTTCTCTTCAGGGGGACGGGAAGAGAATAACTGAGCATCACATGCCCAGTGTCATGCAGAGATGGAGGGGATCTTAGACATCCAGTTCCCTCCTTTGACAGAGGGGGAAACTGAGGTCCATTCCTTTGCCAGCGAGTCTCAGGCTCATCTGGAATCAGCTCCTGAAAATGGGGCCGTTTTCAATTCGTTGCTTTGTTCCTTCCAGATCTGCATAAAACATGGAGACGGGGCCTTGCGCCTTTTCTCTCCTTCTCCTTTGGTATTTCTCACGGCAACAATTTTGCCCCTAAGCCTTCAATCTAATGTGAGTTCATTTGAAATGTCCTTTCCCATTTAAGCATTAGCTCGGAAAGCCGGCGTCGGCTGTAATCGAGTGCGCACACTCAGTGGCGAGCCGGAGCCGCCGGCCGCCGGGCAGCTCTGCGGCGGGGCTCCGAGAGCGCACGGGCGCTCTCTCCTGCCAAAGCCTGGGGAGACATACGCCCATCCATCTTTCGGATGGGCCGCAGGACGAGCCCACCGCTGGTTCCCAAGGGGACCGGGAAAAGCCAGTGAGGGTGTTTGGAAGGGGGAGCATCCGCGGCCTCCAGCAAGCTGTTCGGAGAGCACCCCAAAGCTTCCAGCGCCGGGCTGGAGAGCTTGGGCGCAGCAGCTGCTGGGCAGATGCTCAGGGCAAGGCTGGGGGAGAAATCGTGAAGGCCTGCAGCTCGCCCCTTGCAAAGCCTCCTTTAAGGCGGGGCTGTTTTGGTTTTTTGTTTCTGGAACCAGCTTGTGAAAGAAAGAGAATTGTTTCTGTCTCTTCTCATTCCCAGAAGGTGCTTCTGGTACCTTGTTAGCTGGAGAAGGAGGATCCTCCAATTAGACAATCAATTGGAAGGATTGCCTGTATCTTGTCTGCAAGGGGCTGGAGACCATAATTAACAACAGGTGTATAATACTTTAAAGCAGGACTTCTTAACTGTGGGTCATAGATCCCCTTGGCAGTTTGGTGAAATTTATAGGTCCCTTTTCAGAATGTTTTAAAATACATAGGGGCTGGGTAATATAACTAATAATAGGTATAAAATACTTTAAAGCAGGACTTCTTAACTTTGGGTCTATAGATCCCTTTGGCAGTTTGTGAAGCTTTTCAGAATGTTTTTAAGTGCATAAAATAAAACATATGATCAAAAAGGAAACCAATTATATTCATTTTTTAAAAGTTAATGGTCCCAGGTTAAAAACCTCTGCTATAAAGTATACAAAGGACTTTTGTATATTACCTAATTTTGATGCTTCCTAAAGTGAGAAGGGTAATAACTGTTATTCACATTTTCCAGGCAAGGAAACTGAGGCAGACAGAGGTTAAATAAATGACGAATCGCCCAGAGTCACACAGTTTAAGTATTTGAGGCAGAATTCAAACTGCCTCATTCAAAATATCATCTAGCTACTTCATGAGAAGATGACAACCGAAAAACTTCCATACTTTCTATTCCCTTTAAGTTACTTGCTTATGGGAGGAACTCCTCAAATTGATCAGAGGCTCCCCTAAATGATGTATTCTCTCTGTGTCAGGGGTGCTCAAAATCACTTATCCTCCAACATCCTGTGATAACTTCGAGAGGACAGGAATGTCCAGACAAGGTTGCTCCAAGACTCTGGCAACCCTGGGAAATTTGTAGTCTGAGGGCAAGTCATTTGAAAATGTCAAAAATGAGATCCTTTAAAAGAACACAATTCACTTTGCTGGGGGGCACCCACAGCTCTACAGAGCTCAATCTGTAGGTTCAATCCATGTGTGGCCTTGGCTATCTCCATGGTGAAGGACTTTATTTCCATCCTTCTGTCACCAGACAGTTCCTTACCCCAGGGGCACAATCTGGAAGTCCTTTTCCCCCTCTAACTTTCCTTGTTTAGCAGGTACTGAGCTGACTACAGACTGCCACTTTTCTGTCCTCTGTTGTTCCAGCAGGTGAGGCAGTGTAGGCTCCCAAGATTGTAACTCTAGGGCAAGAAAGGAATTAGATGTCACCTAATCTGCCCCCTAATTTTTGAAATGAGGTAACCGAGACCAGCAAAGAGGTCATACCTGTAGTAAGTGGCAAAGCCTGGGTCAAGACCAAGTCTTTTTATTTTCTTCCCTTCCTATAAAAATAAAGGCAAATTACATCTTATCAATCTCTAAATACTTAGCTCAGTGTGGTAGGAAATATTAGGAAACCCTAATCTCTGTCCTTATAGAGTTCCTCATACAGTATTCCACCTTGATACTCCCAGGCTTCCTTGCTGAATCATCACCTGTATTATAATCCCAGAATTGGGAGAGGTACACAACAAAGCTCTGTCCTGGATTGTTACCTCTTTATACACTTTTTTACTTGGTGACTTCATCAGCTTCCAAGGATTTAATTATCATCTCTATGCAGATGATTACCAGATCTAAATATCTGGGTCTAATCTCTCCTAAACTCCAATCCATATCATTAACTTCTTATTGGACCTCAAACTAGATGTCCCATAGGCATCTCAAACTCAACATGTCTGAAATAGTTATTACCTTTTCTATTTCCATTTTCCTTTGGGGTCTATTTCTGATTCCTCTGGACTTCAAAACAATACCCCACTTACTGCTGGTTCTTCCTCCAATATCCTTCCCTTGGGCCCTCCTACCTGGAACTGCTCACCATGGAATATCTTTCCATCTTGCCTCTTCTCCCATCGGTGAATTCATCCTGGAATCTCCATTTTATGATAGGGCCCAAACCTTCCTGGACTGGCCCTTCAGTCTCCTCCTGGTCTTGTATTTTACTTTCTCTGGCCTTCAAAACCATACCCCTTGCTTAGCACATTCATTCCCTCCTCACCTCCTGGTTTTCAGCTTTCTTATTTGCATTTTCTCCTGTTAGAATGTAACCTCCTTGAGGATGGAGGCTATCTTTCTTTTTGCTTGTATTTCTAACATAGCATCTGGCAAGAACTTAAAAAGTGAGTGCTTTCTTGTTTCCTTTCTCCCTGAACTCGCCCCTTCTCTGAACTTTGCCGTTTCTGTTGAACTTCCAACTAACCACCCAGGTGTATAATTCTAGTATTATCCTCGATTCATCACTCTCTTCCACCTCACATATCCAATCACTTGCCAAATCCTTTTATTTCAACTCTTATATCTCTTCCACCTGTCCCTTCTTGTACTTACCCAAACTCCATCTTTGTTCACTTCTCAGACTATTGGAATAATCTTTTCATCTCCCTATACCCCATCTTCCCTCTCCAATATATCCTCCACACCTACCAAAGTGATTTTCCTAAAGCGCAGGTCTGGACTTGTTCTTTCTCTACTCAATACGTTCTACTGATTCCCTTTTGAATCTAGTATCTAATATATCATTCTTGTCACATTCTTTTTAAGTATCTATTTTTGGTTAAGTTTTATAATTTGCATAATTATTAGTACAGGAGTACATAATAATTTATAAATACATAAATACACATTGAAGTTCAGTGTGTGGCTTAAAAACTTGTTGGAGGAGTGTCTAATGGAAAGTTTGAAGACCACTGCTTCCAAGGACCAGGTGAAAAGATGCCTTTGGAGGTGAAAAGTGGCAATGTTAGTTACAGAGAAGAAATACCTCCCTTCGTGTCAGCATCCTGAGACAAAGCCTCATTCATCCTGTCCTAGTTACATCCCTGGAAGAGAGGGGCATATAATTAGGTTATCCCTGTACAAGTTATTACTTACTTAAGCCATTACCATGAGGTTGTATCATTGCTTGGAGCACCGGGACAAAGTATGAGATACTTTCTGGATTAGGTCTTTAACTCTCTTGATGCTTCATGGCTTATTTAGTTATTGAACACCCGCACGTCTTGAGCCAGCACATTGGAGTGCTGTGAAGTGGATGCCTAAGTTAGCCATTTGTTTTGACATCAATCTGTTGTGGAGGACAGTTTAACATTTAGGTGCCTAATCCCACCCCCGCATCTACATCTCACTTGAGGTTCTGGATGGCTGCATCCAGCTTCAATCAGAAGGGCAGAGTGACTCATTCTCTTTAAAAGTATAGTTATTCTCTAGATGAGAACAATGTAAGGAGCTAAAAAATACATAGCCCAAACCAAATTCCAGAACGATGCTGAGATACTGACTTAGTAAAGGAAATCATATACTCAGTGAGCCTGGAATGGACAGAATCGTAGGGTTTACAGCTGAAAGGGATGATCTAATCCAACAGCTTCCTTTTACAGGAGACTAAGATTTAGAGAAGTTGATCAAGATCTCTCAGGTACTATATAGCAAATCCAGGATCCAAACCTAGAGGATTCTAGGTTTTTGATTTTAAACCAAACCTCTTTTTAGTGTGCCATGATGTTTTTAGATTGAAAGAGAATTGGACTATTAATCAAGAGTCTAGGATCTGTGCATAGTTTTAAAACTAGTAGCTCTGAGCTTAGACAAAGTTATTTCCCATTTCTGGGTCTCAATTTCCCCACTTGTAAAATAGAAGAATTAGTTTTGATGATCAAGGCTTCTCTAGACAGACTGCCAAAATGGTCCATGCTACAAAAATGTTGAGTCTTTACTTGAAATCTTAGGAAGAAACTTGGATACTAGTGCAGCAACTAAGCTGTTCCTTTGTTACCTCACATTTTAACCGTGGGATCTGTTCTGCCTCCTTTACTAATCACTCGTATCTTAGATGATGTCTTTGACAGCTCTTCTTAAATGCAAGGAATCGATTGAAGCCTGCTTTCCATTGCCTTTTGAATCATGACCAACTTTACTTTGGAGATTGTGATGTTCTGTGATTCACAACATGTAGCACCATCAACAACATAAAGAATTTTAGTTTTAGGGGGTAATTGAAATATTGAAACGTACCTTATAATTTCCCTGATGCCATCCAACTTGCTCTTTCTTCTGTTCTATTTTGGGGTACATTCACTGATATATTAATATATTAAATGCATACAAAAGGATTACAAAGGAAATCAATTATATTGAGAAAAGTTACAAAATATTTTAAATGTTCATGGACCCACAAGTGAAAAATGTCAACTTTAGAGGAATGCCTCTAGCATGTGGAGGGACCTTTCCTCTAACCCTAATGGAGAGTTCCTGGGAAAACAAGAGCCCAAAAGGAAGAGAAGGTATATGTGGATCAGTTATGATTTATTCAGAGATATCAAACTATTGCATCCATAGGCTACATGTAGCCACATGTGTCTAGCAATACTCCAGAGGGTATCAGATTCAAATATAAATGGTAAATGTTTAACAAAACAAATAGAAATATAATATACCATAAATAATGTTAATTTGTAGTTTTCTAAATCAATATTGGCCCACAGGGATCAATCTCTATGAATCTGACTACATCATTAGAGGGAGTACCCACCTTGATGAAATCAAAGATCACAGTGAAATATTGATTTGGGAAGTGCAGCTGTGATGGGCAGAAGATGACAATGACTAGAGAGTCTGCTTCATTCATCTTCCCCAATATGGCAGGAGGAAGAAGGAATACTCTACTAGTAGAGTGCAAGTGAACAGAATTTGTAATTTTTTAGGGAGCCAGATCTAAGAGGGGATGTACAGCTGTAAGAAGGATCAGGTTATAAATGATTCAAGTCATACAGTGGAAGCATAGATGGGAAATAATTTAATGGTCTATATGGCATGAAAGTTTGTATAGACCTTTACGTACATCATCTTGATGGAGCCCTGCAACAATTCTGTAACATACCCCAGAAGGTACCCCAGATATCTTGTTAGCTATACAAGGAGGAGGAGCTCCCAGTTACTGACAATCAGTCAGAAGTATTGTCTGAATCATGTCTGCAAGGGGCAAAGACAACAGCGAATGATAGTTGTATAATAATTTAAAGCAGGGCTTCTTAACTTTGGGTCATAGACCTCTTGGGCAGTTTGATGAAACTTATGGGTCCCTTTTCAGAATATTTTTAAGTGCATAAAATAAAATATTTAGGCTTAAAAAAGGAAACCAATTAAAATCAATTTTTCTTAAAAGTTCATGGTCCCAGATTAAGAGCCCCTGATTTTAGTATAAAAAGTACTTTACATATAATCTCAAACTGAGGTGGGATTTGAACGCGGATCTTTTAAAGTCCAGTTTCCAAACTCTATCCTTTGTATTACCTTTGCATTATTTCCAGTCCAGCCTCCTCTTTTTCTGGATTAAGAAGTTGAAGCCAAGTGGGGGAAGCGAGTCAGAGTTCCGGAGATCATTGGTGCATTAGTGGGAGGGAGAATGGTGGGCTTCTGATTTCTTTCTGTCCGGTCGCTTTCCCCTCCACCAGCCCTTCCAATTGTACTGCTTTCTTCCACAGGTAGGACAAGCGATTGGCAGAGGCTGCTTCTGGCAGAATGGGATGTACGAGACGGCGGCTTTCTTGGGAATAGGGAGATCAAAGCACAATAAGCAAAAGGGGGTCACTGAAGCTAAGAGACAAGTCCACTGGGGGAATTCCAGGTCAGTAGTTCAGAAACAAACAGAGAACGGGCCAGAGGGAAGGCTCTGAGATACCCAAGTGGAAGCTGCGAGAGGCGATTGACATTGGGAAGCTCTGCAGGCACAAATGCATTTTAACCACCAGCCTCTTTGATGCTGCCTTTTTTGATCTTCATAGGGGCTTTGCTGGGCTAAGTGCTGGTGGGAACAAAGCTAACCCAAGACAGCACGATAAAGTTGCCTGTCTGCCTTGCTCGGGGACTCCCTTGTTCTCTCCATGGCCCTGCTTCTCCATTGCCTCTGAGTCAGAGAGATGGAGAGCTAGGTTCAGATACTCCCTCAAACACTTGTCTGACTCTGGATAAATCCACTTTGAGCCTCAGTTTCTTTATCTATTAAATGGGCATAAACAATAGCATTCTGCCTCCCAGGGTTATCATAAAGTTCAAATATAATAAGATCTGTAAAGTACTTTGCAAACCTCGAAGTGATGTGTATCAATGAGCAGGGAGGGGTGGATAGAGAGCTTGGACCTGGATTCAAGTCCAGCCTCTGATCCATGTTATGTGATGCTACTTTGGGTGCTCAGGGTTAATGCTCAGTTTTAGATCAGGGACTGATTTACATCAGTAGAGGGATTTTTCTAGTCTGAAAGTCCCTGTATATTTTTGTTACTAATCCCCACCTCTCTTCCCTCCATCGCTGTTCATCAGAACTTACACCCAATACACCTGCCAACCTTTGAGGGCACTGCCCCATAGAAGATGTTAGGGTTTGAAGTGGGCTAAACTAGAAAATCTGATCTCTGGTAAAGCATTAATTAACACACTACAGTGTGATTCACTGGGAAGGAAAATTATAATTTTGGGAGTTCATAGATTTGGGTGGAAGTCACCTACCTCCCTTATGCTAATCTGGTTGTTAAGCTTTGAGTTAGTTGCCCCTCTTGGGGTCTTAGTCCCTCCCTAATGGAAATAAAAGAATTGAAAGTAGATGATACTAGCTCTAACACACTGATCTAGGTCTTGGGTGTGGTACCCTAGTCTCCTTCTTTCTTCCCAGCTGGTCTATCCATCACTGGCACAGGAAGAAGGGGTCTTAGGCAGCAAGTCTGCCAAGTCTAAATCCACCTCCCACAAAACCAATTGTGCATCAAAGGCACTGAGAACCATTTCCATATCTAAGCAGTTAGCTAGAGCAGCTCTGGCCATGACAGGTCAGCGGTGCCATCAGATTAAAAAGAACAGATCTTGTCTAGTCTAAAAATACACGGGCAGCCTCCAAGGATTGTTTTTCTATGGAGTTCCCCTCTCCCCCTCCCTTCTTTGAGGAAAATAGATTGTACTGGGAGAAACAAAAAAGAAAACTGAGAATCAGGAATTCTGTTCTTCCCTTTACCCTGTCCTCAACCCAACACCTATGAATCACAGGAGGAAAGAGAATTACTCATTTGTTTAAAGCAAAAGAAATCCCATTTTCAAGCTTTTGAATCCCTTCTTAGATTAAGGAATGGTTAAGAACAATGTCTTCCCATAATAAAGCATGGTGTTTCTACAACCTAACATACCCAGCTGGTTGGGAAAAGTGAGAATGCTTCAACTCTCAGGTCAAAGAATTTTAAAGCTGTTGGGGACCTCAGAGATAATCTAGTCCAACCTTTTCATTTAACAGGCGCAGGAAGTCAGGAAATTACTTTCCCAAGTTACCCAAATAGTCTAAAGTAGAGCTGATAGGAGAACTGAAATGCCCTGACATTTCCTCCCTGAGACTGATGTGCATTCCACTGATGCTTCCCTCCATACACACATAGCTCAGATTTTTGAAGTATTTTAAGTTTTACAAGACTCTGTCCATACAACAAGCATGTATTAGTATCCCTACCTAGCAGATGAGGCGACTGAGGTTCACAGAGTTTAAATGACTTTCTTGCCGCTAGTAATTGAACTGGGAAGCAAACCTGTGTTTGCTAGTGCTTTGCAAACCTCAGTATCCTAATTCCAAAACTAGCATTCTTCCCACTATGCCATCATGTCCCATCTCATAGATTAAAGGAAGGAGATAAATTCCTCATCTTCCCTCTTGCTTTTTTTTTCTCTCTCTTTTCCACTTTCTCTTTCCCTCTTTTTTTTTTTTCAAGAGAAACATTGACATTTGTATAAATTTACATTTAGCTGGCTGGGGTGGTGGAGCTTTAAGTATCTAGGGCAGGAATATACTAAATAGAAGTCTGTCTAAAAGAGATCTGGAGTTTTTAGAGAACTGAAATCTCCACAAGAATTGACTTAAGAGTTGATGGGGGCTAGTCTAAGATTATAGAATAGGGAGATGGCGGCGTATCTGGTCTTGGACAGAACATTGGATCTTTGTGTCCCATTCTGGACTTGGAATTTTATGAGGAACTGCATAGGATCCAGAGGAGGGAGACCAGAGGCAGGGTTTTGAGATTATCCCATATGAGGTTAGGGAAAAAGAAATGGTAATATTTAACCTGAAGAAGAGTTATAGGGCAAGAAGATGATAACGGTCTTCAGATATTTGAAGATTAGTATATGGAAGGAGAAGAATTTTTCTACCTGCCTTTAGGAGCCAGAATTGGGATGGGGGGTAGCAGTTTCAGAGAGTAGGTGTTAGTTTGATATAAAGAAAACAACTATAGCTACCCCAGAGTAGAATGCAGTCTCAGGACTGGAGATTTTCTAGCCAAGGATGGATGGACACTGGTCAGAGAGCTTTGTGCAAGTATGAGTTAAAATAAATGGTGTCTGAGGTGATTTTTAATCTCTGAAATGCTGAAAATTGGTGATGATCCACACAAAAAGATGATGAAAGATTTTCCAATATGTGTATTCCTGTATTGGCTACTGGTGGGGGAGATATGAAAAATGCTAGAAATGGAGGTTAACGTCCCATTGGGAGGATGATGTGTAACTAAGAAAAAAATTATAAAATGATATAAGACAATGAGAAATTGTGTAACATTGGGTGAGGTACTTTTTCTTTTTAGGTGTCAGTTTTCTTATCTGTAAAATGAGATATTAAACTTTGGTGATTACTAAGAGCTCTTTTTTATGCGTTTTTTTTTGGGGGGAAGCAGGGTATTTAGTACAATGCCTGGCACATAGTAGGTGCTTAATACAAATTTATTGACTGATTTTATCTATGTAGGGAACTCACAGTGTGGAAATTCATCCTCAACTTGCCAATATTATATTGTCAGTGTGATATTTCCTGTGGCAACTTTCTGAGAAGTTCATTGTTTTGTCCTTGGTTACATGGTCTGTATCAAAAGCAGGTCTTGAACCTAGGACTAATGACTAAATTGAGGGCTCATTCTGAGACACAATGGATATAGGAAAAAACACTATTATAATGACAGATCCTTTTTTCAGGTTCCCAAATGGGAGACCTAGGTATCCATCTCATACCAGTTTGAAGCTAATGCTGGATAACGTTCCATGGACAAGGGCTACTAAGATCAGATCTGCTCTTTGTTGACCAAAGGCAGTCAGTAGTTAAAAAAGAGAAGCAGTTTGAAAATTAGCTGGGCATTCTGAGTACAAAGCAGAGGCTCCCTGCCTTAGTGGGCCTGTAGTATACACCGGCAATGCGGTGACAATTTAGTGGTAATTCTGTGATCTGTCCATGTTTTCCTGATTAAATGGCATAGAGTCCATCCAACGGCTACCCAGTTACCTTCCTGTCTAATGCTAGCAAAGGCACAGCGTCCAAAAGCTGAGTAACAGCAACGTCATTAAATTTGTTCAGGGCTGCAGATTGCCTTTTGCACAGTATCAAGAAGGAGCCTTAGAGAGAGATGGCAATGAAGTGGAAAACAGCTTAGATTTGGAATCTAACCACTTTCTACCACTAATTTGCTATGTAATCCTGGCAAGTCGTTTCCCTTTCCCTGGGTCTCAGGGCTGCCATCTGATTAATGAAGGGGTTAGATGACATCATCCAAAGGCTGGGGCCAAGGTCCTTTCTAGTTTCGGGAGATGATGGAATCGATTTTTGGACCTTCAAAGCCAACAGACCTCCATCCATCCTCCTTTATTCCCATCTCCCTCCCCTTCCCCCACTCCAAGGCACTGTGGACCAACTTTGGCTGATGTTTCTTCTCACAGCAGGTTTTTGGATTTTTTTTTAATGCCCACAGTGGGATGTTTTTTCTGCCAGTACATCAGCATATTGCAGATAAAACCTAATGAGCTGAGTTTTACACACACACACACACACACACACACACACACACACATGCAGCCATGTGGCTTTCTTACAGGGATGCCCATCTGTCAGCTGAGGGAGGTAGCTCTCGGTTGCAGCTGGACTCATCTCCTTTTTTATCAAATCAAAATAAAGCCACGTACCCCAGAGTCAGGTATGGTAAACAGGCCAGCAAATTGCCTTCCCGTCTAGCTCCTGACCAGCCTTCCTGCTCTGAGCCGCCCTGCCAGATGGAAGCTAACAGACTTGGGGATGCGTTTGGCAAGCTCCGAGGTGGGGGGGAGGCTGGCCAAAACAAAGGACCTGCCACCCGAACAACTGCAGGGGGGACAAGGAGCAGCCCTCGGGAGCTGACTTCCCAGCAGGGAGCTGGAAAGGAAAACGGGTTTTGTTTTCAGCCAAGGTACCACTTTGGTGCAGCTCTGGTGGGGCAGAAAGTATCCCAGGGCTCAGAGGGCTTTTTGTGGGCAGACTAGCTCCTGCCTTTGCTTCCTATTGTCTTTCGGCTAAAATTCAAACTCAGCGTGGAATAAGGTCTACCATGATTTCGTTAGCCTCCCCTCTTACTACTCCCAAATAGAAACCCCCAATTCTGGGAAGATTTGCTTTTTATTCCCTACAGTGTCTAATACAATCCATTTGTTGAATGAATGAATGACTCAATCTGAGGCAGCTGAGTGGCTCCATGGATAGAGTTTTGGACTTGGGTTTAGGAGGATCCGAGTTTCATTTTCTCAGACATTTAATAACTGGGTAAATCAGCTATCCTCTTTGTGCTTCCCCATTTGTAAAATGTGGATAATGGTAGTGAGTACTTCATAATATTGTTGCAAGGATCAATGGGCTAAACAGGTAAAGTGTTTGGTAAAGCTTAAAGCTCTTTATACATGCTAGCTATAGCATTATTATTGATCAAAGGAAAAAAGCACAAATTACAGGAAATTTTATTTCAGAATCAATCCCCAGATTAGCTGATTTAAAAAACTACAACATATTATGCATTCTTCTTACCATTTCCTCCTTTGATTCCTTCCCCTTTCCTTTCCTTTCCTTTTCTTCTTCCTCTATGGTTCCTGTCCTCTACATTATTCTCTTCCCCAGTTTTCTATTCCCTAAATTTATTCTGCAGTCCTTCTCCCCACTCCAAGTGGCCAAGGAGAACACAGTTATTTCCTAACCCACCCCATGAGATGAATGTGGCAATTTAATAGTAATAACAATAACAACAATAATAATTAGTATTTATTTAGCACTTTAATGTTTACAAAATAAATGCTTTACAAATATTTTCTTGTGAAATCCTCACAACTCCAGAAAATAGTTCTGGAATTATGGTGGAATAAGGCAGGAAATTACCTAGCTCTCTCAAATTCCCCCCATAAATAATTCAAAATAATGGCTTAAAGTGAACTATAGAGTGGCAGAAATAATTAAAAGCTGGGGTAAAGCAGTTGTGCAGCCTAAGACAATTTGGGAGGACCTTAGGAAAGATTTGACTTTCTGGGGTGGTGGTCTGGCCATATTGAAAAGGAGACATCTCTGGGCAAATATATCCAAATCAACAAACAAAAAGCCTTGGAGGCAGATTTATAGGTGGTAGTGACAGCTTCAGGAGCTTTCAATCCTCTTATAATGGGAGATACTGAGTAGTCAGGCACTGATGCTGGTGCTGGCTGTGGCTGTGGGTGAGAAGTGAACACACACTCATGAGTGTGCAAAAGGCAGAACCCGGCAGGCTGTGGGCAGTCACAGGAGAACTGAGTCCCTGGTTTTGGTTCCAGGGCAGAACCCTGAAGGGATTATAGGAAGTAAGAGTGGTTTGGTAACAGTGTTACTGGAGGGCTCTGGTCTCAACTTAGGGGAGAGAGAAATATCTGGTCAGGTCCTCAGAGCTCAGAAAATAATAGCACAAAAAACTAAAAACTGCAGACATTATCCCCTCAAACTAGAACATAAAGTTACTAGCCAAGACATAAGCCACTAAAAAATGAGCAAGCAAAAAGAGAAAAAACCTGACTGTAGATAGGTCATGAACTGATAGAAAAGATGTGGATTCATTCAGAAGATAATGAAGTCAAAACAGCTCCTTCTACTTCAAAGAAAAATTTAAAATAGTCACAAGCCCAAGAAGAATTCTTAAAATAACTTTAAAAAACTTTAAAAGTCAAATTAGAGAGGGTGAGGAAATTTTTTCAATATGAGTAACTCAAGAAAATCAAGAAAATTATGAAAAGAAAGTGGATCATTTGGAAAATATAGATCCAAAAACTTAAAAAAGAAACTAATTCCTTAAAAATTAGAATTGGCCAAGGGAAGGCTCATGACTTCATAAGACACAAAAAAAGTAATAAAATATAATCAAAAAATGAAAAAATATCAGAAAAGAATGTAAAACATCTCATTAGAAAAGCAAATGACTGGAAAACAGATAAAAAAGAAGCAATATAAGAAAGCGTAGACACTTTACTTCAAGAAATTATCAGGAGAAATTGTCCTGAAGTTTTAGAACCAGATAATAAGATAGAATTGAAAAATATCCAACAATCACCATCTAAATGAGATCCCAAGATGAAAAGTCACAGGAATATTATAGGGAAGTTTCAGAGCTCCTAGGTCAAGGAGAAACTACTACAAGAAACTAGAAAGAAACCATTTAAATAGAGTAGAATCACAGAAAGGATAACACAAGAATTAGCAGTTTCCATATTAAAAGACTTAAAAGACAGGGCAGCTAGGTAGTACAGTAGATAGAGCACCAGCCCTGAAGTCATGAGGACCTGAGTTCAAATGTGTTCTCAGACACTTAATAATTCCTTTCTGTGTAACCCTGGGCAAGTCAATTAACTCCAATTGCCTAAGCAAAAAACAAAACAAAACAAAACACAACCAAAAAACACAGGAACATGATATTCTGAAGAGCAAGGAAGCTGGGTTTGTAACCAAGATGACTTACCTAGCAAAACTGAATCTACTCAGGATAAAAGGATATTTAATGAATTAAAGGACTTTTGAGATATTGATGAGGAAAAGACCAGAACTGAATAGAAAATATGACCTTCAAAAATCAGCTGAAACATAAGAAGAGAAACATGAAATTCCACTTATGAGAAATTTAATCTTTCAAATTCTTAAGAATATTACTAATCCTAGTTTGAAAGAGCATTCATAGATAGAAAGATTGGAGTTGAGTTGAGTATGGTAGAATAAGAAAAAAATAAAACTGGATGGGAAGAGGTCTGGAGTGTTGGAACAAAATGGAGCAACCATCTCATACAAACAAGATATGAAAGGAAGAACTGTAATAGTGGAGGACAGGAGAGGGTAGAGGATTAGTAGTGCTAGAAACTTAGTTTTGTCAGAAATAGGTTAAAGAAGGAATAACATACACATCTAGAAAGGTATAAAAGTGTTCTTAGATTACAGAGAAGTAGGAGGAGAAGATGAGAGGATAAGGATTCTTGAAAAAGATGTAGATTAGGGAGAAAGAAATAAGTGAGACATCTGAGGAGGGATAGACTAAAAAGAGAGGGGAAAAAGGATAAACAATGAGGAAAAATAGAATGGAGGGAAATGCATGACTAATAATTATAACTGAATGTGAATGGAATGAATTCACCCATAAAATGGTAATGAATAGCAGAATGGTTTAAAAACAACTGCAGGAGGCAACTTCTTATCATTCTCATTTTATAATCAGGAAATTGAGGCAGAAAGCAGGACTTGTCTAGGATCACAAAGTCAGTGTCATTTACCCACCATCATAGTAAAAACAGTCCCAGGTCCATTGAAATGCATACTAACCTTGACTAAAATCACCCAAATCAGTCCCTGTGAAGTTTGAGAGCTTAAGAACATATTCAGACACTGCTGCTGTTCCTTTTCATTGAAAGAGCTTTTTCTGTGGTGTTTGCATGTACAGGGCTATGTGTATGGTATATTTATATCTACAGAATATGTGTAAATTTAAATGGAAAATCTGGGCAGGATATGTGCATATATGTAGCTTACAGTAAAGGACACTGGGTTTGGAGCCAGAGAATTTGAGTTTGAAGCCACCTTGTCCAATTTCTTTGTCCACAATGTCTCTGGAACTCATTTTCTTCACTTGTAAAATAAATGAGTTGGAGCAGATGACCCTTAAGGTCTCTTTCAGCTCCAAATAAATGATCCAAGTTTATCATTTGCTCACAAAACAAAAATAAATATAGATAGCACATTTATAAATATGTACCACATATGTGTGTTGTACTTTGCTAGATTTGCTTCATGTTCAGTCTTCCCCTTTGCAGATGCAGATTATAAACATTCTACATGTTCTAAATATGTGTACTTTTTTGTCTGTTTCTTTCCAGAAATCCTCCTTAAAAGATTGTATATACAATAGACCTTCCTCCATTCTTCTTCTGTCCTCTTGTCAGAGTTACCAGTGTGTACTCAGGCTGTCATCTGTTGTTTATTTGTTTTGTCATTCTTAATCTATGACTAGTCCATTTTTTTCTGTGGTCAAGTACAACCTCAATAATGTCTTTGATGCCATTTCTTGAATGAATACAAGCTGTTATTTGGTAACATGCTACAGCCTATATATGCTCCTTATGCATCGTTCCATTGCTCTCTGGGTTACTTATAATTATGATTCTTATTGGATTACTGAGTTCCCTGATTCCCAGACCTATAGCCTCACCAGGAAAATATTGAACTGAAAGAAATGCTTTTTATGATTGGCAATAGTTTGGAATGATTGAAAACCCTGAACGGTTTCTCCAACCCAATCACCTTCTCCTGCTAAATTTAGAGCCCATTCCATTGTCTATTTGTAGGAGCTGTTCAAGATAAGCATGTTGAATAGATTGACTCAATGGGCTGTATTGTATGTCATAATTAGAAAAGTGAGCATCTTTTCATTCACTTTGTTTTCCTGTTGTAGATGGATAGCCTGATGTCTTTCTTTTGTTTTATTATAGCTTTTTATTTACAAGATATATGCATGGATAATTTTTCAGCATTGACAGTTGCAAAACCTTCTGTTACAACTTTTCCCCTCCTTCCCCCCATCCCCTCCCCCAGATGGCAGGTTGACCAATACATGTTAAATATGTTAAAATATAAGTTAAATGCTATATATACATATATATGTATATATACTATATATAAATACTATACATATACATATACATAGAGTTATTTTGCTGCACAAGAAAAATCATAGCCCAATGTCTTTCATGTTTTGGTGGATTTTACTGAAGAGGCTGCTGTTTCCCCTCCCTCTCTCTTAATTACCCAAATTAATTTTGTATATACTTGCACATAAGTACATGTTTCCTCTCTCCCCTCCCCTGCTACAAAGTAAGTTCTTTGAAAAGTACTGATTCATTTTTGGGTTTGTATTTCCTGTACCAGCACTCTGTCTAGCACATCGTTGCTGTTTGTCCTTAGTTTTCATAAAGGATAATGGCATTATGGATGACATCTTGACTTGTGCATGAATTGGATTTAAGTAAGGCAGAACTGTGCAAAATCATTGGCTACATTCTCTCTTTCTGAGTTATTTATGCCAGGAAGAGTGACAATGGCCTGGGATATAACGGAAGACCTTGACAATGTCTGACCAAGCTCTTAAGAACTCCAAAATGCTTGCTTAAGCCGCGTTTGTGGCCATTGGAACAAGTTGTTTTCAAACAACCATTATGTGCTAGGGAAAGTGTCCACATTATAGGTGTCTAATAAATGCTTGCTGATTGAATTTGACCATCAGAAGAAATCACTTGTTTAGACTTTGTCACAGAACATAAAGTCACAGAATCGATTATATAGTTAGAACTAGAAGATATTTTAGAGGCTGTCTGGACCAGCTCTCTCAGTTTTCTGATGAAAAAATTGAGGCTCTGGGAGTGATTTAATTATTTAACATCGTGACTTAATGTTTAATCAGCCATTGTACAAAGCTTTCTATACAATTGTGTTTATATAGTCTTGTACTCTTTGTTTTTAGGGATTCTCTTGTTTGAAATAAGTCTTATAAAATTTTTTTATTGAAGCCTTTTATTTTCAAAACATATGCAAGGATAATTTTTCACCATTGACCTTGCAAAATCTTGTGTTCCAATTCCCCCATCCCCACTGCTCCTCTAGATGGCAAGCAATCCAATATATGTTAAACATGGTAAATATATGTGCAAATCCCATATAGACATACATATTTATACAATTATCTTGCTGCCCAAGAAAAATCTGATCAGAAAAGAAAATAAATGAGAAAAAAAAATACAAGCAAATAATAACAAAAAGAGTGAAAATGCTATGTTGTGATCCACACTCAGTTCCCACAGTCCTCTCTGGATGCAGATAACTCTCTTCATCACAAGATCATTGGAACTGACCAGAATCATCTCATTGTTGACAAGAGCCACGTCCATCAGAACGGATCATTGCATAATCTTGTTGTTGCCGTGTATAATGGTCCCCTGGTTCTGCTTATTTCACTTAGCATCAGTTCATGTAAGTCTCTCCAGGCTTCTTTGAAATCATCCTGCTGATTGTTTCTTATAGAAAAATAATATCCCATAACATTCATATACCAGAACTTATTCAGCCATTCTCCAATTGATGGGCACCCACTCAGTTTCCAGTTTCTGGCCACTACAAACAGGGTTGCCACAAACATTCTTGCACATGTGGGTCCCTTTCCTTTCTTTTTATATCTCTTTGGGGTATAAGCCCAGTAGAAACACTGTTGGATCAAAGGGTATGCACAGTTTGATAATACTTTGGGTATAGTTCCAAATTGCTCTCCAGAATGGTTGGATCCGTACACAATTTCACCACCAATGTATTAGTGTTCTGGTTTTCCCACATCCCCTCCATCATTTGTCATTATCTTTTCCTATCAGCCAATCTGACAGGTGTGTAGTGGTATCTCAGAGTTGTCTTAATTTGCATTTCTCTGAACAGTAGTGATTTGGAACATCCTTTCATACGATTAGAAATGGTTTCAATTTCTTCATCTGAAAATTGTTCATATCCTTTGACCATTTATCAATTGGAGAATGGCTTGAATTCTTATAAATTTGAATCAATTCTCTATATATTTTGGAAATGAGGCCTTCATCAGAATCCTTAAATATAAAATGTTTTCCGAATTTATTGCTTCCCTTCTAATCTTGTTTGCATTAGTTTTGTTTGTACAAACTTTTCAACTTAACATAATCAAAACTATCTATTTTGTGCTCAATAATGAACTCCAGTTCTTCTTTCCTTCTCCACAGGTCTGAGAGGTAAACTATCCTGTGTTCTAATTTTTTTATAATATCACTCTTTATGTCTAAATCATGAACTCATTTCAACTTTATCTTGGTATACAGTGTTAGGTATGGATCAATGCCTAGTTTCTGCCATACTAATTTCCAAATTTCCCAACAGTTTTTGTCAAATAGTGCATTCTTATTGCAAAAGCTGGAGTCTTTGGGTTTGTCAGACACTAAATTACTATAGTTATTGACTATTTTGTCTGTGAACCTAATCTATTCCACTGATCGACTATTCTATTTCTTAAGCCAGTATCAAATGATTTTAGTGACCGCTGCTTTATAATACAGTTTTAGATCTGGTACAGCGAGGCCCCCTTCATTGGCATTTTTCCATTAATTCCCTTGAAATTCTTGACCTTTTGTTCTTCCAGATGAACTTTGTTATTATTTTTTCTAGATCTGTAAATTTACCTTGGGTAAATAACTTTTGTTTTCCTCTGTTTCCTCAACTCTAAAATGGGGATAATTATAGGTTGCGCAAATTGAATGAGATAATTTTTGTAACATGCTTAGCACAGTGCCCAGCATATTAATAGACTTGTATAATAAGACAATATATTATAAAATATATTTATTGTATTGTTTTAATTAATTATAAATATAATACAATAATAATAATAATAAATGTCAAATTCTTATTTCCTCTCTCCCTTCCCCCTTTATCTGACAGTGTGGAGGGATGATAAAACTAGCAGTCGGTAGAGACAATCTGCAGTTAATTGAAGGCAGTGGATTTGAGTGAAAAAGCATTCACTTAAGAAATTTTAGTTCTGTTCCCAGACCTGTTCATCATCAGGCTGGTTCTATTGCCAGCAACATGCAGGGGTGTGGGGCCATGTTTTTGTTGCAATAGAGAAGGATGGAGTACTTAATCAATAAACACTTACTATTATTTATCAGGGGCTGTGATCAGTGTGTGGGATACAAGGAACAGCAAAAATGTAATCTCTTTCTCTAGAAGCTTACATTCAAGTGGGGGAGATACCATGCAAACAATTATCTACATTCAAGATACATACAAAGTAAATGGGAAGTATTATCAGAGAGGAGACACTAGCGATGGGAGGGACTGGGAAAGGTCTCCTGCAGCAGATGAGATTTGACCTTAGTCCAGAAGGACTCACCTTGCAGGCAGAAGGAATGGTGACAGTTGGTGAGATGAGCACCTGTGAGGAATTTTGCCCTAGAAAGAGCAGTAATTAAATACAGAGTTTTTAATGCAGGTTTGAGTAATTGACTGCCAGTGAATTTTTTCAGCTAGTTAGTTGTAATTATACCAATACAAAGAGTTGAACATAACAGTCTGTGTGGGAACAAAAGCAGGAACAGTCAGATTTAACATGTTGACATGGTGCACAATATTGAAATGTTTGTACTGAACTAATGAATGAACTCCTGTTGTTTTTCAAAATTTTGTGACTTCAGTCAGCTAATCATGGTGGGGAGGAGGGGATACTATTTTCCCTGAAAAGAGTAGGTTTTGAAAGTTCCAGCTATATTTGTTCTGGGTTTGGGGAGGGGCAAAATAGGAGCCCTGGTAATCATCACCTTGAAAAATGTCAAGGATTAAAGAATTACCTGCCAGACTTGGCAGATTGCCACAACCCAGAAAAAAAATCCTTATTGAGGCGTTCCATTAATCCCAATGGTAATAATCAAAGCAAAATAACTTGACCTTTAAGATGAACAGCTGGTTTAGGAAATGGTGTCTTAGAACATTATTTGGATTTCAGAACCGTGACTTAAAATATAGAAATAATGGACTCTTGGCGAGGATAAAATATACTTAGTAAGGACTGTTAGTAAAAAATGTGACATCTAAAAACCACTCATCACTAAATTCACATGTGTAGCTAGGTTCAATGGGGCCACTGGGTGTGTCCCTCATTCATTTTCAATCCTTATTCCCATATGTCTGAGAATTGCAGTTAAACTATGTTTGTACCATTTTAGCAAGCCAGACAGAATATGTATTTAAAAAAATTATTTAACAAATACTTTTAAAAATGAATAAATAGTAGTAAATTATTTCAACATATATGCTTAGAACAGGGTTTCAATCATGAATGACTAGCATTTGAGAAAACAATATCCTTTGAGACTCTTGTTCTGATATTGAGAGCAAAGAAAAAAAGTACCTAAACCAAAGTTTTGAAAGAACTTTTCATATATCATTGGGCTCTCCCACCGAGTGTACACTGATTTTCATCTCAATCACAATAAAAAATCTCTTTCAGCTTTCCTCAGTACTTTGTTTCAGCAATTACCAAGCAGTCAGTATTGCAGCTGTCCCTCTTATACCGGAGTAGTACCGTAACTGTTTTCTCCCATGTGGCTTTTTTGGGGGCCACTTTCAATTTTATTGATGTAGTTTGTTTTTATATTATATACATTCACATATTTTTCCCACTTTGTGAGAAGTCTCTTGTAGCAATTCAAAACTGTAAAGTAAAACTAACAATTACCTTGTCTAAAAGTATATAGTTTATATCTGTATCATCCCAACCTTTGTTTAAAAAAGCAACAGAAGTCTTATTTATTTTCTCTCCCTCATCCCTACCTCAAGAAAAGGAAGTACCCCTCCCAAATTTCTTGTAACAAATAACCATAGTCATGCAAAACAAATACCTCCAAAGCTGCAATGCATGTGTACGTATACATATATATGTCTTTCTATACCTGTGTGTATTTTTACACTCTCACATATATTTCATTCTATACCCTAAATCTATTACCTTTCTATTACGGATGGCATGTTTCATCATCTTATCCTTCATCAATTTATAAAAGTTTTCAAAATTATTAATTTTTATAATATTGATTTTATAGAATTGTTCTGGGTTTGCTCCCATCATTTTGCATCAGTTCAGATTTTTTTCCCCATATATTTTTGAAATCATCTATTTCATTTGTTACAACACAGTAGTATTTCATCAAATTTATGTACCACAACTTATCCTACAAGGAGATATCCTCTTATTTTCCAGGCTTTAGCTACTGCAAAAAAGAGCTGATATCAATATTTATTGTACATAAAGGACTTTTTTCCTTTTTAAAAATAACTTTCAGGTATATGCCTACGAGTAGTATAGCAGGGTCAGACAGTGCACACAGTTCAGCAACTTTTTGAGCATGATTTCAAATTGCTTTCCAGAATGATTTCACCCATTCATACCCCTACCAATAGTGCATCAATGTGCCTATTTTACCACAACCCCTCTATCATATTTTCATTTTTCATCATTTTTTGCCAATCTGATTTGAATTGGAATGTTAGAATAGTGATTTGGATTATTTTTTCACATGGCTATATGTATAGATAGCCTGGGTTTCTTGAGAGCTATCTGTTCATATCCTTAGAAGGCTTATAAATTGTCAAATGGCTCTTTTCCTTATAAATTTGAATTAGTTCCTTATATATCATGGAAATGAGATCTTTATCAGAAAAACTTACTGCAAAGGTTTTTTCTCCAGTTATTGTTTTTCTTTTCATCTTAGCTTTATTAGATTTGTTTGTGCAAAACCTTTTAAATTTTATGTCATCAAAATGATCTATTTTATCTTCTATGATCCTCATTCTTTGAATGGCTATATACCTTTTTTTTTAATCCATAGAATGCTAGGTAATTTTAAAAAATGTTTTTCTAATGTTATGATGTGACCTTTTATATCTAGGTCATTTATTTATCCATTTAAATTTTATCTTTCTATAAGACTGAGTTATTAGTCTAAATCTAATTTCTTCAGTATTGCTAATCCAATTTTCTTAGTAGTTTTTGTCAGATAGTGAGTCTTCATGCCAGTAGCTGGGGCCTTTGTGTTTATCTAATACTAGGATATTAATGATATAGTTGCTTTTATATGCTGTGTACCTCGTCTGTTCCACTGATTGATCTTTCTATTTTTTATCTGATAATAAGTTATTATAACAATAGCCACTTTGTGTAATATAGTTTGATACCTGGCACTATCAGGCCCCCTTAGTTTCCATCTCTTTTCATTATTTCTCTTGAGATTCGTGATTTTTTTCTTCTATAAGAATTTCATTATTATTTTTCTAGTTTTATGAAGAGATCTTTGAATAGTTTGATTGGTATGGCATTGATTAATTTAAGTAGTAATGTTTTTTTTTACCATATTGGCTCATCCTACCCATGAGCAATTAATATATTTTTAAATTATTTAAATATACCTTTGTTTCTGGAAACAGTTATTTATGTGGTTCTTGTGTATATTTTGGTATAGGTAAATAGGATTCCAAGTATTTTATACATTCTGTAATAATTGTAAATGGAGTTTCTTTTTTAATTTCCTCTTGCTAGATTTTATTGGTATTCCATAGAAATGCTAATGATTTTGTGGATTTATATTCTGCAAGTTTGCTAAAAAATATTGATTTAATTAATTTTAGTTGCCTTTTTAGGATTTTATAAATATACCATCAAAGTCTTGTAAAAAGTGACACTTTTGTTTCTTCTTTACTTATGATTATTCCCTTTTATTATTGCCAGCATTTTTAGAACTATGTCAAATAGAAATGGTAATGACGAACATTCACGTTTTACCTTCTAATTTATTAGAAAGTATTTCAATTTATTTCTGTTACAAATAATGTTTGTCCTTAAAATCTATCTGTATACTACTTATTATTAAGGAAAATTCCATTTTCCCCTATGTTTTCTATTTTTTAAAAAAAGATATTTTACTGTATTTACTAAATTACTGCCTAGTGCTACAAAGTCAGTAATAGCATAAAGCTGCCTACCACCAACTTAATAAAAGGTACCAAAATTGATTGGTAAGGACATAAAAAAATCTCAGCACATGAAAAAAGGGAAAGTAATCCTGAAACACAATGCTAGGGATATTTTCCCCATTTTTCCTTTGATGGATGAGTTTTGAATAACAGCAGTTAAAAATCAGAAAGGAAACACTATAACTACTGCACTTTTGTTACCATCAAAAAAGCTGCAGTTGGGGACAAATAATACAGTAGGAGTTTTTTGAAATAGCATAATTTAGATTGCTTTAGAAAAAAACTTGAATTCAAAAGGTGCTGTTCTTCATGGATGACTACTTTATTCATTGTTCAAATCATTTAAACATGTCATTTATGTTGGGTTTCTGTTTTGTTTTGTTTTAACAAATGGTTATTTATTTCATTAGTTGACTTTTGCATAAGTAATGGCAATTCCATGAGTCTCAAAGTCTGACTCTTTGTGTTTTATTTTTTGTGTAGATCTCCAACACAGATGGAATTTTCCATTGGTCATCCTTAGAACTAAATCCATTCGTGGGTAAATAATGGCAGTGAAAATAAATTTTATGCTTTTAAAAAAATAGAAAACCAGTCAATAAGACTAGTTTAGTTCTTAGCTGGTGTTGGATTTTGCAAGGACTGGCACACAATGACCTGTTCTATGTAATCTTTGGATCTTCAATCCTTCTAGTTTCATTTTGTCAGTGAGTAGCCTGCCTGAAAACCATTACTGACTATTTGGCTCTTACCCTTTCTACTGCATTCAACCTCTTCTTCATGTGGTACACAGTGTCTACTACAAGCCAAAAGGTTGAAACTTTTGCCTGGTGAAAGGTATTATTGGAATTGACACTAATCGCCAGAATCTGGTGGTAGATCAGGAATATCCAGTCTCTATTTCATCCTTTGCTTCTACCATATTGTTTGCTGGGACCACGCAATATATTGGAAACAGATTTTTGTTTTCCAATTCATCATAATATTCTGTAAGATCACCCTACGGTAATGTTATATTTATACCATTGATGATTGCTTGTGCCAGTTCATGATTGATGTTCTTAAATGTATTATGCTGCAGCCTTTGGAGCATCCCAAATTTGGTACCCCAAAATTCATCTCTCTGTTCAGTTGTCCATCTGTTACAGGGGATAATTGCTTTTCCATTTAGGTTTCTCTTTTTTTCAGAGGCTGATTATGAGCTAAAGTGACTCTGGTACTTCCTGGAGCCTCCTGTTCAGGCTGCCCAAAGAGATACTGGATGCTCATGTACCTGACCATGGGGATAACCTCACCTAACCAACCTGCCTGCCGCCTCTTCCTTGCTGCAGATGTCTGAGCTGGCAAGTTTGGTCTCCTCTGTTGTTGTTGTTGTTGTCACTTAAAAAATAAAAACCAGCATTTTGTTCAAAGCTTTTTCTGTTTCTATTGAGGTTCAAAAGGGGACTCCAAAAGGTTGGGGTCACAGACCAGTTTCCCGAGGTTTCTCAAAATAATTTGCAGGTTTGGACCTATCTCCAAGTCAATGGGTAAAGTTTATTGTAATTATAACACCAATTGAAACAGGCTAAGTTCCAAAGGGATTTAGCAAAGAACCTGGAGAAAGAAGATAAATTTATAAGATAAAGTTAGAGAGACCAGAGCTTCATGTTACTTATTTACTAATTTTATGGCTTATACGTAGATTTGAGGGATAATCTCTTCACTATTGTCTCAGGAACTTGGTTATTACTGACCAAAAGATGATCTATCTGATAGTCAGTAATGACTTCAGAATCATTGACAGATTGTTAGAACAATAGCACTCTAAGGTCACAGGCCTTCAGGATCACGCTATATATTCAATATGTTTTTTTGTTTTGTTACTAACATGGCTAATTTAGTTGAGAGTTTTTCTAGTATTATACTACCTCTGCATTCCTGATATACATCCAATTTAGAGCAATTTCTTTCTCTGGAATAGAGTTGTTAATTTGGATATTTCATATTTTTGTTTCATTCATTTATTTCATTTCAGTTACTGATTTTGTTGGCATATTGTTAGGCAAAATAATATCCTTTAAATCTTCTTTATTTGTTGTGAATTCTTTCTCATTTTTGTTCCTGATAATTTGGTTTTCCTCTTTTCTTATTTTAATCAAATTAGCTAATGCTTTGTCTATTTTATTGGTGTGGAAAACAACAACAACAACCCAACCAACTCCTAGTTTCATTTATAATTCAATGGGGTTTTGCTTTCCCCTCATCTATGTCCTCATTACAAGAAGAGTCCCCTGTGTACAGGAACAGTATCTCACAGGAAATGAAATTTTATTATATCAACAATCAAACCTATTTCATGATAATTCCTAAATGTACAAGCTTGTGCCCATTACCTGGCACACAGAAAAGGCTCAGTTTGCCCTAGTCCAAATTGTTACCTCCTTTTTTCCATGAAAAATGTTGTAATGTCTGTAAATTATATCAGGTATGTATTTATAAGGCTCAGTAGAGAACAAATACTGAGGTCACATACAAATTCGTAACATATAGCATTGCATGTTTGAATTACATACAGTAAATCAAGACTGAGTTTACATGTAGTTTACATGGTGTTGCAGCAAAGTTGCATATGGTAGATCAAAAATAGAGGTCACATTTAAATATATAAAATCATAAAATATTCGAAATACATATCAGGAGATTGACAAATGACGCTAATCCCTAAGAGCATGAATAAAACACCATAAATGCAATTCTTTACAAGGAAGAGGCTAGAAAGCCTGCTTTTAGAAGAGTAGTGCTATGTGTAATGGAGTGTTGAAATGAATGAGTGAATAAAGCATTTATTAAGAACTTACGTGCAAAGCACTACACTAAGTATTGGGGATACAGAGAAAAATAAGACCATCCCACTCTTAAGGAACTCAAATCCTCCTAGGGAGACAATTCACATGGAAAAGTCAGAAGAGCACGCCATCCAAGGGCTGGGAATCTGGAAGTCTGGGGGTCCAGTCCATCCTGGGTTTTGTGGCCAGCCCATCCATGCCCCAAGGACCAGTTTGGGAACCAGGCTAGGGATAGTTGAGACAAGGACTCAACCCTCAACAACATTGGTGCTGCATTTGGACTGACCCTGGGGAGATCAATGTCTTGTAGAAACTATATTAGAACTCTGTTCACTCTCCCCAAAGCCTGAGGTGGTATGGCAAAGAATATACTCCCCTCCAAAAAAGTGCCCCCCTCAGTTTGGTTTTGGGGGGAAGATACTTCTACTTGTCTTCTTGCTGTATCTTTGAAGTGAACATCTCTTTGTAAAAGCTAATTGATATTAATTGGTTAAATGGAACTGGGGCGCTCATCACTGGTGGCTAACTCACCAGAATAGGGGCTCAAGCTCATAATTAGAGTTGTCCCATCCCCTTAGATTTTCCTCTGGAACTCTGACAGGGAGATATAGGCAACCTGACCATAAAGCTAAGCCCAGAGAACGCTTGATACATATATATTAAAAGCACTACCTTATATTCAATTCAACATGAATTAATTAAACACAAGTGTGGAAAACATTGTTTGATGCTGAAAATGTAGAGACAAAAATGAGTCAACAGTTGCATTCTCCTGGGAGATATAATATGAATACAGATGAATAAATACAAGATAAATAAAGGAAGGAGAAAGTAATAAATGAAAGATTAGGAAAGAATTCTATCAGAAGTGTCACAGGGGCTAAGCTCTGAAGGAATGTGGAATTTTTAAGAGGTGGCAGTGAGGATGGAGTCCTCACTACCACCATTCATGATATATTGGAAAGCTGATAAGAAAGGATGGAATTGGGAGAGGGAAAGCTGAGTTTGGGAAACAGAGTAGCCTAATTTGGTTGGAATATGGAACATTTCTCTTGCTGATTTTTAAAAACCATTCTCTGTAAAGCCTAGTAACTTCCTTCCAGTGTCTGGATTTTATTGTATTCTTATCAGTCTTGAAACCCTACTGTGTCGATGCCCTGAATCTTGCCCCCCTCCAGCTTTTGGGTATCTCAAGTTAAACTTATGGCTTCCCCTTGTGAGAGTCAAAGCATGCATATAATAAAGGTCTATTGCTGTGAATATCACTGACTGTTCTGCCTTCTTTATGAAAGTCCCTAAATCCCAAAGCTGTGGCAGTAGACTGAGACACAGACAAAAAAAAAACAAGTGCAGTCCTGAGTTGTATTAAAAGGGGGTATCCAGGGCCAGAGAAGAGAGGCTCGTTGTTCTCTGCTCTTGTCAGACTTTGTCTGTTCCAATCTGGGCACCCTAAAGAAAGATACTGATGAGGTAGAATGTATTCAGAAGTGGGGAGGGAGAGACCAAGACAGAAAAATCTTGAGAATATAATATAGGAAAACGACTTAAAGGAACTGTAAGTGTTTAACCTGGAGAACAGAAGAGAGTAGGATGATCATAAAACTAAGTTCAAGTGTTTGAACTGTAATCCTTAAAGCACTATATAAATGCTGCTGCTGTTGTTATTTCTAACAGAACTATTCAAAAGTAGAATGCAGAGTAGTGAATTCTCCCTCACTGGAGATCTTCACAGGCTACATGATTACATTTCAGTTCTGTGGTAGAAGGGATTTTTGTTACCATTTATTTTGGACTAAATCAGAGTTTATTAACTTAGAGTTCCATGGATAGATTTCCCACAAATTTATATGGAGAAAGATTATGTCTTTATTTTCATTAGCCTCTAACTCAAATTTAGTATTTCCTTCAATTATGAATATAAACAACAAACATTCTGTGAAAGGGATCCATAGGTTTCTTTGCATTGCCAAGGCGGTCCATGAGACTCACAGTGTCCTGCACTAAATAAATGACTTCTGAAGCTCCTCTCAACTCTGACTCTGATAAGGGTGGTCTTAAGTCCTTCAAAATATATATGAGATATAGACTAAGGCTCTAAGTAAATAGGAGGGGATTTTTTGTTATTTTTTCGAGGCCTTGAATGTCAGTGAAAAAAATCAAATTTGTTGATCCCAAATTCAACATGTATTAATTAATACATGTTAACAATACATGTCAACAATACATGTATTAATACAATGTATTAAGAGGTTACTCTGAGTATTGCTAGACTACCTGGCAAGGTTATTATGATTGGTTTTATTTTTTTTCCCAATTTACCTCAATTGCAATGGAACAAAACCAGGATAAAAAAAATGATAGGCTTGCAGCCAAAAATATCATATCCGGCAAAATTATCTATAATCCTGACTGAGAAAAAAATGGACATTCAATGAACTTGTAGATTTTCAGGACTTTGTAACAGAAAATTTAGTATATAAGAACCAAGATAAAAGATCAATTTTAAGAAACTTAACATGTATAACCTGTTTAAACATGGACAAATTATTTGTTTTTTTATATTTGTGCATATATATAAGATTCACATCAATAGGGTAGCTCAAAAGAAAAACTGGCAGTTAAGGTATAAAAATGCTAATCAGGTTATACAAATGAGATGCAGAGGAAGAATAAACACAGAGGCATTAGAGGGGAGAAGAGGGCTCATAGGTCTGAAAACCTACTCACATTGGGAATGGATTCAATAGGCAACACTACATATATACCATGCAGGGTATAGCACCCTCCAAAATCTATAAAGAAATAAGGGAGGAGGATCGGGCACATAGGGAAGCAAAGGGTGAGGGAAGAAGACAAGGGAGGAAGGATCCTTAGGTGGGAGTTTAAATAATAGCAGAGCAAGTTAGGGGCAGAATTTAATTAAAGAGGCAGCAAAGATAGGAGAGACGTGTGTGTGTGTGTGTGTGTGTGTGTATCTATATATCCATATGTATATACAGAAATATCTTTTTCTTAAATGTAGCTTACTTGGGAGTGGTGGGGGAATGAAAGGGGAAAAAAGAATAAAGTAAATAAAGAGTGCAGCAGAGAGCCAAGTAATTTACAAGGAAGTAAAGAAAAAATGGTCATTAATGAATATAATTTCTTATACTAATATGTACACTTTCTTGATCTGGTAATTTGTTGTTATATATTTTGAAAGCCCCATGATGTTCTGTTGGGCACATGACAATATTCTCTTTTGTTTTGCTTTATTTTGTTTTGTATTTCTTTTCTGTTTTCCTTTTTTTCCTAACAGTTTTTTCAAATAAAAAAACAAAAAGGCAAAAAAAATGTGACAAATAATTCCAGGATAAAAGGGCAATGTATGTTTTGAAACTCCACTGGAAAAAGGACAAAGGTTCTGATGTGGGTGTTGCCTTTGGCAAGGAGCCTTTGGCTGGGAACTGTTGGGTGTGAAAGTGTAGGTCAACAAATGAGGAAAAGAAGCCCTTTAGGTAATGAGCCTTTGGTAATGTTGATATGACCAGGAGTAGACCAGCCGTGAACTTAAGGCCTTTCATTAGCAGCTTACTAGAGGCATGGGGGCTGCTAGGTGGCTCAGTGGAGAGAGGTCTCAGATGGATCAAGAAGACCTGATGTAAAATCTGGTCTCAGACTGTACTAGGACCTTAATTCCGGGAGAAGGAAATAGCAAATTGCTCCAGCATCTTTACCAGAAATCCCATGTAAAGCATTGTCTCTAGAGTCATAAAGAATTAGACACAACTGAACAACAGAGAGGCACAGAATCCTATAGTCTCAGAGATAGAAATAACTTGATAGGACTCTAATGCATGAATTCCCTTTGACTAAGTCTCTCTAAGCTCTTTCTTGAGCTCTGAGGAGTCTTTTTGGTCTGGAGGAGTCTATTTGCATATGCATGATACCCAAACACTAATTGGACCCCCTTTCCCCCTTGCTCCTGTCTTTTCATTTCTAGGAAGAAAAAGGGGCCAAAAGAGACATACTATTTAATTCTTAGCTTCCCACAGATTTCTGTTAGGACTCTCTCCACTCCCTCACTCTCCATAGCCTTTCTTGAGTCCCTTCTCAGTAAGAGATATCCTTGCAGTTTTGGAAATTTTCTGGTTCTCCTTCCAACATGATTTCCTCATCTATGAACAAGACAATTCAATTTAATAAAGATTTCTTATGTGTCTCCATTGAGACTGCTATTCTGATGTCTCCATCTTGGGGGTAACCTTGGATTCTCAAAGCCTGAGCCTGGGTCAGATGTGGGGCTGGTTGATGGACTGAAAGTCTAAGAAACCTTCTGGTTGCTAAAAGTACATCTGTAGCCCTCCATTTTGCTTCACTGGCAGAGAACAGAGTTATCTAGGAAAGAGGCAAGGAGAGAAAAGTATAATGAATCTTTCCCTCCCCCCAGTCTTGAGTTACCTGTTCTCTCCACAATAGCACCCTCCCTTTATCTCTTCTCTCTCTCCAATCCCATTGGATTTGTAAAGCCAGGGAGACAAAAGCAAGTGAAATAATGACTCTTAACAGTCCCTTTCTTTTTCACAATACTTTGCCGTTTATAAAATACCTTCACAATAATTTTAATAATGATAGTTGATACTGAATGCTTTTAGGGTTTTACACAGGATTTCATGGTTTCATTGAGTTTTACCCAGACAGGTCTATAACTTAGTATATAAGTATATTATATTTATTATATATTATATATAGTTAGTATATATATTATATATGTTAGTATATATGTTATATATATAAGCATATAGTGTGTATATATGTATATTATATTGTATATATATTGTTACATATATTTTGAATCCCCCCTGGTGTTCTGCTGGGCAAATGACAATGTTTGTTTTGTTTTTTCTTTTTTCTATCTTTATTTTTCCATTTTGTTTTTTCTTATTTTGCATTTATTTTAAATGAATAAATACATTTAATTAAAGAAAAAATAAGAATAACATTAATAAAACATTAATAATAATATTAACTAATATTTATATAGCACTTTAAGGCTTGCCAAGCATTTTACAAATATTTTCTCATTTTATCTTAATAACAGCTTTGGGAGATAGGTATTAATTCTCCTTATTTTAGAGATAAAGTAAGGCAGACAGAGAATGAAACACTTACCCCAGAGTACACATCTAGGAAGTGTATGGAATTAAAACTTTTCTTCCCGATATAGTAAAGTACTCCTTCTGCATTAAAAATATTCAATCTAATTCTTCCATTATGGCTCTTGGGGGCACCCAAGTGCCCCCTTAAGAAAACACATCTTTTTTTCAAAGAGATGAGTAACTAAAACATGCAACTCCAAGGAAGCAGTAAGGAATATAAAATGGATATTTTTGTTACATTAAATTAAAAAGGTTTTAAACAAACATAACCAATGCAACCAAGAGGGCAAAAAACTCAGGAAAAAAATTTACAGAAAGTTTCTCTGATAAAGAATTTCTCTTTATCTGAGAAAATACCTCATTTTAAAAATACATAGAGACCTGAATCAAATTTATATGAATACAAGTCATTCCCCAATAAATAAATGGTCAAATTATATGGAACAGGTAGTTTTCAGATGAAGGAATCAAGCTATCTATAGACAAATTTTAAAATGCTCTAAATCACTGTTGATTAGAAAAATGCAAATTAAAAAAACTCCACCTCATACCTATCAAATTGGCTAATATGACAGAAAAGGAAAATGACAAAAGTTGGAGGAGATGTGGGAAAATTGAGACATTGATGCACTATTAGTAGAATTGGGAAGTAATCCTATTATTATAGAGAGCAATTTGGAATTTTGACTAAAGGGCAATCAAACTGTACATACCCTTTATCCAGCAATATCATTACTGGGCCTGTATCCCAAAGAGATTTAAAAAAAAAGAAAGAGGAAGAATATGTACAGAAATATTTAAAGCTGTTTTTTTATGGTGGCAAAGAATTAGAAATTGAAGAGATGCCCATCAATTGAGAAATGGCTAAACAAGATGTGGTATATGATTGTGATGCAATACTGTTGTGCTAACACAAGAAGTTGCAACTAGGATGACTTCAGAAAAAACCTAAAAAGAATTGATGAAAATGAACTGATATTGAGTGAAGTGAGCAGAACCAGGAGAATATTGTACACAGTAACAATATTGTGCAATGAACAAATGTGACTGACTTAGCTATTCTCGGCAATATGATGATCTGAGACAATTCCAAAGGATTTGTGATGAAAAATGCTATCCATCTCCAGAGAAGGAACTGATGGAATATGAATGCAGATCAAAACATACTTCTTAATTTTTTGGGGGGGGGTTTTAGGGGGAGGTCTGTTTTCTTTTACAATGTGGCTAACAGAAATCTGTTTTGCATGACTACACATGTATAACTATATCAAATTGCTTGTCTTCTCAGTGGGGGGAGAGGGAAAGGAGAAAGAGAAAGAACTTGGAAATAATTTTTTAAATGTAAAAATTGTTTTATATGTATTGGAAAAATTCGAATTATAATCTCTCTTCACTCATAATTCCTAGTTCTTCCCTATGGGATCCGTGGGACAAGTCTAATTCCTTTTTTACAAGCAGCTTTTCAAAAATTTGAAATCAGCTCTTCAAAAACTACTCTTCTCCAGACTAAACACCACAAAGGACAAGGATTGAGTGATTTAAGGATAGCACTGTGTAGCATAAAGTTGACCTGGTTAACTAGAGCATCAAATTTTCTTTCTCCCCCACCATAAACCTCAAAAGTTTGATATTTTTCCAATTACATGAAGAGATAGTTTTCAATATTCATTCCAAATATTTCTTCCTCCCTGGTTTACCTCCTCCCTCCCCAAGACAGCAAGCAATCTATATAGGTACAATTATTTTAAACATATTTCCATATATGTCATAGTTGTGCAAGAAAAATCAGAACAAAAGGGAAAAACTATGAGAAACAAAAAGCAAACACAAAAGAAAGGTGAAAATAGTATGCTTTGATCCACATTTGGCCTTCATAGTTCTTTTTTTGGATACAGATAGCATTTTCCATCCCAAGCCCATTGGAATTGTCTTGGATCACTGTGTTGCTGAGAAAGGCTAAATCTACATTGTTAATTATCATACAATCTTGCTGTTATTGTGTACACTATTGTCCTGGTTCTGAATTTACTCAGCATCAGTTCTTGTAAGTCTTGTCAGGCTTTTCTGCCTTTTTCAGCCTGTTCATCATTTCTTATGGAACAATAGTATTTCATTATATCCATATACTATAATTTATTAAGCCATTTCCCAATCGAAGGAGAGCCACTCAATTTCCAGTTCCTTGCCACTACCAAAAGGGCTGCTACAAACATTTTTACACATGTGGGTCCTTTATCCTTCTTTAAGATCTCTTTGGGATACAGGCCCTGTAGAGACACTGCTGGATCTAAGAGTATACACAGTTTTATAGCCTTTTGGGCATAGTCCCAAGTCAGCATCAAATTTTCAAAAGGTCTGGGGAAGGGTGATGACCTGGGCAAGAAGAGTAAGATGGCATGACTATAGTTGAGGCAAAGATGGAGAACAGTTTTAATATGGGGAAGAAATAGAGAAAGCTGGAAGAATAGAAGTCTTTAGCCACATAGCAAACTTGCACAGGATTTTCTGGATCACAGAAGGATAATATTTGTGGGTGATAATCTCACTGCTCTTTTTTCCAACATTCTTTCAGGGATTTCCCTAAATTCTTATTCTTTATGCTGTCATCAGCCTATCATCTGGGTTGCCAGTGTTTTGTGATTACTGACACTGATATACTTTTAGGAGAGTGAGATGGCTCAAAATAGATCATCTTCCTACCTGTCACCTAATAGGCTCTTAATAAATGCTTGTTGACTAACCAATCACAATCCCTCCCTCTCAAGTCTTGGTACAGATTTCACTAGGGCTTCTACATACTGCCTTTTGGAGTAAAACCCTGGCAACATCCCTCAATCCTTTGTCTTCACTCATCTAGAAAATGTCAGGGTTCGAGCAGATGGTACCTAATTGAGATCTAAATCCTATGCTCTTGTACTGGCTCTCAAATAGGCAGCCAGCAGGATGTCCAGAAAGATCACTTGGCACATACAGAACAAAGACAAAATGAGTTCTGTGATGACATTCCCTAAGTACCATATGGGAAGGACACACACAAGGGTCCACACTGCTCAGGGATGCCTATAGATTTTTTTAAAAAATTATTTATACCAATTACATGTAAAAAAAGTAACAATCAATCACTTGAAACAATTTTGAGTTCCAGATTTTCTCCCTCTGTCTTACACATCTCCCTCCTTAAGGAGGCAATCACTTTGATTTTGATTGTACATGTAATGTTGTGCCAAGATATTTCCATATTAGATGCCTACAATCTTGCACCAGCCTTCTTTCTCACTCTCCTTATGGGCATCTCACCCTCCACATGTCCAAAAATCAAACTCATTCCTGGACTGTTTTTGTTCCTACTTTGCCTCCATTCTCTCCTTTTCAAAGCCTCTTCTGCATAGCTGTCAAACCAATGTTTCTAAAGCACATCTCTGATCATGTCAGTCACCTGCCTAAAAACATTCAATAGCCTATTGCCCCTAGAATACAATTTAGACTTCTCTGTAACTGAAAGCTCTTTACAATCTGGCTTCAGCCTTTACAGGCTGGTAATCCGACCACCCAACACTTTAGTCTCTATACTCTGATCTGTGCTGTTACTATACTGAGCATTCCATGCCCCATCTTTGTGTCTTTATTCCAGCTATTTCCCCATGCCTGGAATGCTGTACTTCCTTACCTCTATCTCGTAGAACCCCTAACTTCCCTCAAACACCCATCTTTGAAAAGGATTGTCCTGAAGCCCACTCAATCACTTTGTGTTTATTTTTCCTACATCCAATCTGTGAATATTTTGAATATCGGACACATAGTAAGCATTTAATAAATGCTTGTTAGTTAACTGAATGGTTCTCATGCACTTTCTGTAATTCCCCCATCCCCCAAAAATACTATGGATTGCCTCTCAGAACATACAGATTCAAGTTTTCTGAGTCTGCTGTCCTTAAATCTGATGGCAGCCCAAGGCAACAATGACAAAAATAATCACTTAGCCTCACAATTGCTGCACTCAGGAGACAGAACAGTATGTCAGGAGTTCCTGGGTAGTCTCCCATATCCGGGGCATTTCCCATCCACACCAGCCACCCAATGGCACTGCTCTTCCCCCCACCACAATGGCTATTGGTCTGATTGCAATCAGTAACCAGACAAAGGAATAAAATTCACATCATAGCAGTGTCCCATTTCAGGTTTCCATATATTTGAATTATGAAATACACATTATATGGGGTATTCAAGAGAACATGAGCATACAGCATCTATTCATTCTGATCATTGTTTCAGAATACTGTGACCCCCACTGTTGACTGACGTCATTTCATTGATAATTGACAATTTTAAATGCTTTCTTTTAGTGAGAAAAAGAAGACAATTATCAATTATATGGTCGAAGAAATTGAGACCATTCCAAGACTGAGTGTAGAAAAAGTTTTAATGACACAAACTACTACAGTAGTTTGCAACTACTGGCTTTTGGACTGTTTCTGGATGCAGCAGTGGGGGTCAGAACCAGCATCCCATATGGCACAGCTATAGATATATTTGAAGATCATCCACCCTTCCCACTCAGAAGCAATAAGGTGGAAGTTATGTAAACCAGCACAGGGATCTTGACTAGACCCATTTGGAGAGATATTGCAAACAAATGAAGTGGTTTCCTGTTATCTCTAGATTCAAATATAAATTCCTATTTAGCATTTAAAGCCCTTTGCCAGCCTGGCACCCATGTACCTTACCAGTTTTCCTTCCTTTTACTCTCTATCACACACTCTACGATGTCTTGTTTTTTTTAAGTGTTAACTTTATTTATGTTTTTAAATTGCAACTTTTTATTGACAGTACATACATGGGTAATTTTTTACATTATCCCTTGAGCTCACTTCTGTTCCAACTTTTCCCTTCCCTCCCTCTACCCCTTCCTCTAGATGGCAAGCAGTCTTATACATGTTAAATATGTTACAGTATATTCTAGATATATGTGCAGAACCGAACAGTTTTCTTGTTGCACAGGAAGAATTGGATTTAGAAGGTATAAATAACCCGGGAAGAAAAACAAAAATGCAAACAGTTTACACTCATTTCCCAGTGTTCTTTCTTTGGGTGTAGCTACTCTTGTCCATATGATAGCCTTTTTGCTCTTCCTCATCCTCCCTCCATTTCTTCTTTGCAGTGTTCTCCCTCTGTCTCTTGGATTTTCTAAAAGCTCAGTTCAAATCCCATCTTCTGAAGGATTTTTTCCCCAAGTCCCCCTCTTTTCCCTCTGAGAACACTTTCCATTTATATTATATATATTTCATATGTACATACTATTTTTTTTGGGCAAATTGCCTTCCTCATTAGAATGTGAGCTACTTGAGGGCAGGAACTTTCTTAGTATCCTTAATGCTTAGCACTATACCTGGTATATACTGGGTGCTTAATAAAAACTGAGTGAAGATGCTTTTGAAGGACTTGATGTCGGGAGGAACCCCAACCCTTGAGATGTTCATTGTTATTTCATCCCAGCATATGTAAATATATACTTCCTTCTGGTTCATGCCTGGTGCAAAGTAAAGTGAGAAAGATCTCGTTTTCTCCTTCCTTGGAAGATTGTGGATCTATAATGTACATTTCACTCACCTAGGGATGTCTATGGAAGGCAGATGAGAACAGGGAGAAGTTTAGCTAATTATATTAAAGGGGATATCTTCTAATGAGAGCTGACTTTAGTCAAGTCCGGCTAATCTTGCATCTGACATTGTGGTTCTGAGGTCTCGCCCATCTCTAATGAATGTTAAGAGCCATCCAGGAAGAACAGGACCCTTTTAAGAAGTCACCTTACTGACAAAAATGATTTGGAGAATCCTCTGAATGGGGCAGCTGTGTCTTCCAGGTTTATCGTTAAGTAAAAGAGATGTTACATCTGGAAATGTGAGTGTGATTATTTCCCGTCTTCTTGGAGGACAGGAGCCACAAATGGAAATGGAGACACGGTTAACTTCCTCCGACAAGCTAGAGCTAGGAACGTCATTGTTCTCGGTTGCCCTGGTGGGAAAATAGAGACAACCCTTCGGCCAACAAGTTGGTTTCCCAGAAGAGGATGGGATGAGAGAGAGAGAGGGGAAGGCAGGAAATTATACAAACCAGGAGCGGGTTCTTATTCTGGGAGCTGCGGCTCCAGCCACCTCTGGGGAGAAGCACCAAGACCCTCACACCTTGTCTGGGACTGAAAACATTTGCACTTGTCATTCTGTGTTTGTGCTTTGGGGTTACGTAACCGACTAAATGACAGAGATCATTAATCTTTCTGTGCAGGGAGCCGATGTCTATCAGGCAGAAATTAAACTAAGGTAACCAAGTTAGTCAGTCACAGATGTGTGCGGAATGATAGTTTATCAAAGGCTGTAGCCCAACGGATCTCGTGCAGAAGAGTGACAAGGAACGCACCAGATAGGAAAGGGTTATTAACCCGCCGCTCATGGCTTTCTTCCCTTGTTCTCCTCCTGTTCTGAGAATGGACCCACCTCGCTGGGTTTGTGAAATGTGTCATGAGACAGTAATACGGAACACGCCCAACTTGATGGGATACGAGTCCCATTCTGCTGTTCCCAGCAGAATCTGGTTCCAAAAACACATCCCAGAGGGGCTGCAAAAGTGGGATAGCTACACATTTGGAAGCTGGATTGCAGAGAACGAAGCTGATAATTGCTTTAAAACGTGGAGGGCAGAAAAAAGGGAGAAAGCAACAAAAATGATCACCTCTGACTACGCCTTTCAGTGGCCAGAGCCAACTATCATCAAGTTGGAAGGAGTAGAGTGGCTCCATGAATCAAATAAAGTAGGGCAGGCAGAGAATCCTGCAGTTGTTTCTGGTGCACCATAGGAAACTGGTGTATTTCCTCTCCCTCCCAAGAAGTTTAAATGTCTTTAAAAATATTTTAATTATTCTATTTAAATTTGTGGTTATGATTGTAAAATTTGTTTTATCCTCTATTAAATGCTGTTTTTTTCATCAGTAAAAAAAAATATTTTAAAATTACTTTAAGGCCACAAGGATAGAAAATAAGCCCTGGAAGTTTCTACCACACTGAAAAGGTTTCAGGTTTGGTCTTAGGAATGAATAAAGCATATTTCTGGAGGACCAGATTAATTATGTAGGAGATTATGGGAGCAGTCTCTTGTATCAATACAGTGAGAATCACTGCCTTTGCTAGTAGGGCATTTGTCATATACAAATTGGAGATTTTAGCTTTAAGACTATTAGGTTATCCATGATCTTTATTGGGATAAATCCAAGGGCCTTCCTAGATCCTCATTCTTTTGGACCTTGTTATAGCATTTGACGGTCTCAATTACTCCTTCCTCCTAATTACTCTCCCCAAAGCTCTGAAGTACACCCACAAAAAGGACATGGGTAATAATCTAGACTTGGCTTCTGAGTCTTTCAGTTCTGATAGGTCAGCATTTGCCTAACTATGTTGGACCAGATTGTAGAGCATATACCTTATTCTTTATCTAGTTCTTATATATATGTTGTCTTGTGCAAAGATTCTCTTTTTCCTTGTATATGTATCACTAACATAGCACATTGCTTGACATGCAGTAATTGTTTAATAAATGTCCTATATGTCTGTCTATCTATATATCCATCCATCTATCTGTCTGTCTGACTTGTCTTCTGGCTATCTATTGTACACACTTAAAGATAATAATTTGGTCTCTCTGAAGAGAATGGATTGGAGGAAAGGGCAAATTGAGCTGGGATACCAATTAGGAATCCAATGCAATAATCCAGAAGAGGTGATGAGGACCTAAATTTAGATGATGACTTTGTGAGTAGAGAGAGGGGGCATATATGAGAGATATTATATAAGTAGAAATAGGAAAATCGGGCAGCTGATTGCATTATATTGGTTAAAGGTAGCCTGAGAAATCAAGGATAAGAATGTGGGGTATGGTCAGTTTAAAAACCACAACAAGGAGCAAGGATGTAGCATGGAAAACATGGAGTAAATGGCACTAGAGTACCTATGGAGACTTCCCTGGTCCCTAGATAGGACTTGGAGGTTAAGTCCAAGTCCCCAAACTATATATCTTTTTAAATTCCTGTGTTTGGCTATATCTCTAGATTAGTTCAGGGCCATTTGAGCTTGAAAGGAGACTTCAGTGGCAGCCTGAGCCACAGTTTTTGATATTATTTGATTTGATTAGATTTTATATGGATATTTGATTTTATTCCTTTTGCTTCATTGTTCAAGAATGAAAGATAGGATATAATTAAAACATTCTTGTGTGCTTAAACCTACTTTGCCATCTTCATATAGGCCCACTGAAACAAAGTTATAACAAGAAGAGCCAGGAATCTCCCAGTTTGTGTGTGAATTAAATTAAATGACCAACTAAAAAAACCCACACAAACTATACACCCTAAGACTAACAAAATGAGAACTTCCTAACACTTGGAACTATTAAAAAGTGAAGTGGGTAGCTTCCTAAGTTAAAGAACTTACCATCACAGAAGGCGGTCCAGCAAAGACTCGTTAGCCATTTGTTAGGGATGTTAGAATGGATCTTCCCATGAGTGGACCAGAGCACATGACATCTAAGATGTCTTACAACTTTGAGGCAAGAAATTACCAAAGGCATAATTTCCCTATTTGAGAATCTTTCCCAGGACCTCTCTGTTGACAACCAACACCAACATTACAACAAAGTATCTCTTGTGTTGATTTTACGCCTGTTACAATGGTTATTAGAGCCTGACTTGCTAGGATTTGTTATAATGCTTCAGGTTTAGGGATAGGGAAGATTGGGGGCATTTTCATGTGAGTGGGCTATGGTTCAGAGACAGGCAAGGAATATAATAGATAGAAAATCTAAATATTTTCTCATACACTAGCTTTAAGCCACCCAACCTGTCTGTGTCTCAGTTTCCTTATAAGTAGAATGAGAATACCTCTCAGGTTCCTTCCAGTCCAAAATTTAGGATTTTATGATTTTGTCACCACAAGGAACAAAACAAGTGGATGGAATTCTCATTATTTCTATGATAAAATAACCCAACTATTATCCATGGTATCAGATAATCTTCCTGTGTGTTCATAGGGGGAAGAAAATGCAGTTTCAAGACTCTAGCCCATTTTAGTATTCTTCCCTCATAGAGCATCCAGCAGGATGAAGAGAAGAGAGCAATTACTTCCTTTAAAAGGCCATTGTGGTTTTAAGAATCAGAATGGAGTATTTCTTCTTATTAAGCTATAGAAGCATCTTGCTGCTGGTGAAGAGGTATTTGAAGGTATATGGAGTCAGGTCCAGATGAAAAGGGACAGACTCTGATCAAAAGCCAAGGATGGGCATTGTGCATGTATTCAGGTTAAGAGGAATGGTTTCATAAAGGATTGGCCTGGAAGTCGATGTGTATTTCAAGATAAATGGTTCCACGGGTTTCAGTGATTGTCTCTCCTAGTCAGAGTAAATGGCTGTTTACCATGGCAACAGCTGCATCAGAGATACAAAGCACATTCCACAGGAAACACACTCAAGACCATGCAAGCTGAGCCTCTGACATTTTCTTTCTGCTTTCCTCTCATTGTTTCATAAGCATCCTTCTTCCTGGAACACATTCCCAGTAACAAGAATAAGAACCTCACACAACCCTATTTCATTTTATAATTCTTGCTAGTCCTGTATTCTCCATGATATATAAATATAAATGAACTGCAACAAGAATTTTGAAGAGACTGGCCTTTAAAAAAAAACCTATCAGCTGTGAGACCCTGAACAAATAAATCAGTTAATTTTGGAACAACTCTCTCAAATTCTAAGTTGTAGAATACTTGCTGATTTGCATTGGTAGAGAGGATTTCCTAATGAGCAACTCTTTAGTCCAATGAAATTACAGAGCCACAGTCTTACAACTGTTCCCATCTCCCAAAAATCTTCGATTAGATCCCATCTGGAGTTCAGTTCTGGACACCATAATTTATAAAGAATCTTGATAAGCTGGTTAATATTCACCCCATCCTTACCCTTTGAGGATCAATTGGAAGAAATAGTAAAATCAAATTAGGACAGCTCTGAGGTACCACTACATACCTTTAAGATTGGCTAAGATGACAGGAAAAGATAATGATGAATGTTGGAGGGGCTGTGGGAAAACTGGGACACGAATACATTGTTGGTAGAACTGTGAATGGATCCAGCCATTCTGGAGAGCAATTTGGAACTATGCTCAAAAAGTTATCAAACTGTGCATAACCTGTGATCCAGCAGTGTTACTGCTGGGCTTATATATCCCAAAGAGATCTTAAAGAAGGGAAAGGGACCTATATGTACAAGAATGTTTGTGGCAGCCCTATTTGTAGTGAAAAGACCTGGAAACTGAGTAGATGCCCATCAATTGGAGAATGGCTGAATAAATTGTGGTATATGAATGTTATGGAATATTATTATTCTGTAAGAAATGACCAGCAGAATGAATACAGAAAGGCCTGGAGAGACTTACACGAACTGATGCTGAATGAAATGAGCAGAACCACGAGATCATTGTACATAGCAACAACAAGACTATATGATGATTAATTCTGATGGACATGGCTCTTTTCAAAAATAAGATGATTCAGACTAATTCTAATGATCTTGTGATGAAGAGAGCCATCTATACCCAGAGAAAGATTGTGGGAACTGAATATGGATCACAATATAGCATTTTCACTTTTTTTGTTATTGTTTGCTTGCATTTTATTTTCTTTCTCATATTTTTTCCTTTTTGATTTGATTTTTCTTATGCAGCAAGATAATTGTATATATATATGTATGTCTATATTGGATTTAACATATATTTTTTACCACGTTTAACATATATTACTTGCTATCTAGGGGAGGGGATGGAGGTAAGGAGGGGAAAATTGGAATACAAAGTTTTGCAATAGTTAATGTTGAAAAATTATCCATCCATATCTTTTGAAAATTAATAAGTTTTAATTAAAAAATAATAAAATATAATATAGAGAAAAGACTTGGAGATGGAGACATAAGAGCAATATTCAAGTACTTGGAGAGTTGTCATGGGGAGTGTTAAATTTGTTTTGTTTGGCTCCAAAGGGAAAATTCAGTATCAATCAGTAGAAGTTATAAAGAGGCAGATTTTGACTTAATATGAGGAAAAATTTTCTAACTCTTAAAATTATCCAAAAGGAGAATGGGTTTTCTTCATAATGGATTCCCTCTTAGTAGGGTCTGGATGGTCACTTGTTAGCCATATTATAATGGGCATCCCTTTTCCAAGTATGGGCTGCTGAGATATCTTCAAAAACTAAAATGAGAGTATCCTTGAGTAAATCATGTCTTTATGGAGGATTGTATTTGTCTGTGACATGTGCAGTCTTATCAACAGTATAATTTTACCTCAACTATCAAGAGAAAGGTTGACCTAATCCTGAATCAGTTGATGAAGACAGGTACAGTGACATTAGGAACTCCTTTTCCTTGGTGACCATTGCTATCTATGACCTGAAATTAACCAGCAGTGTGATCAGAATGACCATAACCATTGAGGCAGAAACAGTCTCATCTATATATTGGATTAAGGTCTTTGGTGATCACTTCCACGCTTACCAAAGTCATGACCCCTGGATCCTACCTCCTTACTTTATACATAGAAGCTTCTTAAAAAAGAGAGAGATAAAAGTTATTTGTGTTATCTTTCCTTCACAACACCACATGCAAAAATCATCCTGACTGGGTCGTCTTCCCCCTTTTCTCCATCCATCCCAAAGTTTATGTAGCCAAACCATGATGTAGGAGCAAGCTTCTTTTACCACATATATGCATCAGATCTTAAAAATCATCTAAATTGGTTGTAATGATAGGAAACAAACCTCTACATGTGTTCAGATTATTTGATAAATATGACATATTGCCATTTAAACAATGCATATTGCTGTCGGCTACTAATGTCCTACCCTAATGTTTTATCATGCAATAATAGGAATCTGATCCTGAATTTTGGAAGGTTAGGCAAGCAAAGCACAAGTTCTGGGAGATTCTGCAAAGTCAGAGAGGTTTTTGAATACAGGATCAACATCCAATATTCAAGGAAACTGGGAAAGTAAGCATTCCAGAACCTCAAAAGGTATTTAACAGAGTAATCATCAAATAATTAATTTGGTGAGAATTGGATCAAATACAGCACAAGTAACCAGCAAGGCTAGAACCCATATGCTGGTTCTTATAGTACCTTCCACCACGTGATTAACAGAAATCACTCATTTCATCCATTGCAACTAGGGCATGGTACCAACAATTGCTGAGGACAAAGTGATTGATCTCTAAGTAAAACACCATGTTGAATACTTGCCTGCCAGTGCTACTGCTTGACCTGTAGGGGCACATGTACCCACCTTCCCAAATTGGAAGTAGGGGAGGAATCCCCACTGCCCTTTCCAGTTCTTCTCAACAAATTTGCTTTTGAGGTTTTCTCTCCTCCATTTTTATTTGTTATTCATATGCTAAAAGCAACAGCAATATATTGTAGGTGCTGTTGGGTCCATGTGGCAAAGGGCAGGAATTCTAGTCTAAATTCTGCTACTATAATCCCATGAAAGTCATTTAAAAGTCCTCCTGTTTTGTCCACTTCTCTTCCCACTGCTGTACCAATGTATGATGATCATGGTGTATGAGTATGTGTGTGTGTGTGGTGGGGGTGGGACACAATGGGTGCAGAATAGAAGCAAGACAACCCTTCTTCATACTTGTCAATCAATAAGTGGTCAGATTTAGCCACTGACAAATCATGTGTGGACTGGAAAGGGTTAGAAGCTACTCTTCTAATATTCTCTAAGAAATCCTTTAGCTCTTACCTGACTTTCCAGATAGAGGAGCTATTAGTCATTTCTTGGCTCCATTTTTAATTAGCATCTGACAAATATGTCACCATGAACTCAACTGCTCTGTAGGCTGGGGTGATTTGCCATGTTTGAGCAAACTGTAATTACTGCACTTGAAGAGGACCTCCCAAAGGACAGGGTGCCATGCTGATTCTAAATACAACAATCCAAGTAATTACCAAGGCTTTTAAACCAGGATTTTTTAAGTGAAAAGGAACTTCTGAACCAAAAGCTCAAATAAATTGTACTGACTTGCTAAAGAAGCCTGAACTGCCCTGAGCCCCAGTGCTAATTTTTTTAAGTAATCAGAGAAGAAAACAATAACAAGAAAGCTAATATGAAGCAAAAGCAAAATCTTTCTCCGTTAATTAGCTATGGGACCTTGGGGAAACTCCCTTCCTGAGCCTCAGTTTCTTTATTTGTAAAAGGGAGGCGTTTAGCCAGGTGATTTCTAAGATCCCTTCCAACTCAAATATGATGCTCCATGTTTTCTAAAAAATATTTTGATGGAATAAAATTTAGAACTTTGAAATAGTCTCCAAATGGAACTTGAAACAAACCAATGTCATTTGCTTCAAGTCCTTGTTTGAAATTTCCTATAGTTCTCAGACCTAGATTAATACTCTTTTAAGTGTAACTTTGGGAAATCATATTGAACAGAAATGAAGTGGCTCCTCTTTTAGCTTAAAATTGTGCCTTGCAATGGGAACTTGAATTTCTCAGGTCAATAACCCTGCATCTCCCACAGTTTTGTATAGTTGGATTGTCTGATAGAGGAATAGAGAAGGAAAGAAGTAACTAAGTATTATGTAGTACTGGACTGGAATCTGTTCTTTCTGAAGGATCCACAGTGCCCCATAGTCTCCAATATATGACAACTTTGTCCCTTTATAATTTCCTAAGCAAAGTTATTGCTCAGAATTCTGAGATGTGAGACAAATTCAGGTAAGCAGAGAGGAATGAGATGGCTTAGAGAACCAGTCCATCCTGGTGGGCTATAGTCATGTCAAGAAAGCCCAATTGGAGGAAGATTAGATCCCAGGGGAGAGATAGTGGAAGGGGGAAGGATGGTATTTCATGCTGGATAAGGGAGTGGAGCCAGTACATGGCAAGGATCAGTGGGGCAACCATGTGCAATGGAGGGCAATTTTGATGAGTGTCCTCTCTCCTGGATACAAGCACCTTGAGGAAAAGCTGTGGTTAGCCTGCATTAGGTCTAGCTCAGCTCCTGGATGGCTCAAAATTAATAAATTATAAAAATAACATAATATAAATATATATAACATAAATGTAATAAAATAATAATAAATATTAATGTTAAAATAATAAATATAATACATAAGACAAATATAATAAAATATTAAATAAAAAATAGTAGAGAATAAATGTAATATAAGTTTATATAACATAAACATAGTAATTAATATTAAAATAATAAATAGTAGATAATTATAATAAATATTTTCTAATAATAGATCATTTCTAAATAGTAGAGAAAGGATTTCCCAGGAAATCTAGAAAACTAAGATGTCTTCTTCCTATTCCCCTTTGTGTTTTTTTTTTTTAATCTTTAAAAAAATTTCTTCTGAGAAATGAGAACAGGGAGAATGAGGAAAGCATTTCTGAGAGTGCTTTGTTCTTTGTTTTGAGCTCCTTTATAACCTGACTAAGTGGCAGGTGCAACGAAATTGCCCTTGTCTGAGGCAATCATACAAGAGACAATGAAGCTCCTGCCCAATGAGCCTCAGCCAGAGAGGCCAAAAGAAATGAAGAGGTCAGCGGTTTAGCCACGAGGGAAGCCCTGTCAATGAGACCGCCGGGCCCGAGCAGCCCGGGCCAAGAAAGTAAGCGCTTCCTCGGAGCAGGATTTCCTGGCCTTATTATGCAAACCTGCCTTACTTCTCTCGGCCTAGGAACGCGCCTGAAAAAGTGCTCCCTGAGTGGAGCGGGGGTCCCGTCAGTGTGGGCTCTGTGAGCCCCAGGCGGGATGCGGCAGGGGCGAAGGGCCCGGCTCTCCGTGTCCGGGGGCGGCCGGAGCGCAGTATGGGGGGCTCGAACCCCAGACTTGGGGCCGCTTGGCTGGAGCCTCGCTCTGGGTCCGGCGCTGGCTGGCGCGGGCCGAGCCCTGCGCCCGTTCCCGGTCGGGCTGGGCCCGCCGGGGCCGGGGAGGCGGAGGTGGCCGGCGGGATTCTGGCCGCGGCCTCGCCTTCCAGGCAGCGTTCCCGGCCCTGTTTGTCGCCGAGGGCAGCGAGACGCGGCTCCTAATTGCTTACAAAGCCCCGGCGGTGCCTTCCAGCTGTGCGCCGGTAATGACTAAAGCAGCCCTTGGCAGAGCTGCCCCGGCCAGCGAACCGGCACCACTGGGCTTCGGCCTGAGGTCAGCGGCTGCGCCACCTTGGATCCTCGCCCTTGCCCAGGCCCAAAGGTTCCAGCCTGGCTGCTGGTTCTCCAAACGAGTGTCTCGCCTCTCAGGGCGCTCCTTCCTCCCCCACTCCTGGCTTCTGAGTTCCCGAGGAAGCTCCGGGACAAGTGTGGCTCAGGCAGCGGGCCCAGAAAGCCGGGAGGATGGGGCCAATTCTCCTGAGCCTCGGTCCTCGCCCAGGCTGCCTGCCTTTGTCAGCTCCCCGGTAGCCAAGCACTCACCGGAGAAAAGTTACGCTAATTATCTGCCACGCGCCCCAATCCCCTTCCCCAGCCACAAAAATCTTACAGTCACAAATCTACAGAGCTCAAAATGAACTGGAGACTGGACGAGGGTCTGCTGAGCTTGGTGTGGACACAGCCAGTCTGGACGGGAGTAGTTTGGTTTTGATCTTATTCAATTTCGTGGGTTTTCTGCATCATCTCCATCATTCACCGGATCATGGTCACATAACTTTGTTCTTTTATGTTGATAGCAATGCGGTCTTAATTAGTTTCTCTCTCCTCTGAGTCATCCTTCCTTTTGGGCTAAATTAATCTTTAATATGTATAACTTTGATCATGTCACTTCCCTACTGAAAAATCTCTAGTGGTTCCCCAACAACAGCCAAGACCTTTTACCATCTTGTCCCAAACTTACATGCCCAACCTCACCTCATTCCCTATACTTATGCAGTTTGCGTAAGTCCCCTTCCTCATGTTTTCCCCTCCATCTGAATGATCCCTAAACACGGGGAGAGCTGGATTTGGAGGAACATGATCTGAATTTGAATCCCAGCTCTGCCATCTACATCAGCTTTTACTTTACATGACACCTCTGTGTACTTTGGGCAAGTGACTCCAGGACTCAGAGCTTCATCTGTAAAATTGAGCAATTGAACTCAATGGTGTGATGTCTTCCAGCTCTGTTTGTGATCCTGGTTATCCTATCCATCCCCTAAGATTCAGTACAATTACAGTATCATCCAGGAAACTTTTCTCTAATTCTTCCAACTAACCCCCAGTGCCCCTTCTCTCCTCTGAATTTCTAGAGTGCCTATTCTCTATATCATTCAAACACTTGGTACCCACTGACTAAGTTTGTTATTTGTCTTTTCACATGTGTATAATAATACATTATTATACACATTATATATAGAAATACATATTATACATTTTTATACATATATAACACTATGTGTGAGGGATTGTACTAAGTATTTTACAATTGTCTCATTTGGTCCTCACGACAGTTCTGGGAAGAAAGTCCTGTTTTATCCCCATTTTACAGATGAAAAACTGAAGCAAACAGAACTTAAGGGTTACACAGCTAGTAAGCATCTGAAGTTGTATTTCCACTCAGGTCTTGTTAAATCCAGGCCCAGAACTCTGGCCATTGCTCCACCTAGCTGTTCTAGATTTGCTCCTATAGGGCAAGAACTGTGTCTTTTGCATCTTTGTGTACCTCAACATTCAGGAATTTTTTTTATTATTACTACCACTTGCATTACTCTCCATAGCAACAGTGATCTCTAAGTGATGGGGGACATCATTTAACTTGGGATGAATGTCGCTCTTTGATGAGGAAAAATGTCCAGAAAAATAAGAAGAAATACCAACCCTCTTGGAGTTAATATACCTTGCCCCATCCCATTTAATAAACAAAAACAAAATTTATAATTAAAAAATATTATCCACACAAGTATGAAAACGACTGGATTTTGTGTAGGTATGGTATCCCTAATTAATCTCCAAAATATTATTGGAAATTGAGGAAAGGCAAAAACTTGTAATATCAGCAGAAATTGACTATTTAAAAAACCAGCTTGGTTTATGAAAACTGCTGTAAAGCAAAGATTCCACTTAGAAATGAAACTGTGCGCACATACTGAAATTAATGGAAGGCAGGTCCTGAAAGTAAGCCTGCATTTGTTCTTGAAAGATAAAAAGAATTGTCAAATTCTCTTTTTTTTCTTCCTTTCTCCCTCCTTCATTCTCTCTCTCTCTCTCTCTCTCTCTCTCTCTCTCTCTCTCTCTCTGTCTCTGTCTCTCTCACTGTTTCTCTCCTTCCTCTGTAAATGATATTTTCAGCATTCACAATATCTCTGTGCTTTTTAAAAAACATTAGAGACTTTCATAGCTGCTTTCTGTGACAGTTAATGCCACTAGCTGACACCAGAGAGTGGCCTTTACCTAGTGTGAGAGTACTGTATCTCCCCAGGGTACTTCCTCTGTTGCTAGGGACAAGGGAGGGCTCAACACACACTCTTCGACCCACGTCTACAGACTAAGAAAAGGTCAATTATCATCAGTTCTAGTCAACCTCTGTTTGATTGCCTGTCTTTCACACATACACAAGCACAGAGATGAGCAAAATCCCTTGAATGGAGTGCTACTTACTCTCCCAGGTTCATGAAAGAAAAAATGCATCTTATGGGGATTACAACACCAACAGACTGGTCCAAGAAGTTACATTAAAAAAGGTATAACATGGGGGAAAGAAGAACTGTCATAGGGAGAAGCACCATCAAGAATGGCCTGCTTGAAACATGTTTAGACACATTTTTTTCCAAGGGATACTGCTTTGTGATATTTTCTATGAAATGAAAAGATTAGGTTTTTGTTCCACATCTAGCACTGTTTCCAATGGGAGGAACCTCCTTTCTGCCATATAACTACAGGTATAAGATATGACCCAAGTATGAAGCCTATGTTTTTTTTTTTAATGTTTTGTAGCTTCTCCTGGGCATCCAGGACTCCATTGTAATGTATGAATAATAGGTCTCAGAATCATTAGGAATCACAGGGATCATCCAAACACAGGCCCCGGTCAGAACTGGGAATAAGACAGAACCAGAAAGACCAATGACATTAAACTCTTTGCCTCCTAAATAACCATGGACTGACCAGTCACCAGATCTCATTGGAAAAATGTAGAAAGACTATTTCTGTGACTTAGAACAGTCCTTCTCCTCCCTGATCACTCCCTACCCCCCAAATTGATTTAGGGTGATAGAAGCAAGAAAAATCTTGTACCTTTCTTTTATACTTTTTCCCACAAAAAGAGATTAAAGTCAGAAATCTGAGTTAAAGAGTTAGGCTGACCTTGACAATGTCCAGGATCATCCCAGTTCATAACAGAAACACAAAAAAGGGTAACTAATCCCCAACTAAAGAAGACAATGGCTCAGATGTATAAAATGTTAAACTTATTTTTACAAAGGAGCTCTCACAACTTCTTTGGTTTATTCTATTACAGTTATTCATATTCTTTTTTTGTCAGAAGAAAAATTTTCCAGGAAAACTCTTTTAATAACTGTTTGTCAATCCACTTCTGTATCCTGTAATGTCTGGGCCATGGACCAGCTGGATAAGACTCCTGAATATCTTCTTTTAAGAAAGAGAATGGAGCCAAGATGGTAGTGTAAAGGCAGGGACTCACCTGAGTTCTCCCAATTTCTCTCCAAACATCAAAATAATGCCCCCAAATAAGTTTTGAAGCAAAAGAACCAACAAAAGGATGGAGTGAAACAATTTTCCAGTTCAAGACACCATATGTGTGACTAGGGTGAAGCCCAGTGTAGGCTGAACCTGGACAGCTAGCAGCAGACCTTGGAGGTGACCAAATTGGAAGGGGCAGCTTCTGGAGCTCTCTGGCCACAAACAATGAGAGGGTCAGAAAACTGATTAGAAGGAAATTACAAGGGACCCTTTGCTGGCATTGGGAACAGGACTCTGCTGTATTACCCTTATGGGGCTCCAGATGCAGGAGTAGGGACCCTGGTCACAGTTCCAGGGCAGAAAAAGAGTGTTTGTGATCTCTCATAGACTAACAGGCCAGGAGAAGAGTGACAACCTTTATTAGATCACATCCCTTTGGAAAAACCAAAAACTTACAGACCCCCAGAACTAACTCTGAAAACAGCAGCATTGAAAATCTGAAGCTTGGGATAATGCCCTTTCTACTCTGGAGCAGAGCCCAACTTTGCCATAATTTAGAAGTCAAAAAATAGACTAGGAAAATGAGCAAACAATAAAAAAAATTTGACAATAGAAAATTACTATGTTAATAATATGGAATATGGAAACAGAAACTTAAAAGACAACAATGTCAAAACAGCTACATACAAAGCCTCAAAAAAAAGTGAATTGGTTTCAAGCCCCACAAAAGAATTCCTAGAAGATTTAATTCTAAATATCAAACAAGAGAAAGGGAGGAAAAAATGGCAGGAGAGAGGAAGGGAGAATAATGCAAGAAAATCATGAAAATAAGAGTTAAGAGCTTAGTAAAGGAGTCACAAAAATTACTGAAGAAAATAACACCTTAAAAAACAGAATAGGCCAAATGGTAAAAGAGAAACAAAAATTCACTGAAAAGAATAATTCCTTTAAAAAGCAGTTTTGGCTAAATTTAAGAATGGATTTAAAAATTCACTGAATAAAGAATCTACTTTTGACCAAAGCAGAATTGGCCAAATGGATAAGGAGGAACAAAAGCTCATTGAAGAAAATAATTTCTTAAAAATTAGAATTGGGAAATTGGAAGCTAATGATTGCGAGACATCAAAAAACAACAAAAGAAAATAAAAAATAGACAAAAATGTGAAATATTTTGGAAAAACAACTAACCAAGAAAATATATTGAGGAAAGATAATTTAAGGATTGTCAAACTACCTGAAATCCATGATCAAAAAAAGTGCCTAAACATCACTTTTTTAGAAATTTTCTGGGGCAATTAGGTGGTGCAGTGGATAGAGCACCAGCCCTGAAGTCAGGAGGATCTGAGTTCAAATCTGACCTCAGACACTTAATACTTCCTTGACCCTGGGCAAGTCACTTAACCCCAATTGCCTCAGAAAAAAAAAAAGAAAGAAAAAGAAATTATCAGGGAGAACTGTTTCAATTTCCTAGAACCAGAGGGTAAAATAGACCTGGAAAGAATCCACATATCACTTTGGAAGCTTGAAAGAGCTTCCAAAATGAAAACGTCCAGGAATATTATAGCCAAATTCCAGATCTCCCAGGTCAAGGGGAAAATATTGCGAGTGGTCAGAAACAAACAATTCAGATATTGTAGAGCCACAGTTGGGGTTATACAAGATTTAATAGCTTCTACATTAAAAGATCAGAGAATTTAGATTATGATATTACAGAGGGCAGAGGCATTGGGTTTCCAAGCAATAATCAGCTAAAAAACAAAATTCAAAATAAGCTTTCAATGGGGAAAATGGATATGTAATGAAATAAGAGGATTTTCAAGCATTCCTGATGAAAAGACCAGAGCTGAACAGAAAATTTGACTTTCAAATACAAGACTCAAAAGAAGCATAAAAAAAGGCAAACAGTAAAGAGAAATCCTAAGAGATTCAGGAAGGTTAAGCTATTTACTTTCCTACATGAGAAGACAATATAATTCCTAAGAACTTTATCATTATTAGGGCAGTTAGGAGTATACATAGGCAGAGCACATGGATGTACGCTAACTATAATAGGATATACTCCCCCCCCCAAAATTAAATTAAGGGATGAGAAAGAGGGGTGTGCTGCATAGAAGTGTGTGGGGGGGAAGATAGACTGGGATAAATTATCTGAATTCCCCAATTAATAATTGGACAAAGGATGTGAATAGAAAGTTTTCAGATGAAGAAAGCAAAGCTATTTATTGTCATATGAAAAAATGTTCAAAGTGACTTTTGATTATAGAAATGCAAATTAAAGCAACTTTTAGGTACCTGATATAGCCACAGAAAAGGAAAGTGACAAAAGTTGTAAGGCATGGGGGAAAACTGGAATACTAATGCACTTTTGTGTATTAGTTTGCATTTGCATTTATACCAAAGGGCTATAAAAGCAAGCAAACCGTTTCATCCAGCAATACCACGACTAGGTCTATATCCCAATGAGAATTTTTTTTAAAAAGGAAAGGGGCTGATATGTACAAACATATTGACAGATGTTCTTTTTTGATGTAGCAAAGAATTGGAGATTAGGGGGCTGTCCCTCAATTGGGGAATGTCGAAGCAAGATATGATAAATGATTGTGATAAAATACTATTGTTCTCTAAGAAATGATGAGTAGGATACTTTCAGAAACACCTAAAAAATTTACATGAATTGATCCAAAATGAAATGAGCAGAACCAGGAAAACATTGTACACAGTAGCAGAAATATTATATGATGATCAAGTGTGAATAAGTTAGCTACCTCAGCAATACAATAACTTAAGACAATTTTCAAGGATTTATTATAAAAAATGCCATCTACTCCCAGAGAAAGAACTGATAAAATTTGAATGCAATCAAAGCATACTTTTTTAAACTTTTATTCTTGTTTTGGTTTTGGTCTGTGTTTTCTCTCACAATATAATTTAATACATAGAACTATGTGTTTTACATGACTGCATATGTATAATATAGATCAGATTGCTTGCCTTCTCAGTGAAGGGGAGAAGAGTGAGAGAGGCAGAAAAATAAAAACTCAAAAACTTTAAAAATGGGTGTTAAAAATGGTTTTTACGAGCAATTGGGGGAAAAAATTTTAAAGAAAAAAAAAGAAAGAGGTACTTCAGCTATAATGCTTCATTTTCTTAAAATGTCTCAAGGAAGAGACTAAAGGGCCAGCATCAGGGGAAGAGAGCTTGCTTATTGAAAAAGTGGCTGAAATTGGAAACTGTTGGAAACTCTGGACATTTAGGGTTTGTCTTCCTTGAACAAAAGCCTAGTGAAGGGGAATAAGTTTATCCTACCTTGAGCTTTTGTTGTTGGTTAGTTGTTTTAATCATGTCCAACTCTTTCAGACCCCATTTTGGGTTTTCTTGGCAAAGATACTGAAGTACTCTGCCATTTCCTTCTCTAGCTCATTTTACAAATGAGGAAACTGAGGCAAGCAGGGTTAAGTAACTAGCAAAGGTCACATAGCTGGTAAGTATGTGAAGTTACATTTCAACTCAGGTCTTCCTTACTCTCTCTATTGCATCACCTAGCTGTCCCTACCTCCAGGATTAAAATAATTATTTCTGGCAATAAATGGTCCACCCTTTGCTAGGTTTTTCTTTTGTCCTAAAATCAGAATATATTATGCTTGAAATGTGGTATTTAAACTTTCTTCTCTGAGGAAATCAGTATACCTCAGTTGTAAACAAGTAGACCTTCATGTACCAATTTATGTGTATCTTCTCTTTTTTCATTTTTATTAGAATATAAGCTCCTTGAGTTCAGGGGTTGTTTTTGCTTTTTCTTTATATCCTAGTATCTACTATAGTATCTGGTATACAATAAGCACTAAATAAATAATTGGTGGGTTAATTTCCCATATCTGATCTTCTGGAAACTTTTCAGCTCTGCTCTATGATGATTGTACATAAAAACCATTTAATCCTGTGGTGTAGAAGAGGACTTCTTAAACTTCTTAAATTCACAATCCCTTTTTGCCCAAGAAATTTTTACACGACCCTGGGTATATATAGACATATAAAATTTGTATACAAATCAAACACTTTCTGATAATAAATCATAATTTCATGACCCCCCCATATTCAATTATGTGACCCTATATGGGATTGCAACATGCAGTTTAAGAAGCTTTGATGTGGATATTAACTGTATTAGGAACAGCTTCTCTGTGAACCATGAACCCCCAGAAGTCATTACTGTCCAGAGCTATCAATACTATATATTTATTACACCAAAGCTCTGCCATTCCATCTGGTAGAAATTCCACATACAGTTGGTATCTCCTGCAGAAGTGACGACAGTGAGAAGGCAGTATCATTGGATAGGTTTCCTGGGCTGGTGAAAACCCAGAGCATCATCAGAATAATGAAGCACTGAGCCTCTGAATTCCAAAGATGAAAAATGTGTCTTTGAGGGGTTAAGTCTCATCATGATTCCAAGGCAGACAGGCTGCTTATTCAGTGGCAGCAGGTGTCTCTGCACCTGTACAGCAAGGTTTATTCTGACATAGATGTTTCTGGGGAACTGAGCTGCTCCACCTGGAAGGCCAATGAACTCTTTTAGGGTATGTTATATCAGAGCTTCTTAAACTGTGGTTCATGAGCCCATATGAGATCTTGTAACTGAATGTAGGGGTTGTGAAATTGTGATTTATTATCAGTAAATGTTTGGTTTGCATACTTATTCTATTATATCTATATACCTGGGATCATGTAAAAATATCTCAGGTGAAAATGGGTCATGAGTAGAAAAAAAATTAAGAAATTCTGTTGTGATATGGGAGCCATCTGCCAGTGGCTGCTGGAGGTCTAACTCAGACCTGTAGAATGGATCTTTTCATGTGACAGGATGATGATGATGATACAAGGAGACTGAGAAACAGTTACATTGCTAACATCTCTCCTCTTCCCTCTTGCCTCCAATTTATTTCATTCCCAATCCACAAGGAACATCTGCTTTGCAACTCCAAGTTTATGATTCACAGCTGTGGAGGCTCTGGGGAATTGACCTGCCTCTGCACTTAGGCATGTTCCTTAACAAAACCCTGTGCTGTATTATATGGGCCACATCCACATATTTGGGAAGAAAACAGAAATAACAAGATGTGGCAGAAAGAAAGAGCATCAGATGTAGAATCAGAAAACCTGGGTTTCCAGCTCCTTGGACCAAGGTTTTCTCATCTGTAAAATGAGAAAGTTGTATTGGATGATTCTATTCTAGCTCTAAACCTATGACTCTAAATAGATTTATTTATTTACTTGGGTTTTTTTTATTTATTTTGGTTTCAGAACTGATGTTGCTTTTTTCCCTCATCTGTAAAATGAGAAAGTTGTATTGGATGATTCTATTCTAGCTCTAAACCTATGATTCTCAATAGATTTATTTATTTGCTTGTTTGTTTATTGGTTTCAGAACTGGTGTTGCTTTGGTGTTATGTGTTTCTTACTCTGCCAATGAAGAGCTGAACATGCTCTGTAATTTATAGATTTAGAGTTGCCCATGACACTAAGATGTTCCATGGCTTGCCCAGAGTCTCACAACCATCAAGTAAGAAATATTTTCCTGATTTGGAGGTCAGATCTCTGGTCACCCATTCCATGCTGCTTCTGAAGTAGATTATATAGATTTTGTTGTTATTCATTTGAGTCCATGATCCCATGGACTTCATGGTCTCTTTTTTTTTTTTTTTTTTGGCAAAGATACTTGACTGGTTTGCCATTTCCTTCTCCAGCTCATTTTATAGCTAAGGAAACTGAGTCAAACAGGTTTAAGTGACTTGTTTAGTATCCATGGCTAGTAACTAACTGAGAGCAGATTTGAATTCAGTTCTTTCTGACTCTAGGTCCAGCATTCTACCTCACCAACTAGCTGCCCAATTGCACAGATACTAATATTTATGTTATTTATTTATAATTTATATTATTTGTAATAAAATGCTTTTTATAGGGTTTTATGGTTTGTAAAAGTATTCTTTAATCAATCAATGAGCATTTATCAAGTATTTATTATACTATGCATTGTACTAAGGCACTGAGGATACAAAGACACAAATGAAATAGTCCTTGTCCTGAAAGAGCTGATGAGTCAGTAAATATTTATTAAATAATTACAGTGTGTAAGGCAGTGTGCTAAACTTTGGGGATACAAAGCCAGGTTAAAGACAGTTCCTGCTTTCAAGGAGCTCAACATCTAATAAGAGAAAGGAGATTAAAATTCTAATGGAGGATACAATGGCCACTTATATAAATAAATATTTATATTTCTCTATGTGTATGTGGCGTATATATATGTATACTACAAATATAATGTATATATGAAGTGAATACAGAGTGGTTCAGGGAGGAATATACTAGTGGCTAGGAGGATAAGGAAAGTCTTCACAGAGAAGGGGGCACTTGATCTGGATCTTGAAAGACACCAGGACCATATCTGTTTCTGTTTCATAAATAATGGACTGATATCCAGAGAGGTATGCTGATTTTCCCAAATTGAATATGTATGGAGAAGTCAGTCAAACCTTTAACACGTTCTAAGGCTTCATACAATAAACAATTTAAAAACATTGACTAGGTAAGCTTTAGAGATTCAAGATTAGAAAATTGTAAAAATTATAGATCATATAATAACAAAAACAATTTAAAAATAAATTAGGCAAAGAAACAATGCTGGATCAGACACTGAAGTTTTGATGGAAAGACATTTGCTTCATGTGGATGTATCCATCACATGTGCAAAATAAAAAAATGAAGTAATTACTAGAATAATTTTGGTGATCATTCAGGTAGAGAGGAAACAAATTTTCCCACTGCCTGGTTCCTAGATATACTTGAAAATAATCCAATTAAAGAATTACAATTTAAAACTATTCTGAGCTTCCATCTTATTATCTATCACATTGGCTAATATGATAGAAAAGGAAAATGATAAATGTTGGAGGTCATATGGGAAAATTAGCACATTAATGAACTGTTGGCAGAGTTGTGCACTGATCCAATCATTCTGGAAAATAATTTGAAACTATGCCCAAAGTGTCATCAAACTTTGATCCAACAATACCATTACTAGGTCTGTATCATAAAGAGGTCAAAAATGGGCAAAGGGCCTATTTGTATTTGTGTTTATAGGAGCTCTTTTTGTGGTGGCTAAGAATTAGAAATTGAAGGGATATCCATGAATTGGTCAATGGCTGAACATCTTGAGACATATGATTGTTGTGGAATACCATTATGCTATAAAAAATGATGATCAGCAGAGAAATGCAAATTAAGACACCTCTGAAATACCAGTATACACCTATTAGATTGGCTAAGATGACAAGAAAAGATAACGATAAATATTGGAGAGGACCTAGGAAAACTGGGACATTAATACACCATTGGTGGAATTGTGAACTGATCTGACCAACCTGGAGAGCAATTTGGAACTCTGTCCAAATGGCTATCAAACTGTGTATACCCTTTGATCCAGCAATGTCTCTACTGGGCTTATATTCCAAACAGATCTTAAAGGAGGGAAAGGGATCTACGTGTGCAAAAATGTTTGTGGCAGCCCTTTTTGTAGTAGCAAGAAACTGGAAACTGAGTGGATACCCATCAATTGTAGAATGGCTGAATGAGTTATGGTATATGAATGTTATGGAATATTATTGCGCTGTAAGAAATGATCAGCAGGAGGATTTCAGAGAAGCCTGGAGAGACTTACATGAATTGATGCTAAGTGCAGTGAATAGAACCAAGAAAACATTGTACACAGCAAACAACAGCGAGATTATGTAACAATCAGTTCTGATGGATGTGGCTCTTTTCTTTCTTTCTTTCTTTATTTTTATTTAATAGCCTTTTATTTACAGGTTATATGCATGGATAACTTTACAGCTTTACAGTTTTACAGATTAACAATTGCCAAATCTCTTGTTCCAATTTTTCACCTCTTACCCCCCCACTCCCTCCCCCAGATGGAGAAGACCAGTAGATGTTAAATATATTAAAATACAAATTAGATGCACAATAAGTATACATGACCAAACCGTTATTTTGCTGTACAAAAAGAATCAGACTCTGAAATATTGTACAATTAGCTTGTGAAGGAAATCAAAAATGCAGGTGGGCATAAATATAGGGATTGGGAGTTCAATGTAATGGTTTTTAGTCATCTCCCAGAGTTCTTTCTCTGGGCGTAGCTGGTTCAGTTCATTACTGCTCCATTGGAAATGATTTGGTTGATCTCATTGCTGAGGATGGCCAGGTCCATCAGAACTGGTCATCATATAGTATTGTTGTTGAAGTATATAATGATCTCCTGGTCCTGCTCATTTCACTCAGCATCAGTTCGTGTAAGTCTCTCCAGGCCTTTCTGAAATCATCCTGTTGGTCATTTCCCACAGAACAATAATATTCCATAATATTCATATACCACAATTGATTCAGCCATTCTCCAACTGATGGGCATCCATTCAGTTTCCAGTTTCTAGCCACTACAAAAAGGGCTGCCGGATATGGCTCTTTTCAACAATGAAATGATTCAGACCAGTTTCACTGGTCTTGTAATGAAGAGAGCCATCTGCACCCAGAGAGAGGACTGTGGGTACTGAATGTGAATCACAACATAGTATTTTCATCTTTTTGTTGTTGTTTGCTTGCTTTTTGTTTTCTTTATCATTTTTTTCCTTTTTAGTCTAATTTTTCTTGTGCAGCATGATATTTGTGGAAATTCCTCCTTCCCACCTTCCCTTCTTTCCCTCTTTCCCTTCCTTTCTTTTTTTCTTCCTTCTTTTCTTCTTCCCTCTTTCCTTTCCTTTCTTTCTTCCTCCTTTCCTTCCTTCCCTCTCGCTCTCCCTCCTTCCTTCCTTCTTTCCTTCCTTCTTTTCTTCCTCCTTCCCATTCTTTCTCTCTTCCTCCTTCCCTTCTTTCTCTCCCTCTCTCCTTTTCTCTTTCTTTCTTTCTTTCCACAATAATATTGAAATATGGTTTACATGAATGTACATGTAGAATCTATATCAGATTTCTTATCATCTTCAGGGAGGGGAGAGGAAGCTAAGAAGAGAGTTTGGAACTCAAAAATTTTTTTAAAGTATTAAAATTGAAGAAGGATTTTGGGAAGATGGAAGAGTAGGTTAGTAAATATCAAGTTCTCCCAATCCCTGCTCCCCCAACAGAATAAATTTGTGCCTCAGGGTGAACACAGATTGGTGAAAAATCAAGAAGACTTGGGACAGAATAGGAGTCCTCCTGACACAACCTGAGACGATCTGAAGAAAGATTCTAGGCAAGGAAGTTCAAACACCTCAGGGCTAGCTCCCTAGGAACACCAAGTAGGTAGCCCTGAGGTGAGTCCCAGTTCGAGTCTAGGAAGACTAAGTGAACCTCAGCTGATTGGACACCAGGCCCAGCTGTGCTGCTGAGATGCAGCCCTGGGTGAGAAGGAACCAGCATCTGGTGAATGTAGAGGCAGTGGGGCAGGGACACTACTAGTTGCAGGCACTTGCAATAGTGGGGAACTCTTGGTTTGGGATTCCTGGTCAGAGTGGAGGGCTAAAGGGAAGCTTGAGGCATCATCCCTCCATCCCATGATTAAAGGTATTTACAGGAATACCTCTTATTTTTAAACAAATGAATCAGCAAAAAAGGGAAAGAATTCCACCATTGAAACATATTATGGGAACAGGGAAGATCAGGATTCATCTTCAGAGGACACTGAAGTAAAAAATCTTCTACTTAAAAGAGTAACATGAAATGGCTCCCTGTGCAGAGAGAATTTAGAGAACTCAAAAAAGAATTTAAAAATCAAATGAGAGGGGCAGGTAGGTGGTGCAGTGAATAGAGTACCAGCCCTGAAGTCAGGAGGGCCCGAGTTCAAAATTGGCTCAGACCCTTAACCCTTCCTAGCTGTGTGACCCTGGGCAAGTCACTTAATCCCAATTGCCTCAGCAAAAAAAAAAAAAAAATAATAATAATCAAGTGAGAGACATTGAGGAAAAACAAAAAAATAAAGAAAAAACATTCAAGAAAAATATGAAGCTTATGAAAAAAAAAGTTAACCAACTAGAAAAGGAGACACAGTCTCATAGATGAAAATAATGCTTTGAAAATTAGAATTGGACAAGGGGAAGTCAGTGAAGTTATAAGACATCAAGAAATAACAAAACAGATTATAAAGAATGAAAAATTAGAACAGAATGTGAAACATAAGTGAAATGACAGATCTGGAGAACAGATCAAAAAGAGAAAACATAAGAATAATTGGACTTCCTGAACGTTGTGACAAAAAAAAAAAAATGAACCTTGACATAATAATGTAGGAAATAACCAAGAAAATTGTCCTGGAGTGATAGAACATAAAGGGAAAGTAGAAATAGAAAAAGTCCACCAATCACCACCTTAAAGAGATCTTGTGTGAAAAACACACAAAAATATTATTGCCAAATTTCAGAACCTAAAGATCAAAGAGAAAAATTGTAAGAAATAAGAAAAAAAAAGCAATTCAAATAGGCCAGAGCTATGATTAGAATTGTACAAGCCTTATCAGCAATACAATAAAAGAGCACAAGTCCTGTAATCATATCTACAGACAATAAAAGAAGTAGGCCTGTGGTCAAAAATATCATATCCAGCAAAATTGTCTGTAACTTTGAATGAGAAAAAAGTGAACATTTAATTAACTTGCTGGTTTCAGGACTTTTTATAAATCAAACCTGAATTTAACAGAAAATTTAACTTATAAGAGTCAAAAAGAAAGGTCACTTTTAAGGAATTTAACATTGACAAACTTTACACATGGACAAATTTTTAACATGGGAAAATGTACACTATATGTGTAAGATTCACTTCAATAATAGGGTAGCTCAAAAGAAAGATTGTCAGAGTCAAAGTAAAAATAGTAATCAGGTTATACAAATGAGATGCAGAGGAAGAATAAACATGGAGGCATTAGAGGGGAGAGGAGGGCTCATAGGTCTGAAAACCTACTCACTTTGGGAATGGGTTCAATAGGCAACACTACATATATATTATGAAGGGATAGCACCCTCCAAAATCTATAAAGAAATAAGGGGGAAGGGATGGGCAAGTGGAAAAGGGTGAGAAAAGAAGATAAAGGAGGGATCTTTGGGTGGAGGGAGATTAAATAATAGCAAGGCAAGTTAATGAGAAGAATTTAATTAAAGAGGCAGTAGGGATAGGAAAGACTTGTGTGTGAGTGTATAATGTATGCATATATCTACATATGCATACATAAATATATCTTTTCTTAACTGTATCTTGCTTAGGGTAGTGGAGGGGGATAAAGAGGGAAAAGAAAAATAAAAGTGCACAGCAGAGAACCAAAAGAACATTTTATAAGGAAGTAAAGAAAAGGTGGACACTCATGAATATTTCTTCTACTAATATATATATATCTACTTTCCTGATCTGGTAATTTGTTGTTATATATTTTGAATCCTCCCTTATGTATGTTCTGCTGGGAATATGACAATGTTCTCTTATGTTTTGCTTTATTTTGTTTTGTTTTTCTTTTTGCCTTACTGTTTTTTAAAAAAAAAAAAAAACAAAATAAATTTTAAAAAATTTAACAAAAAAGGAAAAATGTTAAAATTGGTTTTTCTATGTAATTGAGAGAAAACGATTTTTTAAAAGAAAATAATCCATGTCTAACTGACCCATCTGATTTTCTTTCCTTCTAGAGACGTGTAGATGAGAAGGGATGATGGAAGTAGATATTGTCCTTCCTGCAATCAGATTATTCCCCATTTCTTACTATTCCTACAAGAAGGAACACGTGATTGTAATTTTGCAGAAAGGAATCGGATCATAGGTTCGTTCCAAGAACACATAGTCCATTCTTCTTATTTTACAGATGAGAAACTAGGGAAGATGAGTGATTTAGTACCCAAACTCACATAGGTAGTATGTGAAGCAGAGGCAAAATTTAAAGCAGAAATCTTTGAGAATAGAGCCGGGTATGTTTCCACTGTCCATGGTAATGAAGGGACAAGAGTGCTGGTTTATATGGTTGGGAAGCCAGCCCAGGGGTTGTGAATATGGTAACTGGGAAGACAAGGAGAGGATTAGTGGTATTGAAAATGTATTCAAGGTGAAAGTGATTGATTAGGGAGCCAATATCTGCTGCTGCATGTTTCACCAGTACATCACTTCACTTTGATAAAGTAAAAATGAGTATTGGGATGTTTCTGTAATGGACTGAGTCTTATCAGTGTGGAGGCTGAGGGCTCTGCTCTTTGGTTGTATATTTGAAAGTAACAGTTCAAGAGAAAGTGAGAATGGGCTAAGGGGGGGTCACTTGGAGATCTGAGTCCTTGGAGGCACTATGTTGTGAGCTTGGCTGCTTGTAACCCCATTTCCTTGCCTCTGTGCTCCAAGTCCTCCCCATACAGTAAGGAGCAAATGATGATGAAAAAGGTAGAAGATCAGAATTTTCCTACTATAATTTATCTAAATCATGAGGAGTAGAGGTAATCTCTAGATTTCTGTTTCAGAAGGAGATTACCTGAAGCCTATGGGGAGGGGTAGGTAGTCTTATACCTCTTTTCTTGAAAAAAAAAAAACTTTCATGATACAAATTATAAATATAAATCATCCCAGCGGGACATGTATCCCTGGATAGCTGTTGAGCAAAATGGCCAAGAGACTCCAGATCTCATGAAAGGTTTGTGGTCCATCTTGCCAGATGGGGAGGATTTTTAGCACTTTTAATGAATGGAATAGGTGATGAGTTTTATTTATTTGGCATGTTTGCCACTTTGAAACCACCTTGCTGGAGAATAATGAAATAAGTCCCTGTTGCCATTTTGGGGGGATAGTGGTGATGGTGGGGACTTCAAAAGGCTTCATTTTCATTTCCAACAGCTCCTTGGAGTATTCACTGAGTTTAATTAGCAAGATGAGATGACTGGGAGGAAGGCTTGGATGAAAAAAAAATTAAATTAGATTTAAAAACTGCTGTTTTCTCCCCTTGAAGTTCCATAATGATGAAAGCAGGGGGGAATATCTTGTGGAATACAGCCTATTTATTTATGTTTAACAAGGCAGCACTCAACACAGAACCATGTAACTTTTTCAGGGATGATTGATAGGTTTATAGCTATGATCTAGTCCCAGAATTCTAGAATTGGTAGATCTAGAAAGGACCTTAGAGATCACCTTGCCCAGTCCCTTTGCTTTGCCACAGATGGTACAGGCCCAGAGAGAAGGAATAACTAGTCTGGGTTATGGGACAACTTAAAAACAGAATGAGTTGGGTGTGTTTTCCTAATAGTAAAAGCATCTATCTAGTCATCTTTATGTATAAAGGGACAAAATGACTACATTTCCTCAAGAACAACCTGAAATCTATACTTCTGAGGACGTGTACAAGCCCTATATTTCTTATGTGACCATGGGTAAATCACTCCTCTAAGCCTCAGTTTCCTTATTTGTAAAGTGAAGATTGGATCAGAAGATTTCTAAGTTCTCCATCAACTCTAAATAAATGAAAAATCTGTGGTCTTTCAATTCACATTAAATTTCATGGTATAAATCTTTTAAAAAATTTCATTTCCTTTTCTTTCAGGATCTCAAAAACTCACATTTTGAGTTGCTTCCTGCTTTCTCTTTCTCTTCCCATTTATCTCATTTTGTTGCCCTGAGGATGGCAACAATATTTTGTTTCAATATTTTGTTAGGCAGAAAATTTGGCTTACCACAAAAAGGAAGAGTTGGCTCTTTGGGGGAAATAATTAGGGCAGAGAAAGAAAATGTTTAATTTCCCTTAATTATTTCTAACTAAGATTGCTTAGAAATGAACTTTGTCCAGAGAGTGGGATTCTAATTTCAACTACTACTACCAGAAGCTAGGATTTTTACAGCATTTTTAAGTTTGCAAAGAAGTTTACAAATATTATCTCATTTTCCCAACAACCCTGGGAAATAAATGCTGTTTTTATCCCTATCCTACAGACAAGGAAACTGAGGTAGAGAGATGTTAAGTGGATTGTGCAGGGTCACATAATTGTCTGAGGCCTTTCTGACTTTGGGTTAAGTGCTTCATTCACTATGTAACCATAGGAAAATCACTTATCTGTAAAGTGAAGAATGCACTAGAAAATCTCTAAGTTCTTTTCTAAATCTAAAGTTCTGTGACTTGGTGATTTTGTCAATCATTTGACATCATCTGTTCCCCAGGACATAGGGCTTCCTAGGAATATTTATTTAAATACATACATATGTATATATATATATTAATCAGTATTATGTATATATATATCTATATGCATACCTATATGCATATGTTCACATGCACAAATTATGCATATGGATATATATATATATGTTTATATGGACACATTCTTTTATATAAACCTGTTCATATATATAGGCATATGTTCCTATATGTATACAATTTTGCCTACATATGTCAACATATAATTACATTATTATATACATGTGTTTTTATATACATATGATTCTGTATATACACATCCTAGAAAGAGGCAGAGTAATGGGGTGGCTATAGTCTGCCTTGAAGCCGAAAGATTAGGATTCAAGCGTTGCCTCTGATATATACTGGCTTTGTGATGCTGGAACAAGTCATTTAACCACCTTGGGGTCTAAGACAGTGGTGTCAAACTCCAGTGGGAACAGGGGCCAGTAATCTATACCCAAAGATCCCTGCAGGTCTCCAATTGACTTAGTTTTAAAATGTAATATTATCTATGTTTTATTGGATTTTTAGTTATTTTGTTAAATATTTCCTAATTACACTTTAATCTGGTTGGCACTGCACTCAGAAGTGTTGCTGGTGCTTGCAGTCAATGTGCTTCATATTTGTCACCTGTGCTCAATGACAACTAAGGCTATGAGTTGCAGAGAGAGTGCTCACCTGCATAGGTGGAATTTCCTCCCCTGGGACTTCCCTATATTAATGAAATCCCAAGTCTAGTCTTTATCCCTTTGTCTGTCAAAGAACAATAGTCAGGGAAGCACTTTGTAAACTTCAAAGTGCTATAGAAACATGAATTATTGTTGTTGTTGATTTAAATGCCAACTTGACTGACACCTAAGGGTAACAGAAGTAGCAGCTGAAAATATTATTTCCTTACTTTGAAGGACAAGGAACCTCAGGCTAAAAAGAGAAGAATGAAACAGAATCGGTTGCCTTTTCATTTAAGAGTCTTATCTTGTCAGCCAAGTCCATAAAGAGAACACTCATCCCGTATGTTTTATCATTAAATCCATGGTGATAGGAACATCCCATAATGATCAACAGTATCATCGTTATCATTTCAGCAGCTCTGTATGGCATGATGTTAAAACCACAGAGAGAATTATCAAAAGACATCAGCTCACAGAGATTTTGGAGTAGGTCACTCTAAGGAGCTAGAAGCCTGTGCTAATCTATCGTGGCATTTGCACAAAAAGAAAAATCAGCCTTTTTGCTCACTGATTTGTTCTCAGAACAGTCCTTAAGGGTCATTCAGTGCCATTGGAACAGGGAGAAGTAGGAGGTAAAGGCCAGGGACAAATCACATTGTCAAACTGTTAAACCCCTGGAACTGGTATCTAATTATAGATTTAAAATCAGAGGATCGGAGCTCTAGGTTCTAGATCTGTTTACACCTCTGTGTCTTTTGAGAAAATTTTTTCTTTTCTGGGGGTCTCAACACTTTTCCCCCCCATAGGGTTCCTATGACTCCATGGACCTCTTTAAAGCTAGTTGAGTTCATAGCATGTTGTGGGTCAGCATTCACTCAAAACCAAAGCTCACAAATCGCTATCGATGTTCCTTTCATCAGATCCGACCAAGTTAAAGGCACAAGACATTTTAATAATTAGCAAAATAAAGTAGAAAACAAGGAAAATCTAACAGAGTAAGAGGAGAGAGGACTCAGTCAATTACAAGAAGCAATAGAACTTGTTGTGGATACTGGCACACAGGAGGACTGGGAAATAACAACCCAAATTCAGGGAGACTTTCTATGCCAAGTGACCCAAGCACTTTCTCTGTGATGTCCAGGACCATTCTAAGTAACCTGGATCAAACCTCTTATATTCTCAGGTTTGAAGAAACTAGCAGGTAAGAATTGCTGTCAGTGAAATTTGAAAGATACTGGAAAAAGGGAGCATCTCTCTCTTCACACACACACACATACAAATATATGAATATTTTTATACATATGTGTGTACTTATAAATTCTTGTTATATTTACACATATATACATATATATCTATAGAGACATAGATGTGAGTATCTATCTCTAATAGACAATAATTAAATATATTATCTAAGTATAATTAAAATAATTTAGCAAGTTTATGGCTCCCTTGAAACCTATTTATAGACATATTATGGAATCAGTGGACCCCAGATTTGAACCCCTTCTTTAGTGAATAGGTTGACTTAGTTGGCTGAGATTCCTATCCTTCCAGTCTTATAATCTATGATTTTATAATACAAATACACAAACATTCATATAGAGTTTATAAACTTATAAGTACTCCCTTCACAATCCTATTATGCAAGTCATTATCAGAATAAAGTGAAGATTCATGCTGCCTTTAAGAGGGAAATAAGTCACAAAAGGTAGCAATAGTTTGAGTCTTATGAAAATTTTCTATCTACCCCAGAGTCTAGCATTGTGGTCTAGCATTAGAGTGAGCACTTTGTGCTTTTTAAATTGTATTGAGTAATGTACAGGGAAAGGACAAGGGTGTTTCATCTTGGTTTGTTTTTACTAATGGTATTGGGGATAGAGATTTATGGGGAAGAAAATGCTTGGTAATTCTTTACCATCAGCTGGCCACTTCTTCTACCGAGTGTCTCTTAATCTGTGCATTAGTAGTGCCTTGCCTTGCAGAGTGCAGAATTTTGCCCAACCAAAATTACAATCTGGACAGATTCATTCTGATTTGGTCTATGTCAGTCCTAAGTTTATATAAGTTTGGGCTGTTTGCCATACTCTTGTGTTAATGGTTCGATTTAGAAATGACACATTATCTTGGACCATTCTGGCTTTCAAGTCACTGGGATCCATCAATTCAGGTTGACTGTGATTTGAGGATCATTGAAAGGACCTTGTCATTGTATGCAGTGAGACATTTATCTTCTGTAGAGGAATGTCTCCTGGTGTTAGAATGTTTATCTAAATTTGGGCAGTCTTTTTGAAAATACATGGAATCATATGTGGGGTCAGAAAGCATATGTAAATCATGGTTATTCTTTGATAGTACTGGGAGAAGGAATGTGGGAAGGAAGAAGGGAAGGAAACAAGGAGAGAAGGAAGGAGGAAAGGAGGGAAGGAAGGAAGGAGAAAAGGAAGGAAGGAAGGAAAGAAGGAAGGAAGGAAGAAGGGAAGGAGGAAAGAAGGAAGGAGGAAAGGAGTAAAGAAGGAAAAAGGGAAAGAAGGAAGGAAGAAGGGAAGGAAGGAAAGAGGGAAGGAAGGAGGGAAGGCGGAAAGAAGGAAAAAGGGAAAGAAGGAAGGAAGAAGGGAAGGAAGGAAGAAGGGAAGGAAGGAAGAAGGGAAGGAAGGAAGAAGGGAAGGAAGGAGGGAAGGAAAGAAGGAAGGAGGGAAGGAAGGAAGGAGGGAAGGAGGGAAGGAGGAAAGGAAGGAAGGAGGGAAGGAAGGAAGGAAAGGAGTTTTTCAGCTGACCAATTCCAGTTTGTAAAATTGAAATATTTGAAGCAGAATTCAACTGATTTTTACTTACAATTGTTCAGCAAAGTCACCATGATGTCATGAAGGAAAAACGTATCAGCTCTTTAAAGATAGGAATTATTGCCAATGAATCATATGATTATGGAATTCTTAGTGCTGGAAGAGACTTTAGAGATCATATGTAGATCAGTCTTTTCATTGTATAGATGAAGAACCTGGGGCCCAGAGTGCTGCAGCTAGAGTTCTTCTGCCTCCCAGTTTGGTGTTCTTCCCACTACAGAACAATGTCATTGATCTTGATATCCCAGGCAGCACCTAGTATAGTGGCTTATACTTAGTCCCTGTTTAGTAAATGCTTGTTGGTTTGATGCATATTACTATTATTATGAACATTTCATGAAATGTTTTCATAATAGGCTGGTAGAATTATTGTTTTCCTCCAAGTTCAAATAATGTCACTAGGGTATGACTGAAGTATTAGGGAAAACAATGAGCCTCATGAAATCTAAAGCAGAGCTTCTTAAATAAAGAGAAGGCAGAAAACAACTCTAGGTAACATGGAGGAAACCTGTTCATGGATCAAATCCTATTTAGCATATACAAGAAGACCCTGGAAAGTATATTCAGCCCAAAAAAAGATTTCCCCCTTTTGGTGCAGACCATACTTCTGTTTTTTTCATGCTATGCACAACGATTTGACTAAACCCTTTTCTGCTTACTAGTAAATAAGGGTATTTTTAAAAAATCCAACAAATTCCTACCCATAGATGAGTGACTGTATGTATTATCAGCTAATTTAAATTAAATCTAATTTTCTTTTAATGTGTTTTTCTTAAAGTATTCTCTACTGAGGTGAAATGTGAAACATCATACTGAGTAAGTGAGCTTTTACCTGCTGCTTTATAAAAAAGCATGTTAATTGCCACCAGAAGAATCACCATTGTGGCCTTAATTTGCTTTTCTTTGTATTTTTTTTATCATCTTGCCAACTACTAATAATGTACTGTTTACTTAATAATGGCAAGTGCCATCTAGCCAACTTCCATTACTTCAAGGGCTAATTGACTTTAGGTCTTTCTTTGGATGAAGAAACCATTATGAAAGGATTTTATTTTAAGTGATTTTTTTCCCCTTCATTTACTGATTAGGCTAATAATCCAAAGCCTGGGTCAAAGAGAGACATCATTGCAGAAAGGCATACCAGGACTCATTTTAGACATTGCATGTGCAGAGTACTTACATGATGAAAATCCTCTCAAAATAAAATTCAGAAGACATGCAATCCCTCTCCTGTCGTCTTAGCAGAGGATGATTTCTTAGCCCTTCCTTTAATAACCATTAAAAAGAGTTCTATAGCTACAACCAGGGGATAGTGCCTGGTACACAAGGTGGGAAAAGCTCTGAATCTGGAGTCATAGAATTTGAGTTTGAATCTTTTCTGTGGTTTTTCTGGGTCTCAGTTTCCTCACCTATGAGAGGATGGAGATGGATTAGGTGATTTTACAAAGGTCCCTTCTAGTGCTAAGTCTACACAGATTAGAAAAGACAGAAAATACAACCTGCCAACTCCTAGATAGTTCATTTTTAATCTTTCCCTCCCTTTGAATATTCTTGTTATTGGGTTGTTTTTCAGTACTGTCCAACTTTTCATTACTCTATCTGGGGTCTCTTGGCAAAGATGCTGGAGTAGTTTGCCATTTTTGTCTCCTGCTTATTTGACAAATGAGGAAACTGAGGTAAAAATGGTTAAGTGAACTGCCCATACATCTAGTAAGTGTCTGAAACCAGATTAGAAATCCCGAATCCAGGCCTAATGCTCTAATCACTGTGCCATCTGGGTGCCCATTGAACATTCTCATTTACTCCTAAATAGATGTGAAATTTACAGAAACTCTGAAGCTACTGAAGCAGATACAAATAAATAGGTATATAAATATATGGGGGAAGTGCAGGAAAGAAGAATGGTAATATCTACAATACTTTTTCTTAATGCCTATATATCTTTGTGTTAGCAAAATAAAAGTAGTTTCTATATAATTTGGTTTGCTCATAATGCTATGTTTAGCATATTTAGACATTAAAAATTTTAGAGGAAAAAAAAAAACCCTACTAAAAACACTAGAAAATAGTGAGAAAAAACACTAAAATATAGTGAGAAAAAACACTAAAAATAAATGGAAGAAGCACTTCAAAGGGCAGAACCTCTGGACTATATTCGTTTAGACCAGAAAGGGGCTTCCATCACAAAATTCCAGAAGCTTTAGTCAAGGAAAGGCAAAATTATTATGATCAGGCAATCACACTTCTCTGGCCAACAAATATATACCACTAATTGTGGTCTTGAAGATACTTTACTTATCTCCTAGCTTTTTTCTAGGGACCTTAAAATTACTCACAGCTCAGATCAGGAACCACTAGTAAATACAGCCATCTCCACACTTGGTTCATAGATTTCTCTTGATTACATTGATTTCACAGTGCTTGGTAATTCAGCTGTTGGTGGGACTTCCCCAAGATACTCATTATGCTTCTAGTTTTGTTTTTCAATCATGTCTGACTCTTTGTGGCCCCATTTAGAGTTTTCTTGGCAAAGATACTGGAGTATTTTGCCATTTTCTTCTCTAGCTCATTTTACAGAGGAGGAAAATGAGACTTGCCAGGGTCACATAGCTAGGAAGTGCCTGAGGCTACATTTGAACTCCGGTTCTCCTAACTCCAAACCTGGCACTCTATCTACTGTGCCAACTAACTGCCCTATTTTCCTAGTAATCACCTAGTAAATAGAATAGTTATTAGAGTATCCTCTCTGGCTGTGGTTTGGTTGTCGGTTCTTTATCAAATCATTAGAAAACTGGTCTTTCCATGATAACTAGAGGACAGACAGGGATAGGGAGTCTGTGATGTTTTTTCCATAAGTGTGGATGGCATCTAGCTCACCCTTGCTAGGTCACTGATGGGACTGGGTTTAAGGGTTCACTGATTCTGACCCTCTGTTTCTTTAGGATTTTTTCTTGGGATAGCTACAACAGGACCACACTTGAGCAAGTCAGAGATTCACAAACCATTTTCCTTGTTCCCCCTTTCATCCTCACAAACCATCAGGATAAATTGTGCAAATTAAGGACATTAATATAGGAAACAGAGAACCCACACAGAGTGTGTTATGAATGACAAGGTGCCAGGATACTGGGTAGAGCTTCCAAGGGACAGTTTTCTATCATTTCCTCTCTTTACCTTACATAAAAAAAGAAAGAAAGAAAGAAAAGAAAATTAGATTTCTCCACAAGTTAAAAGAAAGACATCCAGTTGCATTTGGGAGTGGTCTTACCCCCAAGGCCAAGTAGAAATCTTTCTCAGCTTTATCATTCCCTTACCTTGTCAGCAACAACTTGGCGCAAAATAGACCTTTCCTCTGGTTTCTTACCATTTTGCTGACATGTTGATAAAAACAAAATGGCCGGCTCCTTCCCTTCAGCAGGAGCTGTTGCACTGCCTGATTTCCTAGTGCAATCCTTCCAGTATACTTAGAGGAAGAGAAATAATGAGTGGATATGGCATAGGATAAAGAAAAAAAAAAAAACGGTTATTTTCATAGTATCTAAATTGCTTTTCTAAACCCCAGGCACACTCTCTAAATCAGAAAGCACAAGGCAATCATGAAACACACTGAAGAGATTCTGGAATCAGGGAATCTCTGCATGATAAAGTAGGGAATTTTCCAAACAAGTCCTCCTTGTAGTAGAGAGACAAATGGAGGTGAGTGGGAAAGGTTTTATTAGGAGATAACAGCGAAGGAGAGAGCTGCAGCAGAGGAAAAAAATCCTGTTCCAGGAATCAGGAAACCTTAGGGTACCTTTCTAACCCCGTTTATGATTTATTTTATAACCTTGGTCAAGTGAATTCCCAGTGAGCCTCACTTTTTGAAAAATGAAGTAGGATTAGATGATTCCTTTGGGTCTTTTTCAGATCTGAGATTCTGGGCTTCCTCCCCAAATTAGAAAGGCTGTTGAAGGCAGCCCAGAGCAAGCAAGGTTGGGTGACTGGTTAGGCTTCTCCGTCACGCCGGTCATGGGGGACAGCACCTGTCCAAAGCCTCGGAGATCCGAGCTTCCAACATATGAGACAGCAGAGGCGGAGCCGGTACCGCCTGCTAAGCAGGAGGCAAACCATTAGAAATCAGGTCATTGGGACTACAGCGCTTTCAGCTCGGCTAGCATTGCATTAGCGCATAAACCTGCTCTGCTTTCGCGAGGAATCGGAACTTGCGATAGGAACCAGGATGAAATAGACAGCCTGGCCTCAATGAAAACAAATTGCTGCCAATTCCCTTCCTCTGGAACACAGGTGGTGCGCATTATGCCGGGAAATGAAGCCAACTCATTTTGCTCGGGCAGGAGCCGCCTGCGCCAGAGTCTTGACAGGCAGCTAGCCTTTCAGCGCGGCAATCTGGGTGAGGCGCCTTCCGCGGCTGGGGTTTAAAAGCCGCAGATTGAAATAAACGCGAGGAAGATTGCACGCATGTTGCATAATGTAGCCAGTTCGCTTTTGCAGCAAGGCCTCCCGCCTCTCGGAGGCGAAGCTCCAAGGCCCCCTGGCGGCAGGAGCCAATAAGAGAGAGGCTCGCCGTTCTGCATGCGGGGAATTTCAGAGCCGCTCAGCCCTGTTTAATGAGCGAGCCGATGCTCTGGTAAGCGAGCAGCTTCGTGGTGTGGTGTAAATACAAAACAACACACAAACTCGTGATTCTTCTCGGATTGCCAGGGAACAATCACCAAGCCTACAAACTGCGCGGATGAGTGCTTCAAGTTTTCTTGCACTCTGGGCGCTCGCCCACATTTGGTCCTGCCTGAAATTGCATAAATCCCCGTGGATGTTGATTTGTGTTACTTGGGCGGACGCTCCCATCTCCTCCCCAGGCTCGCATCTTCTACTCTTTGCTCCTCCAAACTATCCCACCCACCTGGCAAGATTCAGCACAAATCTGGGTTACTCGTTGTCCCTAATGCCCACCAGAGTCCCAACTCCTAGCCAACAGCCAAAGGCAACCGGCAGTCTGGCTCCAAACTACCTTTCCACCCTTACCTTCCATTGCTCCCTCACGAGTGACTAGCCATCTCTTCTTTCCCACCTTTGTGATTTTACCTACATTTTCCCCTCTGCTTGCAGTTCCTTCCATTCCATCTCTGACTGCATTTCACTATTGATATTCTACTTACTTTTTAGGCTTAGTTCAAATGATATTTCCATAGTGAAATCTTTCTTGATCTTCCAGCTATGTGTCTGATGTCTTCCTTATCAGATTTCAAAGCATCTCATCTCCTTTTCTATGCTTATTCACATTTCTCTTTATTAATTGTATGTATTTTGTCACCTTTCCTAGACTTTAAGTTTTTAGGAAGCAGAAATTTTATTTTGTATTTTTATGTCCCTCAATGTCTAGCGCTGTGGATTGTACTTGGCAGTTAATAAGTTATTTATTGGATTAATTTGGAGAGATGATTTGCTGCTATGGAAAGAGCATTAGGCTTGGTATTAAAACCTGGATTCAAGTCTTGACCACAAGTGCCATTTATTGCCTGTGTGATTTTGGAGAAATCATTTATAACCACTGGTCTTTAGTTTCCTTACTTGCAAAATGGGTATGATAATATCCAGCCTATTTCATAGGAGGTATCGTAGGCTAATTTATCAGCTGATTGTATGGCTAAGGAGAGGGAGAAATCAGACTGAAATTTTGAGCCTAGAAGACTGAAAGAATAATCATGCCTTTAACAGAAAAATGGGATCAGAAAGAGGAATTGGTTTTGGTAGAGAGAAGGTACCTATAGGATATCTAGTCAGAATGTTCAGTGGTTAGTTGGGTGAGACTAAAGGTTAGGAGAGAGGTCATTATATTTTTCAAAGTGCTTTCATATATGTTACCTGGTGGCGTGACCAGGTTTTTGAGGTAAGCAGGATAGGATACTTATGTTATAGCTAAGGAGCCTGAAGCTGAGGAAGACTACATAATTTGCCTGTCATGCTACAAATTTAAGCAAGCACTAGCCCTTGAATCTTATGTCGCCTCATCCAGTCTCTCATTGCTAGGAAACTTTCAGTCCTCACAAAATATTATATATTTTGTGCTATCAGTTACCCTATATGAAATAAACTGCCAATTTAGTTCAGTTACAATTATAAATTCAAAAGACTGGTTATATTATAGATTCAGATTAAGGAGCTGTTTTAAATTAAGCTTGAGTATAAAGGGTCTTATCATGGAAAACTTGTTAGAATTTAACAAATTTTTGACACAATTCTTCCCCTTTTTGCTGAGGGTAGAAGGTATCACTAATTATCTTTATTTTTAAATAGCTGGTTATTTTAAGGGCAACCAGAGTATAATTGTCTTGAACCAATGTCCATATGGTGGCAATATAGCCCAATAGTCACTGGATCCCAAGCTGCAAGCTGCAAAGTGGCATTGGCTTTCCCTTGACATTGCAGCTCCTCTTGAGGGATGTTTGTTATGAATGACTGGGAAAAAGCATTGCATTAAATATCTTTGATAAAGGCCTGATCTATAGGGAATTAATAGAAGTATGCAAGACAAAGAACCATTCCCAATGGATAAGTGGTCAAAGGATATAAATTTCTAAAGAAGAATAGCAAATTATTAACAGGTCCCTTCCTGCTCTGGATCCCATGATTCTGGGTTTGGGATATACAGGGATCTGGGTGATAAATATGATAAAAAGAAATGTCTATAAAATGATTGTGTTGATTATCCATTAGGAGTCAGCTCTCCAGGCTTGTGTGACATCAGCAGAGTTAAATATTTTTTAGGTACCATTAGTATCACAGACCATTAACTTTTTCTTAGCTACCATTGATTGCTGAGTAACATAATGGCTTTGGTCATCAACCTAAACCATCTCCTCCCTTAGCTATCACAGATCTCTTTATTTAGCAAGTAATTAACACATATTTACTAAAATTGAACCTGAGCATTAGTATCACAGGTATCTTTACCTAGGAGAAAAATAAGTGCATAAATGCATATGTACCTATACTCTCTCTGTATCTCCCTCTCCCTGTTTTTCTTTCTCTCTTCCTGTGTCTCTGTCTCTCTCTCTGTCTCTCCCTCTGTCTCTCTCTTTCCCTCCCTCCCTCCCTCCACCACCACCACCTTCTCCCTCCTTTCTTTCAAGACCAGGTATTAAAAGAATCACCTTTAAAAAACCAAATCCTCTGAGAAATCCTGTTGAAGTAAGATGTCCCACTTGGATGAATTTCTGATTGATGCTTATATTTGTTCTCTCTTTAACATGCAGATCTATTTCATCTAGTCCATTGGAAGATCTCACTTTGAAGGGTTTTCTTCTTGTTGTTTTTCAGAGTTAGAAATCTGAGTCTTTATCTCTCTCTCTCTGCTGGGGAGCAGTCTTACACTATGATCAAGAGAGCACAAACAATATCTGACATAAAAAGAAATAGACCAAATAGAAAATGCTCCCCCGAGTGGTTACATGTATAAATTGTAAGTAATAATCTCCACAAGGAGCCTTTGAGAGTTGAATTATTCACTTTTTTATTCCTTTAACCTTCTAATTAAGATCATTCCAATAGCATTCAAATCAGGTTTCCAATTGTATTATTTATAAATAATTTCTTTGTCAGTTAATGTAGTAGGCACTTTCATCATTTCAATGCACTCAATGCACTTAAAACACACATTTTCATTTTACTGATTATTCTTTATTGTCTCTCATCTTTATCACCACCAAAGATCATGTTTTTAAGTGGTCCCTGCCAATTCTTTCACTGAATTAAATGTCAATATAAAATAGTAATAATAAAGATTAAGAAATTAATTAAATTGTCTCTCACAATTGCCTGTAACTCAAATTAATTCTTTCTGGCTTGTTTGGGATATGATTATTCATTCATTAAGTCGTTTATTCAATTCAACAAGCATTTATTAAATCTCTACTTTGTTCCAGGCTTGTGGTGAAGTGGGAATCAGGAATACAAAGAAAAAAAAGTAAAAGTCCTGGCCTCTAGGAACTTGTATGAGGGATAAAAACAAAATAAAAACCAAACTAAATAGGAAATCATTTCAAAAGTAAGGGCATTAGCAACTGGGAGAATCAGGATAAGCCTCTTTGAGGAAGTCAGGCCATTCTCTTAAGGAGAGCATTCCAGGCATGGGGAAAAGGAGGGAGGAGGGAGATGAGCTTTACAAATGGACAACTCCAAACATTATAAGTTGGCTGTAAATATAGAATCGATGGAATGTGCCTGGAAAGGCAGTTAGTAATCAAATTTAAAAAGACCACAATTATTTTTTTTTATTTTTTGTTTTTTAAAGCTTTTTATTTTCAAAACGTATGCAAAGATAGTTTTTAACTTTCACCCTTGCAAAACCCTGTGTTCCAAATTTTTTTTCTCCCTCCCTTTCCCCTATCCCCTCCCTTAGTAATCCAATATGTGTTAAACATGGGCCACAATTGTTAAACTAAGGATTTTATATTTTATCCAAGGGAAAAGAGGCAGGCAATGGAGGTTCATAAGCAAAATTCATGCTTTAAGAAGACTAGTTTAGGGGCAGCTAGTTGCTGTAGTGGATAGAGCACTAACCCTGAAATCAGGAGGACCCAAGTTCAATTCTGGCTTCAGAGACTTAACACTTCCTGGCTGTGTGACTCTAGACAAGTCACTTGACCCCAATTGCCTGAGCAAAAAAAAAAAAAAAAGAAAAAAGAAAACCAGTTTGGTACCTGTAAGAAACAAGCTATCTTATCAAGAACTCCATAGACTTACTCATGAGTGCAAGAAAGATTTATTTTACATTGCAAGAATGGGTGCTAAGGTGAGTAGACACACCTTTGAACTTACAAAAGTATGCTGAAGCACAAGTTTCCACCTCACTGTTTCCCATCCATCCCTCATTACATAGCCAGTCCTTGCTGTCTAGGAGCTTACATTCTAGAAAAGGGAAGAGTAATAGAGGAGGGTTAAGAGCTGAGGACAAAAAATTCCTTAAATCTCAGGACACTGTCCTTCATTATAAAAGTCTCTGCCCCCAAGGAAGGGGCATTCTTTTAGGGGGAAGATTACATTCTTTTGAGGAAGATAACCTTCACCTTTGGTTATTCCTTAATGTCCATGAGGATTTCAGTTTTCTAATTTGTTTCATTCCTCCAATTTAATTTTCATAACTGGAAACCCAAAATGTCCATCTATTTCTCACGGTACCTGGTGGAAGATGGATTGAGGAGGGTAGAGACTTTAGACACAAAGAACAATTAATTGTGTTTTACAACAGGTCTAAAAAGTAAAATATCTTTATTTTAGTTCAATTCAATTCCACAAATATTATGGGAGGAAAGAAATGCCAAGTTGAGATGAGACACCACACACATCTTCATGGAGTTTGTAGTCTAGTAGTGATGTGAACTGTCTTCCTTTGTCACAAAGAACCCCCATCAGATACTATCAGCTATAACCAATTCCCAGACTATTCGGTTTGGATTGAGTGATTATGAGGCTGGAACTCTTTTATCTATCCTCAAACCTCTGTGTATTTTTAAATGATCTTTGAGATATTGATTAGAATATCTTTAGAGAGGTAGGAAACCTGGTCTGCCAGGTGCATTCCATCTGGCCTCTAGATTCTCCCATTTTTGAGCTCCCTAACATTTCCTCTCCTTCATGATCCCCCTTCCCTCTTGAGTTCATGCCTTTATGCCCGGCAAACCCCCAAGGCTATTCCTCCCCTGCAAAGGCATGCTTATGATGAAAATCTTTGCTAATTCTTTTCAGGATTAAGTCTGCTGTGAGGCAACCCTCTCTTTCTCTTCATAGTGCTTTCCCTCTAATTATTTCTCTTTATTCTAGCTATCTTTGGTGAGTCTAACCTAATGTTGATCTTGGAAAAGGATCCCAAATGTTTGGGGGGGGGGGAGGGTCATAGACCAGTGTCACAAGGTATCTCAAAAGAATTTGGCAGGCCTGAACCCACACCAAGTCAAGGGGCAAAGTTTATTGTAATTGTAATGCCAATTGAAGCAGTCTAAATTCCAAGAGAATTTAGCAAAGAAACAGAAGCAAGAAGACATATTTATCCAGTTCTTCATGTTATAGATATGCTAATTTTATGGTCTAAGGGTAGATCCAAGGAGTGGTCGCAAGAATTTGGTTTTCACTGACCAACAGATAGTAATGTTTGTAGATAGATTATTAGAACAATAAATTGGGGTGGGGGAATCTTAGGGTCACGGATTCCAAAGCCAGAGGACTTTAGACTCACTGACAGATTATGTTAGACTACAAGTCCTAAGGTCAGGGGACCTTAAAATTATTGCTGTCTGCCCTAGAAGCTATATTACATCATTTCCCCCTCAAGCAGTTGCACCCCAAATTCATTTGGAACAAAGGGATGGAGATCTCATCTTCTGGAGCTGCTTCATGCTGGTAAGGGGCGGAGAGCTGGTCCTGCCCAGTGGGGTCCAGGATGGGTCCAAAATGGGACTTAAAGATGGCGGCAGCAGCATCCAGGGGGTGCTGGATGCCAGAATCAGTTGATGGTATTCAGGGTGAACAAATAATTGGAGGTTCATAGCTTGGAGCCTGGAGGAAACAAATCTACCAATAGGAATGTTTGTTTTGAAGAGATTATGGAGATTATGAAGATTATGAAGAAATTTCAAGGAAAATGGTACAGAAACATTATGAGTTTGCCAGAGTAATTTTGGAATGGATATCCTACATTTATTATGTGGGTAAGAGATCCTTTTCAGCAAGAAGACGGGATAGTCAGGTTAAAGTTATTTCCTTGGGGGTGGGGTAGTACAAATGGGGGGGGAGCATCCAGGGTAGGAATGGTGGTGACATTTGGAATGGGTCATTTGCAAATAAAGCATCAGGTCCCATCTGTGGGCTGTCTTGGTGGTGCTGAGGGCACACCCAACAAACCTGAATGCTCCCACTGCCCACAGAGTTCCCTAGCCTGACTAAGGAGTTATTGTCCTGCTGGTGGGGGGCCACAGAGCGAGAAATTAGTTTAGTTTTCAGGGTCTTAAAAACCTTGGCCTGATCAGAACCCCCATACGAGGGAAACTGTGTTGGAGTTGTGCACTCCAACTATTCTTAATGTTTTCATGGGTGGTGCTGTTTGATACCTCTCCTTACTCGGGAAGGGGGAAAAGAAAGTCAAGAAAGGGTTGGCAAAAAGTTGCTGTTTACCTGGTTTGTTTTTTTCCTTTTTCTTTTCTTTCAGAATGGGGTAAATTTCTGGAATTATCCACAATGTTTCAGGAATTTTTCTTGCAATCTTAAAATGACTAATTGACAAACTTCTTAATCATTGCTTTCAAAATTTTGAGTATCTGCTAAGATGTTATTTTAATTTTAATTACCTAACTTCTTTGTTTGTATAGCTCCCAACTTGGCCAGAGCTGAAGTCCACAGAAAAAAGTTAGGCTTTTAAAGCAATTTCCCCAACATTCTAATTATAAGATAGAAGGATTTTTTTCTTGCTGGTTGCATTTTAAATCTTTCCAAGTAGCAAAATCTAGCTCACAGAACAAACATGACACAGACATTTTGCACACACAAACACACACAGAATAATATGAAAGAAGACAGTCTCATCTTTGCCAAAAGTCATGAAATTTTGCCAAAAGCTATCCTATAATACTTTGTCTCCTCTGGCGTCCCAGAGAAGGTGAAAAGGTGGCAAAGGCCCTTAGGAACTTTGCAGAAAATTGCGAGAATTTCCAAGTCTGGGAATCCCCAGTGAAGGAAAACTTGCTGAACATGGAGCTCAACTCAGAAAATCCTTCTCCCAGTGGCTTGGGGTGTCCTAGCCATAGGATTGTAGAAGAAAAAAATAGGGGCCTTACCTTGACAAGGAGGTAAAGAAGCCAGAGGAGGTCTGACTCTCCTTGTACCTGACCAATGCTGAGGTTGGAAAAGGACCCCACAAATTTGGGGTCACAGACCAGTGTTGCGAGGTATTTCAAAAGAATTTGCAGGCTTGAACCTGTTATCCAAGTCAAGGGGCAAAGTTTATTGTAATTGTAGCCAACTGAAGTGGGCTAAATTCCAAGACAATTTAGCAAAGAACAGAAGGAAGAAAACCATTTATCTAGTTCTTCTTGTTCATTGAAATGCTAATTTTATGGCCTAGGGGTAGAACCCAGAAGTGGTCTCAAGAATTCAGTAATGTTTATTGACAGACAGATTGTTAAAATAATAGCTTGGAGGTGGGGGACATCAGGGCCACAGATTCCAAAGCAGACTTACAGGGGTCCTCAAACTTTTTAAATAGGGGGCCAGTTCACTGTCCCTCAGACTGTTGGAGGGCCGGACTATAGTAAAAACAAAAACTTTGTTTTGTGGGCCTTTAAATAAAGAAACTTCATAGCCCTGGGTGAGGGGGATAATCGTCCTCAGCTGCTGCATCTGGCCGGCGGGCTGTAGTTTGAGGACCCCTTCTAGAATCAATGGACAGATTTTTACAATATAAGCCCCCTAAGGGAAACTTAAAATATAATGAAAGCTTTAGATAAATGCTTTAATATATAATATGTAAATTAATTAACATAAATATAAATCATATATAAATATATTATTTAATATATAAAATTATATAAACATATATATCAAAATGTGAACAATAGTAATAAGTAATAATAACTAAGATTTATTTAGCACTTACTATGATTACACTTGACAATGATTATCTTATTTGATTCTCACAACGAGGTGCTATTATTACTCCATTTTACAGATGAGGAAATTGAGACCAATAGAAGTTGTATAATTTGTCCAGGATTGCTCAAGTGTAGTAGGCCCAACACTCTATCCATCACATCTCCCTACTGCTTCCCAAAATGACAAATCAGGAGCAATCCAGGTCCAAGGAAGGAAAGATACTTTCTAGCAGCAAGATGGGAGGAAAGCTTGTTTCAAGTGGAATTATATCCGAGTCTTAATGGATAAGTAGGAAGTCAGTAGGTAGAGGTGGGAACATTCCAAGCCCAGGGGACAGAAAGAACAAAAGGATGAAGATGGGAAAGCTGGTCTGGAGTTAGAATCCTCTGAGGGGAGCAGGGGGCCTAATAAGGCCTAAACATGGGGTAGGTGATTTTATTTAGCAGGGAATGGGATTCATTTAGACATTTAGAGTAACATGATCAGACGTGTCCATGAGGAAACATTAAGCTGGCAGGATGTGACGGATAGAGGGACAGCCAAACCTGCAGGTGGGAAGACTGGTTAGGAAGCTAGTGCAGGCATCTCCATGGGGGGTGAATGCAGGGGGCAGGAGCAGTGAGCCTGGTAAGGAGGGCCCAGAAGGGAGAGAGAATACTGAGGAGAAATGGCCGAGACCTGGCTGCGTGTGGGAGGGGAGGAGACACAGGAGTCCCCCACGGGACTTGGGTGAGTGTGGAGCCAGAAGCAGATTAGAGAAGTCAAAGGGAGGAGGAGGATTTCAGAGAAAGCAATAGTGAGGCTTCTTAACACTCCTCCTCCTTTTGGTTGTCAGTCTCTGGTCTGGGTAACTTGTTGCTGACATCTTAGCGAGTGCATGGAAAAGAGGGCAATGGAAAGTTGAGATTTTAAATCATGAATTTTGCTTTTTATTAAAGTCTGAGAATATTTTTATAGAGATAGTAAATGGAAAAATGAAGCCTGACTGGTGGGGCAGATGGATGAATCTAATCATTAAAGTGTTCTTTTTTATACATGTACTTTTCTTTTCACTTTTTATTAGCTTAGATAATAATTTGCAAAATAAAATAAAAAACAGCTTAACACTGTCAGAAAACAAAAAGACAAAACTCAAGAAATTCAGATTGATTCATTAGGCTGACTTTATAACTACAGAATATCTTTGCTTAATAATTTAAATTTAATAATGAGGTAGATTCATAACCAGCTTCCTACAGGGATGAGTCTTTCTGGACCCTGGCTCCTCACAGGACACAATCCATTTTTGCTGAATTCTTTCCTCACTGGTAACGTCTGCTGATCCTTAAGCTCCACCATCATGACTTTTGAGAACCCAGTCATCTCCATTCCATGAAAAGGCCTTGGAGTAGACTTTGGTGAATATTTAATATCTAATATTATGGTATTCAAGGCAGTGAAAATACAATTTCTTAATGATGCAATTTTCTTATTTTTCACATCTATTCTAAATTAATCAATTTTTAAAAGTAACCTGACACAAAATTTTTGTGGCAGCCCTTTTTGTAGTGGCTAGAAACTGGAAATTGAATGGATGCCCATCAATTGGAGAATGGTTGGGTAAATTGTGGTATATGAATGTTATAGAATATTATTGTTCTCTAAGAAATGACCAGCAGGATGAATACAGAGAAGGTTGGAGAGATTTACATGAACTGATGCTAAGTGAAATGAGCAGAATCAGATCATTATACATGGCAACAACAATACTATATGAGGATCAATTCTGATGGAAATGACTCTCTTCGGTAATGAGAGGATCCAAATCAGTTCCAATTGATCAGTGATGAACAGAACCAGCTACACCCAGCATAAGAACACTGAGAAATGAGTGTGGACCACAATATAACATTTACATTCTTTCTGTTATTGTTTGCTTGCATTTTTGTTTTTCTTCCCAGGTTATTTTTACCCTCTTTCTAAATCCCATTTTTCTTGCACAGCAAGATAACTATATAAATATGTATACATATATTGTATTTAACATATACTTTAATATACTTAACATGTATGGGACTATCTGCCATCTGAGGTAGGGGTGGAGGGAAGGAGGGGAAAAGTTGGAACAGAAGTTTTTACAAGGGTGGTGTTGAAAAATTACCCATGCATATGTTTTGTCAACAAAAAGCCACAATAAAAAAATTAACTTGACACAGGAGAATTGGGCTATCTTACTAGAGAAAGTGAGAAGATGAATTAAGGACTTGACAAAAAAAAAAGGGATCAAATTGAGAATAATTACATAAGAATTAGCTACAGAATCTATAAGATAAATACAAAAATGGTGGACCTCTGTCCATAATCCAGTTCAGATTAGACAAAATGAATTTGGAGTGGGTCCAATTTGAATGGTTCTGAATGTCATTAGTTGTCTTTATAGTTACAGATATTCATGTAGCTGTACTAGGAACAAAAGGCTCATTGTGTAAATTTACAACTCAATTCCATGAATACTCATTCAAGATCTATCATGTGCAAAGCACTGTAATAGGCACTAGAAATACAAGAAAAATGAACAACTTACTGCCTCTAACCTCATACTCCACTGGGAAGATTAAGCATGCTTAGAGATAAATAAGTACAAAGTATATAAAAGACATATGAAGTAAATTCAAGTACACATGAGCATTAATGATTAGAGGGATCAGGAAATACTATCTTGTGTAGGAGGAGACATTTGAACTGAGCTTTGAATGAAGCTGGGGATTTCAGAAGAGCGATAAGGAAGGAGGGCATTCCAATATAGGGTAATACTAATCATCTATTTCCTTTATAAATACTTTTCCTCCAGGTTCACCTTCTGACTATTTTTACAAGCAATTATTTTAAAAAATTAAGGTATATTTTTAAAATAAAAAAGATAGTAGTCCCCAGTGGAGGAAGAGTATATTTAGGGCTAATATAAAATTTCAGTGAAAAAGAGAATAGAGGAAATCCAAGAAATATGAGACTTACTTGTTTTAACTTGTATTACTCTTTTTGCTTTTTTGATTTCTTTACATAGGAAATTGAATTCATAGTCCTTTTCTTCACCAAAAATGAAGAAACAAATTGAAAGAAAAGCAAAGAAAAATAAATAAACCCCCAAATCCAGTCATTCTCTCTGATAATGAAAGACTGAGTAGATGCATTTTCTTTAATGATAGTAAAGAAATTTAAATAATAATAACACATTTATGTAGTCATATATCACATACACTCAATTCCATGTATATACATATACATTCATAATACTTTATAAGTCATTTTAAATGGTGTAACTCCCATTTTAGAGATGAGCAAATTGAAACCCAGAGAATATAAGTGACTTGTCCATAGCAGTCACTCAGCAAATGTGAGCACAGGAAATTCCATCCAAGTTTTCTAATTCCAGGAATGACACTATTCCACAAGGACTGGTTGCTTTTCAGAAGGAGCTTATCAGGACTCAGTCAATTACTCTAACAAGTTATTTCAATCCACTTAAAGTAAGTGATAAGATGCCCAATCAATCAATCTCAATCAAAGGCTTTAGACTCAATGAGGAAAGTCCTTGAAACTGAATTGACTGTGATGGGGTACAACTTCTAAGGGAAATATAGCTGTGATCCTGATGTCCCCCAGCCTTAGAGTGCTATTGTTCTGTCAATGATTCTAAAGTCTCCTGGCCTTAGGAATATAATATTTCTTCCCCTAGATTTTAGGGAAGATATAGCAGTAACCCCGAGGTTCTCTTATTCTAACAATCTGTCTGTCAATGATTCTAAATTCTTCTGGCCTTAGGATAGTCCTATAAACATTATTGAATATCAAATAAATAATCTGTTGATCAGTGACAGCCAAGTTCCTGAAATAATATTGAATAGACTACCCCTAAAACCTACCTGTAAGCCATAAAATTAGCAAACAAGTAACATGAAGCTCTGGTCTCTCTTCTTTGTCTTAAAAATTTATCTTCTTTTTCCAGGTTCTTTGCTAAATCCTTTTGGAACTTAACCTGCTTAAATTGGCATTATAATTACAATAAACTTTGCCCCTTGACTTGGAGATGGATTCAAGCCTGCAAATTTTTTTTGAGATACCTTGTGACATCTGTGACCCCAACTTTTGGGGGACTCCTTTGGGGCCTCCTCCTCCAACAACTACACAGCGATCACTTTCAAATAGGCTGAGGAAACTTGGTTTCACCATTCATCTTCTATACATTGTCAAGCTAGTTTATAACCAGTCATTAGAGACTTAAAACAAGCAAGAGAAGGAACTTTGTGGAGCAGGGACAGGGATGGGCTTCAGCTTAAGCCTTAGTCTAGATGGCTTCCATTTCCCCTCATCCCTCGGAGGACATTTCAGGTTTCAAAGAGTTCAGAAGACAATCTGGACTTCTTTCCATATGTATCCTAATAGCATCCCCCAGTTCAGCTGACAGTTAAGCTTACTTTTGGAGCTAAGGAGCAAACTAGGTGTAGGTTCATGGTAGTTTTACAAGGAGCCCAAGAAAAAAAGGAACCCACTTTGTATGGTATGGTGTGTATCCCATGAATGGGGATCAAGGGGAAGAAGGATTTCCAACCACCTACACCAAATTTGAGGCTTTCTCCTGAACTATATTGTGTATTTGTGGGAAAATATATTGTAAGTTCTTGGAATTTTTTGTAGCTACTTAAGGCTGACTAACTAAATTCATTATTAAAAATAATTTTAGTGAGAACACACTAGTGGGGGCTCAAGCCTATGGTTTTAGAAAATCATCCCTGTCTTCTCAGGGGTACCCCTATGACCTTGATGGAAAGATGTAGTCTTGACTCAAATTCATTTATAAGAGCAGGAACTAGGATAAAGAATCTCAGAACTCCTATAGTTTACATTAATATAATAAATTATAAGTGACTATATGTCACTGATAATAAAGCAATAAAGAAACATTAATCTCTTGCTATATAACCTATACAATGCTGGGCACAAAATACAAATACAAAGAATTAATCTGTTTCTAGTATCACTTCAAATATGTCTGTATCGACAAGTTTCTCTTCAATTTATCATAGTTTTGTTGAATGTTTTCTTTGTTTTTAGTACCCTGGAGAGTGTCAAAGAAGGAAACGAGTCCCTGCCAGAAACACTGGGGTTCAAATTTGAAATAGGGTCATGTAAAAATTTCTCAGGCAAAGGGGAATCAAGAGTGGAAAAAGTTTAAGAAGGCCTGATCAAACTCTTTGCTTTAAAGAGGAAGAAATTAATATTTAGAAAAGTTTAAAAAGTTAGAAAAGCCTAAGGTCATTTAGCCAGTTAATGATGAGTTAGAATTAAAGCATCCTGACTCATAGACCAGTATTACTTTTCCATTTTTTTTTAAAAGAATGAAGTGTTTATTAAGATGGTTTATTTTCATTGTACTATACAATAATAGTATAACTGAAGACATGACACAAACTCACTAATAACAACTAGAGAACAAACGTAAGGTGTATGTACCTTTTTATTTATATTATCTTCCTTTTTGTAGTATTTGATTTATTTAATATTTTCCCCAATCACATTTAAAATTTTTTTTTACATTTGTTTTAAAATTTTTTGAGTTTTAGTTTCTCTCCTTTATTCCCACCTACAGTTAGGAAACCACATATGAAGTTATGCAAAACATTTTCAAAAAAGTCAAGTTGTGAAAGAAAACACAGATCTACCCTAATGAAAATAAAAACCCTCAAGAAAAATTAAGTTAAAAAAAGAGAGATACAGAAAGAGAGAATGCTTCAATCTGTATTCAGACTTATTTCATTCTCTGGGTATGGAGAGGATTTTTCATCATAAGTCCTTCAGGCTAGTGGTGAATGACTGTACTACTGAGAATAGCAAAGTCATTTATATCTGGTCATCCCAGAACATTGCTATTATTTTGTATACAGTACATTTCACTGTATTTGAGTTCATGGAGGATCTCCAGGTTTTTTTTTTCTGAGAACATCCTCATCATCATTTCCCATAGAATAAACACATACCACAGTATATTGAGTCATTCTTCAATTGATAGACATTTCCTCCATTTCCATTTTTTTTGCCCTGAGAAGAAAGTTGCTATGAATATCTTTTGTATATATAGGTCATTTTCCTTTTTTTTTTTTAAAGTCTCTTTTTGGTATTCATGCCTAACAGTGGTATTATTAGGTCAAAGAAAATGCATGAATTTATAGTCCTAGGGATACAGATCATATCTTCTGATCATTTATCAATTGGGGCATGGTTCTTATTTTTTATAAATTTGATTCAGTTCCTTCTGTTTGAGAAATAAAATTGCTTCAAAAACTTTTTTTACAATTACTATTGCTAATTGTATTTTACCCCCATTTATTCTCTCTCCTTTTACCCTGTCCCTGGTACTGGGCACTTCCTCCTCCAATATGTCCTCTCTTTTGTTACCCTTTCTCCTTTCCATATCCCATTCCCCTCCAATTTCCCCGCAGGGTAAGAGAGATATCCCCTCCTAAGTATTTCTTCTTTGATTCAGTTCTGACCAGAGTAAGGTTCACTCACTCCCCCTGTTCTCCCCGCTCATCCCTTCCACTGTAAAAGCTTTTTTTTTTGTCTCTTTAAAATGGCAGATAATTTGCACCATTCCACTTCTCCTTTCTCCTTTCTCCCAGTGCATTCCAATTTCACCCCTCTTGCCTCTGTTCTTTCTTTGTATTGAAGAGGATCAATGACATCACAGAGTGACTGGCCAGTAAATTGAATTTAATATGGGAAAGCTGCACAAAGTTGTCCCTCTCACTTTCTCTGCCTGAGTCATCAAAGTCCAGTCGCAGAAGCCTGGCAATGGCCAAGCTCAAAGCAGCCACAAAGATACATCTTTGTGGCTGCTGGAACAAACTGTTCCCACCTGTCCATTCCACCTGGACAAGTCTTCACATGCTTAGGTAGATAATCCCCTAACCCACCAAGGGTTTGAGGGTCAGTTTATCCCGTCTGCCAAGATAGTTTGCTTGGGTGTGGCTGCTGGGCAAGGCTATAGCTTCTTGGAGACACAGGTGACAGGTAGATGCCATATCTATGTGTGGTATATATAGTTACATAAATAATTGCACATTGGTGAAACAAGGATGACATATCTAAGTACTAAGATACATTCAGAGGAAGGGAAAGATCAGTGATGGAACAGTGTTGGGGAAAATTTCATGACCAAGGTCAGTTTCAAGCTATAATTTTAAAATTCCGGCATTCTAAATGGATAGCATGGGTATTAGTGCACAGGAGCAAAGGCAGCAGGGTGCCTTGAAATCTTTGTTGTTTAAGCAAGATTATTTCCCAGAGACAGTAAATAGATCAGCCTAATTTAGGGATTAGCAAAAGAATAGGTTGTATTAGGAAAGGGAGGCCCTGGGTTTTAAATGTCAGGCTGAAGAATTTTAGTCCTGGCTTTGTCACAGCCTGTATGTGTGACTCCAGCCAAACTGCTTCATTTCTGTGGGGTCTGTTTTCTTGTGTGAAAATTGAGTTTGGATTGAGCACTCTTTCTGTTCTAAATTATTGTGATTTCTAGGATTTGGTTCTATATACAAACTGGGAGTGATTTTAGGTTTCTGATAGGGGGAGGAATGTTTTAGAAATATTAATCTGTTATTAATACTGTGATACATAGGATAGATTGATATGGTGCCATGTTGTATACAGTCATTAAGGAAAAGGGGCTTAGAAACTGAATTAGGCTGATGACTGTGAATCAAGACAAACAGGCAAACATAAGAAGCCCCAGCTAACAAAGAACTGATAGGACTTGATGACATGATAGGGATGGGAGAGAGGGTTAGTCAATCATGGATATTACTCCATAGTTTCCCTCTTTCCACCATCTTACAAATCAGTCACATACGCCAATCTGCTCTCTCTTTGACTTTAAAATGAAGGTGCCTTTTGTGTTATCATCACTGGACCCAGAGGCTCTTGATAAATACTTATTGATTTGAAAACCATATGTCATGTGGCAGTGAGGTGGGGAAGTTTAGGCAGGAGGCCCTAAATTCAAGTTCAGTCTCAGATATTTACTACCTGAGCAAGTTGACGAATCTTGACTGTCTCCAAAAAAAATTTGCAAGTCATTAAAGTGAAGCTTTATTTGAAAGAAAATTCAAATTTCTTTGAAATATTTCAAAGTAATATTTATTTGAAAGAAATTATTTGGACTTTATTGATATTAATATTCTACTGAACAGAAACACTTCAGCACATGTGAAGAAAAATATACCTTGCCATCCAGAACTCTGAGATTCCTCTCTGAGACTATAATTCTTTTCCTTCTTTTTTTCCCCTGCTGTACTCCTCCCAAACAACTCTTAAACCTCATCACATGCTTCAGTCACTCTCCAACTTTCTCAGCCCAGTGCCCCTTTTTTGGCTTCCTTTTCCCCTTTCCAGTATTGACCTTACACTTAGCCAGTTGAACTTAACTTTGTACTCTAACCCTTGAATTTCTCACCCCATTGTTTCATTGCAACACCTTCTTTCTAAGCCCTAATGTTGAATGACCCTCTCCATCTACCTTCTTCATTAGGACTTGCAAGCTATTGAATGCTGCCATTGCAATGCACACGATAGTGTTACTAACTTATTTTATCTTATTTCAACCAGGCCCTCAGTGATTTATAGTAATCTATTTACTATAGCAGCTATTTCAGACATTCTCTTCTATTAAAGCTACCTAGACCACATACATTCTCATAACTCCCTTTCTGCAGGGAACCTTCTATCATACTGTTCTGAGAAAATGGAGACTATTTATTATGCATTTATCCCATTTTTCCCCAATTCTATACTCCTGTCCCTTCAATACCATGCTCCATTTTCTCCTCCTTTGCTCTTGTCTCAGAGGAAAAGGTGGTCCTTCTTGCCGAGGCTAATCCCTCTTCTTGAGCTCTCAATCCCATCCCTTCTCATGTTCTCCAGGGACTTGGCTTCAATCATTTCCTTTCTAATCTTCAATTTCCTTACATCCACTAGTTCCTTTCTTGCTACCTACAAAAATGCTTAGATTTCCATTCTTAGAATGCCTTCCCTTGACTTTATCTTCTCATGTTTCCTCTTTTTCACAGACCAAACTCTTAGAAGCAGCTAATTTGGAGTTACCATTGCTCATTCTTGGACTTCCTCATCCTCCCCTCTTCTTTGTAACCCTTTTCAGGCTGGTTTCTGATTCCATCACTGAACCGAGACATGTTGCCAAGATTACCAAGTTTTGGTCTTATCTAAGTCCTTATCCTTCTCAATCTTTCTGCATCATCTGATACCACTGACATGGTCTCTCCTGTCTGGCATTTCAGGTCACTGATCTAACCTGGTTTTCTTCTGAACTGTTGAATATGCATCTGTATTAGTTTCCTCTGCAGGATTTTCATCCGTCCTGTGTCCTCTCCTTGATACATTCCAGGAATCTAGCTGGGACCCTCTTTACTTTTTGGAGGGGTGCCTCCCTTCACTCTCTATAGCTTTCTATCTATGTGATCTCATCAGCTTCCATGGATTTAATTGTCATCTCTATGTAGCTGACTTCCAAATCTACATAGTCTACTTTCATCTTTCACCTGAGCTTCAGGGTCTTATCACCAACCTCCTGCTGGACTACAGGGATGACCCCATAGGTATCTCAAATCTAGCATGTCTAATATGGAACTCTTTATCTTTCCCATAAATCCTCTCCTACTTTCCAACTTTCCTATTTCACATTAAGAGTATCATCACTTTGAAAATGTTGTCTGTACCCAGACAAAGAACTATGGAGACAGAATGTTGATCGAAATATAGTATTTTCATTTTTTTGTTTTCCCTTTTGATCATAACATGACAAATATGGAAATATATTTAAAAGGATTGTACATGTATAATCTATATCAGATTGCTTACTGTCTTGGGGAAGAGGGAAGAGAAAAAAAATTTGGAACTCAAAATCCTACAAAAATGAATGTTGAAAACTATTTTCGCATGTATTTGGAAAAATAAAAAACTATTGAGGAAAAAAAAAAGACCATTACCCTTTCAATTACCCAGGTTTACAATTGTGGAATCATCCCTGACAATTCCTGCTCCCTCCAATCAGCTACATACATACATATATAAATCCAATAAGTTGTTAGGTCTTGATTCCATCCCATTTTTTCATCCCTGTAACTCCTATTCCAATGTAAGTCCTTGTCATTTGTATCTCTTTGTTGAAGCAGGCTCCTCAATCTTTCTGCCTCAAGTTTTCCCTCTCCATAATCTATTCTCCACAAAGCTGCTGAAATGATAACTCTTAAAATATCCCTTTGATCAAAAAAGCTCCAGGAAATGTTCTACTGACTCAAGGATAAAGCACAAATTACTTTAGTGGAACTTTAAAGTTGCTCACAAAGTGGTTGCTCTATTTCTTTCTAAAAGGATTTCTACATCATTGACCTTCACATATACCATACTGGTCCAATTGCTATATACAATATTGTCTTTCCCACTTCCCCATGCTACTGTGAGGGAAGGTCAAAACCAGCCCACCTCATTTTAACCCGTATATCTTATGGGTAGAGTACTGGCCCAGGAGCCAGGAAGACTGAATTCAAATCCATTTTCAGACATTACCTGTGTGATCTTGGGCAAGTCACTTAATTTTAGTTTGCCTCAGTTTTCTCATCTGTATCTGGATAATAATAGCCCCTATCTCCCAGGGTTGTTGTGCAGGTGGAATGATATAATATAAATCACTTTGCAAACCTTCAAATGCTACCTATATTCTTGTTTTTATTATTATTAAGTTCAAAAAGTACCTCAAATTCACAGTGTACATGTTCCGATGAGCTCAGGAAAACTGGCCATGTTTCTGTAATCATTCAGAACTGCTAAGCTACTTAGAACCAGATTCATGCGAAAGTTGAGGAAAAGTGTGGCATTTACCCAACTCCCCCGTGAAGGAACTTCTTAGAGGGTCAGAGAGGACCCCTCTTTGACTTTGGCCTAAGTCTTTTCTCCCTCTCCACTTTGGCTGGAGGAGGTTCTTGGGAGATTTGAAGGGTTCAGAGGATGCTGGACTTCCCATCTTCCCAGTGATGTCCCGGGATCAGCTGGCAGCAGCACCTACGTTGAGAGCAAAGGACAGATGGGACTTCAGCTTCACAGTTCCATAAAAAGCCCACCAAAAATAACCTGTCATATTTAAGGGAAACTTTGTCAAGCAATCAGGAAGTGTGCATTTGTCACATGTGTCTTCTAAGCACTCTTTACTCATGTACTTTGTCCTAGTCTGAATGTATCACAGACTTTTAAGGGGACCTTTTGTATTAAATGATTTTTACTGTACCACTTCAGTGTACAGAAATACCGATTTCTAAATTGACTGACAATTTATTGTCAACTGATTATCTTTATGAGATGCATATTGGTATGGGCTCAAGCTAGTGGACTGAATCACCCTTGACTTCTTAGAGGTCCTCTAGGATCTTGATGGGAAGATACAGGCAAGCTCTGGGAACACAGTTCCTCAGTGGGAGTGGGAATTGGGAAAAACAGACCTGGAGTTTACATGGACAGATACTCTTCCTCTAGGAACATAAGGGCTACTTGCTTCATTAGAAGCCCTTCCTAATTCCCCAAGTTTTGAATGCATTCTTTCCTTAGATTACTTTGTATGATGACCGCGTATTTTAAAATCAGCTGGAGTCAGGAATTCAGGTTAAGGGAAAATCTTCAATCTTTATTTTCAGTAGAGGTGAAGAAGGATTGGAGGTGAAGGGGGTATCGCAATCGCAATATGTGCAGCTGAGTCAAGAAGTCAAACCAGACCAGAAGCCAGCCAACCTTCTCCCTTTGCTCCTCTCTCCGTCCCTCTGCCTCCACCCACCAAAATTGTCATTTCCTATACAACACATCAGGACTTGCACATAGAGTGGGCGGGGGCCATTCTTTCTCCAAGCATATATATTAATAGAATATGGTCCAATTACTATTTAGCCTCACGTGTTTGGGACCTCAGTGCATCAACTCGAGCTTCAGCCCATTACAACTTTGTATTTGTACTACCTCCTTGTAGCAGAACAAAGCTGGCCTTCAGACTTGATCCGCTCCAGCTTCCCTGATGAAGCTTTCTGGTCATCTTAAGAGTATAAAAAGTCCCAGATATGAGGAACATGGGCTTCACAAATGATGGGTGCCTAAGACTTTTTGAATTACCATCCTCTGATAACCTATTGACCAAACATGTTTCCAGATGGAGACAATAAAGAGCCATGGCCAGAGAAACCAAGGATCACTGTATCCTTGTTGCATATTCTTGATGTGCTAAGTACATCCCCTTTGTTAATGATTTTCCAGTGCCATATTTCAACCCAATATTTAACTTAAACTAAGAGGGAACTGATGTTAGAGCTGCTTCTAACACCCTTCCAGGACCAGATCCTGTCTCTTGCTAAATTGGCTCCGGTTGTTCTATCACTAGACTGGTTTACTATGTTACATACAGGCCCAGAGGTGTGTCTTGATTCCTTCATTCACTCACAAGATAAATCCTGTGATATCACCTTTTTCCAATGATGTAAGTATTTTGCTTTTCTCATACTGATTAAGGACTTGCCCACAACTAGTTTCTATCTTCAATCTACTGAGAGACTAGAAAATTCTGAGCCTTCTGTTTTTACATTAATTATGGTGCAGGTATTACACCCTTACATATATAAAATTTGAATATATGTTTTATTTACTCATGTATGATCATATTGTTTTCCCCTAGAGAATGTAAGCTCTTTGAAGGAAGTGATTGTTTTGCCTTTTTAAAAAAAATGTCTTTGTATCTTCATCCCTTATCACAAAGCTTTGTACATAGACAATGCTTAGTAAATGTTCGTTGGATTGCTTTAAATACGCTAATTACAATTTTTATATTTTATTTTATTTTTCTTGTGCTTACATTAAAAAAAATTATTAAAGCTTTTTATTTACAAAGCATATGCATAGGTAATTTTTCCAACATTGACCTTTCCATAACCTTTTGTTGCAAATTTTCCCCTCTTTCTCACTACCCCCTCCCTTTGCTGGCAGGTAGTCCAATACGTTAAATATGTTGAAATAGATGTTAGATCCAATATATGTATACATATTTATACGGTTATCTTGTACAAGAAAAATTAGATCAAGAAGAAAGAAAAAGAAAAACCGAGAAAGAAAACAAAATGCAAGCAAATCCCAAGAGAAAGAGTGAGAATGACTAATTACAATTTTTAAGAATGAATTTTATTTTGTGCATGTTGTCTTTATCTCAAATACTTAACAAAGTTTCTCTGTTTCAGACTAAATTCTCACTAATGAGAAAGAAAAACAATTAAGTATACATATCCACTTAGCTTACAATGCTTATAGTTACAAACCTCTGCCTTACTAATTCCTCACAGCTTTTTTGCTATTAAGAGAGAGGAATATGTTTCTATTTTCTGGACTTTCATTGTTTTTTTTCAAATGCTCAGTTTGTTTTCTGTTAATGATTACATTCTTGATGTCATTATACATATTGTTTAGTTTTAGTTCTACTAATTTCGCTTTGTTTAAGTTCATACAAATCTTGCCAGCTTTCTCTGAATCTCTCACATCCATTTTTTCTTAATGTAGAGTAATACTCCATTACATTCAAATACTAATTTTTCCAACCATTTCCCAACAAACATCCATTCTGTTTGTAATTCTTTGCTAGTACAGAGCGCTGCCACGAATATTCTGGCATATATCAAACATTTGTTTCCATCCGACTTCTTTTATGCCGAACTCAAGTTCCATTTCTCTACCTTAAACTCAATATATTCAAAAAAGAATCTATCATTTTCCCTCCCCCACATCCACACAGACTCTGTTTTCCCTTTTACTATTACGAGCATCACAATCTCAGTCATCCCCGCTTGCTGATTCAGCAACATCCTGGACTTTTCATAAGCCCCACAGCCAATCACAGTTCCAAGTCTGCATCCCTTCTCCTCCACAACAGCCCTCATTTATTCTCTCTTCTCACAGTTACTACACTGGATTATATCTTCCTAGACGAAAGACTTCTAACAATGCCCTTGCTTCAGATCTTGCCGCTCCATACAATAACCGGGTTGATACTGTTAAAGCACCTGTGTATCACTCCTTGCTCAGAAAGCTCTTTCCATTGGCTATGCCATGAAACAAAAATTCTTGTCTTTAGCATTTAAAATCCCGCACAATCTATTTCCAAATGATCCTTCAAGACTTATCATTCTCCTGCATTCTGGCCAAACTGATTACTTTACTGCTTCTTGCACTGGACTCTTCACCTGTGCCTGACTTAAGTCTTACTTCACACACTGCTTGTCCCCCATATTTTCCTCTTTTATGTCTCTCACATTTACCATTAGCGCCTGGTACCAACACACGGTAGGTACTCAGTAAATGTTAGTTGATTGCTGGATCAAAATACATAGGCAGCTTAGTAACTGTTGTTGCATAATTCCGAATTGGGTCGGATAAAATTCATATTCCCCGGTACAGTGAACATACAGTTAGCTGTGCCCGTCTTTCACAGCCCCTCCTCTAACACGGACTCGTTTTAACTTCTTGGCTGTCCTGGCCCGTTTTCACGGTATGGGGTGAAACCTCAGCACTGTCTGAATTTGCATTTCCATGACTAATGGCAATTCCCATACGCATCCCCCCTAAGAGTTTACAGTAATCTTTTGGATAAATGTTCACGCCTTTGACCTCAAGTCGCAGTTTTTGGAGAAGTAGGACATCTCCTTTTTAAAATGCGGGCGTTGGACTAGACTCTAACGGATTTACAGTCTCTTCCCGCTCTAGAACTGGGCGCAACCCTATCGCCAATCCTCGGCAGCCTAAGGAAAAGGTTACGGCTTCTGGGGAAGATGCCGACAGCACATTTCCATAATGTAACGGTAATTTATAAAGTCCCGTTATCGGCGCTGTCCTTGCAACCAGGGAGAGGACGACCACAGCAGGACAACTCTCTCGTTACATAAAATAGTAAAACGCTTCGCACGCGGGTTTCTGGAAAGGCACGAGGAAGGACGGCACAGGATGGGCGGTTCGCAGTCCGCACGGGGAGGTGGAGCGAAGAGGAAGGCTCTTTGATTACCTGGGCCTCTCCAGGGGGGTGAGTTGGACAGGTGCCGCGTTGTCCTGGCAACCACGGTGGGGGCGGTGCGAGGGAGGCCAGAAACTATCAAGCCCACCTCCTTTCTACAGCCATCTCCGGCCCAAGAATTGCGCAAGCGCAGTTCGCTTCTTCCGTCACCTGTTACAGAGCTCCTCATTGGTCGCGCCATTGAAAGTCAGAACTTCGCTGAATCAACACTACACCCTTCCCCCCAACACGTGATCTCTTAGCAGCGTCCCTGGCAATCCTCCTGCCAATAGCACCCCGCGGGGGGGAAACTGACGATGGAGGCCCCGCCCCTCTCGCCATCTCTTCCTCTTTTCCCTTCCGCCCGCACCACGTGTTCTGCCGGGACAGGTCCCCTCCTCCCTTCCTTCTTTTGCTTTCCCCTCGGTCCGTTTTCACTGCCCGGCGGGAGCTGCTGCAAAATGTCGTGAGCGGCGCTCGGCAGCTTTACGACTCGGCTGTTCCTGAGGAGAGCTCGGGAGCGCCCACCGGCAGCCAGCGCCGGTCTCCCCGACCCTCCTCCGCCTCCCCTCCCCTCTTCGGCCCTTCTCTCGTCCTCGCTCTCCTTTCTCCCGCAGCCCCTCCGCAGTCCCCGGAGATGTGAGCGCTGCCATGCGGCGGCGGTGCCCCCGGCCCCTGGGTTAAGCGGCAGGTGTCGCGGGAGGCGGGGAAAGGGGCCGAGGGGAGCGCGGCGGGCGCTGAGGGTGTGAGGGTGTGCATCGGCAGCAGGGGGGTCCTGCGCGGCACTCCGGGGCCGGAGGCATGGAGGAGAGCATGGAGGAGGAGGAGGGCGGCGGCGGCGGCGGCGGCTACGAGGCGATGATGGACGACCAGAACCACAACAACTGGGAGGCCGCCATGGACGGTTACCGGCAGCAACCGCCGCCCCAACCGCCGCCCCCCGCCTCTTCCTCCCCTTCGCCCCGGGAGCCGCCGGGAGTGCAGCTGCTAGCCGTGGCAGCGGCCGCCACCGAGAGGAAGGGCCCCAAGGAAGGGTTGGGGCCGCCGCCCGAGGCCAACGGGGTGACGATGATGATGATGAAGAGCTGCGACGCGGCCGCGGCCAAGGTGGCCACTGCCCCCACCCCCAGCGCCACCATCAACATCAACACCTCCACCTCCAAGTTCCGTGAGTCCTCTCCGACCCCCGGCTTCCTCTGGTCTTTGTCCCGCGGATCCCCCTCCCCTCCTGCCGCCTCCGGGCGCGCTAGTGCCCCGGCAGCCGGCCGCCTTGGGGGGCCGCTACGCCTCCCGGGGCTCCCCTTGGCTCCCCCTTAGGGTTCCACCCCCGCCGGGGAGGGGGGAATGGGCAGGGCCGGCCCTCCTCTGGTGCTGGGGTGGGGGAGGAGGGCCGGCGGTGGCGGCGCCCCGGAGCCTCGCTTTCGAAACGTGCCGCCCTGTGCGGGTCCGGGGGCCCGGGGCTCTGCCTCTGGCGGCTTATTCCGGGCTTGGGACTCCGGGGAAGCCGCGATAGCGCCCTGCGAGGGAGAAGTCTTAGTCCCCGTTTCAAAGGGCACCTTCCTGAAAGGAACTTTCTCCGGCACCTGTTCCCGTTGGAAGTTTGTTACTGGGTGTACAACTTTCTGACAGATGGGTGATCTGGGCCAGCCCTGTGAGCCCATTTCGGTTTAGAAAAACCTGTCTTTTCATCCTGAACTAAGATGCTATGCAACTTATTTTTAAAATTGTTGAAATAGCAACTTGATTCTTAGTGTTGAAAAAACTTCTCTTGAGTGATTTTCTAAGTCAAAGACTTCAGTCAAAGCGAGGTTATTTATGTGATTTTTTGCCTTTTTTTTCCCCCTGTTATTATAAGGAGTTTGTTTTCACTAGGCTCTGATAAAGCAACTTTGAGATTACGTGTTGAGTTACTAATTAATTTTGTCAAGCTATACTAGTAATTGCCCAATTTGCTGTGCAGAGCAAATATCAGGGTGAATTAAAGTATCTAATTATAGCATTATACACATTTTTATTAGAGGATCATGTATCATATTGCTCCTTTTCACTTGAAGATAATGTTGATACCTAATTTGGCTTTCCATTGCGTGGGTGTGGTGGAAAAGGATGGTACATAAGAAGTTTATCCTTGAATTGTTATTAAGGTCCAGGTCATCACTTCTGCTTGGAAGATTGGACAGATGACTTGTATAAGAACTAAGAAAAGCTTCATTTGATGTTTAATATTTACAGTTATTAATATGAGAAACATTTAAGTTGGAATGTTTTTGATTCCATTACATTTTTTTCTAATTAAAAGATGTTTGAAAATAATTTGATCAAAATTCAAGGAAAATATTTGGGTTTATTTGTTATTGTCCTGAATAAGCTTTCTTCATATTATTTTGTAGGGGGAGTTGATCTGTTTACAAAGAAGCCGATTAATGCATACAGACCTTAATGGACTCCTCTTTCCTTCTGTTTGTCTCACACGTTGCTTAAAACCCTTGCTAAGATTGAATTTCATTTCTGATTGATAGATGGCAGGTTTGTGTGCTGGCTGTTCTTATATATAGGTATTATAGATACTTTGCTCTAAACTATTTTCTGCATGCTTAGTCCATTGGAGCTATGCCACAATAAATATCCTTTTGAAAAAGACAGATTTGAAAAAGGTTGTTTGAAAAAAGTCTCTGTTCCAAGACATTATTGGTATCCTATGCCAACTAAGTACAAAAATTATTAACTTGGGGACTATAAACTCCCCATCCCCAATTTGGTAGCCATATTTCAATATAATTGGTCTCCTTAATAATTCTCTATATTTTATTTTATACATTTAAAAAAGAGTATATTTAAGAAGATTATGCATGTTTTCACCGGACTTCCATAGAGATCCATGTCACCAAGTTAAAAACCCTTCTCTGAGGTGACAATAATGAACCTGCCTGAAAAAGCTAGATGTACTGTTTGCAGAAGTTCTCTATCTTTAAACTCTATGGACCCACCTTGACCTATAGCTTATGTTGGCTTCTATCTGCTGGTCTGAAAATGGGCGGTTTTTCTTGAAAAATTCCTTAACCATTTCTTAACCACATAACCATTCCTACTCCCTTTCACTCCAACATTTGGCATATTATTGAAACCTAAATATTTAGATGATAGATTGCTAGCTTGACTGCTTTCAGCCTTGTATATTTAACATCAAAGATTTTCATATGTTGCTTCTCTGGTTTAGGTGAATTTTTGACTTTTGAGGTTTGTCAACCTACAGTATAAATTTCATTCACTTTTTGTCTGTTTAGTTTTACTTTAGGGCAGGTAGAGTTTCTGCTACATTGTCCCTTCAAGCATGACTGTAAAAATTGACCAAAAAATGGTCTGATTTCTTTTTTCCTTGATTGTGTTCTGAGATGAAAGGATCGACTTTAGCTACAGAGAACTCATTAAGATCCTAAGTTTCCAGACTCAATTTTGTAGATAACATCAATTATTTTGCAGTGGAATTTGGGTATATAAAGATATTTCATTTCATACTCCAGTAGATAATATAGTTAATCTTACATCTTAGAGAACTTGTTCAAGTTCATGTTCCAAATTTACTCTTCAAAGATTTGTCACTAATTGTTTCTATAGAGCTCTTTATAGTTGCGAAGCACTTGAAAGTATGTATTCTTACCATAGTCTCAAGAAATAGTGAGTACCATTATTTTTATTTTTTCTTCTATTTTTTACCTGAAACATATTTGAGTTGAGATAACTTTTCCAAGTCTGTACAACTTTTAAATGGCAGAGCCAGGACTTAGTTCAAGTCTAGTTTAATTTCTATTTAATTTTAGCCCGGCTAGCTCAGTCAGTAGAGCATGAGACTCTTGGACAAGACCTGTGATTTCATAGCAGAAAACTCCCTGTACCAATGTAAATAAGCACTTTCTCCGCACCTTCTAGCCTTAAGTTGCCTGGGGGCACTGAGGGTTTGTGAACTGGCCTAAGCCTATCCAGTAGGATTTGAAGCTATTTCTGCCTGACTCGGCCTGATGATGTATTGCCATCTTTTTTTCCCACCAACTTAACTGTACTGCCACTTCTAAATTGATAACACGAAAAATAAGAAGTTATTATATAGTTCAAGTATAAAATCTCTAGCAATTCAAATGATGAGTAAACTTTTGGCTTATTATTATTTTTGCCAAGTATGTTCTTAAATTGAACCTTTGTCTGTAGTGGAGGTCTTGATAGTCTTTGTGCTTTTGCGTAATTACCACATAGAGATTGTGTTCACTTCACATTACTGCACTGCAGCTTAAAGAGCCATGTTGGTAATTTTAGAAGTGCACAGTTGTGTTGTATAGTAACTGTTCCAAAGGAACATATATTATTGAAATATATATTTTAAAATTTTCAATATTTTTTTAATTTTCCAAATACATGTAAAAACAGTGTTCAGTATCTTTCTCCCCCTTACCATCTTGCTCCCAGCAGGTAAACAGATGATAATCTTGCCAGCTGTAGAAAGAGGCAGACTACTTATCCTAGGCAGTTTTCTATTCTTAAAAACACTTGGTGAAACTTTCTCAAATTCCAAGACTTCTCTTTGGCAGAAAACACCTATACCTAAGTTAGGACTGAAACAATGAAGAAAAAGACTGAACAAGAGCATGTTTGCAATGCAATTTCTAGTGTGTTTTGTCTTCTGAAAAGTTGATTGGAGTATGGATAGTCTATTGAGTCCTTTCAAGTAGTTAGTATAATTACAGACCATTTCTGAATGTAGATTACATTTTACCTATGGAAAAAAACCTTGTAAATGTTGTCTAGCCCCCCTGTATATTACAGATGAAATTAAGGCCCTACAGGGGTCCTCAAACTACCTCTCAGGGGCCAGATGTAGCAACTGAGGACGATTATCCCCCTCATCCAGGGCTATGAAGTTTCTTTATGTAAAGGCCCACAAAACAAAATTTTTGTTTTTACTATAGTCCGGCCCTCCAACTGTCTGAGGGACAGTGAACTGGCCCCCTATTTAAAAAATTTGAGGACCCCCTGCAAGAGATACTCTCCCAGAATCACTAAGTAGCAGTTAAATTTGGACCCAGAGCTCATATAAGTGCATTGCTTTTATCTTCGTTTGTTGCGGGGTGGGGGGTAGGGGTGGGACGGAAATGGAGAAGAATAAAGGAATTTGAAGAGGAGATATGTCTATAATTATATTTATGCCAAACTTTAAAATTTCATTTCATCTTATGAAACATTTTGATTGCACTGTGTCTTTAGGTTAAACTCAAGGATTTTGCCTTGTCCAGAATGTTTATATTTAATACTGCTACCAAATTTAAAAAAAAAAAAGCAAAAACAAAGAAACCTCTTAGAATAGTCTTTCTTAACCTACTTTTCTAACTGTTGTTGTTTCCTTGGGATTTATCAACATATCTGCCTTGATTTGGTTTACAACTTGGCAAAAAAGCAAGAACAATAAATGGGACTTTTTTTTAATATGCAGAAAACAGACAAAAATGATTTTGTTTCCCCTTTTACTTGGCATACTCTTAGATTCATCTGTGAATCTCATCTTGTTATAAATGTCAAAGAACTTATTTTTTCATTCTCAGAAAGAAACTGAAATAATGTAGATAAAGACATAATTTAAAACATCAATTTCAATGTTTGTTTCTGACTATATGATAAATTTGACGAGATCTAGGCTAAAATCTTTTAACCTTTGTGCCTTGAATATGTTGGAGCAAGAAAATATTCAAAGTATTGAAGTGAAGAAACTTTCTTCAAGTTCCATACCAAAAACTTTCCATAAATCATAAATACAACTATTATTCTTTTACATATATTGAAGTAGATTTACTCCACTGATTTTTATTTTCTCTAAAAATATTATTTGTAACTCATTTTCTTATTCATAAATCTAGTGGACATTTCTTATTTTTCATTCCCCATGACTTCTCTGTGGCAACAGATAGTATTGACTAATCTATTCCTTGAAATTCTATAGTGTTTGGGGGGAAAAATAGGAGAACCAAGCAAACATCAAACCCCAGAAATCAAGTGAGAAGAAAGTTTCAAAGTGGAGTGGGTTGGCTAGCTGTTGTCAGAGAGGTCAAGAAAACAGGCCTGAGAAAAGTACCCTGAGAGATGCTCATGAGAAGCAATTTGGTATCAGGGAAAGTGGTGGGCTTAGAGTCCAGAAGATATGTTATATTCTGTCTTTTATTACTTTTGTGAAGCCCTCTAGCCATTATCTATAAAAACCTTACCTAATTATATTAAAGTTGGGAGAGAGAATTGTTTAATTACAGCTATAGAGCATATTCTTGTTTCTCCATTATCGGTATTTTTTTTTTTTCTCTGTAGATATTTCCTTTTTTTTTTTTTTTTAATTTTTTTAATTTAATAGCCTTTTATTTTCTGTAGATATTTCCTAAATTTATATCTCCTATTCCCTCATCTGCACTCCCATTCAATGTTTTCAGCAACCTGGAACATAATTTACTTGAAGAGTTTGAGATTTGGGTAAACCTAGAAACAAAACAGAATTTGTTTTTTCAAATTGTTTCTCTCCTTAGCTAGTTCTTAGGTATTCCAGTGGTCAGTTAACATTTCTTTAGTCTTCCAGGTTAGAAATCTTGGAGGTACAGGATCATGAATTTAGATCTAGCCAGGGACCATAATAGTCCAAGTCTTTTATGCTTTCAGAGAGAAAAAACTTAATTGTAGGGAAGTAAGGTGAATTGTTTAGAGTCATACAGTAAGGAATGGAACTTCAATGACAACTCATTTTAGTTTATTTCAAATCTAACACTTTCCTGTACTCTGCTGCCTTCTGATTGATTATTCTCTTTCCTCCCCTCCTTTTTTTTTTTCCAACATGTCTTATAGGACTTGACTTTCTTCCTTTTGGAACATATCAAATTTAACCCTTCCTTTTCTCAGTGCTACCACACCAGACTCTAGGAAAAGGCCTTAGATGTTATCTACTCTAATTTTCATTTTTCCTTGTTATCCTACCCAGCTTCCATTATCTCTATCCTCTACATAACTTCCTGAAACATTATTCTTAATATCCTACCTTGCTTAAGAAGGCAGACTAGAGTAGTACAAAACATATTGGAGTGAGGAACTTGTTCACTGTCTAGTCATGATTGTTTCTAATGGCCTCTGAATTTAAGCTCATGAACCTATATTATTTATTTTTTTGCCTTAACAATTCTGAATTTGTTGCTGAGTCATGTAGGCGGTCTTATTTCCTTCAAGTCTTTAACATATACTCTTTCATTTTGTCTAAGTGGGTTTTTCTCCCTTATATGAGAGATCTGAAATGTCCAGCCTGTTGGGATTTTATTTATAATTGAGAAAGCGAAGATAGAGAGAAGTTGAGGTTTTTCTTGAGATCAGAAAAGCCAAGGCAGAAACAAAACATTTTTTTCCTCCCTGGTATATTATTAAAGTTTCAGAGATTTAGAGCTGGAAGGAATCTCAGAACCTAGTCCAGTTCAGCTTCCTGTGCCTTGTTGTTAGAGGTGAATAGAATTGAGCTGGATAGTTTTCCCATTTGTGACAGTGACTGCAGGATGAGCCTGTTTACTATTAGGGACTAGTATTAATTTATCTTGGAGTCTAATCTGATTAAAAGGATCATACCCTTTTGTGTATTTAAGGTGACTTGAAAATTATGGCTACTTTATTTATTTATTTATTTTTTTTAAGAGAGGGAAATGCAAGTCTAAAACATATGACTAAAGGTTGAAATGATACTGCCTGAGCCAAAACAGTTAAAATTAGCTTACAGATGCCCTGTTCCTTTTTTTTTTTTTTTTTTTTTTCCTTTTTCATTTGCCATGAAGGAAGAAAGCATGATTTTGCAACTCTTACTTGAAGTTCCATTTCAGATTGTTTAGACTTGTCTAGGCATTGCTTGATGAGACATGTTGATAACACTTGAAAGATTTCAAAGATTAAAATTTGGATTTATGACATTAGTTTTTCATGGAATATTTAGCAGTGACCACTGGCTGGCTTTGAGGATTTGCTGAGATTGAGTAGATTGGTAGTTGACTCATTGCCATTTATTCATTTATACCATAGTTAAAATCAAGTCTGAAATAAAGCTTTCTATGATTTCCGAGTTTAGTATTCATCTGTACTAAAGTTGCTTAATCATTTTGAATCTTTTAAAATTAAAAGCTGATAAATGGTGAAAATGTAGGCAATTTCAAAAGATATTATGGGTCCTCATTGTTTCCCCATGTAACTTGATTTATCAGGCAGGAAGTTGGCTACTTTAGTCTGAATGGCATCAACTTAATGTGGGTATGCTTCAGACTGTTTAATATATAAACATTTAATTTGGCATTGGTTGCTGAAGTTGCATGGGAGTTGAGAATGCTTTTATTTATGTTGGAATACATTATATTTTAATCGTTACCTAATTACTAGCAATCTGGTATTTCTAAAACCTCATAAAATACCAAATATATTTTAACCAACTCAACCCACTTCCAAATTTATTATTGTAAATGCTTACTGTTCAGGTTTGAATCATTTTAGTAATAAGTGTAATGTCATCTAACAATAATATACTAGAAACAAACCATACTTTTCATGTTATATAAATATCTGATTAATATAAGCTCCTTGAGAGTTGGGATTATTTATTTGTATTCATATCCCATGTCTAGCACAGTCTTTTGTGGACACTTAATAAATGTTTGTTAATTGATCTAGTAGAAATAATATTTTTTACTAAGCAACTTAGTTATTTTTGTCAAGATTCTTAGCATGATATTCAACAAACATGTGCTGTGAAAGTGACTTATTTGGTGGCACAGTGGATACAGTGCCTAGTCTGGAGTAAGAAAGACGAGTTCAGATACAGCTTCAAACACTAGCTATGCATCTCTTGGCAAATCACTTAACCCTTTTGCCTCAGTTTTCTCATCTGTAAAATACCATGGAGAGAAGGAAATGTCAAACCACCCTAATATTTTTGCCACAAAAATCCCAAAAAGGAGTTAATGAAAAGTTGGACAATCTGAAAGATGACTAAACAGAAAAAGCTAGAAATGCATGTTTTTGCTTCTTAATAAGTCAAGTTATTGATAGGGTACTTTCCAAGTTTATCCTATACATTGTGTTAGTAATTAGAGATACATATTAATATAGGGACACAAATTAGATCTTTTAAATGTAGAGCCTTAGAATGAGGAACCATGATAGTAATGTGGTAGTAGCATTAAAGAGATGTAAGAATTTATGGAAATCTAGGGAACAGAAGTAAAAGAATGGTACAGATCATTTGAATGAAGAAGAGTGAAGGCATAAGTAGAGTATTATTTGAGTATTTTATAGATCATCTGGAAAACAAATTCTTGAGGACATAGAGAAGTAGCTTACAACCCTATAGCAATATGCTATAGTGGGAAGGAGACCTGAAATATCTAGATATCTCCCTGTTTAAAGTAGGACTGCAATAATTTTTTTTACTTACCTTAATTATAATTAATATCATTCATAAGTCAAGATATTGACAGGTTAGAACCAGAGGTGTTGGGAGGATTCTGGGAAGATGGTGGAGTAGGTTGGTAAATTTCAAGCTTTCCCCATTTCCCCCACAAATGGAACAAATTTGTGTCTCAGGGTGAACATAGACTAGTGAAAAATCAAGAAGACTTGGAATATAACTGAGGTCCTCCTGATATTAGACAAGATCTGAAGAAGCCCAGGGCAAGGATTAACCTGTCTGAAGTGCAGATACTTCTGGGCTGGCTCCATGGAAACCTCCAGTGGGGATCCCTCTGGGCTAGCTGCTTGTGCCTGGAGCTTCTGCAGGAACCACAGAGACTTTCACCTCCTGGACCGTATGTCCAGTCGGTGTTTGAGTCCTTGAAGACAAAATAAACCTCTACTGTTCAAGAACATCAGGTCCAGCTGTGCTGCTTGAGACATGTGAACAGGTGAACAGGAACCAGCACGAAGTGAGTGCAGAAGCATCGGGGCTGGGATACTACTGGCTGTGGGCACTTGTAGGAGGGAAAAGCTATTGGTTTAGGGTTCTGGTCAGAGGGGAGAACTGAAGGGAAGCTTGAGGCACCATCTTCCCCACCCCACCATTACAGATGCTTACACTAATACATCTTATTTAAAAAAAAAAAAATGGACAAAGAAGAAAGAACTTCACCATTGAAACATTATAGGAAACTGGGATTCATCTTCAGAAGAGCACACTTTAGTAAAAAAAAAAAAAAAAAAGTTTTCTGCCCCAAAGAGTAATATGAAATGGCTCCCTGCCCAGAAAGAATTTATAGAAGAACTCAAAAAAGAAATCAAATAAGATATGTTGAGGCAAAACTTAAGAAAAAAATTAAAACCATCCAAGAGAAACAAAAAGATTAGGAAAAAAAGTTAACCAATTAGAAAAGGAGGTATAGAGTCTCAAAGATGAAAATAACTCTTTGAAAATTAAAATCGGGCAAGGGGAAGCCAGTGAAGCTGTAAGAGACTAAGAAATAACAAAACAGATTATAAAGAATGAGAAAATAGAACAGAATGTGAAACATCTCATTAAAAAAAAAAGATCTGGAGAACAGATCAGGAAGAGAAAATATTAGAATAATTGGACTGCCAGAAAGTTGTGACCAAAAAGAGAACCTTGACACAGTACTGTACAAGAAATAATCCAACATGAGGGGAAAGTAGAGATAGGAAAAAAAAATCCACGGATCACCATCTCAAAGAGATCCTTTGTGGAAAACATAGGAATATTATTGCTAGATTTTGAAATTCCCAGATCAAAAAAGAAAATTTTGCAAGAAAAAAAATTTAAATACATGGGAGTCTCAATTAGAATTGTTCAAGACTTATCAGCAGCTACAATAAAAGACCACAGGTCTTGAAATCATATTTACAGACAATCAAAAGAATTAGCCTTGTGGCCAAAAATATCATGCCCAGCAACATCATCTATAATTTTGAATGAGGAAAAATGGACATTCAGTGACCTTGCAGATTTTTAGGGTTTACTATCAACTAAACCTGAACTTAGCAGAAAGGTTAACACATAAAAGCCAATATCAAAGAGCAATCTTAAGATAACTCAACATGGACAAACTGTTTAAACGTGGACAATTTTTTTTAAACTTGGGAAATGTATATTAACAATAGAGTAAACTCAAAAGAAAGATTGGGGCAGAGTTAAGGTAAAAATAGTAGTAGTGTCATACAAATGAGATGCAGAGGAAGAATAGAGACAGAGGCATTAGACAAGGACGTATGCATTGTAGTGCTGACCACCTACTGACAATGGGAATGAGTTTAATAGACTACCTATGTACCATGACAAGTATAGCACCTTCCAAAATCTATAAAGAAATAAGGAAGAATATAGGTCGATGGGAGACAAAAGGTAAGGGAAGAAGACAAGGAAGAGATCCTTGGGTGGAGGGAAGTTAAGTAATATAGCAAAGCAAGTTATGGGGCAGAATTTAATGGAAGAGTCAGCAGGGATAAGAAAGATTTATGTGTGTGTGTATTATATCTACATATGTATACATAAATATATCTTAACTGTAGTTTACTTGGGGATGAATGAAAGGGACGTGTGTGTGTGTATGTATGTATGTATTAATCTACATATGTAGATATAAATAAATCCTTAGCCTGCTTGGGGGTGGTGATGGGGAGATGAAAAGTGGGGGAAAAAGGATAAAGTAAACAAGGCATGCAGCCGAGAACTAAAGAAAAATGTACAATGAAGTAAAAAGGCGGACACTTATGAATATAATTTCTTCTACTATAATACTAATACTAATTTTCTTAAATTGATATTTGTTGGTATATTTTGACTCCTCCCTAGGCAATACTGGGCATATGACAATGTTCTCTTCTGTTTAATTTCTTTTTGTTTTGTATTGCTTTTTTGTTTTTCTTTTTGCATATTCTGTTTCTTCAAATAAAATAAATTTGGAACTTAAAAAAGAACAGGGGTGTCACATATGCCTACTTGCAATACTCCTTACTATAGCTCAAACTAGATTAAAATGTAATTGGTAAATATTTAATCAAATAAAAAAATATAATAAAACAGATAACATTGCATTTGAAAATGAAGTCTATATGTGCCCCACAGGTATCCTTCTGTATGGATTATTACTATCCCTCATTCTCCATTTGTGAAAATGATGCTACTTCTGCTAGAATATTAAGCCAAGTTTGATAAGAAATTTTATTGGGATTAATATAAAGTTTTTTTTCTTGGGTTTAGGAACATCAGTTTCATGAATACAAGATAAGGGAGTTATGGATAGATAGCAATTGAGATTGAAGGGTAGTTTAGTAGACGTAAATTCATTGAGTTGCGATATGATGCTCAGAAAGGCAAATGTGATCTCAACTTACATTCAGAGAAGTATAACAGAAAAGTAGGGAGGTGATGGCTCCTCTGTACTCTATCTTGACCAGACCACTTTGAGAATGTCATGTTTGTTTTATCTTTTAGCAGTTAGTATGTAATCCTTGCCTTGTTCAGCAAATGCTTAAGCTGAATTGAGTGGGTTGATACTATAATAGAAAGCTAGGTCTGGAGTCAGATTTGAGTGGGTTGATACTATAATAGAAAGCTAGGTCTGGGGTCAGGACCTGGGTTGAAATCTCAACTCTGACACTACTTATGATTTTGAGTAAGTACTTAACATCTCTAGCCTTATTGTTAAACTATATCTCTATATCTTATGTAAACACTGAACAGCTATATATCTATAAACTCAGTTCATGCAGATGAACTATATCGTCAAGTATTTAAAAAGTTGGCAGATGGGATTGTTGGACCTATCTCATCTTTGGTTACTCAGTCTTTGAAAGATGATGGAGAATTAAGGAAATATTGAGAGAGTAGAGGATTGCAAATATCCTAATTTTCATAAGAGAATGACAAACTATAGGCTGGTAAGTTAAAGAGAGTGTTTTGTGGGTATTTACTAAAGGAATAGTTACTACAAAGAACCAACACAGTTGCATCAAAAATAGGTCAGACCAGGTAAATGTGTGTATGTTTGTATTTTTTTGGGATCAAGTTATAGCTCTTAGATTTTTTTAAAAAAGAATTTGTCTCCTCTTGAGCACCAGTAATATTGTTAGGGCTATTTGGAACTGGGTTAATATATACACTAAAGTGTTAATGGTTTGAAGGAAGTCTCTGGTAGAGTGCCCTATGAATTTGTGCTTGGATCTGCATTGGTTAACATTTTTAGTTGTGGTTTGGATAATTAATCCAGATTCAGAAGTCAAAAAATTCTTGAGAGGTTTGAGAGAATTGTCCCAGAAATCATATCACCAACTCTGTACTTCTGCTAAGAGTCTCTTTTAATTTTTAAAACTGTTAATTCTCTCATCATATAAATTATACCTCTTTTTTCTTTTCACTATGTATTTTTCTTTTGGGTAGCAGTATTGTTCTCATCAATTAATTCATTCCCTATAGGTGTTCCTGATACTTGCCATTTTTAAGTTCTGCTACTCTGATAATCTCCCATCCCTCCTCACCCCCAATGATAAATATTGATGGTTTTCCTAAGAAGGAAGCTGTTAGGATTACAAACCTAAAACCAGAAGAGACATAGTTTAAACCTTCTCCTTTTGCTGATGAAGAAAATGTGGCCCAACCAAATTGGTTTCCTAGTTGTTAAGAAATTTTAAAAATATTAATAGTACAAGTCATCTATTAAGTATCTTATAGCTTTTGTTAGCTGTGGAAATAATCACTAAAGTTCTCCACTTTAATTTTGTTTTCTGCTTTTATTTTTAAAAATAACTCTGGAAGTGTCCCTGAAATCATGCCATATTTGTCAAATTAATAATGAAAAACTTGTCAGTACTATTATAATGGAACTTGATTACATTCCTTCTTAGTTTAAAAGCCTTACATTCTTCCTCAATAAAACTCTTCCATATTTAAGTTTTAGGTTTTGTTATGTCTCATTAAATCTCAGGTAGATGATAAAATGGGAGATTGTGGGCTCTCCCTCTTCTTTTCATAGTTTCATTCTGGACATTAGCCTCTTGACCATCTCATCTTTGGAATGGAGCTAATAGTGATTCACTTTTAGAATTGTGTGAGAGTGTGAAAAAAACTTTAGAAAAGTATGAGAGCTTTAAGTGAAACTGTTACATCTAGAGGGATTATTCTTTCCTTATTGAAGTTTTCCCTTCTATTAGTGTTGGCCAGCAAGTTGCTTCAGACAGTCTTAAAGATGTGTCTTTAAATTATCACAAGCACTTAGTGTCTGTCTCTGTGTCTGTCTCAGTCTTTCTCGCTCCCTTTCTCTCCTCTCCCTCTCTTCTTTCCCCCTCCATCTCTCCCTTCCTCCTTCCCTCTCTCCTCTATCCCTTCCCTTGCTCCCTTCCCCTCTCCCTCTTCTCCCCTCTCTTCTCTCTCTTCCTCTCTCCCTCGATGAGGCAATTGAGGTTAAGTGATTTTGCCAGGATCACATAGCTAGTAAGTATTAAGTGTTTGAGGTCGGATTTGAACTCTGGTCCTCCTGAATCCTGAATGCTCTATCCACTGTGCCATCTACCTGCCCCTTCAAGCACTTAGTCTCACAGTCCTACTCAGATTGGGTTCATTCTGGGGTATTTGATTAAAGTATACTGTAGGTGTATTCTTAGTGGAAATGAGTGGATTATGCACTAGAGTTTGAGAATATTTTAATGGTACTGAAGTTTTAGGAAAAAGAGTAAGAAAAACTGGTAGTATCAGCTGAATTTGCCAAATACTTTCATTGTCAAAGATGAAATGTTTAATTTTCAAGCCGTTAATTCTTGTCAAACTGTAAATTGATGGCTGGTTTAAGTCATTAACTGGGCAATTTTTCTTTTCTGTTGAAATGTTTATTTTTATTTTTATTTTTTGGCAAATCGGGTGCCAATTAGAAATGGAGTCATGATTAGGTGATAGAGTACAAGTATAAAGTTGGGGAGTAAATCAGATATATTTAAAAGTATTATAATGAAATTGGATCACCGTTTTAAGTACGATAGATGAACGTGACTTTTTTTTTTATATTTTTTAGTAATGAATGTTATAACTATTGAAGATTATAAGAGCACATACTGGCCAAAATTGGATGGTGCCATAGATCAGCTTTTAACTCAGAGTCCTGGTGACTATATCCCTATATCATATGAACAGATATACAGGTAAGACCATCTTTAAAGGAATGGACTTTTTTTTTTTTAAACCACAATTCATTTATTGGTCCAATTGTAATTTAAATGTGATTTAAATTTTAATGCATTTAAGTCCAGTATTAGGTCAACTCTACAACCCACAGATATTCTTAGTACTCACCCAGTCTTTTTTAAAGGTGTTGTCATAATTCTTTCAACCAAGGTTTCATCTTTCTCTTTTTGAAGATATCACACTTCTTCTCTTTAGAGGTGAAACCCTTTAAATCTTAGTGCCCTTTGCAGTGAATTATCTGATGGCTGACGATTTTTCTGTTATGAGTAAGCTTGTTTCTTTCTAGCCCATAGGGGAACCAGAACCCGGCTGTTTGTTCCTAGATTTATAGGAGTAGCCATTAGGGACATAGCATTCTATCTAAAATGTGTAAACATGCATCTGATTAAGCTTGTATGATATTAGTGAAGATAGATAGTAAACATGTTTGCTGTGTGCCAGGCACTATTCTAAGGAGTGTTGAAACAATACAAGCAACAAGAGTTGAAGCTCTCAAAGATCTTATATTCTGATGGAGTAAGGCCATACATAGGTGGGCCGAGGAAAAGGAAGAAGAGATTGTACAAGTGTAATACTACTACTGACAGGAAGTTTTGGTGATAGTTTGGGCTGGAATGAAATGAAGTATTGCTGGAATTCTTCCTAAAATGGTGTTAATTATAGGGAGACATTGATGAGGAGAGGGGGAACAACTCCAGAAATGAAGCTTCTCAGCTTCATGGCTGTGCTAGGCAAGGACAAAAAGAGTAGGAATCTAGGGACATAATTAATAGTAGGCATTTATTAAGCACCTACTTTGTGCCAGGCACTATGCTAAACTCTAGAGATACAAAAAAGGGAGAAAGACTGTCCTTGCCTTCAAGGAAGTCACCATGAAGCCTAGTATTACCATTTGGATCTAGTCACCTGCCAAGAATCTCAGTTCAGTCTTGCCAGTCCAACACTAGTGTCTTTCCAACTTAATCTTGCTTCCAGACTCTTGGTACTTCAACTGTGGAATCACCCTCTTACATATCTGACAAGGATAGTTGACAGAAATTGTTGTCTTTCAGCCTTATGTTTCTATTAAATACTTTCCAGCTATATTCATTTTCCAAAGATTTGTTGTCTTTTACATATATTACTTATATTTTTCCTCTATTAGTGAGATTCAGACTAGTCTTCCCCTCCCCTTCCCCCATTTTTTTTTTTTTTTTTTTTGGTTTTGTTTTTTGCTCAGGCAGTTGGGGTTAAGTGACTTGCCCACAGTCACATAGCCAGGAAGTATTAAGTGTCTGAGGCTAGATTTGAACTTAGGTCCTCCTGACTTCAGGGCTGATGCTCTGTCCACTACCACAACTAGCTGCCCCAGACTAGTCCCTTTTAATATCTTTATGTTCTCATGTGAAATTAGGGAAAATAATGTAATTTATTTTAGTAGTGCCTAGCATAGCTGATGTCAGGGCACTTTGCTAGCAAGTGCCTAAGTGACTTAAGAAAGAAAAGTTGCTTTATAATCACAACTCATGTTGTATAATGGATAGAATTTTAAAACAATTTGTATGAAAAATTTAATAGTTATTTTTTCACTTTGCAAGTGATTTATAGATATTGAAATGAAGACTCAGCCCTTCGTCTCCATTTCAGCCATCTAGCATGTTAACAATCTAGATATGAGTTAAAAAAAGGAAAGGAACTCACAAAAATAGCATTCAATTAAACAAATATTTACTAAACCTCTAATTAATATGATGAAAATCTAACATAGCCCCCTCCAACAAGGAACTTATATTAAGAGGTATACGACATGAACATATTAATAAACACTTAAATGTCTGAGTGTCTATTCTATGTCTACAGAATGACATAAGAAATTTAACTGGAGGGCACTCATTTTTAGTTGAGGGAACAGGGAAAGCTTCTTGGTGGTGTCTATGTCTAAGTAGGTTTTTACAGGAATGGAAGGACTTCAACAACTGAAAATTAGGCATTTTAGAAATAGGCCCAATCTTTTAAGAACGTAGGGGTTATAGGTAAATTGAGATTAGGGAATGGTGAATAATCCAGTTTGAAGCCTAAACTGTTTAAAGAGCTAACGTATATGAAATAAGACTACAAATAGATTGGACTCAAGTTATGGAGGGCTTTAAATTTAAGACTGAGAAATTTGTATTTTGTTTGATAGGCAGTAGGAAATAATTCCCAAAAGCTTTTGAGCTCAGGAGGGAATAGATTTCTTTGTCAGGGGGTGGAGAATGGATTAGAGAATCAACTAGAAATTTACTCAATTTTCCTAGGATAATATAACGACCTATATTAGATTGGTAGGAACTAAAGTAAAATGAAAGAAATAGTTGGGGTGGTAACTATTGGTGAGGTTGAATTGAAAGAATTTGTCAGCTGCTTTTATGTAGGGGATTAAGGAGGGAGTAGATGATTTTAGGTTTTCAACCTTGTTGAGAATACTAGTGTTGAGCATAATTAATAGGGGATTATGGAAATTGGGGTAGGGAGGAGACACAATTGAAGAGGGAAATGGTTATGTATTCAGTCTTGGAGAAATGTAGCAGTAGAAATTTTGATGATTTTTTTTTTCTCTCTGAAAAGTTTGCTGTAATTCTGTTCATCTGAACTGTGCTTGTTAGAGCTGCATATAGTCTGATTTACTGGAAATGGTGAGGTGATGGAGGTGATGGACAATAAGTATTGCTAGCAACTGTTGATAACTGACAATGATTTAGAAAAACTACAAAAAGATACAATTATTAATGTATAACTAGGTATGTTATGTTGTCTTCCTGAGTTCAAATTTGACCTTAAACATTAACTATGTGACCCTGGGCAATTCACTTAATGCTGTTTTCCCTCAGTTCTTGGTCTATAAAATGAACTGGAGAAGGAAATGGCAAACCATATTTAGGATCTTTGCCAGGAAAACCCCAAATGGGATTGTAAAGAGTGAGACATGACTGAAATACTGAACAGCAGCTCAATTCCAGAGCCAATATTAATGTGCTAAACGCTGCTTTTTCACAAACAGCTATACATTTAATTTGTAAAGTAAAAAATAAAGTAACTTTTAAGCTGCATATTGATTAAAATGAGCTTTGGAGGAAATGGACAATTTTGAAATAGAGATTTCCTAGCATTTCTATTTGTTTGAACTTTAATACATTTTTCTTTGGAAACAGACATTTTAAGATCTTACTGTATTTAAAAAGCTTGTAATAGTTAACTACAAGTTATAGTCATAGATATTGATACCCTTGAAAGAAAAAAAAATCAAGCCTCTTAGTGACAATTACAAGTCTATGTTTCTTCTCCCTCCCCCACCTGATCCCCATTTGATTATGCACAGCTGCCAATATATTTTTTTTAATAGGTGATAATATTAACTTTATATTAACTTTACCTTTCTAAATATTTTGGTATAATTGAATAATATTACTTGAGGGCAAAAGGTAAAACCTATTTATTAGGAGCCAGTTTTTTGAAGTTTCAATTTTCTTTTGTCTACAATTCATTTGCATAGTTACTTTAAATTTAAGTTGCTGTAAGTACCTCACTGTAAAAGCAGTTTTTTTGTTTTTCTGCAGCTGTGTGTATAAATGTGTTTGCCAGCAGCACTCCGAACAGATGTATAGTGATCTGATTAAAAAGATAACTAACCACTTAGAGAGAGTCTCAAAGGAGTTGCAGGTAAGGAATTCCTTGATTTTCCCTCCTCTCCCCTCCCCCCCCCTCCTACCTGTTTTGTGCAAATGGAATAGCATGTGTAATTACTTTAGGAAAGTAATTCATTGAATAGTTCACAATTTACATAATTATTAAGATTTTCAAAGTTACCATGTAATTCTTGGTTTGGAGATGTGCATTTTTTTTTTTTTAAAGTTAAACTATAAATTGTGATGATTTTTATATTGAGTCTCTTCCTTCTCCCTTTCTACTTCCCATTTCCTGTAGTCCAAGATGTGTAATAGAGCCTTAAATGACATTTATTACTATATTTTGTTTATTTAAAAGGAAAAAAAACCCTAGGTATCTAGGTGATGAAGTTGATAAAGGGCTTAATCTAGACTTAGGAAGCCTGAGTTTAAATCCAATCTTAGATAATTACTAGCTGTGTGACCTGGACAAATCATTTTATCTCTGTCTGTGTTCCCTCATCTTTAAATAAACAGGGTAATAATAATACCTTTTCCCCAGAGTTTTTGTGACAATCAGATGACGTATTTGTCAAGGACTTTGCAAACCTTAAAGTGCTATATAAATGCTTTTATAATGGTTAGTTAACTATTTTTAGTTATAATTCCATATCTTGCATTTAAGCTGTTGCCTCCTCTTCCTTTTTCTATTCCCCTCTCCTCCATCTCTCTTTTAACCTGGGTTAGAAGTTGATAGCTTTCTTAAATACCTCTGGGAATAAGTTATATTTAGTTATATCAACATTGAATCATAGATTCTAAATGGAAGGGGTCTTAGTTTAGTTTATTGCTTTTTTAAAAAAATAAACAAGATTGGTGCATTTTGTTTTGATACATTAGGCATATACTTGGAGAACCCTCTTTGACACATCCCTATGACTTACCATAAAAAGAATTGGCAGCACTTGCAATTCAATAAAAAACCAAATCATCAAGCATTTATTTAAGCTCCAGTTATGTGAAAAACACTGTGCTCAGCACTGGTAATACAAACACAAGCATAAAGACATCCCCTCCTCTTGTGGAGCTTATATTCTAATGAGGGAGGATGAGAAATAATAGGAACCTGCAAAGTGGGTGGTTTGAAGAAGGTTGTAATAAAATGGAAGTTCTGGGAGGAGGGACTGAGCAGTTAGAAGGTTTTGAAGGATAATAGAGTGAACTTTCAGAGTAAAGTTGGAATCTGAGAAAACTTTCATCCTGTGCATTAGTGAGAAAAATGTAGAGTCAGTAGTGGAATCTGGAGAAGGAAGGTAACAACTTTTTAATCTTAAGAATTGTGACTTTTTATATAGTTATGCAGGTAATTTAATAGACTTGGGATTTTAAATCAGGGCTTTTTGACTCCAAATTTAGCACTCTTTACATTATTGTGTAACATTGCTTCCAATCTTCATAAATTTTAAAAATTTTTTATGCATTTTATCACCAAGAAACATTTCAGTATATGAACTAAAGTGAGATATTACATAAGAAATCATAAAATACTTTTATGTATAGTTTGTTATAGATAGAAAACAAAGTTGTAATATAATTTCCCTATTTTGTCTCCTTAGAACTTTTGTTTTCTGTTAAGTGTTTTTAAATGCTTTTTTTTTTGTTTGCATCTGTCACTACCATTAACTTTGTAGCTATTATACTTTTTGATCTCAAGATCTTTTCACACTTAAAAATTCAGGACCCCAAAGAACTTTTGTTTATATGGGTTATATCTAACAATATTTATCATATTAGAAAGGAAAGCATCTTAGTATTATTGTAAGAATTATTTTGATCTTGAGGACTTCCTGAAAGGGTCTCAAGAATTCCCAACGGTCCTCCAATGGAGAGCCACAGTGCTGTCTTATCTTCTCTCCACCCAGTAGAAAAGTACCCTTATGACAGGAAATTATAGTCAAGGAAAACAAATCACTGTCCTATTTTGGAAAATGTACATATATATCCTATGTCTCTGGGACAAGTGGCACAGTTAGTGATGGGTCTGAAGTGAGGAAGGCTTATCTTGAGTTCATATCTTATCTTAGACACTAATATAACTGTGTGACGCTGGGCAAGTCATTTAACTGCCTAAGTTTCCTCATATATAGAATGAGCTGATGAAGGAAATGACAAGTCACTTCACTACCTTTATTAAGAAAACCCCAAATAGTGTCGAGAAGAGTTGGACATATCTGAAAGATTGAACAAGTACAAAAATCCTTTACCTCTCTATTCATACCCTTCTGTCAGGAGGCAGGAAACTTGTTCCTTTGTTAGTTTCCTGAAGTTACAATTGGTCATACCTGAGTTCAGAAGTCCTTTTTTTTTCAAAGGATTCCCTTCCCCCCCTTTATTGTTATAATTATGTAAATTGTATTAAATAAATTATTTTACTTAACATTATTTCATGCAAGTCTTTGCAGTTTCTCTGAATCTTTCATATTTGTCATTTACTTTGGTGTAGTAATCCATTCTGTTCTTCAAGTCAGGTATATGTGGGTAGTTCAAGCAATTTTTCTATTTACCTTAGTTTCCTTAGAGGACTATGTTATCTCTAAAATCTATGCTCCTGCTTTGTTACTGTATACCCATTTGTTTCTACTTCTTGCTACTATCAAAAGTATTGGCATGAATTTTTTGGAAGAGCTTTGGAGATCACACTCATAATATATATGATGAATATAATGGTGAAACTATGAATTGGTAACAATTTAGTAAAGCAATTTGGAACTATACCCAAGAAATCACTAAAATGTAATCACTGTTTTAAACTCAACTTATCACTACTAAACATAAGCCCCCCAAAATAAAGGATCTCCAAAGCTCTTTCAACATTTGGAATTTTCCTCGTCATCTTTGCTAGTCTGATGTGTATGTGATAGAATCTTAAAAGTTTTTTAAATTTTAATTATCCTAATTAGTGTAATGGGCTGAGGTTTGAGTTGATGCACTGAGGTCCCAAGTATGTGAGGCTAAATAGTAATTGGGCTATACTCTATTAATATACATGATTGGATAAAGAATGGTCCCTGCCCACTCTCCATGCAGATCCTGATGTGTTGTATAGGAAATGACGATTTTGGTGGGTGGAGGCAGAGAGAGACAGGAAGAGAGAAGCTGGGGGAGATTGAGCCTGGGTTCCATACTCCTAGCTGCTGGTCGTGTGGCTGCTGGTCTAGCTAGCTTCTTGACTCAGCTGCACACATTGCTATCGCTGATTCTCTTCCACCTCTGATCCTTCTTCACTGAGAATAAAGACTGATGATTTTCCCCTAACCTGAATTCCTGCCTCCTGCTGATTTAAAAATACGCGATCATCACAAATTAGTATTTGGAGCATTTTAATGTGATCATTGATAGTTCACATTTTCATATTTGAAAACTGGCTATTTATATTCTTTTCCCACTTATTCAAGGAGAGTTAATCTTGTTTTTATATATTTCTATCAATTCCCTTTGTATTTTGAATTATTATGCTTTTATCAGAGATATTTATTGCAAAGATATTTTTCCAATTTACTTATCTTCTAATTCCAATTGCATTAATTGTGAAAAGCCTTTTAATTGTGTGAAAATGGCCAAATAAAATTGAACATTTTATCTATTATAATCATCTTTAATTTCCTTCTCTAATTTTTTAATAAAGATCATAGATCCATTTAGAATTTATTGTGAAATATGGCATCTAGGTGGTGCAGTATAATTAGAGGTAACCTGGTAATACAGTAGAGAGAACATGGGACTTAGAGTCAAGAAGACTTATTCACATCTGATCTCACACACTTCAGTAATCCTGAGCAAATCACTTAACCTCTTTCTGCCTCGGTTTCTTTATCTATAAAAGAGGTATAATATTATCCCCTCTCACCCAGGGTTGTTGTAAGGATCAATACAGTGTCTGGCATCTAGTAGTTGCTTAACAAATCCATCTTCCTTTCCTTTAATCTTCTCATTGTTTATGGTATTTTGAAAAAAAATTTTTTAATAAGTCATGAATTGCCTTCCAGTTTCCAATATTTACTGCATTTAGAAAACAGTGAAAAATCTTTATTTAAATAAAATATGTTCATTATCAATGAACGTGATATAACATCTCAGAGAATAAGTTGGAGAAGGTGCTCTGCTGTGAGGAGTCCATTTAAACTGACATTATTTTGCTGCTACCACAATGAAATTTTGAGTGATAGTCAAGTACCATTTCTCCCTCCCTCCCCCCTGTGTTAGTTACATTGTATTATAATAATTTAGCTTTCTGGAAAGTCATTTATTGCTACATATTATTAGTATTTAAATTTTTCAGGCTGGTGATGTGCAAGCATTTCAGTACTTGAAGAATACTCAGTGTACGCTAGAGCAAAAGGGTTAACTAGCATTTTTTGTGTTTGTAGCAGGTGTGTGTGTGTGCGTGTACTCGACATACACACACACACACACACACCCCCTGGTTAAAGCATGACCACCAGGAGGAGGTAATCCATCTCAGGATTCTTGAGAGTTTCTTTTTTGTTGATGGACTGACCATTTTCTAGGAACCAGGGAGGAGCTTATTTTCTGGAAAGTTCATTGTATGTGGGGTGAGGAAGGGATAAAGTGTGTATGGATGGTATTGAATATCCTGTGGTAGTATTGTTGACACCCTCTACATTTCCCCTCCTGGCAAAACATGATCCACCCACTCTTGTTATGTCTCTGATTGGACTGTTTCCATTCTCCTGATTATCTCTGAGGCCTTTATATTTTGGGTAGGAGATAGCTTTACAGTTTGATTATTCCTTGTATCTACTCACCCAAATAGTCCTTGTAGTCTTTAGTTACCAACTATAGAAGACTACTATTTTTTCCTACAAATTACATAACATGTTTTTTTTCTCTTTAGTCGTTTTGCACTGTTCTTTTATTTGATTAATGGAAATTTTGTTTATAACAGTTCTAAACTTAATTTTTAATGAGAATGCTGGCTTTTAAGACTAGATACTTAATCTTTTTAGTTATAGCAGCTATTTCTTAAGACTTCTATAAACTTATTTGCTTCCCAAGAGAAATTTCTAACTAATTTCTAATGGTCAAAATTGCTACCTTTCTAGATGTCAGTGAATGAAATATTTCAAAAACAATAATACACTTCTATACTTTGGTGTATAAAAAGTTGTAATTGAAAACTGCTAGGCAAAATATAGTTTGACATGCTTTCTTATAAAGTTTATAGAAAGTAAAATTTCCAGCTTTACTGTTGGCACATTAGATATACTTATACATTGTTATTCTGACTATTGAATTAAAACACTGTATATAGTCTTAACAGTGAATTTAGGATCTCTGTAAGTCTAACATGTGTGTATTTATGAATTATAAGGGCATATTTAAAAAAATTTACAGTTAGAGGGCACTAGAGTGCTGTACAAACTCCTCTTAGTGGCACCTTTTTGCAAAGATATATGTTCACAAGGCTTTTCTTGAAAAGATTTTAGATTGTGAATATTTCAAAATAACTTACTTGTCTTCTTTAAAACAATGTGGAGATTGATGGTTACTTATTAACTGAACATTTATTATTACACTATTTGGTTATTTTTAATATTATCATGTTCATTTGTTTTTCATTTTCCAAGTTCACTTGAAAATTCAATTTTAGATTGTTTTTCATGAAGTTGAAAATTCTATAGCTATAATGCTATTTGGCCTAAATTTGGTAGTATAGTATGTATTAGGAAGCATTTCGGTTCTAATCCAGGCTTTGTGACCATTAATGCAAGATACTATTTTGTGAGTCTTAGTTTTTGCCTCTACAAAATAAGGTAGAATTAACTGTTAAGTTACATTCTGACCCTTAAAAATTTAATGCTTGAGTATTTAGTTAAAAAATGATCTTAATAATTCACATTTATATAGTGCTTTAAGGTTTACAAAACACTTTGCTCAGAATAATTAAGTGAGATAGGTAGATTCAAGTGATAGGATGAAACTGACTCAGAGAGGCTAATCTATTTTAGAAGCATCAAACAGTAGAGTTCAAACCTAGATCTTATAACCTGATTGCACACTTTTTTACTTCACTTTGCTAAACTGAAGGGTGGTTATTAGCTTTGTTACATATACTAATTAATGATCTCTAAAAATGTAGACTATTTTTTATTAAATAGTATATGAAAGTCCTTAAAGCAGTCTCTTGGTCTTTATTCTAGCAACTCTCTGTCTGTTCCTTGCCCTTTCTTCTCTTTTCCCTGTCTCTGTCCCTTGGTTTATGTCTCTCTGTGTGTACTTTCCTACCTCTACCCTTTTCCCTCTCTCTGTTTACCAGAGCTTGTCAAGAATTTTGGGGGCGGAAAGGAAAGGGGAAGGGGGGGAAGAAGAAAAGGGAAGAAATGCACCTTATTTTCCCTATTTACTTGATTACAGTTCTATTTCTTTGCTTTCAGCACCTTATTCCAATGTAAGTAAGAGGGTCAGATAAAAATCGCAAATGGTTCTAGTGTATCACTATCTGTGTCATCTAGAGCAGCACTTGATCATTTTGGTGTGTGGACTATATGAACTTGTTCATTCTTGCTTCCTAAAAATATTTTGTTGGAGAATACTGAACACTGAAGTATTAAATAAAGTAGTCTGAAAATATAACTATTTGTCCAGGAAAGGTACTCTGTTATGTATTCCAGAATACTATAATAAACAGTACATTGAATCTTTCTTTTTGTAAATTGAAAAGCACTGTCTATTTGAAAGTTTAAAATTGGAGCAAATAAGGAAAACTTTGCCATTACTCTCTTGCCCTGCAGAGGATCATAACATACTCTAAAGCTTTGCAAAAGATTTTAAAATACGTAATCTGTTTAACTGTTGAAGCTATTCCAAAACTAGATAAGCCATTAAAGTTAATTTTCAAGATACATCAGCTCACTACTTCCTTGCTAGAGTTTTTAAGATAGCATGGTTTTGTTACAAGTGTCAAGTAAGATAAAATGTTATCGTTAAATAGAACTTTTGAATTTTTTTTTTTTTTTTTTTTTTTTTTTTTTGCCGAAACTTGAAGCTGCTATCTGAAGAAAATAACTTGTTTTTTATTATGGCTAAAAGAGACATTGGAGTAGAGTTTTTATGTTCTGATTATTGAGAGTAATAAGTAAAAATGAAAAATATATTATTTATGAGTGTGCCTGTTTTCATCATCTCTGTTGCTTTGGTATCTAGTCTCCAGTGTTCCTGTGTAGAAAATGCTTAGTTGTATTTTATCAGTTATTCTAAGTTTAATTCTTAAATCTAAAGCTGAAGGTGATAGAGACTATTGTCTGCCATCTAAATTAAAGTTAGAATAGCTAAACTATTAAGGAAAATGAAAAATCTAATCACAAAGAGAATGAGAGAGCTTCTTTTATTTATTGTTAAGATAATATTTGTCACTTTCAGTTAGAATTTTCTCCAAATTTATTGTGATCCATTTTATGGTCTTGAAAGTGTATGTTGATGTTATGTTAACATACAGATGATAGTTTTTAGGAAATATATTTTTATAGTTTTTAAAGTACATTAATTGATATTCACAATAATGAATCTGGAGTCATGGAGAAAAGGTTAATTATGTTGCTGTTTTAAGAAGATAGTAAAACATAATATGTTAGACTTTGCTTAAAATCAGTTTAAATTTAATATATTTTTATGATAAAAGAAAACTTTAGTTATTTGGAAATAATTGGGGATAATGTATTCTCTATAGAAATCAATGGCTTTTTTCTTTTTGGGTGTAAAATATGTGGCTAACAGTTGACTTCACTTCTGAGGTTGATGTACTTGTGTTGTGCCATTACGTCTTTGCAATTTGAGGATATAGGATTTATTTTTTCTCATATAAAAGCAACTGTGGTGGCTTCAGCCTCTATAGAGTTCTTAATGTAGTGGACTTGAGGGCATTTTCCTCTTGAGATAGCATTTTAAAATTGAAGTAAAACAATCTAAAAATCTTGACTTCTTTCGTGGCATATGGTTGAAAAGGTTGATTGCTGATGCTGATGTTTTGGAAGTTTAGAGATTGAGTTTATTGCTAACCTGAGGCTTATATTAATGTGAAAGTTTTTTCCTCCACGGTGAAGAAATTATAGTAAGTAAATTAATAGCAGTATTAATGACATTTTAAATTAGACTTTGCTGAAAAGAATATGTTTTTCAAAAATATGTCATTCTATTATTTTGCTATAATGTAGTAATTCAAATTGATTTTGGTTTTGGTTTAGATTTTATTACACAGTATTGGCTCTTTTATAGTAGGTCATTATTTTAGTCCTCCTAATAACACTTGTCTCAAGTATTGTTTATAGAGTGTCACTTCCTTATAAACAAGTTTTTATAATCTTTGGCTGCCTGCTACCAGCAAGAAGTGTCATAAAAATGATGGTAGATGTATCTGATGGGAAGGAGGAGATGGTTGTCATTAATTTAATGAGAATGAGAATCAACTGGTAGAAAATCAGATAGAATGATATGTTGAAACTCTCATAACATTAAAAGAAAAATACTTTCAGTGAATTAGATAGATTCTCCTTGGAGAAGTTAAATGAAAATAATAATAAAAAAATTGTACAGTATATAAAAGCATAAAGGAATTGTGACATCATATGAAAAGGTGGAATGTGTATCATACAGATAAATCACTGACATATGGTCTTTTATTTTGTGTCATAGTAGAATCAGAATATATTAATTAATGGAACTATGCTCAAAGGGCTGTCAAACTGTGCCTACCTTTGATCCATCATTGTCTTTACATTGGTCTGTTTCCCAAAGAGATCATGAAAGAGGGAAAAGGACCCACATGTAGCAGCCTTTTTTTGTGTCAAGGAACTGAAAGCTGAATGGAGGAGTGGTTGAATAAGTTATAGTATATGAATGTTATGGAATATTATTGTTCTCTAAGAAACGATCAGCAGAATGATTTCTGAGAAGTTTGGAAAGATTTACGTGAACTGATGCTAAAGTGATACTTTCCTATCTCTACTTTCTGCTTTTGTGTCTTTGTTCATGCCGTGTTTTATTGTTAGGATGCTAACCTGAGGCTTATAGTAATGTGAAAGTTTTTTTTTTTCCCCACAGTGGAGAAATTAGAGTAAGCAAATTAATAGCTACATTAATGACATTTTAAATTAGGCAACTGCTTCTTCCTTCCCATCAAATACACCTGCCCTTAAACTGTGAACATTTTATTTATCCTTCAGGACTCCTTTTGTGTGTCACTCCATAAAATTTCCCCTTAATATCTAGTATTTAGTTAGAACACTAAAATTATACTTCCTTTAATGTATTTGCCAGGGTTAGTTCTGAGGCTTACTTAGATAATGCATATTAGATGATTAGATAACATATTAGATAATGCATATTTCAGCCACAAAGTTATATTTTTATTTGAATATATGATCTCCTACTAATTTGTGAACTCCCTAAGGGCAAGGATTGTATTTTATCCTAAGTTTTCTCATGTAATATATTACACAGAGTGGACTATTGAATTGTTTAAAGTGAGTTTTGTGTTAAATGAACCCTAATGATTGAAATGAGCAAGATTATTCTTGTTATGTTAACTAAGTAGAAAATTTTGAACAGTTGAATACAACTAACATAGATTATGTAGACCTTCTCTCCCCCCTACTAGTTTAGGTATTCGAATTGAACTCCAGAATTTGAAAAATATTTGGATTTAAATCTATTGATAAAATAGTATCTTATTTTGTAAGAAGTAGGCAATAATAAGAATGTCTTATTTGTTGACTTTTGTCATTCATTTTTAGTCTTTCTGCCTCATCAAGTCTAGAAAAGGCAGATATACACTCGTTTAAGAAGCTTTGTTCTAGAACACTGAGAGTTTTAATGACTTGGCCAGAGTCACAATCAATATGTGTCAGAAAGTAGAACCGTAGACCAAACTTAATGTCCCTTATACCTTTCCTTGTACTCCCTATCCTTTCCATTGAGAAAGCAAGAAAGCAAAGAAAAATATACATAGTCAAGCAAACAACATTTTTGTATTAGCTATGACCTTCCAAAAGCCTCAATCTCATCTGAGTTCTAAAGGTGGATAGCATGTTTCATCATGGATTTTTTAGAATTTTGTTTGGTTCTTGTGTTTGTCAGTTCCTGTCTTATGGAGTTTTTACAATATGTCCTTATTGGTTAAATTGTCTTCCTAGTTCTGTTCACATGACTATATTAGTTTATACAAATTTTCCCAGGGGTGTGTGTGTGTGTGTGTGTGTGTGTGTATATATATACTTTACAAGTCTTTCTAGGTGTTTTTTTTGTTTTTTTTTTAACATCCCCTTCTTCATTTCTTATAGTAGAATAGTATTTCAACATATTCATATACCGTAACTTATTGAGCCATTCTCCATTTTTAAAATTTATCTTTTAGAGTATATAGACCTGTAGTGGCAGAGTTGAGTAGTTTTTGGAGCATAGTTCCAAATTGCTTTTCAGAATGCCTGGACACTAGTTCTTAGGTCTGCCAATAGGGCATTAGTGTACCTGTTTCTTCTTATCTATCCAGTATGTCATTTTCCTTTTTTGTCAGCTCTGCCAGTCTAATTGTATGGGGTGGTACTTTTTGGTGTTTTTCTGATTATTAGTGAATTAGGGCATGATGATCAGTAGCATAGATTTCTTCCTCTGAAAACTGTCTCCTTATATCTTTTCACCATTTATCAACTGGGGAATGACTCATAATAAATTTGGTTCAGTTCTCTGAATATATTAGAAGTGAGACTTTTTATTAAAAATATTTGTTGCAAAGATTCCCTCCCCCCATTTCCTACTTCTCTTTTCACTTTTTAAATATTGAATGGTAATAGTAATAACAGACATTCTTAATTTACCCCTTGTTATTTCAGAAAGACCTCTAATATCCCCATTGCAGATTGTGCTAGCTTTTGTTTGTAGACATATGTCACATCATTTCAAGGAAAACTTCATTTATTCTTGAACTTTCTAGTTTTTATTTTCAAAATATACATATAAGTAGTTTTCAGCTTTCATCCTTGCAAAACTTTGCATTCCAAATTTGCTTTCTAGTAATTTTAGAATTTATATTGTGCCTTATCTAAAGATTTTTTCATCATATATTAACATAATCATAATGATTTTTGTTGATTTTGTTCTTTATAGTTTTCTTTCTCTGATTTGATTCTTTTTGTTTTGGGAATCAAGACTATATTCATGTAATAGAAAGAAAATGACAGTCAACAATTTATTGGAATTAGTTGTTTTTCAACTGTTTAGTAGAATTCATTTGTAAACCCATGTGATCCTCTGACTTTTTTCCTTTGGAAGTTCATTACTGTCTCTTTCATTTGCCTCTTTTCCCTTTTCCTAATTTCTTTCCCTCTTATTTCCTTTGGGTAAAATGTATTTGTATGTGTGCGTGTGCACATATGTGTGCATATGTGTGTGTACGTGCGCGCACACATGCACTTTCATTTTCCCCTTCAGTTTAGATGAAAATGAGATTGTCATTGCTCTCCTCCCCACTGATTTCTTGTTGTATTGATTTCTACTTGTGTACCCATTCATTTCATAATTTCTCCCCAACTTATCCCCTGTCCCACTGTATTTTTCTTTCTTCATTATCTTTTCTGTTTTTCTTTTGCATCTTTTAAACTCATCACAGAATAATGGAATTACTCCCATGCCCCCTTTGTCTATTTTGATGGTCTCTATGACCATTAATGCTAATAGAGTTTGGGGGGAGTTACATATATCATCTTTCATAAACATTTTAATCTTAAGTACTTTATGATTTTCTGTTTATATTTAACTTTTATACTTCTTGACTTTTATGTTTGTGAGTTTTTTTTACTCAGCTCTGGTATTTTCATTAGAAATGCTTAGAAGCTCTCTATATTGCATCAAAGATCCAGTTTTCCTTCTCTGTCAAAATTATATTGTGTTTTGCAGAACAAGTTATTATTGGCTATAAACTTAGAAATCATTTTCCAAGCTCTTTGCTCTTTTAGATTGGTAGCTGCTAAATCATGTGATTTGTGATCATGCAATCCTGAGTGTGGCTTCTTGAGGTTCTTGAACTTTTTTCTTTCTGGTTGCTTGTAGTATTTTATTCTTTGACCTCTGAGCTCTTTTTTTTTTTTTTTTTTTTTTGTATCAATATTCCTGGTGTTTTTTTCTCCCTTTCCCTATAGGGGATTCTTTTAGGAATGGATTTTGACATTGCTCTCCATTTTTATTCTGTGAGACCTTACATGATTTCCAGAAATAGGGTGTATAGGCTCTTTGTAGTCTTGGATTTCAGATAATGCATTTCTTAAATTTTTTTCTTCTTCTTGATCTGTTTTGTAGGTTATTTTGCTGTGAGATATTTAACATATTCTTCCTCCCTCCCATTCTTTTGAATTTGTTAAACTATTTCTTGATGTTTTCATGGAGTCAGTTTTTCTTTGGTCAATTCTAATTCTTAGTGCTTTTTTTTTTTTTTTTGGATAAAGTTTTGTACTTCTTATTCCAAAAATTACAAAATTCCCTTTGGTCAGAGTCTTTTGCCCTGATTCCAATACACATGTCACTGGACAAGAGATTAGAAACATAATGTCCCCAAAGCCAATTTGCATCTGTCCTGTGATCAGAGCCACACAGCTGCTCTTTGCTTCCAAATTCCTTCTTTGCTTATTTTTCAGATAGGGCCTGCTAGCAGTTACTTTTATTGCTGTAAGGTGCAGCTCCCCTCCCCTAAATCTGACTGTAACTGATGAGTGCTACTGAATGGGACCTGTTTATGGACCTTGTACTAATTCAAAAATCTCTATCTCCCCAAAAGAAAATAGCAGTAGAGCTTTCTCATGTTTAGTGGATATTTAATATTTATAGATTCTTTTCAAGTTATGGTCACTTAACTTTTGAACCAATAGTTCATTGTGCTCATTTACCTTTGCTCTTTTGCCCTAGAGAGCAATCAGCCTGTCCTGGGTTAAAAAGTACAATCTTAGTGGTTGATTAGTAGTAGTTCTAGGGATTCTATCCTACTCGGCCATATTTGTGCAATATTCCCTCCTAAAATTTACCTTGGGCTATTTTTTTTTTTCATATACATACATCCCTTTTAGACCCAATACTTTTTCTTTTAACTTCTCCACTGTTTTCTTAGCAAAATTGATTCTCTCTCTGCCATAGAAAATTGATAAAGCAATTCAGACAAAACATGAAAAGTAAATTATTTTTGAACTGCTAAATTTGAATACCCTGAAATTAGAAAGAATAAAAACATTAAAAATATTTACATTTAAATATACTTCTTAGGTGGAAACATATGGGAACAAGGTGAATTGAAAAGATCAGCTGCTCAATAGATTTTCCTTCTTTTTGCCTCTTGCTTGTTTGAGGATAATTTTCTTCAAACTTATTACATGATGAAAGGCTATCTGACATGTGTAGGAAAGGTTCTCTCAACTATATAATGGGGCAAATGGTTTAGAGAGTAGAAAATACTGCAACTTAAGTGCTGTGATTTAATGTTTTTACAAATGACATATGTGTGTTTTCTGCTAATAAGAATTTGATTAACAATAAGAAAATCAAGAATTAATTAGGTAAATTAAAATATTGGATTAATACCGTGTAATTTCATGAATGTCAGTTTCACCATATTTTATAAATAGTGAATTATATAAAGCAAAAGTATTCCAACATTTTAGAAAACAATAGTTCTATATTGTACTGGTTGTTTCTACAGTTTATTACTGGTGTGATCTTGGTTCAACTTTTTTATTTTCTTCAAGCATCACTTCACTCATTTGTAAAAATGATTTAGATTGTCTGAGTTTTCTGCCAACATCTATAATACCTACGTCCTTGTGAATTTCATTTCAAATTTTCAGTATAGATACAACATATGGCATATCTTATACTACCCTCCATGTGGTTGAATAAAACAGCACTTTTATTATCTCTTTAAACTGTAGCATTTAAACATAGAGATTATCTTTAAGATCATTTAATCTACCTTATTCTGTGGATAAGAAAACTTGATATCTGCAGAAAATATGTCCTGATCAAGATCACAAGCCAAGCCAGAATTCTAACCCATATTTTATGTCTCCAAAATATTGTGCTTTTCTCATGATGTAATATTTTCTCATGTGTACTATGTAAAGTAGCAAGCTATTTTATATACTATGTCTTCAGCTATTATTTTTGACTTACAGAGAAACACATATGTCGTGGCTTTTAATCTTACCTTAAAACCAAGGCAATTGATTGGAAATAGCTGTAGGGAGCTGAGGAAGCAAGTTTAGATTAAAAAATATAATTGCCTAGGTCTGGGTCTGCATTAAGAATCTTTGCTGATGGTAAGCATGTGAGTTTTAAATTTCTGAAGCAGAGCATATAAAGTAAATGCAGTATGGTAAATCAGTGGTTATTTTAGGACATAAAAGAAAATTTTTAGAATGAGATTGATTTTATTGTAAAGGAAACATTTTTTTTTTTAATTTATTTTTTTAAATAGCCTTTTATTTACAGGATATATGCATGGGTAACTTTACAGCATTAACAATTGCCAAACCTCTTGTTCCAATTTTTCACCTCTTACCCCCCCACTCCCTCCCCTAGATGGCAGAATGACCAGTAGATGTTAAATATATTAAAATATAAATTAGATACACAATAAGTATACATGACCAAACCGTTATTTTGCTGTACAAAAAGAATCAGACTCTGAAATATTGTACAATTAGCTTGTGAAGGAAATCAAAAATGCAGGTGTGCATAAATATATAGGGATTGGGAATTCAATGTAATGGTTTTTAGTCATCTCCCAGAGTTCTTTTTCTGGGCATAGCTGGTTCAGTTCATTACTGCTCCATTGGAAATGATTTGGTTGATCTCGTTGCTGAGGATGGCCTGGTCCATCAGAACTGGTCATCATATAGTATTGTTGTTGAAGTATATAATGATCTCCTGGTCCTGCTCATTTCACTCAGCATCAGTTTGTGTAAGTCTCTCCAGGCCTTTCTGAAATTATCCTGTTGGTCATTTCTTACAGAACAGTAATATTCCATAATATTCATATACCACAATTTATTCAGCCATTCTCCAACTGATGGACATCCATTCAGTTAAAGGAAACATTTTTTAAAGAACAACTGTTTTCTCTATTTTGAAAGACTATGGGATAAAACCATTTTTAAAATATATATAATGAAATTCACACATACTGATGTAATATCAATAATTACAGAACCAGTATAATTTGGGCTATAAATTTGAGTAACTAAACCATGTCTGTTATTTGATGTCCAAATGAGCTGATTTCTTTGACTTTCCTAATAATTTTAATATTCAGAAGTCCAAATTCTAAAATATTGTCATTTATTGAACTTTTCAAAGGTCAGTACTTTTCAGAGGCTTTATCTTTGTGTTACTGAAGCAGTCTCCTTTCAGTTTTACTAATTTGAAGGAATATGAAAATGAAAAGTAAAACTAGAAGCAACATATATAATTGTATAATCATTGCTGCTTTTAAAAAAATCTTATAAATTTGTGTGTGTTATACGTATATACATATACACAAATCTAGGATATAATTTTAAACTTATATTGTGATGTCAGTATAAAGGACAGAGCTACAGTTAATCCTTTTATAGTAAATTGCTCCATGTAAAATGAGAGGAAAAATATGAGATAATTAATATGTTTTATTTTGTGATAGTCAAGTGCAGAGTAGTAATTAAGAATATTAGCTAGAAAACTTTAGTTTAAAAAATCAGCTTATTAAAATTAACATTTATTTTTATGAGCTGTAATTAAAATCCATTATGTTGCTTTGAAAATGTGATAAAATTTTTCTTTTGCAGGAAGGCATTCTTGATGCCTCCCTTGGCTTCTGTTCTTTAACACTTGGGATCCACAGGTAGTATCTTGGAAGATGGGTTAAAAAACAGAGTTCATAGGTTAAATGATGTGGCTGATTTTTACAAAATGTAGCCATTTCAATAGATTGATAATCTTTTATTGTAGAAAGATGTTAAGAACTTATTTTATTTTATTTTATCTTTTTGCTGAGGCAATTGGGGTTAAGTGACTTGCCCAGGGTCACAAGACTAGGAAGTGTTAAGTGTCTGAGGTCTTAAAAAATCTTCCTAGTAGAGAGAAATGTAATCAGAGATAAGATCAGCTTAGAATATAAAGTAATTTCATAATATTTTTACAGATAATGATGTATTTCACGAATACTAAATAAAATAGATACAAAAAAATTATTACTTTACAAATAATGATATTGATTAATTATAAACAGTTACCTCATGAAACGGTGGAAAATAAGACCAGTGGCAAAAAATCCAGGAAAGCAAAGGCAACCTGGGGTACTTAAAGAGGCAAATGGAAAACATGGACAACAATTAGAAGAAAAAAAAGGGGGGGGTGTAAACAACATTTTTACAATTTTACAGTCAAAGCCACTGGCACTGGAATTCTAGTATAATGCCATATTGCTTATACAAGGTAACTATAGCAAGAACTAGCTATCAAGAACAAAGATGAGAAAACATCCACTTAGTAGGATCAAGTATTCATAGATGACAGGCATTGAAGTTTCCATTCACTTGGTATCTGAAGGAAGGAATATACCAAAGGTGTAGAAAAAATTCTTTATTAATATCAAGAAGAAAATATCAAATCACTTGGCAACCAAGAGAATATTAACAACTATTGACCTATATTATTATTTTATCATTCTACAAAAACTTTGAGGAACATATGCCCAAGATATCATGAATATGAGAGTATTAGGGCATAGACAGACTTTCACAAGTTCTACTCTGAACCACATCTTTATCATTCATCTTCATGGATTTACCTGAATGATGTAGAAAATATAAGATTCCACTGTAGTTATTATTGATAATGAAAAGGCTTTTGATTCAGCAGAACAAAATAACACTAAATATTTTCTTCCAGTAATTATATAGCATAAACTTTTCAGATTTCTTGAAAGGGTTAGAAATAACTACTGACTTTCATTGTAATCCAAAACATCAGGCAAAACATAAAACAGGGAGTAGATGTATTCCTATCAAAGATAATTGATACTGTGCTTGAGGAAATGTAATCTAGGATTTGAAAAGGGATTCCTTGTGATGGTGAGATTCTCTACATGTTTTTGTTTATAAATTATATTGTGCTGCTTTCATCAATTTTCAGGAACACTCCAAAGCTTCCTTGAAGATAATTTGGCCTGGTTGGCTATACAAGAAAGACTAAATAGATAAAAAATGTTTAGATTGACTTTTTGTTGCTTTCTTTCACTTAGCACTAGGTAGCACTTCAACACTATACTGGGGGGGTCATTTCAAATAGAGAAATTGCCATAAAAAAAAGCACAAAAATTTTGAAACATGGCAATAAATGGATTGTAAAAAGAACACTTATTTACAGTATGAGAGTTAAAACAAGAAAAAAATGTTGCCTTATTTAATCTCAATATATCTACCTTGTACATCAAGTAACTTAAACTTTTTTGTTTCACTGGATGTAACTGAAAGCACCATATTGATTTTAAGATTACAAAATTTAGTGAGTAAATGAATTTGCAAATAAAGGAATCTGTAATTCCTTATTTCTTCCTAATCAGCTATGCTTAGTAATCGTTGATACATGAAGTTTTTGTCTTAATTCTTGGTATCATAATACAAGCTGGTTACTCTTTAATTTTTCAACTCTATGGCATAATTATTAATGAATAATTTATTAAACTTTTTGTATTATTTGTAGAAGAATAGATCTGTTCCAAGAAAAATTGCTTTATTTATACAACTAGATGGTCTGATACATTTATAAAAATATGAGATAAAGTTCTCAGCTGAGGTATTCAGAGAGGGAGATATGGGAGATTTGGAAGAGCCACTATGGTGAGTGGGATAATAGATTAATTAGGGAGATGTAAAAGGATTATTTAGCATCAATAAAGGCCAAGTTGGGGTTATGTAACATTAATTTGTAGTGGACCCAGTCAGCATAGATGTGTGATTTTTTTTCTCCATCTTCATTTTATAGCATGTCTATAGGAGCAAAAGGAATGGTGGGAAAGACCTAAGGCTGAAGCTTAGCAAAGTACAGTTGGCAGTATTATAAGAGGACTAAAGAAAAAGTATAGAGTTGAATTGATTCATCAAAAGGGATTAAGATGAGGAAAGGAGAATATATCTAATTCAGGGGAATGACTTGGGAGAGAATTGGGGGATACTGTTGATGAATTTATATTCTCATGGGAAAGACAAGTATGTATATATGAAAAAAAACCCCTGCATAAGTTCAAATATAAATAAAGTACTTAGGGAGGCAAGGTAAAAACAGTCAGAGACATTAGGAAAGGCTTCACGAAAATGGTGCTTGAACTGTATTTTAAAAGAATAAAGGAATTCTGAGGCAGAGCAAAGGTAGGAAGTACATTCTAGGGGATGATCCAGTTAGTGATTTCATCCAAAGAGATCTCAGTAATAATACCTTTCCATTTTTCACTTTATGTTAGAATCTCTAGTTTGTTCATTGCTTAAACTTTGAGATTTTATGCATATGTATAGGAAGTCATGGGTTTTACTACTTAAAATTCTTTTTTGGATTTTATTCCTGTGAATTTCTGAGTGTCACAATCATTCTTCCCTCTGAGATCTAGATTGTCTAATTTAGGAGATACACATAAGCAGTCTTAACCATTCTTTTTAGTTTAAAGGTCTTTTGATTAGGTTTGCAAAGTCACTTGGCAAATTTTTTTTTAGGCTGTCTCTGGCCAGAAATCTGTTAGCCTTAAGCTGGAAGTTATGGCCTGGAAATCCAAATGCCATTATCAGATGTAACTTTCTTAGTCACCTATTGATTTTCCAAATATAATTTTTTTTTCCTTTTCTCTATCTTTTCTTTCTTCCCTGTCTTTTTATATAAATAGTATTTTATTTTTTCAATTACATGCAATGATAGTCTTCCACATTCATTTTTTTATAAGATTTTGAATTCTAAATTTTTCTCCCTCCCTTTTTCCTCTCCTCCTCCAAGTCGGCAAGTAATCTGATACAGGTTTGTATCTCTTGTTTCAATGGATGACATTGAGGAAAATATAATCTGCCCTATGATCTTCAGTTTCTTGGCTATGGTGTCATGATAGTAATGTATTTTGATTAATACTATTATGGTAGTGTCCTCTGTGTCTCCAGAATTATCAGAAATGGGTGGTTTATCTGTTTTGTTAAGTTTTGGTGGTTCTGTTTGTCTTGGATATCAGCTTTAAGAGAGGAAATATCTTTTATTGTTATATACTTAAATTGCTGTCTCAGTGTCTTTGAATAGGGAAATTATCAACTACTACTAATTCTTCCTCTTAGTGGGTGATTTTTTTACCCTGAAAGCTTTTGTGACTATCAATCTTAGGAGGACGAATAGCTTTTATTCCTTAGAACTTCAAGATCTCTCCTTTTCAAGAAGAGATCTAAAATTTCCTTTTAAGCTTAAAAATTTTAAAACTGTCCTTTTCCTTTCTTTTGTCCTCTTTGTAATATTCTTGTACTATCCATCATTGTGAAAAGGGTCAGATCTTTCCTTCATTTCAGATACTTTTTTTTCCCTTCATCGAATCCCTCCTCATTTTTACCTTAGGAAACTTACATTCTCCCTAACAATTTACAACTCCAGGAAGGTAGATCAAACTACATGTTGAACACAGCAGAATAAAACTATAAAATAATTAGTGCAAGTCGCCACACACTTTCCCCCATTTTCTATTGCCTTGAGATTTTTTCAGCCCTTTCTTTTATTGTAGTTTAATCCTAAGCATCTGCCTAAAATTTATTATGGACCTCATGCAAATTCCTTTGTCTGAACTCGAAAGTAAAACCTACCTCCTTTTGACTTCTCCAATCTGTTGATTGTTAACAGTTTGCCTCACTGGCCATTCTGCCAATTTGTATTCTTTAATTATATTTTATTCTGCTTTTGTTTGCCTTTATATTATACTTATTGACAGCTAGGTGGCATAATGGATAGAATGCTAGACGTAGAGTTAGGAAGTTGAATTCAAATCTCGATTTAGACATTTGGCTAACCTTTTGATCCTACTAGGCAAGTCATTTGATTTCTTCATCAGTTCAGTTTTCTTATCTTTAAAATGGGGATAAATAATAATAGACTCCATCTTCCAGATTTGGTGTGAGGATGAAATTAGATAAAATTTATCAAGTTCTTTGTTCTTTATAGTGATATTTATGTGTTAGCTATTATTGTTGTTGTCTGTTCCTTTCTGGTTGGTATCTGGTTCTGGGGGATTGTCCTTTAAATTTTTTCCAAATTTCTCTTTACTGAATTCAACCTACCACTGTTTCATTATTTCAAATCTTTCTAAATCACTTACAGAGTTTTCATTAAAAGTTTTTTTTTTTTTCCCTTTTCTTCAACCTTTCTCTTACAGAAACTAGATCGAGAAAGTAATTGAAAAATTCAGCATGATAATTTTGGAGTTTAAAGCTTTGTCTTCTTTATATCTCAACATTTTTGTTTTCTTATGAACATTTTTTAAAAGTTTCATTGATTTTCTTATTTCCTTTTTTTTTTTTTTTTAAAGTAGTATCACTGTCACATCCCCATTGTGTGTGAATGGTCTCCCCTTGCTCTTCTCCCTCCCCTCCCCCCAACTTCAAACTGAGCTATCAAAGTTGTCTTTGTGAAGCACAGGTTCTGTGTGGCCACCTATACACCTTTCTCCTCCTCCTTTCTGTACATTCCTTTGGCTCCCTGTTAAATTACTATCAAATATAAAATCCAGTTTGATAGTAAGGCCATTTATAATGTGGCCAATTCCTACTTTTTTAGTCTTCTTACTTCCTCTCCATAGTGCCTTTCTTCTGAAATTACCTCCAGAAGGTATTTATCTTGAATGCACATAGATATTTGCATATTGTCTTCCCCATTAGATTGTGAGCTCCTTAAGGACAGGAACTATTTTTATCTTTATTTGTATCACTGGTGCCTAAGAGTGCCAGGCACATAGTAAATGCTTAATAAGTCAATCTTTTTTTTTTTTTTTTAATATTATTTCATCTTTCTAATTAAAAAAAAATTTTTTATAGCTTTTTATTTACAAGTTACACGTATGGGTAATTTTACAGCATTGACAATTGCCAAACCTTTTGTTCCAATTTTTCCCCTCCTTCCCTCCACCCCCTTCCCCAGACGGCAGGTTGACCAATACATGTTAAATATGTTAAAGTAGAAATTAAATACAATATTAGTATACATGTCCTAACAGTTATTTTGCTGTTCAGAAAGAATTGGACTTTGAAATAGTATACCATTAGCTTGTGAAGGAAATCAAAAATGCAGGCAGACCAAGGTAGATGGATTGGGAATTCTTTGTAGTCGTTTATAGTCATCTCCCAGAGTTCTTTCACTGGATGTAGCTGGTTTAATTCATTACTTCTCTATTGGAGCTGATTTGGTTCATCTCATTGTTGAAGAGGGCCAACGTCCATCAGAATTGATCATCGTATAGTATTGTTGTAATCAGTCAATCTTGACTTGACTCCAGATTAATTGTTCCCCTTCCTCTCTCCCTCCTCCCCCAGTTTTATAATAGCAGTTTGAATGGCATGGCAATGGATTTGCAAGTTAATTTAGGTAGTGTCATTTTTATTGTATTGATAAAGCCCAACCAGGCATGAGCAGTTAATATTGTTTTGATTATTTAAAAATGTTTTGAGAGTGGGAGTTGTATTTTTATATAAATTATACATAAATTTTTATAAATCCTGTGTGTGTCTTGGTAGATGAATTCTCAGGTATTTTGCATATTTTGTGTTTGTTTAGAATGGAACTTTTCATTCTGTCTCTTGCTCTACAGGATTTGTTGGTGATTTACAGAAAAATTGGTGATTTGTATGGATTTATTTTATATCCTGCTTTTGTGAAGTTAGGAATGGTTGCTATTAATTTTTAGTTGAATCTCTGGTGAAATTAAACCATTATCATCTGTTATTTTTTTCCTGTGTCCAAAAATGTATTTTCCTAAATTCTTTGTCTTGTTTTACAGTTTTTATTTCTAGAACTACATCAAATTATAGAATTGGATTAAGTTTTATTTTATTGCTGATCATCTTATTGGAAAAACTTTTACTTGTTATGGGTGCACTTGTGCCTATAATTTTTAATGTTTTTTTTAACAGAAATGGGTATTTTAGCAAAAGCTTTTCCTACCTTTAATTATATAATCATATGATTTTTTTATTGTTTTTTTAGATAGCTAGATGGCGTAGTGGATAGAGTGCTGGACCTGGAGTCAGGAAGACATGAGTTCAAATCCAGCCTCTAGCTGTATGACCCTGGGCAAGTCACTTAATCTGTCTGCCTCAGTTTCCTCATCTGTGAAATGGGGATAATAATAGCATTTATCTCCTAGGGTTATTATGATCAAGTGAGTTATATATGTAAAAGCACTTAACAAACTTTAGAGTGGTGTATAAATATGATCTTTTAACAAAATTAATATATAATATACTGTTTACATACACATACATACACACACACACACACACACACACACACACACACACACACACAATTTCTCATCATGAACCAGCCCTGAATTCTTGGGTATTAAATGCATTTTGGTCATAGCATATAATATTTAAAATACATTGTAGTCTCTTTGCTAATATTTTATTTAGTTTTTTTCTGTTGATATTATTCAGTATAGTCTCTATTTTTCTTCTGTTTTTATTTTACTAATTTGTCAAGATTATTTTTTTTTCCTAGAAGAAATTTTATGACCCTCTTTTTGCTTTGTTTTAGCAAAAAATTTGACTCATTAGAATTTTTCTTTGATTATTTAATATAATTTCTTGGTGAAGCTATCTGGTCCCAGGTTTTTTCTTTGGGAGCTCATGTTCTTTTTCTGACAGTAGATTAATAATACATTGTCTATTTTTATTTCTGATAATCTGGGTATTTTATATTTTTTAAAATGATCTGCTTTATAGGGTATCAATTTTATTAGCATGTAATTCAGAAAAATTGTTTATAGTTTCCTTTTCTTTGCATTTATTGTGAATCCACTTTTGCTTGTTCATATTAAAATTTTTTTCTTTTTTTATTGTCATATTAGATAAGTTTTTTATTTCACTAAAATATTGTCTCCATTTAATTTTTTAAATGATTTTTTGTTGATAATTTTGTTTATTGTTTTGATTTCTCTCTGTGTGTATTAATGTGAAGTTTTTTAATTTGTTGCTTTTTCAATTAAAAAAATTCTATGCTCGGTTCACTGCTCAGTCCTTTCGATTTTGTTATGAAAGTATTTAGAAATATAAATGTGACCCTTAAATCTCACATCCTCCCCAATTCCTTTTTGTTTTCTATATTATTATGTCTTAATTGATTAATTTTTGAATCAACAATATTTAAGATTAAATTATTTAGCCTATTTAAGAGAATTATTTTGTAATCAGTAAAGTATATTTTAGTTTTTCTGCTTTTCCTAATTTGTTTGAAGTTTTATTGCCCTGACACATGCCATATTTTATAAATGTTGTCATCCATAGCTAATGAATATGGATAGTTCTTTCTGTTCCTACTTAGTGATTAGGCAAGATCCATTGTGTCTGTAGTATGAGAATTTTATTCCAATCTAACATCTTTCTTATTTTTTGTTAGGTTTGGGCTAATCTGAAAGGTGATCATTGACATCCTCAACTTTTATAGTTCTTCTGTTTCTCCATGTAATTCAATTAAATTTCTTTGATATAATTAGGTCCTGTACTATTTGGTGTTTATATGTTGTGTTGTCCTTTTTATACTTTTGTAGTTAATGTGTATAGTATATTGTTTTCTTGGCTCTGCTTACTTCACTCTATATTTGTTCATCTAGAATCTTTTCATGCTTTCTTACAACCCAATAATATTCCATTATATTTATGTTCTGTGATTTGTGTGGCTGCCTTCTTGTTAATGCTGCCCATTGATTCTTTTTTGTTTTTCTTTTAAAAAAATTCCCAGTTATGATCCATGCTCCAAAGTTTAAAACGTTTGTTCTTGGGGCTGTTCTCTTCCTCACTTTCCTCTCTTAAATGCCCTTTTCTTTCCTCCCTATTCCTACATGTATTTTTTTTTTTACATAAACTTGTATATATTTAAACCCTTTGTCTGGTCCACATAAGGCTAAGGTTTATAAGGTGCCTGTTTCCTTCACCCTATCCCCCATGTTTTTGTGTACTCTTCTTAGGCCTCCAATTATGTGTGCTAATGGGTTTCTTTCCAGTCTTCCTTGTTTCTTCCCTAATGTAATTCTTTTTCCTTCCTTTTCTTTCCTCTTAAAATCATTAAAAAAAAAAAAAATGAAAACTGCCCCCTAGATATTGTGTGTTGGTCTTTATTAACTACCTCTTTGACCCAGACCTTCTAAATGTGTACTTGTCTTCTCTCCCATTATGTAAACAATCACCTTTAGTCCCTTCTGATTGCTCAGAAGTTGCCCTTTTTGGTTTTTCTTTATTCTTGTGTTTGTTTTTGAGATTGTGCTCTCTCCTATAAGGTAAATTATTCATGGTTGTAAGCAAAGACTTTTACAAGGCAAAAACTGGGGATATCAAAAGAGGCAAAGGATGCTTTAGTTCCTGGTTTGAGATGTGGGGCTAGGGTCAGATTCCACTTCATACTACTATTTCCCCAACGTACTTTTAATTGTAATAGACTTGTTTGTTCCTGTCCTCATAACTAATGCTGATGCTTCTTACAAGACCCTTCTCAGGCTTACTGACCTAGCTTAGGTGGTGCAGTGGATAGAGCCCTGGGCTTGGAATCAGAAAGGCCTGAGCTCAAATTGGACATCAGACACTCCACCAATTATGTGAACCTTTGCAAGTCACTTAACCTCTCTTTAACTCAGTTTCCTTCTTTATAATATGATGAAAATAATAGCATGTACCTCATAAGAGTTTTTCTAAGAATTAAATGAGATAATATTTGTAAAGCATATAGTAGTACAGTGCTTACTATACAGTAGGCTCTATTTAATGTAGTAATGGCAATAACGTAGTTATATTATGAATAATTATTATGACTGTTCTTGCTTTCTTTTTGTATAGACTGCATTGAATGGAAGAGTTTACTATGTTTTGTCCTTGGGAATCTTAATGAGAGAGAGAGAGAGAGAGAGAGAGAGAGAGAGAGAGAGAGAGAGACACAGACACAGACACAGACACAGACACAGACACAGACACAGACTCAGACACTCAATGTGTTAGGGAGCTGGGTTTGTTTTTAGGTACTTTTTAGAATTAAAGAATGTTATTGTGGGAAAGGATTTCAAAGTCCATTTCAGCTAATCTTTATATGTTTTATAGATGCAGAAACAAAAGCATGTTTGTTTCTTTAGCTTTAATTTGATTACTTCTTAAGTTCCTTCATTTATTTTTGTAAGACATTCTGTCCTTATAGGTTTTTGGAGATTGCTAAATAGTTTTTAATTAGAAGTTGTTAACCTTTTTCTTTTCTTTTCTTTTCTTTTCTTTTCTTTTCTTTTCTTTTCTTTTCTTTTCTTTTCTTTTCTTTTCTTTTCTTTTCTTTTCTTTTCTTTTCTTTTCTTTTCTTTTTTTCAATTTCAGTATGTAAACTCAATATTTTGCTTGAGTAGTTTTTTTTTTAAGTTGTAACAAATTCCATTTTCTTTTTATTCTTTTGTTTTTACATTATTGTTATTTTTTGTTTAATATATTTTTCCTCACCAAGATTATCATATAATATGGTATTAAGAAGAGAAAACAAAACAGTTTAATAGAACTAACAAATAGTTAAGTCTTAGTATGTTTGATATTCCACATCCCATAATCCTCTGAAGTTGCAAAGTAGAGGGTTCAAGCTTATTTCGTTATAGTGTTTGATTTCTATTTTAATTGTTCTTTCTGCTTAAATTATATTGATGTATCTAGTATTCTTGGTTCTCTTCACTTTATTTCAGTTCATAGAAGTTTGGCATTCATTCTTTTTTTCTGACATTGGAATATTCCTTCACGTTTGCTTTTCATCACAATTTGTTTAGTTTCAGTTGATGGCATCTATTTTGCTTTTAGTTCTTTGTTACTATAAAAAATGATTCTTTGAACATTTTATTGTCCATTAGACTTAAATTTTGCTTGTTCAGAGTAAATATGTTTAAGAGTAGGATTTCTGGGACATTCTAGTTGCTTATAATTCTGATGTGCTTCTAGAAAAGTCGAATAAATTCATAATGTCACTAGTAGTGTATTTATGTTCCTATTTTTCAGTAATTCTTCCCACTTAGACTCTTTATTTCTTGTTGTTTTTGCTAATTTTCTGGGATGAAAGTAAAACCTCAGAGGTACTCTGATTGTTACAAAACACTAATAGGAGGAATAAAAATCTTGTGTTGCAACCTTATATTCTTTTGAGAGTGATTTCTTCGTATCTTTTGTTTTTCTACTGGGGAATAACTTTTTAATCTTCCATACATCTTTGTTATCTGGTGCTTATGAAATCCTTATGCAAAAAAATTCCCCCCCCCTCCCCCAATATTTTCTTTATTCTGGTTGCATTGAGTTTTGTTACTATAAAATTTTACTTAAATAAAATTTATCTTATTTGTTTAGTACTTAATACCTTTTGAAGTGCTTTTACATATCTCACTTGATTCATGTAAACTGTCTTGTGAGTCAAGATAGTACAAAGGATGTGCCTTGACCCATATCATACAACTAATAAGTGAAGGAGACAGGATTGCAATTAGTTAATTCCCAGAAAGAGACTGTGGTATTGTAGTGAAAACCTAGACCTGGGTTTTGAATACCATTTCAGATAGCTGTGTAACTCTGCCCAAACAGTCTTTTTGAACCACATTTCCTCATCTGTAAAAGAAAAATAAAAGCATCTTCTTCATAGCATTGTTAGGAGAATTAATTGAAATAATTATGAAAAGTACTTAGCACAATCTTACGGTGTTACACAAATATGAGCTGCTATATTTTCTTACTACTATAAAGAGTTCAAGGTTTCTTTATGAAGGAGATTAATAAAAAAAGATAATTGGGTTCTTTGATCAAATGAAGAAAATAATATATATTCTACTTTACACAGCTAATCTCACTTTGTATGAATGTTTTGTGGTTGAATGGGCTAATGAGGAAAGGGCTCTTGGTAAGCCTCTAAGTCAGGTGGCAGCCTGGCATTGCTGTGCTTTCTGTTTATTTATAAAATAATGACAAATGACATTTCTTCAAAGTAACCTATTGAGTTAGGGAGTTAAGGAGATGATTCTCATTCTTATAGAAATAAAGACATTGAGACTCAGGTGAAGTGTTTTTGTACCAAGAATGGCACAGGCTAGTGTCAGATATTAAGACTGCCCTAGCTTCTTAGAGAACTTTATGGAAATGTGTATGTAAGTATTTGGATTATACTTAGAGAAAATGTAAAATGCAAGGTGGCATTGGTGTTATTTCACAGGGGTAGGCGTATGACTTGGAATTTCATATTGTATGGAGTCTCCCAAACTTCTTCACATTTGATTTTCTGCCCTGCATTGGGCAAGATGAGCTGCTGAAGATAGTATTGCAATTCAGTAATAACTGAACTCTTAAACATTATTTTATTTAAACATTAATAAACGTTTTCGATTAGGAAGAAGTCAAATTTTGAATCATGTATATGTTTAAGGTCTTTTAACCAATCTATAAAATTTGTCACAGATTTAGTAGCAAAGAAAGTTCTAACTTTTTTTCTAATGTTTATAATCTTCAAAACTAAAGTTTCACTTCATTCAACTATCAGGTTACAGTACCATTTTGCCTTTGTTTCTTTACAAATCATGGTAAGAGGTCAGCTTGTATCTATAATCTTAATGCTTTTTTCATCTAGGTTTTTACTTAATATCCGGGCCAGAAAAAAGATCACATATTTTTTATTGCTTCCTACAGGCCAGCCCTCCAGAACTCTATATTGAAAGATTTAACTTAGCACTTGGACAATATATGGGAGCATTGCAGAGCATTGTGCCTCTTTTCATATATATGGTAAGTTTAGGCATTTAAAAAAATAAAGGACCTTGAGGAAAAGATATAAATTAGAACCATAATCTGATCAGTGAGAGAAGTACTTTTCCCTTTGAGATATTTGTGGTGTTTTCTCTTTTTTTCACCCCTGTTTTGAAATTGCTAATATAACAACTTTAGAATTTAGAACAAACCACTTGATAATCCGGTAACAACTCTTGAATATCCTTAAAAATCCTGATTTTCTTAAGAAGCTTATAGTCTAGTTAAGAAGATGAGATTTATAGATTAACCAATGATACCAGCAGCAGATGCTAAGTATCAAGTGAGGGTTATAATCTTAATTGCTGTAAAGTAAGGGATGTTAATATATTGTTTCAGTCGTATTGATTTTTGGGTCATAACTACATCTTTTTCTTGGTTATATTTTGTAGTGTTGGGACCTTATTCATTGAAGTGGCATTGTCAACATGATTTGGGCAGCAAGATACTCTAATTAACCAACTATTAGGCAGATAAAAAATATATGCCACATGTATAATATAACTTTTAAAAAGATCTTTAGAAGATATGTAACCAATTTACAGCTATTATTGATTTAGTGAATGTTTTTACGAGTTATGGTTGCTTATGTCATGAATTTGTTTTCAAATTAAATAAAATACACAAATATAAATAATTGTAGTTTAAGCAAAAATGGTGGCTCATAGAGCTTTGTTAATAGAATGTTAAGACAAACTAGTGTTGTCTTTCCTTTATAAAAAGTTGAGTCAAATAATTAAAAACTTCAAATTTTTAAAAAGTTCTCTTTTTTCGGACTATAAAGATGTATTTCTGTTAAAGGATATGGCATTAACTGTTTTCTATGTGAATGATTGGAGAGTAGTTACCTCTTAGTAGAGCTTTGGGGAGAAAAGGTATAGCACCTATTTTTTGTTGTTTAGGGTTGGGATATAGTTAATGTTTTTTTTTTTTTCTTTTTTAAACAATGATAATAATAGCTTTTTTATTTTTCAAAATACATGCAAAAATAGTTTTTAACGTTCACTCTTTTTTTTTAAATTATAGCTTTTTATTTACAAGATATATATGCATGGGTAATTTTTCAGCATTGACCCTTGCAAAACCTTTTGTTCCAATTTTTTCCTTCCTTCCCCCACCTCCTCCCCGAGATGGCAGGCAATATATGTTAAATACAATGTATGTATCCATGGGATATAGTTAATATTGATAGAGTAATAATACCTTCTTGATAAGGAAATACTTTTATTTCCATAAATTAAAACTTGTTATCTCTTGTGCTTTCATGAAAGAGAGAGCATATCAGAAATAGATTGTAGGGCTAGAGGGTATTTCTGGGTGAGAGAATTAGGAGTGAATAGATGTTATAACTTAATTTTGAACTCTATTATATACATAAATGATAATACTAGGAATTAAGAATATAATGTGGTAATTTACAGCTTTAAAATCTGTCTGTGATCCAAGGGCATACAAGTAATATCTTGCTTTTTTAAAATGTGAATTGAAGTTTTATACTTATTGTTTTTATTTTGATGAAGGAAGGCTTAGTGTCTGTCTCAGGGTATGTTATATAAATACTTGATTATGCTTATTATTTCATTGATATGTGTTATCCTTCCAATGTTGCAAATTTCAACTCTTCAGTCCTTCTGAAACTGAATGATTCTTGTCCATTGTCTTCATGTAAAATTTCAATACAGTGGGAGAGGGTGTTCATCCACAGTCTTGAGGGCTATCTTTTTGACCACTTAGTATTATTTTATGGGTGTTCCAGTGAAGCTCATGGCCTGACTCTTGGCTGTCCCTTGCAAATCTTGATAGTGACTGAAACATTCCTTTTTCCAGTCATATCTCTTTAATATTTTCCATAGTGCTTTGCGCATAGAGAACCTAATATTGTAAACACTTAAGTTATTCTATAGAATATAATTGGGAAAACTTTTTTGTTAGGGCATAAACTTCAATAACTTTATAACTTTTCTGTTAAAATCAGAATATTGTATTCCTACTAATGGACATCAAAGTTTAGTGACTTAAAAGTTAAAATTTTAATTGTATAATAACCCAGAAGTGAAAATAAATCATATATATTGAGGTGATTTTCCTTTGGAAATTCTATAAATAAAATGATTCTATTTCTTATTGTTAACACACATTAATATCACAGATACCTTATTTAACTTGAAAGGATGAAAATGCTCATAAAATTAAATAATTTTTTTCTTTAAATATTTATTGAAACAGCAATAAGATTTTTCTTAATATGATTAATTTGGAAATGTTTCTCATGATTGCATATGTATAACTTAGATCTGATTGCTTATTGTCTAGGGAAGGTGGAAGAGGAGAAGAGAGGAATGATGGAATTTTAGAATTCAAAACTTTAAATGAAAATGTTCAAAAATTAGGGAAAAAATATTTCTGTTAATTTAATTCTAAAAATCATCCCTAGTGCTTCATCAACTTTATATTTCTGGAAATGACTATTGGCAGTTATGCCAAAGAGAGATCCCTTGGCCTGGAATGATTCCTGCTTTTGGCCCTCTGCCAGGTCCTGTTAGGGAAATGCAGGCTGATATTGAGAAGAGAATGCCTTCTCAACAGGTAGGGTCTTGGAAGCAGAGCAAGCTGCTTTGAACCTTCTGCAAGGTCCTGTTAGGAAAATAGGCTAGAAAGGTAAAGAGGGGTTAATGCAGAAAAGAGAACGTCTTTTCCTTGTCCGGCTTTGGCTCTCTGCCAGGTCCTGTTAGGGAAATGGAGGCTGACACTGAGAAGAGACTGCCTTCTCAGGGGGCAGAAGGTCTTTGCAGGGAGCTAGTGCCAAGGAGAGAGACAGGTTCCTGCTTTGGGCCTCTGCAAAGTAAATGAGTCCCAAAGTTGCTTCTTTTAAAAGAGATTTGAGATTGAAGTTTTAATTGAATGAGATTACTGCCCCTAGCACTACTTTTCAGTAGAATGGGACAATTACTGGAAGTAGTCCTGAGCCAATCTTCAGCTCAATAGGGGTCTATAGAAATACAGATCTCCAGCTAAATAAGATTACTTAAATTTGAGCTAATAGGGAATGGTCCTGGATTCAACCAGGACCATTCAAGATAACAGAATGAAACCACTTTATCTTGATTTCCTGAAGCAGGCTCTCCCAGGAGAGTTCAAGGAGTTTCTCCCCTTCAAAGAGTTCTCAAGTGTTTACCCCAAAGTCAGGACAGTTTCAGGGTTCCCCCCATCAGCATCAAAGATTTCTTGCTTATTCTCCCAATACTGTACTTTGGTCAGTGCATAGAGAATGAAAGTGGTGTTCTTATATGGATCAATCAAGGGCTTTTTTTGCTTTTGAGTCATCCTTGAAAAAGATAAGCATAGTTTTTCTTAGAAGTTTGATCACATCTTAATAAAGTTTGTTAATTCAAGTTGGGACCAAAGATTTTAGAATAATACATTATTTTGTAATGAGTAGCTTGAAGGATGGGGGAAGGGAGATAGAGAACAGAATGGGGAAGAGAGAAAAGACCCCACTTGAGATTAGTTTTTTTTCCCTAAATGCTGTTGAAACAGTTAAGTTAAATAAGTTGACACAAGTTCAACTCATCTATTGCACTCATCTCTTGTATCCCTTGCCCCCTTCTTTCCTTCTGTAATGCATTTTTTTAACTTGAGAATGATTGGAAGGTTATCTAGAAGTTTCAACTTCTGTTTTCTCCTTTACTGAGAAGTCTTCATTTCTACTTGTTTTGGTCCTATAGAATTTGCCTATGGAATAGAAATAATATTATTTCTCTTAAAATCTTATAGTTGTTAGCATTATTTCATGATGTTGGACAAAGTTAAATGTCTAAAACTTAAAGATGATTTTGGTTAGAAACTAAAGTTAAAGTAAAAAAATTATTTTGTAATGATTATTTGCTTCTAAATGTTGTTATCTTTTTTTGCAGAATAAATTTTACATAGAAACCAAGCTTAACAGAGACTTAAAAGATGATCTTATAAAGCTGTTTACGGAACATGTGGCAGAAAAGCACATTTACAGTCTAATGCGTAAGTAAACATGCCTAACTTATAAAAATTGGGGAGACTTTTAAATTATTTTGCAAAAATTTTCTGATTAAACCTAAATCTTTTGGAAGAATTGTGCTTTCATGATTATAACATTTGTTTTATTTTTGAAAACTGGCAATACTTGGCATCAAAGGCACAAAAGAATAGTCTAGTATTATATTGTTTTAAAACTATATAAAACTAAATCATCTAAATTAGCATGTAACATATTTTAAATTTTAAAATATTTGAGTATATTTAAAATTTTTTTTTTACCTGGTTTAATACCCAGATTACTTGACTTTACTGTTCAGTTCATAAATGCTGTTCTGTTATGTTTTTCATTTTGTATACCATTTTATTCCATAAAGCTCCATTGCTCATTAAAAATTTTCTTTAATATTAAATGGTGATATTGTGAATTAGAAATGAAAGGGAATAATTTTTAGAAAGCATTTGGAGAATAGCTGACTTTCATATATTGCTTTAAATCTTTTGTCTCATTTACAATAGCTATGTGAAATAGTACACCTATTACCTCCATTTTTGCAGATGAGAAAACCTGAAAAAAGCACAGAGATTACTTGCTAATAATCAGCTAGTTACATTATCTTTAAAAAGAAGTTGAAAAGAATTTTACAACTAGTAAGTAATTCTCTCCCTCAGGTCCTTTTTATATATCCAAATGGTTGAAGTTGTGGATCTTAACGTAGGGCTTTTTTTTTTTTTTCTTTTTTTTTTAATGACTGAGCAGTCAGGATTAAGAGACTCAGGCTCACACAGCTAGTGACAAGTTATATTTGAGGTTATATTTGAACTCAAATCTTTGCTCCATGGCCTTCGCTTGCTTTACTGCACCGCCTACCCGTTTTTATTACAGTAGAGTTTTTTGGTTTTCTTTTTAGGCATACAAATTTCATAGAAATGCTCTGGTCTGTAAGAGTGATCATTTCTTTAGCCTGCAGAATTACGTTACATTTTTTACTTTATTAAAGCACCCAGCAAGGAAAAGGTGACCAGATCTACAAATTCAATGACTTAAAGAGTCTAAACAATAGTGATGCAGTTACATTTATTAATTTTTCTTTAAAAAACAACCACCACCACTCATGTTTTATGGACTTAAATCCATTGTTCTTTTTATCTTTGAGCTTATCTATAAGCCTTTCTTTAGAATTTTAAAACATTCTACAGTTCCTCCACACTTACCCAGTCAGTAGATATCCTTTTTTTTTTTTTTCTCCTGTGGAAAGTGGATTATCAAGTCAACTGAATGGCAACTTCTTTTGTAGCTTGAGGTTTCTGTAGAAGACCTACTCATCAAAGATATATTGCTGGGTGCAGAAAATTCTCAGAACCAAATGTCAAAATTGAATCTCTGAGTTTTTAGAGAGCAATTATTTCATTTATTTCATGAATAATTCTGAATACTGATCTTGGATTGCATGTATGAAAATATTATGTTAGATACCTGTAGTATTCTTTGAATATCTGGCTGAGTAGAATAATCATATACCTTTTTTTTTTTTAGCCAGTTTAAAAATTTATATTCTCTTTCAAAAGAAAATAGTTATTTTGGTTTCAACTAGTTATATGCTTTTGGAAATAAGATTATCATAAGGCAAAAGAAGCCACATTGTGATAATCTTTGGGGAATAGGCGAACTAAGATACACATACAAAGATTTTGATTAGCTAATTTCAGAAAGTGTCTGGGGAGATGAGTGTTTTGATTTACAAAGAGATTGATATCATTTTGCACATTAAAATTAGCAAAAGAGTTTACTTGAAGAGACATATGAGATAGGGAAAAATAGAAGAAGGAGAAAAGAAATAATGTCAGGCAAAAGTTTACAGTTCATCTTTGGTTGACATCAGTACTAATAACTGCTTCTTTTACATTAATTTTAAATGTAAGTTATATAAGCACTGAGACTTCAAAGCACTCATATTTATGCCATTTTATTATGATGTCATGAGCTCATAATTATAAAGTGTTTCCTCCTCATTCCCATTTTTCTTTCACACTGGAAAATAGGTAGTGTATTCCCATTTTATAGATGAAACTAACATTTTTAATGTAACATTATATAAACATTTATATAGAGTTAAACGTTGGACCCAGCTTTTGGATCTAGGTTCTTTAACTCCACTACTCTTTCCTATACAACACTATCACCTTTTCTTACTGAATAAATCCTGAGGTGTATTTGTTTTTCTTAATTTTAAAAGAGGCTTTAGTTAAATTTATTTGTGTTTCTTAACTTGTGTTTATACCAAAGGACAGTGTATTTTGAGATGTGTAATTTTTCTATCTAGATATTTATGTAATAACTTGGCAGCACAGTCCAGGCATTTACCTTTGCTTTACTGAAACATTTGATTGAATAGTAACAATATAGTGACAGCAATGTTTATTGAATGCCCATGACAATTGCTGTTCTATTAGGGTAGAGCTAACATCTTGAAGTTTTGGGGAGCCTTTAGATATAACTTAAAATTTGGCATTTAATTTAAATATCCTAAACTGAAAGAAAATGTACAACAATCTCTTTAATGTATAATAGAATCCACTTTCTTGAACATTTGTTATTAATAAATTTGGATAGAACTGTAAAAGTTGTTGTAGCATTAAAACATAGTCAAGATTTTTTCCAGATGAAATTATAATTAAATGACTAATGATATCATATATTTCATTAGGTTAACTTTAAGTGTAATTCGTTGAGCATTTTTTAAATTACAAAAGGCTTAGCTTATCAAAAGATGTTTCTCATATCTCATGAAAAAATGCTTCTTATTTTAAAAGAATATATGAACAGTGATCTCATTGTGTTTGTTGGTTATGAAAAAATTTGCCTTGTTAAAACAAGATGCAACTTTATTAGATCTTTTACAAGATATCTCTTGTTTATGCAGCAAGAAAATTTAGGTTTCTTAGAAAATTTAATAGAAATAATTCTGTTTTCGTTTTTGTTTTTTTTTATTTTTATCTAGCGCGCGCGCGCGCGCTCTCTCTCTCTCTCTCTCTCTCTCTCTCTCTCTCTCTCTCTTTTCCTTGTCATGATTTATTGACTTCACTTGATAGGAAACTTCAATTATGAAAAGATAGGGGATAATGACCTTTTGAGATTATTTATAGTCTAAAATTAAATTCTACAAAATATTCCATTGCTTTGATGAAAGCCCTTTGATTTAGCAACTTATAGTAACATGAGAGATAATATTAAAATGTGATATATGCTAGAATATGTAGCCATTGGGTCATTTTCATTAAGACATTTCCACAGACCCTCAATGTATGTCAGAACGTCTGTCTGTCTCTCTATTTATTTTTGAGGCAATTGGGACTACCTGACTTGCCCAGGGTCACAGAGCTAGGAAGTGTTAAGTATCTGAGGCCAGATATGAACTCGGTTCCTTCTGATTTCAGGGCTGGTTCTCTATCCACTGCATCACCTAGCTGCCCCAGGTGCAGTGACCTTTTGATAGTAAACATCAAGGGAGGCAAGAATCAGGGAGATTTATTCTCAACCAAAGGTATTTATCATTGTGGTAGAAGAAATCCAGCATTCATTATCCAGGTCAAGGAGGGTTTATCTCTGGATGTTGAAGTCCTCAAAATATTCTTGTCTTTGAGTAGCATTGTGCTAATTGGACCAAGTTATGTGACTTTCTGTAATCATTCAAAGAACCATTCCCCATCCAGGGAAGATCAAGTGGATGAAGAGCACCTATTGCTTACTTAATTAACTTGTATTTGGATAGATGTTCAGCAAACCAGAGGAGAACAGGCTGGATTACTTTAGAGAAATTGCCAAGGTCTTTTACTGTTTGCAAATTTCTCATGAAAGTAAAAGCCTTCATATTTTACTTGTGTTGCTATGGAAAACTAAAAATGAACATCACAGAGAGGACAGTATAGGGGCCTATGGTGCCTGCAGCACATGTCTAAGAAGAAACTGAAATATAGGAATAAAAAATGTTTTCAAGGCTGTTCACATAGCAAGAGAAAGGAGTTTGTCAGATAGGCCATCAGCATGTTCCACTGATGCTTTGGGGACAAAGAAAGTAAGGCCTCCAGCAAATTGGATGAACACTGTTGGACAAGCCTTTGTTGAGGCCATGGACCTGAGTAACATGAAATAGATAGGATGGATTGCAGTCTATTTTGGAATGAATTCCCTAATCAATGAGATCACAGAGCCATTTGAGTATTTATTTATTTTTATTTTTATATATGTAATGTAAATAAATCAAGAATTGTTTTCTGTAGTTTTATGCCAGACTTTACAGCTAGTCTTTCAAAACTTACTTGTTTTATTGCTCAGTAAAATTTACTCTGCTATTTGACTTATTTGAAAGACTAGCTATAAATAACAGTGTCCATATTGTTTCATACTTTTGTAACTGCCAAAAAATTACTAAGAGCTTACTTAATCTTAATGGAAAATTAGTAGTTATAATTTGTATGTTAGTGGTTGGTTATCTAGAGTAATTACTCTAATAATTTTTATAATGAATACATTAATGTTAATGAATTTCAGTAAATCCTTATTAATAAAAAGGAAACTTTGAGATAATGACCTTTTGAGATTATTTATGGTCTAAAATTAAAATCTAGAAAATATTCTATTGCCTTAATGCAAGCCCTTTGATTTAACAACTTATAGTAACATGAGAGAAAATATTAAAATGTGGTATATGCTAGAACATATAGACATTGGGCCATTTTCATTAAGACATTTCCAGAGACCCTCATGTATATCAAAATTTAATGTCTCTTTAGTTACATGTAGATCTTTTGTAGAAGTGTTAAATAAGGTTTTCTTAAAGGATACAGGTGAAACAGGATAAACACTTTTAAACAGTAGCTTTGGGGACCAGTATGGGTTTTAGCTTTTGTAACCAATTTTTTTCTTTTTATTTCAGCTTTGCTTTTAGAAGCCCAGTCAACACCATTTCAAATAACACCTTCAACTATGGCAAATATTGTGAAAGGCCTGTATACACTTAGACCAGGTAAACATTACTTTCCTCTGAAAAGAATTGAAAAGATTGAGAGTCACTCTCAACCAATAATGTAATGGTTTAATTTTTAAAAAAACTAAAGATGTATTTTAAATCTTCTCTTCTGTGAAGCTTAATAGGATGTCATTTAATTGTGTCTATTTAATTTGCTGCTTTATAGATTGTTCAAATGGTAGCTATTAGCCAGCACTTAAATGGCACTTTAAAAAATTGCCTATGGTACCTCATGTGATTCTTACAATAGTCTTGGGAGATAGTTGCTATTGTTATCACCCTCATTTTATAGATGAGGAAACTGAGGCTAGAAAAGTTAAGTATCATGTAACTTCCAGAATTCTGAAGTAATTACTTTGAAAAGATCAAATTTTCATTGCCCTTGTGGGGATGAGGTCGAGTAGCTCCATTCCTTTGATTTCACTGGGTTATGGAATGCTGAGGGAGGGAACTCCCTCGACCAATGTCAGCATACAGGTACTCTGCCTCTTACAGTATTAGAGAATTTTCTGGAACCAAGTTCACTTAGCTAGTAAAGCAGTAGCCCTTGAGCCCTGGCTCTTGTTGACATCAAACTAGGGCTAGCTGTCTCTCAGGCATTGATCACTGTGACATGAGAATGGTGATCTAGGCAAAATTATGCTCTAAAGTAGGATTTAGGAAAAGGAAAAATTAAGTGGTAGCAAAAAAAGTCCTTTGAAGAAATGCGATCTCACGTTTCAAATTTTAACTTTTGTGGATTGATATATTTCTTTTAAAGAGTCTTTATATCTTCTTTGCTTGCATATAGAGCTTTTTATCTTACCAGGCAGAAATATAAACTGCTGTTCTGGAAGTGTCAAAATAATGCTGATTTTGAACAAATGTTTCTAGATGCATTAATGTACCTGAGGCCCATGGATGGATATGTATATTTTTGCATGCTCTTCTAGTATATTTGTCCTGAAATAAGAGTAGCATAAATGTGACAGGAACCCCAAAAAAGACTTTATTGAATTTAACAGGCATTTCAAAGGCATTTACCATGCCCAAACCACTGCACTAGTCACAATAGAAAATGCAGAAATGAATAAAAACATGGATCCTGATGTCATAGGACTTAGTGGCAAGATAGCCTTTAAGTAGAGAACTGTCACTGTTCAGGCACATCTGGTGGGGGGTGACATTTATTAACTGTCAAACTCAGTAACTCAGAATCCCTCTGAAGCTCAGTTTCATCTCTGTAAGATAAGAGTACTCACATCACAGGGCTGTTGTAAGTATGCGAAGTGTACAGCATTGTTGTTCATCCCTTTTTACTTAAAGAAACTAAGGCTCAGGTAGTTTGGACTTGTCTGATGTCACATAGGGTCCCCAGTTACCAAAGGAATTTGAAAAGCAAATCCAATTCAATCTTTACCACAAGATAATCTTTATCATCTCTACAACAAAATACATATTTCATACTCTGGACTCAAGCCTTATTAGGATGTCTCCAGTATACCTTAATGCATTGTGATTTCACATAAATCCCTTTCATGCATACTTCCTTCTAGCCAAACTGGACTCCTTACTCTTCCAGAACTTGGCATTATTTCCTGCCTCTTCATTTGTATCATCTATCACCATGACTAAAATGTTCTCTTTCCTGAGATGGGCCTCTCAGAATTGTTAGCTGCTTCTTTCAAAACTCATTGCAGGTGCAACCTTCCCCAAGTCATTTCAGTGGTTAGTTTTTTCTCCAGATTACTTTTTAATAGTATATTTTTCTATGTATGTATGCTGTGCTCCTGATAGACTATAAACTCCTTGAAGTCAGGGACTATTTAGTTTTTGTTTTTGTGTCCCTAGTACTGGGCCTGGAGTCAAATTCAGCCTTAGACACTTACTAGCTTTGTGATCCTGACCAAGTCACTTAACCTCTGTTTGCCTCAGTTTTTTCATCTGTAAAATAGGGATAGTAATAACACTCAGGGTTATTGTGAGGATCAGATGAGATGATTGCAAGTGTTTGGCATATACAAAAAGTGCTACATAAATGTTAGTCCTCATCATCATGATTATTGTTTTCTTATTCATGGGCACTTACTTAGTTTTTGCTGGATTTGCCTCCAAAGAAGTTTAGTCTCTTTTGGAGAATTTTTTTAAGAGGCCAAAAATATTCATAGAACAGACTTAAGGAAATTAGTAAATAGATTGTAATAATGTAGGTTCTTCTAATTAATGTTTCCTTGTAGTAGGACAGACTCTTGGGAAGTTGTGGGTTTCCCCTCATTGGGAAGTTTTCAGTCAAAGGCTAAATGATTACTTATTGGGTATGTTTTCTAGGAGATTGTTTTTTGTTATGATTTGGACTAGATGTTCACAGCTGTCTTGTCCAGCTTCAATTTTGTGAACTTTCTTGAGAGAAGAGAAGCTGCCAAGGATGTCTTTTTAAAAGAAGCAGTATTTGAATAAGATCTTGAAAGATGGTAGTATTTCACTAGTAAAAAATGGTGGGTTTGGAGTGGGGTTAAGGCCATTCTTAAATTAAGCTTGTGAGATGGCAGGAGCAAAAGAAAAAATGGAGCAAAGTACAGAAGATACCTGGAGTCAGTGAGTAATTAAAATAAATTATAAAATTAGTAATGGGAGATTAGCATAGAATGAGATTTTTCAAAGGTGATAATCTATCAGATTATGAATAGTCTTTAATATCAGAGTGAGAAGTTTTGAATCTTTGTTCTATCTGAATGGAAGATATCTGAAGCAATTTCCTATTTTAGTTTAAAAAAAAACTTTAAAAATACTCTGTAGAAATATTTTTTAAAATTGAGCACTATTTTACAACTTAGAAACTTTGATAATATTTCTTTGGATGAATCTAAAACATTTAATAACTGTGGTATAACCATCTAATTTAGCCTAATTATTATATTTCTGTTGAGGATTTCAAGGAGTTTCTGTGCTAGACAGCCTAAATATGAACCATATCAAGATTGATGTAGAATATAAAGGCTGCCTGCCTCCCTTCCTAATTTTCTATAAATTCTTAATTCTTAATGCCCATAGACAGTTATATTCCAGTGTATATAACAGTTGTATACCAGTATCTCCCTAGTTGTTTACAAAATTTAAATTATAAATTTTATGAAGTTTTTACTAGATATATAATCTAGTATAATATTTGACCCCAAAACCTTTGACTAATTTGTTACATATTTTATTGAACTGAACTCAAAAAAAAAAAATTTAAACAGTAGTGTTGGAAAGGGTTCATGTGAAATTACTGAGAGTTAGCCTGTGAATAATATTTTCATATTGGAAGGCGACCAGGTATTTTATGGTATTCAGATTAATATATGCTGAATAGATGGCTATATTGAATATGGTTTTTAAAAACACAGCTAATGAAAAGAATCTTAGAATAAAGTTAATCTCTTAGGGTAAAAATAAATGTTGGTAAATGTTTTTTTACAATCTATTTTATTTATGCTGGAGCTTGTATAATAGAATTCAGTGTTCTTGTGAGAACTTGATGTTCAAGAACTGACCTGTTAACCAATTTTTCTCCCCATTGAGACATCCTTTGCTATTTTAGATATTTTCTGAGCAATAGCCATTACAGAAAGTGTTCTGTAAATGTTTAAAAAGTTGAAAAGTTAAGTTAAAATTTTAAGCTTTGCTTAAAATTGCACTAAGACTTTCAGGATACCCTGTATTTCTATTTATTGAGGAGTTTGTAATATACTGTATTCATCTTACAAAGATTTAGTTCCTAATATAAGACATAGTTTATCATTTTAGGAACCTCATATCCTACCTATTTTCTTTTAATCTTTTTTGAGGAGAGAGGAAAGGATCTAAACTTAGGATTTAATTCGTAAAAGGAACTTCTGATCAGCCAGATCCCTATGCTGATCAAGTAACTCTTTGGTGAGTTAAAGGTCATATAGTCAATCATAGGGAAGATTTGAATCCATGGCTCTTTTGACTCCACTAAGGCATACTGCTTCTTTCTTTTATCTTAAACTCCCCAAAACATCTAAAAGTTCGTTCTTTTTTCAGTAGAAATAGAGCTAAGTTTTAACTAACAATGGCTTAAAATCTCATGATTATTTTCCGAAGTAAGGAAGACTTTTTACGTTCTATGAAAAAGTTGTATGAAAAAATATAGAACAGGGTGATTGTGTTTGTCTCTGTGTGTATGTTATATATTACATGTAAAATAATTTTCATAACAATTGGGGTAGGAAGAGAGGGGTTGTGAATTCTTCTGATAGGTAAGAGAACAAAAATTCAGCTGTCTAGATTCACATTTCTTCCAACCATCTCCTAGGGCATCTTACTGTTTACCCTGTGACTGCATACAGGCAGCGAGGCAGCATAGTGGATAGAGCACAGGAAGACATGAGTTCAAGTTTGGCCTAAGATGTTTATTAGCTGTGTGCTCCTGGGCAAGTCACTTAATGATGTTTGCCTTGGATTCCTTATCTATAAAATGAGGAGGAAATGGCAAACCATTCCAGAATTGCTTCCAAGAAAACTCCAAATGAAGTCAAGAAGAATTGGACACAACAACAATTGTACATGTACCATTTCCCCACCCCTTTTCTGTGAGCAGGTAATAAATTGGTACTACCACTGATAATACAAAGGGAGCAATAGCCTTCTTTCCTGTGTTTCCAGTCACAATCCCTATGACTGCTTATATGAAAATTCCTTCTCCGGCTACCATTCCTCAAAAGATGTCCTTGTCCCTTTCATTAAGTCTTTCATTTTGTGCCTCTTTGCACATGTTATTTTGTTCCATACTTATTTGTGTGTTTAAATTAAATGGAGAGCAATGACAATAATTCATCTTTGATAGCCTACTAAATGGCATATACATAGTAGATAGCCAAGTTTTTTTAATTTAGTAGTAGAGGGAGATCTTTTAATCATAATTTTATTTTCTCTTAAAGTTTACATTGGTATAAATTTTGCCTTTCAAACAAAATAAACTCTCATACTCTTCATTTTCTTTTTCTTTTTTTTCCCCTTTCAGAGTGGGTTCAGATGGCACCAGCTTTATTTTCTAAATTCATCCCAAACATACTTCCACCTGCAGTGGAATCAGAGCTTCAGCAATATGCAGCTCAAGATCAGAAACTCCAGAGAGACCTTTTACAAAATGGATTTGCAAGGTAAATTTATTTGATGATGCTTCAGTATGAACTCTTATGAACTAGGGCTGCAGCTGCAACTAAGTATAAGGAAGGCCTTTTCAGTAGTTTTATTAGTGTTAATGTGGATTGCCACAAGATAGGAAAACATTGTTAGTGTGTTAAAATAGGGGATGGGTGCCATGGCAGGGTAGTAGAAGAGATTTTATTTCTGTTATGTAAAGTTCCGTTGTAGGGGTTCTTTTTCTGGAGTTAATGAATTTGCTTTTGAAATAATGTGATGACTGTTTTTCAATGTAATTGATTTCCTTTGTATTCCTTTATATTTTCTGCATTTAAAAAATTCTGAGAAGGAAACTATCCATAGACTTAACTGGACTTCTAAAGAGGTTCATGCCTCTTTAGAAAATCAAAAACCCTTTTTTTAGAGCTTTCCTTAGAGTAGGAATTCCCAGAAAGGAAGATAATTTTTACTTATACAGCCTTCACATTGCCCCCATTCCCTAATTGTAAAAATTGGGTAAAGAAGTTAATTACTTTTGGACTTTGGATATTTCTAAATAGGTAGGTAACATTTTAGCCAGTTGAGTTAAACACAGTATAACAAAATGTTAATAAAGAGTGCCTTTTTTTTTTTTTTAAAGGTTTGTGTTTTTATTTTTCCCTGAAAAATTTTCCTTTAGAATTTTCAGAAAGTTTATACTTCTAGTTTACCATACCTTATTTTTTAAACATAATTTTTGATTGGTCTATACCTTTTTCTTTTCTTTTCTTTTCCTTTTCCTTTTCCTTTTCCTTTTCCTTTTCCTTTCTTTTCCTTTCTTTTCTTTTCTTTTCTTTTCTTTTCTTTTCTTTTCTTTTCTTTTCTTTTCTTTTCTTTTCTTTTCTTTTCTTTTCTTTTCTTTTCTTTTCTTTTCTTTTCTTTTCTTTTTTCTTTTCCTTTCTTTTCCTTTCTTTTCCTTTCTTTTCCTTTCTTTTCCTTTCTTTTCCTTTCTTTTCCTTTCTTTTCCTTTCTTTTCCTTTCTTTTCCTTTCTTTTCCTTTCTTTTCTTTTTCTTTTCTTTTTCTTTTCTTTCTTTTTTCTTTTTCTTTTTTTTACCAAATTGATATACTGTATTATTTAAGTTGAAGTAAATCTGAATTATGACTTCCATTGAGAAAATTGAAGATTCCCTAGTATGTTACAAAACCAGGCGTGGCAGTCCTTTAGTGAAAATGAAGATGCTTGAGTATTTCTTTTTAAAAAAATAATTGTATACCAACTGGTGATAGGATATTAAATTTTGGAAAGGAGCATGGCCTCTTTTGACTTTTTTCTTGACTCCTTATTTCAGAACTGCAGGTGAACATACTCTTGCAAACAAGGACTTCTCAAAGATTCTGGTATTTACCTGAATCTTTGGGGTAACCTTGACTGAGATAATAGTTCTTTTCAAATCTGCTGTTAATATGTTTTGCCTTCAGTGATGAATAGTAAAACATAATCATATTCTTTTTATTAGTACAACATTTGACATGGAGCTCTTTATGTTCCTGTTTTCCTTTGTAAATGAAGATTTTATTAGTGGCTATATCTCTGTTTTTAGGTTTCTGGAGGGGGCTGGTTATACACTTAACATTGTTTGTTAGAGCAACATATCTTGCTGCTTCTTTACATTATCAGTCTGTATATATTGAACTGGTAAAGCCTCACTCCTTAACTGCCAAGGGAGTAGCATGAGTTACAGCAATGTTGTAACTCTTTAGTGACCATAATTCAAAGAGGAGTTACTCTCACTTTGAGTCACTGTCAGATAAAAATGGACTTCTCTCATTAGATAGCAAATTATAGGTTCCTGATTTGGGAAACATTTCTTAAATCATCTGTCTCTGCCATCAGACTAACTGATTAAAAGCAAAGGTAAAAATAAACATCAAATTATATTAAAAAAAAAAGATAGAAAATAATTCCATATTATTTGTTACTGACTGAAAAATGAAAAGTAAATCATTAACTTTTACCATCATTTACCATTATTAATTTACCATTAACCTTACTATCAATTAATTTTTCTTAGAGATTTTTAACTGATGTAAGAAGTTGTTACAAATATGGAGTCTAAAGAATCTCCAAATTACCTAAACTGGTAAAAAAAACTCTCCTGACCAGTGGAGACAGGGAGTAGCCAAGGGATAGCACTTTTTTAAATGAAAGATAATTTAATTCAATAAGTAAATACTTAAGTATTTACATTTACTTGCAAAACATAATGAGGTGTTTCTCTAGATTCTTGTTTGTGGATGACATTGTGAAGATTGAATCAAGTCCCAAGACTACTTCAGTGGCATACACAGAAAAAATTAAGTGGATGTTGGATAACATATTATCTAGATTGTGACATGCAGCTGGATAGATGGCTCATTTTTAGTCTGTCTATCAGGACAAAAAACTGGAGTGATATTACATATGAACAGTAAACTGGGCTTCCAATCGAATAGGAGAGTCAGCTGTAATACTTTTGGGAAATTACCAGCACTTGGGTCCTAGTCTGCTTTCTGAAACACAAACTAACCTTTTTAATATCGATAATCTTCTGGTAACAAGACAAGTGTGGTGTTTTACAAATTGTAGCTCCTTTTCAAGAAATTTAAATCAAAGATAATTTAGGGCAATGAAAAGGAGAGGGGCAAGGTATGTGTAAATAGAGTAAAACATATTGTCCATAATATGCACTTAAGAAGTATAAAAGATATACTAAAGGGCTTGGATGAAAAGGAATTCAACTAACCATTTGAGGAAAAAAAGCTGGGCAGTTTAGGCACTTCACAGGTACTTGTGAAAGATTAAGTCATAAAGCGGAGGCTGAAGTGCATTGGATACATTGTCTTGTGGAGAATTTATGGAAAGACATGGACAGCAATGATAGCATGAGAAAGCAAGCGGGCATTGCTATTTGTCCTGGTAGAAGGAGTGTCCCCATGAAATCACAAATACATTAATCTGAAATTAGTCTTTTAAGATATTGGGGGGGAGGCAGGAAATCTAGATTTTAACATCCATTAATTTCTATATTCTTCTCCTTCAAAGCATTTCTTCAAACAAAGAATTAAAAAAAAGAAGGGAAATAAAAAAGTTGAGCAAAGTTATACATATCAGCTGTGTTGCATTTCCTGCATTATGGATTTCAGGCTTTTTGATTTGTCATATTCTTTTGGAATACTTCTGGACTTCTCCTAGGTTGTGTCTGTATACTACTTTATACAATAGTATTTAGCAGAATCAGTGGTTGCTTCTTGTTCCTTTTGAATTGTGGATTTTGTGTAAATTACTTTATCTGAAATTTTTTATTTTAAACTGAAATCTTTTTTTGGATATTTCAAAGAATCAAAGTGGTCTGGAAAAAACCCCACTATCTTCAGCATGATCCAGAAGTATTTGCATTTATTTTTTAGAGATCATCTTAAAAGTATATACCTTCTAAGCTAAATATTCTCTTAAAAATTGTTACTTACACGGTAATAGGTTTTCATCAATATGGGTGTTGGTTCCCTTGTGCAGAACAGTCTATTGATGTCCACCTTAAACTCCCCACAGAGGGGTTGTTGGCCCATGATGCTTAGGAACCTACCTCTGGCAGTCATGACACTGTGTGGATCAGTAGCTTTACTTGGGCTTCTTTCATCTATGTTTGGCATCTTTCTTCCCGCCCAGTTCTCTTTTGGTAGCTTCTTGTAGCCTGTGTGCCCATCACATACAGTGTCAATGACACTGTGATCCCTTAAATTCTTTTAAGATTGTGATGTTTTATATCCCTTAGCCATATGGTATCACTGGATGATAAAAGCATAGCCCTTTGTTTTAGATAGGGTGAGAGTTGGGCAGTTCTGCAGTGTTGGGGGTGAGGTTGGGGGGGGGAAGCAGAGGGAGGGAATAAAAATCAATGGAATCTCTACCATCTATTAGGAACTGTGCTATGAGATTACACACTCTCATGTGATCTTCACAACAACCCTGGAAGGCAGGTGCTATTATATAATTTCTGTTTTACAGTTGAAGAAACTGAGACAAACGGGTTAAGTAATTTGCCCAGTATCACATAGCTAATAAGTATCTGAAGCTGGATTTGAACTCTACCTGATTCCAGGCTTAGCACCTAAACTGTAGTTCTTTCTAGTTGCAAAACTGCCATACAACTCTTCTCTTCCTTTTGAATTTTGAATCCTTGTCATTTTCCATTTATAGTATCTGTGTAACTTCTCTCATTTTTTTTCTAATTCATTTACCTGATCATAATTTTATACCATTGAGATCTCCTTGAGATTTGAGTTTATAAAAACTTAAGCCTTTATCTCCTGCCTTACTTTGACAAAGAAATCAAGTGTTTACCAGCTGCAATTGTTTCCAGGCTTTTTTGGTTTCCTTAATTGTAGCTATGATCTAATGTTTTATCATAATTAATCTTTTATCCCATTTTTCATTTTTGTACATAAATAACCTATCTAGATTAGGTCAAAATTGTCTCAGTCACGTATCATATCTTATTTTCCTCTTAGATGGTGATCTGTCTGACTATACAGAGAGTTAATTTGTAAATGACTTCCACATTAGTAACCAATCACTTCCTTTCAGTTGAAATATAACTTCTTTTTATTTTATGATGTTATTTGGATGATTGTCTTATGAATTTCTTCTAAAAAATACACTTACCTTCTCAGTTTTTCCTTTCCCTACTGACTGTTTGCTTTAATTCTGCTCCTAACTTGCCTTGCTCTTTCTTAATATCCCCTCACTTAGGGGTCTTCTTCCCCCACTCTTTGCTTTCCCATGCACCCATCCTTTTTCCTTTATTTTTTTCTAGATTTTAGAGCATGCTATACCCTGCATGATATATATATAGTGTTGTCTATTTAACCCATTCCCAATGTGAATAGGTTTTTGGGACTACAAGCCCTTGTACCCCTTCTAATGGTTCTGTGTCTGTTCTTCTGCTCATTTGTACAGCATAATTACTATTTTTTCCTTAACTCTGCCAGTCTTTCTTTTTAGCTGCCTTAATGTTGATTTCAGTCTTAAACATATGGTATTTAGTTCCCTTGTTAAAAAACAACAGCAACAACAAAAACATACAATTTGCCCATGTTGAGTTGTTTTTTTTTTTAAGAGGGGCTTTTAAGGTGGAGTTATTTTTTTTTTTAAATAACTTTTTATTGACAGAACCCATGCCAGGGTAATTTTTTACAACATTATCCCTTGCACTTACTTCTGTTCTGATTTTTCCCCTCCCTCTCTCCACCCTCTCTCCCAGATGGCAAGCCGTCCTATACATGTTAAATAGGTTACAGTAGATCTTGGATACAATATATGTGTGCAGAACCGAACAGTTCTCTTATTAGGGAGAATTGGATTTAGAAGGTATAAATAACCCGGGAAGAAGAACAAAAATGCAAGCAGTTTACATTCATTTCCTAGTGTTCTTTCTTTGGGTGTAGCTGCTTCTGTCCATCCTTGATCAATTGAAACTAAGTTAGATCTTCTTTTTGTTGAAGAAATCCATTTCCATCAGAATACATCCTCATACAGTATCATTGTTGAGGTATATAATGATCTCCTGGTTCTGCTCATTTCGCTCAGCATCAGTTCATGTAAGTCTTGCCAATCCTCTCTGTATTCGTCCTGCTGGTCATCTCTTACAGAACGATAATATTCCATAACATTCATATACCACAATTTACTCAACCATTCTCCAATTGATGGGCATCCATTCATTTTCCAGCTTCTAGCCACTACAAACAGGGCTGCCACAAACATTTTGGCACATACAGGTCCCTTTCTCTTCTTTAGTATCTCTTTGGGGTATAAGCCCAGTAGTAACACTGCTGGACCAAAGGGTATGCACAGTTTGATAACTTTTTGGGCACAGTTCTAAATTGCTCTCCAGAATGGCTGGATGTGTTCACAATTCCACCAACAATGTATCAGTGTCCCTGTTTTCCAACATCCCCTCCAACATTCTGCATTATCTTTCCCTGTCATTCTGGCCAATCTGACAGGTGTGTAGTGGTATCTCAGAGCCATGTTGAGTTTTTTGAAATCGATCCTTGATATTGGCTCTTATATGTTAAATTTTCTATTAAGTTCAGGTTTGTGTGAAAGAAAATTCTGAAAATCTACAAATTCATTAATGTCCATTTTTTTCTTGTTCAATATTATATTTTTGCTTGATATGATATTTTTGGCTGCAGGCCTAGTTCTTTTGATTCTCTGTAGATATGATTCCAAGACCTGCGGTCTTTTACTGTAGCAACTGATAAGTTCTGTACAATTCTAATTGTAATTCCAGCTTATTTGAATTGTTTTTTTCTTGTTTCTTGAAAAATGTTCTTTTTGATCTGGGGGTTTCCAAATTTGGCAATAATGTTCCCATTGTGTTTTCTACAAAGGATCTCTTTGAGGTGACGTTTCGTGGATATTTTCTATTTCTACTTTCTTCTCATTTTCTGCCATTCCAAGACATTTCTCTTGTATTATTTTTTGCATTAATTTGTGTCAAGGTCCTTTTTTTGGATTCAACTTTCAGGCAATCCAATTACTCCTATATTTCTCTTCTTGATCTGTTCTCCAGATCTGTTGTTTTTCTTATGTTTCACATTTTGTTCTATTTTTTCATTCTTTATAATCTTATTTCTTGGTCTCTCATAGTTTCACTGGTTTCCCCTTGCCCAATTGTAGTTTTCAAAGAGTTGCTTTCATCTTTGAGACTCTCTACCTTCTTTTCTAGTTGGTTATTTTTTTTTTTCGTAATTTCTTGGATGGTTTTTATTATTATTATTATTATTTTAGTTTTTCCTCAGTGTCATTCATTTGATTTTTAAATTTTTTCAGTTCTTCTTTAAATTCTCCCTGGGCAGGGAACCATTTCACATTATTCTTAGGAGTAGAAGCAGCTCTTTTTACTTCAGTGTTCTTTGAAAATAAACTTGTCTTCCCTGTTCCTATAGTAAGTTCCTATGGAGGAGTTCTTTGAAGCATGTTCATTTTTATTTTTATTTTTTTAAATAAGAGGTATTAATGTAAATACCTCTAATACTAAAGTGAAGGTGGGTGCCTTTGACTTCACCTCAGCTCTTCTTTCTCACGAGGAGCCCCAAACCAAGAGCCCCTTCCCATCTCCTCCATAATTGTGCTCACCATATGCTGGTTCCTTCTTGCCAAGGGCCACTTCTCTGCAGCACAGCTGGGCCTGGCTGTCCTCATTAGCCGACATTTCCTCAGTCTTCTGGTCTCAGACCTGGATTCCATATGATATAGATATAATTGTTTTCATTTGTAATCTTAGTTATTTATATATTTAGAAATTTTTTTTTTCTAAGAAAGAGATATGTAGAACACAGAAAAGGTAAGTATTTATCTTGTAGGCTAAAAAGTAATTCTTCTAAACCTGAAGCCCTGTTTCTGCCAATTAAAGATAGACTTCATGGGACTGAGGATAATTTATACTGCTTTAAACTTTTTTTTTTTTTTTTGTTTTGTTTTTGTATTTGACCTGTGAGGAAAGTTGACGTAAGAGTGTAGCCATATCATTTAGCAAATATTCATTAAATACCTTTGCATACTGTACCCTTTGATGGGTAAATGATGACATAGTCTCTGTCTTCAAGGCACTTTCATTTTATTGTTTCTCTGAAGAATGAACATGCTGTGTGCCAGAATAATTTGTTAGCATGAGTGAATGTGCAGAACATTTCTCCAGTCCTTAGGACAAGACATTTTAAGGTTTGGGGTTTTCAATCTTTAGTCACGGTTCAAATGTCTCATTGGATCTATTCATGTATAAATTCTGAGAATAAATGCCAACTTAAACGCATAACGGAATCATGTGATTAAGACCAAATCCTTTACATCCATAAAAATGATTAAAAGTTTTATTTTACTTGGAAAAATTTAATTTCCTTTGCTGAGCTTCTGGTTGAAATGTAAGTATCAGGCAATATTCCAGGACATAATAAGATTCAAATAGATTTAATTATAGTCAAGTTAATTGTGCTTTTGTATAATTAAATTTATGGTTATATGTTTATTGTGAGGATTAAACTCTCCTCTTAAATTATATTGACAGTGCTTTGGTTGGAACAGGCAATATAAGCTCTCATGTCATCATATACAACTATTCCAGTCCAACTTTTTATCCTCCCACTACTATTCAGAGGGGATTTACAGAAACCATACTTAGGCTAATGCAAAAGTCACCCTTTTACTCCTAAGAGCTTGTTGATGGGTCTTATAAATTATGCTCTGTAAAATTCAGTTGCTTTTTTGATCATTATTTGGCCAGAGCAGTTTTTGAAGAAATTGTATCCATTGATGCGAGAAAAATCAAAAATATAGTACAGTTATCTAATAATAATTCTGTTACTGGCTATTCTGATACGAGCAGTCATTTTATGGTTTATGCTCAGCCAACCACAAGATTATACTGCACAGCTTTGCAAACCACTTTTTCATTTAAGATTATATTCCCATCACATTATGTTGGAATCCAGCACTATGCCCAGGATTTAATAGAGTGTGCTACAGAAGTCTTTGCAGTGTTTTGTCCTAATATATAAATATTGTTGGATTCATACTATGTTATTAGTTGCTAGTGAGCACATTCACATTTGAGCTAGCAAGTTGGAAAAGATGTTAGTGAATAGAATTCTACAGATTGGCTTTGTTTTAAAACACAATATCATGAGCTGAAGTCATTTTTTCCTATTCTTTAACTTTTTCATTCTTTATTCTTTACTGGAGTCAACTTTTTCCTGTTCTTTAATTGAATTAACTTTGCAGGTTCTGGTTTGTCATCTGAAATCAGATAATGGAAAGTAAGCTTAGTTCTGAGCTTTTAAAGTGTGTGTTCAACTTGAAAAGGTATTTAACCATTCCTAATTTACACCTGCATTTGGGGTACTTGAAAGTAACTACCAACTCCTTTTAATAGTAAATTAAAATTTCCTAATAGCATAATGAATAGTTTATTTTAAAAAGAAAATTAAATCCCATAAATATGTGGGTCCATTTTTCTTTTTGATAGGTGGATAGGTTCAAATGATTATGGTTTTATTTTCTGAGTTCTCCCATATTTTTAGACTTTTTACATTGTGTACATTTGTAATTGTCCATGGTATCTGTTTTATGTTTTTAATTGTGTCTTATTGAGGTGAAGTAATGAAAAATTTTCACGAATCTTTATATCACAAATGGAGGGTCCTTGAACATCCTTTGTTAAGAATTATTCCTATGAAGAATGTTACAATAAGCTGAATTTCATTTGGCTGTTAGTAAAGTATTGAAGGTAACAATTTAGAGTTTTACAAACTTATTTTAAAATATTATTTATAAATGAAAAGTTTCCCCCATTGATAACATTTGAATCTAAATTATCCATTGAGTTGAGTATTAGAAGTAATGTATTTTTCTACTTAGCATTTTTCAGATCAGGAAAATACATAAATTTGGAGAGATAATTCAAAACTATGAAATTTATACTTGTACTTAAACAGTTCATAAGTAATTACTATATGAAATGAAAACATTACTTAAATAATCTTAAGCATAAAAGGGATTTCATATATTGCATAAAATGTCTGGATGAAGGCACAGAAGAATGTGGATTATAGGTAATGCAATGAATAATCTCAGTTTTTGCCACTAAGATACTATGGATTTACCAATTTTAGCTTCCTTTTTTTTTTTTAACTCATCTATAAAGTGAGAAATAGAGGAATCTGAAAATCAGATATCTATATCCAGCTCCTCCCTTCCCCCCCTTTTTTTTGAAGAAAGACATGGTACATTAGGGTGAGGTTTATAAACTTTTCAGAATTTGTTTAGTTTCATTATAGGTTTCTCAGGTAAGGCCCTTCAAGTGATTACTTGTTGGTGAGTCTGAGGATTTGTCTAAATTTGTAGAAGTCAGTAGCAGTGCTGGCAACCCAGTCACCTCTAATATAAATGACAGGATTTGTGGAGAAAATGAGCAAGTGCCAGGAGAAGAAGGGGGTTGGCCCATCTCTGCCTGTTTCATAAATTTGTGGTTTAAAAAAAAAAAGACTTTTCATATTTGTCAGAATTAATGCTTAATCAAGTTCAGAACATGGAAAACACTGCATTAATAGACTGATACATTTCTTATCCCATTCAAATCTTTCATATATTGTACAAAAACAAAATTCCAAAGCAAAACATAAATTATCATAGTCATTGTCCTTCCATTAAGTGTAAATAATTGGGAATTAGATACATTTTAAAATGTATATGATTCAAATTCAGAGTTTGTGGCCATATTGCTTTTTATTATCTTGATTTAAAGCTATTTCTTGGATTAGAATTGACATACCTACTATGTTTTATGCATTGGGAATATGTAGACAAAAGAGAAATGGTCCTGTCTTCAAAGAGTAGTCATTAGAAGATGGGAGGATTGACAATGACCTCATGTTCTTGATGACACGAATTGTGCATTAAAAAAACCTAGATATTCTAATGGATGGCATTGCATTAGGATAATGTATATCATAATTAAGGACATATTTTCCCTTATACCTTTGCCAGTAAGCCACTCCTGTTTACCCTTGTTTTTATTTTCCTAGAGGTGATCAGTCACGTAAGAGAGCTGGAGAAGAATTAGCTTATAGTAAGTAATAACGTTTTTTATTCTTTATTTCTAAAAGTCAAAAATTTTGTGACCCAGTATAAATAGTATTGATAGTTTTGTGATGAGGTATTTTAACATTGATATGTTTCTTGATGAAACAGGTGTCCACATAAGGACCAACTTTTCATGAAGTTCAAACTGACTGTCCTGCAGTAGTAAGTTTCAATAGGGAAGTCAAGTTTTGGTGGTAGGCATTGATGGGATGGTTGTGAAGAAGTTGGCACTGTTCAGAATCTCACCAGAATGAATGTTGACCCATTTTTACATGCTGGTGGTTTTGTACCTTTCATGACCCTTATATATTGTGCCATTTAGTTTTACCCAGAATATTTTGTAAAACCCTTTCTTTGTAGCATGAGGATTTGGGGAGGAGGTCATGTGGGCTAGGGGAATAGCAACAAGCCCTAAAGTACTATTGAATGGCATTTTATGTACACAATTGCTTACTATTAAAATGTTTTTTTCAGATGGCTCAGCAGCATGTGCCAGTTCCAGAGGGTACAGATAGTGAATGTGTCCTGGATGTGCTTTCATTCCTAAAGGAGACCCTGGAGGAGCTGGAATTGTATCCAGAGCACCAGCTTGGGCCCTGCTAAGACTCAGGGGCTCTGTTGCCAAGTTAGACTTGGAAGAGGAGGTTGGACTTCATACTTGGTTTTCTAATTTTTCCTAAAAAGTCAGTTGCTGCTAGACCTGGGGATAATTTTGAGAGGTGACAATCTTTCAACAATAAATTTTATCCACACCTCTTCTGTGAGGAACAGGTATCTTGAGAAGCATTATTCAGTGAAAATCAGCAGCCCAAATTCAGCAGCTTCCTGCAAAAGACCAGAAGAATCTTTTTTGCACTTATTTTTTGTTCATTTGTGGACTGTTAAGTGTGTTGGTATATATCAGTTTCATATGTCAAGATAACTTTTACTTTTAAAAAATCATTACAATACAGTATTTTTTGTCCAAAACTAAAACAATGCCCCTTTTCAAGAGTTGGTCCTTTGTTTAGCATTAGAAAGTGTGTTAAAAGAGATTACTTAACTGCTTTGTCATAAATATTCTCACTTCTCATTGGTTCACTTTTTTCCACTCTGTGCCTTGAGCTTTGTGCACTTTGCAACAACTGATTTCAAATTCAGAGATGCTTCCTGACGATGCTGTGGTGTCATATACAAAACCAGGAAGGCACTAACTGCTGCTCAGCTGGCAGGGTGCTAATTGGGGGGAGGGGGAGAAATTGTTAATCTGTTGCAGATTGGTCAGATATTCCATCTGCTTTAATATGTTTATGTTCATATTAGTATTGGGGACCAACTCTTGGAGAAATTTCTATTCCCTTTATCACTTAACCATGAATATGTTGACTGCTGCAGTGATGGCAGTAAGTAAATTTTGAACCTCAGAACTGATACCACTTCTATGTTTCTAGGGTCGTCAGAATAACTAGCACTTTTTGAAGTTCTGAGTTTACTTTTGAATCCAAATAAGAATCAGTGGTGTAGGATTCCTGATCCATTCCTTTTTAAATGGGTGATAAATGTACGTGACAAAACAAAGCAGTTTGACTCTAGCTTTTGGTAGTCATATCATCCTGATAGACCTTGGCTTTTTGGAGGTGGAGTTAGATTTATTCTGTTGTCACAAAGGCCTTTCCAAGCTGAGGGAAAGGAACATTTTCTCTTCTACACTCACAATATTCTCTCCTGGCCAAATTCTTTTTTTAAGTTTTATTCCAGTTTGAAAGGGGGAGAAGGTTGCAAGATGTGGCAGGGAGAAGTATCTCCTCTTTCCTTAAGTCCAAACAGACTATATTGCTTTGTGTTACAGACTTCAGTTTTATGTGGCTATGTCAAAGTTATTTTTACCTTCTGAAAAACTGCAGAAGTGGCAAAGAGGCCTTTTAGAGCGATCCTTGGGTTCGTCTGCTCACTCCTGTTTTGAAACCTTATCTTTATATAGCCTCCATAAACTCCAGTTGTCTTTTTGGGAGGCAAGTTAGGCAGTAATACACAGGATTGAAAAGAAAGATCCAGGGGAGCAATGCATCCTTTTAAAGGAAACCTCCACTTTGGGAAAACTTGTTTCATTAGGAAAGCAAAAATTGAAGATGTCCCTGAGTTTTCCAGTTAGGATCAGTGGTTAAGGAGAATCTTCCAATCTTATGGAATACTTTGAGCAGGGTCCAGTTTACCATCCAAGGATTACCAAGGTTGTGGTAATAGATACTGAATTATTGTTTAAAAAAAAAGATATATATGTGTGTGTGTGTGTGTTTGTACATAATACACATACGTACATGTATGTATGTACATATATATCTATGTGTGTGTGTATATATATATATATATATGTACATATATATACACACACATATAGAAACAAAATGTGACCTGAGAAATTGATGTATATCAGTAACATTCTAAGTTAGAGTGTTAAAAAATTCTTTCATCATGCAGTTAGAATTTTACTTTGTTTAATAAAAAGTTTGATATTGGGCTTTATATAGTATATTGTATATAGTACACAGAACTGAAGTCTTATGTCTAAGAAGGTGGTTATAACAAATTTTCATTAGGAAGTAAACTTCAATATCCTGCAAGAAGGAAAAACTGAACATTCCTCTTAATGTAGATGAATGCATAAGCACCCTAGCAGTAGTGAAAGCCTTTTTCCACAATGTAGTATTCTTGCTTGTTCCACAGTATGTATAAATTTCCTTTGTAAAAAAAAAAATACTGTATTATGTTGTGAATTGGCATTAAAATTTCTGTATGTTTTTGCATTATGAACTTAATGCAGAGGTATTTTTATACTGTCTTTTATGGTTTTATTATTGTGTGTTTTAACATAATGTCTACATTTAGTTTTCTAAATTTTACACTGTGATTAAATCCAACTCTTTTCTGGGAGCTGGTATTTTTAAAGCCATGAGGATAAGGTAGGACAGAACTGGTAACTCTTCTAACAACAAAACTGGCTTTGATTTGTCAATTGTTCCCTTCTCCAGTCTACTCCTGAAATGAATTCATGAGTAGCAGAAATACAAACTATACTTTGGAATTTAATTTCTGTATTAATATTAAATGTTTTTGTTTAATATGTTGAGTTGAACAATGTGGTATTTAAATCTTAAGATTATATGCTGTATTCTTATCTGTAATTTACTGGTTTAGATAAGTTAAGTAATGGCAAAAATTTGTTATGAGACTTGAGTAAATACCTAGGGGTGGGGAAAAAGGGTAGGATTGGTAGACAAACAGACTTGGGCTTTCTTTGATGCTGCAGAAGGTTGGGTGAGGAAATGCCTCTCTGCCAGTTCAGATTGGTCCCTTCTCTGCCGCTTTTAGAGCCTGAGAGTTTTATAAAGAAGTGGCGGCACACTCAAATGGAAATGAGCCACTAGATCCTATCTTGGGATCCCTATGGGCCTCATGTTAATTTTGAAAACTACATATTAACATTGCATTTTTTGTTTTTTGTATTGTAGTTTTGTATGAAACTATGGTAGTTTTATTGACATTACTAAGTATTTCCCAATTACATTTTAATTTGGATTGGGCTGCACAGTGGTCTTCATGTTTGATATCGAAAAGTTAAAGAACTTGGCCTATTTCTCATAGCTATTCTGTTTTAGGAGTGTTATTCCAATCCAGAATTTAATGAATTCAAGGCTTATCTGTTCAATACAAATACAATTGATTTTCTAGGCAACATTCACTATGAAAATGTGATCTTGAAATACTTTTCGCTTTCTTTCCTTTTTTTTTTTTTTAACATCAGCACCATGTTAACTACAGATGTCTGATAAATTTCCCTAAATTAAACTTTGTGCCCTGGATAAAAAATAATTGAAGGTCTAAGTCCTCAAAAAACCTTCAGATAGTAGCATAAAATTTTATGAAATTAATGGATTTTTTTCCCCCCATAAAGATTGCTTGTTTAAAAATAAGTCCTAAATTTTAAAGATTGCCTTTGTTACTAACTTCATCTTATCTTTTTATCTCACCACTTTACCCTTATCCAGAAAGAAATGTTAATCATTTTTCTTGTAGGAATAAAAAAATGAAAATCTTGTCAAGGAAACCTGAGCTTTGCATGAGCTTCTACCGAAAAAAGTTTTAAGAATATTTATATGTTGCTTACTTAATTTTCAGTAAGTTTTACACAGTGCAAAGCTATTCTTTGTATCACAACAGGTTTTGGAAAGATATATTAAGATCACTTGGGGAAGGGTGCTTTCTCTTCCCTTCTAAGGAAAATAAAGTTTAGGTCTTTAGTTCTAGAACCTGGATGAATTGTGGTGCTAAGATCTTAGGAGGTTTATTAAGAAAAATAAATACTTATGTAATGTAGGTTTTTCTGTAACAATATTGTGTGAACATATGGCCTTATTGTCTGATGTTGTGGATCTTTTCTGTTGTAATTTTGCATGTATTTGTTATTCTTCAAAAATACTTTGCACATGAATGTTATGCCAACTGAACAGGGAATAAGACTTTCCTTGCCTTTTCACATAAGTCCGCTAGTTTCTTTGTGAAGGTAATAGCTTTTCCAACTAGATCTCTTATTCTTCTATTTCACTTCAGCAACACACACACATAACCCAAAACAAAGAAAAAACCCCACCATCATTCTATTTATTATTGTTAAGTTGTGGGAGAGGCATTGTCCTCAGGGCTAAAAATAAAATATATTGTTTAAGTAAAGTTACTATTAATATTTCTAAATGTTGGATTATGAGTACAAAACTAATCCAAGATATTAAAAGCCTTACTGTTAAAATGGAAAGCAAAATCCATATGGAACGTTTAGGACTGATTTTTATGGTCTCTCTTTTTTGAGCCTCTTAGCTTGGTGTTTAACAAAAGGTAATGAGATTTAGCCTTTCAATAGCAAGCTTGAACATAAGTATATATGTATGGCTAGAGCCTGTAAGAAAACAGAACTTTTAAGTGTTAAATTAGCAAATTTAAAGAAAATTTCAATGCAAATTAAGATAGCTCTGAGGTATCACTTACATACCTCTCAGATTGGCTAAGATGACAGGGAAATTTGATAAATGTTGGAAGGGATGTAGGAAAACAGGAACATTAGTAAATTGTTGATGGAGTTGTGAACTGATCCAACCATTCTGGAGAGCAATTTGGAACTGTGCCCAAGGCTATCAAACTGTGCATACCCTTTGACCCAGCAGTGTTTCTACTGGGCTTATGTCCTAAAGAGATCTTAAAGGAAGGACAGGGACCCACATGTGCAAAAAATGTTTGTGGCATCCCTTTTTGTAGTAGCAAGAAACTGGAAACTGAGTGGATGGATGTCCATCAATTGGAGGATGGCTGAATAAGTTATGATATGTGAATGTTGTGGGATATTATTGTTCTGTGAGAAATGACCAGCAGGATGATTTCAGAGAGGCTTGGAGAGGCTTAACATGATCTGATGCTGAATGAAGTGAATAGAACCAGGAGAACATTGTACACGGCAACAAAAATATGTGATAATCCAATTCTAATGATTGTAGCTCTTTTCAACAGTGAGGTGATTCACTCCAGTTCCAATAATCTTGTGATGATGAGAGCCATCTACACCCAGAGAGAGGATTGTGGGAACTGAGTGTGGATCACAATACAGCATTTACATCATTTTTGTTGTTGTTTGCTTGCTTTTTGTTTTCTTTCTGTTTTTCCTTTTTGATCTGATTTTTTCTTGTGCAGCATAATAATTATAGAATTATGTATTTAAGAATTGCACATGTTTAACATATATTAGATTACTTGTCTAGGGGAAGGGGTGGGGGAAGGAAGGGAAAAATAATTTTGAACACAGTTTTGCAAGGGTGAATGTTGAAAACTATCTTTGCATGTATTTTGAAAATAAAAGGCTATTGAAAAAATAAGATTTCTAATAATTGTAGGAGGAATTAGAGCTCATGGGAAAACAGCTTTAAAAAAAAATTCTTTGTCCTAACCTCACCTTCTAACTGCTACCTATGTAAAAGAGTTGCCCTCTCTACTTCCTTTTCTCTCCCCATTTAGAATTCTAAAACCCCTCAGAATCCTTTTTTAATATATACTGTGTTGATTGAAAAATGATGCATCAACTTCTGCCTCGCATTCTCATTTTTTTTGAAGGTAAACTATTTCAGTGGTTCTCACTTAAAAGACACAGCAACACTCACTTTTCCACCCCCAAGAAGAGATTTGCTGTATGATATTGTGGGACTCTAATCTATAGTTAGTCTTCGTATTTGTTTTTTGAGGACAGTAAATACATGTAACCAATCTATATTTTTATTGGTTATTAGAGGGTTATTAAAGAAAATGCCACATTAAGAGTACATATTTTTATTAATGCAACACTTTCTCTTTCAATATTGCACTTATGTTTTGAAATGACAATCTTTTTTTGCTCAGACTTTTTTTTTTAAAAATAAAACAATTATAGTTGCTTACAATTCTGAGATGTTATAGATCTGAGGCTAATAGTTTAAAAAAATTACTTCTTACTTGTTACTTTAATGTGGTGAATATATAATGTAGTAACCCTCTGAACATCCTTTTAGAAGTATGTACTAAGTTCAAATCAGGTGGTGATTTAGTGGCTTTTATTATTGTTTGGCCTATTTCAACCATGGTATTCTAAGGACATTAGAAATACAATTGCAGAGACCTGTGGTTGAGAATGAGGAAGTGCACTTGACTAATACCCTCTGCACAAGCTGGATCTGCCTCTGTACCTTTGAATAAATCAATCTGGATCTCAGTTTTTTCATCTGTAAAATATGCGGGTTGGACTAGCTCATCCCCAACATATCTAACCACTCCATATTGAATGATTCAGGCCTCACTTGGATAACTGTGCAAGAGGTTTCTTTTATATTTATCTGTTGAATTATAAAGGCATTGAAGAATCTTGTTTTTTTTTCTTTTTTAAAAAATTTTAATATACCTGATACTTTGCCTGCCATTCAGAAGATACCCTGTTATATTTGTTTGCCCTCATGCTAAAACCTTGGCTGTGACCTTTTACTTCAGAGTAAGTCCTTAATTATTTCTCTATCAGGGAATTATGTTTTTCTCCCATGTATTTTCCTATTGATGAAATAAAGCTTGTAAAGCTGTTTTGAGTCTTCCTATATTGATATGACAAACATGATATGGTTCATATATCAAGTACTTCACTTGGCCAACACCTAACACACAGATTACCCTATAATGTATGATATTTTTAATCTTGTCTCTTGATATCATAATTATAAATTCTATTTCTTTTCTACTTCATCTTCCTATCTTTTTTCTTTTGCTATTTAATCTTACCTGTTTTCCATTTTGGAAATGTTTTTACTTTGATTACCTTATTCAGATATTGTTCCCTTTGTTCCCTGCCTTTTTTTGGGGGGGGGGGAGACCCTTGCTTTCTTTGTAACTGGCTAGTATGTTCTCATAGTGCTAATTCCTTAAAGCTCTTCTTACCTGAACTAATTCCTTTTCAGTTTCATCATATCCGGTTTTCTGTTTCTACATATTGAGAAAGGGACTTGATTACTTTTTATTTGATCTGACTTAGTTTAGCCTACCTTTCCTTCTTTCTTCAAGTTTTAAGCTTTTCTGTTACACTTCTCTGTGTATTAAAAGAAGTTGCCCTTCCCACTTAGTATTTCCATTGAGCCCTCATCATGTTTTGATTAAGTATAATTTTGCCTTTCTTTTGATCAAAAAGTATTTACTCTCTGCTGACCTACTTTCCAATAAATCAAAGAAAGCCTTTTGAATTTTTACACTAATCTACATTCCATTTATACTTTTCTAAACCTAAACTTGCATTTAAAAAAAAAATATATGAACTGTATATAATCCAGCACATTTGGCCTATTTCCCAGTTACATTCAAATTTTCATGTTTTGCTTTTCATCCTTAAGTCCCCTGTACTTGTCATATTTGTAGTACTAAGCACTATTCTGTATAGAAAGCCATTCACCATGATATTCATGTATTACAACTTACTTGACCATTCCCCCAACTGAAGATATCCCCCCAATTTATAACTCTTTGCCACCACAAAAAGAGCTGGTAGAGATATTTTTGTACAGATAGATTCTTTTTCTCTTTTTAAGTCTCTGGAATACAGACCTAGTGGTATTGCTGGAGCAAAGGGTATATACAATTTGATTGCCCCTCTGGGCATCAATGGTGACCAATCAGTTATCACTAACAGTGCATTAGTGTCTGACAAGATATTTTATAATAACATACATATCCAACTATGCCATTATTCATGTGATCTATAGGTAAGTCTTTTTCTCCTAAGTTTTCTTTCTTTCTTTTTTTTTTTTAAAGATCCTTCTAAATTTTTGTTTGATCACTGGGGATGCTGAAAACTTTTTTGACAACAGCTTTTAAAAAAAAATAATGTAAAAATAATTTTCAACATTCATTCTTGCAAAACATTGTATTCCAAATTTTTCTCCCTCCTTTCCATTCCTCCCCTACACAGCACACAATCCAATGTATATGTTAAACATGAGCAATTCTATACATATTTCCACATTTATAATGTTGGCACAAAATTAAAAAAAAAAAACAAAAAGGAAAAAGAAATGAGGAAAAAAAGAAAAAAAAATGGTAAAAAATACTATATTGTGATCCACACTCTCCCCACAGACCTCTCTCTGGGTGTAGGTGGCTCTCCCCATCACAAGACCATTGAAACTGACCTGAACCATGTCCATCAGAATTGATCATCACATAATCTTGTTGCTTAATTCACTTAGCATCAATTCATGTAGGTCTCTCCAGGTCTTAATGAAATCATCCTGCTGTGATCGTTTCTTATATTATAACATTCACATACCATAACTTATTCAGTCATTCTCCAACTGATGGGCATCGACTCAATTTCCAGTTCCTTGCCACTACAAAGAGGGCTCCCATGTGGGTCCTTTTTTGCCCATGTAGGTCCTTTTCCCTTTTTTTAAAATATTATATTTGTGATACAAGCCCAGTAGAGACACTGCTGGATCAAAGGGTGTGCACAGTTTGATAGCTTTATGGACATAGTTCCAAACTGCTCTCCAGAATGGTTGGATCAGTTCATATCTCCACCAACAATGCATCAGTGCCTGGTTTTCCCACATACCTTCCAAAATTTGTCATCTTTTCTTGTCATTTTAATCTGAGAGGTGTATAGTGGTACCTCAAAGTTTTAATTTGCATTTCTCTGCTCAACAGTGATGTAGAACATTTTTTCATAATGATTAGAAATGATTTTAATTTCATCTGAAAATTGTTCTTATCCTTTGACCATTTATCAATTGGAGAATGTCTTGTATGATTGATTTTTTAAAAATTAGGATTGATACTTTACCTCAAAGCCATTACATGAGATGAGATTGCATTTCAGCATCCATTACAAAGAAAAGTAAAATGCTGTGGGAATTGCCACATGATTTCCTTTTCACATTGAAATGGATCCTGTGATGCTTTGCTTTAAACCTCATCTCTTTTTATCATGCTGTTGCCAGAGTGGGAAAGGATCAAGGGTGGTAAAACTATGTAAGGAACCCTGCAGATTTCACATTAATTTAGTTTTAAATTATGATGTCTATATTTCACTTTTGATATTTTTTAGTTACATTTTAATCTAGTTCAACACTCCTGGAGTATTGATGGCGTGCATAAGACTGGATATATGTTTAACAAATCTGGCTTACTTCACTCTTTCCTGATGCTCTAGTTTTAGGAGGCTACACCAGGCTCTACATGATTGCTTTCAAGGTCTTGATGTGGTAGGAATATTATCTACATAGGGAGGGTGAGGTAGGAAACTATTATTTTTATGGGTTAGAGATAATTTCTCCTCAGTGTACTCTTGGAAACTAGCTTTGGGCAAGAGGGGACAATTGATTCATATTTTTTCCCTCTACCTTTTCCCTTCCACTGGGAAAAAAAAAATCCTAGAAGACTAGCAAGAGCCATAACTCTTGAATCAGTTATGATTTGGAAAAAGAGAAAGGGAGAAAATGACTCAGAAGCAGCAGGCTTTGCTAGAATTTGACAAAAGGCCATAGGAAAATTTTGGTAGTTTGCACTTAAATTTTTTGAAATCATAGGCTGGTGTTATAAAAGGAGAAATCTTAGAAGGCTTTTTTGGGACCACGCTGAGATGATGAGATAGGAATAGACAGCAATTTGCAGTCAATGTACTTCTCCCCCAGGAAGAAGCGGTGATACTCAAGTAAGGAAATAAGTACCTAGTATTCCTGTGTTGCAGTTACTATGAGTAATAGGCAGACATGATTCTACACAGCAGTGAAGAATGGTGTTTTGTTTGCTTTGTCTTTAGGCTAAATAGCCCCATTTTTTAAAACGGCTATTGGATCAAGCAGCTGTTATATACCAGGTACTGTGCTAGATGCTGGGAGTATAATTACAAAGTATAAAACAATCCCTGCTTAGAAGTCTACATTTTAATGGAGACAAAGTATATTTTAAAATGTGTGTGTATATTTATATATTTTGTAGCATAAGTAATATAAATGAATAAAAGTTAAATTACAATATTTTGGGAAGGGCAAGACACAAGCAGTTGTGGGAATTTGGAAGGGCTTCAGTTAGATGGTGCTTGAGTTGCATCTTGAAAAGAGATGTGAGAGGAGGAGAGGGCCTACATTACATTCAGATAGGGTTGCAAAAATATAAAGTTGGGAGATGAAAGTTATGGGAAAAGGCCATTTTAGTGGGATAGTGAAATTCAGGAGAGAGTCATGTCTAGTTATACAAGAAAGATTAGGACCAGGTTATGTAAGACTTCAAAAACTAATTGGTATTTGTTTTTGAGAGGCAATGAGATAAAACTTGAGTAGAGGAGTGTTAAAGGAGAATTATTTTGACACTACTATATAAAATGAGCTCGAGTGGGGAGAAGTGAAGCAGTAACTTTTTTATTGCAATAATTTAGGTGAGAGATTGAAAGCTTGAGTTATAGAGACAGCCATATTAAAGTGGTCAGAGGCAGAAGCCATTGGGAAACTAGAAAGGGTAGGATTTAGCTACCCTTGGATGGGTGTAGTTTGTTGGTATTTGTCCTTGAAGAGGGCCAAGATGACTACGTTAGAGTCAGGTTAGTCCGGCCGATCTGGAGGAGGTTGGAGTGCTCGGGCATAAGCTGTGACCATGTTGGGGGACACTGCCTCACGCTGCTTCTGGCCTACTTCCATTCCGCTTTGCTCATAGAGACCAGCTGCTTCTCCGAGGGCACGCCATGCTGGGCGGTGTGGTCCAGTGTCTCCCTGTGCCGTACAAGCAATTCTAAAGTTCTTGAGACCATTTTCTGACCATTAGGTGAGGACTTGCCTTGCATGAGTTCTCCATAAAATAAGTCTTTGCAGCAAGCTTATCTTGGGCATTTAAACAGCGTGGCCAGCCCAGCAGTTGTGCTCCCTGCGGTAAGTCTGGTGTGGTTGGCCAGGTGTCACAGGCACACATGATGAAGTCAGCCCAAGGGCTCTGAAGGCCTGCAGTTTGGTAGTCAGTCTACTACCCCTCCTCTCCTATACTCACCTGGGAGGTCTCCCAGACACTGAGCCAGCTCTTTCAGTGCGTCGCCAAGCTCGTCAGGGGAGACATCTTGGGGAAGCATCTTGCCGGGAGAGCACTTGCAGCTTCTCTGTTTGCTGTAACGAGCTTCCACACAGTGTTCCCGGGAGGGAGGACCTGCATTTCCCTGATGTTCATTGTTAGTCCAGAATTTGCACCGGTATTAGGGAATTGATCCATACTTTGTGCATCTCTGCTTTGGAGGCCGCATCGAATCCACAATCAATCTGAAGACAAAAAATCTTGCCCAGCACTGCCTCCACTTCAGGTTTGGCCTGTGGCCTTTTCAGGGCCTAGAGTTCACCCTCCGTGTGGCAGCTGGCTTTGATGCCATGTTCTCATTGAAGGCGTCCGACAGCACGGCTGAAAATCTGCTAAACAGCATGGCAGCGAGCGCCCACCCTTGTTTTGCTCCTTTGTTGACTGGGAAAGCTTGAGAGCATTGTCTAGAACTGGACGTGCTCTGCTGATGCCCTTCTCTGGGCCACCACATTTGGACTTCCCATCAGCCCTCGTGACTGCCAGAAGCAAAGGCCTTGGTCAGGCCTACCAATGTTCTGTACGGGCTCCTGTTCTCTCAGCGTTTCTCCTTGAGTTGTTGGTTAGCAAACACCATACGGGCTCTTCCTCGGCCCCTGGCCCTCAGAATCAGCCGATTAAGGAAGACTGGCAAGAATCTTGCCAGCCTTGACTGAGAGAGAGACTCTTCTGTGATTATCCCAGGACAGTCTCTTCCTTTTACAATGGAGGCATACTTGAACTCCTGGGCTGAACCTCCTCTTGCTGTATCATCTAGAAATTTCCAGTTAACTTTGTGTATTTACAATGGGCCTTAAAAATCTCAGCTGGAATAGAAGGGCGAATGACGGGTTTAGGATACCGCCAACATTACATCTGAAAGAATAATGCCTCTTGACAAAAATTGGAAGTTTGAAAGAAGGTAACGGGTACAGATTGAATTCAGTGTTAGATATGTTGAGTTAAGATCTCTCTGGGACAAGCAGTGTGAAATATCCCATTGGCATTTGATGATGTAAGACTGAAGCTCAGAAAAAAGACTGGAGATGAATATATGGATCAGCATAGAGTTGATAATTAAAACTCATAGGAGCTGATGAAGCTAGTACAAAATTATGGGGAACACCTGCATTTATGGAACATGATGTGGATGATGGAAGAGACTTTGAAGCATTGTCAGAAGGAAAATCAGAAGAGATTATCCAGCAGGCATAGATAACAATGTTAAGTGCAGAAAAGTGTTAAATTTTGGCAAATAATGGATCATTATTGGTTATCTGAGCAGTTTTCAGTTGAGAGATGAAGTTGGAAAATGATAACAGATAATGAAGGATATGTAGACTGCTTTTTAAAATGAGTTTGGCTTAAGAATGTGATGAAAAGTGTAGGGTGATAGTTTGAGGGGATGGTGTTTTTTTTGTTTGTTTTTAAGAGTGGAGCATATTTGAAGGTAGGGAAAGAAGCACTTAATGGGGAGAGATTGAAGATTCAGGAGAATAGAGGGATGATTGAGGGTACAGTTTGCTGGAAAAGAGGGAAGACAAGAACAGGGGCACCTATAGAGGAATTGGCCTTGACAAGGAGAAAGGCTCCATCTTTGTCATGAATCTGTGATAAAGAAACAATGAAAGATGATGTCAAGGACTTTTTAGATGAAGAGAATGGAAAAGTGATCACATCAAAAGGCCTTTTTTTCTCCTCAGTAAAATAAGAGGCAAGTTAAGTTAAGAGGATAGCAAAGGAGGGAAATTGAAGATGGAAGGATTTGGAATAGATTGAGCAGGGTGATAGGGAATGAATTAGGGAGAAATAAAAGGGCTGCCTTTCAGCAAAGGGCCCAGTTGAGATTGGATACTGTGAATTTGTAATGTATATAGCACAATTGTGAGCTTTATACAGTGTCTCATGAGTAGAAACAGAACAGCCAGATGGTGGGAGTAATTCAGAACTGGGCCTTGGCAAGAGAAAATGTGATAATAGGATAAGGGGACTAGGAATTCAAGAGCAGACCCTGTTGTAGAGTTGAAATAAGAGGAATAGTTGAAGTTGGAGCAAGAATATGGCCTGAGGGGTAAAAATTATTAGAAGCCACAATGAACGCAAAGAAGTGGTTTAGAAGATGAAGGATAGGGAGAAATGGAATGATAATATATTTTGGTCCAAGGAATGGCAGTTTCTTATTGGGGATTGGCTGTCCTGTTGAACATGCAGTATACTAACATTCCTAGGGTCTTAATAAGAATTTTGGCCATATCTTCCATCCTTTGTCTGTGTACTTCTAAAAAATCCTACCATTGGACTACTCTTATGCCTATTAAAGTATATAAAATAAAACTTAATTTATTTTGCCAAGATCTTCTTAGATCACTGTTTATAAAATCCCAGGAAAAAATTGCAAGGGACATTAGAGGTTGTCTAATACAACCTCCCTTCCCATCTCCATCATTTTAGGAATCTTTGTAATAAATATTATGATTTTGTTATTCAGTATATTAGCTCTTCCTCCTAGCTTTGGGTCATCCATGTATTTGGTGAACATGACATCTGTACCTTTAAGTCTGCTAACCAAATCGACCATTAGTTCAATTCGCAGTTGTGTAGCCACACTAGCAAACAATTTAGTAATTCTCTTGTGCAATTCCTAGTTTATTATTAGAGCCAGAGAATTCAGTTAGTCAATAAATGTTAATATCTACAACATGCCAGTTCTGTGTTAATAATACTGGCAATATGCCAGTCCTATGCTAAGTGCTGGGGACACAAAAACAAAAGGCAAAAGACAAGTCTTTTTTCCTCAAGGAACTTGCAGCCTAATGGAAAGGACTATGCAAACAGATACAAAGCAAGCGATATACAGGGTTGTTAACCAAGAGAAGGAATATTAAGCGGGATTGAGGAAGGTTTCCTGTAGAAGACATCATTTTAGTTGGGATTTAAAGAAAGCCCAGGAGTCAATAGTTGCAATAAACAAAGGAGGGTACATGGAACGTGGGGAATGGCCACAGAATGCCCAGAATTTGAGAAATGGAACAAGTTGTTCATGGATGGTCAGGAGACTACAGTCGCAAGATTAAAGAGTATGTATGGGGGAGTTATGTAAGAATCCTGGAAAAGTAGGAGGGGGCTAGGTTATAAAGGGCTTTTTATAATCTAGGTTATAAAGGATTATAAAGGAGGGCTTTTTAAAAATTTTGTATTTGATCTTGGAGCAATAGGAAACCAGTAGAGTTTATTGTGGGCAGTGGGCAGATGTTGACATGATTGGACCGTCACTTTAGTAAAAGTACTCTGGTAGCTTAATGAAGCATGGATTGGATTGGAGGGAGACACAGGCAGCCCCCACCCCCACCCCCTCTTACCCCAAGCAGGCTTTACAGTAATCCATGTATGAGGGGGTGGCAGTGTTAGAGAAGGGGATGTCTTCAAGAGATATTGCAAAAGTGAAATTATTTGGTTTTAACAAATTATTTAAGGGGAGATGAGGGTGTGGTAAGAGATAGTGAAGAGTCCAGCATGACTCTTAGATTGTGAACCTGCAGAACTGGGAGGATTGTCTTGTTCTTTACAGTAATGGGGGGAGATGGGGTTAGGAAGAAAATTAGTTCTAACTGGGATGTAATTAAATTTAAGATGTTTACTAGGTGTCTAAAAGGCAGTTGAAGGTGTGAGATTGGAGATGCAGAGGTAGATATAATTAGCATGGAGTTGGTAAATCATGAAAGCTGAAGAGATCACCTAATAAAGGAATATAGTAGGAGAAGGAAAGAAGGTTAGGATAGAACCCTGAGACCAGAGAGGGCATGATCCAGCAAAGAAGACGGAAGAAAATACAGAAGGGAGATCAAAGGCAAAAAACCCTACCCTAAAACCAAAAAAGAAAAAAAAATGACCAGAGTATTCATAGTAAAACTTTTTATGTTCAGGGAAAAAACCCAGTACAAAACTACTTGCCAAAGTGGAAATTGCCCATCAGTTGGGAAATGGCTGAACAAATTGCGATAATGAAGTGTGATGAAATATTGTGCCACAAAACCATAAATGAACTCAGGGACACATGAGAAGTTTATGAACCAATGAAGACTGAAACAGAGCCAGAAGAACAATATACATAATCACTACAGTAATATAAAATGCTAAAGCCAAATGCTGTGTAATCATAATGATAATCTTGGCTTTGGAAAAGGGAATTTTTTTGAAAGCAGCTCCCTACTTTTGTTAGAAAGGTAGGGGAGACAATCATCTCTGCTTCCACCCACTGCCATGTGTCTGTAACCAATTTCATGAAGGAGGAAGGGGTAGAATTGGGCTTATCTCATATCTATGATAAAAGAGTTAGGTATGGATGCAGTCTCCATGTTTGAGTAATCCAAGATCTAAGCCATATGGGTACCTGATTTTTTTTTTGGGGGGGAGGCGCACGGAGATAGCTGAAGAGGTCTGAATAATAAATATTGAATGAGTATCAAACAGTATATATGGCATATAAGGAATGGTATAAATCCGTTAGGAAGGGGAGGGGATATAACTATCAAGCTTAGAACAAATTAGGAAGTCACCCTTCCTGACTAATATCTGCTTCTGGACCCCACTCCACCTCTGTGGAGGGAGAAATTGTGAAAACCTTCTTGAAAGCTAGAAAGGGGAAGCCAAAGATCATCTTGGGAGAAAAGCTCAGTGGAAGGAGTAAGGTGATTGTGCACATGCAGTTACCATTTTCTGTAGTTTGAGCAATTGATAATAGAATTATCTCTGGGACTCTTTAAGCACTTAAATTGCATTACTAATTAGCACCTTTGCAAATGTGCCAGCAACATTCATTAACAAGCCGAGTACCAGCATCTGTAGAGTTCAGTGCTCTTTGGGAGCCAAGTTCTTGCCTGTGGGAAGGAAGGGGATAAGCAAGGTACAAGTAAATTACTTCTAGGCCCCAAAGGGATTCAATTCCATTGGGTCAAAAGGAGACTTGGAGGTGGAAGATGTCTGATCCCTCATGGCTCAGCAAGGGATGACTGATCTCCCCAATGCGGGCTTGTACAAGCTCACTCATTGTCGGCAGCCTTGCTTTCTGTAGCCCTCCTGGGAGGGGGTCTGAACAGCTTGCTAGGTATGATCCAGGCACTGCCCTGACAATACTATAATGAGGTCTGTGGGTGATCCCTCCTCACTTGGCTTTGAGAAACGGGAAAGGGAGCCTCGTATTGGTAGTTCCGGCTGTTCCCCAAAGCCCCGGGTTTGTGGCTTTATCTCATTTCCCCACTGTTCTTGCAGGTGGAAAATAAGTAGAACTTCCATTTCAAGATTTCCGTGGGGAGCCCACGTTGTTGTGTTGTGGAGAGTATAAGAATTCCAGACACAAATTATGCACTTTATGTGTGCCTCTTGTTCACACGAGTCCAGGAGGTACACAGGGACCTAGCACCTCTTCTTTCCCTAGCTTGGTGTATGAGCTGTAGGTCATTTTAGTTTCTTTGCCTTGGGTCCTTCATCACAATTAATAGTTGCTGTCACTTTGTGCTTTGTGATTACAGAACGTCTCATTTGATCCTTATAACTACCTGGTGACAAGAAAGTGGGGCCTTAAAGGTGAGCCTGGGATTCTGAGAAGCCGACCTGTTATTTGAGATCAGACCAGGCCAGGATGCTAACCCCCATCTAACTCAGCCAATGCTTTCTATGGTATAATAATACGTAGTATTTTAGTAGAGATTTTAGGCTAATCTTATCTGATTGTCACAACCTCTCTGTGAGGTTTTGTCCCATTTTATAGCTGAGGAAACAGTCTTTTTTATTATTATTATTATAGCTTTTTATTGACAGAACATATGCGTGGGTAATTTTTCAACACTGACTTTGCAAAACCTTCTGTTCCAACTTTTCCCTTCCTTCCCTCCACCCCCTCCCCTAGATAGCAGGCAGTCTCATACATGTTAACATGTTAAAGTGTATCTTAAATACAATATATGTGTATATATTTATACAGTCTTCTTGTTCACAAGAAAAATTGGATTTAGAAAGAAAATAAAAATAACCTGGGAAGAAAAACAAAAATGCAGTCAGTCCACACTCATTCAAAGAACTCATGTTCTTTCGCTGCATGTAGCTGGTTCTGTTCATCCCTGATCAATTGGAACTGAATTGGATCCTCTCATTGCCAAAGATAGTCACTTCTGTCAGAATTGAGAGGAAACAGTCTCAAAGAAGCAAAGTGTTTTGCCCAGTCACACCACTGAAAACTTTGAGACACAATTTCAATTTGGGTCTTCCTGGATCCAGCTCCAATGGAGCCGCCTCGCTGCTTCTGGAAGTTGAGCATCCATGACTTCTCTTCTAGCTTAAGTACTTTGTTCTATGGTTCTCCCAAATAGTGGGTCTGAGATGGTGAGCAAGAAGTAAAGGATGGGGAGGGAGGGATACCTCAGGTATCATTGCAGAGTAAATTAAGTTCTGGGTTTATACCACCTCTGATCTGTGGCCTATATGATCATGGGTAAATTGCTTTACAATCTTGGGTCTCTATCCAAAACAAAAAAAAAGACAGTTATTTACTGGATCCATCATCATCCTTGTTGATGGATGCACATTTAAAATGGATTATAGTTTCACAGTATCTACAGCATGAGCCTGAGACCTACCTTGAAAGAGTTGGTGAAAACCTTGTGATTGAATTATCAAAGAGGGCAGGTAGGTAGTGCAGTGGATAGAATATTAAGCCTAGGATCAGGAAGACCCGAATTCAAAGCCAGCCTCAGACAATTACTGTGTGACCCTGGACAAGTTATTCAACTATAAAATGCAGATAACAAAAGCTAGGTGGATTCTAGGGTGGTTGTGAGGCTCAAATGACTTATTTCTGAAGCAGGTAGCCAGGAAAAATGAATTAATACAAATGTTTATTGATTGATTGAAATGAGATAATTGTAAAGTGCTTGGCACAGTTCCTGGTACATAATAAGCACCATATAATTCTTAGCTAGTATTGTTGTTAGCAATTACATTGAGATTGCCTGCCTTTCTGTCCTTGTTGAGTTCATACAGTACATTCCCAGAAAGAGCTGCATAAAAATACCAATTCTTTTTTCTGTCAAATGTCCTTCGGATTTACTAACCAATAATTTTTTAAAGCCACTCATTTTAGGGAAAATTATTTGTTCTTGGAAAGACCAAAAAAGAAAAAATTAAATGGTTTAGAATATAGTATAACCAGTACCAATTGGAAAAGCAGTTTTCATTGGGAGGCATTTTGGTTTTAGAAATTTCATTAGCTAGATATAATGAATTCAGAAGCAGTCAGCTGGAATCTTAGTTTTGGGATTTATTTCCTCTGTACTTTTGGGTAAATCAATCTGGATCTCAGCTTTTTCATCTGTAAAATGGAGAGGATTGGACTAGCTTATCCTTAAGATGTCTAATCATTTTGAATGATCCTCCATTCAGCTCTCACCTAGATAGCTGTGCTATACTTTAGATCTGGAGGAAAAAGGGGGAAATAAATCAACTTATTCCTAATTCATATTTGGAGATTGCTTGCACATGATCAGAATGAATTATCCTTTGAGGACCTTCCTGGAAGCAGAGGAGAAAGTCCCTTGAAAATAAAGTTGAGGGATTTTCATTTTCCCAAGAAGAAATTTCATCTTGACTAGTCAACTTTTGCCTCCTAGTTCTAGCCTCAAGAAAGGGAAGTGACCCATTTTTGCCTGAGAATGGGGACAGAACAAAAGTCTGGGAATCACGAGGCTCTTGTCATCCCAGCTCTTCCACTGACTAAGTGTGTGGCAGTGGACGCGTCACACCTCTTGTGGGGGCTCTTTTTTGGCACTTGTTAAATGGAGGGGTTAGAATAGATTGTAAACTTGAGGGAAGGGATCACAGGGCCTGGAATCAGGAAGGTCTAAGTTCAAAACTAGCTTCTGTCTCATTTTAGCTGTGTGATTCTGGGCAAGTCACTTACATTTCTCTCTCCCTAAATTTCTTCAACTATAAGATAGTAATTTGCAGAGTTGTCTGCTAGAATCAAATAATCAAATGAATAAAACATTTAGCTCAGTTTCTGGCATATAGTAGGGGCTTACTAGATGCTTCTTCTCTTTCCTTGCCCCCCGCCCTCATAAAATGTTTGTTGAAAGACTACCCTTGAATGTTTAGGGCCCCTTTTATACCTAATGGACTATGAACTGTCATGATATACTGACCTTCATTAATACTGAAAACACTTGGCTAGGCCTGGGAAGAACTTTTTCTAGCTTTATTTGATCTTAAAAAGAAAAAAAATAAAATGTGATGTTCATGATAAACTTGGTTTGCAGTTTTTGACTGCATTGCATCAGTGATCTCAAATTCAAATACAAACTCCAATAGAAAGGGATCCCTGCCAGCATAGTGACTTAGAAAACCACAGCATTTCCTAATTACATTTTAATATGGTTGGTTTAGTGACAAGTTTGATATGTCTGTATTACATGTTTGTAAGACTTATTTTTCATTGCTTTTTGACATTCGTTAGTTTATCTAATCTTCGGAACAGTTCTTTGTGTTAGGAAGAGAACATTATTTTAATTCCCATTTTATAATTGAGTAAACTGAGACCCCCAAAAGTTATGAGCATTGCCCAAGATTACATTTCAAGTTATTGGCAGAACCTGGAATAGAGGTCAGGGTTTTTAAGATCTAGACATTGCCTTGATCTCTAATAATTCCCACTGTAAGGTCAGTAATAGAAGATCTCTCTGTCTTTTTAATTTGAGAAGTTTGTGGGATTTCTGGTGTGGAAATCCCCTTCACCAATGCAGATTGGCAGCCTGCTGATAACTTAGATCCTTACAAAATGGCCTGGAATCCATTACTTCTGAGGTTAGTTACTAGCTTTTTCCTTCTCTGGTGATGAGCAAGGGGACAACCTGTTGTGGGTCATCTCCAAGATGCCATGACACTGAGCGTACATGGCCATAGTGTTGCTGAGCTAGGTTACAGCAACATTGTAGGCAGTAACCTGCTGCCAGTTGCCTCTCTGCTCCATCCAGCATATGTTCCAAGGAAGGGAAGGAAATATGCATTTATTGAGTACCTACTGTGTGCTAGGAGTTGTGCTAATTCTTTTACAACTATTATCTCATTTGTTCCTCACGATAACCCTGGGAGGTCAGTGCCATTATTCTCATTTTACAGTTGAGGAAGCTAAGGCAGACGACAGTTAAGTGATGAAAGTATCTAAGGCTGGATTTACAAAATCTCAAGGGAAAGCCCATTTATTATACTCCTTAATCTCTCCAAGTGCAGACAGTTCTTCCAGCAGTTACTGGCTTAAAGAGTAGGGGGAAATTATTGGTCTATAAACCTGAAAAGTACCTAGCAGAAGAGGTATTTATGCCAGAGGCAGAATTTTAACTCAGTTTTTCCCAAGTCCAAAGCCAGTTCTTTATCCTATTATGCCATACTTCCTCTAATGAACTTTTTTTTTTTTTTTTAAATAAAGGATCCCAAAGTACTCAATTTTCCCACCTCTGTGTCATTCACAGTGCCTTAGCATCTTCCACAGCTCTAAAAGAAGGAATTCTGATTATGCTAAACAAGGAGAAGCTTGGGAAGATCTGCACAGGCATCTTTTTCCAGGGTTACTGTCTCTGAAGCACCCACAGCCTCCACATTTTAACCATCTCTCCTGACTCTCTCTTTCTCCTTTCCCTTCTATTTATCTCTAGGACAGATAGAATGGGATGGGATGATGGGGTCACAGAGTTGTTTTTCATAGCAGGATCCCCACAGTTTTGAAAATAGAACCAGCCTAACCTTGAATTTGAAAATGCATTTTCTTCCTGCCAGACTTTGGTGAGAAACCAATTTACGAATGTCTGGAGCCGATGGAGGCTCTAAGGGAGTGCCAATCCTTTGGAAAGAACTTGGATATACCAGAAAAGACTTTAGTAGGAGATTCAAAAGAACCAGCAAAAGACCTGTCCAAATATATTCAAAAGCCCCGTCTTTTTCCTGATAGAATGATTTTCAGACCAATTTGACCCCAATTCACAGCTATTCCCTTGTCCCTTGGGGTGATGAGGATATATCATTTTTGGTAGTCCCTATTTAGAGAGAAATATTTCTAGTTTTACTCCCTTCATGTTCATGTCTTCAAATGCTGGCTGTTGAGGGTAGAGGCAATTTGTTTTGCCTTTCTATTCTTAGGAGCTAGCACAATATATATTGTAATGCTTTTAAATATTGGTGAAAGAAGACTGGTTACTGTGCTTATCTTAGAATCTGAAGGGAATTTGGAGCTAGTTCAACCTAATACCTTCATTTTATAGAGCAGCCCCTTTCCAAAGTCCCTCAATGAGTTAATGCAAAACTGCTAAGTAGCCCAAGCCATGGCTCCCCTCTTCCACCTAAGCCCTTTTGAATTTTGATTACTATCTATTCTAGACAAGAAGAAACCTCAAAAAGAAAGCCAGTATATGACTTCCTCCTGCCCCTCTCCTACCAGTGTCACCCCTTTAATAACATTGTTCCTGTGAAACCATCTTCCTGGCTCTCGTAACTTTGTTTTGCCTTATGTTTTCTTTGAACTAACTAGAAAATGCTAGGATTTTAAAAATCAAAGGAGCCTTAGAGACCACCTACTTTGTGCCTTCAGTGAAGTCACTGAGATAGAAATTGGAGAAGGGACGTTTTCCAACAATAATAAATCTAGTTATTTGCAGAACCAGGATTCAAACTCAGATCTATTGCTTTTTCTATTTTGAAACCATAAGACCTTTATTAGAAAATTCATGGATTAAGTTTCTAAGTCAGTTATATAACAGGAGCATTCCTTCCCAGCATCCCAAATCACAGCAGCAGGCTGGATCCCTTAGAAGACTGCTCCAGGTTTAAGGTAGTTTGGGGGGCTACATTCCTAAATCTAGAGTTCCCAAATATTAATTAAATTCCTACTATGCTCCAGGTACTTTATTAACCAGTGGAGATATAAAGAAAAACAATCAACCAAACACAAACCAGTCCCTATTCTCAAGAAGCTCACAAAATGATGAGGGAGGCAACATGCAAACAATTAGGAACAAATAAGACATATATAGGACAAAATTGGAGATTATTCCCATGAAAGGCACCAAGATTAAAGAAAGGGCTTCAATGAGCTGAGTCAGGGAATTACTGTGCAGAAACTGCTTTCAATTTGATCTCACTCGTCCTCTGGGATTAAGTGGTATAGGGGAGAATGTGGTCCTAGATGTTTTTTTGAGGAAGAGGACACTTGCACTTCTTTTCTTGTCAAATTTTCTCAGTAAGTATTGACTTGCAAAATTTTTGGGGAAAGCCCATTAATTATACTCCTTAATCTCTCCAAGTGCAGACAATTCTTGCAGCAGAAGGTAGGATTTTAGCTTAGACTTTGAAGGAAGTAGGTAGAGCTTCAGAGGGAAAGAGTTCCAGAAATTGCAGTTAGTTCAAAGCAAAGGCATTTTCCTGAAATGTTGTGGTAAGAAGAATGTCTCTTCCCTAAACTAGAGGTACTGTCTCATGGGACCACCCAACGTCAGTGAGGAAAATGGGTGCATGTGGCCAAAACAGCTGGTAAGCTAAATGAGACATCTCTTTTGGGCTCCATTCTGCTGGGCGTTCAGAACTTGTTTTTTGCTGTTACTCTGAGGTAGAGAGCAAAGTAGGTTCTTACCTGTTGCACTTTGAAAGGTAAGGAGTGAACTGTCTGCAATATGGGATTTGTGCTGTAGTTTGCTATTATAGTAACTTCAGCTTTCCACCAGTGGTAGGCAGGCTCTATTCTCCGTGGCTTAGAGCTTCTGCCTCAGTTGAAATGTTTGTTTAGGGCACTGCCAGATTCTTTCAGGAAGAACCAGAACCTTTCCTCTGGAATACCGCTCCAGTTTTGCTGTTTTGTTCCTTTCAGTTCTTAGGCTTTCATCTCCCAAGCAATAGGATCTCAGCTTCAGGTCACAAGCTCTTACTTATTTCAGACTATGGGTCTGTTCTCTCCCAATTATGGTTTCAAATGCATAACTAATTGAAAGGGGGGGGGGGGGGAACAAATAGTCAATACAGAGGGGACAAAGTTTCTTCCAACAACTCAGTCCCATTCCTGAACTTTTCCTGAGCTGACATAATCACTAAAAGTAAAATATTATCCTATATTTGTATAGGATAATAATTCATTTAACTGACCTTTTTTCCTGAGAACTGTCCTGAAAACCAAGCTTCATTTTATCTTGTAATTCACACATGCTTATACATTCTAACATGTTCCCTTTGATTCTGAGTCCAGGAAGAGGTGGTTAGATAAGGGACTTTTATTTAGTTTAAATTATTCTAGATGGCAATATAAGGTTAAATTAGTCTCTGATTAGTGACCCTGATCCTGAAAAGCTTTTCTGTTTTCTGAGCTGTAGCGTAAATCCAGTACTCTACTAGGATAGATGGTCATCTCTTTTGCTTTAATAAATATTTCTTAATAGTGTTCACAATTCACAACAGTCCAAAGAAAATTTCTATGGTTTCCTGTGAAACTTGTAGGAAATCTTTCCTAGAATAACTCTACAAACTGTTAAATCAAGGTGTTCTACCTGTGACTTTCCTGATTGCCCCTATCTGTGGCACTTCCTGACGTTCACAATCCCCAAGATAGTGGGACCCTATCTCATTACCTCCCCACCCCATCTGGGGACTCATACATAGTTGTTCTCTGCAATAAAGTAGTTGTCCCAACTGGTCTGGCCAGACTTTAGCCATGTAGCCAAGTTACGCCCTGTTAATTTTTAGTTCTCTTCTTTAGAAATGGATTTTCCAATAATCTCGTACTGGACATCTGAATTTCATTTTGAACTTCTCCATTTTGTATTCCAGGGGTGCTGTGTGCTCGGGTTCCCCAACCCCTAATCAGATAGTTGTTGCGGGGAGAGAAAACAACACTTTCATCTTGGAATTTCCTTCTTTGATGTCCTTTCCTACATCAGCCTCTGTGTTTGGTGCCTTTAATCTTCTTCCTTTTGCTGCAGTCATACTTCTCAAGTAATTTTCAGCCTCCCTGCAAAGTTGAATTAGTTTGATTTCTGGTGATTATGTCATACTAGTTAGAAATTACCAGGTCTGTTGCGGAACCTGAAGATGCAGACCACAATTATGTTGGTCGTCAGAGAACAGGAAAGCACCAGAGAACAGCTGAGAGGGCGGGGGGTTTGGGGGGTGGGCGGGGAGTCAGAGACAGAGAGAGAGACAGAAACAGAGACATTGACAGACAGAGAGACAAAAAGACAGAGAGACAGACAGACAGACAGAGAGACAAAAAGACAGAAAAAGATGGAGACTGAGACAGAGAGAGAGACAGACAGACAGACAAAAAGACAGACAGAAAAAGATGAGACTGAGACAGAGATAGAGACAGAGAGAGAAAGAGAGAGAGAGAGAAAAAGAGAGAGAGACAGACAGACAGACAAAAAGACAGAGAGAGAGAAAAAGATGAAGACTGAGACAGAGACAGACAGAGAGAGAGAGACAGAGAGGCAGACAGAGAGACAGACAAAAAGACAGAGAGACAGAAAAAGATGAAGACTGAGACAGAGACAGAGATAGACACACACACACAGAGAAAAAGAGAGACAAAAAAGATGGAGACTGAGATGGACACAGAGATAAAGAGAGAAAGCAAGAAAGAGACAGACAAAAAGACAGAAAAATGGAGACTGAGAGAGACAGAGGCAGAGAGAAAGAGGGACAGAGAGAGACAGACACCTTTCTAGGGACCAGTCCTGGCTGTCTAAGGGGCAAAGAATCAATGATAGTAGTCCAGGAGGTTCTGTGGCGTCCTGTGCCTGTTGCATAGAGTGCCCCTGATTGCAGAGGTTGGGGCAATACCAAAGTAGCACCATTGCCCCACAAGTGGCAGTGCCAGTTGCCATTCATTCATCTCTTAAGCTTTTATTAAGTATCTACTAGGGGTCATGCAGACATATAAAAGCATGTGAAGACAAGAATGAATCTCTTTCTTCGAGGACTGTTACACAGAAAAAATATAAATATGAAATATTACGGGACAGAGGGTGCAGGCAACTGTAGGGATCCAAAAAGGCCTCCGGCAGAAGGTGGCCCTGAGCCTTAAAGTGAGGAATGTTAAGAGGGAGAGGTGAGGAAGAGGTACTTTGTACTCTTTTGGATAGCTTAGCAGAGACAGAAGGAAGGAAAACTGAAAGTGAGCTGAATGGAGATGCCTAGTTTAATGTGAATTTTTTTATTTTTAAACTTTCTTTTTATTATTAGAAACTCAAGGCCATGCTTACATTTTTTTTTTTTTTTTGGTTGAAGCAATTGGGGTTAAGTGACTTGCCCAGAGTCACACAGCTAGGAAGTATTAAAGTGTCTGAGGTCAGATTCAGACTCGCGTCCTCCCGACTTCAGGGCTGGTACTCTATCCGCTGAGCCATCTAGCTGCCCCCATGCTTACATATTTTGATTAACTCACTAAACATCTGTCTTTTCTTAATTTTAACCTTAACTGACAAAAACTGACTCATGAAATTGGGGAAGACTGACATTCCTCAGATAAAAACCAAAGGGAAGTCAGAGTAATTTAGTTATTTGTTGGCCTCTTCCCCTAGGCAGCTAACTGTTGAAGGAAGACCCTTACCTGATGCTAAGTGTTCTTGGTTATCTTGGTGACATGTGAATCTTCCCTCTCAATTAGTATATTTGTGTGTCCTTTAAATGTAACCTGACTTAGTTTACCTACACAGTTTGACAAGGTTTGTTTGCTTAGGGGATATATAAGTTTTTAAGATTGTTCAACTTTTTATGTTATTGAAGAAATATGGGATTATAGACCTATCTTCTCCTTAACTTTTGTGACCTTATACATTAGGAGGAAAGTATAAGATTACATGTAAAAGAATTATTTCTCTGTCATTCTGTTGCAATTTTGCCTATAAAAAGTTTCCAGATTTTCTTTGAGGCCCAAATCTATGCTTGAGCATAATAAGAAAACCTAGATTTTTGCCTCTATAATTTTTGTGGTGATTATCTTTTTTTTTTTTTTAATGGAAGCTGGATGCTGAAGTGTTTTATCTCATTTTTGAATATATTAAACTTTAAAAAGTTTCAATAGTATTTTATTTTTTCTAATTACATATAAAAATAGTTCTCAGCATTCATTTTTATAAAATTTTGAGTTACATTTTTTTCTCCCTCCTTTACCTTCTCTCTCCCCAAGACAGCGAGCAAGTTATATAGGTTATACACATACAGTCATTTAAAACATATTTCCATATTGGTCATGTTACAAAATAAAAATCAGAACAAATGGGAAAAATCATAAGGAAAAAAAGCAAGAAAGCAAAAAAAAAAAAAAAAAAAAAGGGTGAAAATAGCATCCAGTTTGCCATCCCTCCCTCTCTGCATATGGATGGCACTTTCTATCCCAAGTCTATTGGAATTGTGTTGGATCACCGCATTGCTGAGAAGAGGTCTATCATAGTTGATCATCATATGGTCATGCTGTTATTATGTACCAGGTTCTCCTGGTTCTGCTCACTTCACTCAGCACCAGTTCCTATAAGTCTGTCTCTCTGTCTGTCTCTGTCTGTCTCTTTCTCTATCTCTGTCTCTGTCTCTTTTTCTTTCTTTCTCTTCTTTTCTTTCTTCAACTAGTATCTCTGTTTAGTGTTGATTCTTTGGAACATCATGCCCTCATCCCAAGTACTCCCTACTATTCTTCTCCTCACCCCTTCAGCTTCTTTTTGTGTGTTGTCTTGAATTTTAAAAGATGGGCAGGAAAAGGCTGTCAAACTGTGCATACCCTTTGATCCAGCAGTGTTTCTACTGGGCTTATATCCCAAAATGATATTAAAGAAGGGAAAGGGACCTGTATGTGCACGAATGTTTGTGGCAGCCCTTTTTGTAGTGGCCAGAAACTGGAAAATGAATGGATGCCCATCAGTTGGAGAATGGCTAAATAAATTGTGGTATATGAATATTATGGAATATTATTGTTTTGTAAGAAACGAACAGCAGGATGATTTTAGAGAGGTCTAGAAAGACATATAAACTGATGCTAAGTGAAATGAGCTCATTGTACATGGCAACAAGATTATGCTATGATTAATTCTGATGGACATGACTCTTGTCAGCAGTGAGATGATTCAGACCAGTTTCAATGGTCTTGTGATGAAGAAAGCCATCTGAACCCAGAAAGAAACCGTGGGGACTGAATGTGGATCACAACATAACGTTCTCACTCTATTTGATGTTGTTCGCTTGCATTTTGTTTTCTTTCCCTTTTTTTTTTTTCTTTTTTGATCTGATTTTTCTTGTGCAGCATGATAATTGTGGAAATATGTATAGAGGAATTTTACATGTTAAAAAAAAAGATGGGCAGGGATGGGATTGTTATAAGGAAGTTACAAGGAGGCCTTGCAATTTATTACCTAGCTAAGGTGAGTCAGTTATTTTCTTGGGGACTCAATTTCATCTACAAAATGAAGAAATGGGACTAATTGATCTATAAATGGGTAGACAGGCACTTCAGAAAAGAAGGGTAGGGAAAGGAGGTCAAAGACTCAGAAATGGGCATGAATGTAGTGTGCACGTAGAAACAAGTAACTTGGGCCATTCAGGTAACTTCCCTCATATTATGGATATGAACTGTGAGACCATCCAGAGTAGTTGTATCAGAATCAGAATTTAAACAAAGGTCATTTAACTCCAGACGTAGTGTCCCATGAAAGGGAACAGGATGTCTGGAAGGTAAGCTGGGGTCAAGGACGGGCTAGTAAGTTTTATAAATGTTTATATAAATTCTATTTATCTGTAATTAAATTATATATATATATATATATATATATATATATATATAATACATAACCATAGATATAATAGATATCATGACATATAATATATAAGTAAATTTCATATACATACATATATGTATATATTTGGAGACAATCAGGGTTAAATTACTTGCCCAGGGTCACACAGTAAGTGTCTGAAGTTGAATTTGAATTCAGGTCCTCCTCACTCCAGGTGGACTAGTAAATTTTTGACAACTGCCTTTGAGGGAGAAAAAAGAGTATGACATACTTTTAAGTTTAATTTGCATCATTTTTTCCATCACTTTGAAATATCTGGACACTCAATCTAACAGTAAATCAAGCCCTGATTTGTAGATTTCTAAAGTGTAATTTCTTACACTGAAAATTTAGCCTTCCGTTTTGGGAACTACTCTGAACTGACTACAGCACACTCCTGACTGTGGCCAGAAAGAATGTAAATAACACTAAGAAGTTTTGATTCTACTTGATTAGCAATTAAGAGCTATTGAAGGGTTTGAAAGCAGAAGTCTAATTTGTTCTTTTTTTTAAATGCCTCTGTTTGTTTGATGATGTGAGTAAACCAAAGCATAATGACACCTTGATTATCTACCCATCAGTTACCCATCAGTGACTTTTTTAGATTCATGAAAACTTATCTCCTTTGGCACTGTTATTTTAAAACGTTGTTATTATTTTTATTTTACCCTTTCTAAAATGCCTTATACATTTCCCTGTCTTCTTAATTGGCATATACTCACTGTAATTCAACTTTTTCTAAATAACTAAGAATGTCAGCTGGCTGATTTCTGGAGATGACCTCAGGAGTTACTGAGACCCTCCAAGACTCCACCATAATTGTCCATTCTTTTCCTTTGGCACTCTTTGTTTTTGATTTCTCATGGTTTGTTTCTCATTTCCAACTGGCTGCTAGTCTCTTACACTGTTTCTAATCTCTATCTGATATAATGGAGAAACCGATAATTGCCTTGGGGAAACCAAATCAGTAAGAGATTTCTCCCACATCTAAATCAGTTGGACTTCCTATAATGAGTAAAAATGGCACTCCTCTCTGAGGCTTTAAAGCTCCTTGTCTTTGGACTCTGTCACAGTCCCAAGCTCTGGATGGATGTTAAAGAACTTGGATCTTTCTTTTGTCCCTATGATGCCCTCCACCTTGTACTTTTCTCTGTTTATAGAATCAGAAATTAGAGCTGGAATGGATATAATCGCTCAACAATTTTTTTACTTAGAACCCTTTACAACAACAATTGTCTAGGACAATTTATTATAATATTCAAGCTGCTTAAGGCACCATTCAATAATTTTTAACTAGAACCCCTTGGATCATCTGTGAACCATTAAATAGGAAACATGACCATAGTAAAATGGTCAAAAAAAAAAAAAAAAAAAAGACAGAAGTCTTTGAATCTCCAGTGCTCAGCAATATCCCTTGTGCATCTTTTTTGGGGGCTGTAATTCCATCAATGCAGGGAACTGGGAAACTTGTTCCATGGCTGCAGATCAACTTTTTTCTTTTTTTCTTTTCTTTTCTTTTTCTTTTTTTTTTTGGTAACTTAGAGCTTTACAGAAATGTCTGGGACCCTAAGGAGTTAAGTGATTTGTCCATGGTCACATAATGTCCTAGTGAATATTTAACAACTGATTCTCTGAAAAACAAAAAATCCATGATACGTTTTTAATTGCATCCTGTGTTATTAAGATTTTTCTCCATTAGTTTCTTAAATGTGAATAATAAACAGAACAATAAGTTAAGACCTGATTTGTAGTTTGCTGATTTCTAAAGTGCAAATACTTATCCAGAAAATTTAACAATCAGTTTTGCTGAAGCTGGATCCTGCACAACCTTGAAATGAAAAAGTGACAGAAGATCGAGCTATAAAGATCATCTTGTCTAATGCCATCATTTTCATATGTGGAAACTGAGGCCCAAAGAACTTAAATAAGTTGCCCAAGATCCCACAACCAGTAAGTGGCAAACTTGATATTCAAACCCAGACTCTCTCCAAATCCAGTGCACTTTTCACTATTCCATGCTGCTTCAATTGCCCAGGAACCTAAGTCTTCCATACCCCAAGATGAGTTCTCCATCCCTTGCACCTAACAGCTGCCTCTTTCCTTGCCCACTACAGGCATTTGCTGAGTTCCATTGAATCAACTTTATCAGCAGTTATTTTCTATACTGCTCAGAAGCTTTTCCCACTTATTTCCAGGTTTTTCTGTTTATAATTGTTAGGAGTCCGTTTTGGGATCCTGATCACTGTACCAATTGTTTTGCCCCTGTTCATTGGACCAGTTATTTTGACAGAGTCCTTTGGAGTAAAAGAGACCCACCTGGGAGGACACAGGAGGACTTTTGATTTCTATAACTGAGTTTACGTTAATACCCTCCCCTAGTGTAAATATGACCTTTATGGTGATCTCAAGAGCACCAGGCCTAATCATAGAGTCTGATCATCAATGGGTGTTACATTTCTACTGATATTTTTAGTGACCAAATAGGTTCATTCATTCATTCACCAAGCAATACATACCAGGTATAGTACAAACCTTTGGGGATGCAAAGATAAAACTGAAATAGCCTCTGTACTCATGGGAAACAGTGTGTATATGAAAAATGAATCCAGATCATTGATATAAAATGTATGCAAAATAAATATAAAGTAAGTTGAGATGGGGAGCATCATCTTAGTTTATGAAACCTCCTTTAAGTGTGGAAACTGCAATATGTTGCCTGAGACATCTTGGAAGGGTTCCAGTCTTCATTAGTGAAGGGAGTAGCCATGTTAAGGAAATCCTGGATTCTCCAAGATAACATGTCCCAAAAGACCGTAAAATTTAGAGTTATTTAAGCTTTTGAAGCTTGGAAAAGTCTTAATTTGGTGGAATTGTGAATTGATCCAACCTATCTAGAATGCAATTTGAATGTTAAAGCACTTAGGTCTTTCTATGGTCCCTATGATGCCCTCTACCTTGTTCTTTTCTCTGTTTATAAAATCAGAAATCAGAGCTGGAATGGATATAGTTGTTCAACATTTTTTGTACTTTAAACCCTTTACAACAACAACAACAACAATTGCCAAAGGGCAACCGAACTGTACATACCCTTTGATCCAGCAATACCATTGCTAAATTTATATCTCAAAGACATCCAAAAAAGGGGGGAAGGAATGATTTACAATTCTTACCCACTACAAGCAGAGATGCTAAGCAGCTCTGCTTGTAGTGGGTAAGAATTGTAAATCAAAAGGATGTCCATCAATTGGGAATATCTAAACAAGCTGTGGTATATGTGGTAATGGAATATTATTGTGCTGTAAGAAATGACAAGCAGCAAGATTTCAGGAAAACTTGGAAAGATTTAAATGAACTGGTGCATAGTGAAGCAAACAGAACCGGGAGAATGTTTTACCTAGTAACATCAACGGTGTATGATGATCGACTATAAATGAGTAGCTATTTTCAGCAATATCATGCATGATCTAAGTCATTAATGAGGAAGCATACTGTCTCCAGAGAAAGAACTGATATTGGTTGAATAAAAACTGAAGCATGCTATTTTTCACTTACTTTCTTTTTCTCTTTTATTTTTTTTCTGCAAAATGACTAATATAGAAATGTTTTACATAATTGCACATGTGTTATCTATATCTGATTATTGACCATCTCAAGGAGGAAGGAAGGGAGAAGGTAAGAGATGGACAGAATTTGGAACTCAAAACTCTGAATAAAAATGTTTAAAAAATAAAAAAGAATTAGTTCAACTTAAACCTTTAATCACATAAGGAGCTTTAAACTGAACTGACTTAAACTGAGCTAAACTCTATTAATAATGACAATTTACATCTTTCTTTTTTTTTGGTTTATAAAAGTTCATTCACTTCTCTATCTCATTTGATCTTCACAATAGCTTTTTAAAACATTTTTTTAAACAATTTAAAACAAAATATTTTGTTTTTCCAAATACATACAAAGATAGTTTTGAACATTCACCTTTGCAAAACCTTGTGTTCCAAATTTTTCTCCCTCTTCCCCCCTCTCATAGACAGCAAGCAATCTAATATAGGTTAAATGTGCAATTCTTCTAAACATATTTCCATATTTGTCATACTGCACAAGAAAAATCAGATCAGAAGATAAAAGAAAAAAAAAGCAAACAAAAATAACAACAAAATGATTCACATTCATTCTCCATAGTTCTCTCTTTGGATGCAGATGATTTTTTCCACTATGAGTCTCACATTAAGCTTCTTGAAGAAACAAGATAGTTATCATGATCCTTGTTTGAGGCACATCCACTGATAACTACACTACAAAAAAATGCAGAGATATTCAGGTACAGAAAACGGATTCTGTGAGGTCCAAGGGGAGTGGGAAAGCTAGAGATGACTAGTAAGCTTCTTGAGGGAAGGGACCTCACTTTAAGCCAGGTACATAGAAGCTATCAAATAAATGTTTTTTGTTTGATTATGAATTAGAAAGAAGGAAGGAAGGAAGAAGGAAGGCAATAAACATTTATTAAGTCCCTACTATGTGTCTTAAGTGTTATTTCCTATCAACCCTGTGCAGTAGTTGCTAATGTTATCCAGAACTTAAAGAAGCTGAGACAGTCAAACTTGATCTTAGCCACTTAGTTGGAAAGATGAGCTGTTTTGTATTTTGTGCATTCAGAATAAATATAAAGGGAAAATAGTTAAATAGAAAAGGTACGAACGTAAACCTCCCAGAAGCTTCTAGTTTGTGAGATGGAATTTGACAATGGAACATGATTATAATACTTAGAATGAGGTAAGCTCATGAGAATGTGAATAGCTATGAGATCAAATGAGAGGAAGAACGCTTCCAACAGGAGATGCTTCATGGAGAAGATTCCGAAAGAAAGGTAGGATGTCCAAGGTGGAGAATGCCTTTCGGGTGGAAGAGTCAATATTGACGACAAGCTTTTCCTCTGATCCAGTGGGTAGAGTGGTGGTAGCTAATCCTGGATGTCTGTTCACTTAAGGATGAGGTGTGTTCCTTCTGCAATCCTAACAAAGGGTAGCAATCCCGATTCCCTGTTCTGAGATGCAGTAAGTGGTACATTGGCTTCCCAGATGTTCCCTCCTTCCATCTCTTTTTCCAGTACTTTCCCTTTCCCCTGTCAATTCATGAAAACTCACCTGAGGAACTGAAAGTAGAGAGAGATGGAGGGCGAGGCTGATAAAATTCGGATTCCTGATTCAGCATTGTAATTCTTGATTCCAACACACCATGGACCTGAAAATTAGGCTGATGGTAGCTTTTCCCATCCTTGACCCATCTGGGTTCCTTTCTTCAGGGAGTGGGGTGAGCTTCAAAATTTTTTTACATGATGTGATTGAATCCATTCTCTCTTGTGTTGTGTTTGCCATACAATCAATTATAAAACTCTTAAGAGAGACCTTGAGAGCATCCTTGTATCACTTCTTCTGCTACTTGTAAGCATTTGCTTTGTGTGAGTTCTCAGAAAATAATCTTTTTACTAAGCATATATTTGGTTTTTGAACAATGTGACCACTCTGGTGTGCTCCTTGTGCTCCTCGCAGTAGGATTAGAATGCTTGATGTTTTAGTTTGAGGAAGGACGACCTCAGTGGCTGGTACCTTATCCTTCCAGTTGATCTTCAGACTCTTTCTAAGATAATTCAGATGGAAGTGATTCAGTTTCCTGGCTTCGTGCTGGTACGCTGTCCAGGTTTCACAGACATACAACAATGAGGTTAGCACAATGGCTCTGTAGACCTTCAGTTTGATAATCAATCTCACACCTCTCCTCTCCCACACTTTTCTCCAAACACTGAGCTAGTTCTGACAATGCATTTGTCAACCTCATTATTAATGTGTACATCCTTTGAAAGTATATTGCTGAGGTAAATGAACTTATCCACAGCATTCAAAACGTCTCCATTTACTGTAACCAATGGTTTCACATATGGATGGTATAATAACTGGTATAGAACCTGTGTTTTCCTGGGCTTGATAGGCCAAAATCAGCCCAGAGAATTGAGCCCTACTTTCTTGCATCTCAGCTTTGCAGCCTCCAAAGCTTTGATTGATTTTGATCATTGAGTGCATGATTATCTGAAAACAAAAAATCATGCATAAAATTCCTTGCACCTTTGGTCTTCACTTGTAGCTTTTTCAAATTGAAAAATTTACCATTAATGTGATGGCATATTTGACAATGTGACTGAAAACACCATGCTAAAAAGCACAGTCTTGTTTCCCTCTCTTGGTGACTGGGAAGAATGAGAACATCATACATTATTCAGAACCCAGGCAAGTGTGCCTTCATGAAGTTTATGCACAATACCGATGAACTTCTCTGGGCAACCAACTTCTCACATCATTTTCCATAATCTCTCCCAACCTACAGCATCAAAGGCCTTGGTCAGATCTACAAAGCTGTGTATAGACTTCTGTTTTCCTCTTGGTTTTTCTCCTCGAGTTGTCAGATAACAAACACCATATTGACTGTTCTCTGGCCTTTTCTGAATCACTTGCTCTCAAATAGAGCATCTCGCAAGTGAAGAATCAGCCTATTAAGGAATCTTGCCAGCAATGATTACCAAAGATACCAAAGCACTTTGATGATGCCATAAAGGCTATTTGTGGGTCAGAGACATATAGTCCAAGTCACCTACTCAACATTGATGGAACCACATTGATTAATGATAAGGACGTGATCTTGGAGACATGGGCTGAGCACTTCCACAGTGTTCTCAACAGAGCATCATCAGTCAATGTGAAGCCATTGACTGTTTAGCTCAGGTTGAAATCAATCCCCTCTAGACAAATTTCCAATTCTTTTAACAGACTGCCAGATATTATCCTTGATTCAGTGAGTACAGACCTGGAATGGCAAGCCAATGCCTATCCTATTTGGATTTTTCACAATCCAAATACAAGTGCCTCCAAACTAGATTACTAGTCAGTCAAAGGATCTTTACTGGGAGGTCTGTGAACTTGTTTTAAAATTATTTTGATAACTATATTTCAGTGCAATTGATTTCTTTTGTAATCTTAAATATTTTATTTTATGCATTTAAAAGCATTATTCTGAGAAGTCAGAAGCTTTCATTAGACTGCCAAAGGGTTCATGCCACAAAAACGAACCCCTACTCTACCAGTAGATGGCACTTTGAGGCAAAGTTTGGGAAGAGATAACTATTTTTCTGATTCTTTCCCCCCCATAGGCAAAATGGGGAGGTACAGATTCTTTCCAGATCATATTTCGTTCTCTCAGTATGAATGACTTTCCTTTGCTCCTACATACCTATCTAATCTCCTGTAAATTTTCTTAGAGCATCAATGACTTGCCTTTGTTTCATGTTTCATTTCCCCCCTTCTTTATATATTGTTCTCTGTCTCACTGTTTCCTTCCCTTCTTCTATCCCTTCCTCCCTCCTTCTTTCCCTCCTTCTCTCTTACTCCCTTATTCTCTTCCTCCTTTCCTCCTTCATTCTCTCCCTCCCTTCCCCTCTCTCTCCCTTTTTTTCTCTTTTGTCTCTGTCTCTGTCTCTCCCTTTCTCCTTCCTTCCATCCCTCCATCAATCCCCCCGTCTGTCTGTCTCTCTTTCCTCCCCTTTCTCTTCCCATTCCTTATGTTTTTCTGTCTCAATCTGTCTGTCTCTCTGTGTTCTTCCTTCTCTCCCTTCCTCTGCCTCCTTCTTTCTATTTGAGAATCAAAATCATTAATAAACATCACCCTAAAATTCTTTTACAATATGCTCAGCCCCCAAGTTAAAATAATATGCTATTTTATATTGCGATACAGACCTGTATCCTATTTAAATTCCGTGAATTTTAGATTAATCACTGGTATTCTCCATTTTGACTTCTGTCTCCCCGCTTCCCCAACAGAATGAATATATAAGTCTGCATCATAAAGCAGTAAGGATAGAATGTAGTTAGGTAATCGTGAAATAAAAAAGGAAATCATGTACAAAATACTTGTTAGCAAACAGACAACAGGAAGGGGGAGTTGAGGAAGTTAATCTTTTGCTCAGGTATTCTAAATGGATGGACCCAACCAGAGTTGTTTTGTATCAGAATCTGTATCACTAATGTCTGCAGAGGCTTCTCTCTCCGCCTTTGTCTCTGTCTTTCTCTGTCTCTGTCCCTGATTCTGTCACTCTCTGATTGCTGTTACCATTGCCTTGGTGACCACTGACAGCTTCACCTCTTGGTACCTTTTTGCTTCCCTCTTTGCTCTCTTTCCCCCGCAATCTCATTAAAAATCTTCTGGTTTGTCAGGGTCAGGGAAGTCCATCCTTGAGATAGATTGAGATAGATTCAGTTTCTCCCAGAGTGGCAAGACATCATTTTTCTCTCTGAGATTAAAATTCCTGGAGTTTACAGTTAACTTTTGTATCTTATTCCCTACTCTAGGGAAATCAGCCTGCTTGCATAACATATGTGTAAGGGTCTGCTGGAGCCAGCTTGGATTGACTTTTGAGTATCTATTGGTTTTATACTCCTGCATGTGTGTATATTGAAATGCAACAGATAAGATAAGCTCTGGCAAGCTTGAACCCTGGGAGGCGGAACTGATTGGAGAATGAGGAGACTTCCTCACCTGCTTCTCTAGTCTGATTTCATGTGATTTCCCTTCATACATTGACCTTTAGTCAAGGTGACCTGATAAATTCTCCAAATAGGGCATTCCATCTTCAGTTTCCCAAGTTTTTGCATGTGTCTTCCATTCCTGAAATGAACTCATTCTTCATTGCTGCTTCTTAAAATTTTTTTTGAACTTAACTTTTGTCACTTAAAATCCCTGTTTTCCTCCAAAATACAGCTCTGGGGTCACCTGGTATATGAAGCCTTCCCTGTTCCTACTAGTTGTTAGTTTTCTCTCCTTCTAGAAATTATATATGTATAATAGATGTAATATATAATAATAAATATATAATTATGTATAATATAACAAAATATAATATATATATAGCATATATGTAAATATATAATGTATTACATAAACATTTGTATTACATATGCACGTAAAATTTCTAGAAAGAGATAAGTGAATATAAATTACATAACTATATATATAGTATAATACATAATATAACATTTATTATATAATTATACATGATGTTTATAATTTATATTTACTTATAGCATACTTGTCTTATCCTCTCATTAGAATGTAAGCTCTCTGAAAGCATTTGCTTTCGATACCCAGTACATTGTATATAGTAAGTACTTAAATGTTTGTTGAATTGAGTTGAAGTTTGGGGTTTGGGCAAGTTACAGGTGGATCCAGGACTAGAACATAGGTATGTTGACTCTTAATCCAGTAATGTTTTCATTCCTTTATATCAGTGGTATGGAGAAATGGGGTCACTAAACCATATATGAGCATCCCTGTGGGCTGCATATCAGCTAAGAAAATCACAAATTAACATTGTCTATTTTTATTGTATTTTTACATATTTTGTTAACATTAACAATTATATTACTCTGATTCTAGCCGTAGTCCATTGTTGTGAGCTGGATCCCAATCACGGGAAGTGCGTTTGACTCTTCATGTTCAAATTCTAGACACACATCAAACCGTGGAAGGCATTGTGTAGGCAGTCAAGATGATAGAGTTTGTATACTTATATTGGTAGAGAGAACAATTATTCATTGCATGCCTGCATGAAGGCTCTAATGTTTTGGAGAAGAGGGAAATTCTTTTTAAGAGAAATGCACATGGTTCAAGTCTCTTCAGGAAGAAGAAAGAAAAAGACTCCTGTAGAGGAAAGCTGAGTCTCCAACATCTTTCTGTTCTCTTCTCAAGAAACTTTGGGGACTTTCTCCTTGGGTGAAACTGGGATCTCTTTCTTCCTTGCCCTAGATTTCAACTCACTTCCATATACACTGTGTATTTTTTTAAATATATTCTTATCTGTATAACTTTTTTGATTTTTGTTTGATATTTGCTTAAATAGATTCATATGCTATCCAATAGACCATATGTTTTGGTCTAACTAACTTTTGGAAGGAAAGAGTCAATCCTGTGGGTTTAAGTTTGGGGTCATCCTTTGCTTCTTAAAGCAAAGCTTCTTAAACTGTAGTTGATGACCCCATATGTGGTCACATAATTGAATGTGGAGGATGCAAAATTATGATTTATTATCAGTAAATGTTTGGTTTGTTACCTTTTTATATACCTATATTCCTTGAGTTATGTAAAAAGAGGTTTGTGAGTAAAAAAAAAATTAAGAAAAAACTTTAAGTTTTAAAGAATAGTGAGAAGGAAAATGGCTTGACCTCAAAAAATCACCATCAATACCTCCAACTATATTATAAAGCATAAGTCATCAAAAGCATTTGTCATTGGTTAAAAAGTAGGGTATTAGATCAGTGGAACATACTAGAAAAAGGAGAGTCAGAAAAAATGGAACTCAATAATCTAGTGTTTGATAAACTAAGAAACAAATTATTTAGAGAAAATTCCCTATTAGATTAAAAACTCCTGGGAAAATTAGAAAACAGTCTGTGAGAAATCTGGCTTGAATAAACACTGTGCCATATTCCACAATAAATTTAAAATGAGCACAAGACTTTAATATTAAAGATCATACTAGTAAAAATTAGAAGAGAATCATTTAATATATTTCTCATAGCTATAGAAAGGACGTGTATTTTTAACTAAAAATGAAGTAGAGGCAAAAGATAGAATAGAAAACATTGATTATATGAAATTGAAAAGTTTTTGCATTAAAAAAATAAGAAAGGAAGAGGCCAAATGGTGGAAAGGTCTTTGTATTAAATTTCTCATAAAACAGTTTCATATGTAAGATATATACACTATATATGTATATGTATATGTACATATATAATACAAATTATATGACTAAAGGTTATTTCCCAATAGATATCAGATAAATGGTCAAAGGATATGAATACTTCTCACAAAAAGAATTGAAAACTACCAACAATCATATGAAATAATGCTCCATTAATGCATTAGTGTCTCCCTAGCTGTTTTCAAACAAAGAGTGACAGTCAGTTGTTGAGAATGTGTGGGAGGTTCTTTTTCAGGTTTGAGTGGGACTAAAAGGCTGTTGAACTCCTATCCAAGTCTTGAATTCTGTCATTTTGTAAAATGAGGGTAATAATTCCTATCTTCTCTGCCACCAAAGAGCCACTATAAAGATTAAAGGGGCTAGCTGACATAAAGTTTCCTTGACAAGTACAAAGGGCTGGATAAGTCTAGTTGGAGATATTTTGAGAATGTCAGGAAAGGAGAATAAGACTGTCACTGTGGTCTTAGTTGCAAACTATTTCACTCAAAATAAATAACTTTCCAACAGCATGATTTTACTTCACACCAATTGATAGGTGCTGCAGAAGAAGATGGCTTAGGAATGGCTCACACAGGGCAGCTATTAATGCTTGGTTCTCACAAAGAATTGAAGCCTGTGTTTGATTGTCAGGAAATGGGAAAGCAATCATAGAGAAATAAAATCACAGCATCCCAGAATCTTGGGGAGAAGAGAGATCTTATTTTGCCCAACCTACTACACATAGCATTGAGGGATTATCTAGAATTTGCTTGAACATTTCTCATGAGGAGAACCCATTACTTCCTAAACCAGCTAATTTAAATTTTGGATAACTCTGTTGTTTGGAAATTTTTTCCCTTCTTTGAATATTTTTTCATTTTTCCCCATTACATATAAAAACAATATTTAACATTTATTTTAAAATTAAATTTTGAGTTCTAAATTCTCTCCTTACCTTCCTTGTCACCCGCCCCCTTCATGAGACAGCAAGCAATTTGATAAAGATTATATATCTTTACACAAAAGATATTTGCAAATTACTCATGTTATGAAAGAAAACTAGTAAAAATAGTATGCTTTGACTTTGGGATAGGCCAGAAAAGTGGTTAAAAGCCTGAACATGGGCACAGAAATCATGTGAGTAGAAGAAATATTATGGAGTTCCATATATACTATTTCTTATGATGAACAATATTACATGATAAATTACAAATAACAGAGGAAACGTTAGAAGTCTTGTATGAATTAAGGAAGAATGAAGTAAACAGTACAAGAAAAAAATATATCTAATTCAATTAAATAAATATGAATAAGGGATCTACTATGTGTTGCACATTATGATAAGTCCTGGAATGGCTACAATAATGTAGGCAACCAAACCCTAAAAACAAAAAGAAATACTGAGTTATTATAATGCGTAGTCCCAATCCTAAAAAAGAAGAAATGAACCCTGTCTTATCATCTTTTTGTAGAAAGGTAAGGAATTAACAAGTGAAGGATGTTGATTTTTTGCTACATCTAGTTACTGGGTTTTTTAGATTTTATTTTCTTTGTTACCAGGAAGGATGTGTCCAGAAATTACTGTGATATAAAACTAAAAAGTCCTCAATAAGGCTATTTTTAATAAATAAAAATAATAAAAAATAAATACATGAAATAAAAACAATAAATTTGTTTTAAATGTTGTGCAGAATTTGGTAGGGTGAATGAGACAAAAGACTTGTGATAATTTCAAGATTACAAACCTGAGAGTCTGAGAGGACATTTAACAGAGGAAGGAAAGTTGAGAAAAAGGTGAGGAGATAATCAGGTTCACTATAGAACATGTTGAATGTGAGATGCCATAGGAACTTCTGTTTGGAACCCCTATACAAGCTGGTAGATAGAGATATGGATCTGGAATTATTAAAAAAAAAACTCTGACAATGTATTAGCTTTGGAATCAACTGCATGGACTTGACTATTAAACCCATAACTGCTAAAATCATTAAAGGGGATAGGAGAGGCTCAGAGCTTTTCTTAAGACCTCCAGTGATGGAGAGTTCTCAAAGCAGGCCATTCCAGTTCTGATTTTTAGGGAATTTCCTCTTCCCATCAGGCTAAAATGTATTGCTCTGCTACCTCCAGCAGCTCTGAATTTAAGAGATAACAGGGACCTCAGTAGTCATTGTAGCCAAAAAGAACTCTGACTATATCACACCTGATATAATGATTAGCTTTTGTTTTAGTTCTTCAGAGAACAGGCAATTCACCACCACTTGAGGCAATCCATCCCACTCTGCGACATCTCTACTTGTTAGTTCAGATTTGATGGGTGTGTCATCTATACCCATATCTAATTAATGAACAAAATGCTTAATAGTTCAGGACCAACCACAGATCCCTGAACCACTCCACCAGACACTTCCTTCCATGGTGACAAAACAATTTAGAATCCAACTCTGCCACCAGTTATGAATCCATCTTACTATATTATTGTCTAACCCATAACTCCTAATTTATCAGAAACTTTGCTAAAATATAAATGAACTATGTCTTTACCATCTCCCTCATCCACTAGTTTTGTAATCTAGTCAATGTATGGGGATGTTCAGGAGGACTAGAACCTCCGGTATGAGGACTTGCCTTTTGGTATCTACTGAATCCTCCCAAATTCCAAGAAGCTGTAGCTTGTCATATCTTGGTAAATCATCTTAGCAGAGGGACTAAAGCATGCTGAATGTAACTGACAGGTCTCAGACCTGTTGGTGAGTTGGGGGGATGTGTACCCCATGCCAGAGAAGACTTTCCTTGGCAGAAAGGGTGGAATGGAACAATTTGTTCCAATGGCCACGAAGGTGGCTGAAGTTAGAATTTTGTCAGACATCAAAGACCTCATCCACTGCATCCTGAGCCATCACCAGTTTTCTTGGCTTTTGTCTTCCCATTGGAATTTTAATGATTAGAAGAGAGAGGCTGGAGATTTTGCATAACGCTGCTTTATTTAAATACAATTCATGCACAAGCCAAGATATCACTCATAATGTCACTGATTCTTTTTGAAAATGAAGGACAAAAAATAATCTAATAAAAAAAAAAGCCTACCAAATGCTAACAGATATGTTCCCCACACACGCCTGGAAAGTGTCAGAGCTAAGAGCACAACCCAGGTATCTTGACTCCCAATTAAATATTCTTTCTATTTTGACTCATAATATCCCTGATGGGTCAGTGTCAGGGCTCTCTATCTTGTGTGATTGAAAAATGATCCTTTGGATGGGAAGAAATCAGATTTGTTTGGACTTAATATAACAGCTTCTTTAGGCTCCCTAAGCAGTTTCTCCATCCAAGTTTGTCTCCATCCCTAATTAGTTGTATGACTTTGAGCAACAGGCAACATGGCAAGGTGGGAAGAATCCTGGATTTTGAAATGGAATACTTGGGGTTGAATCTTAGGATAGTTACTTGTTACCAGCATGACTTTGGGCTAGCTCTCCAGCCTTTAATTTCTTAATTTGTAAAATAAAGATTGGATCAGATGATTTCTCAGATGTCTTACAATTCTAATTCCTATGAACTTTTAAACTTAAAATCACTTAAAATCCCTGGGTCACTATTTCCTCATCTGTCAAACAAACTAGCAAATCACTCCATTACCTTTGCCAAGAAAACCCCAAGTGGAGTCAGGAAGAGTTGGATATGATTAAACAATAACCCCAAACCTAACTACAATAACAACAACAAAATGAGGAATTTAATTATATGATCTCTCAGGTTTCTTGTAGCTCTGAAATTCAATGATTTAATCTAATCTTCTTTCACAGGGGAGCTTTACACAAAAAGCAATTTTACGGCACAATGGTCAACTTTTTTTTTTAAACAATATAACTGAACAAAACATTTGATAAATGCATATTTAGCACAGGACACTATGCTAAACTTTAGAGTTATACAAAGATTTCTAACAGTCCCTATTCTCTGGCTGTTTGTAATCTAGTGGGTGTTGTAATACATACATAAATAGCTATATTACAACACAAGGCCACTTGATAGGCAATGGGAAATCATTAAAAGTTTTGAGTTGAGCAATTATGACTAAATTTATGCCAAAAAGGAGCCTTTTTGGCTTTGTATATTTTGAAGGGAGAGAGATTACAGAATTGTTGAAATTAACTTAACTGACTTATGTATTGATAAATTTTAACAATAAATTCTAAAAAAAAAATAGCAATAGAAAACTAACAACAAATAAACCATCAACCCGGGCACACTTCTAGGTTTAATCCATATTATTAATATTTTCTCCATCCCTTTTTTAGATCTGGGATAATTGACAAAACAATAAATCAATTCCCAATTTGCTGTTTGCCCTTTTCTGAGATGTAAATGCTTACCCTAAAAATGTACAATCAGCGATGGATCCAGCTAATTGTACATTTTTAGGGTGAGTATTTACATTCCTGTTCTACTCAGTTGGGGAACTATTAAGCCTCAAAGCTTAGCTCTTTGATAAGAGCTTCCTCTTTCTTTTCAATCATAAACTTTCTGTTGAGGTGTACAGCCTTTGACTTCCAGTTCAGAGTTTTAACAGTACATTCTGAGTACTTTTATTGGTGACTCAGTTTTAACTAGCAATTAAAATTGTCCCCAGATCTTTCAAAGACACACTCATGGTTTTCAGTTCATTCCCATCTAGCCCACTGAGGTGTTTTATGATTCCTCTGCTCTGTGTATTTCTACTGAGCTATTTCTTACATCTCTCTTAACAAATGAAGGACAAGTGTCTGGCTGTTCTCTGGACTTTGCTTTTAAGATCCAGGCAGGGATGCCCACCAATTGGAGAATGGCTGAATAAATTGTGATTTATGAATGTTATGGAATATTTTTGTTCTCTAAGAAATGACCAGCAGGATGAATACAGAGAGGCTTGGAGAGACTTACATGAACTAAGGCTAAGTGAAATGAGCAGAATCAGGAGATCATTATATACTTCAACAACAATACTACATGATGATCAGTTCTGATGGACGTGGCCCTCTTCAGCAGTCAGAAGATCCAAATCCAACTGATCTGGAAGGAACAGAACCAGCTACACCCCAAGAAAGAACACTGGGAAATGAATATGACCACAACATAGCATTTATACTCTTTCTGTCATTGTTTGTTTGCATTTTTGTTTTTTCTTCTCAGGTTATTTTTACCTTCTTTCTAAACTCGATTTTTCTTGTGCAACAAGATAACTGTATAAATATGTACACATATATTGTATTTAACATGTACTTTAACATATTTAACTTGTATGGGACTATTTGCTATCTAGGGGAGGGGTTGGGGGAAGGAGGGGAAAAGTTGGAACAGAAGTTTTTGCAAGGGTCAATGTTGAAAAATTACCCATGCATATGTTTTGTATATAAAAAGCTATAATAAAAAAAAAAGTGTTTTAAAAAAATCCAGGCAGGGAAGATGTTTTGATGTTACATCCTGCTTACAACTACATTGTGAGCCGGCAACTCTAGGTATTCTTTTGAGAAGTCCCATCAGGTCCTGTGTGTAGGCTACTCTTTTATTAACATAGATTAATGGGTATAAGTAGGGCTCTTGATTACCCCAGAAGAAATGATTTCTAATGGTTACTCTGGCAACCATCCATGGTTCTGTTCATTATTATAGAGAAAGTGATTAAGCCTGGCAGGATCTTCCCTAATTGGTCATATTTTTAGCAGCATTTGGGTTTATGATGGTGAAAATCTGGGGGAGAATAGTGTAGGGGGGCACTTAACAAGGTCTGTTTCTTTCAAAATGAAACAAAATAAAAGAAGATAAAACAGGGCAAGAATTCTCAAAATAAGAGTGACTCAATGTAGGTATTATTTCTTATGCTGGCTTCCAACATTTGTCTGAAAGGCCTCAGTACATAAGAAAGAAAGAACTGGAACTTGGATTCAAGTCCAAGTCCCAACATTCACCGACAAGTTATTTAATCTTTCCAAGTCTCAGTTAAAAAAACTATAAAATGGGAATATTAGTACTTGCATGATCTACCTTTCAGGATTGGTGGAACAAAAGTAAGCCTTAAAATGCATCTGATTTATTTGGCATGGTGGGAAAAAATCAATGGATTTGGAGTCAGAGGACATTGATATGAATCCCATTTTTGCCTTGGGTTTCTCTCTTGACTTATGTTTCCTACTTTGTGAAATGAAGGGGATGAACTAGATGAACTCTAAAAGACTTCTCAGCTCTAAATCCTGAGATGCTATGATTGGATCCAAACCTGATATTTATAAAGCCATTTTAAGGACTATTAGTATTTCCTCAAAGAACAAAGCTTTAAAAACATTTAACAAACACTGACTGAATACTGATTTTGGACACTTTTTCTTTCTGCCAGGTGGAGAAAAAAAATCCATGTTCTACACCCACTCCACAAAGGGATGCAGCCCCCAACATGTGATTAAACTAGGACCGGGAGCTGCCCAAATTGTTCTCTTTCTGGCAAGGGAGGTGTGGACAGAGCTGTGAAGTAGAGTTTGCCACCATAGGGAAAGCTGTTAATGCTTTTCCGAGGCTCTTTTGTCAGGCCAGATGCCTGGTGGGTCAGTCCTCTGAAGATTTCCCAACTTCTGCTGGGCCTTTGGTTCCTGGCCCTGAGAGGAGATTGTTTTCCTGTGGAATTGGAGGCTTTCTGCGTTGGAAATCTGATACAAGCTATCTTTCTGGGATATTCTGTATTCCTTTGGAAGAATTATAGTATACTGGAACAAGAAGGAATCTTGGAAATCATCTAACCTCATTTAATAGATCAATAAAGTAAGACTTAAAGATATCAGTTGACTAATTCAAGTCCATACAGTTAAGGGTAGTTTAAAACTTCATCTTTTTTTCTTCTAGTTACAGTGGTGTGATCAGAAATCATTATGTCCTCCCTGGTAGGTCACTAAAGGGCTTGGTTCTACCTAGCAATGGTTTATTTCCTAGGGAACTTTTCTGGCAGGGCAAATCAAGATTGGGGCTGATATGTTCTTGGGGTTCAGTTATTCATTCATCCATTCAAGAAATATTTGTTTAATATCTACTATGTTTCAGGTACTGTACTAAGCACTTAGGATATAGAGACAAAAATGAAATAGTTCCTGTCCTTAAGTGTCTTACATTCTCTTGAGGAAAATAGCCTTATAATATGAATACAAACCAATGCAAAGAAATAGAGTGTGAGGTCACTAACAAATAGGGCAAGCAATAGCTAGGTCATGTAAATGAGGTGGTCCTTGGGATGAATTTTGAAAGAAATTGGGAATTCTGATGTAATGGTGTGCTTCAGATTCTCTCTTGGGCTTTGGTTGATTGTAACTATATATGAAAGTTCCAGGAATACTATTAAGCAGGTAAAAAAGACAGAATCTTGCTCCATTGGGTTTATCTTTGTCTTTATGTTTTTCTCTATCTAACCCATCTACTGAAGAAACTTGGAACCTAAAAGGTTTCATGGTTACTGGGCAAATAACCATTGTCTATTTTGTAATTAGAACTCTACAGATTAAAATGAGAAGCAACGTGAAGTGTTAAGCCTAAACCTACAGTAAGATCTCTGACAGCAAGATTCAAAGCTCTAGATTAGGAGAAAAAGTACAAATTAAAAATTGTCTGTAGACGTGAGCTGAGAAGAGAAGGGAAAGACCTTGCTTTTTGTTCTAAAAAGCATTGTCTTTTTTGAGCTTAAGATATTTAATTAGTACTCTGATGATAAGACAACAATGAAAGGAATAAAAGCTAAAAAAAAAGCCCAAAAGGAAACTAATCCAAGGCAAAAGTTTATGCCTTTTTAAAGAGTGCTAGCAAGAAAAAACCTATATATTTTAAGCTAAAAGAGCTAATTTTCCTTTGAGGAAAGAACCAAAGAATTCAGTTAAGCCAGAAACTGGAGAGAAAGAGAAACTTCATCATTTCTTATTTAGCAGAACAGTATTCAGATGAGAAGCAGTCAGTTGAACAGTGTCTAGTAGAAACTACTTGACCAAAAGGGAACAGAAATTGTGGGATTAATACAATATCATTGCAGGACCAGGAGATCATTATATACTTCAACAACAATACTATATGATGACCAGTTCTGATGGACCTGGCCATCCTCAGCAACGAGATCAACCAAATCATTTCCAATGGAGCAGTAATGAACTGAACCAGCTACACCCAGAGAAAGAACTCTGAGAGACGACTAAAAACCATTACATTGAATTCCCAATCCCTATATTTATGCACACCTGCATTTTTGATTTCCTTCACAAGCTAATTGTACAATATTTCAGAGTCTGATTCTTTTTGTACAGCAAAATCGTTTTGGTCATGTATACTTATTGTGTATCTAATTTATATTTTAATATATTTAACATCTACTGGTCATCCTGCCATCTGGGGGAGGGGGTGGGGGGTAAGAGGTGAAAAATTGGAACAAGAGGTTTGACAATTGTTAATGCTGTAAAGTTACCCATGCTATAACCTGTAAATAAAAGGCTATTAAATAAATAAAAAAAATACAATATCATTAAAAGACATCAATGGTTCTATTGGATGTACAAGTAGCTCTTCTACATGGATGTTCTGGCAATGTGTTCCTTACATATGAACCCCTCCACACATATTCCTTATAGCTATTCACGCTTTCAGTGATGTAATATATCTTTATGGAAGAGTTTACCCCAGGTTATATTTAGTTGTTATTTTTCCCACAATGCTATTCTATTACTATGCCTACAGTTTGAGCCAATTGTGTCTTCTGGGTAATTATTAGAAGTAAATACATTGTGGGGAGCTCTGGGCTACAATTTTATATTTGAAGACCCACAAACGATCTTGAGCCCAAAGTAGCCATTTTCAGGGGCAGGGGGAGAGCTGGCCCTAAGTGTTGGGATGTGTACACCAGGTACTACTCTCAAAACCAGAGGTTTTTTGGGTTTTTTTAAAGAGCTGTATCCGAGGCATGGGACAGCTTGTACAAGACATAGAGATGAGAGACAGGATGTTTTGAATGAGAATCAGCTGGAAGGCCATCAGCTGGAAGGCCACTTAGTTGTACCATAAAGTGCATGAAGGGGAACAATACATAATAACCCTAAAGCTAGATCATGGATTCAAACAACAGAAGGGTTTGTATCTCAGAGACACAAATAACTAATTTTTTTTGTCAGGGCAATTGGGATTAAGTGACTTGTCCAGATTTGCATAAGCTGGTGAATATAGTGTCCGAAGTTGGATTTGAACTCAGGTTCTCCTGCTTCCAATGCCAGTGATCTATCCACTGTACCATAGCCTTCCCAACAAGAAACTTCTTGAGCAGGATAGTGACAGTGTTCTTGAGGAATATAAATTTGCCACTTTATGTCATTGATATTAATTAGAAAAGGGAAGCCAGGAGCAGAGAGACTAATGAGAAAAGAGTCCAGGTGAGGATCCAAATTGCTGTGAAGAGATGGGAATGGATTTCCTCTAGCAACTGTCTACATAGAGACCAGATGACATTACTGGAACTGAAATTCATATAATCCCACATTTTAAGTCAAAAGTAATCTTAAAGTCTAACCTATTTTAAATATTATATAAAAATAAAAATAAAAAAAATAAACCTGTTTATTTAAATGGAGACAAGAAAGATGAAGTAGCTTTTTGGGAAACATCTTATGGTAAAGATTCCAAGCAGAGGTTCCTAGCAATGTGCTCTGTCTACTGTACTCCAGATACACCCTTTAGATCACTTCCTTTTGCATTGAGTTGGCAAAGTCCCTCCAATCATGGGGTCAAGGATGGGATGGATTCTTTCTTTTAGAGGAAATGTAGATTACTTCCACAGCCTCATCCAACACTGTGCTTTCAATGGAAAATAAAGGACTCAAACACAGTTACCTTTATAAATTAGTTGTAGTTGGACTCACCTTAGGGACCATTTAGTCCAGTCCTCCTCCTTCATTTTATGAATGAGAAACTGAAATCCAGAGAAACTGAGTTAGGTTACACAGGCAGTGAGTATCAGAGCTCAGATCCTGTGACTCCAGTCTTGGAGAACTTAATATATTTCCCTATCTTACAGTGTGATACAGAAAGAACACTAACCCGGGAGTTAGAAACCTGGTTTCTCTCTCAGAATTACCAAAAACTTGCTGGTTTTGGATATTTATTATCTTTGATCCTCAGTTTCCTCATCTGTTCAAAGAGCAAGGACTGAATAAAATGGGGTGGGGACACCCCAATTATTATAGGCAAAGAGTGGATCTTTCAAGTCTGCCAGATTCTTGCTCAATGATGCAAAGTCATCATTAAGTATCTAATTTGTGAGCCTCTCTCCGTGAGTAAAGAGTCTCCTTCTTTGTCCTATTAGCCACACTTATGGTTGGTTCCTCCAATTTCCATCTGTGGGAGAGATCTGTTGTGCTACCTGATAAGCTGGGCTTTGGTGACCTTTAAAATCAATTGCAATGGTAAATAGTCTGACTTCAGGCTTGGTGAATGGAAAAGGGCTGACATTTTCCATTTGTCTGTGTCTCTTGGTGACATCACTTTTCAAAGATGCCCATTTCAACCTGCGGCAAATGACAATAGAATGGGACATCCCAAATCTCCTCCTGCCAGGGTAAAGGGTAGAATTCAGAGTAGGAAAGGTCAGATGATTCTTTTAATCATTCCTTCTCAGATACTCTCTGACAAGCCACTTATAATTAAACCTAGAACTTAGTGCTATTCAAAAAATGGTGCAATCCTCTTGGATGAGAATTTTCCCAATAAGAATTCATAGATATATGCAATATTGAAACTGGAAAGGATGATGGCAAAGACCATGTAGTTCAGCTTCTCCAACTCCTCTCATTTTATAGATGGGGAAACGAACAAAGAATATCACACAAGTGTAACCTAAGTTTCCCAAACCCATTGGAATAGGACTCTCTCCTCATTAAAGAGATCATTTCTCTAAACCTGCATGACAGACAGGGTATAGTTGACGAGAGTCAGAGAGAAGGGAATCTTTTCATTTTCTTTGTATCTCTTGGTTCTTTTTGAACTTTGTAGTTGTTACAAGTGCTTCTGGCTTTCAGCTTTGAGAGAGAAAATGGATGTTGTCAATCCCACTTCAGGTTGGTGAAGCTCCTTTCTACTCTGAAAAGACTCTGGGATGAAGCTGATTTGAGGAGAGCTGGCAATCTCTATCATATCCCCAACAATGGGAGAGACTTCAAGAAATTTCTCCTGAGATCTAGGATTTTCTCTCTTTGTTGAGCTGAGTTACCTGACTTCCAGTGAGTGAGCTCCTTTACTTCTCAGATTTCTGTCTTGCTATCAATCTGGATAAATGAATTTTTTTTTTTTTGCTAATTTGCATTGTATACTCAAGTGTGTGTGTATGTGAAAGGAGTCAAGTGTTGGATTTAAAGTTTGCATCCTCCCTCCCTCATCAATGCATAGCTATAATCAGAAGTCTGGCTTGTACCTGAAAATGGCAAAAAATATTAAGCAAACAAATAGATATAGTTCTAGTCTGATAGCCCCTTTCTCTGAGGAGAGCAGAGTGACCAAACTTCTGGCACTTAATGTTCTACTTCCTCTCCTGGCAGGAGCTAAAGTTTTTCTTGGAGAAGGAGACTAGAGATCTCCATTTTGTCTCTTCAAGCAACACAACAATACTTACATGCTACTTATGTGGGAAAGCTTCATCACACAATTAACTAGTAAAAGAAGCGGAACTAGTATCCAGAATTTTTGAATTTTCAAGTGCCAGGTAAGGAAGTTTGAAACACTTTATTGTTCCATCTCTCCTTCTCCAGACCAAATTATCCTATCCAATAGCTAGCATTTATAGAAGCATTAATAGTGTCTACTGTGTGCCAAATGCTTTGCTGGGAGATAGGTGTTATCAATGTCCTCATTTTACAGTTGAAGAAACTGAGGCACACAAAAATTAAGTGGCTTGCCCCAAATCACACAGCTGGGGAGTAGCTGAGGTCAAAATTGAAGTCAGGTCTTTCTGTTATGAATCTAGCACTATCCACAGTGCCACCTGGATGCCTAATAATGTAATATTTACTAGCATTTATATAACATTCCAAGGTTTGCAAAGTGCTTTACATATATCATTTTATTTAATCCTCACAAGAACCCTGTAAAGGAGGTGCTGTTATTCTCTACATTTTACATTAAAAGAAACTGAGAGTAAAAAGTTAAGGACCATATAACTAATAAGTACATGTAAGAATAGAGCCCAGCTCTTTTATAAAATATACTTAAAAGCACTTTGCAAACCTTAAAGTAACAAATAAAAATGAACTAATATTATTGTTAGGCAGGTGGTACAAAGTGCCAGGTCTGAGTTCAAATCTGGTCTTAGGTACTTACTGGGCAAGTCACTTAACATTGATTGCCTCCTCATCTGTAAAATGAATTGAAGAAGGAAAAGGCAAATTACTTTAATATCTTTGCCAAGGAAATCTCAGTGGGGTCACAACAAATTGGATATTATTGAATAACAACAAAATGATTGTAGCTTATTCTAATCTTTTAGGTGGAGTTACTATTCTAATTTTTGTCTCATTTATTTTATCAATGGAGTTTTGATAGAAATAGTCCTAGGAAAGGTTGCTAGCCTGCTATTATTCTATTAATAAATGCTGACCTTTTATAATTGAACAAAAATATTGGGACATAAGCTTATTGTCTGTAAGGTCATCATTAAAAGCATCTTCAGCTTTAACAGCAAATTGACTAAACACATTCGAAAGAGCAGCTCTTTTTTCTTTCATTCTCAGTGGAGATGGGTGAGAGAGAGAAAGCAGATTTTTGTTAAAGTAAAAATAAAATTTAATTTAGAAACTTTCATAACAGATAGAATGACAGGGCCTATATATATATTTTGTTCTCTTCCTGTGGTTTTAATTTCTTTTGCCCTTCATTATCTTGTACCAAACAAGCAAAGTTAAAGTGAGGGAAGAACACAATGTGAAGAGCATGAACTTCCATTCCATTTTTCTGCCTGCTTGTTACATTGGGGACCTCTTGACATAATGAGCTACAAAGTCCTTTCAACAGTTCAGAAAAAGAGGAAACAGCAGGAAAAAACAACACTTCCTCTCAAATCCCTTCCCCTCCCCATCTTTCTCAACTTGTCTGTCTATTTGGGAGGGGAGGCTTCTACCTGAATTAATGGTTGATAAACTTAGTAAAACCTATATGAAACAAAGCTTGGAGTAATGGGAAGAGCCCTGGACTGAGAATGAAGAGATGAGATCTAACTTCATTTAGCCCTAACTCATTCATTTCACCACAATTGACTTTCATTTTCTTATCTATAAAAAGGGTTTAGGGGTAGTGAGTAAATATTCTTTAAGGCTCCCTTCAGCTCAGGCAGTGAAACAGTAAAAATAATTCTGTACCTCAAGTTAGGAGAGATGGATTCAATTCCTTTCTTAGATATTTTACTAACCAACCATAGGCAAATCATGTAATCTTTCAAAGCCTTGATTTGTTCTAAAAAATGGAGACAATAATTCTTGCATTACTTAACTAATGGGGTTATTGTGAGGTAAGTGTTTTGTAAATATTAAACCATTATTAATTATTATCAAATTATGTATTATAATACATAAATATTATAACTATAAGCTATATATTATTACATAGCATATTAATATATCACATCATCAATGTTATAAAACATATTGTATGTTATGAATTATATAACTAAGATTATAATTTATATATATTATATACAAAGAATTATATGTTATAAAAATGATATATATATTATGATTATCATCATCAATAGGCTATAACGATCAAGGTCAAAGTGATGTGTACCTTTCAGAATCCACCCCAAAGATATATATATATATACAGACATATATATATATATATATATATACATATTTTTTTTTTTTTGCTGAGACAATTGGGGTCAAGTGACTTGCCCAAGGTCCCACAGCTAGGAAGTATTATGTGTCTGAGGTCAGACTTGAATTCAGGTCCTGACTTCAGGGCTAGTGAGATATAGCTTTTCTATCCCAGGGTTTATTCTCATTGGTGATTTCTAGTGTATCTCAGTTTCTTCAGTTGTAAACTGGGGACAGTAATAACACCTGCAAAGCATTTGGCACATAGTAGACACAATATAAATGCTAACTATTGGATAGGATAATTTGGTCTGGAGAAGGCGAGATGGAACAAAAGAGATTTTATTCCATGCTGCTATTTTTAGAAGGCTTTCAGAGTACTTATAGCGCTTCAACAGAGTAAAAGCCATGGAGCTTAACAACTAGTTAGAAAAAATAATTTATTAAAATTAGAAGTAATGGATGGCTTGGGGTGAAGCCATTCTCCACTCTGCTTTAAAGTCTTGGGGTCTCAGTTTCCTCCTTCCCTTTCCAGGAGCATTATCTCGCCCAATCTTCTCATCTCGAGAGCAAAAATTCCTAGTTAGGACCTTCTCCTATTCCAAAGAGGGGCTAGATCTGAGAGAACCACTATGGGGACATCTCAGAACACACTCCTTCCTCCTCCCTTATTTTCTAGCCTCAGAGAATATCTTCTATCCATCCCTACAGCATTCTGCTCCAGGAGCACACAGGGTCTGAACATCACTGAAGAAAGGGGCAGCAGCGCAGGCTGTTGTTGCCTGGATACTGTCTCTGAGTGTCAGCCGGGCATCGTGGCCCTGGAGAAATAGCAGCCATGACCATGGGCATCCAGAGAAGTTCCAACCTAACACAAGTCTGCGAGCTGTCCTGGAGCAAAGGAGCTTGTAGCCCTCACGTTTCTTGGCATTTTACCAAGTCAGGCTGTTTCTTCAGATGGTATGTTTCTTTCTACCAATGTTTGCCAAATATTGAGCTGGTTTGTCAAAATTTTCATGATAAATGACAACTTTGGAGCAGCACTTCCCATTTTTTTGAGGGGGAGAATGAGGCAATTGGGGATTTGCTCAGGGTCACACAGCTAGCAAGAGTTAAAAGGATTTGAACTTGGATTCCCCTGACTCCAGGACCAGTGTCCTATTCACTGCCCCATCTTTCTGCCCTTCCAGTGTAGTTTTGATGCAATTCTTTATTAGGTTATCAAAGTGGTTTCCCTTATTAAAACAGCATCTTAACCTAGTGATTCTAACAGCTTCCCAGGGCTCTCTGCCTGCACTCTATTTCCCTTTTAGTCCACTCTTCACATTGATGATGTCCAAATGGTCATCCTAAAGGAGCTATACTACCCTACCCAGCTTTTACTCTCAGGGTTGTATCCCTGGGACATTATTACCTCAAGTTCAAGATATTCATTTGATCCATACTCCTAAACCTACAGCTTCTTAGCCTCTACCTTTAATAATTTGTAAAAATACACATTTATCTCAGAGCAAAAGCATTTAATGTGTAGAACAATAGGTAGAAAAACATTCTCCTTATAAACATGAAGTGTTCTTTCTCACTATACAACACATACTTAACCCCAATTGTCTCAGCAAAAAAAAACAAAAAAAGAAAACAAAACCCCCCCAAATATATATATATATCAATGGAAAAAGTGGGCACATGTATTGAATATGATATTAGAGAAGTACATACTTATGGAATCCAATATGACTCATACCTCCAAGGCTAAAAAATATCCTTTCTCCTGATATGTTCTCATACATTTCTCACTCATCATAGCATTTCTGCTAGTTGCTTTTATAACTGTTTTTTTTCCCTCAACAATGTCCAAGTTTTTCAGACCAGCTTCTTGGCTCAGCTGCCTCCCTAGAGAGAAAATCTTGTCCTTTAAAGGTCAATTAATTAATCAAAAGACATTTAAAAAGTATTTATTATGTTCTTGGTACTGTGCTAACTCTAGTCAAATAGTGAGTCCTTTTATATTTCCAAGAAATTTGATTAAAATATTTTATACTAAAGAGTAAATTTGCTAAAAGAGTAATTTGTTACTTATATTTTTGATTAAGACTTTAACACCTTATTGTCTCCTATCTGTTCCTAATATCCTATAATTTCATTAGTATGTCTGTGTCAGTGTTATATCCCTTGATATTTTATGAACTGAGCTGGGAGGAAAACAAATTATTAAAGTTTCTCTAATCAATCTCCTTTTTGCGCCCTTCTTCCCCCTGCCTCTCGCACAGTCCTCATAATTCCATTATTATTTTTTTTACATTTTATAGCAAGTTTATTTGAATCTGTCAGGAAACATTATATTCAAAAAAGATATATTTTTGTTTGTTTCTTTAATAAAGAACAGACAGCACTTATTTCAGAAATATTCATGTGATTACATATTATGGATTTTGAGTTGGAAGAAATTTGAGAAGTCATATATTCTAAGTTTTTTTTTTTCACTTTACAGGTGAGAAAACTGAATCTCAAGGAGCTTAAGTGACTTGCCCAAGATCATACCTCTATTACATGTTTGAGGTAGTTTTTGATTCCAGATCTTGCTGATTCCAAGTTCAGTGCTTCATACAGCAATCCCTCATTTGCCTCAGTTTCCTCAACTGTAAGATAGCTGTAATAATAGCATTTAAGTCCTAGGGTTGCCTAATAAGGATAATAATTGTGAAGTGCTTAGAAGAATAAAGTAAGTACTTGGCATTCATTATTCCATTTTAGTACTCAAAAAATTGTATAGCTTCCTATTCCACCTATAATGAGAGGTTCCTTTTCTATGTCAATTTACTGTTCATAGGGCACTTTTATTTCAACAATATTGGAAGGAAAGTAGGTGCGGGTATTATTAACGCCCTTGCTTTGTTCAGTGAAATAGAGGGCATCCCATCCTTCACTCATACAAGTTTTCTACCCCACAGTCACTTTCAATTCTTCATTATTCCTCACTTCTACTCTTTCACATTCTCAATAAGCTGCCAGGTTTCCAAAAGCTCTCACATCCAGAGGTATTTAACAATCAGTTCTCTGCAAAATAAATAAAAAGTTAAAATATCCAACTAACTTTAGCTTAATCTTCAATATTAATATTGCTTACTTAAGTCTAGACAATCAATGACACATTAAATTAAGCCCTGATATATAGCATTTGGCAATTTGGAAGTATAAATGCACCCCAAAGACATAAGCTTTTTCAGATTAGGGAGATTACTTTATCCTTGTCTTATCTTTTGATACAATGCTGGACCCACATAAATGCTCAAATTTTGTAGTCACCCTTAGTCAAATTTTTTGATGAACATTTATTAAGCACTTATTATGTGCCAGCCTCTGTGGTAGATAGTTGGTATACAAGGCCAGAAATAAACACGTTGTCATCATGGGACTAACATTTTATCTTTGTCTTTCTTTCATGGTTTGTGTTAATGGCACAGGATTTGATTTGAGTCCTTGTTCAGACAGTAATGAAATGAAGTGATTTTGGGCAAAACCTGTGTAAGCTTCAGGCTTTTCATCTGTGGTTTCTTTTTTTTTCCCTCCACAATCTGAAAGAAACTGGAGGAAGTCTCACAGCCATTCTGACTGGGGCCATTATAAATTTGTGTTATCCAATCTCAAATAGGTCCTTATTGTATCAAACTAGTCCTTTTCTCCCTTAATCTTTTCCTTATCTCATTCAACACTGAAGCCATTCATTCCAAATATTTTCTTCCTTTCTCAAGCTCCCTCATGCCTCTTTTCCCTTCCCTCTCAGCTGAGAATCTTGCTTCTTAAAAAATTAAGACTATTCAATGTGAGTTTTCTCTTTTCTTAATTTCTTCATCTCAAACCCTTTGACATCATTTCCTACTCTTTCCTTCTTTCTCCCAGTTTCTGACAGAGATGACCCTTCTCTGTACCAAGACTAATCCCTCTACATATGTACTTCAAGTAATCCAGTAGATTACCTCTTCAACCAGCACCACTTCTTATAGCTCTACACCCCTTCCTTTCAGCTAGCTCCTTTCCTGTTGCCTTCAAAATGCCCCTTTTCCTAATCCTTTAGAAACCTTCACTATACCCTAATGTCATTGTCCTACATTTTTCTTCCCATTCTCAGTCTACTTCTTGAAAAAGTTATTTACATTTACCACCTTCATTTTCTTTCCTTTTAGTCATTCTCCAACCCTTTGCAATTTGGTTTCCAATCTCAAACTCCACTGAGATTTCTCTCTCCAAAATTTTGTTGTTCAGTTGTTTCAGTCACGTCTAACTTTTTGTGATCCTATTTGGGGTTTTCTTGACAAATATACCAGAGTGGTTTGCCATTTCCTTATTCTAATCTTCTAAATCCATTGAAACTTTTCCTTCCAAAATTACTAACGATCTTTAGTCGCCAAATCTAGCAACGTTTTCTCAGTCCTACTTCTTTTTGAACTATTATATTTGACACTGTTGAACACCTTCTTCTTCTGGATACTCTCTTCTTATTTTTTCTAACACTATTCTATCCTGTATTGCAGGAATCCAGAAGAGGGAGTAATGTCCAATGAGATTAGAATGATAGATTGGAAAGTTAGATTAAGCTTCTTATCTGTATGATCAACCCATCTTAGTTTATTTTGCTGGCTCACCATCCAAATGATGTCCCCCAACTGCAGGTGTTCCTTAGGAGTCTATTCTAGAGCCCTTTCTCTTCTCCCTGTCTATTTTCCCTCTTGGTAAACTCACAAACTTCCAGAAGCTTAATTATTATTTTTGTACAGCTGCTCCCAGCTCTCTCTTTATATCTATCTATATCCCCACATTCCCACTCTTTTTCTTCAGAGTTTTAATTCACATCATCAAATGTCTATTAGACATTCAGATTGTTCTGGAGTGATCCTGAACTCAACATATCCAAATATGAACATTCTTTTTGCCTGAACAATTTACTCTTCCAAATTTCCTTATTGGTTTTGAAGACAGCAATATTCTTCTAGTCTCTCAAGCTCATTACCTTGACGTTATCTTGGTCTCTTCGCTCTCCCTTAACATTTTTCAGCCTTCATAGCATCTCTTCCTCCCACACATTAACCTTCATCAATTCTCCTAGATCACTCCAAAAATTTCCTATTTGGTCCATCTGACTCAAATTTCTCCCCATTCCAGTCCATCTTATATACTGTTGCCAACGTAATTTTCTGTAATTCAGATCTGTTAATTTCCCAATTAATCAACTTTAGTGACTTCCTCTTGCCTCTGGATCAAATATATTGCACTGGTTTAGCTTTTAGAGTCCTTCAAAACTTGGTCCCACTCTGTATCATTGGACACCGTTTCCTCTTCTGTCTTCTACAATCCATTGACCTTACTCCTGTTCTTTTCACATGATATTCCATCTCCAATCTCTATGACCTGGCGTCCTTCTCTGCACAAACCTGGAATACCTCCTTCTTTCCTTCTATCTTATAGAGACCCTCTCTTTAAGAGGCAAACTATGTGCCATTTTCTCCATGGAAACTTTACTGATTCCTTCAAGGGCTAGTGCTCTCTTTCTCTAATCACCATGTTTTAATTACATTGTACATATTTATATTTATTAATTTTAATATTTATGTCATATATCTTTTTCTAAAAAATGTTTCCACTATTAAAAGTTAAGTCCTTTGGATGTAGGAATTATTTCCTTATTTCTATCTATTATAAGCACATAGTACAGTACCTGATACATAGTAGGCCTTTAATAAATCTGTTGATTGTTTGATCTGTAAAATAGAACAATTTAGTTACTTAGAGGGTTTGGGGAAGAAAGTATTTTATAAATCTGAAAGTACTATCTATCAGCTTGGACTCTTCCTTTCTTCTACAAACCTGAGTTTTCTGGATGTTGTTGTACATCCCATTTTTGCGATTCAGTTTCTGTTTTCCCAAACAACACAATCAAACCATTCAAACTGTTCTAGCACAGTACATAATTAACTTTCCATTTCTCTGATCCTAGACTGGAAACATTATTTCCTGTCTGCATTTAATCATGTTAGTGTTCTTTATAGCATAATCCAATTTCATTCATAAAATGAAATCTCATTTGCAAGAAAGCTAAGAATTACTGAGTTTTGAAAATATCAATAATTCCCAAGGAGTGTTCTGCCAAAGGTAATTCTCATCATTTTGTATATGTGTATGTTGTTTGAGTCTATTTTCAACCAACTCTTTGCTCTTTTTCTCTTTTCTCTAATTGGGTAAATTAGAATACTAACATTTCAGACTTGGAAAGAATATCAGAGAGTCTTCAAAATATACCCCACCTTTTTTTTTTCAGTTTGGTAAACTAAAGCTCAAAATGGTGGGGGGAAACTTACTCAAGATCACATGAAGTGAGTGGCAAAGAGAAGATATTAACATATAATTTTTCATGGTCAATCAAAAGCAGGACTGTTGTGCTTTGCAAACCTTAGTGCATGATATGAACATTAGCTATTATTATTTAGGTGCTGCTTCCTTCAAGAAGGCTCTTCCAACATACCCAGTCAACAAAGGTCCCTCTTCCCTTTGGACTCCTGAATTATTTATTGCTGATATTTACTGATTGTCATTAGATACTTCCCAGTTCAAGACACTGCTTATTTTCTTTTCATGTGTTTTGTGAAAGTTGCAAACAGTCTGAGGATATTTTGTACTTAATCTTTCATTTTATCCCCAATTCCCACAAGATCAGAGTCTTGTACATAGTAGGTATTCAATAAATATTAGTTAATTGATTAATTAATTTCTTACTAGAAATGGGGCCAGATAGATGAGTATTGACCTAGTCAAAAAATAATAGCTAGTGACATTGAAGATTCACCATTCTAGTCCGTCAAATAATCTAGCCTTGTTGTTGGTAATGAAAATGTTATTAAAAACAAAAGAAAAAGGAAGAGAGAGAGAAAGGAGAGAGGGAGAGAAAGAGAAAAAGGAAAAGAGAGGGGGAGAGAGAGACAGAGGCAGAGAGAGACAGAGAGAGAGAGAAAGAGAGAAAGAGAGAGAGAGAGAGAGAGAGAGAGAGAGAGAGAGAGAGAGAGAAATCTTTGTTTAAAGATTTTCACTGTAGCATTATATTTGTAAGAAGAAGCTGACATGATTTGTCCCATGTGTAAGAGGCTGGGGAGCTTTTTTTTCTGGAAAGACATGATATCATATAATGGAAATGTCTTGTTCTCTGAGCTGGAGTATATGCAGACATTATCTAAGAATTCCACAATAATAATAATGAGTAGTATCTGGCATTTACTAGCACTTACACTGTGCCAAGCACTATGCTGAGCACTTTGCAAATGTTAGCTCCTTTGATCGTCCCAACCCCTTGGGAGGTAGCTGCTATTATGGCCATCTTTTGTTTTATAGCTAAGGTAACTGAGGCAGACAGAGGCTAAGTGACTTATCCTAGATCACGCAGCTGGTGAGGTCATATATGAACTCAGTTCTTCCCAATTCTAGGGCCAATGCTCTGTTCATTATGGCATCACCTCGCTGCCAGTATGCTAATCACATGATGAAGATGCTAACTATTAATTATGTATCTGGACCTGGAATGTTTCCAAAAGACACTGATGAGGGAAGGGAAAGCTCTTGGTCATCTTTTGATTTTTCCTGTCTGGCTCTGTTTTGGTGAATGATGATGCTGTAAGGAAGTGTGATGTGGCCCATGTTCTTTGTTTCTTCCCATTTCTTTTTTCCTATTTTTTTAGGGGAAAGAAAAAGGTTTTTTTTTTGAAAGTTTATTCAGTCTATAAATATTTATTAAGCGTCTATTATATACCAGTCACTATGCTAAACACTAGAGATTGAAAAGAAGGAAAAAAATAACACCTCAGTCTCAGATTTCTAAAATAAGGAAAACAACATGACAACAACTATGTACAAATTAGACATATATATGTATATATGTATGCATGTGTACCTATATATACATACACATAGAGAAATGTATACATATATGCACATGTATATTCATATATATGTGTATACACATGTATATTCATTTGTCTATGTGCACATACATATGTACATATATACTTCAATAGTATAAATTGCATGTGTTAGATATAATTAATTGGAGGTAATTAATTGAAGGCATTAATGTTAAAGGGATCAGAAAAGACTTCTTGTAGAAGATGGGATTTTATCTGGGACCTGAAGTAAGTAAGGAAGGAAGCCAGAATGCAGAGATGAGGACTGAGAGAATTCCAGGCATGGAGACAATCAGTGAAAATACAGAGCTGGGAGAACTCTATGTAAAAATAGGAAGGAGACCAGTGTCACTGGATTGTAGAGCTTTTTGATGAGGAGATAGGGAAGAGTGAGACATAAAAAAACTGGGAAGAAGGAGGGTCTGGGTTATGAAAAGATTTAAACATAAGGTTTTATATAAATGTATATAAAATATAAAGCCACCAGAGACCAGGAACTGAAATCCATGATGGAATTTTCCAAAAACAAAACAATGAGGGGTGAAGTCCTGAATAATTTGACCTATCAAGGTCAGTCCTATAGCAGCAGAGATGAGAACTCATTCATCCATTGGTTATGTTGCATTTAGAAGTGAATTTGGTTGGACAAATGTGTTCAATTTGAGCATACTATCCCAAGAATCTGAAGGGATATAGGGAAAGAGTGACCTCAGGATTGGGGGGAAATATTTCTTCTGTTCTATATGTCTCAGGAGATAGCCTTTTATAAAAGCTAATTGATATTAATTGGTTAAATAGAACTGGAGCATTAATCATGGGTGAGTAAGATTGAGGGGCACACATTGAGGATGGAATATCATTATAAACTGAAAACATTAGAGGAAGCTAATCCATAACTCCTTAGAGTTATCCTAGGACTCTACAGTTATCCTAGGACTGATGCAATTAAGATAGGCAAACATGAAAGAAGACAAAGAAATCTGGAAAGAACTTTATGAAATGATACTAAATGGGAACCCCCTGCCCCAGAGTGATAGCATGCATACTATGATCACATAAGAGGAAAATAATAAAAATAAATGGAAAAACAATCCTATGGGAGACAGAGATAGAAAGAAAAATTATTATGTTACTTCATTCAGTGAAATGAATTAATTAAAATGTTCATTGTTAACTAAACAAGTTTAGTCAGCTATATTAATATACAATATTATTTTAAAGCAAAGACATAGTCTAGCCCTACAACCTGTTAGGACTGTTCACTATTTATTCTCAACTGGTGTCTGTGGCATCTCTTTGAGTTTTTGGCTCGTCAGCTCAATTGGGGAGATTTCCCCAAGGATAACTTTTTAATGGGTTTTTGTTCAGTATATTTGGCCATAGAAGCAGCAGATTCTGTCATCTGTTAAGGAATGAATAGCTCTCTAGTTTCCTCTGCTGTCTAGCATCACTGTTCATCAAGTAGCCTCTGCCATTCCTGAAGATTGCTTTTTACGATTTGTTATCTTGTCACTTAGCCTCATCTGAGGGAAGGAGAACAAGATACAGATTTGCCTACAACAAATAAGCAAGAATCCATTGGGTGATTTCCAGCCCATTTCTGCCTTTCCCCTCTTCCTGCTCAGTGAGCCCTGTGAATTTCTAATCTGCATCCAGACACTTATCCAGGAAACAGCCAAGTTTCCTTTAATTAGCCAGTTGTGAAATGTTGTAAGACAGAGACTATCAATTGTTTTGAAAGGACTTTACCCTCCTGGCAGATAGAAAAATGAGACAGTTGACAGCTTGTTATGACTGATCTGCATCTTCAGATTACAGGGAATCAGGTCCCAAATGAACAAGCTTTTCAAAGCCCAGAGCCCCAAGGCACTGCACCAAAGCAGGAGGGAGGAGGTGGAGAAAAATAGATTTTCAATGAGGCCCGTCTATTCTGAGTCAGGCAGCTGGCCATGGAGAGGAGGGAGGAGGGGAAGGAGAGGCAGGAAAGATCATTTGAAAGAAAACAGTGGTAATATTCAGGCCCTTTCACGGAACAAAGCTGACAATTATAATCAAAACACACCTCAGAGTTGGAGGTTGGTAAGTAAGAGAAGAACACAAGATTGGATTCTCGTGATTTTTCTTAGAAAAAGGTTGTGTTCTTTAGCTCTTGATAGGAGTCCTAGGAGGTAGAGAGGTGAAAGAAGGTTTGCCAAAGGTGACGTGGATCTGTGGAGTCAATGGGAAGGATCCAGTTGGCTTTTTCTAATGATGGCCACATTTTACAAAGGAGAAGCATTGAAGAATTTGGGAGGCTATTTAAATAATGACTGGAACTGGATAAGTCCACATGCAACCCACCTGTGGCTATTGTTCCGTTGAAAAGAGAAGCAATGCAGAAAATTGCCTCCTCTTACTTTTGATGATGTTTATGTAGAAGAAATCTGAAATCAAATAGAAACAGCCTCAGGTAGAAACGTGGGATTTAACTGAATCCAGAGGGAGAGTGCCATAGTTTGGTGAACTTGAGACTTGCTAAAAACTCACCTTCTCAGCTCCTACTTTTACCAATTCCAAAGAGTCTCTAAAGAGATTTTTATTCTATTTTATCAGATAAATTCAATTCAACTGAAATTAAATTGTCCAAGAGCAAGATTGATATTCCTAAAGAAGTGGTCTGCTCAACTCTCCCCAGCTTCAGGATTTATTTCCCTATCGGCTTTCTCTAGGATGAAATACAAACTTCCCCAGCATTTGAAGTCTATTACAATCTGGCTCCAACCTGTCTTTCCAGACTGACTTAGCAGCACTCTCCCTCCACACACTTTATATTCTTGCTAAACTTGTCTGCCTACTGTTGTTTCTTGTCTATGGTGTTCTGTTTCTCAATTCTGTGAATTTGCAAAGGCTGCCCCCATTTATAGAATTATCTCCTTCCTCCCCCCTAATTCCCTTTAAGTTTCAGCTGAGTTGTCCTGTATCATGAAGCCATTTTCCTCCTCTTAAAATTATTTTTTATTTACCTAGTAGAGAAAGAACCAGTCTCAGCTAGGAATCTGGGTTCAAGTTCTGAGTCAGACACATGCTGTCCTGTAGGAGCCTGGCTATATCACTTTTTTTTTTCTCCATGCTCTGGACAGTTCCCTGAGACTATAGTTGCAGAGAAGTAACTGACCTGCCTTGGCTGAGATTCCCAGATTCTTTAGTACCTCTTCTTTGTAAACTGGATCCTTTCTACTAAAACCATAGATCCATGCCCCTCTTTGTTAGTTAGACCCCTTTCACTTTCTGATACCCCAGGAATTCTCTATATCAGTGAAATCTTATGGCCAGTCCCTTGTCTTACTTGTGGGTTTGTATATATAATACTTGGCACAAAGGGAAGATTTAATAAAATCTTTCTCCTTTATTTATTTCATCCATCTGGGTACCCATCGTTTGCCCTAAAAGAATATAAATTCTTTGATGCTGGAGACTATTTTATTTCTGTCTTCTTATTCCCAATACTTAGCATTGAGCCCATTATTTGCAATATGATAATAATAATAATAAATAATAGATGTTTAATAATTGCTTGAGGAATTGAATAGAAGGGTCACTTAGTAAGGTAGTAACAAAGATAGAACTTAGCCTCAGGGCATCTGTCAGGGTTTAAGATTTTTTTTTTTCACTTGGGTGCTCAGACTTTCTAGGTTCTAATTCAAGGGAGGATGCCTCATTTATTTAGAAATTCTGCAATTCCATCTTCTTGTGAATTCCAGTGCCTTGACACAGAAGGAACTCAAATTGATTTCATTGGAAAACTTGTGGAGATGGGTGGAACTGGCAGGGTACCTCTCTGGGGGTACTTATTACTTAATTTTTGTTTGCTTGATAAATTAATTTAAATCTTTCAGTCATGGGTAGCAAGTGAAACTTTAGGGTAGCACTCGATGCTACTGATTCTCATTTTGAAATGATCTCGTAGAATAATTTTCCAGGTTCCATTAAAGTAGCTCTTGCCTGAAAGCAATGTAACTGTTGTTAGAATGGCACTTAAGGGGGTTGTGGAGTACCTAATAATGACTCTATTGGCCACACTGCCTAGTTGTTCTCCCATACATTGATATACAAATATGATTTTGGTAATTATTAAAATTTTTGATCAGTGACCAAATCTTCCTTGCTATGGGATAGGTTAAGATAGGAAGAGTTGGATCTTGGGAAGAATTTGAAGAGGCCCTCAGTAATTACTCAATAAATTTCAGTGGCTCCTATTACCTCCATCCCTTTATAACTTGTCTTCTATCTACTTTCCAGTTTTCTTATAATTTATTCCTTCGCATATGCTGTGAAACAACTATGATGGTCTTCTTTCTATTCCTCACACAGCATACTCCTTCCACTTCCGTGTCTTGTACTGTGCTCCATGCCTGAAACACTCGCCCTCTTCACTTGCAATTCTTGGCTCTTTTTGGTTCCCTTCAGACACTGAGGCTTCCTTCTGCAGGAGGAAGCCTTTCCTGGCCTTGATTCCTCTGCACCCCTCACTCCCACTCCTACCCCTCACCCAGTGTCTTCCCTCTGAGATTACCTATCTTTTAATTATTTACAGGTAATTATTTGCATGTTCCCCTTTAGATTGTGTAGGCATTCAGGGCAAGGATCATGTTTTTGCCTTTTTTGTATCTCCAGTGTTTAGTAGTATGTCTGGTACACAATAAGTGCTTAATTATTTCTGGTCAGCTAACTGACAGATTCACTTAGTGGCTCTCACCATCTAGCCCCTGCAATTTCTAACTCAACCAGGCAGGATACCAGACCTATACAATATTATCCAGTACTTCCAGGGAAGGAGGCTGACATAAGGACTTTCTTTCAGTAGGTGGTATTCATTAGTTCAGTTTAGAGACTACCTAGTCTAGAGTCAGGAAAACTCATCTTCAGGAGTTCAAATCTGACCTCAGGCACTAAGTAACTATGTGATCCTGGGCAAGTCACTTAAATCTGTTTGCCTCAGTTTCTCACTTGTAAAATGAGCTGGAGAAGGAAATGGCAAACCATTCCAGTATTTTTGCCAAGAAAAATCTGAATGGGATCATGAAAGTTGGGCGTGACTGGAAAAACAGTAACAGTAGCAGCTGCAGCAGCAGTAACAACAGTAGCACCCACAGGCAAGGTGCGGCTGTCTTAGAACTTCAACTGGACTCTTCTGTCTCCAGATCCAATGTTCTTTCCACTATGGACAATAGCAAGACAGGAATGGGGGAGGCCCAAGAAGAGCTTTTCTGGCTGCTCCTCCTCCTCAAGAATGGACGTAGGCTTGACCATTTTCTCTCTGGACATCTTTCTTTAAAGGAGAGAGAAAAGCCAATTGTGTCATTGCTTTTAGATGCCTTTTTGCGTGAAGGTTCTGGGATGGATAAAATGACATCTCCAGTTTGTTTCTCAGCTTTAAAATAGATGTAACTGATTTTTAATGATCTCCCTTCACCAGGACTGAAATCTCTCCTCCTTCCCCATGACAGTAAGGGCAGTTAAAAGACAAGACAGATCCTTCCTCCTGGCTATTAACTGCTCTACCATTCTGCTTTGCCTTCCTGTCATCATCGCCTGTGGAAGAAGGCTGGCTAACCTGTCAGTTACTCGCCAGAAAGGCATTTATCAACCAGTGGCTCCTCCTTTCCTTCAGACCTATAACACATGAAAAATCCTTGTAGAAGGAGAGAACTCTGTAAATTCTCTTTAAATGGGAAAGGATAGGGGAAGAGTTTCTGATGTTTGAAACTTCCCCAGTTCCCAAGCAGGAGCTTTTGCTTATGATGAAAATCCAAGAATTACTCTTGTGCATTTCAACATTTCTTCTCCCCACTTATAAGCTCGCATTGATTGCCCTTCTGCAACCCACTGGCAACCAATGGAAGGCTCCCATCCAAGTCTGGGTCTTTCTGGACACATCCTCCCTCATTCCCCCATTTGTGTCTCATTTCTCAAAGCCTTACTCTACATTATTGCATGTTGATAAATGAAAACTTTAGACTTGGAGTCAGAGGAGTTAGGGCTTTGTATTGTCTCTGCTGCTTCTTTCCTGGGTGATCTTGGACAAATAATTTACCATAGCTCAGTTTTCCCCTCAGTAAAATGAAGAACTTGGACAAGGTGATTCTAAGACTTCTGGCTCTAAGTTGTGATTTTAAGTCATTGATAACTAGCTGAGTAACTTTGAGCAAGTCACTTAGCTTTGTTTTTGTTTTTTTGTCTATCAAACGAAGGTGCTGCAGTAGAATGACTCCTAAGTTCTATTACACCTTTTTTTATTGTTGTTGTTTTAAGACTTTTTCCCAAATCCACCATTCTTCAAGTCCATGAACCTCAATAACACTCGCATTTTAATAGCTGCTGATTTTTAACAATTGATTTAGTTGACTAATGTGAATTTCAAAGATTCCTTCAGGATCAGAGGGAGAAAAGAAATATTCCTTTGCTTGCCTCCCTGTTATCTTCTAAAGGGAAAAACTGAAATTCATTCATTTATTCAGCATTTAGTAAGTTTATACCTCCACTGTTCTAGACATTGGACTAGAGGAGAGACAAGGGTAAATAAAACAGTTCCTTTCCTTAAGAAATTTAACAAAAACAGATCAGTGAAGAGGCTGGGTCCTTGAGAGACTTTTCTCTCTCCTAGGCCCTTATAGATTTCCCCAACCTTGTCTTTCTGGCAATAGTGTACCTAAGCCAATTCATTACTATAGGGACAGGAAATATAGTTTCTTCCTCTGCAGAGGTACAGACAAGGGATAAATGAACAGATGGATTTCTGTTTGAAGCAGCCTTCTCCTGGACTTTCAAGGATAAGTATTCTTCTTTCCATCATTACCAGGCTCTCTGGTACAGGGTGTTCTCTACTTTAAGAGCCACTCATCCTGTAGTTTGGCCTCCTTGGCTCACAGCTATAACAACAACATCAAAGATGCTCCTAAATCCTGGCCAGAAATTGGGTATTCAGAGCCAGGAGTTGCTTAATTGAGAGAATAATTGTCAGAGAGTAGGGGCAGTAGGGAATACTCAAATCCATCCATACATTTAGACTCTGAATTTTTCCATTATGATCTCATGCTTTGAAAAGGAAGATAATGATTATCCAGTGTCTGGAGGAATAATTATAAGCTCTAAGTTCATGAGAAGGAATTAATGCTGGGCTACAAAAATTGGTTGGTATGACCCAGGTGTACCAGGGGCAAGTTGAAAAAGTCCATAAGTGGAGAGTCAAGAAATTTAGGGGATTAGATCTGTTAAGCACAAATTCTCTGTTGTAAACAAATGAACTTCTACCCTATGGAAATGACACAGGCCCAACCAAGTTGTGCCTCACTGTGAGGATGGTGAATCACAGAGCTGTTGAAAACAAAACAAAAAGGGAGTTGGGTGGGAGGTAGAGGATTTTCTCAGTGTTGTCCAATGAAGGAAAAATTCACTTATATTCTAGTCTAAAAATACCTTCTCTTGAGAGAAAAGATTCATTTCCATGAACACTGCTAAGTAACTCAAATCCCTTTGACATTGTACATAGTCTTTGATCTTTGCGATATGCTAGCGGTGTGGGATACTTGTTGGGTTTCTAAAATTATGGAATCACAGATCTCAGAGCTAAAAGGAAAATCATCAAATAATCTCACCATCATGCTCATTTTGTAGATAGAGCAGCCAAGGTCCAGAAAGCTAAAGTTCTAGTTAAGTTTGAAGCCTCTAAGCTCTTGTTCCAGAAGCAGTATGGCATAATGGGATGAACACATTTGCCAGCAGAAAATCTAAGTTTGAATCTAGGTTTTAAATCACTAAATAGTTGACCATAAACAATTTGATTAACCTTTCTAAACCTCATTTCTTCATTTGTAATAATATTTGTATTATATATCTCATAGGACATTTGTGAGGAAAATACTGTGTAAGCCCCAAAGTATTATGTGAATAGTGTTATCATAATTATTCAAAGGAAAATGTGTCAAATAAATGCATACCCTGAGTCTCAAAATTTTTTTCTTTTCTTCCCTTTTCTTGTTTTTTCTCTTCCTCTTCTTCTTCCTCCTCCTCTTTTTTCTTTTCCTCCTTTCCTCTCCATCTTTTGAAGATGTGACTTAAAGCTGGCATTGGTACCTATTAAGGAGAAGGGATAGTTGAGCTGTGGATGACAATGACGTTGAAGAGGATGCTGAATTGGCCACACAGATCTTTTAAAGAAAAAGTCTTCATAGGCCATGTATAAATATTAAAGGTAGGAATATGCTTAGATCGGAGGAAAACAAAAGTTTGCTCCCTGGGTTTATTTTTGCATTTCTTTTCCCCCTCACCACTATCACTAAAAAAAAGAGTTTTGGAATTAAGAAACTAGAGGAATCTAGACCCCCTAGATCCTTTAGCAGTTTTTGGAAAAGTATTCTGTAAAACATCTGTTCTCAAAGTATAATCTTTAGACCCCTGGGGGTATCTGGGGACCCTTTCGTAGGTCTGAGAGGTCAAAACCATTTTCATCATAATACTAAGATGTTATTTGCATATTAAAATATCCCTCCCTTTTCTAACTACCTAGCTGTGTGAAGTTACATTTTCTTCATATATTTCAACAAAACAATATTTAACAAAAGATTGAATGCAGAAAAAGATATGAGCATCCAGCTGCTTTCTATTAAGCCAGACATCAAAGAGATTTGCTGAAAAATGTAAAACAATGCCACGTGACTAATTTTTATGGAAAATAAAAGTTATTTTCATAAACTGTATTACTTATATTAACATGTATGGGAATTATTATTATTTTAAATGAATTGATAAATATTTAAAAGTTTATTCATTTTGATTTCCAATACAATAAATATTGATTAACATGATCCACAAAAACAAAAGCTTTTTTGAGTTTTTCAACAATGTTTAAGAGAGAAGAGGTCCTGAGACTAAAAAGTTTGAAAATTGATCTTCTAAAAGGATGCCGTCTGGATATGATTGTTATTGTTATTGTTCAGTAATGCCTGACACTTCATGTCCCCATTTGAGGCTTTCTTGGCAAAGTAACTGAAGTAATTTGACATTTTTTTCTCCACATCATTGTATAGATGAGAAAACTGAGACAAGCAGGGTTAAAGTGACTTTCCCAGAGTTACACTACATAAATGTGACCTTACTACCTTAACTGGAACTTCCACCTGTCCTTGGTGACTAACAAATTGAAGTTTTATTTATTTATTTCAAAAGGCTGATTTAGCACAAACTAGTTATGGTCACTCTGGTCAAAGAACTTGACACCTTCAGCATGGAAACTTCTTCTGAAGAAGTACCTATTCTAGTCAAAACCTGGAATAACATACCCATAAAATGGGTGCCATAAATACCATAAAATGGCAGACCAATAAAAATGTCTCAAAGACCCTTTCTTCCCTTAGTTCATAAAAACATGTTTAGATTTCTGTTTTCCAAGAGTTGTTGCAATACTATTGTCCTATAAGAAATGAGGAAAAAGACAAAAGAGACATTGAAAGACTTGTTTGAACTGATATAGGATAATTTATACTATAACATCAAGATTATAAAAAAAGGAATAATTTTGAAGACTTTTATGAACTAATGAAGGATGCAATGAGTAGAATCAGGAAAACAATATATGCAATAACAACAACAACCTAAGCATAGACAATTATGAAAGCCATGAACAAAACAATCACTTCTGTGATGTTATTAGTATTCTTTGAGAATGAAGGATGAACAACAACCATGACAATGGCCATCCATGATTCCAGAGGCTTAGTGATGAAACTTGCTGTTTAGCTCCTGATAAAAAAGTGATGGACTCAAGAGTACAGCATGAGACATCTATCTTTTGGACACAACAAATGAGAGAATTTGTCTTGCATATTTGTTGCGAGAATTTTACTTTTATTTTTCTTTTTTTTTCCATTGGAATGGGGGACAAGAAAGAGACAATAAATTTTTGTCAATTTAAAAAAATACAATTTTACTTTAAAAAGTAAAAATAAAAGAGCAGAAAGACCTGGACTTTGAGCAAGAGAAAGATTACGCCACACCCTAGGAATTCAGCTGAAATTAGAAGCTGGAAGCTACAAGAATCTTCATAACATGCCCAGGAAAGCTGCCCTTAGCAATGATTAGCAGTTGCACAGAACCAGTGGAAAGCAGCCCTCACACCAGCTGGGAATAATGATCAGTAAAGACTGTTGTTCACACATGACCAATAATAAGGAGGACCGGTAAGGGCTGTGAGATGATATCCCAGAACACATTAATGGCCCTCATTATCAGAATGTGAATTTCCTCTCACAAGTCCATACTGATGTAGCTGGCCACCCAAAAGGGCTGAACACATAATTAGGTCAAATCAAAATAATTTATAACATAGTAAGAAAAGTATTTCCCCTATTAGCCAGATACGCTCTCCCACAAATATTATCACTAAAAATTGGGAAGAGTGAACACGTCGGGATTATGTATGGAGAAGCTCATAAGTTGGAAACATTACTAGGGTACACAGAGGTATAGCCAGAGTGCAGTAGGGGCAACACATAAGGAAAACATGAGTCCAAAGAACATGAATGGAGAGGCAGCTATTACTCCAACAATGTAGGGCCACCATTATCTTCTGGGGGATTGTTGGATGGATGAATATAGCACCTTCCATGTGTCAGATATTGTGCTAAGTGCTTTACAATTATTACCTCATTTGATCCTCACAAAAAACCTGAAAAGTTAAGTGCTATTCTTATTATCTCCATTTTATAGATAAGAAAATTGAGGCAGATAAGGTTAAATGATTTGCCCAGGATCACACAACTAGTGTCTGAATTAAATATAGAGTTTCCCTGACTTCAGACCTAACTCTATTTACTGAGTCATCAAATTGTCTCTGGAGCTAGATACAGAAATTGAACTTGAAGTCTGGAAGATTTACCTGAATTAAAATCCAGCCTCACTCTCTTCAACAATGAGATGATTCACATCAGTTCCAATTGTTCAGTGATGAAGAGAGCCATCTACACCCAGAGAGAGGACTATGGGAACTGAGTGTGGACCACAACATAGCATTCTCACTCTCTCTGTTGTTTGCTTGCATTTTGTTTTCTTTCCAAGTTTTTTTCTTTCTTGATCTGATTTTTCTTGTACAGCAAGATAATTGTATAAATATGTATACATATATTGGATTTAACATATATTTTAATATATGTAATGTATGGGACTACCTGCCATCTAGGGGAGGAGGTGGGGGGATAATTTGGAACAGAAGGCTTTGCAAAGGTCAATGTTGAAAAAATTACCCATGGATATGTTTTGTAAATAAAAAGCTTTAATTAAAAAAAAGAGAAAAAAAAATCCAGCCTCAGATATTTATGGGCTCTGTGACATCCTTGGCAAATCATTTAATCTCTATTGGCCTCGGTTTGCTCATCTGTAAAATGGGGATAAATAATATCTATTTCCCTGGATTGTTGTGTCAAGTGAGATAATTATAATGTGCTTATCATAGTGGTCGATGCTAGATAATAGTGATGATGATTCAAGAGGCTCAAGAGAATTTAAGTTAAGGTTGGACACATCCAAATCTAGTGCTTTTTCCTTTATAAAACAATCCTGATAGAAATGTGGAGGCAGATTAGAGTTTAAAGGAGGTCTTGAAAACTAAAGCCAAAATATTAGGAAAATTTTTTTTTCCTTCCCCTGAGCTCTTGAGAGTCAGGCTGCCAAACAGGTCTGCATGTCATTGTTCCTCTAAATGGCTGCTGGGGCCTTTGGCAGCAGAATAAACACTCAATTCTCTCTCTGCCTGAGCTGCACCATTTTGCATTTGGGATCTACCTGAAAATTAAATCCAGCTGGAGGTTTAGAAGCATCCCAGTCAATGCCAGTGACATGCAGTATTCCAGCACAGCTGCAGAGAAGTTTAAAGCTTCCACTCAAGCGGAGCCTGGCTAGTACCTTGACAGTATTGGTTGTTTACTTGCTTTTAATTTCCTTTTGTCTCTTTTGTCTTGGCTCTACCATAAGTTGGAGAGGGAGCTGTGCTGATTGTCCTTGCTGAAAGAGATAGCACAAAGAGAAGAGTTTCCTAAAAAATGCCAAGGTTGATTATTATATGCGCTTCCTTACATTCTCTTTCCAGCATTCTCATTTGCTTTTGATGATTGGAGCCTGGTAAAAGGAATTAAAAGGGAAAGTTATAGGCCTTCAGTCCATAGCCTGGATCAGATCCAGAATCTCAAGCTGGTCCTCTGCCTCTAAGTCTGATGGACTTGATGGAAATTCTTCCCCTTGCATCTGGATGCTTCCTGGCTTAGAGCTGCAGCAGACAGCAGGGTTTTAGGAGATCATCATCAGATGGCGTCGGTACGTGGTCCTGTTCCAGGCAAGGCAGAAAGGCCAAGGGACAGACAATTCTCCAAGTTCCTGCACTGTCATTCCACCTCTCATCAGAAAAGCTCGGTAGCTACTAGTGGAGATGGGAATTTCTTTCAGGGAAATACCTGCTCCTAGAGGGAAGAATGGCCTGAAAATTGGAATTAGAGTGACAGTACCACCCCCAACATAGAATCACTCCCATGGCCTTGCACACCTTGCTTCTTTGATTCCTAAATGGTTTTCTTTCTGCTCCTTACCTGTGCAAATCTTAACCACCCTTTAAGGACTTATTAGAGCTTATTTCATGGGATATTAAAACTTTAAGATTATGTAGAAGTTAGATCCATCTTGGGGTTCCTGAAATCCTTTCAGGTATCCATGAAGTTAAAAACTATTTTCATTATAATAGAGAGACATTTGGGGTGGATAAAGGGTGCCATAGTGGACAGAGTGCTGAGTCTGGAGTTAGGAAGACTCATCTTCCTAAGTTCAAATCTGGCCCCAGACATTCACCAGCTTTATGATCCTGGGCAAGCCACTTCATCCTATATGCCTCAGTTTCCTCAATTGTAAAATGAGCTGGAGAAGGGAATGGGGACCACACCAGTATGTTTGCCAAGAAAAACCCAAAAAGGGGTCATCAAGAGTCAGGCAACAACTGAACAATTAAGACATTTTAATTTCAAACATAGTAAGCTTCAATAGATATAATCCACCTACACACAAGCATTTTAAGGAGATCTTCAATGATTTTTAAGGATGTGCAGGGTCTTGATACCAAAAGGTTTGAGAAGCACTGATCTAATCCAACCCTTTCACTTTCTAGAAAACCATACAGAGCTGGGACTAGAACCCAGTCCCCTGGCTTTCTGGGTCAGTTGCCTCAAAGTCCACCTCTTCCAGGGAGTCCTCTCTTCACAGCTTATTTCATGTTCTTTTTCCTTCTTAACTACCCAAGTTCTTTCAGTAAAACTGATTCTGTCATGAGAATATACTGTCTCCGTTATATGCATACATAATTTTTATCTCTCTAATTGAAAAGTAACCTCTCTGAAGGTAGGAACTACAGAGATACTTCTCTTGTCACAACACAATGCTAGGTATGAAGTAGATGGAAGAGCTAATTTCTACTCCTTAGACAGTAAGGCCAGGACAAAACCTTTGTGCTTGTGGAACTGATTAAAGCCCATCTAATCATTTTCAGTGCTTTGCTTTGCGTTAAGCTACACAAACAGTAAATCAAAAATTTATCAAAATTTATCAAAATTTTTGATAAATTTAAGTTTGTATACTATGTCAGTATTAAATTTGTTTTGCAAAATTTTTTTTTCCCATGAAGAAAAATTTAAGATTTGGGTTGGAAAGCGGGCATAGCTGTGTAAATCTTACCCACCCTTTAAGGACTTTTTGGAGCTTATTTTATGGGATGTTAGAACTTTTAAAATTATGTAGAAGTTAGATCCATCCCACGGTTAGTAGCAGTTAGTAGGTGATTAGTAACTAGTCTTATCTGGTTAATAATCCTTTTGCATTTTCCTTGGTTCCTTTATTAATAAAGCTCATCTCTAACACCAGTTGGACATTATGTTACAAGAATACATACAAAATACTTGGAAAACATCCAGGCTTGTTAAACTTAATGGCTACTGAGTTTAAGTGAAGCATGACCAATTTTTGTAAACACCACAAAATGGAATGGTACAGACACTTTCATCCCTTTTAATTGGAAATAGCATTTTTCTATTTCAGAAAGGTCGTGTGCCTGGGAGATCGGGAAGGTTGGCAGCTGAGGAGAGCGTATGGGAAGTTACCCAAATTGGGTGCTGGTAGGCAGACATTATAAGCTCCTGCCTGACAAATCAGAGTACCACACTGAGACCTCCTCTGGAGATCAGAACCATTATTCATAATCACACTGATGATAAACTAACCTCTGAGCAAAGTTCTCACGAAATGCACTCTAAAATGATACTTGTGCTGAGTGTGGAGAGAGAACCATAATCTCTTTATATCTAACTGGAAAACTATGTCACTGATGAACGAACAGCTCTACGGGAAGGGGTTCCTTATAATATAATACCAAAGGAAAATACGATGTTTACTTCCAACTCTTGTACTTTCCAATTCTCAGGGATTTTGGGACAGAATGGAAGTAATACATGGTAAATTGGAAATAACGTTGACAGATATTAACAAGATTGTCAATTTAGAACTGGAAGAGACAGTAGAGGTCCTTATTTTACTGATGAAATTCTGTCCAGAAAAAGAACAAGTCACAAGATTTGAATCTAGATCCTTCTTTCTGATTCTAGATTCTGCACTTATTCTTTGTACCATTTTGCATTTTAGTTGGAGGAACCCTAATTTCTAACTCTGTCACTTATTTTTTAAAAATAATTATAACTTTTTATTCTGTCAATAAAAATGACCATGCCTGGGTAATTTTTACAGCATTATCCCTTGCACTCACTTCTGTTTCGATTTTTCCCCTTCCTCCCTCCACACCCTCCCCCAGATGGCAAGCAGTCTTATATATATTAAATAAGCTATAGTATATCCTAGATACAATATATGGGTGCAGAACCGAACAGTTCCCTTGTTGCACAGGAAGAATTGGATTCAGAAGGTAAAAATAACCCGGGAAGAAAAACAAAAATGCAAACTAACACTGTCACTTATTAGCTGGGCATCCGGAGTTAATCACTTAATTTCTTTGGGTCTCAGTGAGGGCTCTGGGATAGATGACTTCTAAGGATCTTTCCAACTCTATCTCTATGAACTGGTAAACTTTGGGGAAATGGTAGTTACATGTCTGAATGTAATTTCTGTGTAAAGCTGAAAATCACTTGTCACAGAATTTTCTGTATCCACATATCTCATGGGGAGAATGATGTCGTGGTTCTGGGTTCATCAAATTATCATTTACTTGCAGTTAGATTGCCTCAGCTGCCCATAGTGTAAACCCAATTTTGAGAGAGATTTATTGTGGAGAATGAGACCCTGAACTCTCCATCTAGATCCTTCAAGATTCTTGAGTTGCTGGGGCAACTGAAGGAGCTACAAGTTTTGTAGGTGTTTGCTGTTCGTCTCAGCCTGATTTCAGGGCACTGGGTCCAGATGGCAATAGCATATTTGATGGGGCACTGGACTTGGTGATTAGAGTCGGACCCGGACTCAAATACAACTCAGAGACTTAGTAGCTGTATGACCCTATGCAAATTACTTAACCATTCTGTACCTCTGATTCCCCATATGAAAATGGATATATGTAGGGACTCAATGGTCTCTGAGATTCTTTTCAATTTAGAAAAACAAACTCAGAAACTGCATGATTTGTTAACAAAGGTGCACAGCTGGTATTTTCATGCTGGGGAACAGGAAAGAAAGTATAGATAGTTAATTGGGGTTTCTAGTCCTGGTTTCTGCTTCAGAAATGAGCTTAGGCTTTCCTGGCTCCTTTTTTTTTTTTATCCATTCTACCAAGGACCCACAGCTTTCTGTGGTTTTTTAAGTTGTTGGGTTGTGACCCATATCAGTACAGGCTCGCATGGCCAATTGATTTTTGTAGGAATATCCCAGGGATATTCAGATGGAGACATATAATAGTAAGAAGGTTAGGACTTGACATATATTATATAGCAGGAAAGACACATAAATTGAGAGAGTGTGGATATGAATACTCTCTTCCATCAAACACCTAAATTCCACACCCTTATGCTGAAGCAGTGTTAAAATACACAGAAATGGGTTTGGTCATGGAGGAAAATGAACATCCCTCCTTATCTGGTTGTGCTGGTTTAAGATTGGTATTAAGATTGATTCTGGCATTTATTATGATCCCTTATGTAAAGCTCTCTGTAGGGGACCAATAAATCATGAACTAAACCATAGCTTTTGCTGAAGAATGTTCACATTTTAGTGAGAGGCCCTGTATCTTGGGACTCACCTGACATGGAATGGATGACATTAAACAGTAAATCAAGATTTCTTCACACAAAAGCAGATAATAGAAGTCAATGCCCATCAATACACATATACTTAAGGAGAAAAAACAGATTTTTCCTCAGAGTTAGTCAGCTCTTTAGTGGAAACAAACTCTAAAATCTATTGTATCTTTTCCCAAAATTCATTATGGGCAGTTTAGGTTATCTGACTAGGTCTCCCTATCTTTCTCAGTCTTGCCACTAATACAATGGCCATTTACCAAATACTTATTCACTTAGAAGCCAGTTTGACCTTCTTTGTCTTTCTGATTTAAGCCTGTTTGCTCCTCTTGGTGGCCCTCTGATCCCACAGTGGGAGACACTATACCTGTGGCAGACTTAGTGCATACATCCTGTTGTATTTAACATTACTGGGGCTCCGTACTCCTGAACTCAATCACTGCTAATTTCAGCCTAATCTAGAAGCAATGATTACTGCCATGGGCTAACATTCTAGGCCCCTGTATCATTTAAAAACAGCCTCTTGGATTGATATAAGTAGCAAGAATCACTGCTTTGCTTTTCAACACTTAGGGAAGAAAGCTGTTGCCTCTGTTAGGTACTACTATGATTAGGTCTGATTACATTCAGAAATGCTTTATTCTAAATGATACTCTCCAAGAAAGACATAGTTGTATTCATTTTATTGATGCTGAGCGCTTTCAGTTTCCTGCCTAATTTTCCACTCAGTGCTTTGATGATGAGCTCTGGAGTGATCCTTTATGCTCTTTATAGAGGGATATGGATGCATGCAGAATCTGGACCCTGAGCAGACCTACCTTAATAGCCTTTGTGGTGAGTTCCCCAGGAATAGGCTCTCAGGAATGTGTTTGTCACTGGTTTTTTTTATTAGATTTAGGTCTGATCACCTCAAATCATCCTCCCTAAGCATGTACACTGTTTTGATCCGTCTGAGAAATTGGGTCTTTCAACCAGATGAAATCAGGCAATAATCCCAGTGGTACCCTAAATGACAGTGACAAAGCTAAGATTTTGTCATATGTTTAAATGCGGGAACACAGAATTTGAGGAGCTATAGACTTGTAGTTCTTTAAGCTGCAAACACAGGAAAAACTCTCAAATCCTAAATGTACTGATTTTTAGTGTTGGAATTTTGATATATTTTAGTGAGATTTGGAATAAATCCTTTGAGCCTAATTATGTGGTTATCATGATAGGAAAACCAAATATCTGGTCTCATGGATTAGAAAGAAAATTAGACTGGGAAGATCCACCTTTATTATTTCTACTCTCTATCAAAGTCAGCGGCACCCCCAAGGGATCTCTGTGCTAGGGAGGCAAAACAAAGGGATCATTCTAGTTATAAAGCCCCTCTCCAGATAAGCAAACCCTTGCCTTCACTCAGTCACCAACAAACATTTATTCCATGCTTATTATGTGCCAACCACTGGGCTAAGCTCTGGGTATATAATAGTAAAAAAGAAGAAGAAACATGACTTCTTTCCTTCAAAGGGTTCACAATATAATGGGAAAGACAACATGCACATTACTATGATATTCATACATATGTATGGTGTAAATAGGAGATAATCTCAGAGGGAAAGTACTGGGGGGTGATGGGTCAGGAGGAACAAGCTGGGAAGGCCTCTTGCAAAGGTAGGATTATCAATGAGACTTGGAGGAACCAGAATGTGAAGCTAAGGAGAAAGAGCCTCCAAACATGGGGAAGAGCCAGTAAAAACTCACTGAATCTCAAAGTGAAATGTGTGTGGGAACAGAAAGGTCAACTCTCATTGATTCCTTACAGATGCACAAATTGTTAAAGCTGGAGGAGATCCAGCCTGATTCCCTCATTTTGCAGAGAAGAAAACTGATCCCAGGAATTTACCTGAGATTTTGCAATCTATCTTTTGCTTAACTATCCAACAGCCATGGATGTCACCTGTTGTTTCAGGAACTTGCCCATTCCTATTTTGCAGTTTTTTATCTCTGAATCTGGGATTTTAGTGCTCCTCTGATCTGTCTATAAAATAGGAACCAATGTCTTTATACATATGAATTAATTTATCCATTTTTAAGAGATCTTATCAATCTTTCAGTATAGAAAAATACAAGCTACATAGTCATGTGACAGAAATGTAGATTTAAGACCAGAGTATGGGATGCACAGTTGACAGCATATATTTGCTGTTTACTTGGGTATTCTGAGAATCTTTTAAAATTCTCTTGACTCTAAGACATGGTCATTTGTCTCCCTAAGAATAAGGCACTATATATATATATATATGATACCTAGATACTATTAGTAGAAAGGTTGTGCTGAGCCTCTGAGAAACATAGTAGTTATATTATTGAATTATGGCTATTGTCTTCTTCCTTGCCCCATTAGTCTTTTCTTTTTGGTAGAATGGAAGGAACTCAGAACTTCCAGTATGAGACCTTGACTTAGTCGAAATTCTGCGCCATTCACTTTATTTCTCTAGTTTCCTCATCTGTAAAATAAAAGAAATGAATTAGGTGGTCTCCAGGTGCTTCTCCAGTTTGAAATCTATGATACCCAGTATACATGGAACAAGTTTAGCTATCTCTGGTTACAGGTATAGGAGCATATCTTAAAGCCAGTAGCATTTGGTTTGGGGTTGTCTATGGGAACTAAGTAATGTCTATCAATCTTTGTGAAGCCATTGAAAGTATAGGGAACTTTGAGGAGTTATTGGAACAGATGGAGTTGGTTAGCTCCAGACTATCTAGCCAACCTTTTCATCATTACTTTCTCCCTATGACCTTTCATCCTTTCAAATCATACCATCATTCAAGGCTCAAAACAAGTCTCATCTCCCCATAAATCCATTTCTGACTACTTCAGATCTCATTGATTTTCTTCTCTATGAACTTTTCATTGTGAATCATCAGGATAATAAGCATTTATTAAGTGCTCATTATGTGCTAGGCAATAGGCTATGCTCTGGGAATATAAATACAAGCAGAAAGATAGTCTCTGTCCTCAAGAAGTTTACATTATAATAAAAGAAAACAACACATAAAGGGAATCTATAAAGGTGGGTATGTATATGTGTGTGAGGAGTGTAGATGTATATATTTAACTACCCAGAGAAAGATTGTGTAAAGTCCAGGAAAGTCAAGGGAAGGCATGACAAGTGCCTTGGAAATCCTCCTTCAAATGGCAGTTCTAAGAAGAACCAGCCAGTCAGAAGGAGAGGCCATAGTGACAGAACTTCAACGTGTGAAGTTCAGGGATGAAGTAAACTTCCAGGGTGAAGAGCTTTCTGGAAAGTTTTATTTAATTTTTTTTGTAGTCCATTTTTATTATTTTCTTAAACATCTCTTAATTGAAATGTTCTTTCAATATAATACATTTGTTTTGCTAAATATTTCTCAACTATATATACACATTTTTTTAAACATCCAATTGAAAAATGTTGAGTTCCAAATTTTCTCTCTCCTTGTTGAAAAGGCAAACAATTTAATATTGATTATATACATGTCATGTCATGCAAAATTCTATTTCCATATTAGCCATATTGCAAAAGACAATACAGATCAAAAAAGGAGAAAAGATAATGAAAAAATTTTAAAAGTAGGCTTCAATCTGTATTCAGAGTTTATCAGCTCCCTCTCTCTGGAGGTGAAGAGCATTTTTTATCTGGGGTCCTCTGGAATTGTCTTGGTCAGAATGGCTAAGTCTTTCACAGGTTATCATTCTTACAATATTGCTGTTACTGTGTGACATATTCTGGTTTTGCTCAATTCACTTTTAATCAGTTCACATATCCATACATTCAGATATACATGTGCAGAAATACCCAATATACATTTATTTATATATTTTTAAAGCTAAGAACGGAATTAAGGCTTTGGGGAACATACTTTATATGTTGTGTGAGTGCACCTGTATGGGTATTATAGATTCAAGTGTGGTAGCTGTGTGTATAGAAGATTTGTAGTGAGTGTATATAAACACATATACACATATATGGTGGGGGGGATAGGTAAGTATGAGGAGGCAGTCTATATTTTACTTGAATCTACCTTAGTGATGATTTTCTTTCTGGCAACTAGTCCCATTATCAATTATTAGTTTCCAAGAAGCATAGTAAGTCAAGGGTCTGTGGTCAGCACTAAGATTCTTCTGTGTGAAGCAAGAAAGATCATTTTAGGGCATTGAGTAGAAAATTGGCCAGGAAATTGTAAGCTCTCAGCATAAATTGAAAAACAAAGCACATCTATTTTCTTTTTGAAGAGCCTAATTAATCATACTTGGAATAAAACATTTCTGAATGTGATCAAATTCTAATCAATAGGAATAAGCTAATCTCTGGGAAATAGGAATCAGGAGAAGCATGGACCCCAGAAACCCAAGTTATCTGCTTGTTTCAACTTTTCATTTGCATGTTCTCCTAGATTTATTCATCCCAAAGCAGGTGAACATTTTTGTTTCAAAAGGAGATGTTTCAAAATCTGGATGATATTTTTCCAAACTCAGTTTTGTTTTTCTTGGTTTGAGGTAATCTCATTTGAAGGAGAACATCTGCCAAGCATTCTCGTACTTCATCAAATAACCGTATCCTATTTAAATTCTTTCCCAATAGAACTGGAGGGGGAAGGGGATGGGAAATGAGTAATATCTGAGAAAAACACAGAGTAAATGGAGCTTGTGTTTGCATAACAGCTGTGTTGGGTTCCTGAATTTGTGGATGAAGTTTATGTGGAAAAACTAATTTGAAATCTGTGAAACCAAGTAAGTATCCAAGATTAGCTGTCTCTGATCACAAGAATAGGAGCATGTCTTCAGGTAGTATCATTTGGTTTGGATTTGCCAATGGGAACTAAGTAAAGATGATCCTTTTCTGGGAACATGTAGCTCCTCCTCAACTCCTTAAATACTTTTCACAACTGCTATCTCTGTATATGAATGAATTAACATATATGCACATATATTTTATATATATGTATATATATACACCCACAGATATATTCCCTATTATTAAATCTCCCTTTTGTATTTCCCCAGATATGTCAATCCTATTTCTTTCTTAATTGCTCCTCCTTTTCTTTGATCCCTCTTTATCTCCAAAGGGAAATAAATATTAAGAGTTGATAATGGAGAGCTAGCGAATTGTGAAATGTATGATAAATTATCTCACATGTATGTTATTTACCTCCTGGAAGAAAGGTAATGGTTCAGAATTTTTTATAGGAAGCTTTGTTGTCTCGGTCATGTATTCCTTCCTCTCCCTCCTTCCCTCCCACCTTATTCTAAGATAATGATAGTAGTTTCTTCTAAAGTCATTCTCAGGATAATTATTAGTACTTAAATTCAGTTCACTGCTTAGAATAAGATGATAACCATCTTCTAAAGTCACTAAGTGAATGTCATTCTTAGACTAATTATGAGATATTACTTATTATGTTTTTTTTTATCATGCTTAGAAACCATTTGCATTTGAGTCTGATGAGGGTCTTCAATGGCCTAGCTATCCAAAGGATCAATAATGAGTTCAGAGAAAAAAACTGTCCATAAACTCAACCAGGTGTATCTCCATCAATGAATACTATCAAACCATCAAGGCTGATTGTGAAGTGTGTGTGCTAAGTAACTGATATCAGAGAAGGAGCTTTTTCTCTGTTTAAGTAAGAGCAAATTACCCTTAGATTGCCCTCTGCTGAAAATCTACAGTGGTAACATTTAGCATCCTACTGAAGAGTACTGGGCTGAAAACTATTGCTCAAGGGAAATGCTGTAGCCAGGCCTCCAAGACAAGACCTAGGGATCCCTCATAGTCCCAAGAGGAACATCAAAGGATGTCTCTGTACAACTCTTCCCTATCCTCTCAGGACTTGATTGTCTAGTCTATGGTCATTAATGAATTCTACAGGGTTACATAAATCATATTGCGACCTTCTCCTTTCCTTTCCAGTGGCTTTGGGATAGAACTCACCACAATAGTATTCAGCATTTAGCACAGTTCTTGGCACATAGGAAGTGCTTAATATTTATTTTTTCATCTATTCATTTAGAAAACTTATTACTTAATGTCAGGGAATAAACAGAAGAGAATGATCCTCTATTTAGCTTCTGAAATTATTTTCTTGGACTTAGTTCAGGGTCTCCCTCTAGTTTTCTTGAAATTGTGTTGTCCAGTAAGGACACCATTGGCCATCCTTTGACATCATTGTATAGCCATATGTACCTCTAATAACTTCCTTTGCACCACTTCTCTAGGTCTTGCTTGATAAGGTATTGTAACTTATTCAAACCAACTACATTCCTTTCCATTGTAAAATCAGAACTTCATGTGTTGAAAATCTGATATGTAAACAAACAATAAAGGAATTTGTTTGATGGTTTTTGAGAATCACAAACAAACTTCTTTGTTAAAAAAACATAAATTTAAGAAGAATTAAATAAATCCTATGCTTCAAAATAGTATGAGATTTATTTGTTGTTGTGGTGATTGTAGTCGTCGTTTTTAGTTCTTCAATTTGAGAATTGATTGGTCTTGGAACTGGAGGACTTGAATTTGGGTTTCAGATCTGCTTTTTATAATATTAAGCAGTGGGACCACAGGTTCAAATGGAGGCTTTAGCTTGGCAAGGAAGAGAAATGAGACTGGAGAGAAAGAGCAGAGGCTGAATAAGAATACTCAGATGTGGAAATGAATGGAAAATTAGTCTTTAGGATCTTAGAGGTAGAACAGTTCCAAATAATGACAGAGCCTAGGAGGAGTTCAGGGATTTCTTTGCTCATATCTCTTAATCTTTTCAATAAAACAAAAGGCAAAGTTATCTGCTGAATCTGAGCAGAGATAGAGTAAAGATGTGGAAGAGAGAAGATCTAGAACTATGGTTGAATTGCCATGGTGAAAAAGAGAGGCAATTGCTAAGAATATAGGTTTGCTATACAGTGATTTTTTTTATCCCTAATTTTAATTGATGTTCTTTTATTTTTACATTTCAACCTGAACAGAACTGTCATAACAAATAAAATTGGTTTATTAAAAACAGTCAATATACAGTGAAGACATCTAAGAATACATGCAACATTCTTCTCTCACAGTCCTCTGCTTTTTCTGAGAGGAGAGAGATATGTTTCATTATCTGTTCTCAAAAAGCATTATTGGTTTTTTAATTATTCAGAATTTTTATCTTTGTGTTTTTTTCATTTACAGAGTTATAATTATTGTGAGTGTTGTTCTCCTGCTACTATTTAATTTCCTTTACAACAGTCTTATAATATTTATATATACAACCTGTTTTAGGTAAAATAGCCTATATTTATGCTTGAGAGTCCTGCTGCCTCCCTACTATCCATTGTCATTTTCTCATCTAGTCAGATGTCGATGTTGATCTCCATTTTGCTTCCAACACAGTTTTTATAAAGGTCTGAATTAATATTTAGAAATCATTCAAAGTGTCAGAAGTCCTATACCTATAAAGTTCTGCAACTCTTTGTGGGTATTTTTCTATTAACTTTCTTTGATTCAACATCTGTATGTGTCTCTGAAAGATCCAAGTTGGTTCCTTATGTATTCATGATGGAATTTTCAAATAATTTCTTCTTTTCTTTGTCACCAGATTTTGTCATTATTGTTATTGAAAATTGAGGAATTATTTTATTGTGCCTTTTGGTTGTGGCAACACAATCTCCCCCACCTCCCAACATTACAAACTGGTAAAGCAACATGAACTTATTTAATGATTGCATCTAATAGGATGTGACACATTCTATATCCATAAGTCCCCTACAACTCTACCAAGAAAAGGGAAATGAGTTTTTTTTTTTTCATCTGATCTCTGGGACTGATGTATGTCCCTGTATGGAACTACTTTTATTTATAGCTTCACAGTTATTTTTGAGAACTTCCTTTTCCATTTGGATTAACATCATTTCTAAAATTTTGGTTTAGGGACCCTAGCCACTTCTAAATCCTTTGAAATTTACTTTCTTCAAACCCATAATATCTGTAAAATGTCCCAGTTTCCTCTACATGTTTATCAAGAACTGTTAAGATGGAATTTTCATTACCTCCCAAAGTTCTTTTCATTTTGATTTTAGAAAACAGGTTCGTTCCTCTGCCTCTTTTTTTTTTTTAACCCATTTCATTCATTCCTTTTAAATAAGGTAGAGCTATACTCCAGTCAGGAGTCCCATTCCTCCAAGCCTAATTGATATCAGGGGGGAAAATTGATTTTCTTGCATTAGCCTCTACCTGTCCTTGTTCATGACCTGCATTTTGTGCATTTGTATAGCTACACCTGAGACTGAGTTTATTGTGGATTTTCTTCTTAATTATTGGTTACATAAATGTTTAGAAGACCAGAAATCACATTTACAAAGTTGAAGAAAGCAGGAAAGGTTACCCTGGAGAAAAAGAAATTTAGAGGAACTTAGCAAGTTCAGGTATTTTTAAAGAACTATTATGTGGGTCTGAAGTCAGGAAGCTAGGATTCAAATCCAGCCTCAGAAACTGTGTGACCCTGAGCAAATCACTTGTTTTTTATCTTAGTTTCTTTATCTGTAAAATGAGCTGGAAAAGAAAATGGCACACCATTTCAATGTGTTTGTCAAGAAAACCCCAAATCACGAAGAGTCAGATATGAAATGTTGAAATGACTCAACAACAGCAACATACAAAAACAACAATAACAATAACAATTTAGTCCCAGAAATCAATGAGTTTTAAAAGATCAGATTTTAGTTTGATGCAATATAAATAAATTCCCTAACCATTCTCTGTAGCTTTCACATAACCTGGAAGGACATGTTACTTTGGGATCCCATTCTCTTGATTAGTAATTGCCTATTTCAGATATAATTTGGGAAATCTTTGATCAAGCCATCTACTTAAAAGGAATTACTTTTGTTAGTTAAAAACACAATTGAGTCAATTAATCAGAACTCAGAGAGAACAGGACCTGTACAAAGTCCTTGTGAGAGACTTAATTATATTCTAAGATACAGAAACCATCTTTTATACATATGTATATATTTGCACATATATATGTGTATGCATACACACATATATACATATATATTTATGTTTTATTTTATATTTTTATTTTCTCCGTTACATGCAAAACAATTTTTTACATTTGTTTTTAAAACTTTGAGTTTAGATTCCCTCTTCCCCATTGAGAAGGCACCTATGGAGTTATGCAAAACATTTCCATAAATGTCAGTTGTAAAAAAAAAAAAACAAAACAACATGGATCTCCTCCCTCCCAAATAAAAACCTTCAAGAAAAATAAAGTTAAAAAAAGTATGCTTTAATCTGTATTCAGACACAATCAGTTCTTTCTTTGTTATCAATAGCAAGAAAACCATTTCTTAAAGTAGGTTTTTTTATAGTCTCCCCACATGTTAGTGTTCTTTCTCATCCTTCCTTCCAAATTATTTTGCATTTACTCTATATATATTTGGTATCTAATGTACAATATGATAATCTTTGCGTATGTTTTTTTTTTGTCCTGGGAGAATATAGACTCCTCAATTGCAGAGACTTTCTTTCTTTCTTTCTTTTTTGGTCACTATATTCCTAGGGCTTTATGTAATCCCTAGAATAGCTTTTGATCAATAAATACTTGTTCAATTGTTATGGGCCCCCAATGAGAAATTCTTTAGACTTAATAGAATACTAGTTTAAAAGAGATTACAGAACTCACTTATTATAAAAGCCTACAAAACAGAGAATTCTGTGTCACAGAATCTCCTTTAAACTTGACTTAAATACTTTCATTGTTCATTGCCTCTCATAAAGAAGGTCATTACATTATTCCAGTTCTGCCAATTATTGGATCTGAGATTTTATAGAAATCACTTTGGGTTTCATTTTCATCTACCAAACAAAATATTGGGCTAGAAGATATTTAATGTCCTCTGATACTTGGTGAATTTGTGACTGTTGGACAGTTCTAGCTATTAGGAGAATTTTTAAGTCCAACTGAGATTTTTCCTCTTTTAACTTTTAACACAGAGCAAGGATTCTCTTCTTTTTATATAAGAGCCTTTCAATGCATAAATTTAGGTTTTATATTTTACCCACAATCTTTTCTTTTCCTGGCTAAACATTTCCATTTTCTTCAAGTTTTCCCCACATGGAATAAATTCCTTGAGGGCAGATATGGTTCATTTTTGTTTTTGTATCTGTATTTCATAAAGGTTGAGGGAAGAAAAGACATACTATTTTAGAAGCATATTAACTGAGTAAATGGCAACCTTATTCATTGTCTGGAAGGGGCATAACATAGCAAACAGTTGAACTTCCTATTTGGAAAGTCCAGTGATCAATTTTCAGAATATAACAGAACAATACTCCATTGATTCAGTTAAATGGTACAAAATGCTGCTGATTGGCCATGTGCTCTTGAATGAACCTGAAAATCCATATAAAACAAATCAGCACACTGAAGGTATGAAGGTGAGTGAAGGGAGGGGCAAGAATTGGTTGCTATCAGCAGACAGTGCACTAATAAATTTAATTTCCTTTAAGTTTGATTACTATTCTTATTAGACCTCCAGTTTTTTTTCCCCAATTTGATAAGTTTTTATTTATTTATTTTTTTAAATAACTTTTTATTGACAGAACCTATGCCAGGGTAGTTTTTTACAACATTATCCCTTGCACTCACTTCTGTTCCGATTTTTCCGTCCCTCCCTCCACCCTCTCCCCAAAGATGGCAAGCAGTCCTATACATGTTAAATAGATTGCAGTGGATCTTGGATATAATATATGTGTGCAGAACCGAACAGTTTTCTTGTTGCTCAAGGAGAATTGGATTTAGAAGGTATAAATAACCTGGGAAGAAGAACAAAAATGCAAGCAGTTTACATTCATTTCCTAGTGTTCTTTCTTTGGGTGTAGCTGCTTCTGTCCATCCTTGAACAATTGAAACTCAGTTGGATCTTGTCTTTGTTGAAGAAATCCACTTCCATCAGAATACATCCTCATACAGTATCACTGTTGAGGTATATAATGATTTCCTGGTTCTGCTCATTTCGCTCAGCATCAGTTCATGCAAGTCTCGCCAATCCTCTCTGTATTCGTCCTGTTGGTCATTTCTTACAGAACAATAATATTCCATAACATTCATATACCACAATTTACTCAACCATTCTCCAATTGATGGGCATCCATTCATTTTCCAGCTTCTGGCCACTACAAACAGGGCTGCCACAAACATTTTGGCACATACAGGTCCCTTTCCCTTTTTTAGTATCTCTTTGGGGTATAAGCCCAGTAGAGACACTGCTGGATCAAAGGGTATGCACAGTTTGATAACTTTTTGGGCATAGTTCCAAATTGCTCTCCAGAATGGCTGGATGTATTCACAATTCCACCAACAATGCATCAGTGTCCCTGTTTTCCCACATCCCCTCCAACATTCTGCATTATCTTTCCCTGTCATTCTGGCCAATCTGACAGGTGTATAGTGGTATCTCAGAGTTGTCTTAATTTGCATTTCTCTGATCAATAGTGATTTGGAACACTCTTTCATATGAGTAGTAATAGTTTTAATTTCATCATCTGAAAATTGTCTGTTCATATCCTTTGACCATTTATCAATTGGAGAATGGCTTGATTTCTTATAAATTAGAGTCAATTCTCTATATATTTTGGAAATGAGTCCTTTATCAGAACCTTTGACTGTAAAAATGTTTTCCCAGTTTATTGTTTCCCTTCTAATCTTGCCTGCATTAGTTTTGTTTGTACAAAAACTTTTCAATTTGATATAGTCAAAATTTTCAATTTTGTAGTCAATAGTGATCTCTAGTTCTTCTTTGGTCATAAATTCCTTCTTCTTCCACAGGTCTGAGAGGTAAACTATCCTATGCTCTTCCAATTTATTTATGATCTCATTCTTTATGCCTAGATCATGAGCCCATTTTGACCTTGTCTTGGTGTACGGTGTTAAGTGTGGGTCAATGCCTAGTTTCTGCAATACTAATTTCCAATTTTCCCAGCAATTTTTGTCAAATAATGCATTCTTATCCCAAAAACTGGGGTCTTTGGGTTTGTCAAACACTAGATAATTAAGGTTATTGGCTTTTTTGTCTTTTGAACCTAACCTATTCCATTGATCAACTAGTCTATTTCTTAGCCCATACCAAATAGTTTTAGTAACCGCTGCCTTATAATATAATTTTAGATCTGGTACAGCTAGGCCACCTTCATTTGATTTTTTTTTCATTAATTCCCTTGAAATTCTTGACCTTTTGTTTTTCCATATGAACTTTGTTGTTATTTTTTCTAGGTCATCAAAATAGTTTTTGGGAAGTCTGATTGGTATAGCGCTAAATAAATAGATTAGTTTAGGTAGTATTGTCATCTTTATTATATTTGTTCGCCCAATCCAAGAGCATTTAATATTTTTCCAGTTAGTTAGTTCAGACTTAATTTGTGTGGAAAGTGTTTTGTAGTTTTTCTCATAAAGTTTCTGATTTTCCCTTGGCAGATAGATTCCTAAATATTTTATACTATCAGTAGTTACTTTAAATGGGATTTCTCTTTGTAACTCTGACTGTTGGATTTTGTTAGTGATATATAAGAATGCTGATGACTTATGTGGGTTTATTTTATAGCCAGCAACTTTGCTAAAATTGTGGATTATTTCTAATAACTTTTTAGTAGAATCTCTGGGGTTCTCTAAGTATAGCATCATATCATCAGCAAAGATAGACCTCCAGTTTTGTAGAATTGTTGGCTTAGAATAATATCTACAACATAGTAGGAGCCTAATAAATACTTGTGGCTTGATTGATATAATTCTTCCAATGATGAACAATATATCTTTTGGCTGAGAGCTAATCTAGCTAAGACTTCAGTGAGCCTCATTAATAATGATGAATATGATGATGATGATGATAGGATTTATGTAGTACCATTTGCCAGGTACTGTGTGTTAAGTACTTTACAAATATAATATTCTGTGACACAACAACTTTGGGAGGGAAAGCTATCATTATTTCCTTTTTATAGCTAGGGAAACTGAGGCAGACAGATGTTAAGTTACTTGTTTGAGGTCACTACAGTGAGTATTTAAAATCAGATTTGAATTCAGGTTTTCCTGACTCTAGGTCACTGTGCCACCTAGATGCCTCATTATTAGGTAGGATCCAAGATGATGGATCATTTCATAACAAATGAATGAATCCATGGCAAACTTTGAAGATCGTACACTAAATTACAAAAAGGTTGCAATCTGCTTTTGTGGAGAAAGTACTCAAGATGAAATTACAAATCCTTGAAGAACTGAAGTATCTCTGATTTGACATTGTTTATATACCTTTTATTAACTCGGTTGTCTCCCTCCAGATGGGTCCCAGTTTTTCAATAGCTTTTCAGGGGTGTCATCCAGAACTGAACTCAATTATCTAGCTAGCTAACCAGTAGAGAACAGACTTGAAAACATAGGGGGACAATTACTTCCTGTTCTTTTATAATACAACTTAATATCACATTTGCCTTTTTAGTAGCCGCATCACACAGATGACTCATATTCAGTTTGGGTGAACTAAGACCTCTTTTTTTTTTTTTTAAATGAATTACTGCCAAGCCACTGGAAAAATACCAACTCACAGAATTTTAAATTAAAAAAAAAGGCAAACGAGGCACTATTATTCTAACTCATCAACTTTGAAATGCAGAAAATCTTTTGGGGAAGATTTGAATTTTTCATCAGGAACATTTGAGAATAAGAGATTACCATATTCTCATTATGTTGGGAAACAGACATATTTTGTCAGGCACTTTGATATTTATAGTTATTACTACCAAATTTATGTAAATTATGGTAATTGTGTCTAGATGAAATTCGTCTATTTATACTTGCTTATTGTCTCTGTATTTGATGCGTTATTACTCTCTTTATTATGGCATATATTGTTTCACCAGAACTTTCAGCATCAAATTGTATGAATTAATTTGATTTTTATAATAGAAAGACGATTATATTATACCAGCAGACTATATTTTTATCTGAAGTGGAAGGGTTATTTACTTGCATTTTCCATTATGTTGAATTAGAACTTGGTGCCACCAATCACTTCCTGCCTAATATAGTTTAACTTTAATTGCCAGAGGTCTATTTCAGAATTAGCCTTTAAGAGCTGATTTAGTTTGTGTTCCAGATATGGAGTTTTTTCCTTCACCTTTGAGGTTTCTACTTCTTAATTGTATGCAAACATGTGACAAAATCCTAGAAAATTAAAAAATATATACCCCCCATACCATTCCTTCAAAAGAAGCTCAATGATAGAGAAGAGCAATAGTATATTAGATTTAGAATGGGTTTAGACCTCCCTCCCAATTTTGGATTCATTACTTCTATTTTTTTGTAATAATGTATCCTTGGGCAAGTACCATAACTTCTCACAATGTCAGTTTCCTTATTTGTTAAATGGGCATAATAATATCTGAGATGACCCTTCTCATTATTATTATGAAGTAAGTGGTTTCTAGGCAGTAAGGTGTTATATCAAATGTGAATTGGAATTGTAGTTATTTTTCTTGTTCTTCCTGTTTCCATTATGCCCAATTGCCTCTTTTTATTGTATTTTCCTTTAATAAAGATGACTTTTCCAATTATAGTCATATGAACAAGTATTCTAAATCATTACTGATTAGAGAAATGCAGATTAAAGCAACTCTGAGGTCATCTCACACCTATCAGAATAAATAACATGACAAGAAAAGAAGATGAAGATTGCAGCAGATGTGAGAAAAATGGAGTACTAATGTATTGTTGATGGAGTTGTGAACTGATACAGCCATTCTAGAGAGGAATTTGGAGCTATGCCTGAAGAGCATACCGTTTGATCCAGAGAAAATTCAAACAATTCCTATTTAGCAACATTACTATCCTGTAAAACAATTTCAAAATCTGATTTGCAGTTAGGCAATTAGGTAGTACACTGAACAGGACACAAGGACTAGAGTTAGAAAGATCTGAATTCATATGCATTTTCAGACACTTACTAGATATATGACCCCAGGCAAGTCACTTAATTTTAATCTGTCTCTAGTCTCCTCAACTGCAAAGTGAGGTAATAAAAGCACCCCTTCACAAGGTTGTTGTGAGCATCACATAAATTAATATTTATAAAGAGCTTAACACAGTACTGGCATGTAGTAGATGCCTAATTAATGCATGTTTCTTTTTCTTATTACCATGATAATGGACTGTAGAAATGTCATGTTAGTCTAATGGATTGAGTCTGTTTTTTGCTCTGAGCAGTGAAGAGTCACCCTGTCTTTTAATTGTGGTTTGGTAGAATTTACTGCAAAATCAGAGATAAGTCAATAGGGAAAAAAGGCAAATGAATAAGCTCCATAAAAATCAATTCTCCCTCTTTAAAAAATTATGAGATGGAGCCAGAGGCTGAATTTATAGAGCAGGGTTGACTAAATCGCAGTAAATTCTCTTTTCTCCTACAAGGGACAGTTTCTCTTTCTCATACTGCTACAATTGACTGAACAAATAATAGTTTGTCTCATGTATCTCATTATATATACTCATATACTCTCTATATACCCCTCTCTATATATACTCATCCACCTAGCAGTGGGGTTTTATTAGTTCCCTAAGGGAGCTGTTTTCATTTTTTGTCATCTAATTCTTATCAAATTCACATGCCCAGCTGCTGGCTCACTGCCTGACGTATAATAGATGCTGAGTCAATACTCTCTTAAACTGAATTGCACATCTATGCTATTTCTCCAGAATATAATATTCCAAGCCCTTTGATCCTTCAAAGTGGGAGCTTCTAGATCCTAGGTAATCCTGATTATGACTCCTTCATATTTGAATTGTTTCTTTCTGGCTGATTGCAGTATTTTCTCCTTGATTTGATAATTCTGGAATTTAGCCACAATATTCCTTGAAGTTTTCATTTTCAGATCTCTTTCAGGAGGTGATCAGGGATTCTTTCAATGGCTATTTTATCTTCTGGTTATAGGACATTAGAGCAGTTTTCCTTAATGATTTCCTGAAAGATATTGTCTAGACTCTTTTTTTCATTGTGATTTTCAGGGAGTCCCAATAATTATTAGATTGTCTCTCCCTGGATCTATTTTCCAGGTCAGTTGTTTTTCTGATGAGGTATTTTACATTTTCTTCTATTTTTTGGTTTTGTTTGACTGATTCTTGATGTTTTGTTGAGTCATTTGCTTCCACTTGTTCACTTCTAATTTTTAATGAATTATTTTTTTCAATTAGATTTTTTACCTTCTTTTGCATTTGGCCAATTGAACTTTTAAATGAGCTTTTTTGTTCATTGGATTTTTTTTCCCATTTCAGAAATTCTGTTTTTTAAGGAGTTGTTTTCTTTTTCCATTTCACCAAAACTATTCTTTAAGGAGTGATTTTCTTCAGACAATTTAGGTGTTTACTTTTCCAGAGTTCTCATTTCCTTTCCCCATTTTTCTTCTTTCAAAATCCTCTTTTTGAATTCTTCTAAGAGAACCTTGTGAAATGGAGACCAATTTATATCACTCTTTGAGGCTTCATCTAGAGATGTTTTGCCTTTAGTGTCCTTAGGGTTTGAAGTCTGTTCTCTGCCTCCATAAAAGATGTCTATAGTCAGAGTTCTTTTTGCTTTTTTGATCATTTTTAAAAGTTGACATTTGCATTTAGGGCAAAAGGGAAATTGTCCCAAGCTTCCTCTACAGGCAACAGTAGCTTCACACTACCCTAGGGCTGGTGCTGGCTTCCTTCTCATGTTAGGTGGGTGTGGCCAAGTCTCACATTATGCTGGGGTTCAGGGGCTCACTATTTGCTTTCTGTAGTTGTGTTGGAGGTCTCACAGCTAGTCTACTGACCCATTGATGATGAACAGGATATAGAACTGCTGTAAAGATAATTATATAAACATATATGCATATATTGGATTCAACATATATTTATTTCTACCATGTTTAACTTATATTGGATTGCTTGCCATCTAGGGAAGGGGATGGGAGAAGGAGGGGAATTGGAATACAAGATTTTGCAAGAGTTGCAAAATTATCCATACTATGTTTTGAAAATAAAAAACTTTAATTAAAAAAGTAAAAATAAAAAAAAATGCTGCTGTATTTTGGCTACAAGCCTGCCAGTAGATTCTTTCAGTGGGGAAAGCCTCTCTGCCTTGGGTCTCCCTGCACTGTGCTGTGCTACACTGCTTTGCAACAACCCCTTTCCCTCCTCACTGCCTGATCGAGACAGATCTTTCCTGAAGTTCTTCCAAAATATCTTCTGCTGGAAATTTGTTACACTCCAAATGTGTGTAGGTTCTGTCACACCAAAACCCTTTTTGAGGCTTGATCTGATTTTGATCTGAGGGAAGCCAGGAAGAGCTCAGAGAAAGATCTCTCTCTACTCTCTGCTATCTTAGCTCTGCCCCATTCCATCTGTCCTCTTTCTTGTGGTTATTCAAATTATAAATGGAATTGATAAGAGATTGACCCCAGTATTTATTTGTTAGTCATCAATTACAATAAGTAGCATGATACATATTTAACTTCTATCGGATTGCTTGCTGTCTTGGGAAGAGAGGAGGTAGAAAAATTTTGAACAAAAGATTTACAAAAATCTAATTTTTTGAAATTGAATTATTTGAAATTGAAAATTATCTTCACATGTATTTGGAAAAATAAAATACTATTGAAAAATAAAAAATAAGTACTGGAATAGATACCAAACATGGAAAAAATTGGCTCCTGTTTTCAAGAAGTTTGCCATCTCTCTTCCATAACAAAACCTAGTCATGCAAGCAATTAGAACACAATGATAATTTCTAATTAAGAGATGGTTGGTACAAAGGAAGAAGGAAGGCAAAATGAATGAGAGTAGTCTGGAGAAGCTTCATGAAAAAGATAACACTAGAATGTCGATAGTATTCATTATCATTTTATAATCTCAGAAAATGAAAAAAGGCAAAGTAGATTTGGAAAGCCAGGTGGGATTAGGAAAACAATCTTCACTTGGATAGTGCCTTCAAGAAACTTTCCACAAATTTAGTGGAAATATTCCTGGATTAGACATGAATTCTGGCTCTTATTCTGCCACTAATTAACAATGTGATCTTGTTCAAATTATTGTCTCTCTGTGTCTGGTTCTATCCATCTCTCTCTATTCTTTGTCTCTGTCTTCTGCCGTTTCTGTTTCTCTGTCTGTCTGTCTCTCTCTGTCTCTATTTCTGTCTCTGTCTCTCTGTGTGTCTCTCTGTCTCTGTCTGTCTGTCTCTCTCTTTGTGTCTTTTTATTTTCTCTCCCTCTCTCCATAGAAATTTTATTTATTCAACAAGCACTTATCAGTATCAGGTGTTTGGGATACAGACATTGAACAAAATATCTGCCTAGTCCCAGACCTCAAAAAACTCCAAACCTCTAGAGAATGAGTCTCTAATTGTTCTCCTATGTGAAAACCCTTCATAACTAAATAGATATCTGAAGACTGTAATCATGTTGTCTGGAAATAATTCTTTTCTCTGTCATTAAAACTCCAGAGCATTGACCCAGTTCTGATGACAGAGGTTTTTAAGTTCCTGTGTTAATCTAAGCATCATCCTCACATCATTCTCTGGACATCTTCCAGGTCATCAATAGACTTCCTCAGGTGCTTTGCCTAGAATTGGATTCAGTGCTCCAGATGTGGTCTAATCAGGGAAGAATACTTAAAGAAGGACCAAAATTTTCCCTGGGAAAACAGTTTGCTGCTCTGCCACCTTAGTCTTCTATTAATAAGGAACTTGCATAGAAAAAACTACTAGAAAGACTTCTAGCTGTGCTTAATTTCATGTGTTTGAGATTAAGAAAATGTACCCTTAGCTGTGAGGTTCACAAATCCTTGATGTGAAAGAAACAGCAGGCTGGGGAGTTAGAAATTCTCTATTGAAAAATGACTCGACTCTTGAATGTGTGTGTGTGTATGTGTATATATATGTGTGTGTATGGACATATGCATGTATATGTGTGTGTGCATATATACATGTACATATGCATATATAAAATATATATACATATGAAACATTATATATAAATATACATATATTATTATTATTATTGTTAAAGACTGCTAAAGGTTATAGATGGGAAAATGGAACCATACCCTGTTCAAGAGTACTTCTTTTGATTAGCTCTGGCAAATTGTGGTATTTACAGGAAAAGTAATTCCAGTTTCAATGAATTGTAGAACAAGATGGTTTTCTACACAATGCTGATATAGAAGAAACTGAATAAAATCTTAGAAGATGTTAATCTGGACTGCTATTTGTAGGGTAAAGGTTTCTAGGGTATGGGATGTAAAGGTTCTAGCAGTTTCTATGAAAATCTTGGGATGAAGGGATGGGAAAAAGAAAGAGGATGTATAAACCTTCACCATCCTCTCTCAAGGATACATGTAAATTCAGCACTTTCTAATTATTTAAGATCTATCCTTGTGATTTCGCTGGGGTGGAAGTCCCTTTTACTAGTTCAAGAAGGCATTAATAAATTACAATCTTAGAGAGCTGTCAAGAGTGCTGAAATGCTAAATGATCTGTCCATGGTCTCACAGCTAGTATGTGTCAAAGGAAGGATTTGAATCTTGGGCTTCCTAACTTCAAGTTCAGCAAGTCCTTTATCCATCATCACGTCATCCTTTGCCTAAAAAAGACAGGTAGAAAAAACCCCAGATTCTTCTTTTAAAATATCGCTGGGGCTGGTGGAATGAGTGAAGAATAAATGGAAAGCCCACTTACCTAGTGCCTGAGCTGAGCCTTAAAAGGAGCTGGAGGTGGAGGTTTGGAGTGAGAGCATCACAGATACAGAGTATAACCTACACAAAGGCACAAAAGCAGCAGAGATTTTAATGGATAGTTTGCCTGGAACAACAGGAGATGTGTGAGGGGAAATCATTGGTAATCAGGCTGGAAAGATAGGTCAAAACCATTTTGTGAAGAGCTTGAAATCTTTGGGCTAGACAAGCTTGTTATGTGTTAGTCCTGCTGGGATAAACTGGTCTTCCTTCTGAGAGAATCATTGCATAGCATCTATTATGGTCTGGCTTGTATGGTGCTTCTGCATTCATGTCAAGGGCAAAATCATTTATTTTATGCATTTGTTCATGCATTCATTCAAACTTATACTAATTCATTTGACATTATTAAGTGTCAAATTATGTGAAATGCCCCGGAATCATTGAAAGTTGTTGAGCTTAAGAGAATTGTGCAAAATACTAGAATTATCAAATTAGATAGTTCTTGCCTCAAAAAAAATTAAGGAGAACCAGCATTCTGTTCCACAATGGTACAAGCACAGTGCAGCAAAGAGAGGGTGTGACTAGAGCAACCCCTGGGCTGCTGTTCCAAAAGTGTTACCATGGAAACCTGAGCACTGGTGACACAGATGCAACCCCTAGTCTTGACCTTTCCCAAAGGCATTACTCTAGCATGGTGTCACCATAACAGGCTGCTGTTCCTTGCAGACTTCCCCTTGTCCTTTGCTCCTTCTCTTTTTCCCAACTTTGGGCTAGAAGCTCCAGGCCCATTTTAATGACTTTTTGTCCAGGTTTCTGGACTGCTTTTTTTGTGAACATTTTAAACTTTGCCCTTGACAAGGCATTCTATGCGTTTTTGGATCCTAGTTTGAACAAAGTTTTGAGAAAATGGCTGATGAATGGCAATGTGAGTGAACAGCATCCCTGAACCCAGGGACCCAGAATGCTAATTTAGTATGAAGAAGAACTGGGCTAGCTCATTGAAAAATTGAATTGCCTTTGGATAGCCCTTGGGTCTTTTTATAAGAAATAGATAACTGACTCCAGAAGCATCTTGAGCTGATTGTCATGCTTCCAGCCCCCAAAGTTCATTTATTGTGTTGTCCCAGGAATTCTAGCACAATATAAGCTCAATCATTAGGTAGATGTGCTACTGTGAAAACTGGAATTTGAATGTTGGTGGTAACCAACAGAATTTTTTATATGCTGTAAACTTTCCAGCCACCAGATTTACTAGATATTTCACTAGTAGAAGGCATAAGATGCTATTTCTTGTTCAAACTGCTTCAGCGTCTATACCCAAAGGAAGTTCAGTTTCTGATAAGCCCAGGCTCCTTTGATTGTGCCCAAATTTGTGTCTTTTCCTCTTAAAAGATGATTAGATGGACAACATTCTGTTTTCACCTTGAAAATCTGTCTGCTAGCCATATGGGCTAAATTTTCCATGCCATTATCTGGAGGGTTTAGGAGCCATTCATGGAATACACCATTTGTCTGCGTGTACAATTCTGTGTGTATGCCCAGGGGGATCCTCTGGGGAAACTGGGAGGCTTATTGCAACCTCTGGCTCTGTTTGGAGGGTCCATATAAAAGATCTAACCTGATTCTAGGATCATGTTATTCTAAAGTGCTATACATGTTGGACCAAGATTGCTCCCTCTTCTGTGCTTTCCTTCCACTGCTGTAGTTGCCTATTCCTGAAGGAAAATTTCCAGCTCTATATTGCATATCCTTCCCAGGGAAAAGTTGCTGGTTCTTCTCCTGAAACCCATATACCAATGGATGTTCTGATAGTGCCATTTTCAACTGTGTAAATGATGAGCTTATTTTATTTTTATTTTTTTAAACAAACAAGGAAGTTAAAATTTGGGGAAGTTAAATGACTTGTCTGCAGTTCTGTCTAGTAAGTTTCCAAAACATGAACTGAATCCAGATTTTCCCAACTTCAAATCCAGCATTCTGTCCCCTAAGCCATGTAGCTTCTTACAGCCTAGGTCTGGAAAAGCATTTTAGAATTTTAGGGGAAGAATGCAGTCATTTGGCCAGAGTTGATCTAAAAAGGAAATGTGTTTAGTCCTGGAAAACCATAAAAGGACTGATTTTGTGGGAGAAAAATGAATTCTGCTATACTTTGTTCTTAGCCCTCCATGTTAAAGAAAAGACAGTCCTTATTTCATATAATTTTCTCACCATTGTAGACTATTTGCCAACTCTATGCTTAGTGTCCTGGCCTGACTGTCTCAGAATGCTTTTGGCTTTCAGCTTCATTGTTCCCCTTCTTACTTTTCAGATCATGAAGCCATTGTCTTGTTCCCCACTGGTTCCCATCCTTTTCTCATCCCTATGGGAAACAGAAGACCCAACAGTAATTTTTTCTTTTTGTGATTTCTCTATTGAAAAGTTTTGCCCATTGAAGCAGTATTTGGGTTTTTTTTTGAGGTCTTCAGGCTCAATTGGAATCAACGAGCAATATGGCAACTATATAAGCAATTGTAATCTTGGTTCACATTAAGAGAGGCACAGTGTTAAGGCTTAGGGAGGTCATAGTACCACCATAACCCGCCTTCATCAGATTGCTCCTGGACTATCGTGTCCAGTTCTGGACAACACATTTGAAAGTGAATTCACTCCACTTTGGATCTGCTGCTTGCCTGGTTTCAACTTCATGGAACAATCTCCTGTCTCCTCTAATTGTAGGGATTGGAAGGTACAGTATCAAGCTTCTCTTAATACCTGCTTTTAGAGAGGATAGAAACTGGACTCTATGCTTATTCTGCTTTGGGTCTGCTGCCCTTGTTTCACCACTAAGAAACAAGATGCTGCCATATCAAGACTCTTTGGTGTTTCATTCCCTGCATTCCCAACTCTTTTTGTATCTTGCCTTCCCTTTAGATTATAAACTCCTTGAGTCCTGGCACTGTATTTATTTTTATTAATTGTATCCCCTACACTGAGCATAGTGTTTGTCACATAATATATACTAAATAAATGTCTGTTGGATTGGTCTGGATAAACTGTAGACTATCAGGAGGATGGCACTGGGATAATCAAAGGTCTATAGACTATGTTATATGGAGATCTGCTGAAGGATCTCGGGATGACTGACATGAGGAAGAGAAGACTCTCCTCAAGTATCTGAAGGGCTGTCCCAGAGAAAGGATTAGGCTTGTTCCATTCTGTCCCAGAGATGAGAATTAGGAGAAATGGGTAGAAAATATAATGAGGTAAATTTCACTTCAGTGTCAGTCAAAGCTTCCTAAAATTAGAAGTGGAATGGATAGCTTCTGAAGAAAGAAAGTTTGTCCATAATGGATGTCTTCAAGTATAAGTTGGATGATCCCTTGTTGGCTATGCTGTTCAATTCAAGTATGGATTAAACTCCATGACCTCCAACAATTCAAACAACACCTATGGTGTTACTGTATGCAAGGTACTAGGCTAGATCCTGGGGGACAATGACAAGGTGAAGCCATTCTTGTCCTCAAAGAGGCGACATTATTTAATACAATTCCAAGGTGCTTTCTTCCTGTGATTCCCAATTCTTGTTGAATCTGTATTCCTAGAACCAGCATCCTTCTTTCTTAACATTTATTTTTTATAATGTCTCAAGGCATTTTGATGATCTTCTAAACTAGTGAAACTAAAAACTGCACTGAGACATTAGAGCCATCCTGTATATGCTATCATTTGGGCCATATTTTAAGCTACTAAAGTTTAAAACTATATCAAGACTTTTTGACTACCCTTTATTATACTTTTTTTTTAGTAGACACAAAAACCATTGGAATTTCATTTGGCACGGGATAACCATAAATTCCATCTATATATTTTAGCTCCTTCTAGGCAAGATGAGCCAAATACTCTTGAGCAGAATTGCTCCATAATCCAGATTCTCTCTTTTCTTCTTCCAACACTTTGAGCATATTATTTTCATAGTACTTCAAAGGTTGCAAACACTCAGGAAAATTCACTGAAGCTGTTTCATCAATAGTGATAATGGATCTTAATGCTCATCTTACCCTTACCCTCTTACTATTGTACTTCATGATAAAAAACAATCACTCACTCAATCAATATTTATTAAGTGCCAGATCTGTGCCAGATTGAACATCTAGGTGATGGAATGGATAGAGCACTGGCTCAAAAGTCAGAAGAACCTGAGCTCATATCTGGCTTGACACTATCTGTGTGTCTCTGGGTGATGCACTTAACCCTGTTTGTGTCAGTTTCCTCATCTGTAAAATGGACTGGAGAGGGAAATGCCAAACCATTCCAGTATCTTTATCAAGAAAACCCCAAATGGAAAAACTGGAACCTTTCCCAGTAAGATCTGGAGTGAAGCAAGGTTGCCCACTATCACCATTATTATTCAATATTGTTAAAAACTAGCCTGGCAATAAAGTCGAAAAGAATTAAAAAAATTAGAGTAAAGAGAAACCAAACTATCCTCTTTCTATGATGGTATACTTAGAAACCCCAGAGATCTTAAAAGTTAAAAATAATTCAATTTAGCAAAATTGTAGGATATAAATAAATCCCCATAAATCTTCAGCATTTTTATACATCACCAACAAAATCCAACAGCAAGAGATACAAAGAGAAATTCCATTCAAAATAACTGCTGATAGTATAAAATATTTGAAAATCCATCTAACAAAGGAAAGTCAGAAATTATACGAGCAAAATTACAAAAAACTTTCCACACAAATAAAATCAGACTTAAATAATTGGAAAAATATTAAGTGCCTTGATAAAAGGCAATATAATAAAAACAATACTCCCCAAACTAATCTATTTATTTAGTCTATACCAATCAGACTTCCAAGAAAAATATTTTGGATCTAGAAAAATAAAATAAAATTCATATGGAAGAATAAAAAGTCAGAATCTCAAGGAATTAATGAAAAAAAACTCAAATGAAGGTGGTATTGTCCCATCTAAAACTATATTATAAAGCAGCAGTCACCAAAACCATTTGGTACTGGCTAAGAAATGATTATTGATCATAAACAGGTTAGGTTCTAAAAAACAGAATATCAACTATAAATTTAGTTTTGACAAACCCAAAAGATCCTAACTTTTGGGATAAAATTCATTATTTGAAAAACTGCTGGGATAACTGGAAATTAGTATGGCAGAAATTGGCATGGACCCAACTTAACACCTATACCAAGATAAGTCAAACTTCCATGATTTACATAAAGAACGAATTATAAATAAATTGGAAGAATATAGGATAGTTTCCTCTCAGACTTGTGGAGGAGGAAAAAATTTTGACCAAAGATGAACTAGAGACCATTATTGATCCAAAATGAAAATTTTATTAACAAATTAAAAAGCCTTTTACAAACAAAACTAATGCAAATAAGATTAGAAGGAAGAAAAACTGGGAAAAACATCTTCCAATTAAAGGTTCGATAAAGGCCTCATTTCCAAAATACATAGAAAATTGACTTAATCTATAAGAAATCAAGACATTCTCAATTGATAAATGGTCAAAGGATTGAACAGACAATTCTCAGATGATGAAATTGAAATTTTCCATTCATGAAAATTTCCAAATCACTATTAATCAGAGAAATTCAAATTTAACAACTCTGGGGTTACACACCTTCAGTTGGCTAAGATGACAGGAAAAAAATAATGACGATTGTTGGAGGGATGGGAAAACTGGGGACACTGATGCATTTTTTGGTGGGTTGAACGAATCCAACCATTCAAAACAATCTGGAATTATGCCCAAAAAGTTATCAAACTTGCATCCCTTTGACCCACAGTGCTACTACTGGGTTATACCCCAAGGAGATACTAAAGAAGGGAAAAGGACCTGTTGTGCCAAAATGTTTGTGGCAGCCCTTTTGTAGTGCTAGAAACTGGAAAATGAATGGTGCCCATCAATTGGAGAATTTGGGTAAATTTGTATATGAATGATGAATATTATTTTCAAGAAAGCCACAGGATGAATACAGAAGTCTTGGGAGATTAAGAACGATGCTAAGTGAAATACAGAACCAGGAGATCATTATATACTTCAACAATGATATTATGAGAATGTATTCTGATGGAAGTGGATTTCTTTTTACAAAAGACCTAACTCAGTTTCAATTGATCAATGATGGCAAACAGTACACCCAAAGAAAAGAAGTCAGAAATGAATTAAACTGTTTGCATTTTTGTTTTTTCTTCCCAGGTTATTTTACCTTCTATCAACCCCTTTCCAACAAGAAAACTGGTTCTGCCACAATATTGTATCTGGATTCTGTAACTTATTTAAATGTATAGGACTTTGCCATCTGGGAAGGAGGGAGGAGAGGGAAAAACCGGAACAGAAGTGAGTGCAAGGGATAACGTGTAAAAAATTACCCTGGCATGGGGTTCTGTCAATAAAAGTTATTATAAGAAAAAAAAAAAAAAAAAGAAAACTCTAAATGGGGTCATAGAGAGTCAGACACAACTGGCAAATGACTGAACAGTAACAAGAACCACAATGTTCCAGGTGCTGTGAGAAGCCCTCATTGTTAGATTGTTTGCCAGTTATTACCACAGTTAGTCTGTGCCAGGAAACAATTCCTTTGTCTTTCTTTCTGAGCAGCATATGGCTGCTGGATCCTTATTTTTATATCCTGATTTTGAAAAAAAGAAAACTGCCCCCATTGCTTTGCACATACTAAACACTTAAAAATGTTGCCTGATTTGAATTAATCTGTTAATGTCAATTTGAGCTCAGTATAAGGAAGATTTTCTAACAAATAGACCTGACAACATAATGACCAAGTGTGACTTCAGAAGGCTGACGAGAAAGGGGGCATTCTGCCCCTTGCAGAGAACTGATGGACTCGAGATACAGAATGAGACATCCGTTTTCCAAAGCAACAATGGATGGAATTGTTTTGCTTGATAATGCTTATTTATTACAAGGGAGGGCTTCTTTGGAGAGAAAGACAGAGTTTGTGGGAAGTAACAGATACAAAGAAAAGAGCATCAATGAAACATAAACAAAACACTCAGGAGAAACCAAAAAATTCAGAAGTCTATGTGAAAGTGAATTTGTTACTACTGAGTTTAATATATACCTTTAAAAACTGCACACCACAATTCATGATTTCAGATACTCTTTTTCATTTTTTCTGTGTTGGAATATATCCTGTATTGGATAATGATTATTAAATTCATAATAAACATTTTAAGAAACAAGAATAGACCTAATAATTGAATAAATTTCTTTCATGAGGTAACCTCAGTGGTTACCTGACCTTTTGCCACAGATGCCTTAGAGACATAAAAGGTTTGATTTACATGACTCTGGAGGAGCTTTCTAACCTGAAGATTCCCTTACTCTTATCAAATATCTAGGGTTTGTGCTACTAATCTTATAGTTAGGGATTAAGAAAGAAAAATTCATATTTATATAATTCCCTATGACATGCTAATCTGGTTCAGTCCTGGGAGCTCACAGAGCTCAGCTGCTTTAATTAATAACTTCCACCTGTGAGACAGTCATTTCTAGGGCTTCTCTTTATGCATGCGAGATTCAGAACCAGTTTTCTGCCACATTTTTATCCCATCACAGCCAGCCCATGTTTTATTTGTTTGAATCTAACTTCTTATCACATCCTTCTGCATCCCACCTGAAACTCGGGGAATGATTGGGACTGAAGTCATGTAACATTTTACTTTTTTATTTTAATGAGAAGCTTTGTTCCTTCTTCCTTGCTGTGAAGTGTTACTTCTTTCTTTTACTGGCCAGTTTGTTAGGAAAAATCCTGTCTAGTAACTTTTAGAGCCAACTAGGATATAGTGGAAAGGACCTTGGATCAGAAGTCAGAAGACCTGAGTTCAAAACTCAAGTTTTCCACTTTCTAGGCTTAGGTGAGTCACTTAATATTTGTGTCTCAGTTTTCTCATCTTTAAAATGGAAGTGAAGATATCTTAATTAATGCCTTTTTAATTGTGAAATTTACATGAAAAAATGTTTGTATTGTTTAAATCATAAACCACTATCAGTCAAAGAAGGGGAAGGAGAAGAAGAAGGAGGAGGAGGAGGAGGAGGAGGAGGAGGAGGAGGAGGAGGAGGAGGAGGAGGAGGAGGAGGAGGAGGAGGAGGAGGAGGAGGAGGAGGAGGAGGAAGAGGAAGAGGAGGAGAAGGAGGAAGAGGAGGAAGAGGAAGAGAAGGAGAAAGAGGAACACAAATTTACATATCAAAGTACAGACTTCAAAATCCATGAGGATTCAATAAAACTGAAATTAAACTATATTTACAGACAAAACCATTGCCATAATTGCCCAGAAAACAATGATCTGTAAAAATTTAAGAAGAGTGTTTTAATAGATGTTATAATGCCAAAAATATTCCTAACTTTTAACCAAATGGAATAAAAATTTTCAATGCATGATCATCCTGGCTAAGACTAAAATCACATGGGAACAAGAAAGAAGTATATATCATTCCTGCTGTTTTAGCTGCTAATACAGTTGTATGCCCATGATGTTTTCAGAGAATCCACTGAGCATGAGGTTACATGATAATATATTCAATTTTTAAAAATTATTTTGCCTATTCATGCAAAGTTCTATAAAACATTGAATATCAAGATTATGTGATGATCAACTGTAATGAACTTGTTTCTTCTCAACAATGAGGTGCTTCAAGGCAGTTCCAGTAGACTTTGGAGGAAAATAACTGCATCCAGAGAGACCGAATATGGATTGAAGCATACTATTTTCACTTTTTGTTTGTTTGACTTTTTTCTTTTATCATGATTTTTCCCCGCTTCTTATATGATTTTTTCTTGCACAATGTGACAAATATGGAAATATGTTTAAAAGAATTGCACATATTTAACTTAGATGACTTGCTGTCTGGAGGAAGGGGGAGGTAAGGGAGGGAGGGAGAAAAATTTGGAATAGAAAATCTTACAAAAACGAATGTTGAAAACTGTCATATGTACTTGGAAAATAAAATACTATTAAATAATGAATATTCATTTATATCTTTAAACAATATATTTGTAGACATAAAGAATATTTATATTATCATATATTTGTGTGTATAGTTATTGATATATAAATATAAAATATGTATTTAAATATATAAATAATTTAAAAGAAATAAAAATATATCTATATATAGTTCTGCAAAACTCTTGATATTTCTTTATATTCTTTTTTTGTAGAAGTTTGCATGAATGGATAAAACAACTTTTTAAAAAACTGAGTATAATATTAATATGTAACTTCATGTTTTATTGGCTTTCTGAAAGCATATTGATAGGAGAGATAACTTAAAATAGTAGATGGAGAACTGGCCCAAGACCTGATACATCCTGGCTCTATAACCAGGGCAAGTCACTTTCTCAGTGCTCTAGACAACTCTTAAGACTATACATTGAAGAGACAAGATCCAACTGAGTTTTAATTGATCAAGGATGGACAGAAGCAGCTACACCCAAAGAAAGAACACTAGGAAATGAATGTAAACTGCTTGCATTTTTGTTCTTCTTCCCAGGTTATTTATACCTTCTAAATCCAATTCTCCTTGAGCAACAAGAAAACTGTTCGGTTCTGCACACATATATTATATCCAAGATCCACTGCAATCTATTTAACATGTATAGGACTGCTTGCCATCTTTGGGGAGAGGGCGGAGGGAGGGAGGGGAAAAATCGGAACAGAAGTGAGTGCAAGGGATAATGTTGTAAAAAACTACTCTGGCATAGGTTCTGTCAATAAAAAGTTATTTAAAAAAAAAGACTATACATTGAAGAGAAGATACTGACTTGTACCAATTGAGGGAATTTCCTCACCTGGCAGTTTCCTATACCAGTGGATTCACATGTCCAGTCTCTATAATTCCCGTTCCTGTCCCCAATAGCAGGATAGTGATGTGTCTCTGGACTGTTTCTTTCTAAACCCTCATTGCAATAGATAAGAGGAATATGATCACATCAACAATAATGATTGTGAATACTGCATATTAATATGAAGTTTGATGGTTCAAAATAATTTCAAAATTGCTTCTAATAGTAAACGTGGGGGTGAAGAACTACTTGGATTCTCATGTTCCACCCTCTCCATGCAGCTAAATTTGATTCATTTCTCAGAGTTAACCTGGCTCAAATCCTACTTCTCTGATTCTCCTAGCCCAACTTTCCCTTCCTGGAACTCTTGTAGCATCTCCTCATTTTGCATTTATCAACTTTGTCTTCAGCTATTATCTTTTTATATGCTAAGACTGTCCTGAGGACAGGAAACATTTCATTCATCTTTTTGTGATTTAATTTTGTTCCCCTGGTACAAATACTATTGATTCATATTCAAAGACTGAGAAAGAATGCACCTCCTGGATGAGTATTCCTTCATTATCAGCAGCCATCTGGTGAAGCTATTTACCTCTTTCCTGTAGTTTTCATCAAAAAGGGAAAAACAAATTTCATGTTTATGTGTAGTGAATGAGAATTCCTTAGTTGAATTTTTTTGATTTTTGGGTATCTTAGTAGCTTAAATTCCACCTTTAGGGAAAAAGACCTAATTTAAATCAAGAAGCACTTTTAATTTGAAAAAACAGAGTAAGAAAAAAAAAAGAAAGAAAAACAGAAAAGGTATACAAACAAAATAAAGTAAGACAAAAGAGAACATTTTCATGTGCCCAGGAGAACATAAAGGATTCAAAATATATAAAAATTAAATTAAAAAATTTAAGAAAAAAATATATATATATTAGTAGAAGAAATTATATTCATGAATGTCCATTTTTCTTTACTTCCTTGTAGATTGTTCTTTGGTTCTCTGCTGCATACTTTATTTACTTTATTCTTTTTCCCCCTTTCATATCCCCCCACCCCTAAGCAAGTTAAGAAAAGATATATTTATGTGTACATATGTATATATATGAAAACTTGTCTCTTGCGAAATTTTCTTTTTGATCTGGGGTTTTTGAAATTTGGCAATAATGTTCCTATGTATTTTCCACAAAGGATATCTTTGAGGTAGTGATTGGTAGTTTTTTTTTTTTTTTATTTCTACTTTCCCCTCATGTTCTGTTACTTCATGATAATTTTCTTGAATTATTTCCTGCATTATTGTGTCCAGGTTCTCTTTTTGGTCACAACTTTCTGGCAGTCCAATTATTCTTATATTTTCTCTTCTTGATCAGTTCTCCAGATCTTCATTTTTCTTATGTTTCATATTCTGTTCTATTTTCTTTCTTTATAATGTTTTGTTATTTCTTGGTTTGTCATAGCTTCACTGGTTTTTCCTTGCCCAATTCTAATTTTCAAAGCACTATTTTCATCCTTTAGACTCTGTACCTCCTTTCCTAGTTGGCTAACTTTTTTTTTCATAATCTTCTTGTTTTCTTGGATGGCTTTTATTTTTTTTGTTTGTTTCTTTTCTCTCAATCTCATTTGATTTTTAAGTTCTTTTTTTTAGTGTTTTTATAAAATCTCTCTGAGTGGGAGCCATTTCACGTTACTCTTGGGGTAGAGGCTTTTTGTTTTTGTTTTTTGCTGAGGCAATTGGGATAAGTGACTTACCCAGGATTACACAACTAGGAAGTGTTAAGTGTCTGAGACCAGATTTGAACTCAATCCTCCTGACTTCAGGGGTGGTGCTCTATCCACTGGGCCATTTAACTGCCCAGTAGCAGCTTTTTTTTTACTATGGTGTTTTCCTCTGAAGATGAACCCTGGTCTTTCCTGTTCGCATAATGTTTCATTGGTGGGGTTCTTCTTTGCCGTTTCACTTTTCTTTTTAATAAGATGTGTTAGTGTAAGCATCTCTAATCGTGGAGTGGGGAGAATGGTGCCTCAAGCTTCCCTTCAGTTCTCCTCTCTGACCAGAATCCCAAACCAACAGCTCTCCCCTCCTGCAAGTGCCCGCAGCCAGCAGCATCCTTGACCCACTACTTCTGCACTCACCGAGTGCTGGTTCCTTCTCAGCCAGGGTCCCAGCTCAGCAGCACAGCTGGGCCTGGGGTTCCCAATCAGCCAAGGGTCACTTTGTCTTCCTGAACTCAAATCCCAACTGGACAAATAGTGAGGAAGTAAAAGTCTCTGTGGTTCCTATTGTGGCTCCAACCATGCCAACTAGCCTAAGGGGTCCCCACTTGATGTTTCTGTGGAGGCAGCCTGGAGGTGTTTGCACTTCAGACACATTAATGCTCTGCCTAGAACCCCTATTCTTCAGATATTCTCAGATTGCATCAGGTGAACCCCTGTTCTACCCCAAGTCTTCTTGATTTTTCATCAATGTTTGCCCTGAGGTGAAAATTTGTTCTATTTGTGGGGAAATTGAGAACCTACTCTGCCATCTTCCCAGAATCCTCCAAGAAGCATTTATTAAGACAATTGTGTTTTGTGTTTAGTACTGGGGAAATATAAAGTTTAGATAAGACACATATTTCTAAGAAAAATAAAAAACAAAGAAATTTTTTGTTACATGCTTTGGTTGTTCCCTTATAACTGATTCTTCAGATCACTCCAGTTGTTAGTGTATTTCTCTCTCCTGAAATTTGCATTTACTGGACTGTAACATTGTGATCAATCCTTTAGTAAAATATAAGGTATTTGAGGGAGGGTTATTCATTCACTCACTCACTCATTCATTCATTCATTCTCTTTCCCCTTTTCTGTCTGTCTCATATATATATAATATAATATATATCTTGTCTAGCACAGGAGCTACCACATAGTAGTGTAAGCATTTAATAAATGCTCGTTGACTTATTTTCTTATCTTTACAACTCCCTCTGTTCCTCAGACCCCTCCTCAAATTAGTGGATTATTCCTGGAAACTCTGTCTAGGGGAAGTAGCCAGAACAGCCATGCTCACTCCTTTACTCTTCTCCCCTGGCTTTGCTGACTCTCCAGATTTCCCCACTAAGCTCCTTGTGGGCACTTCCTCTCCCCAATCCTTTCACTTTCCCTTATGTGCTTTCATCCTGTAGAATATAAGCTCCTAAAGGCCAACATCTATTTTTCTTTTGCTTGTCTTTATATTCTTGAATAGTACTTATCAAGCACATAGGAAGCAATTAGTAAAATATTTGTTAAATTGATTCTGTATCCTCCACAGTACCCACAGTCCTTGAACAGATTAGTAAACATTTGTTAATTGGAAAGGGTTTCTAAGACTCCATTGGCAGTCACAGTAGGGGGCTAAGCAACTATCTGGTTAATTTGTTATAGAATTATTTAAAGCTGTATAGAATGCTTCAGGATCATCTAAGAGTCAAACTCCTTCCTAGATCAGTTGAAGAAACTGAAGCTAACCAAGGCTAAGCATCTTGCTTAGGGCAACCCAGTAATTTTACCCAGAATTTGAACTAGTATCTCTTGCTTCATAGTGCCAAATTCTTTGAACTACATAAGCAAATATCTATTAGGTATCAGTTTCTTCATCTATAAAATTAGGAAATTAGACTAGAGTGCTTCTAAGGCAATTGGGTAGCATAATGAAGAGTGTAGTGGACCTAGAGTCAAGAATATCCCAGTTCAAATTCATCCTCAGACACTTACTAGCTGTATGATTCCAGACAAATCACTCAACAATTGTCTGCCTCAGTTTCCTTAGCTGTAAAATGAGGATAATAATAATACCTACCTCTCAGGACTGTTGTGAAGATCAAATGAGATGATATTTGTAAAGTGTTTTAATATACTTTTTGGCTCTTACTAAATGCTTATTTTCTTCCTTCTTAAGGTTCCTTTCAGCTTTGATCCCCCAAAGATAGTTTCTTTGAACTATTTTTGTGATTGTATAAACTCTACATTTCAGCAACCTGTTACCAAATCTCAGAGTTGTAAAGAGCCCCAAAGTTCATCTAGTTCATCCCAAACCTGAATAAGAAGCCCTTTCCCTTACAACATATCCCTTAAATGGCTATCTGCCTTAGCTTAAAGATGACTAATGGGAGGGGACATAGAGTACTACTTCTGGATGCAAATCTTCTGGATAGCTTTAGTAATGAGAAAATATTTCCTTAAAGTGAGGTGAATTTGCCTTTTTGACATAGGAAGGACCATAGTTTTAGAGCTGGGGCCATCAAGTTCAACTCCCTCATATTCCACATGAAGAAATTGAGGACCAAAGAAATTAATTTAAGTCACTTGCTCCAGGTCACATGGTAAATGGTAGAGCCATGAACCTAAGTCCTCTGAGCAATCCAGCCCCCTGCCTACTGTGCAATGACACTTCCATTGGATGCTCCTAATACTGTCCTCCAAAACCAGATAAAGCAGAGCTAATACACATTCTCTGTGACAGTTTTTAAAACACATAGAAATAAAAGCTATATTTACAGGGATTGTGTTTTACCAATGTTAACTCATTTTTCGAATTCATCCCATCATAGTCTTCCTAGTTCCACATTCCTAGTTCCTTCAGATCATTCTCATAGGCTATGATCCCAAGGCTCTTTATCATCCCAGCTGCCCCTTGTGAGTACTGTGTAGACTTATCTGAAGTTAGACGATGTGTGATTGATTTCAGGATTGACAGATGTTGGAGAACTATGGGTTTATAGTCCTGTCTTATCTGAAATTGAAACATGGGCATGAGTAATCCAAAATAATAATATTCCAAAAATTATTTCTATTTGACTTTAGGATATGTTTTGGGGCTTACATTTGGATATGGCTATGTCTAAAATAGTAGGAATTCAAACCAAATCAGCTTTTGCTTTTAAGGTCAAGCTCTGCAAGGGCTGGGGGGCCCTTTGTTTATTATTACCACTGGTGATGTTTTTTTTTGTGGTTTGTTATTTCAGTCATGTCCACTCTCTGTGGCCCCATTTGGGGTTTTACTGACAAAGAGAAATGAGTGGTTTATGATTCCTTCAGCTCATTTTACAGATGAGGAACTGAGGTAAATGGGGTTACCACAATAACCCCTCTTTTTTCTTTTTCTTTCTGCTCCTCATCCCATGCTGTCATTGTTCAGTTTCATCATCAACCTCAGCAGACCATCTCCTTTTCCCTTTACTTTTATTCCTGTTTTTGTAAACCTTATCTTTTCTGGAGAGAATAAATCTCCTTTAAGGCTTAAAGGAGGGTTTAGGTTAAAGAGGTCATTCCTTTCATCTTTGCTCAGCTCCAAGCCACAGAAAGGAAAATTGATGCAAAATGATGCTGATGGTGTCCTTATAAGGGACTCTAGCAGAGCAGGGTGGCAAGATGGAAAAATAAAAAAATGCTAAAATAAGATGTCTGAGTAATAATTGAGACCCATACATAATTCGCTCTGGTTTCTGTTCACAAATGATGAATTGTCACTTAAATGGCCCTTCCTGGATCACTATCTTGTCATGGAAGCTCACTGAAACTATAAGATGCTCTGCTGTGCAAGGTTACCCAAGGTGGACAGCTCATAGTGGAGAGTTGTGACAAAAGGTGATCCACTAGAGAAGGAAATGGCCAATCACTCCTGTATCTCTTCCAAGACAATTTCATGGACTGGACAGACTTTGGGAGATAATGGAGGATGGAAGTTCTGGCATGCTATGGTCTATGGAACTACGAAAAATCAGTTACAAATGAATGACTGACAACAGTACTTAAAGGGTCTATAAATTAATGGAAGCTAAATAAAAACTCACCTGTAGTGATGGTTCCTTTCCACGTAGTGCTCTGAGAGTGCTTCATTGCTACATACGGTGACTCAGATAATGTGTCATTTATGCCATCTATAAAAGCTTTTACAAAGGAAAACATAGAGGTGGGAGGATGTGAACAGAAAGGAGAGAATAAATTACATGGTCCCTGCATTTGGTTTTTATAAAAAAAGTAATAGAAATGACTTTTTAAGTGTTTTGTTTTGGTGAAGTCAGTTTAGGCTTAAAATTTTTTTCTTATTCCTTTTAATGGCAAGTTGAGATATATTCTTCTTGCTGTATTTTCCTCAAATGCTAATAGACTAAACTGATGAATAGATTTAAAAAGAATGACAGTACTAGATGCTGGGGAACTCAAAATGTGATATTAGCAAATTCTCATTTGCATCACATATTCTCATCCAATTCAATCTAATCTAATCTAATCTAATAAGTGCAACAACTCCAGCTCCTTTACCAATGTTTGGGATAAACTCTAATCCTTTCTAACTGGACAAAACATGGAATGTTAGGAGAAGAAAAGACTTTAGAGACTCTCCAACTAAAACCTCCTCATTTTACAGAGGAGAGATCTCGGGCCAGAGACCTAGCTTGCTAATCACTACCAAGTAGTAAATAGCATCAAAACCCTAGGAGTAGCTTAGAGAATTGGAACTCGGACCTACCAAGTTTTCTGAGTTCAAATTCAATGATTTTTTCCTTATTAAGGCAAAGTCTGTTACTGCTGGTATTAAAATTCAACATTCATATCTGTGGCTAATTTGTGAAGTTCTATTAACTAATAAGGAACACAAGGAATGGATAGTAGATTTTGTACTTGGTACTTAACAAAGGTTCTCCAGGGCACAACAATTTAGAGAAATCAAATAATGTCTATTATTTAGAGAAATAAAATAACTACATTAACTTGTTAAAAAACAAACAAACCCTAGTTCATGGTTAGTTAAATAAAAAGAAACATTATTTGTGCATGCAGCACTGTGGGAATTTGGGTATATGATTCATAAGAATAAATGTAGGAAAATGAAAGGAATAAATGGAGAACATATGGGAATAGAGAAGGCTGGTAAATAGATAATCCCACTGAAACTAATTTCACCTGAACTCCGACTGCACTCACTGTCATTTGTAGTGCAGAACAAATTTGGGAGTACATTTTATTATTGAGACAGAACAGATCCTACATCAGAACATGTAGTATAGTATAAAGGATGCTAGGTGGGAGTTTAGAAAATCTTGGTTCAAATCTTGGTTCTACCACAGATGTATTACTGTACCTTATTACTCTGTATATGTACAGAGTAAATTGTTTTTCAATCATGTTTCACTCTCTGTGACCCATTTGGAGTGGTTTATTATTTCCTTCTCCAACTCCTTTTTACAAATGAGGAAAGGAGGCAAAAAAAAAAAAAAAAATCAAATAATTTGCTGAGGATCACACAACTAGTAAGTGTTTGAGGCCAGATTTGAAATAAAGAAGTTGAATCTTCCTGATGTCAGACTCAACACTCTATACACTTCCCCATCTCATGGCCCTTCATGCTATACCTTGAGCAATTCATTTAACTTAAAACTCATGATCATCATGCAGGAAAAAAGATATTAAAATAGCTGTACCTTCTTTCTTGGAAAGATATTGTGAAGATGAAATGAAATAATGTATATGGACCAATTTGTAAACCAAAATTTGCCTATTTGCCATCATTATTATCATCAACACTACTACAATATTGATATAATAAAAACATTAGTTTTGGGGCATAGTAAAAACAAAATGAAACACTGTGTTCATTAGATTAATATTATCCTGGTCAATTTATGTATTCATATATTTTTTGTAATTTTAATTTTTTAAGACAAATGATGATGGCCAAAGTTGATGTTTAAAGTACTCAGACATTGTTTACAATTAGATTACATGAACAGAATTCATGAGGAATATGGTAATTGTTAGGTGCTAGACTTGGTAACAAAAAACATTGGATTCAAAATTGCCTATGACATTTATTAGCTGACTATGGGCAAAACATTAACCTAATTCTCAGTTTCCTCACCTATAAAATGGACATAACAACATTTACCTACTTTAAAGTGGTGTTGTAAGGCTCAAATGAGATAATGTATGAACAGTTTTTGAAAACTTTAAATCATGATGCAAATTTCAGTTATCATAACCCTGAAAGATTTTTAAAAAATATTTTAGTTCTTCCAAAAGTTAAGAAGTTTCCTCTGTTTTGATATTGGATGGATGGCGGTGTATAGATTTGTGATTTTATCACTATATGGAATTCCCTTTATGAATGCAGATGAATAACACTAAAACTTAAAGGCTTAGAGACTGGCCTGGGGAATTCTGATTTTAAGTTACTTCTCAAGAGTCACAGAACCATCATGTGTCAAAAGCAAGATTTGAATTAAGGACTTTCTGACTCCCAATTTTTCTCTTTACTCTATTATACAATCTCTCTTTTCTGAATTGTTTTAATTGCCTGTGCTGCAGAAACAGATGAAAAACTTTTTCTTACTCCGACACTATAGTTTTATTTGAACAATTTTATGCAACAATTTTGTCATTCAGAAGAAGGAGAGTAAAGAGCTCAAATTGTGAGAATATTTTTTTAAAAAAGTAACAAAAATGGCTTTAAAGTGTTTTGTATTGGTGCATTTGGTTTAGAATCCATTATGTCACCCCCATTAATCATCAAATTCATGCCCCCCACTGATATGCAGTGGTCCACACTACATGCAATGTTCTAAACCCATGAACCTCCACTTATTCAAAGGAGGACATAGGGAAGTATTTTAAAAAATTGATTCTTTAGTACCATGCTTGATCTCTATGATTTCCGAACATTCAGTTTCAATTTTGTAATTGTTCTTTCCATTTATTTGTCATAAGTATTGTGCATATTGTTTTCTTGGCTCTGCTTATTACCTTTTGTATCAGTTCATACGTGTCTTTTCATACTTCTCTGTTCACCAAACAGCAAAACAATCAGAGGTTGCAATAGATGAATTTGATTACATGAAATGAAAACTATTTTGCATTAACAAAATGAATAATCAGAATAAGGATAAAAAGAGAAGTGGTTAGCTGAGAAAAAAATTTGTATTTGAAATCCAAGATAGAAGACATTGAATAGAAATGGGTAAGGGCAAAATAATTTACCCAATAGGTAGAAAAAGCAGTCTCTAAAGAATTGCAATAACTATATAAACAAATTTTCTATGTCACTAATAATAGCAATGTAAATCAAAACAATCTTCGGATTTTAGCTAAAAAATTGGAAAAGGTGACAAAGCATCAGATTAGTCACTGTTTGAGATGTAAAGACAGGCATTCTAATGAATTCTTGATGGAGCTATGAATTGATACAACCATTCTATTGGAATTGTTCAAGTAAAGTGACTAAAATTTCTCATATTCTTTGATCCAAAGATTACGCTATTATGCACAGAAAAAGGAAGTCATTGACAAAAGGAAAGTTTCCATATACATCAAATTATTTGTAGCAGAACTTTCTATGGTGGCAAAGAACCTGATTCAAAGCAGATACCAATGACTGAGGAAGTTTTAATCAAATTCAGGTACATGAATTTAATGGAATATTATTGTACTGTAAGAAATGGATTATTATCTCTTACGTATTAGATGTGATTTTTTCTCAGTCTTTATTCTTTATATTGTTGCAGCTTCTGATATTGCTAGTCACCACCTCCTCCTTGACACTGCTCTCCTATCTCTTTTCTCCTGTTTCTTCCACATGTATGGTCATTCTTTTTCAGTTGTTTTTGCTAGGTCATCATCCACCTTCTATATTATAGGTACTCCAAATTTTGTCCCTCTTCATTAGCTCTTTGATTTGATCATCTTCGTTGATTTTAGTTATCAAAAATCATATCTTTTCTCACACCTAGCAAGATATAGTAAATGTTTAACAAGTGCATATATTATTTTTGCATTATGATATTTGTTTTTAAATTCTCATATTTTGTGAGATGTGTAATTCTTAAATTATTTCTATACATTTTATCTTAAAGATAAATATTTTGCTAGTATGAAGATCATATGTGTTTTTTGTTAGTGCTTTTTGCTTGTTTTCCAGACTCTCCTTTACTTCTGTGTATTTATATTCTCAATCAGTTATTGTTTCATTTTTTTTTAATGAGATTTGCTACCATGGATCCAATTATTTTTTTCTATTCTGTTAATTCGGTGGTGATTATAAATTCTGCTTTCCTATTCTTATTTCTCTTTTATATCATTTAGGAATGTCATGTTCTAATTCAATTTTAGGAATTCACAGCTTCATCTTATCAGATATAAATTTTTTTTATCTTGCAATATTTTTTCCAACTTGTTTTACTTAGCTAGTTTTAAGGTTATACTTTCATTGGTTACTAATATTCTCTTATTGATTAATCTATTTAAATTTTGAATCTTCAACTGAGTTTTCTTTCTCCTAAAATCTTTGGTTATTTTAATTTTTCTCCCTTATATTCCCTTATTCTTCACTCCTTAACTCCTTTCTCTTTGACAGTGATTTTCTTCAGGACTAGAACTCAAAACAGACTCAGCCTCTTCCCCCAAGGAAGTTAAGGGAGGTGCTGAATGAATACTTTACAGATTAAGGATTAGCCTTCTTTGCTGTTTGTTCATCAAAGTGTTATTGGTGTCTATCTCTTGTGCATAATTCCTTTCTAGCAGTGGTCAGAGAAGTTGTGAGGATTAGATAAAATACATAGCATTCCATTTTTTAAAGTAATCTCTTACTGTTAATAATCTATTTATCTTGCAGAATTTAACAAAAATGCATTTTAAAAAGAAGTTATTTAAGCTTGGGCAAATTTCAAGCTGTCACTCTCTCCCCAGTCTGAAACACTGTTTCCCATTCATATTTGTTGATACTGATTGTAAGATTTCAAAATGGACTAAGGAAATTGATAACTTAATAGAGAATCTTAATCGCACAAAACACTTTTTCATCTTCATATTTTATATATCCTTTCATATTATGATTTTCTAATAATACAGGGCTATGTAAAATTATAAATTAATCATCTAATCATTAAGCAATTATTAGATCAGACCTGTGATCTCTAAAATTCACTATCCTTCATCTGATAAGATAATTGGGAAATTACTTTTGAGTATGACTTTATAATTTTTGTTTTATAACTTTATAACCTTTATTAACTTCTATTACATTTAGTTTGGTATAGGTATTACATTTGTTTGACCTATGTGTGTGCATGTATACATATATATGTATATATATGCCATATACATCCCATGGATTTTTCAAAGATCAGTTTTGAAAATAAATGTGAAAGTGCTCCATAAAGTCAGATTAGAAAGACTTTGAACTGAAATATAAGTGATTTTCAATCTATGAACTGTCATTATAGCTTCTTAATTATTAATCTACTTAAACTACTTTGAACTTGTTTACATTTTCTGTCTGTACAACTTTTTGAGGAAGATAATAGGTCTCTAACTTTATGACTAATATGCAAATTACTTTTTTTTTTTTGTATTAGACTGGAAGCTCTATGAGGACAGAGATAGTATCTTATCTAAACTTTGTAACTCTTCCATTACTTGTATCTCTGGACACAATGGGTTCTTAAAAATATTTATTGACTTAAATGATGTATTTCAAATCAATTTGTCTGCTTATGTTAGAACTACCTTCTTCTCTATTACCTTTTAATCTCTCTTATAGGAAGGACCAGATAGCTAGGTTGTTGAGGGGATAGTGTACAAAACCTGGAGTAAGGAAGACCCAAGTTCAAGTTTATTCTCAGATATTTATTAACTGTGTGACCTTGGCTAAATCATTTAATCTGATTACCTCAGTTTCTTTATCTGTAAAATGATCTAGAGAAGGAAAAGGCAAACCACTTCAATATCTTTGGCAAGAAAACTCCAAGTGGTGTCACAAAGAGTCAGATATGACTGAAGCAATCAAGCAACAACAACAATAGGAAAGACCAGGTTTACTGCATCTTTTGATTTTCTCCCAGTACTTTGACTTTCCTCAGTTCTTTATCACTATGTTCTAGAAGAGTCTTGTAGTTTGGGAAACTAATATGGGTTGAGCAGTCACACTTTTGATTCCTAGAGAGCCTTTCCCTATGTACAAATCATATCCTAAAGATAAAAATAACTTGCCTTTGGAATAAGATCTTTCTAAATTGCTCACTTTCTTTTCTAAATGCATAATGTGGATGAGATTAAAATCACAAACTTTCTGTGAATATTGGCAAATTATCATTAACTCTGAACATGTTGGTGACTGATGTCAATTTTCCAAATGCTAATATTTGTATGATCCTAAATTGTTCACACAGGTGTTTGATTATTTTATGTTGACTAAGCACTCAAAGTGTGTTAAGTAGTGAATATAAACTACATTGACTAGAATAAAATTCATGATCATCAGAAGAAAACCAGACAAACATAAAAGCTCCCTCCTTCCTTCCTCTCCCATTCCCAAAGTGCCCCACAATTTTCTCTGCTATAAATGTTTTCTAGTAACCTTTTATTTACTGTAGCTTTTTTCTAGTTTGTCAAGTGGTCCTTAATAGCCTGATTTTAATAAGAGGAAAGCCAGCTGGAACAGACTGCTCTGGCCTTGAACCACAGCATTAAGGCACGGGCACACACCAGGCAACACTGGAAAATTGTGTTCTTTTATGTGCTACTTCTCTAGAAGAGGCTTTAATCTTTCACAGCAAGTAGTATAAAAGTATACCATTAAAGAAACATCTCCAAGCCATGAAGAACAATTTTCTGCATTAAATTTTGTTTATGAAAATTTCCATTAAAAAGCATATCTTTATCTATACTTCTCCTTTGCATTATATTGTAGAGAGCTTGGCCTACCAGTAGTCTCAACTCTGATTCTCTTTCAGGGAAGTTTAAGAGAAAAAGTAATGGTAGAAAAGGTTAGGCATTGTTAAAGTCTCTCATGCTTTCTTTGTGGACACTTTGGAGAGATTTGTGGTAGACTATTGAAAAGTTATGGAGATTCAGATGTTTAAGTAACTTATAACCAATGAGAATTAGTAACTGAACCTAGATTATTCATTATTGAATTAATATGAGGTTACAATAAAGACTCTAGCAGTTTTTCAGGAATGTGTCTTTATCACTGTGCTATTTAACTTTTTTAAAAAATTCAAGACTTGGACAGAACTTAGATGACATGATTACCATATTCTCAGATGACATAAATACTTAACATACTGGATGATAGGCAAGATTAAAAAAAACACCAACATGCTGAGCTATTGAGTCAATGTACAAATATAATGTCTTACATTTAGATTTTGAGTCATTTTTACATATTGAAGGCAAGGAAACCATGTTTAGATAGTAGTTTATCTAAAAAGAGCTCTGGGGGTGTAGAGAAGTACAAGCTCAATATGAGTTAACAGTATATTCAGTAATTAAAAATAGGGTAATATTAGATTTTATAAAATAAGAATGCTATCCCCAATAAGGAAAATGATAAATAGTCCTATTGTACTCTGGTTTACTCACATTTTATCTAGAGTAATGAATTCAGTTTTGGATGCCACATTTGAAGAAAGACACTTGGAATTCATGCAGAGGAGAGTAATGAAGGATGGCAAGATCATGCAAGCCATTTGAAGAAGATTTGGGAGAAGAAAAGACATGATTTTAAAGGATCAGCATGTGTAAAAATGATTAGAGTTGTTTCACTTGGACTCAAAGGGAAGAACTCAGAATGGTGAATGGAAGTTGCAGGGAAACAGATTTCAGCTTCATTTGAGATTGAAGAGGGGAAAAAGACCTTCCAAACAATTAGATCCTTTTGGAAACATAATTGGGAGCAATAGAACTCACAAAACAAACAAGCAAAACCCCCAATCTTCAGGCAAAAATGAATACTCATTTGTGGATGCTAAGGAGAGAATTCTTGATCAGATAAAATTTGGAATAGATCTCCTCTGAAGTCCCTCCAAATTTTGAGATTGAGTGTAGGGCTGGGCAGACATAGATTTGTTCTGTGTTGGTGGTTTTTCTATTTAGATTAAGATAGTTTTAGTTGAATTGGCTCCATTTTAACTGCTTTGAAGAGAGGAAAAGAGAGAGAGAGGGAGGGAGGAGAAAGAGAGAGAATTTAAGACAGCTGGGTAAACTACATAAAGTTGATCCTCTCTTTGGCTCTCCTGCAATATTTTTAAAAATGATATATGGTAAACCACAACATCAATATTTCTTAATTTCCTATGGTCCTCAATTACAAGAACAGCAAGTCCATTCCTTCAAGGAATGGACCAATTGTTCTAGGAACAGGAATATTCCTTCTTTTTATTGTTAACATTGGTAAGATGTCAACTGCAGCCTACAGTGTTAACTGGAAAAATTGCTGTGAATGAATCTGGAATTTTATCTTTCTCCTTTTTCTCCATGAATATGCCTCTTTTGCTCTTCTGGAAAAAATGAACAATCAAGTTGAACAAGGGCACTCACTGTGGCTCCTACCCCTGACTCACTCAGAGCTTTCCAGAATCCTATGGAGCTGTCCTCAGTACTGAACTTTTCTGTAGCAACCATCACTCCCAGAGTACCTACCTCTCTTTAGAAGGGAAACAGAAGGGGAAAGAAGGGGGCGTGTGTACGGGTGGGATTGGGAATTACTGGGGTTGAACGGTGATGGTGGAGAGAATTGGCTGTGTGGAACTGAAATGAAGAAATCAATCTAGCTAAAGTGTCACTCGTAGTGAAAGTTTGTGTAGTCACTGCTCACTGCTACCTCTAAATATTAAATCACTACAGCAGAGCACCACAAATGCTTATATTGAATGACGACTGTATCAGCTCAAGTCAAAAAACAAAACAGTGGACTGAAATTACTTGGTTTCGCTATCACACTCCTTCTCTCCATCATTTCCATTCTTCCATCAAGTTATTTCTAGATCCTAAATAGCAATGGCAGGACTAAATGCTGAGTTTAGATCCCTGCACTCACTATAGGTACTTCGTGTAGTGATACCTTCTGAGCGCCTTTCTTTTCATATTCAGGGCCATGCTAAAGAGGTAGAGGCAGAGCAATCAGAATCACCTGCAGAGCATTAAGTTATTAACATTTCCTGTTTCCTTCCTGCTTGAGTTCTGTAACTTCTCACCTGCAGTCCATTCCTTCACAGCAGGTTCCACTTTTCTCATTACTATGATTATTTTGTAATACCTTAACCAGATGCATACAAATGCTCTCAGCTTCCCTCAAATGGTAGAATCAAAGTGCTGGGAAAGAAGAGCTAAGTAGGGGTGCATGGGACTCTATCTCCCCTTCCACTCTCAAATACCCATCTCCCTCTAGTAAACACAATAGATCTAGTTCAGTATCCAAGGAGATAGTCTAATACTGAGGTTGCAAGGATGATAAATAAACCTGGAAAAGGAAACTTCTGTACTTCTGCTGAATATCAGTACTAATGACCTAGCACTCTGGGTACCAGCCCTAATACACCAGGTAAGACTATGTTCCATGTTTTGGCTCCACTTGGTCATTCATCAAATGGTACTTTTAATAGAAATGTAATTTTATATATATATATATATATATATATATATATATATATATATATTATACAGAAATTTAATAGAAAGTAAAGTACATAATATATTGAGATAAAAAAAGAATATGATGTTCTCTTTCCTCAAGAATCTTATAGAAGACATCAATAAATATAATAAAAATGAAAATGTATCTTGCAAACATGAAGAAGATAAAGTATCCTAAGATGAGGTAGAAATATTATAAAATGCAATGTGGTACCATATCCATATAGAATGGAATATTTATGTATATGTAATATGTATGTTCGGTGCACATATATACACACAAATTATCAAGGTTTGTGCAGAAGATGGTGTGGAAAAATTTTCTCTGTTCATGAATATACACACAAGCATACATACACACCCCTCACTTTTCTCTTCAGACAGATATGGACTCAAAGCCCTGGAGGCCCTAGTCAACACCATTGGGCTGCTGAGCTAACCAGAGAATACCAGGATCCTACAGCAATGGGACATCTATAAGTTTGGGTCAGGAGTCAGGGGGCTCATTCCAGGACCTACACCTGGTGCAACAGCTGAAAGGACTGATCCTGTTCCTCTATGTTGTGGTAATGCCAGTGGGACTAATGGGCAATTGTCTTCTTATAAATATGATTGCACAGGTATACAAGATGCACAAGGTGACCAAATTTCTCACTAGTTATCTGGCTTTCTCTAATGTACGCATATATATTGTATGTGTGCCCTTAATCTTAGCTCATGCCTTTGAGCCCCAGGATTGGATTTTTGGAGGTAACTTGTTCTACTTGATGTGCTTTCTGCAACCAGCAGATATTTGTCTATCTTTACCCTGACTCCCGTCACTATGTACTTCTACTTCATGCTGGTACCCCCGTAATGCTGACACTTCTCCATCTCAGTGCCCATATGATATTAGCCATCTAGACATTATCTACAAACTTGGCCCTGCCTGCTGTAGTGCAAACTGAAGTCTTATGGGGTGAGAGTCTATGAGGGGTTCTGGGGCTGCCAGGATTGTCAGCACCAAGTCTGTAACAATGGGCTGCTACTGGTCACTTACCTACTCCCTTTGCTAGCCATCTTGATGTCCTACATATGGGTGTCCTTTAGGCTTCAGAACCAGGCTGTGCCAAGTTGTTACCCAGAGCCAGGGCACATTGCCATAGGACCTTTTGTTAGTAATTGTGGTTATGGTATTTCCTGGCTGCTGGCTGCCTCTGAATGTTTTTAACCTGCTGAGGATCTAAGCCCTGATGCCATCAATCCCTATGCTTTTGAGCTGCCTTTATTTGTCACTGAGTTGCCATGAGATTTTTCTGTTCCTACCCTTTCATCTATGTTAACTTTCATGAATTAGGGTGCTATTCTCTTGGCCCTGGAAGATTTCACCCATTGCACACATGATTGTCAGTGTTAGCTAGAAAGCTGCTCTCCTTGACTTTGACATCCACAAGCATTTGCTTTGAAGAGTTCCCTTCTCTTTGGAAAGCCAGAAAAATGCTAAAGAAAAATAGGGGCTTGCTAATCTTATTCAAGTCATTTGTCCTAAATGCTGACTTTCAATGTGGTGCAGTTGGTTGGGGTCTGTATGCTGTTGTTTTGAAACACGATAGAATAGACAAAGTTCTTGTTTGTTCTTTTTCTCATGATCCTCAAAACAAAACAGGCATGTGCCATTCCCCCATTTTAGAAAAAGTAACAATATTTGAGTTTCTTCTGTTCTTTTCCATGGTTGCTGACAAATAATGAAATTTAAAGGATGGAGATAATATTTAAATAGAAAAGTTCATTGATGGCAAGGTTTCTTGATATCTTTCCAAAGGGTTAGATTTATAAATTCACCCATTTGAGAAATAATTTGAAATCAATTTGTTTTGTGGACTTATGTATTCTCAGTGATTCTTGGAAAATCAGAATTTTTAAAGCTTACAATTTCATATAATCAGTGTTTTGTGCAGGCTTTCACTTTTAAGTCACTTAGCATTCTACTTTAAAAATTACGATCAAACCAGAGAGATAAAAAGCCTCATTCCCTTCTCTACCCGCCTTCAGTTCTAAAGAAATGTTGGGAAGAATCAAAATTAATCTGTAACTAGAAAGGAAGAAAAATTGTCAATTATTTAAGTGGAGCAAAATCTATACAGATAAAGGCCTATCTTATGTAGACATATGAGAACTTAACATATGTCAATTGATTTTATATGTGTATATACACAAAGTATATGATGTGCACTATAATGTTCTCTCTACATCATTGCAATAAGTCAAAATCTTCTGTGACATTTGGTATTGACTCTGTCAAAACAAACTTGGAATATAGCGAGCTTCCATGTATTAGAAGACATTTACTCAAGGACAGAACAGAAAAATCCATTGCCACACACAGACTGGGGAGATCAAATACTCAATTCCCTTGAGGGCCAAATAAACAAGTTAAAAATACTGGACCTCAGAGATATAATCTAAATAAAGCTTATCCTAATTTACAGAGTAGAATAACTGTAGATCTGGAAAGCCAACTAGCCTAAAAAAATATTAACTGTTCAACACATGACCATATTTGATAAGACTACCTGTGAAAGTTTCTTAAGGGCAAGAGACTTATGAATTAACGTATGGTATAAAATACTATCAGTCAGTTCCTCATTGGAGCTAAAAAAGACACAAGGTGTCTTAGATTATTCTGAAATCATTTAGCAGATTATAATACTGTCACTAAATGATGGAATATTAACCCTACTGCCTCATCACCAAAACCTTCTATATGGAAGGAAAAAATGAATTTCAAGTTTAGAAATAGTAATAACAAGTAAAATGAGATCAATTTTTGAGACTTGTCTGGAAGTTGAAATCAGACATTAGTATTCAGGATTTGGCTGCAATCAGGCACATAGTGTTTTCTCCAGAGGCCTAGGTAAAGGAAGGAGAGTAAATAAAAGTGATTTAGGAAAGGCACTGTGTGTATGATTCTAGATCTCGAATATAAATTTTTTTTTTACAATAATACTGGTAAACCTGAAAATCAACTGCACCTCTGAGTTTCGTATGGATGTGAATAAGAAAGGAGTCTATACCAAACCCAACAATAGCATGATGTTGCCCATCTTAAATCGCCTCGAGTTTCACTTCAAATCTGTTCTTACTATTTCAATAGTTCCAGCGAGCAATTGAAATTTTTTGAATGCCTCAAAGCCAGAAAGTTTCCTCAGTGCATAGATGTATGGATTTTTTTTTTTTTTTTTTTTTTTTTTTTTTTTTTGGTGAGGAGGAGAGTGTTGTTGAGAAGAGGTAGCTACTTCTGATTAAGCTCCTCTCCTTTACTGGAAGGCTTAACAGATGAAAAGCATTAAAAAAAAATACTTTCCCTAATGGGTCTCAGGAACACCTGTCTTGAAACTAGAGTTAAACCAGACAAACTAGAGTTTAGGTAATTAGGAGCTGGATTCTGTACTGAGTCCTCCTGATAGCATGAATTAGTCTGTCATACTTGATGGATGTTTCCATAGTGCTGAAACAGATGGCTCATCAAACAGCACTTGAGGGAATTTGTACAAATAAGTTCATACAGAAACAAAGTCCTTGTAGTAAACTGGAATATTTTAGATTGTAGGCACAATAGACACAATCTGAAAATAGTATTTAAAAACAAGTTTGTTCAATTTTAAAACATTTCTGTTATACAGTTGTATACATTGTGTTCTTAATTTAGTTGCTGGTATAAATCCAGATAAGAATTTAAAATGTTATTTATAGTAAACAATTAAAATTAGAATTGTGATCCTAAAACCTAAGAAAAAATTTCTCACTTTTGATATTCCATATTGCTTCTTATCATAGTTACACTTGCAATAAGGTTGAAAAGTTTTAAGAATTGAACAATGTTATCACAGATTTCCTGTATGCAATAGAATATTATGCTGACACACTAGAATTGGTATGATACATGTCACCTCCAACTTTGTATCTTAAGAATGCTAAACTATTTCTTCCAGACCCTTTTTATATAAGTTGGAAGACCCTGAAACTTTGATTGCCACAAGCATAACTTACTTTCCTTCTTAGTTGAGGAATAGCTATGCTTTATCATGATACATTTTTCAAACAAACTACATTAAGCAGCAATTTAGCAAAATATGTCTTTAAACATTATTAAGATTCATTTTTCTATGTACAATTGTATAAGGAGTGTGTGTATGTGTATGTACACATATATATGTTTTATAGTTACTTTTATTATTTACATTTAAATATTTAAATAGTGGTAATTTTACAAAAACAAATTAATTTTTACTTTATGTGAAATCAAAACTGGGATTATTTGCCATTGATTGACTTTAAGACCATTTTCTCAAAGGTTTAATGGTATACTATAGAAATTCATAGAAAGGTCATCAATTGGCAGCGATTCCAAACATGCTAGCCATGTGAGGACCCTCTGTCCACTGGACCCTCTGTCCAGTGCCCTCCTTATCTCTACCTTTACCTATCTCCTTCCAAACCCAATAATAAACATCTTTTATCAAAAAAAAGAAAGGTCATCAATTTAGTGATGTCACTGAATATATACAAATAAACCTTGTTAATAATAGTAATCCTAAGTAAATAAATCCAAAAAATAGGAAGATTACAGCAATAAAAAGCTTTGGTAGAATTTTATAACCAAAAGAAATTTGAAATTAGTCTGTCCTGCCTTAGACACTGTACCTACCATATACTAAGTTGACTTGAGGTTTGTAGTCTTCCTCATCAATATTTCAGGTTTTACTTTTAGCATGGGAGGCAGAGTGATTACAAAGTTGGCATTTAAACAATGATTACATGAGTTCAAAGCCTGCCTTAACACATTCTGACTACATGATCCTGAACAATTGACTTTCCCTCTTAATGCTCAAGGAACCTATTCTAAAATATTGCATTAAAAGAGGGTGTTTCCTCATGAAGGAGTACTTTATACCAATACAATTACTTATCCCAACTTTCAGCAGCTAATCAATAGATCATACCCATCATGTTGCTATTATATGCTGAAAATCGTTCATTGAAAATACAAACTGTCAAAAATGTTAAGGTTATTTAAAGTTAATTTGGTATCACAGTCCTGAATTTTTTAACTTTTCTGCTAATGTAGTCAAATTCCCAGTTTCAATCTATCAAAAGAACAGTTTCAGGACTATCATCACCATCATCATCATTCCTTCTCATCTTGTCTCTTGGAATTCAGGTAGAAAAAATCTTGTGATAAAATATATTGCTAATGTTCTTTCACATTAATTTTTCTGTAGATTCACTGAATAACTGGCTGATCTTTGAAGTTGAATATAAGTATTAGGATGTAGGCTCACTGAAAGTCTCCTCAGTATTTGTTATTATTGCTGCAATGATACTGTCAGACTTGGATAGCATCTATCAGTCTATTAAAAAAAACATTTCCTTCACTTGACAAACTTAGAAATGTGAATGTGAATGTGCTATTTCCATCTTGGTTCCTTTCCCTATTTCGTGGAGGGAGCAACTGAGGCTCCAAAAAGTTGAATAATTTTTTCAAGCTTACCTGGTGGGTAAATGATGAAAATGGGACTTCTTTCCATATTTTTTTTACCAAGTCTTTTCATTACACCTTCTGATTCTATTTATTATATTGAACAATATTTTGATTCTCTGGAATATATAGTGTTCAGTACTTACCTTTACTGAAAGAATAATTCCCCTATCAATAATGGTTCTATAGCTTCATCTTTTTATTTCAAGTCTGGTGCTCTTTGTTTTGCCATTCCTTGTTTGATGTGTTGTATGGCTAATGTATTAGGGTGTTATGCTTCTAGGAAGCTGTGTAGTGTAGTGTGTGTATTGTGTATGATAGATTTCTATATTGTGCCTAGTACATTGTCTATGATCAAATAAATATTTAAATACTAGTACAGATTAAAAGTGTCAAGATTCATAAGCCTCATCACGCGTACATACTATCCTCAGGATAGTTCCTGTTCCTTGTTAAAACAAAGATGAAAAATCTCAGGGGAAAATGCCTAAATAAGCTGTGCATCAACAATTTCAATACTGGATTGACTATGAACTTTAATTCCCTACCACTTCCCTGCAGATATAATGATAATAGTATTAACAGCTCACATTTGCAGGGAAGTACATTCACATGGTTTATTTGAGGCATACCAAAATTATAGTTTCAGCATACATAGTTTCAAAATTATAGTATCAGCAGCAACAATGACATTTTTTTAGTTGATAAAACTCTTTCTTTACAATGCTGGAAGGGAGGTGAGGAATTACTACATTCCTATCTTATGGAAAGATGCACAAAGAATCAGTCTTGGAGAGATGAAAATCTGGGTTCAAGTATCCCCTTACATAAGTTGTCCTGTCTACCCCCAGACAATTAGGGAGAAAGAGAAGTCATTTATTTCATAGCACTGTGTAATCGAAACAGATCTGTAAAGACCTTCATCCAAAGGATTTATAATCTGATTACTTATTTGAAGCAGAAATCCCTTTATAGTATTCCCAACAGATTGTCCAATCTCTGCTAGGATACCTCTGGTGCTTAGAAGCTCATTTCTTCTAAAAGCAATCCAGATTCTTAAATAATCTAATTCCTTGAAAGTTCTTCCCTATATTGAACCCCCAAATTTCCTCTTTTTCATTTTAGTTCTGTCCCACCCACAGAGGCTAAACAGTAGCTTGAGTGGATGTCCAATAGACAGGTCTAAAGAGTGAAGACAACATCCTCATTGGCTGAACTTTCCTAAACCAGTTCCATTCCCTGTGCTTACAGAAGGGAAATGGTCACTACCTCCTCTTGCCATATCCCTGATCACAGGGTATACCAGCTCCCAGACCTTCAATTTCCAGCCCACAGTCTGTGTGTCTGCATTATTATAGCAACGCCTTGTTTATGTGGTTAACTTACGTGGACATTGTATACAGATAACTTTTGCTAGGATATTTCTCTTTAGAAATTTTTAATTGAAGCCAATACTGGCTATCAATTCAGTTTAATCAGGAATATGAATAGAGAGGGCAGCTTTCATGTTACATATGTGTCAAAAATCTTAGTGCAATTTTAACTTTAATAGGTATAACTCCACTCAGACTTTGGGGACACTATATTTTGTTAGTTAAAAGAGACAGTGAGTGGTCAGAGAACTGAAATTACTAGAATAAAGAGGGGAGAAAATCTAGTACAGGTCTGTGAGGCTTTTGACTTTTCCCTGATTATACCTGGTGAGATGTGTGTGTGTGTGTGTGTGTGTGTGTGTGTGTGTGTGCATTCTTTAACCCTAAACCTCCAAGAGATGGAAAAATGGAAAAAAAAAACAAAACGAAAAGAACCAATAAAAAATAAAATCCCCTGTGACTTGAAGCATTACAAACTTTTCCCACATGAGAACCCTTCAGTTATTCATATATTTGAAAAGATGTTTTTAAATCCTCTTTTCTGGGTGAGAAGCAGCAGAGGAAAGAGAAAAATATAGAGACAGAAAATAATAGAATGTCAAACTTGTATGGTTTTAGACCTGAGTTTGCATCTCATCTCAGATTCTCTCTAGTTGCTTTACCTTGAGCAATTATATAATCTCTTTGATAATTGTTCTCATCTCACAGACTTGTTGTGAGGATCAGCTGAGATCATGTATGTAAAGAGTTTTGCAAAGCTTCAAAGCACAGTTACATCAGCTATTGTTATCAGCAATTTTTCTTAATAAAAATGCTATGTCAAGAGCTCCATCAATTAACAATTGGACTAAGTACCTAACATGTAGTAGGCATTGTGTTAAGTGCTTGCTGCAGATGTAAAGATACATCTGCCCTCAAGAAGTTTACATTCTCATGAGGGAGACAAGTACATAAATAAGCCTAGATAGAACAGATACAAAGTGAATCCAAGGTGGTTTGATGTAAAAGAGTGGGGATAAGGAAAGACTGCTTTCAGATGAGTTTAGAAGGAACTGAGTTTAGAAGGAATTCAGGAATTCCAAGAGGCATTTGGAGAAGTGAAGAGTAGAGTCAGACTATTTCCCAACACTGGGCACTAAGCTTGGAGCTGCTAGAGAGTGAGTTCTAGTGAAATGATCTTCCTTGCTGTTATTGTTTTGGAGAGCAGACTCCAATAAGATGCAGATAGAATGAAGGAATTTTGAACAATTTCTCCCTGCCTGGTGATATTTCTGAATTCAATCAGTCAGATTCATAGACAGCCTGCAGAGTTGAATATCTAATAGCAGTTTGGCAAAATACTATTTTAGTTCTTTTAACTCCAAGCTGGTGCTTGTATCTGCCCAAGCCTCATACTGAACTTGAAAGACAGGACTAAAGATAAAAAACAAACAGTGTCATTTTGATTCACTTGAGGTACAAGACAGGGAGAATGACTTCTGGAAATGCAACTTTAAAAAACAAAAATAAAACCCTTCAGATCCTACTTTCCCAGACCTTGCTTTAAGTTCACAAAGATCATAGGATCATACAATTAGAGGTGAAAGGGACCTGATCTGTTCTAATTGCTTCATTTTACAGGCAAGGAAGCAAAGATCTAGTGAAGAAAAGTAGCTCTCCCAAAGTCAAGTAGCATTTTAAGTATCAGAGACAGGATATTAACCCTTCTTCTGATTCCAAATTAAAAAATCTTAATCATTTCCTACTTTGGGAATGGTAGATGTAATAGCAATTAAAAAAAATTTTTTTTGATTTATTATTTTCACAGAGAGAAAAATTCAGTTGAATTAGTAATGTTTGGGGGCTGTCCTATTAAGGAAATCTTCGGAATCCCAACACAGGCCACTCACCTACCTTCTCTCTTGCCATAGGAGGAAGCAGACTTTATTAATGATTGAAAATGAATTTCCCTGGTATTCCTAACTCCTATGTCTCACTGAACTTAGCCATATATTGATTTGGATGTGGATGTGCCAAGACTGGAGGAAAATGTGTTTCTTTGGAAAGATAAAAGATTCAGTTGACCCTCTGATTATAGGAAAGAACTGCAGTAACTGTGGTGTGTGTGTGTGTGTGTAAATGACATCAATTAAGAGACTTGTTGGTAGCACCAACTGTTTTTGTCTAATTTTTGCTTACAGACACTATTTTCCAATTCACTCTGAGCGTGTGCTAATACCTCTCCACCCCAAGCCGATGTTCTTTTATATGATTGAATTAAGAATGCTCAGAATATTTAAACAGATTGCTAGCTGCCCCGGGCCCCAGATGATGCCCCCTCTTTCTTCCTCTCTCTTTTCTTTCCCCCTCTACCTCTCCGTTGTCCCTTCTCTTTCCTCCTCTGTTTATCAATATATCCGATGATCCAGCAACATGGTATTATGACTGCCCCCTAAATAGAAATCCAGCCTTCTCCCTAATCCGGTCCAAATCCATTCAATCACCCCGGCATCCAGAGAGCGGGTCCCCTCTAGTGGTTGAAAGCTATGTTCTCATTGGATTTCTGCGGTAGTGGGGAGGGGGACAGCTGCTCACATGGTTTTCTTGGCTCCCTCGCCCCTCTTGGGCAAGACTCCTCCCCAAACTATGTGCTGGACTGTGCACTTATGTTCTCCCTCTTCCTATATAAACAGAAAAAAAGCAGGAGTCTTGTGTGTGAGGGATGAGGCTGGAACCGTCCCTGGAATAACATCGTTTAAAATCACAGCCACGTAAGGAGATAACGTTAAGTCCCCGGCAGCCAACCCGAGACCAGGAGAGTAGCTAACTTCAAGTTCCGAATCCACGCCCCTTTCCCTTTCCATCCAAACGCGGAGTCAGTCAGCGGAGAGACGCTTTCTTCCCTCTCTCATCTGCTAACCTCCAAGGTGAATCGGCCGTTCCCGCACGGTCTCCGCGTCCCCGGCGGGTGCCGGGATTCTCTGGCTGCCAACTTGCGAGGAGATGCAGGAGAGCAGAGCGGCTGGGAGAGGGTTTGCAGGTCCCAGGCTTTTGCAAGGGAGTAGCTTTCCCGCGCTGCGCTGCCTTTAGACGCGGGCGCTCCGAGCGAGCGGAGCGCGGCTGGTGAACAAGATGACCCCGGATAATCGGACTTCGCAGAGCCTGCTGTCCGCCCTGCACCCGCGCAATGCCAGCCCGCAGTTCGCGGGCCTGCAGTTCGTGCAGTCTTTCAAGCCTCTCATCATCCCCGGCTATTCACTCGTCGTGTCTGTCGGGGTCGTGGGCAACTACCTTCTCATCTATGTCATCTGCCGGACCAGGCGCATGCACAACGTGACCAACTTTCTCGTGGGCAACCTGGCCTTCTCGGACATCCTGATGTGCGCCACCTGCGTGCCCCTGACTCTGGCTTACACCTTCGAGCCGCGGGGCTGGGTGTACGGCCGCTTCCTGTGCTACTTCGTGTTCCTCATGCAGCCCGTGACCGTCTCGGTGTCCGTGTTCACGCTGACGGTCATCGCGGTGGACCGCTACCACGCCACGGCCCACCCGCTGCGCCGCCGCCGCCTCAGCGTTCCCGCCTGTGCCGGCGTGCTGGCGGGCATCTGGCTGCTGAGCTGCGCCCTGGCCGCTCCCGCGCTGCTCCACACCTACCACGCCGACTTCCCCGAGCTGCACTTCGCCATCTGCGAGGAGTTCTGGTTTCACCGCGAGCGGGACCGGCTGGCCTACGCCTACAGCACCCTGCTGCTCACCTACGTGCTGCCCCTGGGGATCATCTCCGTGTCCTACCTGCGCATCTCCGTGCGCCTCCGCAACCGCGTGCTCCCGGGCAACGCCACGTCGCAGCAGCAGGCGGAGTGGGACCGTGCCCGGAGGCGCAAGACCTTCCGCCTGCTGGTGCTCGTGGTGGCCGCCTTCGGGGCGTGCTGGCTCCCGCTGCACATCTTCAACCTGGTCAAGGACCTGGACATCAGCCTCATCGACAAGCGCTATTTCAACCTCCTGCAGCTGCTCTGCCACTGGCTCGCCATGACCTCGGCTTGCACCAACGCCTTCCTCTACGCCTGGCTCCACGACAGCTTCCGCTGCGAACTCAAGAAGATGTTCTGTGGGAAGCGTTGGTGGCGGCGGCGCCGGAGAACGAAGCGCGTCCAGCCCGTGGACGGACCTCCCGCGTGCCCACTCGCCACCGTGGTCCTGTGAGGCCGCGGGACAGATCGGGGCGCACGAAAAGTTGATTTCTCCATCCCAGTGCTGGGTAGACGGAACCCAAGGGGCTTCTAACATACAAACTGTATTTACCTCCGTTGTCCTCCAAACTCAACTTTTGCGTCCCCCTTAGCGCCCGTCCACCAACTGAAAAGGAAGTTAAAAGAACAAACAACCAAACTCATTCTGAGGAGGAACCTTATTCTTTTCCCCATCTCTAACCCCTGTTTCCGCTTCTTTCCCAGACCACTCATAGTGTTAGCTGATCTGCCCTCTCTCTGTCCGTGCACCAACCGAGGGCGGGACCCCGACGCAATGATCCCTCCTTTGCGCCCAGCACTGAGATCCTGGGTTTTCTCACCTCTTCAGTTAGAAGGAGCCCAGGACTCTCGGGTCCAGCAACTCAGGAGCTTTGGGCCAGAGGACGTGGGGAGATGTGAGGAGAGGGTGCGGGACGGTTCACAAGCTTTTGAGACAGAACAAGGCTGGACAGCTACCCTGAAGTCTGCCTTTCTCCCTTCCCCTCGCAGACAGCCTCTTAACGCAGACCTTGCTTTGCATCCCCTCGGCACTGTACAGAAGTTGTAAAGAGCTGCATAAACGACGTCTAGGTGTTCACTGTCACTAACGTTTGTGAAGTCTACTTGTATTTCCAAATGAACAATCTTAGAGCTGTACTTTCCTTTCTTTCTTCCCTTGCCTCTTTTGGTCCCTGCTGAAAACTTTTTGTAGACAGCTCGGAGAGCCATCTAGTCAGTGCTTCGGGTCTACTTCAGTTATTAATATGAAACTTTTGCTCTTGCTGACGATTTTTCTGGGTGAGGGGGAAGAATAATGAGGGATAGGGATTTTTCCAAGAGTTGGCAAGCTGGACGTACCATGGCCCAGAGTTCTTTTCCTGGGAGGATGCCCCGTGTTCGATTTCTGCCAGGTGAAGTCAGATATGGGATCCACAAGCAACTTCTGCCTCCGGAAAGGCTGGGACAGAGTGAAAATAACAGATAGATCGACAGTTCTTCTCTGCACAAAAGTACTTGTTTACTTGGGTACAACATTTAATTTTCTGCTTTAAGCACAGACCCTGTTGATTGCTTTTTAAATTTAAATTTGTTACCCACCTCACACTGCTCTGGCACCTGTGGTTTAGGTCATTAAAGTCTCCATTGATTGCTTTAGAAACGATTTGTTAGCTTTTGTAAAGAGGGAACAGATTATTACCTTCGAGTGCCTGCTGGTAGTCTTCAAGCTAAAGCTTCTGTAACATGTCCCACTTAGCCAGGAGACTCTCCGTTTTACTTTTTAAAAGCAAAAGAAGGAGGCAGGGATTGATATCAGACTTCCTGGGTAACATATAGTGTTCTAAGCTCTAGCATTGTGTCATTCCAAACAAATACTCTCGATGGACTTCAATTTACACCATTTCCAAACTGACTTATAAGGGTTCCCTTTTCCTTTTGTTTCTGGCTTTAAAAAAATGTTGAAGACCTCCCCCAAATGGAGTATACCAGAAATCTGAGAATGGAAAGGGATTTTGGAGATTTTAAAAATCTAATCTGCATATTTTGCAAATAAGGTAAAGAAGATGTAGAGTGAAGTTATTCATACAAGTGATTATTGTGTGGCTTTGGATTTTAAAAACTAGGATCTACTTACCCTGTAGTCCCTAGCTTAGCAAATCTTCTGGTTTGCAGTTTTTTTTTTTTAATGTAAAACGTCAACCATTACACTTTTTCTGCAGAGAATGAAATCCATAAGTTAAAAATACTGATGTAAAAATAGTAAAATTACATGACTGCCTGATGCTGAAGGAAGCATTTCAAATTAAGTAGTCTGGTTTTTATTAATAATCATAAATCTGTTGTGCAACAAGTGATGCCTTTTTGGTCCCAGAAACTTAGGAAGAATATTTACTAAAATCTATGTAAGGAAGGTGAGGAGGAGTTGTTTCAACTTGCATTGGTAGAGGAATTGAAATTATTGATGTCTGAGGTGTTAAAGTGTAATTATTTATGCATTTTATCACATTTCCTCTATTGGACTCTGAGCCTCAATAAAGTTTATCTAAATCTAATATCTCCTTGTGCCTAGCAGAGGGTGCTTTATAAGCAAATGTTTAATAAATATTTGTTGAATTTATTTTTGCAAATGTCATAAAAATAAAGGACTTTTACTGTCTGACCATAAGTCTGGTTTGGTAAGTGAGGTAACAACTATTTTTGAAGTACCTGATTTCATTACTAGATTTTGTGGTTTCCAGATAATAGTTTTGAGGAAGGTGATACATAAAATCTTGTTTTCCACTGAAGAATTCAATTGCTTAGTGATTATTGAAAGACTGATTAAAGGAACTGCTGTACAAAACCTCAAGGAAATATCAGGGAAGCAGACTGAAAAACATAAAGTGCTGAAAAAATTTCCTGCTGTCTTGAAGAAATCCAATGGGAATTTGTGCTAGATTTTATAACAAAGGCAACAAATACTTTCCCCAGGTTCCAAGAATGGCTTAGGATTGCAGCTAGGTCTTGATTAGCATAAATAACAAATGAAATGATTGCAGTATTTGAAGTCACACTGCATATTTCTATTGGGCTGAAACCTATGACTATATATTATGTAATTATAATCTTATTCACAGTAATCAGGTCCTGACTGTATTTATGTAGTAAATAAGACAAAATAGTTAATTAACTTCACATTGTTTCTGGTCCCTATGACTTTTCAGGTCTTTTCCAATGCTTAGAATGCCCTTCTCTTTCTCCTCTCTTTTTTGGAATTTCTACTTTAAAGTTTGTTCAAGTGTCATCTTCTACATGAAACTTTTCTGATCTCTCATCCTCCAAAATGCTAATGCCTTCCCCCAAATTATCTTGTATGTATGTTGAATATATTTTTATGTGTATTTATTCCAATAGAATGTAAGCTCCTTTAGGGCAGGGACTATTTTTCATCTTTGTATCTCCAGCACTTATCTCAATATTTGGCATGTATTAGGTATTTAATAAATGCTTATTGATTAAGTATTGAATAAAGTCAACACTCCTTTTTAAAAATAGCTTTTTATTTTTCAAAATACACGCAAAAATAGTTTTCAGCATTTACCCTTGTAAAACCTTATGTTCCAAAATTTTCTCTCTCCTCCCTTCCCCATCCCCTAGATAGCAAGTAGTCTAACATAGGCTAAACATGTACAATTTTCTAAACATATTTCCACATTTGTAAGTGGACTCTCCTTAGCATGACATTCAAGGTTTTCTATAATATAGCTCCAAATTGCTGTACTTGATATCTCCCACTGCTTTATCATATGTGCAATACTTGGACAACTCATCCCCAAATATGGAAGACAGAATGGCACAGTAGAAAGGATAATATGATTGGGGTTTTAGGATATAGATTTAAATTATGGTTCTCTAGGTCAGAGTGGGAGCTGGCCATTTGCAAGAGAATCACTATCTACCAGAGTTCCTCCTTTCTGCCATATGGGTTATGTTAGTTGTTTGCCTAAAAAGCTGGGAAGCTTTTCCTGGGATTTGATAGATCCAGATAGTGGAAGCTCCAGCTTCTATTGATCCAGGTCACTGGAGGATGTATTGGAGTGGAAAGAAATGTGAGGTAAAGAGACCAACCAGAGAGTTATTGAAATAGTCCAAGCATGAGGGAATGAGGGACTACACGAGACTTTTGGTTATATAAGTTGAGAGCAAGGGAGCTATATGAGAAAAACAGAGAGGGTTAAAAACAAGATTTTACAACAATATGGGATGAGAATGAGGAATTGAGAATAACACTAGAGTTTAAACCTGTGTAGCTGGGAGGATGCTTGTGCCCTTCACAGTTCCTTCAATAGGGAAATTTTAAAAAATAGAAGATTTTGGGGAAAAGTTAATGTATTCTGTTCTTGATGATTTTGTCTACAAGATATCCAATTCAGACTAAAAGAGTTGGTGATCAGAAGGAAGACTGGGATGGATATAATTTTGAAAATCATCTCCATGTATATTATAATCAAGCCCATGGAAGTGGATAAGAGCTCCAGTAAGTTAGTATTGAGGGATAAGAGAAGAGTGCCCAGAATAGATCTTTGAGATACAAATGGTTAATGAGCATGACATAGATGAAGATGCACTGAAAGAGACTGAGGAGTGGTCAGACCGATAGGAAGAGGACTAGAAGAAAGCAATGTACCAAACCCCTTAGAAAGGAGATGGTTTCTATTTAAAACATTTTAATTGAATTCTTTTATTGCTATGACTCACATCTTTCCTGTTTTATTTTTTAATTGCGGTGGACACTAGAGGATGTTGGTGTTCTCTTCCATGACTGACAAGCAAGTCGTCTATGTCCTTCAGCTCATGAACATGGAACTCCTTCTTGTTTATTATTTCCTTCTGTTTCAGGACTAGCTGGATCAGCTTGTCCTGGGTTAATTTTAGATTGGCTTCATTAAGTAAGTTCTCAATGATGTTGGTAGCAGTATTTAAACTAATGGGAAGGGTCTTTGTTGTTGTTGTATTCATTGGTTTCACAGGATGAGTTCTGAGCTCGACAGCTTTGATTTGGGGCCCCCTTGCAGAAAGGGTTTCAGCTCTAGCTCCAGCTCCAGTTCCAGTTCTGCTCCAAATTGTATCCCGGGCACCTCCTTAAATAGGGCTCCGGGATTTGCTCTTTTTGGAGATGGAGGATGAGGAGTCTTCAGGCTTCTGAACATCTAGGTCTTTCCCTGGATTTTCAAGAAGTCCTGCCTCTTTTTCCTTTGCCATGGCTTCCATAAGTGTGATTTCTTATTTTTTTCACCAAGAGACTAGGAATACTGCTTTTGGCTTCTCTGTTCTTCAGAGCATGTTTTTTTTTTCATGTGACCAGAGATAGCAGAGAGGATTTTTTTGTTCTCATGCTTCTTGTTCTTAATTTCTTTCTCAGTTTGTCAGTTTCTTCAGTCTTTCTCACAGAAGGAGACAGTATATAGGAGGTAATCAACAGTGTTAAAGGTTGTAGAGAGATTAAGAAAGGTGAAGACTGAGTGCACCCAAGTGGTGCAATGAATAAAGTACCAGTCCTGGTTCAAATTAGGCCATAGATACTTACTAGTTATGTGATCCTGGGCAAGTCATATAATCCAAATTACTGAGAGAAGTGAGATGGAGAAAAAGAGAGAGTGAGACAGAGACAGAAATATAGACAGAGACAGAGATATAGATATTTAGAGAGAGAGACAGACAGAGACAGAGAAAGAGAGACAAAAAAAGAGACAGAAAGACAGAGAAAGAGAGGTAGAGGTAGAGAGGTAGAGAGGTAGAGGTAGAGAGAGAGAGAGAGAGAGAGAGAGAGAGAGAGAGAGAGAGAGAGAGAGAGAGAGAAGATATGGAAGGATGAGAATATATCTTTAAAATTTAATAGTTCAGAAGTCTAATGGTGAATAATCTAGTTAGCCAATTTGGAAAGGATTAGAATTTATCCAACTATTAGATGAAATGAGATGATGCTAAACAGGAAGCATATTGGGATAGACTCAGCCAAATCCTATGGGCTTTGAATGGAAAAGTAAGTTGATTCAGAATGCAGGATTCAACTGTTGAGTTGACAGTTTCAACCAAATCTCTGACAGGGACTCGATCAGAAGGTATGGGAAATGAGAAGAGAGAAAGAGAAGAAAAGGAAGGGAGGGAAAAGGAGGAGAAAGGAGGAAAGGAACAGGAAGGGAGAAGAGACTCCTGATTCCTCTTGATCTTATAAAGATGAGCTATTATTATTATTTGCTTTTTTCTTGGTAAATACTATTTTAGTGGATATATGGAGAATGTAAGTGATTTTTCTTTGGGTGATTAGGACTTTGGGGATAGAAAAAGGTAAGGGAAATTGTTACAGAAAAAAAATACTAATGATACTAGATCTTTTCACTTCATTTGCAATGCAAAGGGTAGCCAACAAATTGTTTAAGCATAGAGGAAAATTGATACCTAGCAAGGAATAAGAGAAAACATTTGCTCTAGAACAGAACTTTCTAACCATTTTTGTTTCTATGTAAAATCTATGGACTCTTCAGAATAATATTTATTTAATGCATACAATAAAATACATGACATTGCAAAGGAATCAATTCTATTGAAATACAGCTACATTGAAATATAATTATTATTATACATTTTAAAAGTCCATAGATCTTAGGTTAAGAACCCCATGTGGAGGATTATCTATTGTATATAATTTTTAAAAGTTGCTCAAAAAAAATCTTTCTTTTCACAGGCTATTTGCGTAGACATTCAAATAACTTTGTTATACAAACCCTTTCTCATTATGATGTTCTACTTACACATCAAGATCAGGTAGGCTCTAGGAAGAGAATTATTTTGACACCTGAATTCATTTTAAAATATAAGCTCCTATAGGACAAATGATATGTTGTCCTAGATCATCCTCTAAACCCCTAATATGACACTATATATTATTAAGAACTTAATAGAGGCTTATGGGCTCATAGATTTTGAAGTATAAAGGACCATCATAGGCAATTTTCATATGGAAGTGAGTTCTACTTATGTGCTGCATTGAAATATTAATTTCTGAACCTGGAAAAGTGGAATGGTAGAGAAAGCATTGAGTTAGCAGTTAGAAGATCTAGGTTTTATCCTTGATTGTAGATAATTTATTTTTACCAGGACCTATATGTATAAAAATATTTATGGCTCCTCTTTTTGTGGTGGCAAAGACTTGGAGATTAAAGGGGTAACCATTACTTGAGAAACTGTTGTATCAAGCATGATATAAGAATCTAATAAAATACTATTGTGTTATAAGAAATGTTTTATATGATTGTACATGTTTAACCTATATCAGTTTGTTTATTGCCCCAGGAAAGGTGAGGAGAAGAGGATAAAGAAAAAATTTGGAACTCAAAAGTTAGGAAAAAAACGTAAATGTTACAAATTGTTTTTACATGTAATTGGGAGAAAATATAATATTACTTTGGAAAAAAGAAATGATGAAATGATGACTTCGGAGAAATTGGAAAGACTTGAATGAACAGATGTAGGATGAAGAAAGAAGAATCAGGGAGAAAACTGATATCATAATAGCAACATTGCAAAAATGAACAACTCTGAAAGATTTAAGAACTTTGATCAATGTGAGGACTGGCCATGATTGCAGAGGGCCAAGGACAAAGAATGCTACCCTTCTCATGACTAATATGCAGAATGAGACAAACATTTTTGAACATAATCAACGTGGAAATTTGTTTTGCTTGACTGCCTCCTTGTTTTAAAGTTTACTTCTCTTCTTTTTTTGGTTGAAGGCAGAGAGATGAGAAAGAAATAAACATTTGTTAATTAGGAAAAATATATAATTTAAAAGTAGAATGTAAACTTCACAAAGGCAAAGACTGTTTTGTTTTAGAATTTGTATGTTCAATATTTAGCAATCCTAGCATTTAAGTAAAATTTCATTTTTTAAAAAAGGAAAAAAATTTAAAAGGACAGATGATTTTATTTTTATGGGTATAAATTTGCTTATCTATAAAAATGCAGTAATTAGGCTGGATTCTTCAAGTTTACCACCTTAAATCTTTTGAACTTGTGAAATACTATGCCCATTTATAGGAATTTGGTAATCCCTCAGCAGATGGTACAATAGATAGAGGTTTATACTTGGAATTAGGAAGATTGAGTTAAAATCTTGCCTTAGACATTTGCTAGCTATGTATCCCTAGCTAAATGACATAACCTTTCTTAGCCTCATTTTTCTCATCTGTAAAATGAGGTTAATAATAGCACATACTTTCCAGAGTTTTTGTGAGGTGACTGTAAAGTACTTTGCAAACTTCAAGTCTATAAAAATGCTAGCCCTTAATATATTTGAATTTCTAATATATGATATCCAACATTTATGTAAGACTTTAAAGGTTTACAAAGATTTTTGTTCTCACAACAATCCTGGCAAATAAGTATTATTATTATTATTCATTCCCACTTTGTAGATGAGGAAACTAACTAGGGTACATTGGGCAACCTTGCTACCTCACAGTATAGGAGAAACAAGGTAGTATGGTGGAAAGAGTAGCAGCCTCTCATTTCAGAATTTAGGCTTATATTTTGACAGTCTAGTCACTGAGTTTTCCTGGACTTCTGTTTTAATGATACTAATTGTCTCATCTTAGAATTATTGTGAGGATCAAAAAAGACAATAGCTATGAAACTGCCTGTTAAACTGGAAGTAACTGTGCAAATAAGTATGTTAAATACTTATAATAAACTATGTTAAATTGGGGATAAACCTTGCAAAATAGACACCCATTAAAGGACCTTTGAAATGTCTTAGTTTTCTCCATCATCAGTGTGTAAGAACTTCAATAGGAACGGAGTACCTCAAGAGGGCCTCAGGGTCAGAATGCCACCAGTCCTTGCTACCACCTGCCCTCATCTCCAGTTTTCTCTTTCCATGGCAAATGGTAGTTTAGAACCACCTGATGTAAGATTTCACTTCCAATAATACTGTCATAGTATAATGAGATTATACTACTGGACGGATAATGTATGGAGTTTGACTTAACTTTTCCAGACGTGGTTATGGATGATGGTGAACCATTTTCACTTTCTGAATATTTTTTTCTTTCTGATCAATGACATCCATTCAGCAGATGACTAACAATTTATGATTGTAAGGTTTCATGGGCATGTATTTAGAAGGCTAGCCAGAATTATGGGAGTACAGTGAAACACCTATAAAACCTAGTTAAGCTAATTTGCCTCCTAGGAAATTGAACCTGTGGCATTGGAGCCAATGAGCTAACCATCCATAAAGTTATCAAAATACACTGTCTCACAAAAAATTGGAAATAGAGGAGATGCCCACCAATTGGGGAATGACTTAATAAACTGTGGTGTGTATTTATGATGGAATATTATAGTTCTATGGAAAATGATGAGCAGGATGTTTTCAGGGAAAAAAAACCTGGAAAGTCCTCCATGAATCAAGGAAAGTGCAATGTACTGTATTTAAAGTAATTGCAATGTTCTGGGATGACTAGCTGTGAATGACTTTGCTATTCATAGTACTACAATCACTACTCTGAAGGACTTATGGAGAAAAATGCTGTCCATACCCAGAGAAGGAACTCATTGCATCTGAATACAGATTGAAGCATGATTTTGTTCTTGCGCTTGCTCTCTTTTAGACTTAATTTTTTTATTGAGGGTTTTTATTTTTCATTATTTTTCATTAGAGTGGGAGGTCTATGTTTTTTTTTTCACAACTTGCCCTTTATGGAAATGTTTTGCACAATTTCACAAGTGCTTTCTTAATTGTGGGTGGGGGTAAGGGAGAGAATCTAGAACTCAAAAATTTTAAAAACAAATGTAAAAAAATTTTTGAATGTAATTGATGAAAAACATTATGTAAATAATTTTTTTGTTTTTTAATTTTTTTATTATAGCTTTTTATTTACAAGATATATGCATAGGTAATTTTTCAGCATTGACCCTTGCAAAATCTTCTGTTCCAATTTTCCCCTTCCTTCCCCCCCACCCCTTCCTCTAGATGGCAGGTAGACCAACACATGTTAAATATATTAAAGTATATGTTAAATACAATATATGTATACATATCTATATGGTTATTTTGCTGCAAAAGAAAAATCAGACTTGGAAATAAGGTAAAAATAACTTGAGAAAGAAATAAAAAATGCAAGTGGACAAAAAGAGGGAGTGGAAATGCTATGTGGTGGTTCATGATCATTTCCCATAGTTCTTTCACTGGGTGTAGCTGATTCTCTTCATTATTGAACAGATGGAACTGATTTGGTCCATCTCATCGTTGAAGAGAGCCATGTCCATCAGAATTGATCATCATATAGTATTGTTGTTGAAGTATATAATGATCTCCTGGTCCTGCTCATTTCACTCAGCATCAGTTCATGAAAGTCTCTCCAGGCCTTTCTGAAATCATCCTGCTGGTCATTTCTTTTTCTTTTTTTATTATAACTTTTTATTGACAGAACATATGCCTGGGTAATTTTTTACAACATTATCCCTTGCACTCACTTCTGTCGCGACTTTTCCCCTCCCTCCCTCCACTCCCTCCCCTAAATGGCAGGCAATCTTATACATGTTAAATATGTCACAGTATATCCTAGATACAATATATTTATGCAGAACCAAACAGTTCTCTTGTTGCACAGGGAGAATTGGATTCAGAAGGTAAAAATAACCTGGGAAGAAAAACAAAAATGCAAACAATTTACATTTATTTCCCAGTGTTCTTTCTTTGGGTGTAGCTGCTTCTGTCCATCATTGATCAATTGGAACTGAGTTAGATCTTCTCTTTGTTAAAGAAATCCACTTCCATCAGAATACATCCTCATACAATATCATTGTTGAAGTATATAATGATCTCCTGGTTCTGCTCATTTTACTCAGCATCAGTTCATGTAAGTCTCTCCAAGCCTCTCTGTATTCATCCTGCTGGTCATTTCTTACAGAACAATAATATTCCATAACATTCATGTACCACAATTTATTCAGCCATTCTCCAATTGATGGGCATCCATCATTTTCCAGCTTCTAGCCACTACAAAGAGGGCTGCCACAAACATTTTGGCACATACAGGTCCCTTTCCCTTCTTTAGTATTTCTTTGGGATATAAGCCCAGTAGTAGCATTGCTGGATCAAAGGGTATGCACAGTTTGAAACTTTTTGAGCATAGTTCCAAATTGCTCTCCAGAATAGTTGGATGCATTCACAATTTCACCAACAATGTATCAGTGTCCCAGTATAAATAAAAATTTTTAAAAATATAAATTGCCTTGGAGAACTCACAAATCTATGTCAAGTAAAGATGATATGTCTCGCTCTAATCTCACTTGTACCTGTATACCATTGGGAAGGTGACAGATGATTTAGCTTCCTGAATGGAATACTTACAAAAACCATAGGTGCACAAGCAATTTATTAATGCAGTACTAATTGGGATATCCAGCAAGACAGTCAGAAGGGTTTCATTTAGACTATACATTGGACCACCACACTGGGGAAGCCCTTCCCAATTAGTGGGGGCTTATGAGCTCTGGAGTTTTGGTCATTATTGTTTTAACAGATGCAGAGACCAGAGTATGTTGAACATGAAATACCATCTAAGGGATCTATGGGTGACATTGGGTTGTCCTAGATCCTACATGGATGTTATTTCATTTATTGAATTTTCTAAGGAAAGTGTTGGTGTCTTTTTTTAATCTTAGTATTCCCTCCCCACCCCTTGTATAAGGAGTCTGTATCCATTAATAGATGCTTTGTAAAGGGTTGTTTTTTGTCAGTCAAAGAAAGTTATTTGAAAAAGTTAAAATTTAGAAAGAAAAGATGTCCATTTCTGAGAATTTACCCAGTAAGATATTTTATTTTATTTTTTTGTTTTAACAGCATTTTAGTTTTCCAAATATATGCAAATATAGTTTTCAACATTCACCTTTGCAAAAACTTGTGTTCCAAATTTTTATCTCTCTTCCTCTATCCTCCCCCAAAGAGCAACAATTCAATATAGCTGAATATGTGCAATGCTTCTAGACATATTTACATATTTGAACCATCCTGTTTTAGACAAATCAGATCAAAAGGGAGAAAAACATGAGAAAGAAAAACAAAAGATGAAAATATTATGCTTTGGTATACACATTCAGATTTCCTAGTTCTTTCCCTAGATGTGGGTGGCACTTTCCACCACAAGTTGATTGGAATTGTCTGAATCACCTCATTATGAAAAAGATACAAATCCATCACAGTTGATCATTACATAATCTTGTTACGGTGAACAATGTTCTCTTGGTTCTGCTTACTTCACTGAGCATCAGTTCATGTAAGTCTTTTCAAGCTTTTCTGAAATCAGTCTGCTTATTACTTCTTTTGGAACAATAATATTCCATTGCATTCTTATACCATAACTTATTCAGCCATTCCCCAACTGATGGGTGTCCACTCAGTTTTTAGCACAAGAAATGCTTTGAGAAGACTTCAGGTCATAGGCTCAGGCTCTCCTAGGCAAACCCAGATTCTAGTTCTGTCATTGTAGCTGTCATTGACACTGAAAGGGGAAACAAATGTTTTTTCTCTTCTTACTGGAAGTCCAAAGGGGAAGTTTAAATAAACCCACAATATTTTTTTTATTATTAAAGCTTTTTTATTTTGAAAACATATGCACGGATAATTATTCAATACTGACTCTTGCATAGCCTTGTGTTCCAAATTTCCCCTCTTTCTCTTCACTCTCTCGCCTAGATGGCAAGCAATTCAATATATATTATACATGTTAAAATATATATTAAATCCAATATATGTAAACATTTATACAATTATCTTGCTGCATGTGAAAAATCAGATCAAAAAGGAAAGAAAATGAGAAAGAAAATAAATGCAAGTGAACAACAGCAAAAAGAGTGAGAATGCTGTGTTGTGATTCACACTCAGTTCCCATAATCCTCTTTCTGGATACAGATGGCTCTCTTTCTCACAAGATCATTGAAACTGATTTCAATCATTTCATTGTTGAAAAGGGTCAAGTCCATCAGAATTGATTGTCATATAATATTGTTGCCATGTACAATGATCTCCTGGTTCTACTCGCTTCACTTACATCAATTCATGTAAGTTTTTCCAGACCTCTCTGAAATGATCCTACTGATCATTTCTTATAGAACAATAATATTCCATAACATTCATATACCTTCACTTATTCAACCATTTTCCAACTGATGAGCATCCACTCAGTTTCCAGTTTCTTGCCACTATAAAAAGGGCTGCCACAAACATTTTTGCACATGTGGGTTCCTTTCCCAGTAAGATATTTTAGATCAGAGATTCAATCATTTAAAACTTAGAGGGACCTAATAGACCATCTGAGCCAACCTTTCTCATTTTAAAAATAAAGTAATTGAAAGCTCAAGAAGTTAAATGACTTATTTAATAACAAAGGAAATAAATAAGGCTGAAATTCAGACTGAGATCTGCAGACCCTAATCTAGGACTGTGCTATTACACTAAAACTTTATAAAACATTATTCTTTGAGTGAAACTGAATGACCCTTTAGTCTAACCTTTTTATTTTAGAAACCAGGAGACTGAGAAATAATTTGTCCTAAATCACACAGGCAGTTTAATAAACAATTGGTGTAAATTAAGTACCTCTCTCTCCCTCCCTCCCTCCCTCTCTCTCTCTCTCTCTCTCTCTCTCTCTCTCTCTCTCTCTCTCTCTCTCTCTGTTTCTCTCTGTGTGTCTCTCTCTTTCTCTCTCTTTTTCTCATTCTCTCTTTCTTGCTCTTTCTTCTCTGCCTTCTTTATGCTTCATTCTCAGAGGTTGTTATTTTAATATACTACTTTAAAATCCCAGGCTTGTTTTAGGTATTATTAAAAATGGAAGACACTTATTACACAGCCAGTAGAAAATGAACCCTTGGCAAGTAACTGAATGGAAAACCACAGGTCAATAATTTTGTTTCCTTAATACCTTTTCAACATATCAAAGATCAATGAGAAATAAATCTGGTTGTGAATTCGGAATCATTAAGTAAAAACAGTTATCTGGTGCATATCAGAGTTTATCAAGCAGCACTGTTCAAGGGAACTATCTTGGACTTGAAATCAGGAGACACAGTTTGTAAAAAGATAAGCATTTATTAAGTGTTTACAATATATGAGGCACTATTCTAGGTTCTAGTGACACAACAATGAAATAAGATAGTTTCAGCCCCCAAAGAGCGTATAATCTAATGGAAGAGTTTGCAATCTAATCCCAAATATACTAATGGTCAACAATAGTGAACAAACATTAATGAGCCAGATGACTGTTACAAAATGAGGTTAACCGGAAAATTCTGCACTCTTTTTAAGGGAGGTTTGGGGAGAAGTTCATTGCTTTTCTGTCCATTCAGTCCTCAGAAGGAACTGAGGGAATTAGAGGGAAAAGGAACTGGGGAAGTATTGAGTATCAAAGCTGAATAAGTCTTCATGATGATGAGAGGTGATGAATTTATACTAGGAGGAGGGGGAAAGAAGGCATGATACTGATAGGGTGGAAACCAAGCAGAGCCACTAAGTCATTGTGTGAGTTTAGATTAATCACTTCTTCTCTTTGTCTTTGTTCTCATATCTGTAAAATGAATGAATGAAAAAGAACATTACTTGCTTTCTAGGTATCAGACACTATGCTAAGTTTGTGAATACAAATAAAATCAAGAGAAACCATTATAGCTCTCAAAGAGCTTACATTCTAGTAAAAGACGACAGTTATAGGATGGTGATGGCCAACCAAGTCTTTCTGAAAAGGGAAATTCTAGAGAAGGTGATTGAAGGCATAGAGCAATTGATTGACAGGCTCTTACCATGAATTACTGTTTAATTACTGTTCTTGGAGGTAGAGTTGGAAAGTGAGTGGAAGGGAGTATGCAGGACTAGGAATGAAGATGACTAAAGGGACATGGTGGGGCTGAGTTTGTGGATATATACCAATCAGAGCCTAGAACCACAGGGCTAAAACCTTTAGTTGAGTGACCATGAATCTGTGTAATGTTGAAATAAAAAGCATCCTTGACATTTTGAGCTAAGGGCAGAAAAACTGAAGATAGAGAACTCTGGCAGAGAGGGAACAACCTAATCACTTTACCCTCAGAAAACCCATGCTGGTAGATAAATAAATTGATTAGTGGTACAACCAGGCACATACCCCATTAAGCAATAAGATTAAGTCAAAGTCCCTGGAGTTTCTTGCATGGTTTCCGTGCCTTAGGGACAATGAAAGTGCTAAATCTATGGATATTCTATTAGTTAGACGGAAAACCTTGCCAAAGTCCCAGGGTTTTTTACAATTACACAGAAGAAGCATCTTTTTCAGTCTGGGGCCTGGTAGTCTTTGGGAAGTGTTAAGAAGGAGGGGCAGGGAGCTTCCCCATAGCACCCTCATTCTGATCCCTAAGCTTTGTCTGTTGCCAGCAGAAAAGCAATTTTTCCTAAAAGAACATTGTGTTTGAAATTCTTGCATTCAGTACTCTGACAGCTCCAAAATGGCTATCAACGTGGCACCAGATGACTTTGTGTAAATGTATTGCATTTTCATAAAAGAAAGTTTTCATTGCAAAGTACTTTGAAAATACAAAATGCTGTCTATGTGGGGTGGGGTGGGGAATGAATAATTGCAGAGATTTACAAGCTGACTGTTTGTTCTATAACCTACAGCAAACTTGATGCAATTTAGAGGGCTGTTATAACTTTATTTTTTCTCATTCTTTGCTTTCTGTTCTTTTCATTAAAGTTTCTCATAACTGTGCCTAGCATTTTAATAAAAGGGAGCAGGGCAAGCTAACTAGAGGCCCTTGCAGGAGTCTTGCAATAATCCAGTTGCTAAGGAACAGGATGGAGCAAGTTAATTTTGTTGGCATAACATCTTCTCATTTAATCTAATACAGTATTCCCTTCATCTTCTTCTCCCCTTGTTACAGAAGTCAGGGGGAGCCACTAATTGCGATATCAAGGCTGGAACAGCCTCGTCCAGGTCTGATGTAAATTTTAACTGTCTGGATGAGGATGGGAATCCTCTATTTCTTTGTTGAGATAGTCTCATACTGGAAGTAGAGAGGGCTCCATCCAGCAACCTCTGCTCATTCTAACTCGGTCTTTCCATACCTCCTTTCTTTATGGCCACAGGGATACAGATGCACAATTCCTAAGCTACAGGGTCTAGGTACAGCCCACTGTTTAAAACATTGTTGGTGCATTCTTCATTCTCAAAAAATGACGTAGGGAAGGGATGCCATCACATGCAAGTGACTCGGATTTAAGTGAGGGAGGGATGGGTAAGGTCACCTGCCTCACCTTCCCCTTCAGAGACGTCAGGTCCAGTGGGCAGATGTAGATCAAGCTACCTGGAGATGGCCTGGATGCAATGGGAGACCTGGGCCTTTTTAAGTTAAGGTTCTCAATAGGTCTCAATTTGACTGAGGTTGCATCCATTCATGGTCAAGGCTGGGTAAGAAATGAGGTAGAGAATGTCCTATTTTGCCTAGTCAAAAAATCACTCTGGGAGATACTCAGGGTTTTTGAACAAAACAGATAATTTCCATTTATATTCAATCTGAGTCTATCAGGGCCCAAATGATGACCAAGTGGGTCTTGGTCTAGGATCAACTGAAAATCCTTTCCTTCCTTTCCCTTTCCCTTTGTCCTTTTCCCTTTCCTTTCCCTTTGTCCTTTTCCCTTTCCTTTCCCTTTGTCCTTTTCCCTTTCCTTTCCCTTTGTCCTTTTCTCTTTCCTTTCCCTTTGTCCTTTTCCCTTTCCTTTCCCTTTGTCCTTTTCCCTTTCCTTTCCTTTGTCCTTTTCCTTTTCTTTCCTTTTTCCTTTCCTTTCCTTTTCCTTTCCTTTCCTTTTCCTTTCCTTTTTCTTTTCCTTTTCCCTTTCCTTTTTCCTTTCCTTTTTCCTTTCCTTTTCCTTTCCTTTTTCCTTTCCTTTCTTTCCTTTTCCTTTCTTTTCCTTTCCTTTTCCTTTCCTTTTCCTTTCCTTTTCCTTTCCTTTTCCTTTCTTTCCTTTCCTTTTCCTTTCCTTTTTCCTTTTCCTTTCCTTTCCTTTCCTTTCCTTTCCTTTCCTTTCCTTTCCTTTCCTTTCCTTTCCTTTCCTTTCCTTTCCTTTCCTTTCCTTCCTTTTCCCTTCACTTCCCTTTGTCCTTTTCCCTTCTCTTCCCTTTCTCCTTCCCTTCCCTTCCCTTTCTCCTTTCCTTTCTTTTCTTTTTTCTTTTCCTTTTCTTTCTCTCTCCTCTTCTCTTCTTTCCTCTCCTTTCCTCTCCTCTTCTCTTCTCTCTTCTTTTCTGTCCTTTTATTTCCTTTTCCTCTGTCCATATGGGGTATCATACCCTTATCTCTGGGTGCTTTGCCTGAAGGAAAATAAATTTTGATGATTGATGGGCTAGGACCATGCCTTAAACCCACATTTAAAGCAGAGTTGGGGTAGAATATCTTGTGAGAGCAAGAGAATATTTCAAATAAAGGAAGCAAAAGCATGGAGATAGTAATGAACAGAGAGACTGATTCATTTGTAAAATGAGTTGTTGTTACTGTTGCTGCTGCTGCTGTTACTATCCTTAACACCATCCCCACCACTGCTACTACTACCATTATTACTATTACTATTGCTGCTGCTGCTGCTGCTACTACTACTAGTAGTACTGTCAACATCACTAACATCACTACTAATACCACGATTTCCTATTTATCTCAGAGAGGTAAGAAAATCAAGTGAGATAATAGATATAAAAAGATGTGCAAGTTTTTTTTTTTTTAATGTTAGTTATTATTAGGCAGAAGGACTAGACCTGGATTTTTTTTCTTAAAGGGAACTCCCCACAAGGAAATATTCTTTGCTAATGCAAGTCTATGCCTTCTTGATAATTGATAGTCTTAGAGAGTTGCCTGCAGCACTCAAAGATTAAGTGACTTGCCCAGAGTCATGCAGTCAAATTGTTTTGATTTGAACTTGAATTTTACTGACTTCCAAGTCCTCTCTCAAACAACCACTTGATATTGCCTCTCTAGCTATTATTATCAACAATATTATTGATGGGGAAGTTAAGGGAAAATAATAGAATAAAGGGAAAAATAAAGTTGCATAAGTAGGATAGGGTTAAATTCTGGAAAGCCTCAACAAAGTAAATACAAAGAACTTAGATATAAGTTGGTAAAAATTAGGAGCCTGTCTCAACACAGGATGAATAAAGTATCTTATTATTACAATAAGCTATGTTGAGGTTTTGTTTGAAGAATTAGAGGAACGTAGATGTCCTGAATGGGTCAGCTCCAAAATTCTGTGATGCTTTTCCTCAAATAAATTATCCCTTTGGAAATAGTGCATGGAATTTTGCTGGACAGGCTCCTGCATCTAGCAATTATTCCCCTCTGAAATTTAATTTTCTTTTCCTACAGCTTGGCCTTTTTTTCATTTCCTCTCAGATCTATGGCCTTTCTGTCTCTGGAGGAAAGCTGTGGGTATGCTGGGAGCAAGGTAGATTTTTTCCAATGGCTTTTATGGGTGTTAGGGTGAGGGCTGAGTTATAACTGTCTTGAGGGGCTAAGCTGAGAAGCTTGGACCTTGCACAGCATTAGGATAGAACCACATGTGGAACTGTGCTTGACTTCCTTGGCTACTCTTTCTAGCACTGGCTGGCACTTTGTCTCATATACAGTGACCCTCTAGTTGTAGTTGAGGACTCAGAATATACCTTGCTCCTCATTGCCCTTCTAGATCCTCTCTCAGCTGCCTCCCCTCCTTTCAGGCCAGTGCTAACCAAAATTATCACCTAATTCAGATGCTGGTAATTGTTATTTACAAATGAATGGGCACTCACCATAGCAAGGCAATCCTACTCTCTAAGGTTTTCTAGCCCATTTAATATAATATATATATATTTTACAAATATAATCAAATGAAATAATATTGTCCTACTAGGTAGGTGCTCTTATTATCCCCCATTTTACAGATGAGGAAAAGGAGGCTGATAGAGGCTAGGTGATTTGCTCATGATTACACAGCCAGTGTATAAAGCTGCATTTGAACTCAGGTTTTGCTGACTCCGGGCCAGCACCCTATGTACTATGCCACCTAGATGCATCAATTTATATGTATCTATTCCTCTACAAAAGTCCTAAGCCACTCTAATATGGAGGTGACTGGACCCTGCTGGCTGTGCTAACAGGGTACAAATTAGCATTTTTAACAGACAATGAGAGTAGTGAGGATGGTCCTGATAACAGATTATATGCTATCTAATGATAAGCCTACTTAGCCATGAGGAGGTTCATCACCAGCCTCTAAGTGATGAATTTTTTTGGCCATGAGAACTCACGCCATGATTGATTTTGCTCATCCTTCGAGCCTGTTAAGATCTTTTTGGATTCTGAATCTGTCACCCAATGTATTAAACGTTCCCAATTTCATGCTGTCTGCAGTTCGATAAGCCGTTATCCAAATCATGCATAAAATTGTTCAATAGAACAGATGAGTGAACATGGACTTGTTCACCAAAATCCAGAATACAAGAATTAAAGGGTTGGTGGGGTGCCAAGCAAAGCAACTTGAAATAGTAGAGAACAAGTTTGTCTGAATTCAGTACCCTAAGATGACTTAAGATACTTTTTTGATACTTTGATAATTCAGTGGATCAATGACTTCATTGATGTGAATACTGGCTCCAGCAGTATAGATAGCAACTCATCCATTACTTCTGATTCTGTGAGATTCTTATCTATGTCCTCACCACCCCTATTTTTGTCCTCCCCAAAAGGTGTGCCTATTTTCCTGGAAATTTTCCAGAAACCAAAGCAGCACATAATTGCCCTTTGCTGATCTTTTGCTCCTCCTTCATGAGCAGCTCATCGTCTTTTCTAATCCAACACGTCCTTGATGTTTTTATGAAAATCATTATCAGTGATGCTAAAACCTGCTTACACCCACCTTGTACTTCTCCATTTTTTCTCTTGAGAAACTGTTGTGTTTCATGAGTCATAACCATGAAATATTACTAGGAAAACACTGATTCTGAAAAGAAAGGCTTTTGTGTCAGGGAACAGCTTGTAATGATTGACTACACCAAAATTATCCAAATGAAAGGAAGTCTGCTTTTTTCTTCCTTTTTAAACAATGGGTACAATTCATTCATTGTCTGTGGGTAGTATCTATTCAAGGTATGGATTAGAGAGGTAGATAAATTATAGATAGATGGGTGGATGGATAGATACACAGCTTAACTAAATGGGCTGGCTAGTCAGCTGCACATCACAATCCAGGCAAGATATATTCTTCATTTACTTGATTTTTCTTGGGTAGATTGCTAGGCAGATTTCTTTTAAATGGCTTCAAACTAATTAAACCGGTCTTATAATTTTTTTTGTTTGATGTAATCAGCATGGAATAGTCCACAAACAAAAATATCTTGAAGGACTACATAATCAATGGAGAAACCCTTTCCTACTGAGGTTCCATACAAGGATATCTTCCATGATGATGACAAACTTTTGGCAGACATTTGTCTCCTCATTTTATGCTGTCCCTGATATTGATGATCATAATATTGTCAATCAAAGTTATTTGTATGGTTACATCTATCAAGGACTCTTCTGAGAGCTTAACTGAGAGCTCTCTCTTGTTGGAGGAGATTCTTTATAGCTGTATTTTTCTTTGCTGAGTTTCTTGCCTTTTTATAATTAGAAAACAAAGAGGTGGTATACAGATGGGGAACAAGTTAAGAAACATTTAAATCAATTCATAGGGGAGAGAAAAAATAGATTATTAGGGAACATAGGGATGTTATAGGTTAACTAAAATTATACTAATTGAAAATTACTAGAGGAAGACCTGTAATTCTTAATAGAAATTCAAGGAAGTGTGGGGATTTATTTAAACATTATATGGATTTCCTCATGAAGAAGCAACCTCCACTAATGTATAATGGCATTTGATATACTCCTGAGAGATCTGTTTGAGACAGAGACAGAGGGTAATTGACTTACCCAGGATCATATGGCAGGTGTGAGAGACAGGATTGGAACCCAGATTTTTTTGGCTCTGAAGTCACTCATTTATTCACTGTGCTTTAGCTACCTCTCATGTAAATATAAAGACTTAGCAAACCTTTGGTTATCTGAAGTTGGCTTCTTATTGATAGGAGTGGAAATTCTCTTCTTAGAATTTTTTATCCCTTCATAAAAATGATTTTCAAATCCTAAAGTTCTATATTTTTTATTATAGCTTTTTATTTACAAGTTATATGCATGGGTTATTTTTCAGCATTGACAATTGCAAAACCTTTTGTTCCAATTTTTCCCCTTCTTCCCCCCCCACTCCCTCCCCCATATGGCTGGTAGACCAGAACATGTTAAATATGTTAAAGTATATGTTAAATATAACATATGTATACATATTCATATAGTTATTTTGTTGCAAAGAAGAATTGGACTTTGAAATAGTGTACAATTAACCTGTGAAGGAAATCAGAAATGCAGGCAGACAAAAATAGAGGGATTGGGAATTCTATGTAGTGATTCACACTCATTTCCCAGAGTTCTTTCAGTGGGTGTAGCTGGTTCTATTCATTACTGAATAAATGAAACTGATTTGGTTCATCTCATTGTTGAAGAGAGCCACATCCATCAGAATTGATCTTCATATAGTATTGTTGTTGAAGTAAATAATGATCTCCTGATTCTGCTCATTTCACTCAGCATCAGTTCATATAAGTCTCTCCAAGCCTCTCTGTATTTATCCTGCTGGTCATTTCTTACCGAACAATAATATTCCATAACATTCATATACCACAGTTTATTCAGCCATTCTCCAATTGATGGGCATCCATTCAGTTTCCAGTTTCTAGTCACTACAAAGAGGGCTGCCACAAACATTCTTGCATATACAAGTCCCTTTCCCTTCTCTTAAAGTTCTATATTAATACAATCTATTATCATTGTGCACTCATTGTGTTGTAGAGTCATTCTGGTATTTAAAAAATCTTACTTTCTTGGACTATTTCCCCATTTTAGAAAGAATATTAGAATTTCATTATCTGGTGCTTTCAAAGATAATCATCAATTTATCTCAGAATCACAAGCTTTCCAACCACAAAACAATTTTATTTATACCATAAAGAATAGAGAAAAGATTCACGTCTGAGCCTAGCTTAATCTACCTCCTTCGCCTTTTGTAGTCACTCTGTCCTGCATTGCTATTTCATGGCAGCTAGGTTGGTAGAACAGAACCCGGAAGAACCAAGTTCAAATAGAGATTAAGATTAAATAGGTAGATCATCGACACTTTCTAGTTACGTAATCCTGGTCAAGTCATTTAACCTCTGTCTGCTTCAGTTTTCTCAACTGTAAAATGGGGATAATAATAACATCCATTTCTCAGGATTATGATGATTGAAAGAGAAAAATATTTGTAAAACACTCTAAGTATCTGCACGCATAGTATGTACTTACTACATTTTTTCCCTTCCCTAATGACTGAGGTCCCAAGATGGCAGAAATTCTGTTTGCTCCTTCACCACAAAAAGAACTGCTATAAATATTGTTGTATACATAGGCCTTTTTCCTCTTTTTTAAAAATCTCTTTCAGGTACAGACCTAGTGATAATGTTGCTGGATTAAAAAGTATGCAGAGTTTAATAGATTTTGGGGATGTAGTTCCAAATTGCATTTCAGAATGGTCAACTCTTCTCTGAAGGTTCCTTTGTGTTGTATTATTCTTTCACCAGATTTCTCCTCTCTCTACCTTCCTCTCCAAAACCTCTCTAGATTGGTGTGATCCATCCTCCCTGTAACTCAACTTCTATGTTTTCTAGAGTTCAAGTTTCTCTCAGTTAGTGTTGCTTTTTGCTTCTCTTTAGGGAACTCTCTTTCAAGTAACTGGCTTGTGGAGAAAGTCTTACAGAATTATAGCTCTTTAAATCTCCAAGCCAGATTGTCTTTGACCTTTTGAAAATTAAAAAACAAACAAACACCCAGGTCATATAGCCCCCAAATTCTTAAATTGTAGTCACCATTCCATATAGTGTCATGCAACTGAATGTAGTGATTGCAAACAATTTGGCAACAGTAAAAAGCATTAAATATTCTGCCAAGGTTTAATTCTTTATGTAAAAATAAACAAGCATATCCATCATAGTATGCGAATTTGATTTCATCTTTAATAAATGGTAAAATTACATATACCATAGAATTGTTTTAAAATAAATTTCTTTATGATTTTTTATCAACAAATATTTGGTTTGTATACTTATTTATATATCTATATACCTGGGCTCCAGGGCCTTGGCTGTACATACTATGTCAGCTAGCTGCCCCTGCATTTTTATTTTTTAAAAAATAGAATTAAATGTTTTATAGTTGTTTCAAACAAATTCTTGTGTTAATCATGTCCAAAAATAAAGACATAGAAAGAAAAGAAAATGTACATATGAATCCATCAGCTTTCTAGCTTGACTTGGATAACATTTCTTTATTAGTTCTTTGGAGTTGTGGTTGATCATTATGTTGATGAGAATCACTGAGTCTTTCAATTTGCATTATCTTTGATATATTGTAGTTATTGTATAAATTGTGCTCCTGGCTCAAAATATTCACTTTCTAAAAGTATTCACTTCCTCTTTACTTTAGTGTTCCATTAGTATTGCATTAGTATTCCAATAGTATTCCAACATATTCAGCCATTTTTCCAATTGATGTGTATCCCTTCCATTTCCACTTCTTTGGTGTCACAAAACGAGATGCTATAAATATTTTTGTGCATACAGGTCCCTTTCCTTTTTCTTTGATCTCTTTGGAATATAGACCTAGTAATGGTATTTCTGGGTCAAAGGCTGTGCACAATTTAATAGCTTTAAAAAAAAATAGCATAGTTCCAAACTTCTTTCTAGAATAGTTGAATGAGTTCACAATCCACTAATGTGTACTGCATATTTCCATTAAGCTGAAACAAATTACCTTATTTTACATAAATATAGCTTCAAATAGTGCAAATACATTTGACCACTCAAGGAGGAATTCATTACTCTTACTAATTGGGACCTAGCTGCTGCATAACATCTGCTCCTGAATTTCTGGATTTGGATAACTAAGTTTTTTCCATATGTCTTTTGTCTGTTGCTTCCTTTGGGGAAGTTGGGTTAGGATATGTAAAAATATTGAACACTCTTCAAAGCAGCTCCCATACTAGCAGCATATGGATTGGGAGAAGCACAACTCTGAACCAAGAACTCTATGTAATATTAACAGCAACAACAATAATAATTAGTATTACTATGACCTTTATTTAGCTCACCTCTGGCTTAGATACACACTAATGATTATCAAGATAGAAGCTGATTAAAATCTATAATTTTCCTCATTTTTAGTACAGAAATACAAAGCTCAGGATAGATAACACCCTGAATAACACAGTTTCAAAAGATCTATACAGAATATTGTGGTGATTTCATCTAATAAAATGAAATTCAAAAATATAAAGTCTTATACTTAGATTCAAAAAGCAACTTTAAAAACACAAGATAGGAGAAATGTGATTAGACACAATTTGTAGGTGTTTTAGGAGATTTTAAGCTCAATGTCAGTCAGAAGCATGATGTAGTAGGCACAAAATTTATGGAATCTTAGATGACATTGACAGAGACATAATTTCTAGACACAAGGGAAGTCATTGTCCATTTGTTTTTGTTTTCTTCTGTGCTCACATTGTATTGAAAATACACTATTCTGTAGTGGTCACTACCAGTTAAAAGGGATTTTGAATATCTGAAAAGTATTCAGAGTAGGACAGTCAGGATGACCTTTGCTATATGAATATAGTTCAAAAGTAGAGAAGTCTCCCAGAGACCATAATTTCAATGTTATATATTCTTCCAATATTTCAAAGACTTCTATGTGTAACCCAGATTAGATTTATTCTGTTTAGATCCAGAGAACAGATCTAGCAGCAATGTATAGGAATTATAATGTAGCAAATTTGGACTTGATTTCAAGGAACATTTCTTAAAAATTAGCTATGTCCAAAAATAAAATAGGTTCAGAAGATAATCCCCCCCCCAATTCTTCAAGCAGAAGCTGGATGACTACTTAATAGTATATAAATTGAAAAGTGAACACTGAGATCTCTTCCAAGTCTAAAAATTTTGTGATTCTGTGAAGTCATCCCAAATTTTACTGTACTCTCAAACTAAATAATCAGATTAAGATTGAAATCTTGGCTAAAAGAACAAGGTTGTTTTAGAACAGTTCCAACAATGATTTGACTTGACCAGGGACATATTGGTAGAACACAGTAAAGTTAGAATTATAATTCAAGTACAATAATCCCAGAGAACTCACTTTTTTCCCCCTTCTTTTTCTTCCATGTCTCTTCTTTGGGGTATAATTTGTCATCTTGTCTAGGATTCTGCAATAAGTCCTTCCACATAATTCAAATGGATACATGTGTTAGCATGAGAGACTACATTCTATTTCTGGGGGCTGGTTAGGTGTAGGGGGGCAGGGTTGATTTAATAATTAGTGTCTCACAAAGAAATAAAAATATTCATTTAATGAAGGGATTGGATAGAATTATGTGTAAAATAGGTCCCTTAAGTTTCTAACATTCTATTAGAAAGCTTCTTGAGGACAGGGACTGTCTTCCTGTATCCCCATTGCTTAGCACACTGTCAGGCACTTGGTGTCTATTAAAAAAAAGCCTTTTAATTTTTTGGTTTTAGAACACTTGGGCTTCAATCCAATACAACATGAGCACTGTGCGCCACCTTGTGACTACTATAAATATTCTCCCAAGACCATTGGCATCCTTAAATCTAAGGAAGAAGGACTTGTGTAGCAGCAGCAAGGCAACAAGTGCATATATAGTGTTCCTTTCACTAAAAGTCATTGTATAACATCTTTATTCTGTGTCAAGAAGGACATGTTTGTTGAATAATCTGTATTCAACTTCTGTTTATATTGTCTCCAGGTGATTGATGTACCCCTTTCAGTATTAAAAGTATTTGTGAAACCAGAGATGGGTACAATCTGAATGTAATTAGAGAGAAATCATCATGATGAAAGCAACGATTTCTTGAAGTTTCATCATTTTATTCAGGACCATAGATTTAGAATTAAAAAAGACTTTAGAGATAATTTAGCCCATGAGTCTAATTTTACAGATGAAGAAACTGAAGACCAGGGATAATCCATGACTTGATTTGACCAATGCGATATAGGTAGCAAGCAGCAAAGTTGGTATTGTCACTCCAAAAGCCCCATGCAACTCTCACTCCAAAGCTTTTTTCATTTGTCTTTTTCTTCAGTGTCTCTTCACTGGCTTATAATTTGTCATCTTGTCCAAAATTCTGTGATAAGTCCTTGCACATAAATCAAAGATCTATACCGCACTACTGTGCCCAGTGCTACAAGTCGACAAGCACACAGATTGACATAGGATTTCATTTTTCCCACCATTGTATTTTCAGCACTGAAGTCATCCCTAGTGAGTCATCTTTCTATCTGTAGTTACACAGGTTGAGAGAACAAATAGCACACTTATACTTAGTCAAATTACCTAACATCTTAAAAAGAAAAAATCAACAACTACAGTGGGATTTAGTTTTGCAGTCATCAGTGACCTTTCAGCAGATCCCAGGGGAAGGACAGAGAGATTGGTGCAATGGAAAGAATGTTAGACTTGGCATTGAGTCCTGTCTATTTGAGTATATATTCCTTCAATTGGCTTATAAATTCATGAAAGGAAAGACTTGGTTTTCATTTCAATTTTTTTAACCACCAAGTCAACAAATACTTATTCAGCCACAACTCTGTTGTGCTAAGTGTTGGGGATACAAAGAAAGGCAAAAATACAGTTAGGAAGCATAGGAAGAGAAGGACATGGGTCTTTTTCATAGCCCTTGATTTTTTCTTTTTCTTTCCCTCTAAGGTTATTTTTAAAAAGTTCTTTGGCATGTTAGGGCTGCCTCTTATTAATTTTTTAAACCTAAACATTCTTACTTATATCCTGAAATTTTATGATTTTAACAGAAGAGACAACAGAAATTATCTAATACAATCATTCTATCTTTTCATGGTCTCATATATCTATCTTTTCATGGTCTCATATATACTATACAGTCTCAGCAAAGAGTTGATGATTTAAATAGGTTCAGGTAGATAGATACATAGACACAGATGAACAGATATGTGGACAGTTAAATATCTAGTGACAAAGGGAGAGGGAGAGAGAGACAGAGAGAGACACAGACATAGAGAGACAGAGACAGAGAGAAACAGAGAGACAGAGAGAGAATGAGAAAGGGAAAGAGGGAGGGAGAAAGGGACAGGGAGAGAGAGGGAGAGGGAGAGGGAAAAGGAAAGGGAGAGGGGAAGAAGGGAAGGAGAATGGGGAGGGGAGGAAGAGAGGAAAAGGAAGAGAGAGGAGAGGGAAGGAGGGACAGAGAGAGACAAAGAGACAGAGACAAGGAGAGATAGAGAGAAACAGAGAGAGACAGAAACACACACATAGACAGTGACAGAGACAAAGAAAGAGATACACACACACAGAAATAGAGAGAGAGAGAGACAGAGAGAAACAAAGAGACAGAGAGACAGACAGACAGACAGAGACAGAAACAGAGACAGAGAGACAGAGGAAGAGTAGCATTGAGTATTTATTATGTGCCAGGCACTAGGGCAAATGCTGAGAATACAATATAATCTCCTCTCCCTCAAGACAATTCCTATCTTCAAGGAAGCTTATTTAGTGTGTGTGTGTGTGTGTGTGTGTGTGTGTGTGTGTGTGTGTGTATAAACTTTGTATTAAAGGAAAATGAAAAGGAAGGGAGAAGATACCTGCAATGGTAAGGTGGCTGACAAGAAGGTGAAAAAGTTGAAAAAAGGAGGAGTGGAGTTAGGAGCGATGTGAACGTGGCTGAGACCCTTAATCAAATTCATCAACCAAAAGAGATCTGAAGGATCAGCTTTCATAACAGGGAAAAGATAATAAGGGGTAGAATATGGGCATCTTTAATCAGAATAACAATTTTTTTTGTTCTAGAATCGGAATGATTCTGCTGGAAATTCATCATTCATTCATCCATCAATTTAATGGCTCCCCAAAGAGAGACAAGGAAAGCTCTGTGGTGTCTACATTAGATACTAATGATTAAATTCCATTTCCATTTCAAGTCACTTAGTGACTTAACAAAGCCAGTTAGTAAAACTGTCATTATCAAAACACAGACTCCCATGGGCAAACATTAGATTTAAGAAGGAAAAGGTCTCCATTTGTGGGCACTCTGTGGTACAATAGAAAGAGTTCTGTCTCTGGAGACAGAGGATCTGGGTTTGGAGGCACTTCATCCTTTGGGTCTCAGTTTTTCTATTGCAAAATGAAAGGACTTCTAAAGATCCCTTCTAGCTTTAATTTTCTGATCTCACTATCATAATTATAGAACCCAATCTCATCCATCCTTGAATCTTTCCCCCTTCTTATCTGAGAGAGAGGGTTGGGATTTGGATTTGTCATTAGTTGTTCAAATTTGAGCAACTTAATTTAACTCTTTGGTCCTCAATTATTTCATCTAAAACATGGGAGAGGGAGAGCAAATGATGGCTAAAATCCCTCCTAGGTGAATAGGACTGACTCAACTTCTCTCCCAAGTGAACCTGACATTTGACCTTATCTTACTCTTGTTTAAGGTTGGCTGCCCTTCTGCCCTGTCCATCTTTTAGCTTCCCTTATATTCCCTTCCTTTCCCTTTCCCCAAGTTTTCTATTTTCTTCTTTAGGCACATCTTTGCCCATTTGACTGGCAGGTAATTTGTGGAGCATGTGGCAGAATTGGGCTGTTGTCAAAAGAGACTTCCAAATAGTCACATGGAAAATCAGAACCACCAAATGATGGCCCAGAATAAACTCTTTCTAAAGAGGTGAGCATTGCTGGGATCAATCCCGGTTTTGTTTTGGTTTTAATTTATAAACATGGAGATCACATACTTTAGTGGGGAAAAAATCATGGGCTGGAATTCAGGAGACCTAAGGTTTAGTTCTAGTTTTATCTTCTTATTCGCTGTGGGACTTTGAACAAACCTCCATCTCTCAGGATCTCACTTTCTTTATCTTTAAATTGAAGAGAATAGAGTAGGTGATTTTTTTAAGGGTCCTTCTACTTCTAGGGAGACCAGCTAGTAGGCTGTGTATGTGTCATGCACTGAGCAAGCACCTAACCTAACAGAGTATTTGTTATAGTCATATTTGTATCACAATTCACCATTACAAAGTATTTTACATGTATCATCTCCTTCTTTCTTTACCTGAATCATTTCACCACAGCCTTGTGAGAGAGGTAGTGTTTGTCCCCATTTTACAGATGGAGTAACTGAACCTCAAACAATTAAATGTTTATTTGCCCAAAGTCACACTCAATCCCTGGTCTTCTGGCTCTTTCTGACCAGTGCTCCTTCCATGTGGCCCCTCTAGTGTGTGTCTATAGAAACATAGTAGTTTAGGCGTATCTACCCACAAAACATGTCTCCCCTTGTTTGCCACAAATTATTCCTGTACCTGTCTACACCTTCCTTTCTATGACTGCATTCTGCACTATGGTCCAGTGATTTTAAAGATTATTAAGTGCTTTTTGTTGTTGTCATTTATTTATTTTTTGCAAAAGTCATCTCAGGTTATACACTTCAGTTTTAGACCTGGTGAATTTTCCCTTGAAATAAGAAAAAATTACTGCTAAGCAAAACCGATCACCATAGTCTCACAGGGCTTGCAATATTACACATCCATCCTCCTCTTTTTCTCCAAGCAAAAAAAGGGAAATACTTTCCTTTATCTCCGTTCCAGGATGCAAGATTTTTTTTCTTTTTTTTTATTATAATGTTTTATTTACACATTATATGCATGGGTAATTTTACAGCATTAACAACTGCCAAACCTTTTGTTCCAATTTTTCCCCTCCTTCCCCTCACCCCCTCCCCCAGATGGCAGGTTGACTAATACATGTCAAATATGTTAAAGTTTAAGTTAAATACAATAGAAGTTATTTTGCTGTACAAAAAGAATCGGATTTAGAAATAGTGTACTATTAGCCTGTGAAGGAAGTCAAAAAGATGCAAGATATTTTGAAAACAAAAAATAAAGCATCTTGATTCTAGCCCGCTTCTCAGACAAAGACGGACAGCTCACTCCCGAGCCGGGAGAAGGTTTTTGGAAGCCTTCCCACCAAAAGGAGACCTTGATTTCACCTAAGCGATTCATTTGAAGCGGGAGGCTTTTGGAAGTGCTTCACAGGGGTAAGCGCCCTTCAGTTCCTAGGGAGAGGACTGTGCACTCGTCTGCATGTACGGGCGGATGGAGTCTGCGGGACGGAGCCCGGCTCTCTCCACAAGGTGTCAGTCCAAAGCTGCAGATCGATAGCGGAGGCCGGTCCCCGCTGGGGGTTCGGGCTGCTCCCGGGCAGAAATATGCAGCTGGGGAATGCTAATCCTCGGGTTTCCAAATCCCAGGGAGAGTAGGCAGGCCAGGGATTAACTCTTGCCAGCGCTGGGCTCCCGCAGCTTCCTCCAGCACCGAGGGAAAGGGCCAGGGGTAATGAAGCAGGGCTCCTGACTGTGGGAAACCAGGAGCTAATGGATTGTAGCGGGGAAGGGGACGTGAATGCAAAGCCAGGAAGCCGCCCCTGCCTTCAGGGAACAGTGCTGGAGCCCAGGTTTTTTTTTTTTTTTTTCCCTTTCTTCCCCTTTTCATTGAAGAAAGGGGGGTAGGGTCTGTGGCTGGGGAGAAGCTGACTTTATTTCCTTATTCTTTTTGCTACTATTTTTCTTAGGTTCTGGCTAGGAAGTCTGGGGCAAACATCCTAGGGCCCTCAGGGAAGGAAAGTTAAAATGACATCTCACCCAGAGGACACAGGTCCAAGCACTACCATTGACAAATACCCTTGTAAATCTGGGAAGATGACCTCTCTGGGCATCACAATTATAAACTGGAAGGGTTATAATAGATCAGGATTTCTTAAACTTTTCCCCACTCTTACCCCTTTCTACCCGAGAAATTTTTATGTGACCCCAGGTATATAGATATATAAAACAGGTATGTAAATCAAACATTTTGTCTTTAACAGTGCTTTACATATTTAATCCTTCAAGATACAAGAGCATATTTCCCTTGCGTGGTAAAAAACAAACAAACAAAACAAAAACAAAACAAAACAAAAAACCCCCAAGTTTCTCTCCTTCCCCCTAAGATTTGAAATAATGGGTTCATAGGATCATCAATTTATTACCCAGAGAGATCTCAGAGATCATCTATTACCCCGTTTCTTAAACTGTGAATCGTAACTGCATATAAGGTCTCATAACTGAATGTGGGGGGGTCACAAAATTATGATTTATGATCAGTAAATGTTTGATTGAATGAGACTAAAATAATACTTGCGTTACTTACCTCTTTGGATTAACCTAAAGCAAGATCATGTGGTTTATAACTAGAAAGCATTTTTAAAAATGTAAAGTAGTATTATTTTTAAAGGTTCCCAGGGAAGGGAAAATTCATATTTTCTTTCTGTCTTTCATTTTAAGTTTATTACATTGTGCTAGGAACTTAAGAGACATTAGTGAGAGAAAACTATTTAGAACCATATACATATGGATGTACTTTAGAGATTAAATTTTAACTTCCCATTTAAGAGATGGAGAAAATGAGACACATGTAGTAAATGCCTTAGGTTATACAGCTAGTTATGGAAGAGTTGGAACTAGAAAACAGGTGTGCTAACTTCCAGTCTAGCAGTATATCTATGGGATTGCACTGCATGCTAGCTTCATTTCTCAATTTTAGCTTTCTTCTGTTTTAATTCTAAGATTCCAAATTATATTAGAATAATCAATATAAATCAAATAATTAAATTCATTGAAATAATAATTAAAATATTAATATAAATAGAATGATAAAATTATTAGAATTAGAATAATAAATCCTAATCTAAAAACAACATTCTTATCCATACTTTAATATGATAGTTGTCATCCTTAACATGGTATAAAATGGATCAGTTACTGGAGTTTCAAATTCTTATCTCAGACACATAAGGCTGGGTAAGTCTTCTCAACCCCCTTGGACCTCAGTTTCTTCAAATGAGGGGGCTGGACCTCATTTTTGCTATTCTTTCAAGATTAAAATTTACAAGGATACTGTGTAAAATCTGAATCGCCTACCTAGTTCTCGAGACACTTAATAATCTGGCCCCATCCACTTTATTTACTCATGTTGGTCTGTCTCCTGTGCTCAATCTAGTGCTATTCTGCCATAACTTGTAATGATTAGCTATATCTTGCCGTGTTTCAAGACCATATCAAATTAAACTTCCTCTGTGATGCCTTTCCTAATGACTAGTCCTGATTGAATGCAATTTTGTGTTCATTATTTAAATGCAAAATGGAAAAAAGGCAACAATTGGGTTAAAGTGCTAATTCTAGCTCATACTGGCTGTGTGACTATGGGTAGTCTACTTAAGCTTTCAAGTACCTTTAAAAATTATGATATAGAGGAGTTATCATCTGTACAGATGGAAGGTGTTACCATCCTGGACATTCTCACAAATCTAGACCAAAAAATACACAGTAATGTCTGTGGTCTGTGTGTGTGTACAATTTATTATTTTTATGAGTATATTATGCTTTCCTGAGTAGACTGTGAGCTCCTTGTGGCCAAGAACTGTATCTACTGCCTTCCTCACAGTATGAAGCATGATATTGAACATATGATCAAGTACTCAATAAATGAATACTGATGAATTGCTTCCAAAAAGAAAGAGTTTTTTTTTAAAGAGAATTTATATTTACTAAGTATTTTTTGTTGTTGTTGTTGTTGTTGCTGAGGCAATTGGGGTTAAGTGACTTGTCCACAGTTAGGAAGTATTACATGTCTGAGATCAGATTTGAACTCAGGTCCTCCTGACTTCAGGGCTAGTATGCTATCCACTGCACCACCTAACTGTCTTGAAAAAGATATATTTTCCTGAGCTCTCTTTTGTTTTGATCTATCTGTGACTACTTTCTACTATTAAAACAAATCATAGAAAATATAGCCTTTCTGAATGTTCAAATGTTTTTGAAGGATCACTGGGGAATCAAAAAAAAAAAAAAGAGGACTAGTCTTGAGACCCAGGAGATGCAGGTTCTAATGTTCTGTGTCTACTTGGCTGTATAACTTTGGGAAAATCACTTTTTTTTCTTTCTGGGTTTCATTTTCCTCATCTATAAAAAGAGAGGGTTAGATTAGACTATGTGTAAGACACCTTCCAATTCTAACAATCTATGATCAAGTAAGTTAACTAGTGATAGACATGAATGGGACATCATCTTGCCTCCCAAATTCTCATGTCTAATTTTGTGAAGACTCAGAATTGGACTTTGTATGTTTTGCCCAAAGTTAGTGAGTTTGTGAAAAACTAAGAAGGGTCTTACAAGTAAAATTGTGTAGCTCTTTATTTTCTATTTATGTCAATCCAAAAAAGACATTCTTTCCCCCTCCATGAGTAAGATATTGGCCATAATGTTTATTAATAGGATCACCAACATACACTGATAAAGTTTCCCATGATCATCTATCAATTAATATATTTATATATCCAGAAAAGTAAATGCATTAAAAAACAGGTCCATCGCTGAACAGAGACCCAGAAAGTCTTTATGGATTTGGAAGCTATTACATTGGACCCGGGTTTTTATTCACTAGGGACATGGTAAAAGGTGACTTTTATCTGATAATCATCAGATAAGATACTAACTTTCATGTGTATACATATATAATAGTTCATCTTCTTTCATCTTTTTGATTCTATAAGTCTAATCATACAATCATAGAAAGTTAAAGCTAGGTCCAGAGATAATTTAATATTTCATTTTACAGATGAAGAAACAGTGGAAGGGAAATAATTGTTAAGGTCATGCAATTAGTAGCAGAATAGAGAACCTGGATCTCCCTGAATTTAGTTCAATATTCATTGTAAACATATCCCGGTGAATGATCTGACTCTAGACAATAGACCTCTTGATTAATTCTACTCATTTCAATTTAAATAAAAATATTTTTAAAAATCCATCACGATGGGGATATAAAACAAAAGAAAAAAATAGCCTCTCTCCTAAGGGATCCTGCATTCTACTGTAGGAATATATGATGAGAACAAATAAGGAAATTTAAGCTGTTGCTCAAGAAAGCAAGTCTAAGGGGAAAAGCTTCTCCTGGGAGTTGTGGACTGAGGTAAGGAAATTGGGGCTTCTATAATGTAGAGGGCTGTGCCAGGTTGGAAAGGAGGAAAGGTTGTGTCCAAACAGGATGGGTAAATCTGTTCCAAGATATGACTCAGGAGATAAAATGCTGATTTCAAGAAATAGCTATGAAACCAGTTTGCAGGCTGAAGGCAGATTATTGAGGGCTTTAAATATTAGGCAGAGGACATTGCATCTTTTTTTTTTTCTGAAACAATTGGTCTTAAGTGACTTGCCCCGGGTCACATAGCCAGAAATAATTAAATGTCTAAGTCAGATTTGAATTGAGGTCCTCCTGACTTCAAGGCTGGCACTCTACACACTGCTTGGCCCTGGACATTGCACCTTAATGTAGAAGCACTAGAGAGCCACTGAAGTTTATAGCAGAGTAGTGTTGTGTTCAGAACCCTGCCTTTAGAAGATGAGTCTGTTTCCAAAGGCTTGTAGTTTCTCCTTGAAAGCCATCCAGTGCACCCTGTCTATACCCCAGTGCTTTTCCTTGCTAAGATTTCACCAATCTCTAGCCTCTGCTTCAATTTTCAAGGTACTGAACTTCTGATCATATTAGTCCCTGAGCCTTCTTGGTTCCATGGTTCAGAGATTTGTTGCAGTTGGTCAACAAACATTTATTAAGCACTTACTGTGTGCCAGGTACTATGCTAAGTGCTGGGAGTCAAAAAAAGAGGGAAAAAATCCTTCCTGTTCTCAAGGAGTGATAATGAATTGTATTCTGCTTTCCATTTTATCTAATTGCTATCCTTTTTCCTTTCTTATTGTTATTGTATCCTGATGATTGCTTATAATAAATATATTATATATGTCTCTATATATCCATCCTACCTATCTATTCATTTATCTATCTATCTACCTATTTTTCTTTATGATCTGTCCATCTATCTGTTTTCTTTTTATCTGTATTGCTCAAGCCCAAATCACTCTAGTTCTCATCGACTTACCAACAAGAGGTCCCAGGACAAGCCTCACTTGGTCATTTTTTGGGGCCTGATTGGCTCAAAGTGAAGGTAAATAGCAATTGTTTCTGTTTTGGCCAGAAACCCTGAAGGCTTTTCTCTCCCAGATTGATTTTTTGGGAGGCCATTTTCTGCCTCATTTCTTACCTGGCCTTAATCACTGATTGATTTAGTGTTTTCCTCAATCAGACCTCAGCCTGTTAAAGACCTTAGCCTAAAAAAGTCCAAAGTTTCCCACTGCATCCAGGGCCATCTCCGGTTGTCCTGATCTATAATTTACCACTGGAGTCAGATAACTCTGGCGGATAAAGTGAGACTGGTTACTTTGCACAGCTTCCCTCACCTAACTCTAACTCACTTGCATGTCAGGGCATTATCTACTCAATGTCATGGTCCAGTTTGAGAACGATGGACAAGCAACAACAATTTGTATTTTGGTGATTGCTTATAGTAACCAGCTGCTTCTGTCCTCTCTCCAACCTCCCCTCCATTAGAAAATCTCTGACCTCTCTACCTTCTTTTGTCATTAATATTATATTATTAGAGTTTTATCCAATTGATTTAAGGCAGTGATCCTGGAAAACTTGTAAATCTTCTTCCTGGAATGTGTGTGTGTGTGTGTGTGTGTGTGTGTGTGTGTGTGTGTGTGCGATCCTTTAAGCTATCATTTGTATTTTAATATAAGGAAGCTTCTAGTTCTTGCCTACAAATAATATTTGGTGAATGGAGAAAAGGAAGATGAGACCATGAGAATACTAGGTATCTAAAGAAAATGAGGAGGGTGGGTGGTCTTGGCTGGAAGAGAAATTTTGCTTATTCTACAGTATTACCTAAGGCCTAAGGTCTGGTGGCCACCCTAGCAAACATACAATGTGGGTTGCAGTAATGAGGAATACCTGCATTGTATACAGGTGGAATATGATCTGGTCCTTTAAGAATGAGTAAGGCAATGAGGGATGGTTATGTTCCAGGTTTGACAATGGCGCAGAGCATGTCAGGAATAGTGACAAGGTCAATCTGACTTGATCAGACAGTTTATTTTGAGGGGAAAGTTGATCAAAATAACTGAAAGTAGGTTGAGAGAAATCATGAAGCATTAAGCAAAAGTTAAAAATTCTGAACACTTCTTAGAAGTGGTCTTACTTGAAGAACATTATATATACTATGAACAACACTTTTTAGTTCTATAGTTCTCCTCTAAGCTTTTCTTTCCTTTGTTCAAACTTCCATCTGAAACATTGTCTAGACAGCCTATGCACTATGACTTTCCTAAGATTAATATCCTTTGAGATAAGAGAATTAACTCACCTTGGCCATGGATTTCTACCTGACTAAATGCTCATTCTTTCTCTCCTAAATCCAAGCAGCATTTGAGGCTTTGGAGAAAAGAAAGAAAGGTACTGAGCTGGGGGGGGGGGGGGGGGGAGAAAGAGGGAAAGTGAAGATGGCACAATGCAAAGAACATCGATTTTGCATCAAAGACTTTGGTTTTAAATCTCAGCTCTATTTACTACCTGTGTGATGCTGGAACTCTCTGGACTTCAATTTTCTTATTTGTAAAATGAAAGGACTTGAAAAAATGATTTCCAAGCTTACTTCCAATTCTTAGTCTTATAATTCTATAAAATGCTCTGATCCATGAAGAGGAAAGTTAGAAGACACAGTGGATCAGGAAGTAAGGAGTGTGCTGTGTCTGCTCAGGCAAGAAGAGAAGAACAGATGTTACTAAGACAAGGACCACAGCTCATTTTGACAGAGGAGGATGCTCAGGTAAGGGGACTTGCTTGCCCAGGTTGGAAGAGATAGGACAAAGATCTGAACCTAGGTCCTCTGATGACAAAACCATTTCCCCAATATACACTTTTATCAATTGACAATCAGACATTCTCTTGCAATTACTCTCCCTTCAGAAGAAGAAAGAAACTAACCGGTTTTTTTTCTTTCAGATCTGCAAATACCAATCTTTTAAGATGAGTACCTTTAAGGAGTTGTTTCCCTGGCTTAAAAAAAACACAATCTGTTTATAATCTGATTTCATCTGGAGCCTGTATCCCTTAGATGTTCTCTCAGAGTGAGTCAAAGTTATCCATCATAAGTATATACACTGAAACTTGAAGTCTATAAATAAGTAAAGATCTTTACTAAAAAATGATTCACATTAAAAAAAACCTGAGGAGATAGCAAAAAGCCAAGAGGCTTTCTTATAAGTGAATTCAGAACCTGCCAGAACTGGATGGCTCATAACTCAGGATTAACTAGAAATCTCTTTTTCTATTAGTTTGTTTCAACACTTATTGTTGGAAAATTTTCCAGTGTGTTCAATTTCTTGCATAAGTAATAACAATCTCTCTCATTTATATGATGCTCTGAGGTTCACAAAACACTTGCCTTCCCCTGATTCACTGAGATAGAGAGTAAAAGTAGAATTCTCCTCCTTTGAAAATTGAGGAATCAGAGACACAGAAAGGAAACTTATCTTCCAGGCTATTGGAAGTGTCAAATGTCACTTATCAGGCAGGATTCAAACCGGTCTCTTCTGAATCCCAATCCGGCGCCTTTTCTACGATTCTCCATTGCTATGTATTTTGGGACATTCCCTGCCGGAGGATGAGAGGAATGAGCAAAATCCTAATTGAAACCGAGGAGGAGGAGGAGGACCCCTCCCTTCCTCCACTCTTCCCCTCGGTGGAAGGGAACAGCAGAGCCCAGCTGGAGCCGTGCATGTGTGACAAACACGTGTAAACGAAACCTGGTTATTAAACGTGGCCCTCATGGGCTTGGTGAGGAGGGTTAGTCACACTGAGATTAAAGAGCGGTCTGTGGCCTTGAAAGGTATTCCCAGGGATGCATTCCATATCCCAATGATGGATTGGTTAGTAATGGCACCGGCTCACTGGGGAGTTTCCGTTGCTTTCTTCATTGTTGAAATTAAAATCAAACTCACATTACTCGGTTTCGATTTCCCACTTGGAAAGGATAAAGTGAAAACGTTGCATTTCCAAGAAGCCTTCAACCCAGAAAGCTGCTCAAATGTCTTCTGCTGGCCCTGTATCGAAAACACATGGTGACTGCTTGCTCGGCCATCGGCGGCAGCTTGTGCTTGCTGACTAATGGAACACCTTGGGTGCACATGCAGCGGCCGGGAAGGGCCGGGAGAGAAAGTCTGGGCAGTCACCCCGCAGGGCGGCCCCAGATCCATCGCAGGTCACCGAGAGGAAAGTTTCAGCTGCTGTCGGGTGGATCGGAGCGCTCGGTCTCCAACAAGGGAGCCCCGGGGAGGGGGCGCCGGTGACCCCTGCTGCCTCTGACAGGCCACCTTTTGTGTCTGTGTGCCTTGGTTTTGGCCCCTGGCATTGGACTTTGAATGCTCCTGCTTTCTGTTTTCATCATATTAATATCATGTTTTCCTCTGCTGGCTTCCTTCATGGCTGCATGTCTTCATTTTACAACAAGTTATTAATCATTTACTACATTCAGGATACTATATATAATATACATAAATATAAAAGAACATATGTAAATATAAATATATATAAATATAAACATAAATACAAATAAATATATATGAATATAAATACACACACATAAATATAAATATATATTATATATAATACTAGGCATTAGGTGGCAGTGGGGAAGAAAAGGAGCCAATATACACATTAAATAAAACAAAGTCCATGTTGTCAAGAGACTGATAAATAGAGAAGGAAGAATTGTGAAGAAGAGAAAAGGTATCCTCTCCTGTTTCAATTAGGATTTTGTTCATTCCTCTCCTTTGGCATGGAGTGTCTCAAGTGCCAATGAAAATGAAGAATCATAGAAAAGGCACTGGATTTGGATTCAGAAGACCAGGATTTGAGGAGGATTTAAGAGAGAGAATTTAAAACATAATCACCTTAGGAGATGATCTACATGTGGATGAAAACAATATACATTTCAATATGAAAAATACACAAAATGCTGCCAGAATGTAAGCTCCCTGAAGGCCAGATGAAGGCATCTTTGCTTTGGTATCCCCAGTACTCAGCCCTATGCTTAGAATGTTGTATGAACTTCATCAGAAGGTTGTTGAATTGAAATCAGTTCCAGGTGGTGGGATGGGAGTCAGCTTCATGAAAGCAGTGCCTTTGACCTGGCCATGAAGGAATGTTAAGTTGTTAAATGCAGAAACTGGGAGAGAATCATGTCAGGCTAAAGGGACAAGGAGCAAAAGCTTGCATGAGAAAGCCTTGGACACGTTTGGAGAATGGCAAATTGTCCTGTTTGGTGCTGTGCAGAGCAGATTGAGGGGGTGGAGGAGGTTTAGGTCCATTTTTCTGTCCTCCATGTTTGGCCATCCTTGATGGACAATTTAATTTATATTAATTATGTATAGCATATATAATATAATTAATAATATATGAAAATAGATTATATTCATATGTATAAAGAAAGAAGTGTTTGTAGAGAGTGTTAAATTCTGGTCTAAAGAATCTGGTCTTTATTGAATAGGCACTGAAGAACCACTGAAGATATATTGAGCATTGGAATGAATTTTGTTGCTCTATGACCTAAATTGTTTTTTATTTTTGATGACATTACCATCATAGCTAGGAGCATACTGTTTATTGGCTGGAGATCGGTAAGGCCTTAATTTCTCTCCGGAACTGTGGTCTCCCAACCCAGAGTTGTGTCAATCAAATTGGTTTTGTTCGAACTAGGAAATCATTATACATGGTAACAACAAGATTACATAATGATTAATTTTGATGGATGTGGCTCTCTTCAACAATAGATGATTCAAATCAGTTCCAGTTGTTCAGTGATGAAGAGAACCATCTATCCTCAGAGAGAGGACCTTGGGAACTGAGTGTGAATCACAACATAGCATTCTCACTCTTTCTGTTGATGTTTGCTTGCATTTTGTTTTCCTTCTCAGGTTTTGTTTCTTTTTAGATCCAATTTTTCTTGTACAGCAAAATAGTATAAATGTGTATACATATATTGGATTTAACATATAATTTAACATATTTAACTTGTATTGGACTACCTGCCACCTGGGGGAGGTGGTGGGGGGAAAAATTTGGAACAGAAAGTTTTGCAAGAGTCAATGTTGAAAAATTACCGATGCATATGTTTTGTAAATAAAAAGCTTTAATTTAAAAAAAAAATGGTTCTGTATTGTTGCCTATTCTTAGCAAAGGTTATTACAGCAGAGAACAATTTGACAAAAATATAGAAAATCTACTAATTTATAATTTTTTTCACGTCAAAAAATCAAAATTGTAGGAGAAAAACAGGTAGAAATATCAATCTTTAACTTTCCTGCCATGAATAGTACTGCCCTAGACTAATGACTAATGGCTATTTACAATACCAGTATATGTGTACCTCTTATCATTTTCTAGATTACTCAGCCTGCAGTTCTGGGTGGCTCCCAGTAAGTGGCTTCTCAGCTCACTGGATCCCATCTCTGTAAAACGGAAGAACAATATGTCAGAGTTTTGTGGAAGACTAAGCTTTCTCTCTGAATAGTTCAAATCCAGGGTCAGACCAGGCTGCTGCCCTTCTGAAGGTTCTCCCTGGTGCTACAACTACTTCAAATCTTTGGTTTCATGAAAAAAAATCTGCCTAGTAGTTAGGAAAAATTCTCAAACTCTGCCCCTTTCATTCCTACTCTGGTTTCTTTTATTAACACTGGATTGGAACAAGATAACTCCATAGTCTGATGTACACTTTGCCCTGCATTCTAGGCAGTATGTTTTCCATCTACATTCTTATCCCACATTAGACCCTCCCATGGGTCTAAAAGTTTGACAGAATATCCCATTTCCTCAGTAATCCCTTAATGTCCACCAAGTCTCTCTGGGGCCAACTAGAAGAGATTATTCAAATTCCTTCCCTCAATATTCAGGGTAGGGGGCTAAATGGGAAAAATCAGTCCCTTCTCTAGTATTTCTATTCACTGAGAAATACAAAGACTCTGGAACCTATAGATTCCTCTACAATTTTAAATCTTGCTATCCAGAATCTTGCTTGAGTGACATACTATTTAGCAGAAATAGTTTTGAAGCAGCTAGGATAGCACAAATGATAGAGTGCTGGGCTTGAAGTTGGGAAGACTAGTTCAAATCCACCTTCAGACAATAAATTTGTGAATTTGGTCATGTTATTTAATGTCTATCTGCCTCACTTTTCTTAATTATAAAATGGGAATAATAGTAGCTCCTAAATTCCAAGGTTGTTATAAGGCTCAAATGAGACACTATCTATAAAGCATTTATCACTGCCTGACTCATAGCAGGTACTATATAAATGCTATCTATTGTTATTAAAATGAACATATTTGACATATTGGGTAAAGGAAGGCCATAGGACTGAGTGTCTAAATTTTAAAGTCAAAAATTAAATCTGACTCTGCTGCTAATTAATTATACAACTTTAAGCGAGCCTCTTCACTCCTTTGAGCTTCAGTTTCTTAACTTAAAAAAAAAAAGGAATTGGACTATATGCAGTGGTACTTATATTTCAAATAGAAATGGAGACCACTTATTCATTTATAAATTTTCAATAATAATAATAATAAAATTTCAACTATCTAGTGTTTAGAAAACCATATATTAATATTAACTATACTCTGTATTTTTATTTATTTCATTAAATGCACTAGATTGAAAGCCTCTTGAAAGCAAGGACTATCCTTGGACTCTTTTTGTATCCTCAGCACTTAGCACAGTGCCTGATATAGAATAAGTGCTTAATAAGTAGTGATTGATTGGTTTGCGCTCTTGGGAGTACTGTTGGCTGTATGTAGTCTACCAGGCATGTTTTCAATACTTCTATACTAGAGGATTACTAAAGTCCTTAACGGCTCAGCAATTTTACGCTATGCCCAATAAACACACCATTTTGAGGCACATCTGCTATGTTATACACATGGTGGAGAATAAGGACTGTATGCCCTTGGCATTTTGAAAGTTGGTGACCAACTTCCTGCTGTGTTACACTAAAATTAATGGGAAACAGCAGGAAAATCCAGGCATGGGTTTCCAATGGCTGCAGTGGGATTTAAATGAATATATTTTTTCTGTTCATAATTACAAGTATTAACAAGTTCATTGTGGTGATACTTGAGGAAGCCTATTATATAATCAGATATGCTTTGATGGTATAGTTAATGCTAATGTGATGATTATGTGCAAACACTTAAATATATGACACTCATTATCAAAAATTGATTTAAAGACTAGACACCAGCTTTTCTCTTCGTCTTTCATGTTCTTTGTCATGGTGTACACATTGAATAGGATGGCATATGTCCATCTATTTCTTTCTTGAATGAAAGATTCCCGTATGGTATTGTTTATCTGGGATTTATTACTCAAAATTCCAGGCTAGAATTCCTGGAAGAAGAAACAATGACAATATTGACAACGAGAATGGTCTTTATTCTTGCGTCTGCTTTGTTGAGTGACTTGGAATAAAAATATAAAATAATTTAAGAAGCAGAGTGATGGAGCATTAAGGATCCTGGGAGTCAAGAGACTTGCTCTGCTATGGATCTATTTTGTGACCTTGAACCTTAGCCTCTTTGAGGGCTAATCTTTTCATTTGAATTAGAGAGTGCCAGAGTAGGGGTTGGTGTTCCCCATTCAAATTCTAGAGTGGAGTGGATGATTTTTAATGATCTTTTCAGCCTAATTTTTAAAAAATAAATTCTAAATCTCATGACTTCCTTTTGTCTCAGTAATATTCTCAACTGCAACAATTTCAATGTCTAACTCTAAATTTCAATTCAGAATGGAAATTGGAATCACATTTATTGAGCATCCAAGTGATGGATAACTTGAGTGGAAGCCTATTTCCTGAACTCCTCTCAGGAGTCAGCTCTATTCTGTGTCGTTTTTGATCCAATGAACCATCTTCCTTGAGAGCAAGAATATTATCATTTTTGTCTTTATATCTCAACTCTCTCCCCGCTTCAGTGCCTGACATTGAGCCTTGTACATAATAGGTACTTACTAAATATTTATTGAGTTGATCTAATTGGATTCTGACCATGACAGTTACAAGTAGACTGACAGGTGAGGACCTTCTCCCAGTTCCCCATCTCTTGCTTCTTTACCTATTATGTTACTGCATGAAAAGTACAAAAATCATATTTGTGAAATGTGCTATCTCCAAATCATGGGGAAAATCTCTGTATTTTGACCACTGAGAATTGGTAATATACAAAAAAGAGCAATAATCTCTAATATAATTTCCAGCATTACTGGTCTGATTCTATACACTTAGAGTGAACTGACTTTTGCTTCTTGTCTGTAAGGAGATAGTATGCCTCAAGTAAGCAATTGCTAGAAAAATTCTCATTCTAGGCAGCTTCCCATTGAGATTTAACCAGTTTAGGTCATATTCCCATCCCACACCTGCACTGAGACAGGAAGAGGTCCAAAAAAACTCTGCAGAGAATCTAGTTCTCCAGATAACAAATAGAATCAAACCATTGTGGTTCATATCTCAGAGAACCTACTGAGAACCATCAGACTCAGATGAAAGGAAAAAGGACAAAAACTGAATACCACCATACATGTGGAAGCTACCAGGAGTCTTTTACTTGATCCAACATGCCATTTCTTGGATTTACTCCAGTGATGATACAATATGCTTTGTCATTAAGAACAAGGTGGACACTTCAGTTAATGGTCAGAACAAGTGAAATTCTGGTAGTCTATTTTACTTAATTGCCTTTGGTCACTTTTTTTTGAGGTTGTAATTAAAAATAATTGATCCCAGACTGCTGACATGCAGTTTCCCCTTATTTGTATATTCACTTCTTGTGTTGACAGTGCTGATGTTGTTATAGGGATCATGTCTGTTGCTACCACCATGCAATTCTGTTGACTTGAATTATTGATAAAATAAATATCTTTCCTATTATGTGTATGGAAACCATGTGCTTAACTTTCTTTCTTTAAATAATCCCATAGAGTATTTTGGAGAGTTGGGTGTTCTATTTGATGCATGAAATAGCTTTAAAAGGGAAAAAAAGCTTTAAAATTTATTTTACTAAATGCTTATACTTCAAATTCCATTAAGAGAGAAGACATATTGACTGAAACTCACTTACACTTCAGTAATGGAAAAATTTATAATTTTGTTACAATGGGGACTCCCTTTCCTAATACAAACTGGACTTTCTTTTAATTTAGTAACTCATCTCCAAGAATTTCTAGGCCTTAAATGTTGATCAACCTATCAATTTGGTGATGAATGCTTTAAATATAATTAATCTGGCTCTAGGGGAAAAGTTACATTTCTTTATTGTATATGAGGTAATTTTAGTGTCTTAGGACTTTCAGAAGTCAAGGCCATAATGTCATGATGAAGTGTCAGACTAGCATCTTTAATGGTATAGCTTACTTGTTTGCAAGCATGAGAAAACATGCAAACATATTCCAATATGTGAAAATTAACTAAACAATATGTATCTTTTGCTAAATGTTAATCATTTGGGAGAACTAGTTAGTGTAAATTTTTATTAAAATTTTTATCAGTTCATCTTGTAAAATTATATATTTAGCAATGAAACCAGAAACAAAAAAATTAGCAAGTTCTTCAAGGAGATTATATGAAATGTACTGATTTCTAAATAAGAGAATAGTATATAAAGCTAAAAATATACATTTCATAATTATTTGCTTAAGACTGAAAAATATTTCCAGCCATCAAAGCCAAATACTGAATGTTTTAAGGAATTAGGACCAGGATGGATCTTTTTTTTAAAATAGTATTTTATTTTTCCAAATACATATTTGGAAATTTACAATATTCACCTCTGCAAAATCATGGGTTCCAAATTTTGTCTCCCTCTCTCTCCCTCTTCCCCTCCCAAGACCACGCAATCCTGTATAGATTAAACAGTGCAATTCTTCTAAATATATTTCCATATTTGTCATGCTGCACAAGAAAAATAGCATCAAAAGGGAAAATGAGAAGGAAACAAGCAACCATAACAATAAAAGGCGAAAATACTATATTTTGATCCACATTCAGTCTCCATAGTTTTCTTTTTGGATGCAGATGACACTTTTCATTCTAAGTCTTTTGGAATTACTTTGAATCACAGCATTACATCATACTTGATCATCACATAACAGGATGGATAGTTTCTTCAAAAAGGGTTTTAATGGGGATGAGAATTGGAGAAAACATAAAGCAACAAGTAACTGGAGCCTTAGATGGGAGGGAAGTATATAGAAAAAAAATGCTATAGTTGAGAACTTCAACCCCTTTTTAAGACTACAGAGACCAGAGAAAGATCAGGCTTGGAATTGTAATTGGAGGGACATAAGACAAAGGCCACTGGTCTTTTCAATCTTTTTCAATAGTCCTAGCTCTTATTTGCACAGAACAAAGGAAAAAATGGGATGGAGTGGAGAATCTTTCTTTACTACACTTTTACCCTATACCTTTTATTTTGGAGGAAATGGAATAATGGGGAAGACATTTCCTGAGCGATATACTATAAGAATAAAATGAATTTCTAACTTTAGATCAAATGAGTGGTGAACTAAGGGACTTAGAGAAGATAGAAGAGAGAAAAATTTAAAGAGCAGACATGATCTTAAATTGGGCCATCTGGCTAAAGAGAAAAACTCTATAGTGACTGGTTAAAAGAAGACTGAAAAGTAATTGCTGGAAGAGTTGTAGTCTTTCCCTTTTGGGGAGAAGAATGGACATTATGTCTAATGTGATACCTAGCAGGTAGTAGGTCCAATAGAATATTATAAGGCTATATTAGCACCTCTTTAGTGTAAGAGACAAGTACCTAATAATTCCTCAGCTGAATACGTATATTCATATATGTGAGTACCAGTATATTTGGAGGAGATTAAAATTTATTGAGGTATTTTATTATCATTTTTATTACTATGCTATATTATTATCTTCTGACTAGTAGAAGGAAGAACATAGGTAGTGACTAACAAACTTTTTTGATATAGACAATTTTGGGGGAACTTTCTGGCAACCCATAGATGAGGGAGATTTGTTGAGGGTTTGAGGTAAGTCATGGTATAACAACTTTGGGATTGAATTATTTTTGTAAATTTATTTAATAAAATCATTATCTGTAAAAATATAATGAATGTTATTCAAGTATTCTTAGTATTTTCAATCTAATGTTTCTATTTCTGTTAAACCTAATTGACTCTCTGTCATGGCCTTCTGATTGATGATCTTCAAAATTTAGCAGATTTCTGTGACACCTTGATATAATCTGAATTACCCTCCACCAGTTGTCATTTTCTAAGCTGAGAGTGAGTCTTTAATTTTCAGTCTCATGTATCTGATGCTCGCTCATTAATGATGAAGGGTTTTTGGTCCACCTAAGAAGTAAAAATCAAATCACTGAATCATGTCCCCAAAGTTATAAAATTGTGTATATTCTTTCACCTACCAATACCACTATTTCTATATATCTATATATCTGTTTCCTTAGATGATTAAGGAAAAAGGAAAAAAAAATATCCTTTAAATTATTTATAATAGTGGCAAACAACTAGAAATTGAAGGGATGCTCATCAATTGGGGAATGGCTAAACAGGTTGTGGTATATGATTGTGATCTTGCTATAAGAAATAATGAGCTCATTGATTTTAGAAAAGGATGGAAAGACTTGCATGAAATAATGAAGAGTGAAGTGAATAAAACCAAGAGAACTTTATATATGGTAAAAACTATTGTTCTAAGAACAACTTTGAATAAGTCATTTTAGTATTATACATTCTAAAATCAACTGAGGGAAGATGCTATCTATCTCCAGAGAAAGAATTGATAAATAGAATTATGTATAATGTGGTTTTACATATTTCTACATAAAATGTGTTTGCATATAGAAACACACATACATAATTATATCAAATGGTAGTCTCCTCTCAGAAAGGGAGGAAGAAATAAAAAGTGCATAGCAGAAAGCAAAAGAAAATTTAGAAGGAAGCACAGAAAAGCAGAGTAGCTTTGAAAACATTGTGCACTATTTTTTACTTTATCAAAAAAAGTAAACAACGTGAAATGGAAATTCATGTTTTTTTTATTAAATATGTTGTGCTGTGTACATGGGAATGTTCTCCTTTTTGGTCTTTATGTATTTGTTTAAAATGTTTAAAATTTGTTTAAAAATTTAAAAAAAAACCAGGAAAAACTGCAGGCTTAGACTGTTAGATCTAGAAGGGATTTGGTAGGGATGATCTCATAGAGTTAGAGTCGACAGGGACATAAAAGATCCCTAGTACAGTCTTCTTATTTTAGAAAGGAGGAAACCCAGGATGGTTTACTGATTTTCCTGGAGTCATACAACTAGTTATTGGCAAATCCTAGGTCTCATGATTACCATTCCAATGATCGTTTCACTGTTCCTGGTGACTTTTCAAAATGTAGGCTGCCAACCAGGTCTGTTCTTGTGCATCTTCCTTGTATCTCAGTGAGAAAATGGATAAGGAGATTTTTGGTTTAAACTACGTTCCCTCCAAAGCACGGAGCCTGGGTTGTTTGAACTCCTTGAAGAATCTGGGAGCACTCAAGAGCTTTTCATCAAGGATGGACACCACATGGTAAAGCCTTTTGAAAGTGATGTGCACCAAAGACACTCTCCCAGATGCCTAATTCCCTTATTATTAGATAATCATTGACTTTAACAGGATTTCCATGCTCCACAAGGCAGGCAATAAGTTCAGGCATGTAAGAGAGTGGAGTCGGATTATTGGGCTGCCATGTCTCCCTATTATGAAGTATTTTAGGTCAAAGAACCTTCCTGAGCTGGACCGGCACCACATGAAAAACATAAGAGAAGCCCTGGAGATGCCAGGCACTATCACCTGCCTCTGAGAACAGTGGGGCTTAAGAGCATCATTCACTGGGGTGGACTTTAAAGCTGGACCAGGAGACCCAAGGAGAAAGCAGCTTGGTGAGTAGGAGAAAGCTGAGAGTGTGAATGTGAAGACTACAGAGATCAAGAGAGACAACTGACTGTAGTTATTTACAGGTAGCTAATTTACAATTCACTGAGGATGGATTATCCTGAGTGATCCAGGACCCGCTTCCCTCTACTTCCTAACTGGTCCATATGTTGCTGACAGAAGAGCTGAGTTGGAAGAGGGTCACTACTGTGCACAGAAGAATAGAATGTGGATCTCAGCACATGTGCCTTTGTGTGAGGAAGGAAAGCACATTTGTGTCTCTCTATGTGGGGTCAAGTATGACACAATTGACAGATGGAAGGCCTTGGGTCTGGATGATCTGGGTTCATGAACATTCCATAGCCTATCCATGCCTCCAGGAAACTCTATTTAACCACAAATTATAGACAAGATTCTGACTTGTATTGGTGGAGGAAATGTTCATATGCAGGGCATTCACTACACCTGTGAAAGTTCCTGAGCAATAATAAGATTATCTCTCTCTTTCTCTTTCTCTGCTTCTATCTCTGTTTCTCTCTCTTTCTGTCTCTCTGTCTCTGTTTTTCTCTGTTTTTCTTTCTGTCTCCCTCTTTGTCTTTCTGTCTCTCTCTTTGTCTTTCTGTCTCTTTCTCTGTTTCTGTCTGTTTCTCAGTGTGTCTATGTGTCTCTCTGTTTCTAATTTCTGTCTCTGTTTCTTTCTGTCTTTGTCTCTATCTCTGTATCTCTATTTCTCTCTGTGTCTCTTTCTCTCTGTGTGTCTGTTTCTCTGTCTCTGTCTCTCTTTGTCTCTCTGTTTCTCTTTCTGTCTCAGTCTCTATCTCTGTCTGTTTCTTTCACTGTCTGTTTCTCTGTCTCTGTCTCTCTCTGTCTCTCTTTGTGTCTCTGTTTCTCTTGTTTCTCTGTGTGTGTGTGTGTCTGTATTTTTGTCTCTCTTGTTTCTCTCTCTCTCTGTGTCTCTGTCCCTGTCTCTCTCTGTCTCTCTGTCTCTGTCTCTCTCTCTCTCTCCCTCCCCCCTCTTCTTCTCCTTTCTCACTATACCCACGAAACTCCTACAAATTCTCTAGCTATACCTAACACAGCCTCACAAACATACAATTTCTCAGTTGTTCTGTAAATGCAAGGGTTAAAGAATGTAGGCTGCAAATATATGTCTATATATTTGAATGGAGACCTACAGAATAAAGTAGTGCATGATTCTAGGAGAGAACTCCCTACAAAACTGCATAATAAAGCCTGATCAAGCCAAAATGTTTGCCTCTTCTTAGCAAACAGCTGAATCAAACTCTTTTTGTGTCTGGAGACAGGAGAAACTGTTTAGCTCCATTAATCATCTCTGCCCCTAAGCTTAGCATCTTATACCTATGTTGGAACTTGTACTAATGAAAGACTTCATTGAATGAAAAAAAAGAAGTGGCCAAGAGCCATGTTTCTTTTCAAGGTAATTTATCCAGGGGTGAAGAATGCTTTATTTGCTGAAGTTCTATCTGCCAGTGTTTGCACCAGAAGGAAACTACAAATGGTCTCAAGAGAGATTGGGTCAAAGGAGGGAGAAAATGTCATCATTTCTGAAAGATATTGTTTGATTATAAAGGGACAAGAGAAGCTTACATTCGGATTGTTATATAATTGACTTATGTGACAATGCCCATAATTAATGACCCTGAGACATTAGCTTCTTTAGGAATTGTTGAGTATTGACTCTGAAGAGTGAGCAAGAGAATGAGAAGCATCTTTTACCTCCACCTCATCTGACTCCTGTAAAGATGAGTAAATGAACTTTTATTTTAATGATACTATGTCAAAGGTTGCAGAATCCTGAGAATGACTTCCTTGTCTTCCTGATTTGGAGGTCAGAGGAAACTTGTTTTGTATCTAGAAGCTATTCAGTCAATGTCTCTTCGGTGCCTCCAGGTTGCATAGATTAGGTCTTCTTAAACTTTTCCCACTCGTGACCTCTTTTCATTGGAGACATTTTTATGTGACCCCTGATAGATAGGTATATAAAATAGATACACAAACCAAATGTTTGCTGATAATAAATGAAAATTTCACAACCTCCAGATTCAATTATGAGATCCCGTATGGGGTTGCAACTTAGAGTTTAAGAAGCTTTGTCCTATAGGATAAAGCTAAATCCAAACTCCACAGTCTGACATTCAAGCTCTCCTAAAATCTGGTCCAATCTCCTTTTCCAGGTTTACCTTCAGGTACCTGTTTTTTGCTGCAATCTCACTATTTTTTCATTGTTTCTTACTTTCCTGCTCATTTTCTAAGCTTGCCATTCTCTCATTGTGCCTTTCGTCAGTCTAAATCTCACCTGTCCTTTAAGGATCCTTCAAACTCCATTCTGGGATGTCTATTCCATTTCCGCCCAATGGGATTGTCCCTTCTCTCCCCACCTGTGCAGCTCTCACCTGCAGAGCTAATCCAGGAATTTCTTGAATCCCTTCTTCACAGGAGGAATCTTAACCTTGTCATGTGCCATATTGGAGGAGGCCAGCAGATGGCACCCCGGTTTCTTCAAGGATCATCTTCAAGCTTGATGAAGCTAAATTCAGAGATTAAAATAGTGGGACAAGTGGTTTGGTTTGCCTTTCCAATGTCCCCTCCTTCATCTCTGCTCACCTCGTTTGGAGAAGGAGGAAAGAAGGCAGAGAAGAAAGAGTTAGAGAGATGCTTCAAAAGCACGTCTCCCTACTCAGAAGCAAAACATTTTAATTAAAAGAATTGCAAAATTCCTCTATTCCCTTTTTCTTCTTTTTTCTCCTGATCTCCAATCTCTGTCCCACTTCCCCAACATCAGTATCAATTTAGTTTAAAGAGAAAAATCTCAAAACTCAGTCATAGAGCAATAATTTGACATTTTTCTTTTTTTTAAAGTTGACATTTTTCTCTTTAAGCTTTCTGAGCATCCTTAGTCAACTAAGCACAAAATGAGGAACCCCATCCACTTCCATTGCAATGTTGATAGGACCACATGTTTTTTGCAGCTGAATGGAAAAGTTGGCTTGCAAACCAGGAGCCACCTACCCTATGTGAGCTCCTCTTCCAGATATATAGTTTTGGGAGAAAGCTTCTCCCTCTGTCCAGGCCTAATGGATATTGTTTGGCAATAGTACATTATCCAAGGCATCTTCTTAGGTGCATCCTGACTGATTCAACTCCACTTGTGTGCACAGAGAGAGTGATTCCTATTGTAATAGCTTTGCCTTTGGGTACACAGGCTGATGAGTTTGAAAGGAAACGTGCAGGAGGTGAAGTGGTGTGATAGAGTAAAGTGAGAGCCAGTTTGAATTCAGGAAGCACAAATTACATTCCTGCCTCTACTATATATTCTGGCTATGAAATCCTGGGCAAATTATTTAATTGTTCTGTGCTCCAGGCAGGCTCTCGAAGGTTATAAACTGAGGAATACTGGTCTGCATTAGTAGATGTTCTCTCCAACAATAAAATCAAAGGTTCAGTTCAGAATTACAGGGCAATTAAAAGTCATTATTTTGTTGCAAACTTTCATCAGTACAAAGAAAAATGGAACCAGAAAGGATCCTAGAATTTTAGACCTGGAAGGCATCATGGAGACCCCATTTTTTAAAACTGAGATACCTTGCCCTGTCAGATACTCTTCTCTGCTCTACAACAATTTTGCTTCTGAGTCAAAAACCTGCACTGTTCAACTTGATGCTAGTTCAAATGTGCTTGAGGCAAATAGTGTCCTTTGATTTCATTCCAAGGTGCTTAGGGAGATGATCTGTTACTTATGATCATCTGAACCTTATTTAACCCAAATAATGAGACAGCAATGTGTGGTGCCAGGTAGGAGTAGGGTTGATTGATACCTACTCAATCAAGTTCCCCACTCGAAGGAAATGATTAGATCCCCAACATGTCCCATTAATCATGGGCTTTAGACTAAGGATTACAAGTCTTTGAAAGTTATTTGTTGATGTGAAATGAGACCAGGAAGGAAGTTCACTCCAATTGAATGGGGTTATTTTGTCACATTCTCTGGGTCCTATATAAAACCATCAAGTTAGCTGGAATAGATGCATTACAGAAACTGGCATAAGTATGGCTTTCCTAGCACTTCAGTGAAGAAAAATGTCCTACAGATCTGGGAAAGGGAGAGACCTCAGTTTCATTCTTAGAGTTTATTTTTCCCTTACCCTTCATCCTTTTGGTCAGAGGAGGATCTTGTGAGCTATTTTGGATTTTTCATCTTCTCATTAGCATCCTAATATTATTCCTTTGAAACAAAGGGCATTTGAATCTGCATTGGCAAACCAAGGAGAGACCTTATGTAGATTATAATTTTTTTCCTTTTTAAAATTTCATATAATGAAAAAAATTTCATATAATGTTCTTATATTAGCTCTTATATTAGCTGAAAATATTTAAATATTTTAAATATTTAAATATCTCCTAATTGGATATTAGCATATTACTGCTATTAGTCTTCCCCATAAATGTCATTTTTCTTTTATTCTTCAGAGTCAAACTCAGACTCTGTCATTTTTTTTGTAGATGTTTTTAATATTATCACAAGCTGTTTCAAAGTGAGTTGTAGCATCATAAGAGTAGGAAATGAAGATCCAACTTTCTGTTCCCAATCATGAATAGGTAGAACTTCCTGACTACTCCAAAAAAATAGAAAAGGAATTTCAATTATTAGAAATTGTGAATTATCATTTGTCAAATGTGGACACAATGAGCTTGTGTTCATTTTTCAAGGACTCTATATGTATTAGTGGCAGAGTATGTCTCAGACTTTTTTGTGGGGGGGAGGAAAATTATAAAAAATTATCCCTTTTAGAAAATATCCTCTTGTATGAGCTATTTAAGTCTGGCCAACTAAATTCTTTCTTAATTTATAATCTTGGGGAGGGAAGCATATTAGTGGGAATGTGAGCCTTGGTGAGTAATCTGTAACTACCCAGCAGTGTCCTTATAATGCTAAGGGGGCAATGTACTCTTAGTCTAAGGCCCGAGACTCATCTATGAGAGTGTTGGTGGCAGAAGCTGGGATGGGGATTTTTAGAATTTTATATATGGTGATACAGATGAAGAAAGCACTAAACTAATAGAATACCAAAGACATGGGTTCTAGACCCAACTCTGCCTCTGCTTTTGATTGATTGATTGTATGATCTCATGTTAGTCAGTGACCTTTCTGCGCTACTCATTTTCTTCATCTGTAAAATAAAGAATTGGCCTAGATGGTCTCTAAAATCCCTTTTAGATATAAGCATATGATTCTACAAACTTTGTGGCAGTACAGAGACCTCTGATCTTTAAGACCCCTCCCATTGCTGACATTCTGCTCCTACATCACTGCACTGTATTTCTCTCTCTCTCTTTTTTTTTTTTTTCTAATAGCCTTTTATTTACAGGATATATACATGGGTAACTTTACAGCATTAACAATTGCCAAACCTCTTGTTCCAATTTTTCACCTCTTATCCCCCACCCCCTCCCCTAGATGGCAGGATGACCAGTAGATGCCAAATATATTAAAATATAACTTAGATACACAATAAGTATACATGACCAAAACATTATTTTGCTGTACAAAAAGAATCAGACTCTGAAATATTGTACAATTAGCTTGTGAAGGAAATAAAAAATGCAGGTGTGCATAAATATAGGGATTGGAAATTCAATGTAATGGTTTTTAGTCATCTCCCAGAGTTCTTTTTCTGGGCATAGCTGGTTCAGTTCATTACTGCTCCATTGGAAATGATTTGGTTGATCTCGTTGCTGAGGATGGCCTGGTCCATCAGAACTGGTCATCATATAGTATTGTTGTTGAAGTATATAATGATCTCCTGGTCCTGCTCATTTCACTCAGCATTAGTTCATATAAGTCTCTCCAGGCCTTTCTGAAATCATCCTGTTGGTCATTTCTTACAGAACAGTAATATTCCATAATATTCATATACCACAATTTATTCAGCCATTCTCCAACTGATGGACATCCATTCAGTTTCCAGTTTTTAGCCACTACAAAAAGGGCTGCCACAAACATTCGACTGCACTGTATTTCTCAAGATGCACTTCTTCCAAAGGATTAGAAGTACCATTCCTGTAGCTGAAAATTGTTTGAGAAAAAAGGCTAACCACCTTGGGGAAATGTGTTTTTGATTCCACTTATCTTATCAGAGTCTATCTTTATGTCTGTTTGACCAGGTCCCACCCCCCCCTTTTTTTTTCATTTATGCTGTTTTGTTGTTAACCTTCCAAAATACTAAGTTCTAGAATGTGGGAGCTGGATCTTTCCCCTCTACTTTGGACAGCATCTGGTGTAGTCCCCCAGATGATGGAGTGCTTGATTAGCATTTGGGGAGGGGTATTCAAAGATGGTCTTACCAATAGATAGAGAAGAAAAATGCCCATCAATATCAATTCACTTAGATGAGTTGTATAGAATTGCCTGGGATTCAGAGAGCATAAACTTGCCTGTAGTCACACAGCTAGTAAATGTTACAGGCAATGCTTGAGCCCAGGAATTTTGACCTTCCTGACTCTAAATCCAGCGGTCTCTCCACTGTTCCATACTACCTCTTTTGGGCTTGATAAAGTATCATAAATTCTACAGTTGCTTGACCCTCTTTGCTCATTAATCACTTCAATTCAAATACATTCCTTAAATTTGGAGGAAGTAGCATATTATTATCCATTAGCATATGAATTAGTTTATCTGTTTAACCCTATCATCTGATAGAGCTATGATGGGATGTGGGGTTGTTCAATTTAAAATGAAGCAGTGCAGCTCAAGAAAGACTTAGAAAGGTTGAACATAAAAATGTTAGATGCATAAGGAACTTTATAGGATATCAGAGATGAAAGGAACTAATTCTTTCCCATGACAATCCCTCCATCTCAATAACTGCATAGTGAAATCCCTATCTTCTGTCAAAGCTTAAATCAGGTGTCACCTTCTCCATTTTGATTTCCTTGATCCCCACGGCCAGAAGTAATCTCTCCCTCCTCAAATCTCTCATAGTGTTTATTGAGTATCTCTCTTATACTTTCATAATTATAAGGTTTGTGCTGTGACAGTTCCAAAGGACTCATGATGAAAAATGCTATCTTCAGAGAGAGAAATGATGAACTCTGAGAGCAGATGGAAGCATACTTTTCCACTTTCTTTATTTTTATTGATTTTTTTCCAGGAGTCTGGTTAAAAGTAAACATCAAATAGAGGATTTTGTGTTTGATTAAGGAGGTATGGAATTTATTGTTTTGGGTCATACATACTGTGAGACTCTGGGAAAGTCACATAGCCATTTAGTGCCCCCAATCAACTTTCTAAGACTCTGAAACTACAAAGGATTTGTCACTATGCACTGGTGGAGGTTGGGGTAGTGGGAGTTCCCTAAACAGATAGATTTGGAACAATAACAAAGTATGTGAATATATACACATGAAGTGAACCTGCATAAAATTCTGTTGTGAATGCATCCAGGGAGAGCATAAAGGAAAAGGAAATCTGTTTAATATTGCGTTTTTCTGTATGTAATATCACTGTCAGATACACGCACCTGGAGAGCATCAAACTCAAATCAGAAACTCATTGGAAGGAAAGGACAATATTTGCAGATTGTTATAAATCTTCAATAACTAGCTCTCCTTGGGCATAACATCAAATATTCACTTTCTTTTAAGTGTCTCATTAAGAAGGAAATTTATTGCTTAACTACTGAACTATGTCAATTAAAAACAACAACAACAATATTGTGTGAATACTTTGCAGAATCACATATTTGATTTATATTAACTTTATGCCCCTGAACAGAAGAGGCTTAGTCCTTCCTATGATGAAATGACACTAATCACAAAATTAAAGGGGATGGCATATTTGCAGTTTGAATATTCAACATAATTTCATAAATGGATTATATCTCCCCTCCCTTTCAATAAGTAAAACTACCTATATCCTAATCCAGGTTCTGGGCTTCTTCCAGCAAGCCTCCTTTTCTCCCCCATCTAGTCACCACTCCAAACAGAATCCTCCTTTGGAAGAATCAAAAGTACCCCACTGTGTTTCCCAGCTGTGACTGTTTGCCTGCCATAGTGTGAATAACTTGCAAAGGACCAGGAAGAAAAGGAAAAAAGTTCAACACAGATACAATGACTTGCATATGGTACCCATTTGAAAATAATAAATAGGCAGAAGATGAAGAGGCACATGGGAACTGGATGGAAAGGCCTTGGCATTAAAAGGGGAAATTTATTTTAAAATCTTGGTTGTCCCTGTTTTATAAACACTCTTTAGGAGGGACTTTTTGGGGCACCTGAAAAAATAAGAGCAATGGATCTAAGGAGAAATCATAGGATTATAGAATCAAGATTTGGATCTCAGCCTTCCTGACTCCAAAACAGAGACCAACTCCAGAGACCATTATCCCAAGCTACCTTTCTTTACCATGCCTTGAACAGAGAAAGCACTTTTTGTTTATTAAACTGAGTTAAGTGACTTGTTTAAAAGAACATGTCTGCTAAATAATAAAATTGATATTTAAACCCAGATTCTGTGATACAATGGATTATGCTCTCTATGTCTCTAATTTTCTTCTATTTGTGAGGTTCAGAGCTTACTCCAAGATGATAGGCTGATTGATGGATCGATATGGAGCATTAATTAAGTCCTTATTATGTGGCAGGTCCTATGTAAGAGCTAGAAATACAGCCAAGATCTGGGAATAGAGTAAAAGGATGGAATCCAAGTTGGAGGAAGATGCAGATAGTCAGAATAGGCCATGATGAGGAGAATGCAGGAGTTATTCAGACAGGAGGCAGCCTGGAGAGGAGGGGAATGGAGAATGCAAAGAAACGGGATGTTATAAAGGCTTTGGAGGGAGGACAGTGAGGAATATTGTATTTATAAAATGCTTCCTTGTTGTGATGGTCAATGTGAATCCTTTGGAGCCAGGTCCACCAGTCACCTTGCTGCTTCTTGTCTGTTTACTTATACTGTTTATTTTTTTATAAGTTTTCCAGTTCCTTTTAAAGGATTCTTACTGGACTTTCCTAATTCCAGTTGTGAAAGGGAATGAATCCTTCTTTGTCAGTCTTTAAGCATAGAATAGAGAGAATTATTTTCCTAGGAGTGCACAAATTCAGATCTCTCAAGTAGGGGGATAGAACAGATGAAAAGGAATTTCAAGATTCCTTTCTGCCCCTGGAGTCTATGATTTGATGATTTAATAACGGAAGAATTTCATAAAATGTGTTTTGCTGAATCTTGGTGTTTCATTCTTGGTGTGAATAGGACTTTGGTGAGGAAATTTTCATGATGATATTTTCCTATAAGATATTAAATATGAAATTATCTATCAAATGTGTGACTATTTCCAGTATAAAACTATGTATCCATTTCCCCTTTTGCCTTCCCTAAGTATCTCCCATCCTTTTTTATACAGACTATGTGACAGTCTCAAATTAGAATTCATAGATCAATACATATTACAAGCACAAATTCATCTGGGAAACACTGAATCAAAGGCTTTCTCAAATAAGTGACCATCCTGGGGAGATTTTGCTATGTTCTCTATGTGTTTCCTTGACAATTCTTTCTATCTTTAAGAGGTAGGATGGCTCTGATGTAGGTCCTTGTCACCTCATGCCTGAAATGTTGTAGTTGCTTTCTGATGGGTCCAATCTATTCTGCGTTCAGCCACCAAAGAGATCATCCTAAAGGAGGACTTCTTAAACTTATTCCACTCACAATCCCTTTTTGCCCAAGAAATTTTTACACATCCCTAAGTATATAGGTACATAAAGTAGGCATATAAATCAAACCTTTACTGATAATAAATCACAAAGAAATTTATTTAAAAACAATTGTTTGGTATACATATAATTTGATCATTTATTAAAGATGAAAGTCAATTTCCAAACTAATGAGATAGATGTGCTTATTTATTTTTTACATAAAGAATTAAATCTTGGCAGGATATTTGATACTGCAGGATGCAGAACATTCAGAAACCTTTGACTGTTGCCAAATTTTTCACAACCACTACATTCAGTTGTGTGGCCCCATATGGAGTTGTGACTCACAGTTTAAGAAGCTTTGTCCTAAAGCACAGGTTGAACTCATCATCTCCCTAACTCAATTGGACACCAGCTACTCCCTAACATCCAGGGATCAGAGATAAAATCCTCTGTTTGGCATTCAAGGCCCTTAATAACTTACCTTCTTCTTACCTTTCCAGCTCCCCACCCTCCACATCTAGTAATATTGACCTTGAACAAAAACATTCAAACTCTGAACGTCAGGCATTTTCTTTGACTGTCCCTATACCTGTAATGCTCTCTCTCCTTATCTCTTCCTACTGATTTACTGGCTTCTTTTAAGTCCCATCTAAAATACTATTTTCTATAAAAAGCCTTTCCCAACCCTCTTCCTTCTAGTGCCTTCTCTAGCTTAATGATTTCCTATTTATTTTGTATGTGTTTGTTAGCTTGTTGTTGGGTACCAGTAGCATGTCTTCCTTACAATAGTATAATCCCAGAACTATAATATCACAGAATCTAAGAATTGGAAGGAATCTTGGGCGGGCAGTCTATCAGTATGTATATTTGGGATAGGAACTCCAGATGGATAATGTGTTAAGTCCAAAATTAACTAGAGGGAAGAAAGCTGGCTAGATTGTATATGGGAAATTGTAAAGTGCTTTTAATAACACTAACACACAAATTCTTTTTAACCGATATTCTTCTAGGCATACCATATGGCTGCCAATCATGAGACAACCTAATCTCTGAAGAATCAGCACTATGGGTGACTCAAAGAGCAATGAAGTGTGGTGGGTGGAAATAAGCTGTTGCATATTACCAGTGATGACTTACATAAAGAAAGTGTTATAAAATATATTACTCAGAAAATGTATGGTCGGAATGGGGAGTAACTGGCCAATCATATAGGAAGATTTTTTTTTTTAAAAAAGGTAGAAAACGTAGAATGTCTAATGTGGGTCTTTGTTTCTAAGGGGTATTTGGGATCATTAAGTGAACCAATAGCAGTTGGAATGTCCTTCCTTCCTTGCACATGAGGGCCCCAGAAAGGCTATTTTAGTTCAAGATATTCTGTAGTTCCACATCGACTCATAAGCTCTCATTAATGAGTTTAGTTTCATTAGTTTAATTAATTAATTTTTATTAACAAATAGTATTTATTTATTAATTCAAAGTAAAGGTATTTAATAAAATACCAAGTAAAGAAAAATCACAATAGAATATTTCTTTCATAAAACCCAGGACACATTCTATCACAAATACACACACTATTATAGAAAAGAATAGACACATCTAGGGAACAAGTTTGGAGGAATATGGAGAAGGAAAATATATAGGTCCAAACATGTGTGGTCAGGCTACATAGATGGAGGGAATCACCTGTAGGTGAATCAGGAGGCCAAAGTGAATGTGGTAGGCACACAGCTAGGAAGCACCCAGAGCCAGAGTACTCACCTAGAGGGGAACAAGAGGAGAGAAATGTACAGTCCAGACACACACACACACACACACACACACACACACACATATATATATATATATATATATATATATATATATATATATATGGGTGGCTTATGTTGCAGGGCTCATAATATCGCTTCTGTGATAACACATTGTGAGAAGACATGAAAATAATTAGATATATGTAAGATCCAGAGAGAATGTGGGAGGTAGTCTCAAAGGGAAAGTCACTACCAGCTCAAGGATCTGCAGAAGCTGGTATTTGAGTTAAGATTTAAAGGAAACTGGAAAAATGAAGAGATAGAGCTGAGAAGAGAAAGCATCCCAGACACGGAGGAGAGCCAGAAATGGAATGATCTGTGTGTGGAACAGCAAATAGGCCAGTGTGGACTGATCACAAGGTATAGAGAGGAAAATACAATGTAAGGAACAGAAAGGGAGGAAGGGATCAGTTCAGGTAGAGCTTTAAATGCCAAACAGAGGACTTATGTTTCATCCTGGGGGTTATAAAAGACTCAGTAGAGCTCATTAAGTAGAGGGAGAAGATGGATAGAATTATGATTTTAAATGAACAGTTACATGGCACAATGGACAGATCACTGGGCCTGGGCTCAGGAAAACTCATCTCCCTGAGTTAAAATCTGGCCCCAGACACTTACCAGCTGTGTGACCCTAGGCAAGTCATTTAACCATGCTTGTCTCAGTTTCCTCATCAGTAAAATGAGCTGAAGAAGGAAATGGCAAACCATTCTAATATCTTTGCCAAGAAAACCCCATAAAGAACCAGAAAAACATTCAAAGTTTCTGATAAAGGCCTCATTTCTAAAATATATGGAAAATTGACTCAAATTGATAAGAATCCAAGCCATTCTCCAACTGATTAATATCAAAGGATATGAAGAGGAAATTTTCAGATGAAGAAATTAAAACCATTTCTAGTCACAAGAAAAGGTGCTCCAAGGTGCTATTGAACAGAGAAATGCAAATTAAGACAACTCTAAGATTCCATTACACACCTGTCAGATTGGCTAGAATGACAGGGAAAGATAATGCGGAATGTTGGAGGGGATGTGGGAAAACTGGGACACTGATACATTGTTGGTGGAATTGTGAATATATCCAGCCATTCTGGAGGGCGATTGGGAACTATGCTCAAAAAGTTATCAAACTGTGCATATCTTTTGACCCAGCAGTGTTACTACTGGGCTTATATCCCAAAGAGATCTTAAAGAAGGGAAAGGGACCTGTATGTGTAAGAATGTTTGTGGCAGCCCTCTTTATAGTGGCCAGAAACTGGAAACTGAGTGGATGCCCATCAATTGGAGAATGGTTGAATAAGTTATGGTATAAGAATGTTATGGAATATTATTGTTCTATAAGAAATGACCAGCAGGATGATTTCAGAAAGGCACGGAGAGACCTACATGAATTGATGCTGAGCAAAATGAGCAGGACCAGGAGATCATTATACATTGCAACAGCAATATTATATGACAATCAATTCTGATGGACGTGGGTCTTTCCAACAATGAGATGATAGAGGCCCATTCCAATGATCTTGTGATGAAGAGAGCCATCTACAACCAGAGAGAGGACTATGGGAACAACATAGTATTTTCATTCTTTCTCTTTTGTTTGCTTGTATTTTGTTTTCTTTATTATGTTTTTCCCTTTTAATATGATTTTTCTTGTGCAACATGATAATTGTGGAGATATGTATAGAGGAATTGCACTTGTTTAATACATATTGTACCACTTACTGACTGGGGGAGGAGTGTAGAGAAGGAAGGAAAAATTAGAACACAGGGTTTTGTAGGGGTGAATGTTGAAAATTATCCATGTATATATTTTGAAAATAAAAAGCTTTAATTAAAAAAGAATCAGACTCAGCTGAAAGTAATTGAACAATAATACCAACATATTTTTAAAATCACCCTGGAGGATAAATAGAGAATGGATTGGGGTAAGTCCTTGAGATCAAAAAACCAAATATAAGGTTATTGTAGTAAATAACATCAGAGATAATGAGAACTTAAAATAGGGTAGTGGCTGTGAAAGTGGAGAGAAGAACATGCATGTGAGGGATGTTTTAAAGATAAAAATCAAGAAGATTTGGCAACTGATTGTATATATGGTATGAGTGAGAGTGAAAATCAAGAATATAACTAAGCTTTAAGATTTGACATAGGGGAAGATGGTAAGTTCTGTTTTGTACATGTTGAGTTTGAGATGCCTTAAGGATATTTAATTTGAGATGTCCAAAAGATAGGTTTTGGTGTGGGACTAGATTTTAGGAGAGAGACTAGGACTGAATCCCTGGTATAAATTTAATATTTGAATTTAATATTTGAATCCATGGGAGCTGATGACATCAGAAAGTGAGATAATATAAACTTAAAATAAAGGGGGACCAGGACATAGTCTTCGGGATGACTTTGGAGTTAGTATTCATGGCATATATGAAGGCCCTAAAAAGGAGACTTAAAGTAGTTATATATGTAAGAAGGAGGAGAATCAAGAGAGAACAAAGTCATGAAAGTCCAGAAAGGAGAATATTGAAGAGGAAAGAGTGGTTGATAATGTCAATTGCTGAAAAGAAGTTGAGAAGGATGAGGAATGAAAAAAAGGCCATCAGACTTGATGTCCAAGAGATCATTGGTGACTTTAGAGAGTAAGTTCAGCTAAATGGTGAGGTTTGGAAGCTTGCTTGCAGAAGATTTACGAGAGAGAGAGAGAGAGAGAGAGAGAGAGAGAGAGAGAGAGAGAGAGAAGAATAAAAGAGAGAGAGGAAGCACTGATTATAGAGGGCTTTCTTAAGAAGTCTAGTTAAGAAGGGGGGAAGAGATTGTAGGCAATAGCTAAAGAGATTGGCAAAGTCAAATAAAAGTTTTTATTTTTAATGCTGGGGAAAACAGAGCCTTATTTATAGAAAGCACAGAACGAACCAGTAGATAAAGGAGAGATTAAACATGAGTGAGTTTGATAGTTGGTGTGGGGGGGAGACAATCTAGAAAAAAACAAAAGGATATGGAATAAAGATTGTATGTATAGGAATTGGCCTTGGAAAAAAGAAAAGGATATCTGTTCATCTGGGATTATTGGTGAAAGACAAGATAGTAGGGGATGGTGTCAGAGGCATGTACGTGGAAAGAAGGAATAGAAGAGATCTCAATGAATTACCTCAACTTTTTTCCCAGTAAAATATGAAACAACTCCTCAGTAGAGAAAATAGCAAAATGTATATATCATGGGAGGATTCAGGAGAAATGAGAAAGTTTGGATTAGTTGCCATGGATGTGAAATAGTGAATTGGTTAGAAATGAGTAGAATGTTGCTGTGCTGCAGTGAGGACCTAATTGAGATTAAATAATATGAATTTATAGTGGACTCAGCATGATTTCAGAATTTCCTGGTGTTCTGTTCAGCAGCATGTGAAGAGGAGGGAAAGACAATTAGTAGAAGTAATTCAGGGTTGGGGTTTGGCAAGCCATGAATGGTGACAGGAAAAAGGGGTAAAGGTTCACAACTTTTGGAGACATAGGGGAATTTGGGGGATTTTAGATTTTTTTGGCCATTGGCCATCAAAAATGTGCAGGCATTTTGGATTTAGTATTATCAATAAAATTGTAGATGATAGAAATATTTGATATGTACTCTAATATACATACATTTACAAAATATACTTTAATATTTAATTCAAAATGGCTAGAGATTTCCCTAGAAAATGACTTTTTAAAATAAAGAGTAAGCTGAAAGGAAAGGAAAAATTATTTCTTTCCCAATCAATTTTCCTCAGATTTTCAAGTCAATGATCAAAGGATCTTGGATCTTCCATTTGTGTCACCAAAATAATTTCTTTTCCCTCAAGATTTCCTAGAGTGCTTTGTCTAGATCTATTTGTTATCCCTATTACATTCTATTTTGTATAAGACTTTTTTTTGTATATATGTCAACAGTACCTTTCCCTCATTTCACAATTCATGTGTAAATTCTTTAAAGCCAGGGATCATGTTGCTTTTCACTGTTATATTTCTATATCTAGCTCACAGCCTTGTACAAAGCAGGTGCATAATAAATGCTTGTTGAATTGAATTGAGAATAAGAAAAAATTAATAGCCTTACAAGGTAGACTGCAAATGATGTTCTCAGCCACAGGGTGGCATATGATAGATTAAAAGCAGTGTTCTTTCTTTTCAGCATGAAATATTTTTCAAAATCCTTTGCCATCCAATTCATTTATAGGGAAACAAAATAAAACATAACAAAATTAAACTTTTTAGACTAAGCCAAGAGACATTTCATTTGTTTTGATCAGTAACTGGAATGATTGAGTGGGAAAAATGAGAGAGTATTTACAAAGGCTTCCAGATGCTCATGTCTGACTTACAGGAAAGATAACATTCTGGAGTGGATGAAACTCTCTGTTTTGCTATCTGAAAGTATGAAAAGTGCATTAACAACCTCTTACTCCAAAAAATATTACAGACTGAAAATATAAAACATTAAAAAAGTCAGTGGGAAAGTAAATGGATGAAGGATGTGTATTGATCAGTTTGTAACATGGAACAGGATAGGTAGCAATTAGTTCATAGGTTCATATATTTTAGACAATGAGCTGGGTACAGAATTAAATAAGGCAATTTCACTCCTTTTCCAAAGTCTTCAATGACTTCCTAATACCTGTAGGATAAAATACAATATAATTGAAGTCCTCCTCCTATCTGTTTAGTTGTGTCGTATTAATTCCCTCCAATTCCATGTTCCAATCAAACTATCTGGGTAGCTGTTTTCCCTACATGACCTTTCTTCTCCCTCTCCTATACTTTTAGATTTACAATTCCGTTATCTAACGGACTTTCCTCAAACTTCTACCTTCAAAGCATAACAAAGCTTTCCCTGCTACCTCCATCATGAACTCTCTTTATCTCTGTCTCTCTCTTACTATGTATTATGTTGCATATGTTGAACTCTGTATTTACTAATATATTTATAAGTTAAATATAACTTATTGATATATTGATAAGGAAATTTCCTTAGCAATCTCCTAGCGCGCTAGGACTATTGTGTTTTTGTCTTTGTATTTCTGATACCTAGCACAGTCATACACATAGACTAGACAATAAATCTTTGTTGAAATGAATTTTTAAAAAGGTTTTAGGTAACTTTGTTGTTGTTCCATAGTAGCTTGTATTTTAATTAAATTTTTCTTTTTTCACTTTCCATGTATTATTCCTAATTCTTCCCTCTGGATGTTTGAATGTTTGTTGGATGTTTGAAGAGTATATCCTCAGCTTTTTAGAGAGAGTATTTGATTGAACAATTTCAGGCTCTCACTTGGCACTACAGTCAGAGGTAGAATATTGGCAGGATATACTTATAATATATATGACCTACTGTGAAAAGTGTTATAGAGATAAACTGTGTGACCTTGGATAAGTCACTTAATCTGAGTCCCAATTACCTTATTAAAAAGGCATAATAACACCTGAAGTACCTACCTCACAGGGTTGTTGTGAGGATAAAGTGAGATAATGTGTATAAAATGATTTGAAAGTTTTAAAGCTCTATGTCAAAGCTAACTATTGTTTTATATATGAATTAAAATGCGGTATGACCCCTCTAAAAGGGACAGCTTTACCAACAGAATTACCTGAACCAAGTCCTGCTTCTGATTCCTGCTATCTCTATGATCCTGTATAAATCAGAAGCTCTCAGTACCCCAGGAAACTATTTAAAATGGTCCATTACAGGAGGGAGGGTAATCTGTATTGGTGAGAGAGTTTCCATACCAGAAAATCACAAGTCTGAAATAAAATAATTAGCTACAACAATAGGGACAACAATAGTAAATAATTTTATGTGCTTAGAATGCAGCTTCCATTTTTCCAACCAGTTTTATTAGCTTTCATTAGCATTAAACATCTCCAATCAAGGACCAGTTGGTTCAAGTGGTTTGATTGGTGTTATGTTATGCCCTAGGCTGTGCATTTCCTTTCATCTTTCATCATTTTCAGGACTGAAGTACTTTGTAATTATATGAGTTTATACTCACAGGGACAAAGGCTGAGTAAATATTTTATTAGGCAAATTTTTATCTTATTGAAACTGAATACACATGTGATAATGCATTTTTCCAGCAAGTGGGGCCTTGGATGGAGAAATAAATGAGAGAGTACACAGAGTCACTCTTTGTGGATTTGCCCTTTGAAAAAGTGCTATTTGCTCCATAACAAGGGTGTTCATAGACTTCCAGATTCAGAATGTCAGAGCCAGAAGACATCTTGGAGATTTTCTAGTCCAACTCCCTTGTTTGGCAAGGGAAGAAATTGAGATCCCAAGAGCTGATCTCACCTTAAGAAAGGTTTCCAGCTGCTCCCCTAAGACTGGGAGCAGGAAGGGAATCAGAAATAAAACATGCCAGAATTCTAGAGTTGGCAGGAATTTCAAGGCCATCAAGTCCAACAGATAACTACAAAAGAATTCCCTTTCCCACAACACATACACTGAAACTGGTTACCCCTTAGCTGTGACCTCTAACGAGTGGGACCCCTATGCTTGCTGAACTAGCCCATTGTTCTTTTGGTCAGCTGTAAGTTAGGAAAATTTTATTCCTACAAAACTTAAAATTTTCTTTCTTTCTTTTCTTTTCTTTTTTTTTTTTACTTTCCATTTATTATTTCTAATTCTGCCCTCTGGGGCCAAACAAAACAGATTTAATGCTTCTCTCACAAATTTTCAAATTCTTGAAGACAAGGATCACTAGATCCTTTCTTCCTCAGTTTATAGACTCTCCTCCCCCTACTACATAATTCTTGTATGACATAGATATATTACCATCTTGGTAGCCCTCTTCTCCACTTAATCAATGGTCTTATTAAACTGTAGTGCCCAGAACTGGACACAATGTTCCAGTTGAGATTTAGAAAGTGACTAAATTATCAAACAAAAAAAATCTACTTTGGTTGGTTATGAGGAATATTGTGTTCTGCTATCACACCATTTTTAAAGAAGGGTTTGATGAGCTAGAGTGGGGGAGATGATGTCACATGGTTTTGGATTACCTTGAACAACCTTGCTCCTATCTAAGTTTTCCTAGGTTTTTGAAGAGAAGTTCAAAGAATAGGAAATATTCAGCTGGGAAGAGAAGACCTGGACATTTGGGGGATGGCAATTCTCTAGTTTTTATATCATCCTCACACTCTTGTGAAGGTAGGTAGTACAATCTAGGGGAGGGGGTGGGGGGGTAAGAGGTGAAAAATTGGAACAAGAGGTTTGGCAATTGTTAATGCTGTAAAGTTACCCATGCATATATCCTGTAAATAAAAGGCTATTAAATAAAAAAAAAAGAAGGTAGGTAGTACAAGCATTATAATCTCCATTTTACAGATGAAGAAGGTAAGATTTGGAGAGTGTAAGTTACTTGCCCGAGGGAGCACAGGTAGTAGAGCTAAAAAAAAAAAAACAAAAAAAAAACTTGAGTATCCTAGCTTCAATTATCTAACATGCTGCTAGATGCCTTCTGGCTGCCTTCATATTAGCCTGCCTTCTCCCTCCCTCTCCCCTCTCCCCTCTTCTACCTTTAGCTTTTGGAACAATACATAAAATCAATACTTCCCTTCCTCAAAAGGATTTGTGAATAGGCTTATGTCTCCACCCAGTATCACAGTGTCTCCCCAAATCAAATCATCCTACTTCCTTATATGTAATATTTTCTCTTATTAGAATATAGACTCTTTGAGGTCAGGAATTATCTTTCTTTTTTTGTTTGTATGCTAGAACATAATACAGTGCCTGATACATAGTTAGTGTTTAATAAATGTGTTTTAATTTGTTCATTTTTTCCAATTAACCCATATTGTCCCTTATTTATACCCAAGTTTGACTTTATCCAAAACTCCCCCAAATAAATTTGGATTTAGAAGACTATTCCACATATAGTATGCTGTTCACAATACTATTGTAGTTGAGTTGTCCATTTATCAGTCAGGTCAAAAGCCTAAGTGTAACAAGGAAGCCATGGTGGGTAAAGACCTTAGGAAATTGCCCTTGACCCCAGAAAACAAGAAGAGTGTCTAGAAGCCTGAGAAAAATCAGAAAGTCCGAAGCAAGAGTCACTGAACTGGGCTGGATGAGAAGATTGCTATTACGGAATGCTGCTTCAGACTGATTGTCTGAAGCTTCCAGAGGAAAGACTTACAGATGTTTCAGCATGGCCTAGATCCAACAAGAATTATTCCATAGAATTAATAATCATATGAAGGAAATTTTAGGGGAAGATTTTATTTTAAACCTGTACTAACCCCAAGGCTACAATGCTCATGAATAGTTCTGAAATCCAGAAGTTTTTTGGCAACTGATGTAGAAGAATTTGACAACTATAGGAGTGTCACTCTCACTTATGGGGGTAAGAGGAAGATTGTTTTGTTTTAGCTTTAGTTTTTTGACTGGAGTTATGGTTTGTTTTATTGTTATAGGGAACTTCTGGTAAGGGAACTCCCTCTACAAATAGAGAAGGAAGGCATGAAAAAGTTGGATAATTTGACCAGGTCCAGGGGATGGAGGAACAATTAGGTTTTATAGACAGAATGATGAATATTGATACTTTACATTTGTAAAGCATAGTACAATGTATGAAACAAGCACATTCACCTTTGTTATCTCATTTGAATTTTCCATCAGTCCTGTGAGAAGCAAGTTGTAGTATTGTATTCATTTTGGTTAATCATAAAATTGTCACTTGTCAAGCTGAGACTTGACCCCAAGTCAGAGGGCAGAGCTAGGGCAAAAGTAATAGAAGATTGCAATGAGGCAAATTTGGCTTTTCATACTCCATGTTTCTGCTATCTGAATGCTGAATTGAATTATAGGAACAAACTAAGTGAAGTTTTAAGCTTTGACAAAAATACCACAATCATGAGTCTTTATAGGGCAATCCGTATACTCCCAGTCCTTTCAAATGTAATTGCCCTTGTTATATATATAAATCACGTGGTTGAATTTCTCATTTGTTTTAAATACACATCTTGCTTCTAGTTTTTCTACAACACTTCTAAAGGGAACACAACAATGTGTGTACCTGGTACTGATGGGAATTTGACTCTGACTGCGTGATTTCTGCCACCCAGCCAGCCAAGTGAGCAGAAGCTATTAGAAACTCAATTCTAACATTTATGCTAACATATCACAGAAGAAGCTTGGGGTACTAATAACTTGGACTCCTTTGAGCACTGTCTGAAGAAAAATGGCACATATTGGAGAAATAAAGAAAGATGCCAAGTTCAAGAGGAGAAAATTCCAAGTCAAAGATGATTGTATTCCTGTACCACCCTTCCCTGCCAACCAAATCCTCATGAAAGTGTTTTCAGGAACATCAAATTGAATCAACTGTCATCTAAAAATGTGCTATTGTCTTACATCATATAAAACACACACGCCTGACAACCCTGTGGTGGTTGTTTAAATTAAATTAATGTACTTGCCATTCACATCAATGGCCCCTGGGTGGCACAGCGGGCGAAGAAACTTGGTTCATTACCCCCCTAGAATGTAGCAGGTGTGCCACAGGGCTCAAATAGCACAACATCGGATTTGTATAATGTGCATCTGTCATGCGGTAATTTGGGGTTTGGAGAATCAGCAAATGATACCGGCTCACATTCATTAGATTCAAAAGTAGGAAAGCCTGTCTGCCCTTGTCTGGTGTCAAACTGCAATGCATCATCTGCTCTGAGAAAGAGGTGGGGGTTTGGAAGAGTTCAGAGGGCAAGGAGGCGTTTGCTGTATAATGAGGAGACCTTGCCCCTTTGGGGGATGAGTCCCGGGCTCACCCATCAGGGAGTGCAATCCAAGAGAATTTAAAAATAACACCAACAAGAGCAAATTGGTTTAAGAATGCAGGGGCAGAAGGAAAGGGGAGCCACCGGTGGTTTTAGTCTCATTTTGGGGATGTATTTTTTTTTCATATCACTCCAATGATCCAACAACACTGATGCCCGAAAGCCTTAAATGAGAACTAGTAGTCCTCCTAGCCTATGATCAACGCCTTTGGCCTCTAGTCTTATGACTCCAAATAACGTATTACATGCATTGAATTTTGAACTCTGCAAATATGAGCATAGCCTCTGCTTAGCACTGATACTGGAACAGCCAGAATGCTTAAAACAACGGCACCAAAGTGTTGATTAGGAACATGGTGAAAATAATTAGGGGATGCTACAGTTTTTTTTTAATGGCATTGTGTGAAAACGCCTCTGAAATGAATAAACGATGTATTCTTTCAAAAAACCATCCGCCCCGAGACAGACAATAATCAGTCCTATGCCTATTGTTCCCATCTCCTGACCTACTTAACCATTTTTTTCTGTCTACATTTAGTCTTATGGAGTAGCAGGGATGATTAGAAAGTCGATATTTTAGTAGTCTAAAATGATAGCATGTGTTAGATGGCCCCAAAAGACCTTTTGTTGCTCTTCTGTGAAATTGACAAAAAGCAGATTTCTTTTTGCTCACCTATAAACAAATCCTGTGATAATCATATTTCCCCCTCCCTCCTTATGTCCTCCCATCACCAAGGAATACTGAGTGAGCCGTTAGCATTCAGTTTTCCTTTGATCTTCATCTTAGTCAATAAAAGTCAATTGTCCTCTCTCCAGTCAGTCCTAGAGTTCGGGTGGATAGGCTGATTAAGGTCTCCTGCTGCTATTTAAATGCCAATGCAAAGACTCGGCATTTACCAAAAATAAATGTTGAGGTAAAGAGGAGACATTTATTTTCAAAGTGGGAGGCCATTTTCCCATCATCACATACAGCTTGTTAGATGTCATTTTTTATTATACCAAATGATTCATTTTAGTAAATAAATAAAAGCCAGCTTATTAGGGCAGCTGGCAAGCAGGACCTCTGATGCTAGACTTTTATAGAAAAAGGAGATCTGTGTTAGCCTATCACAATGCCCCAAATTCCTGGCCCCCGGTCTCTGATTGGATGAATTTTGTCTCCCTTTTACCTTTGGTCTCTAAAGCTTTGGGCAGAAAGATTCCCTGGGGCAATAAGCTTAAATTTCAGACAGGTGCATAATAGCTTGGATTTTGGTCTTGATAGCCATTTATTTGGCAGTTCATGGATTAAACTAGAAACTTTTGTGCAGGTGAAACCATACTTCTGCAGCACGGGTCTTTTGTTAGCAATCCTGAAGAAATGTCGAAACCGATTTCTGCTCTGTAAAATGAGAAGTGTGGATTAGATGATCTTTTAGGTCCTTTTCAACTTTAATACAGTCTGATTTGATGACAATGAGTTCAATGGGAACTGATTTAGTGATTGACTTGGAAGGTAGAAAAAAGACTGACCTGTCCTTTGGATGTTTTCCTTATTGTGGTATAAATAATAGTTGCTGCAAACGCACCACACTATCTCATTTTTCTAACTTTTCTCACTTACCCCTTGCCCAGCAGTGGATAGAGGACGGTTCTTGAGATGAGGAAATTCTGTATTCGAATTCTGCTCCAGATGCACATTAATTGCTTTGTGCTATTGGGCACAATACAATCTTTGACTTTGAAGATAAAGTGAATTAATAGGCTTAAGATTTACGAACTCTAAAGGACTATATAGATTCCAGCAATTATTATCTGCATTGAATCCAGAGGAGAGTAGTCAGTCTGGTGAAAGTCACAAAATCATGCCGTAAGAGAAATGGTCAAAGGAACCAACGATGTTAGAGAAAGGTGTCTTCAAATACGTGAAGATATTTTATATGGAAGGGGGATTAGACTCTTCTCCATGCTCCCGTGCAAAATTAAGAACAATAGGCAGAAGTTACAATGAGGCAAGTTCAGGCTTGATACACGGAGTGGGAAACTACCTAATAATTACAGCAATCCAAAGTGAAACCCACAGTATTTTCCCTACCTAGGGGACTTCATGACAGCATTTATCTGGGTACAATCTGCAAAGGGTTTCCTATTTAGGTATGGATCAGACTTAAAGGTCCCTTCCAAATCCCAAATTTTGTGAATCTCATGAATTTCCCAGAGGAGTGACGTTTTCACTTTAAGGCACCAAATCATGGAAGGAAATTACATCGAGATATCTTCAAATGAAAACAAAAGACACTTTCGGATCGCGTTCAGAAGACATTTTTTTCAAAGCCAAAATATTCAAATCCTGTCCAAAAAAACCGAGAGGAAATATTTCTTTTGTCCCTTCCTCCTCTTATCCTGAAGATAATTTCAGATTGTATAATGGATTGTGTAGTTTAAGGAGCCAGGAACATCTGGAAAGTTTGCCAAGTTCCAGTGATCAGTAAATGCTTCTTGGAGCATACTCTTGTTGGCATTAGGAAGGACTTTAGGGATCTTGTAGTAAAACCCTATCATTTTATGAAAGAAGAACCTGAAGGGTAAAGAAAGTTATTTGGTGACCAATAGGATGAATACAGAGAGGTTTGGAGAGACTTACATGAACTGATGCTGAGTGAAATGAGCAGAACCAAGAGATCATTATATACTTCAACAACGATACTGTATGAGGATGTATTTTGATGGAAGTGGATTTCTTTGACAAAGAGAAGCTCTAACTCAGTTTCAATTGATCAATGATGGACAGAAGCAGCTACACCCAAAGAAAGAACACTGGGAAATGAATGTAAACGGTTTGCATTTTGGTTTTTCCTCCTGGGTTATTTTTACCTTCTGAATCCCTGTACAACAAGAGAACTGTTTGGTTCTGTATCTAGGATATACTGTGACATATTTAACATGTGTAGGACTGCTTGCCATCTGTGGGAGGGGGTGGAGGGAAGGAGGGGAAAAATCGGAACAGAAGTGAGTGTAAGGGATAATGTTGTAAAAAATTACCCTGGCATGGGTTCCGTCAATAAAAAGTTATAATTATTAAAAAAAAAGAAAGATTTCTATATTTAAAAAAAAGAAAGTTATTTGTATTAAGATTACAAAATATCATGGTTCAGTTAAGAAAAAAATTGAGGCTTCCTGACCTTCAATCTTCTCTTACTTCTATATCAAACAATATTGGGGAATGATCATTCAAACTCTTACCACATGAAAGCATTGGTATAAGTGATAGGGATAGAAATAAAAACCAAGATAGGCCTTTTTATTTTTTTTTTTATTAAAGCTTTTTATTTGCAAAACATATGCATGGGTAATTTTTCAACATTGACCCTTACAAAACATTCTGTTCCAAATTATTCCCTCCTTCCTCCCCTAGATGGCAGGTAGTCCAATACATGTTAAATATGTTAAAATATATGTTAAATCCAATATATGTATACATATTTATACAGATATCTTGCTGTACAAGAAAAATCGGATCAAGGAGAAAAAAACCAGAAAGAAAACAAAATGCAAGTAAACAACAACAGAAAGAATGAGAATGCTATGTTGTGGTCCACACTCAGCTCCCATAGTCCTCTCTCTGGGGGTAGATGGTTCTCTTCATTACTGAACAATTGGAACTGGTTTGAATCTTATCATTGTTGAAGAGAGGATGGGCCTTTTTTCTTAAAAAAAAAAAAAAACTCACCTTCTAATGGGAGAGACAATACTTGGAAATTTTAGCTAGAGATAGACTCAGTAAACCTGAGGGTGCAGTAAAAAATATGGTAAAAATACTTCTTCTTTAAAGCCATTTCTCTTGATAACATGATATCTGTCTCTGATGTTGAATGATTTGACAATGCTAAGGACTTTGGTAATGAGAATTTCCCAGGCTTTTAGTAGCTGTGATTGTGTAGGAGATGGGTGGCTGTAGCTCCTAGAGAGATAATTTCTAGATCTCATGATCTTCAAGGGCTGCTTCCTTGTATGTTGGCTGCAAGGTTGGAAGCTGGGCCATTGATGTGGGGGTCACTGATATTCCCTGGTTTCTAGGTAGATCCTGGATTATCTTGAGCAGAGTTAAAAGGGAACTAGATGGCCTTGCTGACCTTCTTCCTTCAATTGATTATCAGTTGGTATTGTTGTTAATGGGCCCCTTCTCTGTTAGGTTTGATCCCCTGTGTGATGGCTGCAGGAGCCAAATTAGAAGAGCAAGTGTTCTGGGAGATACTTGGATTTACCTTTCTGTAGCTGGCAGTTAGTCAGAAGTTGCCGTTGATGATTTTGGGCAAGGCAATCTCTTTCTTGACAAGGATTGCTCCCTTTGGTGATAAATACAAACTCATGGCCCCATGGTTCAAGCAGTAGGCAAAACTCCCAAAGACAGCCAAATCCAATAAAAATGTAATTGGGAAATGATTTTAAAATAAATAAGAATACAACACAACATAGATAATGTTAATTTGTGGTTTTCTGAATCAATTTGCAAATTCAGGGATACTTTCTCTTTGAGTTTGGTGTATAATAATGTATAATAAATAAAATAATAAGGCAATTATCTTTTACAATTTCATATTATTATCTTAATGAACAATAACAATTATTATGATCTAGCTCTCTCATGGAAAATTTTAAGACTAGTTAAGGAATTCAGAATTAATTTGTTGGTAATGATCATTTTCAACTTCATTAAATACTCGAAAGCCTAGTACATTATCATTATCTGGATGCTAAATTTTAATTGCATGAAGCCTGGTCCCTCAATAATTAACACATTGTATATCCCACCTAATTCACAAACTAATTGTCATTTCTTAGATCTTAATGTTACTTGCTAATTTTGCCAAGGATAAAAAATCTGACTGTCAAAACTCCCAAGTAAGTGACATTCTACAGGCACAATAGTGACAAAACAAGTTAATTTATTGCAAAGTCACTGAGAGAAGGGTTTTTTAATTGAGTATTTGTTACCTTCATAAAAGACATAAATGGCTTTTTAGTTACATATTTGCCTATTTCTTACATATTAGAAAAGTGTTAACGAGCCTGATTAAAATTAATTGCAAAGGTCCAAGATCTGAGAGGAGATCCTAACGTTAGCAAACTTCTAATTGAAGCTGAGAGAGAAGGGAAAGAGTCACTGGGCAGAATGAGGATGTGAACAGCTGTTCTAATGCAGAGATGGTATATAATTAAATGGCACACCAAGTTTAAAAAGTGATCCAAAATGAAAAGCAGATTTGCAAGTCAATATAGAAAATTTTATTTTGTTATTTTGCATATAATCGGATGGGTTTTCTTCTAAAGGTTTTATCACTATCTACTGATACTAAAAAAATTAAAGGAAGCCTATGACTCCCTTTAATTCATTCAAATAAATTCATCAGTCCTTTATTAAGCACCTATCTTGTGCATAAGAGCTGTGTACACAAAGACAAAACAAAAACTGCCTCTGACTTCAAGAAGCTCACATTCTATGGTGGGGGTGGGGAGGAGAAACAAAATAAATATTAATCAATAAAAACCAAGGTAAGTGAGGAGTTTGTAGGCCTTAATCATTAGATTAAGATCCTTAGATCAAGAAAGGCTTCTAATAGGAGAAGACTGAAGTAAATTTTGAAGTAAATGAAGTATTTAAAGAGGTTGAGATAACAGAGTGAATTCCAGGAAAGAGGGACCATATGTTCTAAGAAAAAGAGGCAGGAAGTGGAATAGTAAGCTTAAAGAATGACAAGGAGTCTGTTCAGCACTTTAAAGTAGCAAAACATATGTCAAATAAAGTAGGATCGTGAATTCACAGATTTTGAACTGGAAAAGACCTTAGAGGTCATCTAGAATGGATCCCTCATTTTATACATAAGGAAAATGAAATCTAATACAATTAGATAACTGGGCTGAAGTAACAGATGGGAAGTAACAGAGCTGGTATTTGAACCTAGGGTTTTTTATTCCAAATCCAATCATTTTTATAAAATTAAGATCAGGAAGCAGTAGAATGAGGAGTAGAAAAAGGAGAAAGAAGAAGGAGGACAAGAAAGAGAAGGAAAGGAGGAAGAGGAAAAAGGGAGAAGTAGGAGGAGGAGGAGAAAGGAGAAGAAAAACAGAGAAGAAAGAGGAGGAGAAAGAAGAAGAGAAATAAATCTTCACGATAGAAACTGCAGAGAAAACTTAAAGAATGAATAAATGAGCAGAAAAATGTTAATAAACATAAAGTAAGATAAAGTGAGGGGAAATCTCCAGGAAAAAAAGGGGGGAAAACCTAGAATACCAGCAATTAGAATCATTCTCCAGAAATGAGAGTGAAACAACTGCTCCCTCCCACGTAAACACAGGAGGTACATAACCCACCGAAACAAATCAACCTATTAGCCACAAATATGCTAGTACACATTTAATAACTAACTGGTTCTTCCAAAATTAAAGACAATTTTGAGTTGCATTATTAATACTTTCTTCATCATTTTATCATCAAAATAATAAATTAAATCCTAATCTGTAGCTTAGGCCTATTTCCGAAGTGTATATGTTTGCAATGAAAGTTTAAAACTTAGCTCTCATGAAATGATGCAAAGCTGACTCTAGAATACTGCTAATAACTTTTAATGCAATATACTCAAAGGGTCTATCTACTGGGCAAGGATTTAATATTTGGTGAAACTAGGACAACTGGACAGTGCTATGGCAAAAATTTGTTTTAGATCAACACTCATACCTTTATATTAATGTAAACTCTAAGTGAATACATGACCTAGACATAAAAGGTCACAGAAAGCAAATTAAAGGAATAAGGAAGTAATTACTGTTCAGATCTATAGATAAGAGAAGAATTCATGACCAAGCAAGGAATATTGAGGATCATAGAAGATAAAATGGATAGTGTATCAACAAATCCAATACAGCCAAAATTTGAAAAGAAGCAGTTACCGGGGGAAAATTTTTACAACAAATTTCTTTGGTAAAAGTATCATTTCCAAAACATGTAAGAACCTGATTCAAATTTATAAAAGTTACAATTACTTTCCAATGTACAAATGTTCTAAAGATATGAGCAAGCGATTCTTAAGGGAAGAAACCCACACTATCTGTAATCATATGAAAAAAATGGTCTAAATCACTAATAGTTAGGAAAATGCAAATTAAAATAATTCTGAACATTCACTTCACAGTTATTAGATTGTCATAAGATAAAAGAAAGAATATGAAACATTGGAGAGATGGCAGTAAAATAGGCACATTGATGTATTATTGAAATAGTTGTAAATTGGTTTAACCATTCTGGAAAGTAATTTAGAATTATGCCCCCAAAGTTACTAAACTCTGCATATCCTTTCATCCTCCAGTTACTAGATTTATGCCCCCAGTGATCAAATAAAGAGAAAAAGGTCCCATTTGCACAAAATTATTTCTAGTACCTCTTTTTGTAGTAATAAGAAATTAAGGAGATATTCATCAAATGGTCATTGGCTAAACAAATTGTAGTATATGAATTTAATGAAATATTCTCATACTATAAGAAATGAAAAAGAAACAGCATTAAAGAGAATAAGAATAAATAAAGAGATACAGAGTAAATAAGCAGATAAGGAGAAAAATTCATATTATAACATCTATTTTATAAAAACAATTATGAAAGAATTAAGAACTCTGATTAATGAAGGAACAAAATTATGATTTCAAAGAATTAATGAAGAACAATGTTGTTCAACTCATGACAGAGAGATAATATATTAATCTTCAGAATGCAAAAATTAATATTAAGCAATGGATATATTGGAATAAGAATGTCAAAAAAAAACACTAAAATATGAAGATAAAATAACAAATATCAAAGAGAGAAAAATTAGAACACTTGTATTTTTACATATCAAAATAACCTATCTTGAAGTCAAATTTATAAGACAATCTAAGAAGTACTTACTTTTTAGAAAATTAAATGATATAAAGATGCTAAATATCATATTCTGGAAGTGATACGAGAAAAGAGCTTAAAAGTATTGGAAGTTGAGAAAATACAAGTAAGTAGAATCCATAGTCTATTATGTAAAGGGAGCTCCAAGTTTAAATCACTCAGAAATGTTATGGCTAAGTTACTGGGCTTCTAAATATTAAAGGAAGACTTTTGTAAGCAGCTAAGAAAAGGTAGTTCTCATATCTATATCTAATTTGAATCATACAGGATTAATTGTTGATTTTGGCTGTTGCCTTTGTTCTCAAAAGAAAGAAAAGACTTACTACCTAAGATATATTTTTGAAGCTGAGTATATAGTCTTATATAAAAAAGAACCTACAGGAGTATTACAGATTTTCAATTATGCCTTCAGAGAATTAGATTACAGCAGAACCTCAGGAAAAAAAAGTGAACTAATAAAATGAAAACAAGTCGATATGGCATAAAATATACATGATTACTCAATATTTACATATTATGAGGAAGAGATAAAACTATTGTCTATTAGAAATTCCACATTTTCTGAGCTTCTTTGGTATTCCTTTGTGATCTGACGGATCACAAAGATAGGAAAAATGGAAAGGAGAATTAGAGTTTCTTAAGTATCAGCATCTCCGTGTTTCTTTAAATACTACCATGTATTTATTATTTTTTTTAAAGATAGCTGTTTAAATAAAAATTTGGAGTAATAGAGGATAGAAGAGGTGGCACTTTAACCACTTTTTCAAATGAAAGCAAGAAAAAGTTTAGATCAGGAAAATTAGAATAAAGTGATCTGGGTATTAGTTGTATATGTCTCTGTGTGAGAGAATAGATTGGTTGCTTCCAGGAATAAGGAGGCAATATTCCCATTGAACTCTGTCCTCAACAGACCTTCCTAGGAGATGTTCAGTTCTGGTGCCACAGATTAAGAATGGCATTGCTAAACTAGAGAATGTCACATGAAGGCAACCATGATGGCCAAAGATCTTGAGTTTACGGTATTTCAAGATTGGTTAACCAAACTGGGCAAGTTTAGTAAATAGATTATAAGCATTTAATTAGTGTAGGAATATAGGAGATGCTTAATAAATGAGATTTATCAGGAGACTAAGATTTATTAAGCATTTCCTATGTGCCAGGCACTATGCTAAGTATTGGGAATACAAAAAGAGTCAAAAAACAGTCCCTATTATTAAAGAATTTAAAACTTAATGGAAGAGACAACAAGAAATAAAGATGTACAAACAAACTATATATATGGGATAAGTAGGAAATAAGGAGATATCATAATTATCGTCAAGTAGTTGAAGAGCTATTATCTTAAATAAGAATTAGACTTGTCTGTATGAACCCAGAAGATAGAACCAGGAATAAAAATGGAAACTTCAAAGAAGAAAGAAAAAAAACTTTCTAACAATTAGAATCCTCCAAAAAACTGCCCTGAGAGGTGATGGAGATCTTAAATCAGAGATTGGACAAGCACTTGTCTAGTATGTTATCATAGGTTTCTCTTCATATATGGGGATTTACTAGATAGTTGCAGAGATTCCCTATAATTCTCAAATTGTGAAATATTGTGATTGTAGGATAGTATTCTTTCAAGAAAAACATGCTAAAGATACCTAATGGTGATTTTTCTCACAAAGTTAATATTATGGGATTTAATGAAGGGGAGCAGAAACTTAACAATTATAGCCATGAAGTTAATGACTATTCAAGCAGATAAGTTGTCCATAAAACAGAAAAGTTACTAAATGAACTAGAAAATAAAACCAGATAATTAGCTACAAATAAGAAATATATTTAAAACAAAAAGAGTTAGAATGAGAAACCGGAATAAAAATATTACTTATTAGTTAAATCCAGGGAAATGGGAGATGCAATCATGATTTTTAATAAGGCAAGAATAAAAATATGTATTGTCAAAAAAAGACATAGAGGAGAACTATATTGTGTAAACAGATCAAATATAATGAAATAATAAAAACTAAATCTGTAATTATATTAGTATAGGAAATTTTGGGGTGAGAAAAGTTTCTACCAATGAGGACTAGTCACTTAAAGTTTTAGAAAATTTGCCAGGGTACTAAAAAACTAATTGATTTGCCCAAGGTCACAGTCATAGTCATAAATAGTACTTGATCTCAGATCTTAACCAGTTTCACTACACCATGTTTCTTAACAATATAACAAAATCAATAAATAAACATGTGTATGGGTATCTGTGTGGATATATGTGTTTATCAAATGGCATAATATATTAAGTATTTAAAAGAAAAGTTAATTGAAATTGAGTAGGAAAATAGTAAGACAATAATTTTAGGTGAATTGACCATCTCTCTATACCTTAACAAATCTAACACAAAGATAAACTCAGAAGAAACTATTAATGAGACATAATGTTAAAAAAAATCTAGATTTGCTAGATCTGTGATAATTATTGAATTGGAAACTTAGGGGATATGCTAATTTTTAGGATAATATGACAATCTTAGAAAAAGTTAGCAAGTGCTGACATAAAGTACTTATAAGTAAAGACAAAATGACAGAATATTCAAAATTTTCCTTACAGATCACATAATTAAAAAATTATAGTCATTTAGTTTTTTTAAGTTAAGAATGCAAGTGACTTGGTAATTGATGTCCTCTTGATTGCCTTTTTTTGGATATTAATATTGTCAATTATTCTCCCCCCCTTTTTGGTTTTTTTCCCCTTCTTGTGATATGTTGCAAAATGATCAATCAATTTTTTAAAGAATGTGTGACTGCTAGCATGGAATTTCTTTTTTTCCTCTGTTTATTTGGTTTATTGCAGTGGCTTTGGTTAGAAATAGCATTCAAGAATTCTTAACATAACCCCAAAGGTACAAACTCCAAAGTGTTTCTGAAAACAGGTTGGAATTAGACTATTAACAGTCATCAGTTCATAACTTGGCAACAACAATTCAGGCTTACAAAAAGAGCCTAGGGAGAGAGCTACTCTTTGCTAACACACCCATTGGAGAAATAAGAGCAAAGCTACTTCCTGAAATGTGGGCATCAGAGAACAAAATGCTTAATTTTGTTTCATATTTTCCCGTGCTTTTCCTGTTTCTTCCAGTCCAGTCTTCTTGCTTATGTCTATGTGGCACTAATTAATACTACTACCACTACTAACTAGCATTATTATGGTGCTTTAAAGTTTGCAAAACATTTCTATTATCTCAGCAACTTTGGAGGCAGATGCTATGACTATCCCATTTTATAGATGAGGAAATTGAAGCAGATTGAAAGGAAACAATTTGCCCAGGGGTACTTGGTTAAATCTGAGGCAGGTTTGGAACTCATGTCATCCTGAATCCAGGACTAGTTCATTATAGACTGTGCTACCCAGCTAACTCTAGGCTACTGGTACAGTGTAAAGAATACTGGATTTGGAATCAGTAGGTGGATGTGGGTTCAAATTCCAGTTCTTCCATTTACTTTGTTTATTACATTGGGCAAGTCAGTAAATCTCTCTGGATCCCATTTTATTTATCTGTAAACAAAGGGGGTTAGAATTGATGATTTTCCTCTCACTTAAAATAATAAATATATTTCTATTTCTATCTGAGAATTATTGTGGATGTGCCCCCTTTAAAGGGGCATGTCAGTTTTGAAGCAAGGAATTTTTGCCATCAACAACAGAAATCTGCCCAATGATCTAGTCACATGACTCATTGCTGCTGAGGGTAGGTAGAATTACTGTCTTGCTCCCAGTTTCAAATAGCTAGAAGGTAATAAGAGATTTTGAAGACCATAGTGTTTAGCAGGCTGGTTTTGGAGTTAGAAAATCCAACCTCAGGTGTTGTTGGTTGTTCAGTTGTTTTTCTGTTGTGTCTAATTCTTCACGATCCCATTTGGTGTTTTCTTGGCAAAGATACTGAAACAGTTTGCCATTTTCCTTTTTTTTAGCTCATTTTACAGATGAGGAAGCTGAAATAAACAGGGTGAAATGTTTTGCATGGGGTTATGCAGTAATGTCTGAGGCCAGATTTGAACTCGCAAAAACAAATCTTCCTGACTGGCATTCTAACTACTGAACCACCAAGCTGCCCATACTGCCTGTAATATATCCTAACTATGTGACAAATGACAAGCCAGTTAATTTCGTCGGATCTCAGGCAACTCTTTGTCTATAAGTTACAGAGGAGTTACCTTGACCCATCAGGCAGAGCGTCTTTCCACACTAGGAAGTTCACTACAGGAGAATTTATTTATTGCTGAAGTCAGCAAAGTCATTGAATAAAAGGCTATGCTATCAAGTATCCTTCTGCCATTTCTCTGAGAAAAGCAAATCCCAATTTAGAGAAGTAAATAGGCAAAATACTAAACTTAGAAGCTTTTAGAGGTCGGGGATTTATGAAGGCTGAAGTCATCTTGTAATATATCTGTGATGGTAGATTGGGTTTGTGGTTGCTTAGCAAGTGGTTCTTGATAAATAGAATGAAATAATTGAATTAGGAGAACGTATTTGGTTTAATCTGACACTGCTATCACTTTGGTTCAGACCCCCATCAGCTCAAACTTGGGCTGATGAACTAGCCTTCAGACTGGTCTCCCTGGCTCAGAGCTCTCCTCATTCCCCATTCCTTCCTTGCATTAAAAGTGATCTTACTGAAGCTTGGATATATGTCACCTCTTCCCCACCTTCAATTAAGAAACACGAGTTGCTCCCTATTATCTCCAGAGTCAAACTATAGTTTTTATTTTGGTTTTTAAAGTCCTTTACAACCTAATCTTTCTTGACTTTTTCACTTTTCTTATACCTCACTCCTCTTCATATACTTCTATTATCCAGTAACTCTGACCTTCTTGCTGTTCCTTGAACAAGATGTTCATTTTTCTACTCCAAGACTTTTTACTGGCTCTCCCTCATATATAGACTGCTTTCCTTCTTTGTGTTCTCCTTCTGGCTTTCCTGGCTTCCTTCAAGTAGCAACTAAAATCTCACCTTCTGCAAAAAACCTTTTCCAGTCCTCCTCAATGCTAAAGACTTCCCTCTAGGATTATATTTATACACACACATATGTATAGATGTACACACACATATGTATATACACATGTTTTTACACACATATTTACACACATATACTTTTACATATTTTATATATGCATAGTTGTCTCTCTCATTATAACATAAACTCCTTGAGAGCAGAGATACTTTTTAAAACTTTTCTTTATACCACCAGGGCTTAGTTAGTACCTGGGGCATAGTATTGGTGGTTAATAAATGCCTCTTGTCTTTGGTTCTTATCTAGAGAAATTTTTTTTTCTTTCTGGAAATGAAATTAAGGTTTGATCCACCATTCTCTTTCTTTCTTTCTTTCTTCTTCCTTCCTTCCTTCCTTTCTTCCTTCCTTCCTTCCTTCCTTCCTTCCTTTCTTTCTTTCTTTCTTTCTTTCTTTCTTTCTTTCTTTCTTTCTTTCTTTCTTTCTTTCTTCCTTCCTCTCTCCCTCCCTCCCTCCCTTTCTTTCTTTCTTTCCTTTTTTCCTTCCTTGTAAAAATATTTTTAAAAAAATAATTTTTTCTCAAATGTTTGTTAAGATAATTTTTATCATTCATTTAGAACTTTTTGAATTCCAAGTTTGCTTCATCTTTCCCTCAATTCTCTCCTCCCTGAAATGGTGAGAAATTGGATATAGGTTATAATTTGCAGTTATGCAAAAGATATTTTCATATTAGTCATGTTGTGAAAGAAGACACAGCCCGAAAGGGAAAAAAATAACAAAAAATAGAATGAAAAAATGGTACAGTTTGGTATGCATTCAGACTCTTATCAGTTATTTTTCTGGAGAAGGATAGCTTTTTTTTCCCCTGAGGCAATTGGGGTTAAGTGACTTACCCAGGGTCACACAGCTAGGACACATGAAGTGTCTGAGGCCAAATTTGAACTCAGGCCTCCTGCCTTTAGGGCTGGTGCTCTCTCTACTGCACCACTGAGAGCATTTTTTTTTTTTTATCATGAGTCCTTTGGAATTATCTTGAATCATTATATTGCTGAGAATAGCTAAGTCTTTCATAGTTGATGGTAGTTACAGTACTGCTGTTACTGTGTACAATGTTTTCCTGGTTCTGCTCACTTCATTCTGTATCAGTTCATGTAAGTCTTTCCAGGTTTTTCTGAGATTGAATTGCTTATCATTTCTTATAGCACAATAATATTCCATTACCATCATAAATCACAATTTCTTTGGGCAATCTATCAATTTCCTGTTCTTTGCCACCACAAAAAGAACTCCTATAAATATTTTTGTACAAATAGATCATTTTTACTTTTCTATGATATCTTTGGAATATAGATGTAGTAATGATATTGCTGGATCAAAGGGTATGCCTTTGGGCACAGTTCCAAATTGTTCTCCTGAATGGTTGTGATCCACCATTTTCAAAGCACTACAAATAGAAACATGCAGAATAAATATGGCTATGTCTACAGAACACCAAGCTATCTGGAAGAAAAACAACAAATTTGTTTAAATGATATTTTTCTTACAAAAGATGCTAGTGGACATTAGAAACTTTTGAAATACTGATTTTGAGATTACTGAAAGTCATTAGTGGATCTCACCACACTTGCCTTTTCCACCTGTCAAAAATAAGTACTCAGTCTTTTATAATCATCATAATATGGGCAATGAAAAGAAGAAGCAGTCATCATTTTGGTTTAGGTCCTTATCTATGTTTCTGAATGAAGAAAACTTCCTCAGCAACTTTGCTGCAATGAACTTATTTTGATATTCATTCTATTAGCTTTCTAAGAGCAGAGGCCCAGAAATCAAATTGTTCCATTCCTTTATTCATAATTATGTGCACTTAAAATGGTTCCATAAGTTTTCTTGAAAGCCTTAGACCCTTCAACTATCATTGTGTATTATCTTGAAACTCAACAATCATAGTGGCACACTGTACATAGTGATTAGCCAAAGAGGAATATGATATTTTCCTGATGTGGGTGTTACTTAATTAATCTGAATTAGTTTTTTTTATATGGATACTAATTGTTTTCTTTGAAAACAATCACTATAGATACATGATTTTTCTGGGTCTGTTGCTCTTCAAGAAAAGTTAGTTGTAGGAAACAGGAATGTTATTTAAAAAAATAACAATGATGAGCAGCATATCAAAGTAGGACATATGATTTCAGCTTTCTGATTGTGCATTAACAGGGAAAATTGAAAGTTTTTAATCTATTACATTCTGTAAGCATCTATTATTTACTGTATAATCATGCTACCATGTATACCCAGGCCCCATGCTAGATTTAGGAAAATACAAAGAAAAATAAAACAGTTCCTAACTTTCAAGGAATTTACATCCTATTGTAGGGAAACATGGTATAGTTTCCTCTTATTTTTGGTGTTCCCTTTACATTTATTGGTAGGGTGAGGTGAATAAATAGTAAATGAAATAGGAATTACTCGCCATTTTAATTAGCTTAATTTTTCAAGTAATTTAAAATCACAGTACATTGCAACAGTTGAGATCCTTTATAATATGAAAACTTAAGAAGCATAATTATTTCTTATCTGGCAACATGTAAAAAATAGAATATATTTTTATATTATCTGATACTTTTCAGATTATTCTATTCTATTTAATAACTAAATGCAAATAGCATATACTAAATGGATGATTTTAACTACAATTACCACACTCCACCCTCATTAAGACACCTTTCTCAAGATCTAAGTGTTTTGAGCATTTATAAAGAAGTGTTATCCTAACAAAAGTGATAATGAGTTAAGTGCAGTTGGGAGTCAAGGTACAACTGAATAACTAAACTTTAAAGAGATCATTAAGTGAATATTCTCTTGTTTTATTCTCTTAGTAATTTTATTTCTTTGTTTAATGAATAAAAAAGCTTATGCAGAATGTTGCCTTAAGCCATTAAAAAAAAAAAAAAACATTGAAAACCTGGCAAACATGACAATGTCTTGTTTTCAGAAAATTCATAGAAATTGGACCTAAGATTGGCAAAGTGGAATTTGTAATCCCTATTGGAAATTGCATTTTTATTGGCAACTCTCTGATGAGGAAATTCTTTCTACCTATGATCAATGCAAACTTTCTCTTTAAACTATAGTCTTAGACAATGCAGCAAGCACTGAGAGGTTAAGGGACTTGTCCAGGTTCACCTAGGCAATATATGTCAGAGCTGGGTCTTGTAACCATGTCTTCCTATATAAATAAACTATCATTACAGCAGGTACCTTCTCACTGTCTCTATTTACTTCCTTCCCCATTAGAAAAAATGAATGAATTCTGAGTCTTGTTTATGTGGATCTCTCCATGATCTATTTATTTATGTCTCCCACTGTAATAGTGAAGATTGAGTAAAATCCCCAGTCATGATGTAAATCAATGGATTAATCATATTTATTTATTTTTAGTCATTTAATATATTTTATTATTAAAGTATAAAATATCTTCCTGCTTGGCACTTCATTATTTTGGACATCATTATTGTCATTTTTCAATCCTCTCTAACTCTTTATAATCCCAATTGAGATTTCTTGGCAAAAATAATGGAATGGTTTGCCACTTCCTTCTTCAGGTCATTTTACAGATGAGGAAACTTAAGCAAACATAATTAAATGATTTGCCCAGAGTCATACAGCTAGTTAATGTCTGAAGCCATATTTTAATTCAAGAAGATTTCTTTTACCCTCTAGTAGGTCCCTTTGCTCTATGGTGCTACCTACCTGCCTCTTTTAGCAGACATAAGGATTAAGTAAGTAAAAGAGGGATATTAGGCTGGCTATCTCAGTGTCCTGTAGTTAAAGAAATCTCTTTCCCTGCCATCAATGAGAATTACCTATCTAGAACTATTAGAGCATAGAGATTAGAAGAATATGTTATTCAGGGGCTGAAAATACCTTTTTACAACACTTTATATTGAATAATGCCTTTTTCCTTTGTCAAGATAAATCTGAGCTGTCTTATGTGAGCTAATTTTCTTCAGAGAGCAGCAGCTATGGTAGGAAACTGTGTCTCAGAGGTGGGACAGCAAAGTTAGATCATGTTTTCAGATAGGGCAAATGGGGTACCTTATCCTATTTAGGACCAAGATAATTAAAATACTTTCTGTAATTTGAATTTTCAAAGCCCCACTTGGGCCTAGAAGGGATAAGTTAGGGATTGTAACTCCAGTGTCCTGGTGAAATTGTCTGAGAGCTGGCAAGTGGCACAAATTTTGGAGGTTGTGGAGGTCAATTCACCTGAGTTCTAGTCTCAGCCACACACAAGGAAAGGGTGAATGGGACTTTGCTTCAAGTTGTTAAATTTAGGGTTACTCACAGCACTTGAAATTCTTTGGCAGCTTAGAAACAAGAGTTTAACAACTAGTTCTAATGCAAAATTGTTGGTTATACTTTTTGTTCTAAACCTAATTCTATCACTGATGATTTATGTGACATTTACTTAGTCATGCAATCTCTTTATCTCAGAAATTACATCAGAACTTTGTTTTGGCTGTGTAGAATGAGCCAGGAATAGTTGTTGATTCATTTTCCCTACCCATAGCATCAGGCCCATTTACATTAGCATGCCTTGGAATAATCCAACTGTATTTGCAGGGGAACTATACTCTTTTTTATGATTTGAATAGAATACATGGTAAACACCCCAAAAAATCTTTTACATTGTTCACATCTCATTTTAAGTGGCAAGAACATGCATACAGTCTGAAAGATCACTGTGTAGCATAAGGAAAAATGTGTGCATTTGTCGTTGGTGAAATTGTTTTATTTTTAGATTAATGAAGATCCAAATTAAACCATTCTAGTGCAATCATCTTGATAGTTCCTTAACACATTTTGCTCATTATCACTTCATTTATATTTATGATGAAGAACAGATGGTACCAATGTCATATTTCAATGTGTATCATATCCAGCTAAGAGGAAATCTCTCATATTAGCTGCACTTATCAAAATATTTGTACTTCACAACAACAGAAATCTTAGCTTATGTACTATCTTGTCACTATGTCATAGCTACCATTTAGAAAAGCCTATTTAAATTAGATATATTATTGAAGGAATGCATCATTCATGATTATTGAGTGAATGCATTGAACTCTGAAACAGTAATTAAATGGTTTAGTTGTAAAGAGAGAACCATTAAGTCTGAATTAAAAACAGCAATTAAAAATCATACCGTGTCCATGGCATCCTTAGCTTTTCATACTGAGGACTGAATATATAGAAAGCACGGCAGAAATAAAAAAGCTGTTTATTCAAGAAGAAGAAGGGAACAGAGAAATATACATGGTGACCAAAAAGACAATGAACAGATGCTATTAAATCCTACCAAAATCTGAGAGAATTTGAGCCAGAAAAAAAAATCTATGTGATCTCTTAGATTCTACCTCCTCATTTAATAAGCAAGGGAGACTGAAGTCCAGAGAGGTAAAGGGACTAGTCCAACAATTAATTATTAAGAATGTCAGGACTGAAAGAAAATCAGGTCTTTCATCCCAGGCCAATTTTCTTTTTAACTGTCAATGGAAGTACAAATGAGTAGGAAAGCCAAAGTAAATTTGATCTGAAGGTGAATTATAAAGCTCTAAAAACAAGGTTTTTGTTTTGAGTCTTACTGCTGTGGCAACAGAAGTAGATAATTTCTTAGATTTGTCCCAGCTCAAACATCCTAAGGACTTTTTAAAAAACTATGACAGGAACCTCAACTAATTTTTAAGAACTGCCAAAAATATTATTTTAACACAGCTTACCTTAACTCATGAGATACTGAATAAGTATTCTTCACTGAACACAAAACTGCAGAATTCATGGAGAATTCAAATGATTTTTAAAAAGCCAGTGTGTAATTCTTTTCCTTACTGTTTTTTTTATGTGCATGAACTTAAATGTCCATCTCTCTCAATTTTATTCTTGCTTTCTGTTTTACATTACATTACTTTTTAGAACTTACTCCCATTCTCTCACCTAATGAGCCTTCACTAAATGACAAAGAAAAGCAATCAATCAAAGCCAACCAACACTGTGACAACACCTATAGAAAGACATTTCATCATGTCTTTTCTGGGGCCAAGGCTAGTCAGCACAATCACACAATTTACACTCATTTTATTGTTCTTTACATTTACATTACAGTAATTATTGTATACATTGCTTCCCTGATTCTATTTGGTTCTGTTTACTTAACTGTGCTAATTCTTATGGGGCTTATTGGGTGTGGAAGGACCAATAATGTAACTCCTCCCCATCTGCAAGTTAGGCAAGTCTTTCCTTAAAAAGTAATAAGACTCAGTAACAACATGTAATGGACTTGGCTCTTTTGGCAATATAATGATTTAGGGTAATTCCAGTGGACTTGGAATGGAAAATATCAATCACATTCAGAAAGAGAGTTGTGGAGGGTGAATGTGGATCAAGGTATAGTATTTTTACCTTTTTGTTTATTTATTTTTTCTTTCTTGTGTTTTTTTTTCTTTTGGTCTGATTTTCTTGCATGGCATGACAAATATGGAAATATGTTTAAAAGGATTGCACATATTTAACCTATATCAGTTTGCTTGCTGTCTTGGAGAGGGGGGAAGGTAGAAGAGGAAGGGAGGAAAAATTAGAAGACAGGGTTTTGCAGAGATGAATGTTTAAAATTTTTCTTTACATGTATTTGGAAAAATAAAATAGTATTTAAAAAATTTTTTAAAAGGTATCTTTTAAAAAAGGCAATGAGACTTTATTTGAGACTGGTTGGCTAAGACTTACCAGTGACATTTCATCACCTCCTGAGTACAAAGCAACTATGTGGAGCTCCAGTGTTTGGATGGAGGAACGCATGATGTAACTCAGGAAAGGGAAGTTTCACTCAGTGCTTCTTCTTGTTGGATTTTCTGCTCCTGTTATAGCTAAATAAAATTTCTTTCTTCACTGTTGAATGACTTATGAGTATCTCATTTTGTTCTAATGTCAAATCTTAACTACCAGTGTATAAGTCTGAGACAGGTCCACCTTGAGGTGCTAGATTTCTCTGACTTACTCATATTTTTCATTTTATATTGTACTAAATAGTACAATATAGTACACATTATATATATATATATATATATATATATATATATATCTTATATAGTATAAGAGGACAATAATGTCCCCTTTTTGAAAGTATAATTTTAATCAGTTTTTTGTTCTTAAATCATCTTCATTTTCCAATATATTCTTTTCCTCTTTCCTATCTAGACTACTTTTTTTAAATTTTATTTTAAAATTGTCTTAATTTTTAACTTACATTGCTTTATGAATCATGTTGGGAGAGAAAAATCAGAGCAAAAGGGAAAAAAAACATGGGAAAAGAAAAAAGAAACAGAAAAAAGAAGTGAACATAGCATGTGCTGATTTACATTCAATCTCCATAGTTCTTTTTCTAGATGCAGATGGCATTTTCTGTCCAAAGTCTATTAGAATTGCTTTGAATCACTGAACCACTGACAAGAACCAAGTTTTTTATAGCTGGTCTTCACACATTCTTGTTGTTACTGTGTACAATGTATTCCTAGTTCTGCTTGTTTCATTCAGACTCAGTTCATGTAAATCTTTCCAGGCTTTCCTAAAATCAGCTTGCTCATCATTTTTTATAGAACAATAATATTTTGTTATCTTCATATACTACAACTTATTTAGCCATTCCTTAATTTTGGAGCATCTACTAACTTTCCACAAAAAGAGTTGCTACAAACATTTTTGCACATGTCGGTCCTTTTCCCTTCTTTATGATTTCCATAATCCTTTATGATTAGAACCAATAATGACTCTGCTGGGTAAAAATGTATGCACAGTTTGATAGTCCTTTGAGTATAGTTCCAGATTGCTCTCCAGATTGGTTGAATCATTTCACAACTCTACCAACAATGCATCACATTAGTCTGTTAGTTTTCCCACATCTCTTCCAACATTTATCATTATCTTTTCTTGTCATCTTAGCCAATCTGAGAGTTAGAGATGGTATCTTAGATTGTTTGTTTTAACTTGTATTTCTTTAATCAATAGTGATTTAGATAATTTTTTCCACATGACTATAAACAGCTTTAATTTCATCATCTGAAAATCATCTGTTCATATCCTTTGACTATTTATCAGCTGGGGAATGACTTGTATTCTTATATATTTGACACAGTTCTTTATATATTTTAGAAATGAGACCTTTATCAGAAATACTAGTTGTAAAGATTTTCTCCAAGGTTGTATTTCCCTTTTAGTCTTGTTTCTGTTGATTTTGTTTGTGCAGAACCTTTTTAATTTAATGTAATCAAAGTTGTCCATTTTGCCTTTCATAATATCCTCTGGTTTTTTGTTTTTGATCATAATTTCTTCCCTTCTCCAAAAATCTGATAGATAAATTATCCCTTGTTCTCCTAATTTGTTTATGATATCATCCTTTGTGTCTAAATCATGTACCTATTTTGACCTTATTTTGGTATAGGGTGAGAGATGTAGGTCTATGCTGAGTCTCTGACATATTATTTTCCAGTTTTGCAAGCAATTTTTGTCGAATAGTAAGTTCTTATTTTAGAAGCTGGAGTTTGGGGGTTTATCAAATAAAAGATTACTTATAGTCCTTGATTATTATGTGTATGTATCTAATCTATTCCACTGATCCACCACTGTTTCTTAGCCAGTATCAAATTTTGATGACTGATGTTTATAGTATAGTTTTAGGTTTGGTACTGCTGAACCACCATCCTCTGCATTTTTTTCCTATTAATTCTTTTGCTATCCTTGACCTTTTGTTCTTCCAGATTTTTGCTATTATTATTTTTTTTAGTTGTATAAAATGTTTTTGGCAGTTTGATTTATATAGCACAGAACAAGTAGAGAAAGTTAAGCAGAATTGTCATTTTTATTATGTTAGTTTGATCTACTATGGACTACTATGATATTTTCCCAATTGTTTAAATCTGATTTTATTTGTGTGAGAAATATTTTGTAATTATGTTCATATAGATCTTGGTTTTGTCTTGGCAGGTAGACTCTCAAATATTTTATTTTGTCTACAGTTATTTTAAATGGAATTTCTCTATCTCTTGTTGATGGACTTTGCCAGTAATATATATAAATGCTGATTATTTGTGTGGGTTTATTTTTATATTTTGCAATTTTTGCTAAAGCTGTGAATTGTTTTGCATAGGTTTTTGGATCATTTTCTAGGATCCTCTAAGTATATCATTATATCATCTGCAAAGAGTGATAATTTCATTTCCTCACTGACTATTCAAATTCACTTAATTTCCTCTTCTTTTCTTATTGTTAAAGCCAACATTTCTAGTATAATGTTGAATAATAGTGGTGATAATAGGCATCCTTATTTCTCCTCTGATCTTATTGGGAATGTGTGTCTCCATTACAAATAATGCTTGCTGTTGATTTTAAATAGATACTGCTTATTATTTTTTAAAAAATATTATTCCCTTTATCCCTATGCTCTCTAGTATTTTTTTTAGGCATGGGTGCTGTATTTTGTCAAAAGCTTTTTCTGTATTTATTGAGATTATCATATGATTTCTATTGGTTTTGTTATTGATATGATTGATTATGGTAATAGTTTTCCTGATATTGAACCAGCCCTACATTCTTGGCATAAATCCTAGTGATTTATCCTCCTGATAAATGGATGTAATATTTTTGCTAATATTTTTAAAAATTTTGCATTAATATTCATTAGGGAGACTGGGCTGTGATTTTTTTTTCTTTGTTTTGGCTCTTTCTGGTTTAAGTATCAGTACCAAATTTGTTTCATAGAAGGAATTTAGCAGTACTCCTTCTTTACCTATTTTTCCAAAAGTTTACTTAGTATTGGAACTAATTATTCTTTAAATGTTTGGTAGAATTCACTTGTGAATCTATCTAGCCCTAGAGATTTTTCCTTAGGGAGTTCATTAATGGCTTGTTCAATTTCTTTTTCTAAAATGGGACTATTTAAATAATTTGTTTCCTCTTCTGTTAATCTGTGCAATTTATATTTTTATAAATATTCAGTCATTTCAGTTAAATTGTTAAAATTGCTTCCATATAGTTGGACAAAATATTTCCTAATTATTGTTTTAATTTCTTTTTCATTGATGGTTCACCATTTTCATTTGTGATGCTAATGCTTTGGTTTCTTTCTTTCTTTTTTTCTAATCAAATTAACCAAAGGTTTATCTATTTTGTTGTTTTTTCATAAAACCAACTCTTAGTTTTATTTATTAATTCAAGAGTTTACTTAGTTTCAATTTTTATTAATCTCTCCTTTGAATTTCAGAATTTCTATTCTGGTATTATTTTGAAGTTTTAAATTTGTTCTTTTGCTAGTTTTTTTTTTAGTTGCACGCCCAATTCATTGATCTCTTCTTTCTCTATTTTATTCATGTAGCTATTTAGAGATATAAAATTTCTCCTAAGAACTGCTTTGGCTGAATCCCATAGGTTTTGGTATATTGTCTCATTGTTGTCATTCTCTTGGATGAAATTTTGGATTGTTGTTGTTTGACTCACTTTTTTTTAGAACTAGATTATCTAACTTCCAAATGGTTTTTAATCTATCTTTCCTTGATCCTTTATTGGATATATTTTTATTGCATTATAGTCTGAAAAGGAAGTATTTACTATTTCTGCCTTTTTACTTTTGATTGTAAGGTTTTTGTGCCCAAATAAATGGTCAATTTTTGTGTAGGTGCTATATACTCCCGAGAAAGTTGTATTCCTTTCTGTCCCTTTTCAATTTTCTTCAGAGGTCTGTCATATCTATGTTTTCTAGGATTCTATTAACTTCCCTAGTTAATTTCTTGTTTATTTTGTGGTTAGATGTGTCTAATCCTGACAGGGGAAGGTTGAGGTAGTCCATTATTATAGTTTTTCTGTCTATTTCTTCCTGTAACTGGCTTAAAATCTTCTCTTGGAATTTAGCTGCTCTACCACTTAATAGTAGTAGTGTTACCACTTCGTTGTTTACAGTACCCTTTATCAAGATATACTTTCCTTCCTTAATTCTTTCAATAAAAACTATTTTTACTTTTGTTTAACTGAGATCAGAATTGCTACCCCGACTTTTTTTTAAATTTCATCTGAAGCATAATAAAGTCTATTCAAGCCCTTTTCCTTTACTCTGTATGTATTTCTCTGTGTCAAATATGTTTCTTGTAAACTACATAAAGTAGGATTGTGTTTTTTAATCCAATCTGCTATTGGCTTCCATTTAATGAAAGAGTTAATACCATTCACATTCACTGGCATGATTATCAGCTCTGTATTTCCCTCCATCCTATTTCCCCCCCTATATATACTTTTTTCTTTCTTTCCTGTCTTTAGTTGTTGTTTTTTTTTTTACCCACTCTTACCCACTACCTTATCTCCTATCACTCCTCCTCCCTTCTCGTAATAGTATTTTTAACCCTCCCATCCACAACCTTATCCTCTATCAGCTCTTTCCTCCTTTTTCTCTAGCTACCCTCTCTTCTATCTTGCCCCTCCCTTTTCTTTCCTCTTTCTCCTCCTATTTCTTTATTGGGTTATATATATATATATATTTTTTTTTTCTACACAAAACTTAATGATTAAATTATTCCTACTTATACCACAAACCAATGAGATCAATCATCAGATAATGCTCATATCCCTCTCTTCTTTCCCTGGATTGTAACAGGTCTTTTTGTGCCTCTTCATGTGATCTAATTTGTCCCATTATATCTCCTCTTTCCTCTTTTTCCAGTACAGATCTTTTCCCACCCCTTAATGTCTTTTTCTTTGATATCATCACCTCAGAGTCCATTCACAATCACACCTTCCACCTATGTGATGCCCCAATCTCTCTGCCCCAGTGACAGATACAATTTTTAAGAGTTATAGATATCCAGGGATATAAACAGTTTAACCTTTAAATAATATTTATTTTTCCCTGTTTACCTTGCTAGGCTTCTCTTGAGTCCTGTGTTTGTAGATTAAATTTTCTGTTTAGTTCTGTTTTTTTTCAATAGAAATGATTGAAAGTTTCTAATTTTATTGAAAAGCTATTGCTTCCTCTGAAAGATGATGCTGAGTCTCACTGGATAGTTAATTCTTGGTTGAAACCCAAGGTCTTTTGCCTTCCAGAATATAGTATTTTGGGCCCTTCTGTCCTTTATTATAGAAGCTGCCAGATTCTGGGTAATCCTGACTCTTGTTCCTTGATATTTGAATTGTTTTTGTATGGCAGTTTGCAGTATTTTTAACTTGAGATTGTAGTTCTGGAGTTTCACAACAATGGCTTTCCTTGTGAGATCTCTTTCCAAAGATGATCCATGGATTCTTTCAAGGAGTATCTCTTTTTCCGTTTGGTTAATTCTACTTTTCAAGGTGTTGTTTTCTTCAGTGGATTTTTTACTTTTATGATTGAACTCTGATTCTGAGATAAACGGGAGCTGTCCTAATCTTCCTGTGTATCCCAGAGCCTTGGCTTTGAGCACAGGGACACTATTTGCAGGGGGGTAGCTTTGCCTGCTATTTTCAGGAAACAGCTTGCTTCCCCAGAGTTTGCCTTCTGAGCTGGGACTGGAGGCTGCCACATTGATTGGCTCCTCCTCTAATGAGCCAAAACTGAGGGTCTTAATTGCTGATTTGCTGTGACTAAAACCTTCTCACCAACTTCCCCAGAGTCTATCTGAGCTGGGTTGAAAACTCTTTTCACTTCTGTGAGACTGACCTTTTTTGAAGTTTTTCCAGTCTATCTTGAGCTGGAGAAGGGTTTCATTCTGTCAGACTCTGTTCAGAGACTTGGTTTTATGTGGTTTTCTAGTGAAACTGGGAGAGCTTGAGCAGCTTCCTGACTTTACTCTATCATCTTATTTCTACTCCCCTAGTTTACATTTTTAAAATAGTCTCTTAAAGAGAAAGGAAAGAGAAAAAACAGAAGCCCATTGAAATTAAGACACAATTTTCAAACAAACTTGATAAATATAACCCTATATCAATAGTCCTTCACTGTCTTCAAAGAAAAGGGAGAGTAGCACTCATCTTTTTCATAACCAAACTTGGTTTTTATAATTAGAGTTTTCAGTAAAGATTTGTTATTGTAACTCTATTCATGAACTTCATTGTAACATTGTATGTAATATTTTCTTGGTTCTACTTACTTTACTTTGCTATTATTTCATGTATTTTCTCATGCTTCTCTGTAATCTTCATATATTTAAAAATTTTAAAAATATTTTTCCATTTAATATAGTATTTTTTCAATTACATGTAGTTAATTTTCAACATTCACTTTTATAAGATTTTGCACTTCAAATTTTTCTCCCTCCCTCTATTCTCTCCTCCCCCATTCAGCAAGTAACCTGATATAGAAAATACATGTACAGTAATTTTTTTGTTTTAATTTTTAATAGCTTTTTATTTACAAGTTATATGCATGGGTAATTTTATAGCATTGACAATTGCCAAACCTTTTGTTCCAATTTTTCCCCTCCTTTCCCCCATATATAAGGTATATAACATCATCCTTCATAAGTCCAAGTCTATCCATATTACACCACTGTAATATTCTAATCTTATACTGTGTAATTATTTTTAAAAGTTTAAAACAATAATGATTAATATGGATGATATTTAGTGGTTTCCCTATTTTTCTTTTATTCTAATTCTATTTTAGCTTTCTTTGTTTTAGATCAATGATTACTACCTCTTCTTTTTTTCCTAATAAATTCTATTTCTGATCATTGCTATGTTTGCATGTATTTCTTATTTCCTATCCTTCCTGACTCCTTTGCTTTACTTCTTACCTGAAATCTTGCATTGCTATTACTTAACCTCCCTCTACCTCCTTATCCTCTCCTCCCACCTTTCCCCTCCCTCTTTATCCCATTCTTATTAATCTATATAACTTATCTCATTCTCATTAATCTACATATAATTTTACATCCCCATTTCATTCTCTCCTCTTATTTCTTTATAAATTTAGAAGACTTTTATACACACACATATATGTATATACATATATCTATATATATATTGTTCCATCTTTATTCTATTCCTAATGATGTGAGTAGGATTCTAGAACTTCCCTTCCTCTAAATAATCCCTTTATGTCAGTTAGTGCTCTCACACCTAATTGGTATGATCAAGTTAATCTTTTTACTTTTTCTTACATGGTTTTACTTTTTTAGTATCACATCACACTTGCTCTACCCCAATCTTTCTTTTGCACTACCTAATTATTAATGACAATCTTAGACATAAGGGTTTACATCCCCAGTATGTAAAACATTAACAATTTGTGATGAACCTGTTGAAATTTATTTTTGATGTTTACTTTATATTTCTCTTAGAGATTATATGTCAAATTTGCTATTTAGTTTTTTTTTGGCAACAAAATCCTCAAAATCTGGCAATTCATTGAATGTCCATTTTTTGGGGATTCAGGATTATGCTTAACTTTTCTGGTTATGATATTTTTGGCCACAGCCTTAGTTATTTTTCTCCTCTATATATAGTGTTCAAAATCTGTGGCTCTTTAGTGTAGCAACTGCTAAGTCTTGTGTGATTTTAACTGTGCCTTCACCATATTTGAATTGTTTTTTTCTTGTTGCTCATAAGATTTTTTTTCCTTGACCTGGGGGTTTTGGAATTTGACTATGATGTTTCTGTAGATTTTCCTAGGGGATCCCTTTCAGGTGGTGATTAGTGGTTTTTTTTTCTATTTTTATTTTCCCTTTTTCTAACACTCCACGGCAATTTCCTTGAATTATTTCTTGTATTATTGTATCAAGATACTTTTTTATTGTAGATTTCAGGTAATCCAATTATTCTTATCTTTTTCTTCTTGATCTGTTCTCCAGACCTGCTATTTTTTCTTATGAGATGTCTCACATTCTCTTATTTTTTGTTCTTTATATTTTGTTTTATTTCTTGGTCTTTTATAGTTTCACTGGCTTCCCTTGCTCAATTCTAATTTTAAAGGAGTAGTTTTTCTTCCTTAAGATTCTACATCTCCTTTTCCACTTGGTTGACTTTCTTTTCATAATCTTCTTGTTTTTTTGGATTTTTGAAAAATAGTTTTTTCTCAATTCCTCTAATTTGATTTTTAAAGTCTTTTAAAAGTTCTTCTATGAATTCTTTCTGGGCAGTTGTGTAATGGTCTGAAACTGAGCAGATGTACTGAGCTTTGGACAAGCAAGCACGTAAGGCTAATTACCAATTGGACAATACTTATTAGCATTTGCTTGGAAAATGGCCTGCCTCACCATTCTGTGCTGGCTCGATCTGTTGGCCTATAGAAGAGATTTGGAGGAGGGAAAAAAGGGTGGAGTAGGACAAGCCAGAGTGACTCCTGGCCAGATTTTGTAGCCATTCCTCTCATGTCCACAAAAAATAAAGATCAAGGACTTTGATTTATCCTGACTTCGGCTGATTCTAATGTATCCAGGGTGCTAATGTGGTCATCACACAGTTGACCATTTAATATTTCTCTTTAGGATAGAGTAGGGTTTTTTATTTCAGTATCCTCCTCTGAAGATAAACCTCAGTGTTCTGTGTTCCCATAGTAACTTTCTATGGTTGGTTTTTTCTCCTTTGCCTACTAAAAATTTTTTTATAGCAGATTGTTGATATAATCATCCCTAATCCTGGAAAATGGGAGATGGTGTCTCTAGCTTCAAGTCCTCTAGTTTTCCCTTCTGGCTTGAAATTTAAAACCAAGACTTCTACCCTCCTGGAAGTGCCCACAGTCAGCAGCATCCCTCCTCCATTGCTTCTGCAACCTCCCAATCTAGCTAACCACAGGGCTCGTGACTTGCTGTTTCAGCAGAATTAGCATGGAGGTGTTTACACCACATCTCTAGTTCTAGTATCTTTTTTCAGGTCGTCTCCACTTGTCTCAGGAGGACCATTCTTTCCCCCAACTCTTGTTCTTAAACAAGTTTTTAAGTGTTTGTTCTGAGGAGCTATTTTGTCTTTTTTCATATAGGAAATCTAGAAACTTCCATCTTCCCAGAATCCTCCTCCAATAAATTTTTAATCTATCTTTTTATGACCCTTTATTACATGTAATTTTTACTGCATCATTATTTGAAAAAAGATGCATTTTATATTTCTGCCTTTTTGCATTTGATTGTGAGGTTTTTAATGCCATAATATATGATCAATTTTTGTGTAGGTGATATGTACCCATCGAGAAAAAGTTATATTCCTTTTTATCCCCATTCAATAATCAGAGACCTATCATATCTAAATTTTCTAAAATTCTATTCACCTTCTTACCTTCTTTTTTGTTTATTTTGTGGTGAGATTTATATACTCCTAAGAGGGGGAGGTTGAGATCCCTCCATAATATAGTTTTGCTGTCTTTTTTCTTCTATAACTCACTTAATTTCTCCTCTAAGAATCTGGATGCTATGTTACTTAGTACATATATGTTTAGTATTGGTATTACTTCACTGTCTATGGTACCTTTTAGTGAGATGTAGTTTCTTTTCTTATTTCTTTTAATTAGATTTATTTTTACTTTTGCTTTGCGTGAAGTCAGGATCACTACCCTTCCTTTTTTTTTTTCTGCTGGAACACAATACATTCTGTTATACTCTCTGTGTATCCATCTGTATGCTTCAGATGTGTTTCTTATAAACAACATAGTATAGGATTCTGTTTTTTTAATCCATTCTTATATGCTTCCATTTTAAATGAGAGTTTATCCCATTCACATGCACAGTTATCACTACTATCTGTATTCTTCTCTCTGCCATCTACTCCTCATACTTTTAATTCCTTTCAACACAGTGATATTCTATTACATTTATATATCATGACTTATTTAGCCATTCCCTAATTGGTGAGCATCTACTTTTTTTACTGTTTGCTACTCCCCAAAGTGCTGCTTTAAATATTTTGATGTATCATGATGATGCATGTGGTTATTTGTTCCTGGGTGGGTTTTTAAGGTAGTACAACATAACAGAAGATGTAGCTTGTTATGGATCAAGGGTTGATCTTGGAGAGAACAAGAGTTTTAAATCCCGTCTTAAATACATACTTTCTGTGTAAGCATGCAAAAATTATTCAATCTTTTAGTGTTTCAGTCACTAAGAATAAATATTACAGATGAATTGCTGATCTGCTCCCAAGCTGATAAAAAACATCCTGACCAAAAATAACTCCCCAAACCAGAATTAAAGAATTTCAGAGATAACATGGAATGTCAAGTTCACTTAATTCAAACCCTACCTCACCAAAAATCCTATCTATAACACTGCTGCCAAATCACATCCAATGTGAGAGAGGACCTACCCTGCCTAAGGCAGCCCGATTTGACTTGTGGGCAGCTCTAACACAGGTGTGCCAGGGTGTACAAAAATAGCTTTGACTTCCTGTTGTCTTGATGTGGCATTGTTAGCTGCCTTGGGAAGGATGCCATATTGACTCTCACTTTAGGTAAATTGATCTGAAAGAGAGATGATGCTATTTTAGACGTAGCCTCTTCATTTTGGATCAGGATTGATTTCCTGTAGGTCTTTCTCTTCCTGGAGGAAAGGTAGTACCTCTGGAGCTTTTAGTGTTCCAGGCACTAAGAATAAATATTACAGATGAATTGCTGATCTGCTTCCAAGCTGATAAAAACATCCTGACTAAAAATAACTCCCCAAACCAGAATTAAAGAATTTCAAAGATAACATGGAATTTCAACCAAGAGAATATTGTACACAACAAGAAGATTATATGATGCTCAATTCTGATGGAAGTGGCTCTTTTCAATGATGAGGTGATTCAGGCCAGTTCCAAAGGTCTTGTGGTGGAGAGAGCCATCTGCACCCAGAAAGAGGATATGGCGACTGAGTGTGGATCACAACATAGTATTTTCACTTTTTAATTGTTGTTTGCTTTCTCGTTTTTCCCCTTTTTGATCTAATTTTTCTTGGGTAGCTTGATAATTGCGGAAATATATATAGAAGAATTGCACATATTTAACATGTATTGGATTACTTGCTGTATAGGGGAGAAGGTCGGGGGAAGGGAGGGAAAAAATTTTGGAACACAAGGTTTTGCAAGGATGAATGAATGTTGAAAACTATCTTTGCATATGTTTTGTAAATAAAAAGGTATTTGTGATTAGTGAATTCTTGAGTAAATTTTAAACCCTGCTAAAGCAAGAATGATCACTTTCCTCACTACTATTTTAAGATTTTTATTTGGAATTATATTGGGTTGGGTAGCTTATATTATTTTGAAGTATATCACTATTTGTTTTGTTATCCTCAGTTTTGTGAGCATAAAACTGTACATAGTAAGTTCCAATAAATTTTTTCTTTCTTTTGATTTTCTTGTGATATCTTTGTCATTCTGCTATTTTACTTTTAATTAGTTCCACTAAGGGCTTATCTATTTTATTAGTCTTTGCAAAGAATCAATTTCTAATTTTATTTTCAATTTCTAGTTTGGGGAGAGTAGGAGTTCGGTTTACTTTAATTTTTAGTGTCTCTTGTTTTGTTTTTATTTCAATTTTATTTGTAGGTTATCAAATTTCTAAAAATGAATAATTGGTTCATTAATCCTTTGCATGAAAAATTTTCAAAGCCAAAGTGAATTTTGAAAAAAAATTGTAGGGAAGGGAAAAGGACAAGCATTTATTAAGTAACTGCTATGTATCAGGCACTGTGTCAAACACTTCACAAATATTATCTCTTTTGATTCTCACAACAAACCTAGAAAGTAAGGGCTATTATTGTCACAATTTTAGAATGGAATCTGAGGTAGACAGGAGTTAAATAACTTACCCAGGATCATTTAGCTAGACAGTGTCTGAGGCTGGATTTGAACTCAAGTTTTTTTATATTTTAGGTCCAGCATTCTATTCACTGTCACCTAGTTACGTAAAGAGGAGAAAAACATATTTTGGCATTAGTTGAGTAAATTTTCAGACACATAAAAACATTCTCCTATTAAAGAGTTATAATTGGATCAGAAATTTATGACTCATACATTTCCCTCTGCTGTCTGCCTTATTCTCTAATAGTGAAATGGCCATGATATTTAGCCATTGGTTTGCTTGTTTTTCATGCTGAGTTATACCATGTTAATTTGACATATCATTCTGGTCAAAATATAAACTCACACAATGGCCCAGTTCCTTTTTAGGCAAAATGTGTTCTTCAAAATAACTGCTTGCCTTAATAATCACATTTGTTTTTTCTCCAAAATGTCAAGGCATTAGAGCTCATTGCTATATTTGGTCTGAGTTTTCTTCACATTTGGAGGTACTGAAAACAGTCAGAAAGGAGACCCAAGAGGCTCATGGGTGCAGAGTTAGCATGCTTTGATTTTATTTAGTGCCAGAATGACCACCTGGACTTCCATTAAGAAACAAGGATGGTCAAAGACTTTGCTGAAACATTACATCTTATTAAGAAGAAACAAAATCTTAACTGTAAGCTTTCATCATGCATCAGTTTTGTCTGATATATATATATATATCACATATATATGATATATATATCACATATATATCATATATATATGATATATATCTATATACACATATATAGAGAGACATATTATAAAGAAATATAAGACAAAACTTCAGCTCAAGAGAAAATTATAATCTAATAGAATAAAAGAAATATAAGACAACACAAAAACTCAAGATAAATAGGGTAAACATTTTATAACCCCTTTTAAACCTATTATTGCTCTCCCTCTTTCCTGAAATGTTAGCAATAAGTCTTAATTATCTTTATAGGATAAGTAACTTCCAAAAAGCAGAGTGAACAGAATCAGAAATGTCAGATGCCATTGACAATAGAAGGTATTTCTAACACACAGAGGTGCACAAGACTAACTTACAAAAACAGGGAGTTTTTCTAAGCAGAGACTGAGAGGTGATGTAGAACAGAGCTATCAGTGATACGGCCTTTGGCCCTCTTACAGCTCACGATGTTCCTGAGTGTAGTCTAAACCAGATTAAAATATTATTGGGAAATAATTTTAAAAAATAAATTAAAGTAGAATAGAATATAGATAATGTTAATAGGTGGTTTTCTAGTTCCTTATGCCATCCTTTTGTATGGTTCAGTGGCCTTCATTTCTATTTGAGTTTGATAGAACGAATGTAGAGGAGATTCTTGACTCAGGAGGAAGGTTGGATGACTACTAAGATTTTTGCCAACTCTATTAGGTTCAGCACTGAAAAAGAAAGGAAGCTATCCAATATTACCAATGTTATAACCAAAGTAGTTCTGGTTTTTAAATCAGTTAATCTGTTTATTACTCATTGTTTCCTGGGGTTAAGGTTCTAATTTTGTAGATCTAGAAATTGAATCTCAAGGGCATTTTAGTCCAAATTCTTCTTGTAAATAAGGCAACTGAGGTTGAGTGAAGTAAGTTACTAGCCTAAGGTCACAAAATTAGTGTCATTGATAGGATTTAAATTATTCTACTGATTCCTGAGCTAGTTCTTTTTCTATCATATTATACTGATTCATGAGTTATATTGCTTTCTGTCAGTTAGGATAGTAAGTTTATATCACTAATTATGTGATTTCAGGGATAGATTACCATGGGATGATATTGCTTGATCATAAGAGAAAAAATTCTATCAAACTTTCAGCAGTTATAATGTCTCAGCTAATATTCCAGATGTGTGTGCTTAAGGATGGTAAAATGTGAAGCAAATAATCCTGTTAATGTAAATGTACGTTTCACCTCTAAAAGTAAGGCTTCTATTGGTTAAAATGAAAAAGAACAAATGTATAAGGCATGGAGATGGAGGCACAAAGACACATTTTAATAGTCATTACATTTGATTGCCATATAGCCTTACTTTGCTTTGATTAGTAGAATTTATGAGCTTTCTACACTGTATTCACTGATGAGTTATTTCTTCTTCCCTTGTTATAGTGTTTAATTCTACACTCTTATTGATTCATGAATATAAATAAAACATATTTTAAAATATTTCTATATCTTGGTGGTGTTAAAAGACACAGGAAAATACTAATACTTGTAAACAGGTAATTTTTTGTATGAGCTTAATCAACCAAAAGTATTCAATTATTTGAAAGCATTGATTATTTCATTATTGTCATTCTATCCAGAGGGCCTTAGGCATAACTTACTTAATAAAGTAGGAACTTAATAAAGGGTTGTTGAGTTAAATTATTCTGTGAAGTGAGCAATGGAAATATCATTATTCTTGTTTGTTAGTTGAAGAGAGATTTTATTATTATTATTGCTTCTATTTTTATTTTCAAAATACATGTAAAGATAGTTTTCAACATTTATCCTTGCAAAATCTAGTGTTCCAAATTTTTCTCCCTCCATTCCTCCCACCTCTCCCTAAGACAGCAAATAATCTAATATATATCAAACATACATATTTCCATATTTATCATGTTGCACAGAAAACTAAGATCAAAAAGGAAAAAAAAAAGGAGAAAGGAAAAAAAGCAAGCAAACAACAACAAAAATGGTGAAGATACTGTGTTGTGATCCACATTCAGTCTCCACAGTCCTCCTTCTGGAGGCAGATGGCTCTCTCCATCACAAGTCTATTGGAATTGCACTGAATCACCTTATTGTTGAAAAGACCCATATCCATCACAGTTGATCATAACTTAATCTCATTGTTGCTATGTACCATGTTCTCTTGGTTCTACTCACTTCACTTAGCTTCAGTTCATGTAAGTCTCTCCAGGCTTTTCTGTAATCATCCTGCTGCTCATTTCTTATAGAATAATAATATTCCATAACATTCACATATGGTAATTTATTTAGCCATTCTCCAGCTGACAGGCATCCATTCAGAGAAACTAAGATTTAAAACATTCTTAAGATCATAGATTTAGAGCTGGAAGGAATATGTTTTTTTATTATAGCTTTTTATTTACAAGATATATGCATGGGTAATTTTTCAGCATTGACAATTGCAAAACCTTTTGTTCCAACATTTCCCCTCCTTCTCCTCACCCCTTCCCCCAGACAGCAGGTTGACCAATACATGTTAAATATGTTAAAGTATATGTTAAATCTAATATGTGTATACATATCCATACAGTTATTTTGCTGTACAAAAAGAATCGGACTTTGAAATAGTGTGCAATTAGTCTGTGAAGGAAATAAAAAATGCAGGGGGACAAAAACAGAGGGATTGGGAATTCTATTTAGTGGTTCACACTCATTTCCCAGAGTTTTGCTGGGTATAGCTGTTTCAGTTCATTACTGCTCTATTGGAACTGATTTGGTTCATCTCATTGCTGAAGATGGCCAGGTCCATCAGAATTGATCATATATAGTATTGTTGTTGAAGTATATAATGATCTCCTGGTCCTGCTCATTGGAAGGAATATTTGAAGTCATCTGCTCCAGCACTCTCATTTTGTAGGTGAAAAACCAAGACTCATAGAGGGTAGTGACTTGTCCAAAAGTAGAGAGGATCTTGAGCCAGGATTCAAATCCAGATTCTTTGGATTCAAATATGGATCCATTTTACCTCTATTTCTTAGACTTTCTTGTCTTCAAACACAATATAGGTTTCAGTTCTTTCAGGAGGCCATTTCTATTCTCCCCAGTTAGAATTGTCTTCCTTTTAAAATTACTGCCTTATTTTGAATTCATTTATCTGTGTGTACAAATTGTGTACTTTCAGTATGAGATACATGGATTCCATAAAGGCAATCATAATTTTATTTTTTGCTCTTGTATCATGAGATCTAGCTTATTTCTTCTACAAAGCAAGTACTGTATTTGCTGAATTGAATTGAGTTGTATGTTGGACCTGAGAAATTGCCATTAGTTTCTGAAAGAAGATTTTTTGATTATTTGAATGATGAGAGGTACAGAATATGGGCCTAATGCAAAAACTTCTTCATAACACATATGTTGTCAGACTCATTATTTGATATGCTGGTTAGTTTTATTAGGTTACTATTTTTCTTCCTTTTGAAAGTCTTTGTTACAAGGGATGGTTCAAGAAAAAGAGATATATTAGAAAATAAATGTGGTATAAAGACAGATTTTTTAATTGAGGGAAAAAAGTAAGCATCTTCTCAGGTCCTAGTCCTTATCTAAATAAATAATCAACCTCAAGACCTGAATCTGCCTTTGGACCTGATTCTAAGCAAAGGAGCCTTTACTTAGATAATGAGACCATCAAAGTATAACACACTTTAAATCCTAGAGAGAGGCAATATTTACCTTTTATACTTTTTATTTTCTTTTTTTTAGAATTAGGCAGTCTTAAAAAAATCATGTTCTCCTTGTGGGAACTTTAATGCAAAAGCATTTTTTCTTCTGAAAACCATCCTTGTTTAAAGAATAATAAAAAATAAACAAACAAGTAAACAAAAAAGAAAATCACCTTTGTTTTGATGAATCTACTCTCTTCCATGTGAGTACTTCTTCCTTTAGGATAGACTGAAAATCATTCATGCTAAGATGTTTAAATGTTGTTCCCATTATTTCATAAATCCCATATTGTTATTGAGTTTTTTCAATCACATCCAACTCTTTATGAGCCTATTTTGGGGTTTTCTTGACAAAGATTTTGGAATGATTTGCCATTCTCTTCTGCAGTTCATTTTGCAGTTGAGGAAACTGAGACAACATGGCTAAATCATTTGCCCAGGAAGGATCACACAGCTGGATTTGAACTTTGTCTTTCTGACTCCATGCATGGATGCAGTGGATAGAGGGCTGGACATCATTTGGGGTTTTCTTAGCAAAGTTACTAGTTTGCCATTTCCTTCTCCAGCTCATTTAATAGACAAGAAAACTGAGATGAAGAGAGTGAAATGACTTGGGATCTGCCTTGATGGTGGGATTTTTCCACACTCAGAATACCCAGTGGTGATGAAATCTTAAATCTTGAGCACTTTCTTAGAGTGGCCATTATAAATAACAGTAACCACTATAATTTGTGCTCAACATAGAACAGAGCACAGAAGGACAGAAAGAAAGATGTTTTTCAGTGTCAGAGCTGGTAAGAGCCTGGATATTGCTGATTTCAAATGCTCAAATTTACAGATGAAGTTCCTAATCCCAGAAGAGTTGGGCCACAATCACACAGTAAGTCTTTGATAGATCTGAAAGGAGAAGCTTGATCTCCTGACTCCTTGTCCAAAGCCATATTTACTTTCAAATGTTGATTTCTTAAAGTATATATATATATATATATATATATATATAGAGAGAGAGAGAGAGAGAGAGAGAGAGAGAGAGAGAGAGAGAAAGAAAAAGAGAGAGAAATCATTTTCCATTTCTGTTACAGAAAATACATCCCAAAATCTAAATCTTGATGAAAAAATGACTTTCTATGGGGGAAGGAAACTGTGGAGAGAATTTTTGGATACTTTTTATCCCTCTGGGAGCATCTGGGTAATAAATACATTTACTGAATGTGAAGTTATTAAAGCAAAGATTTTCCTATTTGAGGCCTAGTGGGACAGGTTCTGTGTTTGGCGACTGTAATCACAGATGGATTGAGACTATTCATTCACATTCGGCTTCTTAGGAACAAGCACAATTAGAAGTTGACAGCAAACACGCTTCACAAAAATTATCACATTTAGTGTGATTCCCATAATAAAAACACGAGCAAGCACAGGAGGTTTCTCAATTTACACAAAGAGCCCAGGGGTCTTTCGACAGTCAGTGTGGATCCAATGTTTCTGAGTAAACTTTGTTAGGAAAACATATTGAAAACTCCAGAGGTTTGGCTAAATCTTAAAGAAAAAAAAATCCCAATATCCCATAAACCACCTTATTCTTTCCATACTTCCAGTCCCTCCAGTTTGTAATCTCAGTATCACCCTCAACTCTTCCCTCTTCTTGATCTTCCAATCATTTATACACAAGCACAAAGTTGTGTCATTTCTACCTATCTATCTCTCATAAATCTGTTCCCTTTTCTTCACTCACATGGCTCATTCCATCTTGTCATTGTCATAGCCTCTCTAATTGGATTACTGGCCTCTAATAATCACCCTTATCGATCCATCATCCATATAGCTATAAGAACAAACACAAGTCTTATTGAGTCATTCATCTGCTCAAGCACATTCAGTGGCTCCCTTTTGCTTTTAGGATCTCAGTTTGACATTTAAAACTTGATAACATATGATTCTAGCCTACCTTTTGAACTCCTTAAAATTTACAACCTTTCTTGCAAATTCATATTCCAGTAAATCTAGCCTATTTTGCTTTTTTCCTGGAAGATCATGTATACATAATCATGTTTTATGTGCCAATCCACAGCTGGGTTCTGTGCCTGAAAGAACTCCCTAATCATTTCCAACATATAGAATTCCTAATCTCATTCAAGGTCTAACTTAGGGACCAACTGCTACCAGAAGCCCTTCCTGATCTCCCTCATTTGTTATGCTCTCTCCTCTATCAAACTATCATGTACATGCCCATCTGTTTAGTTGTATCTTCCTAGGAAAATGCAAAATTCTGAAAGTCAGGAATTGCTTTTCATTTTTATGTTTCCCCAGAAGGTAGAATAGTGCTTTGCATATAACAAGCACTTTATAGGACCTGGAAAGGAACTTAGAAGTTGTTTGGCACTCCTCTCCTCATTTTACAGATGAGAAAACTGAAAACCAAATAAATTAATGTGACAACTTAATGTAGTCACGTAGATGGTAAATTGTAAAATCAGATTTCAATTCAGATTTTCTGATGATAAATCTAGGATTCTTTTTCTTATACCACAAATGCTCAATAGTATAGATTTTATTAGATTGCTTACTTCCTCACTTCATCCATGTAATTTGTCATAATTAAGCTCATTTTATTGTTCAATAGTGTTTTGTTTTTACAATTCCATGTAAAGAGAATTTTCAAAATTCATTTTTGTAAGATTTTGAATTCCAATTTTTTTCTCTCCCTCTTTCTCTTACCTCTATAGATTATACATGTATACTTATTTTAAACATTTCCACATTAGTCATGCTGTGAAAGAAAAATCAAAACCAAAGGGAAAAACCACGAAAAAGAAAGAGCACACAACAACAATAAGGAGAAAATAGTATGCTTTGATCCACATTCAGTCTCCATGGTGCTCTCTCTGGATGCAGAAGGCATTTTCCATCCCAAGTCTATTCAAATTTAGATAAAAAGGAGAATTTAGGAGGCCTTTTGGCCTGCTATGAGCCCAGCACTGTGTTAGGCACTATGAAGGATATGAAATTTCAGCCATAACCTCTGGTCTTAAGGACATTCTCATTAAAGAGGGATGAAGCAAACAGATAGTAACAGAAGATAATTTATGGTGAGCACCAACAAATCTGGTTCAGACTGTAAGTGCAATGGTCTGAGAGAGAAAAGTAATAACTATGCACTAGGGAATCAGGGAAGCCTTCACAGAAGATCTGAAAATTGACCTTGAACTTGAAGAATAAGTGAGATTTTAAAAGTAGAGTGAAAAGGAATAGACATTCTAGGTCAGGGGAATATGAGCCTGAATGTTTTTCTATAGCAAGAGCCACAAGGGAATCCTAGCAGATAATGGTAAAGTTCTTATAATCAAGATGATCTTTATTTAGTTTTATCTTTAATTTTTTTAGTAGCTTAGCTGTTGATGTAATGGGAACTGTAATTTGGTATGGAGACCAATCAACATAGCTGATAGATGGATCAAAGCAGTGACATTATAAATAACTGATGGAAAATTTCTATCACTTTTGATTATTGTTCCTGGGGTAACAGCCTCCACCCCTTGTTTTCTATTTGGGTGGTTTTTGGATTCCCCTAGCCAGTAGCACTACCCTCATAAGACCCTGCTTTGGCAGTAGCTGTGTGCTGTAGCATCCTCCCACTGACTGGCTCTTCTCCATCCTCTCTGTGCCCTCTCTGAGCTCAGGGACATTGAGAATTCGGGACATGGTCAATATTTTTTCGGTGAACTGGGTTCCCTTCAAGGATCCCCTTTGACTTTCTGTCCCAAGAATATTAGTGAATCCACTTGGGAGCCTTGTAGCATAAGTAACCAACAGAATACAAAGGGTTTGGTCCTGTAGTTTGACAGCTCCAATACTTCTGATCCCAGTCGAGCTCTGTATCAAAGTTTAGTCACCAGCACTTCAAAAGCTCACTATGACATATTTTGTGCACGAGATAAGCTCATTTCATTCTTTGCACTTATATCCTTAGCACTTAGCATAGTATCTGCTACATAGGTGATGCTTAATAAATGTTTATTGATTTATACAGGTTAAGGTTTTCCTTTGGCACCCAACCAGGAGAATGAACATTATTGTGACTTAAATGTATTTCTTCTCATTGTCCCCTCTACCTTATGCTCCATTTTCATGCTTCCCTACCTTTCTTATATGACTTTATGAGTAGGAAGAAAGTAGAAAAATGTAGCCTCAACAAGAGAACAATTAGACAAGAGTTTCCTCATACTTATTTGCCATCTAACGCATCACCTACTATTTTACTTCCAGTGAATTATTATGTGTGAATTACATATAGGCTGGATGTGAAAATCCAGACCTATCATGAACATACTTTCTCTCTCCCATTTGACTTCCCTCCTGGCTCCCTTCATCCCTTACACTATATTGTTCTTCCATATTTCTCTTCTCCCCTGTTTGTCAAAAGCAGATTCTTCAAAATTATACTCTAGGGACTATTTCATTTGGAACTTGACACAAACTATTTCTGATAGTTAAGCTTTTCAGCATGCCTGATGAAAATATTTTAATATCCTGTTACCTAAGCAATCAGAAAGATAAAATTTTATACCAGTCACCTACAGAGAGGAAAGAATAGAGTCTCTAGTGACTGATTTAAAATAACAATAATAGCAACCTGACTAATGAGCTAAACATATTTGGTGGGGTATAGGTCAATTGGGAAAGCAAACTTGTTAACCTATCAAAAGCCATGTGGAAAATATGCTGACTGTCATATGAGCATAGCAGCTTTATCCTAGGTTCATGTCCAAATAGTAAATATGGAGGAGAAAAAGTAAATGTCCAGATTACTCCTTGATTTATCCCAGGGGAAGAAAGCAGGTGAATAGAGAAGAGAGAAAGAAACAAAGGAACAGAAATAGAACACTTTTTGGAAGTGAGATAAATGAATTCAATGCAACAAATCTTTATTAAGTGCCTAGTATGTGCAGGACAACATAGATACAATGACAAAATAGAAATAGTTCCTTCTCTCAAGGTAATAATATTTTACAGGGGTGAGGGGAAACAATCTATATGAAATAAGTAAAAAATATGTAATTCAAGGCAAGAGAAAGCATCAACAAGCAGCAAATTGGGTAAAATTTGACTAGAAAAGTGACTCCTGAACTGAGTCTTGAAGAAAGAATAACCTTTTGAAAGAGTGAGAGAGAAAAAGAGAGAGAGAGAGAGAGAGAGAGAGAGAGAGAGAGAGAAACAGATACAAAAAGATACAACAGAAGACTTTTTAGGCATGGGGATTGATGACTTGTGTAGTACATGAAAGCAGGAAGTATGAAGTGTGGAGGAACAGATAATCATACAGTTATTTTGAATATGGAGTGCTTCTAAGAAAGTAATATAAAATCAGTCTAGGAAAGTAGATTGATGTTTTACTGTACAAGGTCTATTGTAGTATTTTTATTTTACTCTATTTAGTAAAGAACTTTGGGAGTTTCTTGAGGTAGAAAATGGCATGATCTGACTTGTGCCCTAGGAAGACTATTTTTGCTACTATTTGGAATGCAGATTTCAGAGGATAAAGAATGGAGACCCTTTAGGAGGCTATCACCATAATCTCCTAAGAAGTAGAACACGAAGTAAAGTCATGTTGGCTACATGAATTGAGAGAAAGTCACTTTGAGAAAATGTGGAAGTAGAACCAATCATTGGAGACAGGAGACAAAGGAGAAGAAAGACAAGAATGATTTTAGTTTTATGAACCTGTGTGACCAGGGGGTGGTAATGCCCTCAAATATAGTAGGGAAACATGAAAAAGATACAGGTTTAGGAAGGAGGGTGATGAATTGATTTTTGGAGATGTGGGCTTGACAGGACATTTAGATGGTGATACCTGGTGGGCAACTGACATCACAGGATTATATTTATAAAGAAAATGCTATGGGATTCATGGCCCTAAAAGAGTAAAGACAGAAAATCTAAACAAATAAAAGGACTGGGGCTTAGGAGATGTGGAAGGACATATAATTCAACTCATGATCACATGAGATGGGAGAGATAGAACAGCTTAAATGATCATAAAAGAATTTGCACAAATTTATTAATGACAGAACAATGAGTACTGACTTCTTTTGTTTCTACTCTTTTCTATAATCAACTCAAATTTATATGATATTTTATAATTATAAAGTCATTTATACATTTGAGCCTCATGTCAACCCTGTGAAATGTCATGGAATTATTATCCCCATTTTATTGATGAGGAAACTTGAGTTCAGGGGCATTTTAAATAATTTGTCACAACAGCTATAAAACGCCTGAGCCAAGACTTGTATCCAAGTCTTTTAACTTCAAGTCCAGTGCCATTTCTGCTATAATGTATCTAATTAAATCATAGCCTCTAAGGGCCACTACTGATAATAGAAAATTATGCTACATGTATCATGAGTCTGAACCAGTAAGGCAACATTCATCTTTCTGTATTCCAAGGAGTTTACCAGATGATGGCAATATGAGTCTTGATGGAGCTGCTAGAGGTGGCAGGGGCAATTTTTAGCAGCAAGAATAACTGTCTTTTGCATTTGAGTCTTAGATTCACCTTTCTTGTCTTTACTGTTCATTGATTCATTTATTTATTCAATCAATCATTCAACAAATGTTTACTGAATGCCTACTATGTCTAAGCATTTTCTCTGATCTGGTATTACGTGGCTTGCTTAGAAGCCATAAGAAGGATTAATTATCCAAGAAATGTAAAATTGGAAGTATGCATGATGTCTAATTGAAGCAAGATCGAACAATTCAACTGCTTGGTACTCATGGAATGTCATATATCTAGAGAAAGGTCTCCAGCAAGTTAGCTGGATCAGAGATGGAGATTTGGGAAAGACTTGACATGAACAAGAAAAGCACTGAATAAGAAAGTTTAGATAAGTTAGGGTCTAGGAAGTTGTGGTGGGGAGGGAGAAGGAATGCTTTTAGATAGCTACATGGACCCATTGAAGTAGTGACGGAAGTTATCTCATGCTTCTCCTGGGCCTGGTATTTCTGTAATAGGATCATAGATTTGAATTTGGAAAGGATTGTAGATTTTTCTCTAGCTCCACACCCTCTGAGAAAACAAGTCCAGAGAACATAAATGACTTGTCCAAATTTATAAGCATAGCAAAACCAGATTCACTGAATCCAAATGCAGGGCTCTTTGCACTAAAACATATTGCTTTATTTTAATAATAGCTAAATTTAGATGTACCTTAATATTTGTAAAGTGCTATATATATAATATATATATATATATGAATATATATGTGTGTGTGTGTGTGTGTGTGTGTGTGTGTGTGTAGTCTTATGTGAACCTAATTGCCACGAGATGTCAGCTGCCTCCAGGATGTTGGTAGAGTCTTTGTGGAGAATTTATGAGATACTATTAGCTCACATAATAATACTTCTCATTAGTTTAGTACTACATTGCTCCTAAGAGCTTTACTTAAAATATCCTTGTAGGCTAATTAATACAAATATTATCACCCCTATTTCATAGATGAAGAAATGGAGTCTCAGAGAGTTAAATCAGTTAGTCAGTTAATATTTATTATATGCCTACTATGTGCCAGGCACTGGGCCAAGCACTAGGGACACAAAGATAGAGAAAAAGTAAACCATCTTGGCTCTCAAGGAATACTAGGCTATTGGGGGAGACAACATGCAAGTATAGTATATATATATATATATGTATATATATATACATATATATATATATATATATATATATATATATATATATATATATATATATATAAATTTGGGGTAGTATTGAAGGGAAAGTGTTAAGATAAAGAAAGACTTGGCAAACTTCTTCTAGATGGTAGGACTTTAGAACTTGAAGGAAGTCTGGTTGGTGAATTAACTCATTCCCAACCACATACTAAATGTAGTACAATGGGAATTAAAAGATCTGGGTTAAGTGTTAGAGATAGCACTTAACCCAAATCTTTTGGTTCCCAGTTTACTATTCCTTATACTACCCCATTGCCTCTCTTTACTTACTCCCTTTACCTTTACTCCCATTGCCTTCCCTAGGTATAGGCTCCCCGGTAAAGAGATAACCAGAACTGCTTCTATGTTTTAGGAACAAACAAAGCTGAGGAATTTCCCTAAATTATGAGTTAGAAGTAGTTAAAAATTTTAATCCATTCAGTGTTTCTGAAATGTATGCTTAGTAGATTACTCTAGCTTAGTTTATTCTTTGGAGGATATCGCACATTTAAAAATAAGTTTTGACTGTGTTGTGCTCTGACTGCTAATCACTTTCACAGTCATGCACAAAGGGGATTTTAAAAGCCCATTCCAGAGTAGCCTAAATTTATGGTTCCATGGAAAAGAAATGATGCTCTGTTCTGAAACAACTGAGACATTCCAATGGCAATAAGAAAGAAGTAGACAAGTTGATTGAAATTTAATTATTAGATAGCTTGCCCTCTGAAATATCACTCTCAATGTACAGATAGGTTTTGTATGTAACTTTTCATTAGGTTACACAAAAATAATTTTTCAGAGAAAAAATATCAATTGTGAGACATGTATAAAGTGGTGTAAGATAAGGTCTTAGACCCGGCATTCTTATTTCTAGATTTGCCAACTCATTTTTGATAACAACACCCTTAAATCTGTATCATGCCCAGTGATTCCTTCCTGTCCCCATGTGAACAAGAACTAGCATCTCACTGTGATAACAGAGAGTAGTTATATGTTACTTGATCTGGGGTAATGCAGAATCATTATGAGTCCATTGTGCTTCATTACACTACTGTAATAGGCAGTGGGTCAATGTTTGAGCTACAGCTGCTCTGAAAATTGAGCTGACATGGATACAGTGATAGCAATGATAGCACCTGAGCTCTCATGCAAATTGTGGAAATTAGCATCCCTTCAATAGGTTCTGAAATGAGATATGTGCCTCAGATTGGGACATCTGCTTAGGGTCTAGCATTTTTTTCTTGTACACAATGGGATAATCATGAAATAAATGAGCTATTCACCCGCTTATGCCTCATAAAAGGTCATGGAAATGCCAGAGGCTTCTAAATACCACAGAAATGTACAGAGAATAACATTCCAAAACACATCATCTAATTGCCTCTAATGGTAGTTTCATTGACATGATTGTTACAGTGCTTTCTATCTAGATCTAATCTATAGCTGGTGTTCCCAACACTTGTAAGGTAATTTGGTGTTTTTGAAGGAGCATTAAACATGGAATCACAAGGTTCCACCCCTTACTAACTGGGGGAATCCTCAAAATTCACTAGACTACTTCTGGAAAGTCATTTGATTCCTCTGGGTCTCTGTTTCTTCAGCTTCAAAATATGGGGTAATAATTTGTAAACTATAAATACAACACAAATTGGGATATTATTATTAGAGGGGATTCTTATTTATATATGAGTTAAATGCAATGGTTGATAATGTTATTTCCAACTCTGAAATTTAGTAATTTTGAAAGCAGCAACAAATGCTCCAAGTGTTGTTTGAAAGGGCTGCCATTTTCTCATCTATGTCCAGATTTCAATGCTAGTTTAATGTGAGGATGGCAAGATACACCATCCAGATAGAATCTGATGCCACTGTATATAAAAGTCTTAGGTTTTCAGACATTCGAGTCTTGTTGACAAGGTATTTCTTTCTTTAAAAAATAATATTTTTTATTTATCTTGTTAAATATTTCCTGATTATATTAATTTTTTAACCTTCTTTTTTTTAGAAACTTTGAGTTCCAAATTCTCTTCCTCTTTCCTTCCTTTCCCCTATATCTTGAGAAGGCAAGAAATATGATCCTGATTATACATGTAAAGTCATGAATATGTTCATATTAGCCATGTGGCAAAATAAAACACAAATACACAAACACACAGTACAACAAAAATAAAGTAAAAAATATATGTTTCAATCTGCACTCAGCACTTATCAGTTTTCTCTCTGGAGGTGGATAGCATTTTCATCATGAAACCTTGGGAATTATCTTGGATCACTGACAATTTTTTCTTGACTTTCCCTATTGCCCCCATCTTGTTGGAAAATGATTATTTTGTAAGATTTTACTTTACTTTAAGGAATCTTGATAAGGAATCAGAATGAGAACTAAACTGTGTTCAATTATCAATTAGCTACATGATTTTTAACTTTAAGAAGTCTTTTTTTAGTCAACTAGTTGAAAAAGAACATTTCTGGGGTAGAGATGAGTGAGTATAGCTGGTATCTACTCTGCTTTTGATCATCTTATTATTCATGCTTTCTTTTCTTTTTTACAAGACTCTTAAAAATAAACTGTCTTCCAAAGAACCCATAATGCATGGAGTACAGGTGGTGAAATGACTTGCCCTCAAACTTTAGGGGCTGAGATTAGACTATAACTTGTTGATGCTTAGCCCAAAGAGTTTTCAAATGCCATGAGACTTCAAATGCCTGTGAAATGACAGACGCTGCATTCTGTTAAAGGTATTTCAAGTATTAGGGAGGAGGCAGGGAAGAACCATAATTGGGGGAGAGGGGAAGGGGAATTGCTTTGCCCCTAGGTGCCAAAATTTAGAGGAAGTGTTGATAGCACTTTTAGTCCTTCAGTAGTATAACACATATCAAGAATAATTAAATAAACAGGATTTAATTAATTAATTAAATAAACAGGATCAACTCTCTGCACCATTGCAGGTGAGCTTTTCCCCTACTCTCAGCCTCACATTGTGCCAGTCTTAGGTGCACTTTTTGCCTCTTTTTGTCCCTCTTCCTCTTCTCTGCCTCTCACTCTTTTTTACCTTACTAATTCCCTTTCCCCTGTTTCTCTGTCTCTCTCTTTTTCTGTTTCTGTCTCTGTCTCTCTCTTTCTCTTTCACTATCTTTTTGCCTCTCCATCTTTCACATGCACACACATACACATCATAATATACAAACTGAGTTGAGGTTGCATTTTATGCCATTTATGCTGGATACAAAAATTTCTAGTTATGGTTCCAAATAGAGTTGTTTTGGTTCAGTGGTCCCCTCATTAGAGAACAATTTGTATAGACATATCTGTTCTATTGCTCTTCCTAAGCAATCTGATCCTGTTGGTTTAAGCACTTTTGGGGGAGAGGATATAATTATTACTTGATGAATGCAAATAAGATGCATTTGTAGAATCAGAGGACTTTAAATATGAAAGGGACCTTAGAGATAATTTAGTTCAATTTGGTTTATCTGACAATAGAAGAAACAAAGGTCTAAGGTAGGATATTCTCATGTGAACATAAAGAGTAAGTAGACAGTTCCAGGTCTAGAACATGATGCTTGATTGCCACTCTGGTCTTGAGTGCACTTTACTAAGTATCAATTAAGTGAATCTAATCAAGTAAATGAACTGATAGCTCCTAATTTTCTTCAATCCTTTAAAATATAGGAAAACTGTACATATTCTTTAATCCAGCAAAGCCATTACTAGTTCTGTATCCCAAGGAAATCATAAAGAAGGAAAAAAGACTTACAGGTGCAAAAAATGTTTGTAGCACTCTTTTTGTGATAGCAAAGAATTGGAAAATGAGTAGATGCCCATTAATTGGGGAATGGCTGAACAAGTTGTGGTATATGAAGATAATGGAATATTATTGTTCTATAAACATGATGAACAAACTGATTGTAGAAAGGCCTGGAAAGATTTATACAAACTGATGCTGAGCAAAACAAGCAGAACCAGGAATACATTGTAGACAATAACAGCAAAAAGGTGTGACTATCAATTATGAAAGACTTGTTCTTCTCAGTGGTTCAGTGATACAAAGCAATCTCAATAGATTTTGGGCAGAGAATGCTATCTGCATCCAGAAAAAGAACAATGGAGATTGAATGTAAAGCAACACATGCTATGTTAATTTCTTTTTTCTGTTTTCTTTTTTTTTTTTCACTCTTCCATGGTTTTTCCCTTTTACTCTGATTTTTCTCTCCCAACATGGTTCATGAAACAATGTGTATTAAAAATAAATAAATTAAAAATTAAGATCTAGGACAGACTTCCCATGCCAGGAGTAGAAATGAGGATGAGGAAGTGTGGAGCCGCCCAATAGCTAGCTAGTTTCCATAGACACCCTGTTTCTATCTGTTGTACTGACCTCCATAGATCCCTTGCCCTGTCACTTTGTTGTTTAGCAAGATTTTTTGAGACAAATAGAAAGCAGTCTTAGGAGACTAGCTGGGTGAGTTTTTCATTTTTTAAAAGAAGAAACTGAGTCCTAGAAAGGTTAAAATATTTGTCATAATAGGTCATACAGTAAATATCAGAACAGGACAGGGAGATATTTCTCTCAGATGTAAGAATTTCAAATAATTTTTTCTTTTCATTTTTAAAAAATCAGTTCAAAGGACTCAGTCTGCTCCTGGGGGAGGGACAAAATGAAGATGTTTCACATCATAAAAATGGGGTAAAAAGTAGCAAAAAGGGAAGAGAGAATTTTCTGCTAAACTAAGCACTTCCAACTACCACATTTAGTTAAATTTTCTCCTTTTAACACAGTTCAGCTCTATGAAAACATATTGTCTGTCTATCTACTGCTTGGTTGACCCCTTCCAGTGTGGAACTTGCCTCTTCTCTTCAAACTATCATTAATTTGTTTATTTAAAATATAGGCATAATATTTTAACTATCTATCTAATATAATTGTGAGAAAGTTATTTTGTAAATTTTGAAGCATTAAAAAAAACGATTGGATATGGTTATATATCATTCCTCCTCCCCCCAAAAAAAGATAGTATTCTCAAGTAAGTCACAATATCTAATTGTGACCTATGTAGAAGTAATAAAAAGGGTATCATTGAAGAAATATTTAATTGGCAAAGGCTTCTATAAAGAATAAAGGATTTTATACTTGAAGGGCTCTTAAAGATCAGGTAGTCAAATGCCTTCATTTCACAAATAAGAAAACAGAAGCTCAGAGAGAATGATTTGCCCTAAATCACATTAGTAGTAACTTACACTGCCAAGAGAAAATAGGAATAATAAGTGTGCTGCCTGAGAGCTCTAATGTGACCATCAAAAAGACCTAGAGATAGTTCTTCAGTATGTTAACAAGAACCCTCTATGGAGGATATATGGAAAAGCATAGATAAGAAATAGGATAAGAAAGCATGAATATGTTTTGATGGAGAAACTATTCCCTTAGGGTCATCAAAGAACCATTAAAATAATAAATATCATTTAATTATCAACACTTGACCAATTATCTTATCATGCTTCCTTTCTTCCCTAGCTTCCTTCTCACTTGTAAGCTGTTGCAATTATCTGCTGATATTGATAGATCAATTTATAAGATAGACTATGTGATATTACCATATTATAGCTAGTCCACTGCTACAATTAATAGGAATATAAAAGTCCACAAAAATTCAAAGAAAAATTGACTATTGTAAACCTGATATATGCTCCATTTTTGTATATATATGTGTTTGTGTGCTGTGTGCATGCTTGTGTATCTCTATGTGTATACATAAGTTGGATTGGTTTTTATTTTGGTAGGGGAAAGAGACAGTTGGAGGAGTGGATAATAGTGGGGTTGCTGGATCTGCTAGGTTTTTCATAGAGTTAGAGCTGGAAGAGACCTTCGAGGTGATTAATCCAAAAACTCTCATTTTATGGGAAGGAAATTGAGAAATAGAGAGATGAAATGATTTTTCTAAGGTTACAAAGGTAATAAATAGCAGATATAGAATTCAAACTCAGGTCTCTGACTCCAATTCCAATTGGATATACATTTTTGAGAAAAAAATCGATATTTATATAATAATACTATAGAAGGATATCCCATCTTATTTAAAGATGACATTAAAGAGAAAATACAGTTTATACAGATTCCCAGATAGTCAGATGAGACAAATGCTATTGGCATTTACTTTTTTATGGGTGTCATTGAAATATTGGATAGTATTTTCAGGATGGACAGACTCCCTATAACTTTAAAAAACAATATCTAATTTTCCCTCTGACCCTCATGTCTCCACATATTCTTATTAGTTAAATCAGATGAGTAGCTCTGCACTAGATCATGAATTAGTAATAAATCAACCAATTACCCTTTCTGAAAAAGAGTTATTAATCTTTCATGACTGGTTACTAGGAACAGTGCTCTTTGTAAGAGTTTTTGTCGAATGGGTCAAACCTGACTCTTTGGTTTTCTTTTATTGTTTGGAGTTCATTATTCTTCCAAGACCAGCTCTTTCTATCCTTCATTTTCTTTGCTCCTTCCTTCTCACCAATTAAGAGATTAACATCCATATCTTTAAAACTACATAACCCTTTAATTCATTTACATAAGGTCAGACACAGATCTATTCCATGGCTCAAGAGCCATTGAACACTAAGTTCAAATTGTCAGTTTTTTTAGAACTTTTTCATTTTCTTCTTACACACAAGTCAGAACCTGTCCCATTCTTTTTGCAACTTATGTCTCATCCTGAAATTCTGGGTTCATATGGACCATATTAAACCTTAAGAACTTTTCAATAGTAGTAGATCAAAAAATTATTTTGATTTTACTAGAAGTGTCCCTTGAAACATTTGAATTTTCCTTGTGTCTCTCAAAACAGTAATCTCTCCTCCTTCACAGTTTCAATTTCCAATTCTCACAAAAATATGTAGAGCTATAACTATATACTTAAATATAACTTCTCATCATGGCATTCAAAGATCTCTTTAATCTACTTGTTAAGATATAAAAGATGCTGGATTCAGGGTCCTGAAAATCTTGGGTTCACACTCTATCTTACTAGTTATATGCCAAAGATAATTAATTTATAGTTTTTTAATTTTTAAAATGATGATAATAATACATATAATATCTCACAGGGTTATATGAGGACCAAATGAGATGATATATAGAAAATAGTTTGAAAATTTTAAGGTGCTACATAAATGACAGCTATATTATTATTATCATTACTCCACATTACTCCTGTCTTCATTTTATGTTACCTGTTCTTCAGATTTTACATTCCATCTCTTGACTTTTTGTATCTGTATAATTTCTCTGTTATGCCTGAAATGCATTTACTTTTCCACTTTACCTCTGAAAATTGTTATCTGAAGAGTTATGATGCTATTTCTTCTATGAAACTCTGTCTACACTCCCTTTCCCCTCATGCCCCACATTTTCCTGGAGTTCACTTTCCCCTCACGCCCCACATTTTCTGGGGTTCACTCTCTCCCTCTGTCTTTCCTTCCCTTCTTTTCTCACTTCTTCCCTTCCTTCTTCCTTTCTCAAGTTACCTCATATCTACTTATTTTTGAATATATTGTATCTCATCAGTAGACCGCAAGTCTCTTGAAAGCAGGAACTGTTTTTCTATTAATTTTGTATCCTCAGCATCCAATATCCTATCTTGAGCATAATAGATGTTTAATAAATGCTTGGTCACTTGAATTCTAGTTCCAACTTTGCCACTGTACTTTGGGTTAGTCATATTGGAAATATGTAAGCTTAGACAAGAGGATCATTAAGGTTCCAGTTAGCTTGGAGACAGTAGGATTCAATTAAAAACCAGGAGAAAAGAAAATAGCCTTTTGTCATAAGGTAGGATGAACTGGATCTAAAATCAGAAGACTCTGCAAATCCTTCTCATTTCTGGGCCTCAGTTTCTTTGACTCTAAAATAAGAGTATTGGAGTAACTCACTTCCAGCTCTAAGTCTTATTATCCTCATCCTTTATCATGTTCCAATGTCTATTTTGAATACTGATTCCTCAAATACAGTCTTGTTTGGCAGAGGCACAAGCATTTTCAGCTCCAATAAATACCTCCCATACCCTGAATGCCCAAGGGTAGTCCCAATATATTTTCCAAATATTCTGAGTTGGAGAAAATTTTGCCTCTTCTGCTTTTGCAAGTGCTTGTTTGAGAAAGGAGTGAGTTAGAGCATGAGTTGATTCTACAAAAAAGGGGTTCCTTCCTCCTAGTTCATTAAGGAGCCCGATTTCCAATACATGGATCAACTGGGCATGAAAGAACTGAGTTGGTTGTGTTTTATATTTCAGCTTTAACAAGCCATCCCTTATCAAAGAATTTTTTCTGTTTTGATATATTTCTGTAATTCTCGAGTATTTTCCATGAACTTTATTCTCATATCATGCATTCACCTATTTTTTGTTCTCATAGATGATAACCGGATCATGGTGGTGTCTCAGCATTTCTAGAAGTTAGTCATAGATTGTCTTTGCTGATTCAGCAGCAAATCATTTTTGAGGACACTAAGTTGAGTTCTCAGATTTGTGGGGAAATAACCCGTATCCATCCATCTATCCATCCATTTATCCATTTACCTGTTTATTATAGTTCTACTTTTTTGGAAATCACTAAAAGAAACACTGAGCTAATAAAAAATCAACTAGATGGTACAGTGGACAGATGGCTGGACTGGGACTATAATCCTGCTTCAGGCATTTACTAGTTGTATGATCCTGGGCAAGTCATTTAACTTCTATTTAACTCAATTTTCTCATCTGTAAAATAAGGATAGGAATAGTACCTAATTTTCAGAGCTCCTGTGAAGATGAAATGAAGTAATATTTGTAAAGCAATTTCAAAAATCTTATAAAATTATACCTGTGAGAATAAAATGAGGTAATAATTATGTGCATAGTACAGTGTTTGGAATATATTAGTTGTTGAGTCATTTTAGTCGGGTCTGAGTCTTCATGACCCCATTTGGGTTTTCTTGGCAAAGATAATGAAGTTGTTTGCCATTTCTTTCTCTGGCTCATTTTACAGATGGGAAAATGGAAGCAACCAAGGTTAAGTGATTTGCCAAGGATCACACAGCAAGTAAGTATCTAAACCCAGATCTCCCTGCCTCTAGGTCTGGTGTTCTATCCATTGCACTATCTACCTGTCCAGGAACATTGTAGGTGACATAAATATTAGTTATTATTACTATTGTAACTGTTATTATTATTATTATATAGCTTTAAGCCAGTTGTAAATAGCAAATTGCCATTCAAATTTTATGTTATTTTTCAGTGAATTTCTTTCAAAAGAGATATATATTTTGCATATTGTCTCTCAACTATGAATGTTTGAGCTAAACAGAAGAGAGAAAGGAGAAAAGTTGAAGGGATGATATCTGTGAGACAGTCAACAACAAAGTTTCACTGCTATATTAATTATAGCTAACATGTTTAGTCTGTTTCTATAATTTTGTTATTCATGAGACATGCAGGGAAGCAGAGAACAAAGGAAATATAGCCATTCACTAGATAAGGAGGCGTACAAAAAGAGACAAAGCTATAAAAGCATACACAAAAAAGAGAGAATCATAGGGAGGGAAGAATGCTTATGGATTGTTAGACTTTACCTGAAGGACCATGAATCATGCTGAAAGGATTATAGTAGGGGGCCTTTCCAAGAAAATGAATACCATCCTCTTCATCCTTCAGATGCCTCAAAGCTCAGACATGGTTCCATCTCTTTCATGAATGAAGTCTTTCTTTCCTGAAAATCCTTGTAGGATGTAGTGAAAGAACATTATGTTTTGAATGGGAGGAGCTAACTTTGAATCCTAAATAAGTTATTTACCATTCATAATAATAATGGGTAAGTCATTTCCTCCTCTTTTGACCCAATTCTCTCATCTTTGAAATGAGAGGATTTGAAACCATGATGTTTAAGATCTCTTAGTTCTGTGAGCCTATAATTCTCTAACCAATGATGAGCTCTCCTTCCTCTGAATACCTAAAACATTTGCCCTCTATTTTGCCACTTAATATACAATGTCTTTTATTATAAGCTCTTTGTTTATACTTTGTCTCTAAAAACTAAGCTGTAAGCTAGTTTAACCTGATAGGAGAAATCTTGTATTATGTGAAACAAAGTATATACATGAAAAATAGTTTTTTCCCTAGATCATTAAGTATTAAGGATCATATGTAGGAATACAAGAAATCTATGGATTTCAGTATTCTTTAAAAATGGGTTGGTTGACATGATATTAATAATTCACTTTCATATAAGACAATGGTTTTCAAAGAATTTTCTTTACCATAACCTTGTAAAGTATGTAAGTGGCTCCCCTCCCCCCCATTTCACAAGTTAGATGACAGATTCTATATTCTGTTTTAAGTGATTTACCTGATAACACTTGTCTAGTAGATATTTGAGTTGAAACTAGAACTAAGGCTTTTGGCTTCAAATACACTTTCCACCACACAACATTACTGCTTTAATGACAAAAGAATACCATAGTTTCAAACACCTTCAAGAATTTAAGAAGCCAGTAAGATTTTAGAAATGTTCCTCATGTTGGTGTCTGCCCATAAGGTAGACACCATAAATCTATGTCATCTACTAATTCTTCTATCAACTATCTTCCAAGTGACCCCAATGCCTTTATATCGCTTTATCCATCAGTATCCAGATGTTGTTTTACTATACTCATTGATTCAGCAGAAATTTTAAAATGTTAATTTTTTAAAATATTGTTGAGACTCCTTAATGGCCCTTTCCCCCATTAACAGATAACTATTCACTTATAAAAAGCATAAATAAGTCAAACAAACCAAAACACTGTCTATGATAGTATATGCATTCTTATCACTTTTACATTCTACCATCTCCCTACAGAAAAGGGGGATATTCTTTATTTCCAGCCCTCTGAAGTCATATGATCATTCCATTGACCAGAGTTCTTAAATCTTTTCAATGTCGTTTTCCTTTACTTTATTGTGAGTATTGTTTTCTTGTTTTTGCTTCCTTTGCTCTGTATCACATCATACAGATAGATGTCTCTAAGATTCTCTGAATTCTTCATATTCATTGTTACTTATTCAAAGAACACAATTTATTTGGACAAAAGTTTAGTGACTGTTTGGGCATAATTCCAAGTAGTCTTTTAGAATAGTTGGACCAGTTCATAGCACCATCAACAATTCATTAGTGTGCCTGTTTTCCTATATACCTTCCAATATTTACTATTTCCATATTTTGTTGTCTTTGTCAATTTGATGTGTGAGATAAAATCTGAAAGTTGTTTTAATTTCAAAAAATTGATGTTAACTATTTATTAAATTCCTGCTAAATAAAAGTACCTAAACTATCCATATCATTTGATCTAGCAGTTCCCAAACTAAATCTATGCCTGAAAGAAAGATCCCAAATACACTAATACATTCAGAAAAGCAATTTGGGGAATAGGAAAAAAAATTGAAAACAAAATGCTGAGCCAGTGGACAGCTGATATAGGAATAGTTGGATATAGGAATATAGAATGCCATTCATTGTATTGTGAACATGATTAAAATGAGGAATCCCAGAAAAACAAAAAAACTTGTATGAATGACACAGTATCATGAAAACAGAAGTCAGAGAACCATGTACTTGACTATAAGAACATAAAGGAAAGCAACTCTAAAAGAGGTAGATTAACCTCAATTGTAATGATCAATTCTGTTCCTAGAAGACAGCAAATTAAATGAACTTTCCTTCTCACGGTAGAAATGTTACCTCCTACAGACACAAACTATCCAATATGGTTATTGTCTTTGTTGTTCTTCTGAAAGCACAAATGGTTGTAACCACATCATTTGCTATTCAGTAAACTATAAGGGCCCCCTATCACCTCTAGGATCAAATATAAAAACCTCTTTGGTTTTTAAAATCTTTTATTATTTGATTCTTTCCTATCTTTCCAGTATTCTTACATTTTACTTCCCTCCACATGCTCTGTGAATCAGTGATACTGGTATATTTCCTGTTCCTCAAACATGATATTCCAACTCCCATCTGATCCATGGGTCATCACTGGCCAATCTCCATATCTGGAACTTTTCACCTCTTTATCTTTACTTCCTGGATTCCCTGGATTTCTTCAAATCTCAGCTAAGGTCCCACATTCTGTGTTCAGTCATTTTCAGTTGTGTCCTGACTCTTATGACTTCATTGGAGTTTTCTTAGCAAAGACACTGAAGTGGTTTGCCATTTTCTTTGCCAGCTCCTTTTATAGATGAAGCAAACTGGATTAAGTGACTTGCCCAGGGTGACACAGCTAATAAATGTCTGAGACTAGATTTGAATCCCACCCATTGTGCCACCTACTGCCAACATTCTGCAAGAAGCCTTTTCTTGTCCTGCTTAATCTAAGTATCTTCCTTTATGCTTATCATTGATTTATCCTGTGTCTTGTTTGTAAATAGTTGTTTGTATGTTGTCTCGCCCATTAGATGGTGACCTCTTTGAAAGCAGAAACTAGTGCTTGATTTTGTTGTTGATTTTTGTTATTGTTGACTTTCTTCTTAGACTCAGTGCCTGGTACATATAGATGACTAATAAATTTTTATTAAATTAACTGTTTATCTTAGTTTCAAGAGAGGTTTCCAAAGGGTGGGGAAAATAGCAAATTAGAAAATGATTATGATGTCAAATAGTTAAAAAGAATCAATAGGACTTTGTTTTCAAAGATAGCATAATTAATAAAAAGATCACTGGAAACAGAGAATCTGGATTCAAATCATGGCTTGTCATTTGCTATCTGTAACTCAAAATGGGGCAATTTGTAATCTCTCTGGAACCCAGTTTCCTTTTCATTATCATAAATGCACTGAACTGAAAGACTTATGTTCCCTTCTGGCTCTTAAACTAAGATCCTAAAAATACCTACTCTTCTAAGTACTATGCTAAATACCATGGAAAAGAGAAAGATTATTGAGATTCAATTTATGCCTTCAAGAAGTAAGGGCAAATAATTTGAACAGATGACAACTGCATAATAATCACATGAGTATTATAATGCAGAACCAACTATGATGAGCATATGAGAGGTACAAAGTGTTACTTTATGGTATAGAAGCTTTCCATCTAATAATCTAATCCATGAGTCCCTGGTCCAGATCTCTTTTACTTGAGGAACCCTAGAATGCTCCTGTCACTCTCAGATCCCCTCACTTTCCTGACTTTACCCCTTGCTGCTCATCAGCAGCCTTGCCCCTTTGTGTACATCCTTATTCAAGCTCTCCTCCCTCTTCCCAATTCTCCTGGTTGTGTTTGGTCTTCCCCCATTAAGATATAAGCTCCTGGGGAGTAGAGAGCCATCACATTTGCCTGCATTCATATCCCCAGAACCAGCACAGTGCCTGTTGGTTAGTGTGCTTAAATATCTGAGGAGATCAGGAAGGTTGTATGTAACCACCAGATTCCTCCATAAATATTCAAGTTAACTGCAAATAGTTTCTAAAATACATTTTAACATCAGGTATTTCCAACATTGAATTTATTCCAGTTTCATACTGGCCAATACAGATGACTGCTTGGCATGCTTTCAAGAGCCTAAAGATAGCCAAGGAAAACAAAACTAATGTATTTTTTTTTCCACACTTAAGTTTATGAATAGAATGTGAATGACCTTAGGTAGGCAATTCACTCAAATCCCTGGATATAATCATTCTTCTTTTCACTCCAGCATTTTCAACTTTCTTTTTCTGCTAGAACAAAGAAGCTGTACAATTATATCCAACACTAAGCCCTTAAGAAATATTTGACCAAGCTGAGAAAAAAAATGCTTTACAATGTACTTTATGTAATATGACCTATTCACAATTTTACACTCTGACAAGTAGGAGTTTGACTGATGCATAAAATACTCTAAAAATTAGCTGAATGTTACAAATGTTAAAATATGTATTATATGTATGTGTAAATAAACACACATATGTATATGCTTACACACATATAACCTTATGTGTATATAGATACATGTGTATATTTTTTCTCAGAAAAGGGCCATGATTTAATGTAGGCAGCTAGGTAATTCTATGAACACATAGAATGATAAATTTGGAGTCAATCATTGACTTAATTTCAAATTCTTCCATATAAATGAATTTTCATTTTATTAATTTCCATGGAAATCTGAGATATACAATCTTCTTGAGTCTTTAAACACAGTATAAACATTATATAACTTTTTTTATTAATTTAGTATTATGAACATAATTAATTATTGTACTGAAATATAATACAGAGATGTCCTCAGGACTAATGAAGTATATAGGACTGATTGTCTCTGTGTTAAATGGTCCCAGACACCTGGGATTTTTGTTTTTTATTTAATGATTTCTATCATTTTTCCTGACCTCCTCATTGTCTGCCATACTATCAATTATGACTTATTTATATTATCAGTACTCTGCCTTTATCAGATTTTTGTCTTTCTTCTTCTAATTTACTGCTTTTAGTATGAGGGGCTTTGAAACCAACTAGCTAAGCTTGTAAGAATTATTTTCATTATCAAACAAGTATTTATTACACACTATGTGTCAGATATTATGCTAAATACTGGGGACAGAAGTAAAAAGAATTTCAGTATCAAACAGTATTTTATTACACACCTACTATGTGCCAGATGTTATGCTAAATATTGGGGACAGAAGTAAAAATGAGTAAAATAATCTCCACATTCAAGGAAATGATATTGTTAACAAGGGAAACAATAGGGACATTTATAAGACATGTATATGAAGAATATATATATATATATATATATATATATATACAAAAATGAAAAATATACACAAATAACAAAGTATTTTTTAAAAAGGACTTTGAAAGGGAGGTACCAGAAGTTAAAATAAAAAAAATTAAATAGAAGTAATGCTTGAGATGTTTCTTGAAGGAAAAGAAGGATTTTGTGTGGATACAGTCAGGAGGGAGTGCTTTCCGGGGATTGGAGATAATTAATTCAAATATGTTAATGTATATTAACTTGACCACAGAGTATGAGGGGAGGAGCAATAGCCAATGAAGCTATGTTGTAAAGGACTTTCATAGTTAAACTAAGGAGTTTGTGTTTTAACCTAGTGGCAATAAGTAGTGACATACTTTTCTTAAGTACGTGTCAGATTTGTGCTTAAGGAAAAAGAACTATCAGCTGTGAAGAGAATTTGCTAAAGTGGGAGATTCTTGCAGCAAGACAATTATTAATTGTAATAATAGTCAATGTGAAAAGTTATGAAGGCCTGAATGAAGGTGGTAGTTGTGTGGGCGGCCAGAAGGGGTTTGATGAAGGAGATAATGTAAAATGTAGAACTGTCAAGATTTAGCAATTGACTGGATGCATGGAGTGAGGAAAAGGGAAGCATCAAAGACAAGGCCAAGATGATAAACTTAGGACACTGATAGGATAATGGTGCTCAAAAGAGAAGTTTGGATTTGGTGAGAGGTGGGGACATAATGAATTCAGTTTTGGACATGATGAGTTTGAGAACTCTCTGGGCTATCCACTTTAAGTGGTTTATAGTCAATAAAGAATTCATTTATTCTGTATATTACTGGAATTTCTAATCTGTTTACATTTTTTTTATTTTTAAGCTGTCTCCTTAGATAAATGAATTTATTTGCTATTCATTATTTGTGATGATCTTTTGTGTAACTAACATTTAGTGGGAAGGAGTCCAGCCTTCATATATAAGTTTGGGACACTTGGCTCTTAAAGGGATAGTGACCAGGAAAAGAGGCTTGAATTAAAGAATGAAATCATTTCCCCTAGACTAGCAATATTTAGGGGGCAGAGAAAAAATCTGGCCCAAGTCTGCCACCCCACCTCTCTGAGGGAAGCAGAGTATCCAAACTCTTGGATCCAATCTCCTACCTTCCTCTATGCAAGAATCAAAGTCTCTCTTAGAGAGGGAAGGACAGGATTGTAGAGCTATTTATTTGAAAGTCACATTTAAACCCATTTGGACATATAATCAACATATAGAGGGACCCCCCCACACACACACCTTAAGTTAGATATTGTTGGTAAGTAGAAAGAACATGAGAATAAACTGGTTTTAAGTGATGCCCTGAGATGATCTCTTCTAAGTCAAAGGAATGAATTTAGTATCATGAATGTTATGAATTGGTATTTTTTTAGTTTCTCAGAAGCAATCTTTGTTATTTTCTGCATTCTTGGTTATGTTCTAAATGGTTAAGATTTGTTAGTAAGTGACTTCCAGATAAGAGTACTATTACTGTTATTGTAATTATTATTGCTATTTTGATCAGACATGACTATTAATGAATCCTTGTCCTGGTCCTAGCTTACTAATACTTTAAAGGATGAATAACTGAGAAAAATTTTGAGGTGTACAAGATTTGAATACATAAAAATCATTCCAATATCAATAAGAATAAGTAATCTCCCTGGACCACTGCTAAACACTCTGGGTTACAGATAAGGGTGCCATTACATGCAAGTTGGAGACATCAGTTTTATACCCAGAAAAATAGTAACTTTTGAGATAAATAGGGACAGATATTCTAGTGTCTCTGAGATTAGGGGCTAATGACAGAATTTTACTGTTACTCACAGATCAGATCACTATGACTAGGCTATGGTCAAGGTTTTTTATTCTGAGTTTTCAATTTTTTTCTAGATTTATATCTATACTTTTTAAAAATAATTTCTTGCAGGATGTTGTTTTTTCTTCTTTCATGAAATAAAAGGAACAGTGTGATAAGTAGCCCATGGTGAATGGCCAAAATATTGTAAAATATCTGACTCTACTATCTGACTTTCAAAAATTAGACCACTTTTTCTTTGCAAAGAAGGCACCTAGATGTTTAGAAAAGTGGTCCTCAGTGAGAAGTCTTCATTCCTAGTGAGCATAATAAGGCTATTTATTCTACAGGGAGTGGGGTGTCTTTTTTAAAAAATTCTTTTTACTTTTACTTATACTTTTAATTTCTCTTTATTTTAATTATATTCTCCCCTTGTCCCTTAAGTCCTAATGTCAAAGATTATGGCTCATTCTTTATGAGCTTACTTCCTACTATCTTAAACATATGAATAGAGTTTTGTTAGTTTTTGGTAGAGGTGGTGATGGATTGTAGGCATCACAGTTCCTAGAGAGATAATTGAGGAATCAGAAATAACATAAAAGAAAAAAATGCCAAGGAAGTACAATTGATCTAGACCAAATATATTCCAAAATCGATAGTGAAGATACCACAGTTTTAAAGATATTGAAGGACTAGGTTTCAGTATATTATATAGATGGGAAAGAAACCAACAACTAGAAATAATAATGGATGATATTACTACTGTAAAAATGATAGCTAATAGGACATCCTTAATCCCATAATCATTGTCTTACCTCTACAAAATTTTTAAGAATTTCATTGTTTATATATATATATAATTTTATTTATTTAATACACATAGGGCATCTTTGAAGAAAACATCAAAAGAAAACTTTTACAATAGTATTTCAAAGTAGACAAAATTTGCAATCACTCAATCGTCAGAAAGATGAAGAAAATATTAAGATCTTACTGTGGTTATTGTCTTTGTGGCTATAAAAAACTTTAAAGGCATCTCGCATGCATATGTTTAAATTATACATGATTCCTTAATAGGCACAATAATAAGGATAACAGATGATTATCCTTTGATTATTAATATAAAGCAATGTATAAACAGGAAGCTGCATGATTTTTGGTATAGCTCTAGACTTGGAATCATGAAGATTTTAATTCAAATCAGGCCTCAGCCACTTACTAACTATTTGACCTTGCACATATCACTTAACCTCTATCTCAGTTTTCTCATCTGTAAAATGGGAATAATCATAGAGCTTATTTCCAGGGGATATTGTGAAGATAAAATGAAGTAATATTAGTAAAGCTCTTTGCAAACATTAACGGACATTTATATAGTTATTGTTGTAATTGTTATGGTTGTTGTTATTTGTTACTATTCTTGCCCAAGATTTTTGCCATTTTCATGGAGAATATCCACTCTGGAATATTAGTGAAAGAAAGATTCCGTGTATTATTCAAAATCTGTTTACTGCTTTAAGGTTTATAAAGAGCTTCACACATATTAAAAATCACAGATTTAGAAGTAGAAAGGATCATTGAGGCCATCTAATCCACTCACTCCCCATCCTGCTCTCCCTTCTTCCCTCCAAATCATTTTGTAATGGAAAAAATTAGGATAGAAAGTAATGAAGTTACTTGTTCAAGGTCCCACCAGTGGCAAGTCCCAAAGATAAGATTTAAACCTTCATCTTCTAAGTCTAGAAGTCTTTTCCATTGTAATATGCTGTCTTATTCATAGTTGTAAATGCCATTGTACTGAGTCCATAGCATAGAGTTATAGAGCTGCCTAAATGAGATCCAAAGTCATTCAACAGAGTCGAGTCTAATAATCCACAGTGTAAAAAAAAAAGAAAATCATAATAAATTCTTTGCTATTATTATTCAGTCATTTCAGTTTTGTCCAAGTCTTTGTGATCTCATTTGGAATTTTCTTGGCAGAAATAATGAAGAGGTTTGCCATTTACTCCTCTAGCTCATTTTAAAGAGGAGTAAACTGAGGCAAGATAAAGTGACCTGCCCAGGGTTATACAGCTAGTAAGTGTCAGAATGGATTTGAATTTAGATTTTCCAGACTCCAGGCACAGTGTTTTAGTCACTGTGCAACCTACTTGCCCCATGCAACAATAACAGCTCACAACAGTATGATACCTTAAATTTTTAAAAAGTGTTTTCTTCCCACAAATCTGTAAGGGTAAGTATTATACTGTTTTTATAGATGGAGGAACCAGAGCATTAAGACTTTTAATTAATTGTTCAGAGTCATGCAGCTTATAAATCTGAGATGGGATTCAAACTCAGGGACACTGACTCAAAGGTCAACACCCTTGCCACCACACCATACTACCTAATAAAGAATGCCCGTTATCCAATCTATGAAATACAAGTGACAACCCATTAAGACAGCCCATTGAGCTGGTCCAAGCACACACAGATCTCAAATAAACATGGAAAATAGATAATAAGCTGGGTCCAGAACTGAAGAGGAATGAGAAAGAGGCAGCTGGGTTGTATAGTGGATAGAGAGCTAGATCAAGACAAAAAGATCTCTGTTCAGATTGGGACTCAGACACTTTGTAGGTATGTGATCCTGGGCAAGTCACTTAGTATCTCTGTTTATCTTAGTTTGCTCAATTATGAAATGGTAATACTAATAGCATCAATATACTAGGATTATTGTGAAGATAAAATGAAATAATATTGTAAGACATTTATCATCATTTTCATCATCATCAATAACATCATCATCATCATTACAAACTGGACTTCATTTGGGAAATTGTATAGTACTTTAAATGACCTCAAGCTTCTCCATGAAACAAAAAACATTCCTTTACCACTAGTATTCTTCTGGTGATGCTACTGTATATGGTTGGAAATAATGAAATTCTGTAATTTCCCCCAAATTAAAATTGTGGGTCACCAAACAGGCAACAGACTTGTGGTGGGTTTAATTAGATTATAAGAAGTTACTGATGATGTTATGCACAAGAATTGGTATAAATATTTTATTACACAGATTATGTTCAGAAAAGGAAGGAGATTATATTCAGAGAGATCAAGGAAATACAAATGGGTGAACCAAATGCTGAATTAGTACCCACACAATAGAAAGAGGTCACAAGGTAGGAACCTGAGATGGTAGGTGGACCTCCAGGGGAGGTTTCATGAGACAAAAGTGCTAGGGAAAGGGAAGGGATGGAAGTGTTTTGCACTAATGGGAAAAGAGTATCCACATCAATGAGACTACAGATACACTGAAATCATTTTGACTTTAAGATTTGCAAAGTGCTTGACAGTAGTTATCAAAGTGTGGTCCAAGGAATCCCTGAGACCTTTTTCAGGGAATCTTTGAGATTAAGCCTATCTTAATACTAAGACATTTTAATTTCTATTCACTAAATATTTGACATAAACCAAAGCTCTTGTGTGGAGAAGGGGTCCTTAATATTTTTAAAGAATATTGTGTTGCTGAAAGCAAAAATTGCTGTCCTATACACATTATACTAAATAATCCTCACACCTATTCAGGTACTAAAGGGAATATCCTCATTTTACATATAAGGAAAAAGGCTGACAAAGGCAAAATGATCTATCTGTCCAAGTTGTTTTATTCTGCATATCAGAATAGAGATTTGAATCCATATCTCTCTTGATTCCAAATCCAGTTCTCTATCCCTCCTTGGTGCTTTTCATTCATCTTTGTATTCTCTCCGTCCTGGTGCCTCATATATAGCAGTGGCTAAATAAATGACTGAGTGAATGAACATGCTAGATGCCTTTTCACACAGACACTTTTCAGGGGCTGCACTTCATCTACAAAGGGCCCAGTGGGAGTCAGAGTCTTTGCACACAGAGGGACTTATTAGGGATTATGGTTGCATAAGAATAAAGGTGCCATTGTTTGCCAAGCTTGGGTCGGAAATCAACCACAGCTCAGATGATTTGTTTCTTCGCCATAAAGTTAACTCACTGGCTCTTCCAAAGTTCACTGACTGTGAGACACTAAGTCACTCAGTTTGGAAACACTGTTGGGTGACTGGAGCTGATTCCAACCTAATACCACCACACACCTCTCTATCACAAGGCGTTCAATTCCCAGCGAATTCTGCAATATAGCAACAGTAATGGAAAGCAAAATGATCTCTAAATAATGGTTTAAGATGGTTACTTGATAAAGGGCACTGCAATAATTATGATCAATGGAGCATGGACTCAACATATATTGCCCATTTAGATGCCCCAGATTAGCTTAACAGCTTTCTTTAATGTGCTGAGTTTTTTGTGTGTATGTGTGTGAGAGAGAATGTGAGTGTGTGGGTGAGAGAGAGAGATGATTTCAGGCTGGTGGGAGGGTTACACTGCTTAATATTGATCAGTGTGGTTGAGGTGACATAGCTCAGAGGAAGAGAGGAAATTGAGCTTTAGAAGTTATATGATCCATTGCCAAATGAAAGTCCTAAGGGTGGTTTGTTTTGGGCTGGGACTTTGTGTGCTGGAGGGGAGCGGGGAGGAAAGGGGGGAAGCCAGAGGATGTCTAGTTAGTGAGAGGGTGGACGATGCTAGTGGGGTGACACCTGAGAGGAATTTAGTCATTCGTCGAGGGCATTTTCTGGGAGAAGACTTCATGTAATCATGGAAATTAGGAATGCAAACAACCCATGAAAAGGATCCCTCCACATCTCCTAAATGTAATTGCTATAAAATAAGCTAGACAGGTCTCATTTCAGAAAGCTACGCTAACCATAGAAATGTGTTTCACTGGGGAAGGGTGGGGGATTTTACTTGACACTGGACCTAATCCTCCTCCCTCCCCCAGAGAAGGGAAATTCTTCCTGACAGTCTGTCTGGAAATCTGGGTCAGTTCTCCACCTTTTATGTTTCAGGGCTGATCGCAGGTAACACACAGGGTCTGTGATCAGCATGTAATGATTAGAGGTGTGTGCCATCTGGGCTGAAATTCCTTGGTATAATGAGGATAAAACGATTGCAGTCTTAGCACTGGTTCTCTTTGATTTGTCAGTTAAAATAAAGGGTTCATCCGTGCCCTTTCAAAAAAGGGCACAAGTAGGAAGTGTTGTGGTATACACAAGTATAAATGAGCCACATCCACATAAATGATCACACATCCACATTATGGCAGTGGGTGTCCCAATGATTGGGGGTGAATCAATCAATCAATAAGTATCAATTAAACACTTAGTCAACTATGTGCTATAAGTCTGTTTTAGGCACTGTAGGTGCCAGTATAAGGAAGGAACAATCTGAATTCACAAGGAATTCACATTTCAGTAGAAGAGACAATAACCAGGACATATAAATGGGCCAGTGGAGGGTCTGGAGTCAGGAAGAGTCATCTCTTCATTTACTAGCTGTGTAACCCTGGGCAAGACATTTCACTCTGCTTGCCTCAGTTTCCTTATCTGAAAAATAAGCTGGAGAAGAAAATTGTGAGTCATTCCAATATCTTCAATAAGAAAACCTCAAAATGAGATCATGGAGCTCTGGATACAACTGAACAACAAAAAGAAGAACAAAAGCGGTAAGGAGAAGGGTTATGATTTCATGGAGGAAGGGAATTCCTTTTGAAGAATTTCCTTTTTATTGAAGATCTGCAACAATTCTGCAGTTTTCACCTTTTTGTTTGTTTCTTAAGAGTTGCCTAGACTACTGAGAGATTGTGTCCATAATCACACAGCCAATATATGTAAGAGATAGATCTTGAAGGCAAAGCTTCCTGATTTTGAGCCTGATTCTCTATCTACTACATGGTGTTGAGATTCACCTAACTCCTCTCTTAAGAGTTCTTATTTTGGGTCCTTAGACACACATATACATACATATACATACACACATCCATGGATAAATTTTTCGAGGCTTATGAACTCTGAAGGGCAAAAAAGATACATCTTTTGTTTCCCCCATCAACTGCTAACTGAATTTTAGTATTTCCTTCAATTATTTAAAAACATTGTTCTAGGTCCATGACACAAACAACTTAAGAATTCCTATCTTTATGAGATTAAATTTGACAAAAATTCTACATTTCTTTTTTTTTTATTCATCCCCATGGCCACTGAAATTAACTTGAGGTTTAAGTTGTGCTTCAAATGCCCAACTAGACAATTTATTTGCCCACTGAGAAATTGGAAGAACAGCCTTTTTGAAGGGTCATCTCTGTCTCTTAAATCCAATTCACAGGCAAGTCAAGACATCACCTGTGATGTCATTGGTCCTCTTTGAAAATGAAAGACAGGGGAAAAACACATAACACATAACACATGACATACCCAGGAAAGACGTTCTCTCACACTCTCTACCTCAAAATATAGTGTGAGCCATCCTGGCTTCATTTATGTTCATCAGCTGCTCAAATTGATCTCCAAACACTCCAGACCTTGATTAAACCCCAAAGCATATTTTACCAAATGCTTCCTCCCTTCCCCCACATTCACCTTAATTGTTCAGATTATGTAGAATTTGAGCATAATTTAATCCAGATGTTTCTGATTCGCCTAGGCTTAAATCATCAGCAAATGCTCTTATGTTGCTATTTGATGTTGAAGAGGCTTTTCAGTGCTTTTCAAGCATTTGGAGACCTCAGAACCAGGAGAGGTCACATTTGGTTGGTGGTAAACCAATCCCATACACCTCAAGATTTCATCTGATTTGATCTGGAATCTCATTTTTTCATGAAATCTGATTCTGTCTTTAACGTTTCCTGAACCTGCTTTTTAAGCCCTTCACACTGTTTTCTCAAAGTATGTGCTAGAGTAATTTGCATGAAGCTGGGGAATTGATGTAAAAAATTCTTCTTTGAAAAATAATTAAGGCTAGGGGACTTTCTTATTATATGATCTAGTTCAAGTTTGGAAAAAGCCATTTATTTAATTCTCCAAAAGCATAACCATTTAGGAAAGATGAAAAAAGATGGGTTCCTCTTTATTTGCTACTGGATACCTTTTAAATAGAAGGAGGATAGGCTTGCCCACACTATCTTTACGGTGATGATTGACTGAATCTTCTTCTTCTCAGTTGCTATTGTCAACCTTCTTCTCTTGTTCTCCAAGTCCCCAAAGCCTGTCCCACCACAATTCCCTTTCAGCAGATGCCCTAAAATTCTAATCAGTCAGAAAATTTAGGCTAGGATGGGTAGAGTTATATGAACTTATGCAAAAAAGGAATAAAGAGAATCAGCCAAATTACATAAAATTACTACAAAGGAAATGTAAAGAATAACAAAAATAATCAAATGTTATCTTAACTACAATGACTAGGATTAGGCTTGAGGAAGAGATGAGAAAAAAATGTTTTCTTTTCCCCTTCTCTGCAAAGGTGTAGGATTATGAAACATTGTATATACCATGAAATTTTTTCCATTTTTTTCAGAAATTTATTTTTCACAACAAAAAATTAATTGAGTAATATGTTTACCTCTTTGTTGTATACCATGAAATATTAGTTGATAGTTGAACTACTTTTTTCCTCTTTATTTTTCATTCTTTGTTACAAGTGATAGCTTTATGTGTAGAAGGAGGAGAGGGATTTATTTGAAAAATGAAGATGATATCAATAATAATAGGAAAGAAATTTTAAAAAGAAAAAAAGAAAGGATCTGGGAGTTTCCTCTTTTCTCAAAACTCATACACATCTTCACCCATTCTATCATCCTGTACTCTTGTCTCAGAGGAAAAGGTGGCTAGTCTTTCAACTTGCTAATGCCAAATCCTATCCTTGTATCTGAACTCTAATCTTATCCTCTTTTTTATCCCTCTGGTAATTCATCTCATGTTATTCTCTCACTTTAACATTCCTCTCGTCTATCTCCTTCTCTCTACCTTTGCCAGAGTTTAGGTCCCTATTATTTATTACCTGGATTATCTAATAGATTCCTAATAGATCTCCCTCCTTCCATTCTATCCTTTATTTTATCCATCCTTCACATAGGGACCAAAATATTCTTCCACAATACAGTACTGATCCTACAACTCCTCCCTTTTCCCAAAACTTTAATGATTCCCTATTACCTACCTTATTTTTAAGTCCTGCCCTCTACAATCTGGCTCCTGTCTCTCTTTCTATACCACTCCCATTTTATATATTTTTTATTTCAATCCTATTACAATACTCATTCCCAAGCCTGACCATATCTTACTTTTCTATGCATCTGATGAATCCATCCTCCATTTTTCTTTGCCATCTCCACCTCTCATAACCTTAGACTTTCTTTGAGGTACGATTCCCATACCAATTTCCCCTGTGAAACGTCTCTGATACACCTTAGTTGTTAACTTCTTTCTCCCCACTCAGTTTTTCTTGTGTTCTAACACTGTATCCCCCAATTTTCTCAGTAGAATATAGATTCCTTTTTTCAATGATAGTAAAATTCTGTGTATTTTGAACATAATTACAGTATAGAATCATATAGATTATAAGTCCTTTTGGCAAGGGACTACATCTTTTTTTTTCAAATTTGCATCTCCCTTAGCATCTAGCATAATGTCTCCTTTATAGCCTGTGAATAATGAATACTGAATGAATGAATTTCCTTGTTCAAAAACCTACATTATACACTCTTGTGTTTACTTAATAAATATTTGTTGATGAAGAAGGGGAAAACAAAAGAGAATTTTAGACAATTCTGTCATTTCTCCATGTTCATACCCCAGCTACTAGAGAATATAACTTAATGTAAGAATCTATGAGAAAATGAAAACCTTTAGAAATCACAATTTATACATTTTTAAAGGTTAACACAATCCACAGACCAAATGAGATGAAATAAGTAGAGCACTTGGCAAACCTTGGAGTGCAATATAAATGTCAGCTATTGTTATTATTCACATATACATATGTTTTAGGAAGCATCACAATTCAGCCAAGAAAAGTTCACACAGAGATTATTTATGCCCCCAAACATTTAGGTGATTCCTACCCACTTTGCAGATGATTTTCAAATTCATATCTGCAGGCCTGAGTTCTCTTTAACTCTAGATGTGCATTTCTCAACTATCTATTGATACTTCCACTTGACGTCTTGCACTTGGCTAAAATTCAGCTTATCTATATTACTGGCTGGGAAGGGAGAAAGATGAATCTGATGTGTGTGTGTGTGTGTGTGTGTGTGTGTGTGTGTGTAGCAGAGTATGTCCCTAGAGTATGAAGACATTTCCCCCTTCCTCAATCTGGACTGAAAATATTCCTTTGCCTCCTTAATCAGAATAATGTTTATTGTGACACATCTGAAAATGCCATCTAAATCCTTCAGAAGTTCAGGGACTAAGGACAGAGCCAACCTAAAAATGCCCATTAAACTATCCCATTTAACAGAGAGATTCCACTGTTATATTTTACCTTGCTCATTTGCAGATTAGATTATCTGACTATTGCTGTAGATTTAAATAGCACTATTCCCAGGTATCTAACTCTGCTTGTTAATCATTATCTTATTGATTCTTTCTGATTCCTTGGCTTACTCTTCCTGGTAAGAAATTTGACTTGACTCAAGCTTATTCCAGATCTGGTGTTTTTCCTCTTATTTGCTTAGCCTCAGTCTTTCCATTTGATTCATTATCTTTCCTAAGTCCTGAAAGTGTGGCCACAGGTGAAAACCTCATCTTATTCCACACGATAATAATAAGTACCTAGAACTTGGATTTCCTTGGTGGGCAAACATCAGAAATCCCTGTTTAGACATCTAAACCACACTCAAAATTTTCTCTTCAAAACTGGTTCATGAGTTTCCTACCTTTATAATTCTCTGATTCCTCTAAAAGCTCTTCATCTTTGATGTCTCACTTTCCAGGAACCTCACTTCACCTTCTGGTTAGTCAACATATGTTATCTGTTCCCAAATGTACTATATACATACTTCCCTCTACATTCTTGTTCATGTTTCTGTGCTTCAATTATGAAGGTCTTCCTCCATTTTATCTATGTATACAATCCCTATCCATACTTCAAGGTCAGCTCAATATTTACCTCCAGAGAAGACTTAGCTAAAAGAAATCTCTCACACATGTGAACTTAGAACATTAATTACACATAAGACTCATTGGGTACTTAATTACAACAGTTCTTTTATATGCCAAATTTTTATTTAATTCTTGATAGGTCTTATCTTCCCAACTATATAGCAATTTCCCAAGGTTAGGGACCTTGGGTTTTGCATCTTTATAAATTAACTGGAGTAATACTGTAAACTAACCAGTCAACAAATATTTATTAAACAGCTCCTCTGAGGCAGACAAAAAGTGTTCAGATAACAAAGATAAAAATAAAATCCTCCTCCTCAACTATCTTTTTCATTTTTCTGCATTCTATTAGGAGGTGTAAAGGATGTTCCAGGAGGAGTAATACCTCTAGTGTGAAGGCTTGCAGAGCCCTTTTCAGGATGCTCATCCAATTTTTGGCGTCAACTTTCCACCCAATTTTTACCTGTGACTGCAAGAAGTTGTATGTAGTATGCACATTGGTGCACATTGATAAAACCATTCCAGTGGCTAAACCAGACTGAGGGCAACTTACAGACCTCAAACGTGTCAATGAGTTAGGGCAATGTCTGTCCCAAGCATGAGAAGACTTTCCCTCGTAGAGTGTGCAAATTGGAATGATTTGTTCCAATGGTCACAGAGAGAGTTGAAGCAGGGGCTCTGGAGCACTGGAACTTGGCTAGATATTGCCAAGGTCCGTTATTCACCCGTCCTGGTCATCACCAGCCATTCTGACTTTTATTCTGCCTCTGTACTTCAGTGACTCTGGAAGAGAGACTGAGGCTGACAATGGGAACAATTCTACCTTACATAAATGTGGTTCATATACACTTCAAGACATTACCCCATGATGTAATTGGTCCTCTTCAAAAATGAGGGACAGACAACAATAACATCCTATAAGGGAAAACAGTGTTAAGAAAAGTCAAATCCATCAAATGTTTACTAGGTACTTTTTTTTTTTTTTTTTTTTTGCCAAGCACTGTGCTAAATCCTGGTGATATAAAGAAAAGAAAAATAGTCCCTGTTATAGGTTATAGAGAACCCCTACTAAATAGCAGAATGTCATAGTTAGATATGTACATTTGGATGATCACTTACTTAGTCACACACACACATATAACCCAGCATAGAGTGAATAATTGAATCCATGGCAATTGAGAAAATTACCAAGTGGAATAATGCAAAGGGAGAAAAATAGAGGGCCCAAGTCAGAGTATTGAGGGATACCCATGGTTTCTAGTTGTGGCCCAGGTCAAGATTCAGAGAAGACTGAGGAGTAATCAGAAAAGCAGGAGAGAAGTCAGGAAAAAGTAACAGCATGAAAACAAAGACAAAAGGCAGTACTACAGAGAAATATATGATTAATGGGGTCAAAGGCTACTGAAAAGTCAAAAGTCTTAAGGATTAAGAAAAGATCCTTAGATCTAGAGAACAATTCAGTTTATTGATGCAGCTTGATTGCAAAGAGATTTCGAGGGGAGTGAGAGAAGCAGAGGCCATGATTATAAATGGTTTTCTTGAAGACTGTGTACATGTATCCTTATATCCCACATGAATACAAGGTAATTTCACCTGATGAAAGGATTGGGAAAGGTTTCCTTCAGAAGGTGGTGGTTGGGGAATTTTGAAGGCACCTAGGGATTCTTAGAGGTAGCTATGAGGAGAAAGTGGATTCCAAGTACGGTGGGTCATGTGTGAAGAATAGTAAGAAGGTCAATTTACTTTGATAGTACGTGAGAGAAATCATATTTAATCAAAATGGAAAAGTAGGTTGGAGTCAAGCTATCAAGAGCTTTAGATGTCAAACAAAAGAAGTTAGGTGATATAGTGGCTTCTTATTGTTTCTAGGATAAAATTCTAAAACTCTTGGTTGGACGGACCAAAGTGACATCGCTATGTTAAAGTCCAAGTGTGGCCGATCAGATCAACATAAGCTTGGGATGCTGTGCCATAGGTGGGATACAAATAGTCCCAATGAACATACAATGCAGTCTCAACTCATCTTTCCAGCTATGTTGGATATTACTAATGGGATACTGGAATTCAGGAGGGAAAGTAGGTGCCTCGGGTCGCGAGGCAGAGTGTGTGGACCCTAGAAGAAAAGAGATAAGGGCAAGAGAGAGGGGACACACAAAATGGAGGCAAGACAAATCATTCTGATCAAGCCTCCTTTTAATGGGTGCAATAGTACAGATATATATATATAGCAGTAGGAAAGAAGGCAGGATTGTACAAACACAGTACAGGGTGGGGATCCTAGACAAAGGGTTGGTATCCCGCCCAAGGATGAGCTGCTCAGAAGTTTCTGGTGGCAGGAAGCTCTATGATGTGATTAGGGGATGCCTAGATATCTGCCTATTCAAAGTTAGGCTGTGATTAGGAGATTCCTATTCAGGAAGTCTTTAGTATAATGTGATTAGGAGATTCAACCTATTCAAGGTTGGCCTTATGTGGCTGTAGATTAGTGCCGGCTCCCCACAAGTAGGAATGCACACATACATTTGTATGTGTGTGTAATATATATAACATATATGTGTATGTGTATGTGCATGCATATATGTATAAATTATCTAGACACATGTGTATATATGTATATATCAGTCATGTGCACAAAAATGATGATTAAACCCATGGAAGTTGCTGAATTTATCAAGTGAGAGAATATATACAGAGAAAAGAAAGCCCAGGATAGTCCCATGTGCACCCTGGGTGTGATGTGGATGATGCTCCAGCAAAGAAGGCTGAGGAAGATAAAAACAAAAACTAGGTCACAAAAACCTAGAGAAAAGAAAGCAGGTGGAAGGAGAGAGTGATTGACAATGTCAAATGCTTCAGACAGAACAAGAAGGAGGATGATTGAGAAAATTATACAAGTAGTAGATATACAACACATTTTTGTTGAATGAACAAATGAATGCCAGACAATTGATGTCCCGCAGCTTCCTCTCTTAAGAATTGTGCTAAGAAGTTCTTTTCAAATTTTCACTGGAAAAGAAATAACCCAGTCCTCCTCCCACAGGTAATTTACACCATGACACTGTTAGTATCATTTTCTTTACATTATTGAAAATGGAGAAACAAAGGGCTTGCAGAGTGGAAAATTTTTTTAAACTTCACCGTGCGATGTCCGTGAGTAACACCTTTGTTTTAGATCATTTTTAGATGCCTTGGCCAGGGGCTCCAACTACATTTGTGCCAATGATAAAAATACCTTTGACTACAGATCCCAGAAAATCCTCTTAAGTGACTACACTTTTGTGCCTTTATTGACTTATATTCTTGTAACTGAAAACACGCTATGACAATTTCATGTTTTGAATTGCTGAAAGAATGTAGCCCGGGTCGAAACTTTTTTTTGCCGTTTGTCGGGATGTCAAGTTTTATTCCAGGATGAATTTTTACAGCTGGCTTTTCTCTACCTGATAATGGAGGTTTATAATGGAAATGCTGACAGATCCATCAGCAGCAGTGTGGTGAACGTCACTGTTATAATACATTGCAGCGATAGGTAACTGAAGTAAACTGAATGATTCTTGACTGAACAGAAGAAGCAATTTTGAGGGGGTGATAAAACATGCCATCTGCTTAAGAACTACATCTTTCCTCCTACAGAACAGTTCAAGAATTGTGACAGAGGAGCAGGGCCAAAATAATAGCTTCTTTCAAGGTGCCTCTAAACAGCTCTAATAATATGGTATCTGGACTTTAAATGACACAGATGAAGGGTTTTTTGTTGCAGGTGTTTGCAAAGGCAGACTGAAGCAAAATTCTTGGCTTCAAAATAACCTGCCAACCAAACACTTGCCAAATATAATAATTAGCCCTGTGAATAGTAACTGAAGGGCTTTGGTCAGAATGAGATCATGATTTTGGAGATGATAGTAATGTGTGATATACAAATATTTTGGGTGAAACATAATCAGTTAATTTGTTTATTAAATTATAAAATCTCTGTTTGCTTGAAAGAGCAATAAAACTAACTAAATGAATGTTCTTCCCCTTTGAAGACTTCTTACATTAATTATGTTTCTGCATCACTTGCAGCAGTAATGTTAGACAAAGGGCTCCTTTATCTATATGTGCCATAGCTACAATATATTGTGGGACAAATGATGGCACCGACTTTATGTCTACATAATTACTGAAATCTTATCCCTTTTCTGTTTGCACATCATTTTCAGTTTTTTGGAATAGTTAAACTCCATTTTACTTTTTAATAACATTTTAGAAATCATTCTGATTCAGGTAAACAGAATTTGATTGCTTTGATGGATTGAAAATGGTTAGCTCAGGCAGAGTTTATTTGATTTGTTTCTTCAGGGATTACAAAGAATAGGATTTTATCTCCGAACTGACAAAAGAGGCAGTCTCTGCATTTTTGCCTATGCAATGGCAGACCCAACGAAGCCATAGTTCTTGCACATGGGAAATATATTTGGCAGGGTTTGCTTTAGATTCATTTTTCAAGTTTCTTATTCTATTGTGGGTTGGGGGGAGGGACTGAGCTTGGAAGATTGGCAAGCCTTGCTCTTATATATGAATCTGCAAAGTAAAAAGGGGAAATAACTTGCTTTGTATGCTGTCATTAACACAATGAATTGGAAAAGGGAGACCATTTAAAAATACACACACACACAAAAGCTTGCTCTTGTTAGTAATAATCAATTTAGGCAAATTCCCATTTCCTAATTAAACGCACTTCAAAATGTGGAGAGTTGATTACTTGCTAGAGATCATCTACAGAGCCCTTCCCATGGGTTTTCTAGGAGCTCCAATCCATGACCCAGGTAGATTACATGTTTTCTGATACCGCTCTTCATTTTATCCTGAATGACCTGACATTTGTATGGCAGGTAAGAGTCAGGAAAATGTCAGTACAGAGGATAGATGTGCTACAGGAGATCTCTAATGGTAGGTTTCTAAATATTCCCATACAAAGCAATACACTTATTGAAGCTGAGCAAGACTAGTGTTTGATCTTGATTACTTGGGAAAGCATAGTCCCAACTATTTCAGTAAGTCCTTTAAATCTTCACCTTGTAAGAAATAGTCTATATAATATGAGGCTTTTTGACTACTCTTAATTCAACACAATTCAGCACCTGCCATTCATGCACAGAATCCTGCAGTCTAAAAATGGGGAAATAAAATAAAGTGGCAATATGGTCCCTCATTCTGGATGTTTAGATTAATTTTATATTAGAATTATCTGCCCAAGTAACATATTTCTGCACTAAACTCTAAGTTCTATAAGAGCAGAAATCAAATTTTATTCTTAGCTTTGTTTTACTGATCCTAGCACATTGCATCACACAAGACATGAGTTTAGAAAGGTTGAGTTCTTGTTTAAATTTGTAGCTAGATGTATAGCTAGAACTCCAATCCGAACTTGGGTCCTTGGGTTCTAAAACGGGAGATCTTTCCATTCTACCAAACTGCCTGGCAGGGAAGGCAAAATACACACTTAAAACCTATGTCGGATCATACACTCGAACATTGGAACAAACACAGTTCCAATTTTGCTATAAAACTATTCCAACTCCATATGTAACTGTCTTGGTAAAAATGACACAATGTTAAAATAAAGGACTGTTAAACTATAATGAGGTCCTTCTGGAACTTTCAGCAACAAATAAAACCCACTGAATGGGGTATAAGACAGACTGAACATACCAAACTCCATGCTAGCATGATCATGTAATCCAGATTGGCAGTAGAGTTGAGTGAATTTGGGGGTCATACAATCTGGTCCATATGTGAATGGGTAATGATGGATGACAAGCTTCCAGAACTCATATAGCATGTATAAATAATGGGCTACCATTTGGGTTGCACAATGTCTCACGATCTTTTAGAAGTTCATGAATTTGGCTTTTTGAGATCTGCTAGAACCAAGAAGTCTTTATCTTAGTAATAACCTCATCTATTCTCAGGATCCTGCCTATTGTGATGAATTTTCTTCTGAATTATCCTCTAGCAACGAGACCAACACAGCTAATGAATTAAATGTGAAAAATGCCAAATTAACAAGGAGGAGATGGAGAATTTATAATAAACCAGTGCGGGATCTGTGTAGCTTCCGACAGAGTGAAAGCTATACCTCAGTGGGACATCTTTGCCTCCAAAAGATATAGTCTTTGGCTATATAAGTCACTAATATTACTTTATCCCCACGTTTTCTGCCTTGATAGCAACTTTCATCAATATGCTGAAATACCCATAAACTTTCAAGTGAACACTAAAGGAAGAGGTACATTTAATAATCTAAAGAAATTATTCATTCAACCTATTTTAGAGTGCTAAAACCCACAGAATTTATTGTGGAAATCAGCACATTCATCAGTGCCAAAGAAATCCATCTTTATATAGACCACATAGCCCCCCTTCACATTTCAGGTTTCCATGCCCATAGTAGAACATGAGCTCCTTGAAAGCATATCTGATATTTTTAACCTTTCTAGCTTTAGTGCCTAACACAGAATTCTATATGTAATAAGTCCTAATAAAATATTTGTTAAATTATAAAATTTGAGTTAAGCCTTAGAGAAAAGAACTATGTGATTTAGGAAAAGGAGTTACTTGCAGTCAGATTTATATTTTAGGTATGGAGGCAAGAAGTATAGAAACTTATCTTTGTCCACATTGACCATGACAATCTAGGGCACTTTCAGACTACCTGACAATACAATCAATGCTAGACATACTGAATAATATTTTCCAGGTACTTCAATTATCTATGTTTCTACACTTTCTATACATCTGACAATGGTCAGTTAATCATTTATATAGTGCCTACTATGTACTAATCACTGTGCTAAGAGTTTTGTTACAGTAACCTGAATTTGGCTACCTATCAAACATCTGAACAGACCCCTTTGATATACTATAAAGTTTTCATCTTTTTCATCTTCCGCCAGAGCTGTCATAGTTAAGTTGCTCATTTTCTGCCCACCAGAAATCTATGCTGAGACTGAATTATCTTCCCTTCAAGAAGATGCAACATCTGTCTTAGAGAAAGACTTGGAAGGACTCCTGCACCTCTGATTGTACATATGAATGGGTAAATGAAAAAGTATCCACTGTTTGCCATGTACTAAGCATTAGGAACAGAACAGAAAAATTGGTAGTTCCTGCTCTCCAGGAGCTGATACTCTAACTGGCTATGCTGAGACTGAATTATCTTCCCTTCAAGAAGATGCAACATCTATCTTAGAGAAAGACTTGGAAGGACTCCTGCACCTCTGATTGTACATATGAATGGGTAAATGAAAAAGTATCCACTGTTTGCCATGTACTAAGCATTAGGAACAGAACAGAAAAATTGGTAGTTCCTGCTCTCCAGGAGCTGATACTCTAACTGGGAGACAACACATAGAAAAGAAAGCTAAATTGCAGAGCACATGGAAAGACCAAAGTGTCCTAAAGAATCAATGGTAGAGTACTTGGCAAAGGGCACAGGTCCTTGGATTGTGAGTGGGTCAGATGCCAGTGCCAGGAGGACTGTAGTAAAGAGATGTTGAGCAGATAGTAGGAATGAGAAGATCTTAGAACGCAGTAATAAGAACTTAAGGTTTTTTGTTTAATAGGAAGGAATGGAGAACTTGACTCTTATATCCTTGAAGTCCTATGAGAAGTTAAGCAGCCTGGGTTAGGAGGACAGGGAAGAGTGAAAGGCAAGTCAGGGGCAAGTGAGTTCTTCTGGTCACCACAGGTGGGATTTGAGATGACCTGCAAATGGGTTCTAAGCTGGCCTAGGAACAGGGAGATTTTGAAGGGAAGAGGCAAGGGTAGAAGGGAAAGACAGCCCCAATGCTGGTGGATTTTCCTTCTGCCTAGACATTATTTGTATCCTTCCTGGCAAAGCTCAAAAGACATTTCTCACCTTCTGGCATGTCAGTCTGGCAGTGGACCATAAGGATCAGTTCACTTTACACAGAAATAGGGATAATTGACTTGTTGCAGAGAGGGCCTTGTTGAGGCCTCCTAAACTTGTTGAGTTTGGATAAAAAATTTCTGGTGGATCCAGTTAGCAGTTATATGTTTCCATTTAGCAGTATATGATTAGGAGCAATGGAGGCAGATGGTGAGAGTAATCCAGGGTTGGTGTTTGGCAAGTTGAGATCAACAAAAGTGACAAGGGATTTGAGAGTATGAGATGGTGTTGGAGTGAACTGGTTTGCCAAGGAGTCAAGAAAAGGAAAAGAAGAGAATAACTAGGGCAGTAATGATGGCCTAGGAAATAATTCAGGAATGAAAAATGGGGGTCACTACAAGATAAAGAACAGGGTAAGTGGTAATAAGGCATAGGGCATGATGGAATAATAGAATACTGCTAGATAAAGGAATTTACTGTGTAACATGATTTCAACATACTCATTTTCACTTTGTTCTTACTAACCACCTACCAAATATCATGTAAAATAAATTTCAAAAACAAAAACAGACCACAAAAAGGTATTTTGTTTGTTTTGCAGAAAAAGATCTTTTATATCATTTCTTTAAGAGGGTAAAGCTGGAGCCAATGGCCTCCTTGAAACAAAAGTATCTTGGTTTCAAGGAGGAAGATGACATCAGCTCAAGTACAAAGCTCTGGAATTTATAGCTCTTTGCTCCTAGGGAATTCACAGCTGGTGACTAATTCCTAATAAAAGTTAGACTTAGGGCAATTTCACTTGACGACTCCATTTCCAATTTGCCAATTTCTTGTAATTTAAAATAGCTAATGAGTGTTGCAAGGATAGTGAGGGAAAAGATCACATATATAATGGTTCAAGGTCTGCTGTGGGAGATTTTTTTTTTCAAAAGAAAAAAATAGTCAAGTGGGAGAGTCATTTGATTTGTCTTTTTCATGCAAATAAATTTATAAGGAATTTTAGTGTGAAAATTATCTATAGAGTGTGTGATATTATTGTTATCAATCATACCACTTAGACTTTTTTTTTCATATCTATCTGGCCACTGGACCCAATTGGCTCTGGAGGAGAAAGTGAGGCAGGTGACCTTGCACATCCCTTCCTCATTTAAATCCAATTCACATGCATGTCATGGCTTCATCTCTGTGATGTCATGGTCCTATTTGAGAAAGACAGACAGCAACCAAAATGAAAATGATAGTGCCTTCCTTCAAGGAGTTTTACATTCTATCAGAATAAGAAAAAAAAGCACTAAGTAACAAAGACTTTTGTGAGCTAAGGGTATTTTATCTGCCTTCACCAATATTCATCAACACCTTAAAAATGATACAAACATGATCTCAGAGAGTAATAACCTTAAGAAGCACAATACTCATGCTACTGGTCAAATTTCCCATTTAATTTAATATTCTCATCTGGCTTTTATATTCCCTCTTTAGTCTGTGCATTGACTGTATTAGGATCCTGAGTTTATGGGTTTGTGCTAGTACATATTACTGCTTAGAATTGTTTTATATCAGGTTGTTCCTTCAATTATATCCAGGTCAAGGATCAAGACTGATCTATTTATGCTTTTTATGAAAAGTTGGTAGGCTCATGTGTTCTCCTTGTGGGCTTCACAGTTTGATGCATGTCTTAATGAACTTCCCTTCTTCTCCAAACCAAGCTGATTAAATCACCAATTATTCTTTGAAGCTAAGTTTCTAGGAAATGAAGAGGAAAGCATGGGCAATCATGCTTCATTTAGCCTCAAGGTATCAGCCATGATTTTGGCAGCACATTTGACCTGTAAACTTTGCTCACTATTAAGTCAGTCACCAAATGAACCAGAGAACTGGAAAAGTAGTCCCAGGTAATTTCTAAGTTGGAAGGCCAGTTTTCAAGTGAAAGAAGAGTAATAGCTATCATTAATCCTAATAAAAGTGATTATAGAGCTTGGACTATCTGTACCTTAGTGCAAGCACTTCCATTAGCCCTCTAGCCTCTCCGTAGGATAATCTATGGACACTCTGTTGATACCTATGACTCTTAAATTATGAGCACCAAAAACTTCAGAGAAGTCTGTTTTCTTCCTTCATCTCTTCCTTCTAGCCTTCCTTTAATATCTTCAGTTTTTGCATCACAATTTTTCTAGATATGCTTCCTCCCTCTCCACACACTCTGTGAGCCTTCCATTATAAGAAATTTAGGTATGAAAAATTAACCAATATAGTGAACTTGCCTTATAATATATGCAACATTATGCACCTAGAGATCCTACCTTTCCATTGAAATAAGGGAGGTCCATTTCCTCATCTCTTTGCCAGAGCCAAGATTGGTCATTTCAGCAATATAATATTGGGATTCATTTTAGAATTCTTTTTATTTATATTATTGTATTTATTATGTACATTGTTTTCCTGATTCTATTTACTTTACACAGTTTGTTTCCATTTTCCCCAGGTTTCTCTGAATTCCTCACAGTTATAATTTCTTATGGCACAATAATAGGGTATTCAGTCATTTCAGTTGTATCCTCTTCTTTGTGACCCCATTTGGTGTTCTCTTGGTAGAGATACTGAAATAGCCTTTTCTGGCTCATTTTACAGATAAAGAAACTTAGGCAAAGAGTTAAATGACTTGCCCATGATCACACAACTAGTAAGTGTTTGAGGTCGGATTTGAACTTAGATGAGTCTTCCTGATTCGAAGCCTAGGATTCCAACACTGAACCACTTAGCTGCCCTATCATAATAGAAGCTAGCATTCTGCAGCACTTTAAGATAAGACAGATTAATTGATTTGCAGCCAAGTAAATGTCTGACATAGGAGTTTAAATCAAGTCTTCCTGACTCCAAGTCCAGCATTCTGGTCATTGACCTGCCAAGGTACTTCCATCATCACAAATTTTCAACTATTTTCCAATTGATAGGTGCTGAATTTGTGTCTCACACACACACACATATGTACTATAAATAGGTGATTTCTTCCTGTCTTTGATCTTTTTGAGATAAAAAGGATGTTGATTATTTAACTACTTAGCACAAACTCCATTATCAACTAGTCACTAAGATTTATTAAGTTCCTACTATGTACCAGGAGATGTGCTGAGTACTAGAGATACAAAGAAAGACAAAAGACAGATCCTGCTCTCACAAGGCTTAAAGTCTAAGAGGAGACATATATGTATACATGTATGTAATATATATTACATTATTATATATTATATACACATATACATTACATGTATATATGTGTATATATTACATATATACATATACATGTATGTAAATTAATTAGGATAATGAATGGAGGGGGCTACTGGAATTAAGGCATTGAGAAAAGCTTTTTGTAGAAGGTAGAAATTTAGCTGACACTTTAAGTCTGGGAGACTTAAAGTAAATCAGGAAAGCAAGAAAACAGAGTTGGGGAGGGAAAGGGTTCCAAGGATGGATAATAGCCAGTGAAAGCTCTCAGAGTTCTACATTACTCACAGTTTGGAACAGTGACAATAGAGAACACAGTAAGGAATAAACCTTTATTACTAGTATCTGTTAAAAATTAAATTGGTGGCTAATGGGCTAAGTTCACTTCTATTTTTATTAGTCATACATTTAACTTTATAGGGCTATGTGAGTTCATTTATTAAGTCAACGCAGGTGGAGTAGCATCCTTGAACCACCCTCCTTAAGCCAATCACACATTTCTTTGCTTTACTCTTTTGTTTAATTCAGAGAAGGTGAGGTTTTGGTCATATTGATTTAAGAGTTTAATCCAAAACTTACTAGTTTGATAACAGAGGGGAAAGTATAATAGTAGAGAGGGATCAGAAAGATAGACATTATAAGTAAATGGGTAATATGATACCTGCAAAGAGGAATCTAGATTTGCCTCTGGAATATAATATAATAGATGCATTTTACAAAAGTAGCCACTAGATAGCAGAATGAGTATGGAAGTCATGCTTGCTTCCTAAGCAAAAGAAAGATAAATCATTTCTCATAAGCCTAGACTACAGTGTGTATGACTGTGTTTAGTTGGCATGAAATGTTTCACTGTGGAGTATTTTTCTACTATTAGAAATAATATGATATTTCCTGCTAATCTTATCATAGTGTGTGGTTGTTATTTTCCAATCAGGATGAAAGAGAAGCTCATTTCCTACTGTTATGATCAAACCTTGACTTTGTCATGAAAAAATATTTTTAATGAGAGGCAGGAATGGGGAGAATGGGAAATGAGCAAGAGATGCCAAAAACCAAGCATGAAAGCAAGTTTTTCCCCAATTAAGGGTACACCATTCATGGTATGACTTCCTTAATGTTCACAGGGAAATCTTTATCAAATTTGATCAATAATTCTACTTATTTAATTGACACAGGGATTTATATAATTTGGAGCACCAAAATCTTAGCTTGAATTGCTAGATTTGTATTCCTGATAGTATGGACAATTTTTTGCCACAAGTGGTTTTAATAAATTTTTTAAAATCAAACTCAAATTGTCTTCCCTCCATAGTTGATAATTTTAAGAACCTTGGTTTTGTAGGAAAAGAAGTCCATTTTACCTTCCTCTTTTAACTAATTGAGTGGGAGAAATGAACTCTAGAATTGTGGAACTCAGGGTTGGAAGAATCCCTGTTCAGTTCATACCAGAACTATGAGATGTCTTTTCCTTTTCCTTTTTTTTTTCTTTCTTTTTTTTCTCTTCCTTCCTTCCTTTCTTGCAAGACAATTGGGGTTAAATGATTTGCCCGGAATCACACAGGGTATCACAATGTTAAGTGTGTGAGGTCGAATTTGAACTCAAGTCCTCTTGACTCTAGAGCCAATACCCTAATCACTATTATCTAGATGCCCTGATATGAGGTCTTCTTACTAAATCCCAGTAAAAAAAATGTCATCTAGTCTCTGTTTGAATTCCTGAAAAGGTGGGGAGATTATTCTCTTTTGAAGTTTCACAGTATAATGTGGAATGACTTCTAGTGCTAGAAAATTTAGCCTCTGTAATAATAAAGACCTATTGGACAAATTAAATTGTGGGTGGTAACTATAATAATTTAAATTTTCCAGATCACTTTATAATAACCATTCATGCTTTTCTGGATACTTGGGAGGAGAGGGGGAAGGAAGCCAAAGCTAAAATTCCTGCCTTCAAGGAGCTTTTTACTAAGAACAGTCATAAAAAATGAAAATAGCTAAAAGATAAAAGAGTTAAACATAACTATCAGTGATGATGAAATAAAATTTTAAAGTGCCAACAATAGAATAATATTAAAAGAAACATTTATTAGTTTCAGCATGTTGAATATTTCACTATTCTTGGCTATGCTATAACTCTGTTTTATAATGACACATACATACACACATATACACACAGATTCCTTCCTCCCTCTGAGGGAAAACCCCCCACAACAGCTCAAATTATCCAAAAGAGGCATATTTGTGAAACAGGCTATTTGTGACTATTTGTGAACTAAATATAAAGGATCATTCTAATCTTTTCAATCTCTAAGGAAAAAATGAACCTTTTTGAAAGCACCTTCCTGTTATTATCTAACTAAAGTGCTAAGAAGCCATAGCTATTTATAAAATTTAAGCATCCTATATTGATCTGTCATATGTACTATCCAGAGTTTGGTAAAATATCTAAAAATTAATTTTTTACAAACAGTATACAAATTTAAGGCATCAAATTTTCTCTTTCAATACAATGTGTTTTTCCTTTCTTCAACATCTGTGAATGCTGGTAAGAAATTAGAATTTCTTAACCAAGAGAAAACATTCCTATCTATTTTAAGGCCCTAATCTATTTTATGATGACTTCCTTTACATACTCTTAACGTCCATCTAAATCTGTCTAGTCACTTTCCCCTGTACACATCCTCCTACCTTCTCTGTTCCTTACCCTATGCCTGGAATGCCATCCTCCTCATTGCTATTTCTACTTATTGGAAGGCAGAAAATTTTTGCTGCCTTAGAATAAGGACTGTAAAGAACAAATAACCAAATAGGGCTAGAAGATAGTTGATATATTCATATGCCACAGTGAATTTTCTCTAATCCACTTCTATCAACACAGAACTTGATTCTGAGATCCCAATTAGGGAATAACTCCTACTGGACCCATTGGGGGATAGATAAGGTAGAGCCTTCCAAAATCTGGCCCAAGTGATAGAAGGCATCTTTGGCCCAAAGACGTGTGATACAAAGAAAATTCTAATTGCTACAGCTAAGTAATTAGAAGCCCCAACCTGTAAATCATAGTTCTCCTAACCCCTTTAATTATGTACACAATTAAGTAGGTGACTCATGCATTCTCTGCCCTGGATGAACACATTTAATGTCTTATAATAGTTACAAGTTTCAAGCTGATTTATCATGATTTTGTTTGGTCAAATGGTTTTGGTGCCATTCTAATGTATTTTGTAGTTACATATTTGCTGTGAACAAACAATGCCTTTCCTAGGTAGTGTGTGGGAAAGGACTTGCTGCAAGATTTGTTTACTATTCTTTTAGACTTCTTGAAAATCAAACAATATTATGTACATTTTTTAAAGTAGCTGCACTCAAATAGATCTTAAGCAATCTTACAATCTTTCCTTCACTACTAGGTATATTTATTGACAATAAATTAGATGCTTAGAATGTTACTAAAAATACACAGCTTATTTTCTTGAAGAAAAGTATATTCTCAAAGTCATTAAAAAAAAGCTAAATGAATATTGTTGACAGATTCATTTTTATACCAAACTTTTATAGCCACAAATTTGATTCGATTTGACAAAGCTACCATGTGTAGTCAAAATACTAGGCTACATCAGGGACACAAAAATATTAGGAATACCTTTAAGTAATATTTGTCCCCAAAGCTCTGATTTTCAAATGGTGAAGGAACAGCATTTACTTGCCTAAATAAATGCAAAATATTAAGTGGAGAAAGTTAACACTAACTCAGACATGGCCTCAAAGGCAGTTAATGATATAGTGATAACTAGAATTTTAACAAAAAGTTACTATTTTTATCTACAGGAGCTAAGCTAAAGACAAGTATATGATACTGTACATATGATACTCTTTGTTCATATGCTAGAACATATACTATGTATTGAAGAAAAGCTTAAGTAAAATTATAGACTTCATGTCTAATTTAATTTAATTTGTTCTAAATATTTCCTATCTTATCCTAGAATAGAATAAATGGTTTGAACAACTGAGTCCAAACTTCTTAATTTCGGTTTTATTAGATTCAATTTTATTCAGCAAACATCTATTAAGCACCTAGGTACAAAGCTCTGTAGTCGCTGTTAGGATTATAAAGACAAAACCATTACAATAAAACAAAACAAAACATACAAAGTATTTTCAAGAGGATTACATTATACTAAGGAATACCATACATACACAGAAGAGTAAATAGAAGGTAATTTGAAAAAAGAGAGAATATCGGGGCCTAGAGGGAATCAAAAAAAAAAAAAAGCTTTCAATGAGAACTGATGCAATTCACTGATTCAATGAGATGAGCCTCGAAAGAAGTTAAGGATTCTATAATTAGAAGGGGGCATGTTCCAGTTGTGGGGGACAGGCCATTTGAAGGACTAAAATAGGAAGATAAAATGTTTAGTTCAGAGAATGGCAATTAGACTGAAATGAGAATATGTGAAAGGCAACAGTATAAATCAAATTTGGAAAGGTAAGCTGGAGACCAAATCTAGAGGGTTTTAAATGCCAAGTACAAGAGTTTAAATTTTATTCCAGAGTCAATAGGGAGCCACTGAAGATTCTTAAACTAGGGAGTGATTTTGTTTTAGGGAGATTATGTTTGACAGCTGTGTTTGAAGGCATGCTTCAAAGAAACTGGAAGCAGGGAGACTAATTAGGACATTACTGCAGTTATTCAGGCTAGACAGGACCTTTTCCCTAAACTGTTCCTATCTTACCTTTCTTGACTTATTTTATATCTTATTTTGTATATCTCTTGTGTTAGCCAAAGTGGACTATTTAATATTCTGTGTTTTTCTTCGAAAGAAGCATATGAAATATACTTGCTATTACCAATCCCTATGGCAGAAATTTTATCTACTACCATTTCAATCTGTGAAGGTTCTACTTCACCTTAAAACTCATTTTAAATGCTACTTAATATTTCTATAATGACTCCTCCAAAACTGATTATTCCTTCATCTAATCTCATAATACTCTTAAATGATTATTATAATCAAGCATAATTATTTATATCCCTTATTTCACTTAATAAATGTAAAATTGTTATAGTCAGAGATAGTCTCATTTATCTTTGTATCTCCCTTCCTCTAGTACTCCAGGCAGTTAATTTTGAATCAATGATATAAAAATAAACCATTTCTTCCTTCATCAGAGATTTATAGGACTTCTACTTTTTTCTGGAGAGAATTTCAACAGAGAAAGGAAGTTTCAGGTAGCATTTCACTTCTTCAATGAGTGTGAGCTCTTGGGTATAGATACAACTTCTCCTGGCACAATGGTAACCTTTGAATGCCTTTTCCTTCTATTTGGGTGGACTTGTGGTCCATACTGTCCAAAAGGTTTTCTTGGCAAAGATGCTAGAGTATTTTGCCATTTCCATCTCTGGTGGATTAAGGCAACCAGAAATTAAGTGACTTGTCCAGGGTCACAAAACTACTAAGTGTCTGCAGCTGGACTTGAATTCAAATCTTCTTGACTCTAGGCAGTGCTTTATCTACTGAGTTATGCCTTGTGACAGCAACTGCCACTATCCCTTTAGTGAAGGGCTAAGAATGGACTTATAAGAAGATTATTTTGCTTTTCTGGATGTTAGGAAAGGGGAAGAGAGTCTATCTAACAAGTTTGGAACCTGAAATTCACACTAATGTTCATGAAACCTTGGCTTATTTCATTCAAGTTTGCAGCAATTTCCACTGGATACCATACCCCAGTAGACAAAGAAAGTTGTTGCTGGCTTACTTGCTGAGACTTGAAGCAGGAATTTTTTGAGAATATCAGTTTAGGATTTTTGACCTGGTTTTGGAGATTCAGTATTTGGCTTTGGACCACCATCCCCAAATTAAAGTATTTCTTTCTGTTTGACCCGAATTCCAAAGCTGTGTGGGCGGTCAATTTTTAAGTCAGTGCTACGAATCTATAGTTAGGTAAATAGCATCTAGCCATTGCTTAACTCCTTTGATATTTAACACAATTAAAATGAGAATTTTGTGAATTTAAAAAAATATACAAAAGGTCCTACTTAAATAGCAAAGGAATGTGGATGTAAAGTTGAAAAAATGAACATCAAATTCAACAATCAAGTCAACATATGTTGGCAAACTCTATTTGGGAGAATACTTTGAAAAAACTAATTCTTTCAAAAAATGAAACCTATTACATTATAAAGATCCATATTCCCCAAAACATAATGATAACACATATTAAAAGTATTTTAATTACATTGCCTATACATTAGGCTGATATATTGCCTAATAATATCATAATCAAGGAGTTTGCTAGACTGCAAAAGAAAATCTCAAGAAACCAACTAACATTTATTTATGTATTTATATAATAAGAATTTATGAAGCTTTTCAGTGTGTTCAGTACCAAGGAATGCTATGCTTTTTCATACTGTTATGAGGAATAGGTGAGAAGTAGAAGGCAATCAGCTCTTGAAGAATTACTTGGGCATGCTCAATGAATGAAGAAAGCCATCAGAATAGGGAATAGATTCAAAGTTTTCTAATATGAGTCTTAATAAAAGGGTCTGTGAATGTGATCGTGATCTTCAAGTAGCTAGAGGGTCATGTGTATACATTCTCTTTGGTTCCCATGGTTACAAATAGGACCAATGAAGGAGAGAGAGAATAAGAGGGAAATAAATTTTGCCTTAATATAAGGGAAAACTTTCTAATAATGAGAGCAGTTCAAAACCAAAAGGTACTGCCTTATGATGTAATGCATTCCTCATTCCTGGAACTATTTAAGGTCAAACTGGATGATTCCTTTCTGGGGATCTTGTCAATAGAGTCCATGTTTCAGGTTATGAGGGAATTAGATGATTTCTAACATCCATTCCCATTTTAAGTTTTTATTCCAAAGAATATCTCTAAAAAAGGGTCTGGATGGGTTCTAATCTACATTTTGGAGAGGAATATCCACATCCATAAGATCACAATGATTTCATTCTCTTTCCCTTCAAGCACTTTTTCTTTTTGGAGGTAATGAGGAAAAATGATTTGTCCAGAATCACATAGATAATAGGGATCTAATGTGGATTTCAACTAAGGTTCTTCTGACGTCAGGGCTATCTTCTGTATTATCTAGTTATCCTTCATTCTTCCTTTAACATAGCCACACAGTCACTTGAAGAGAGATACAATGTCACCTGCAAAAAGTGAGAGGAAGATTTAACTGGATTATATTTTTTGAGAGGTCAAATTGATTGTCACAAACCTAATGTCATTGTGGTGCAATGTATATATGATGGTCCTGTAAACATAGGAGACAGGTTCCAATTCTGACTGTGATATTTTCTTCCTTCATCTGTAAAATTAGAATAACACATACTTTGTTTCACAGAGCTCTTGTGAGGATCAAATGAGATAATGCCTGAAATTTGCTTTAAAAACCTTAGAGGGTTATATAAATATCAATCATAATTTTGCTGTAGAAAATGCCATACATCTGCTCCCTAGCTTTCCTGAAACTAAGTGCGACAATTTCTGGATAGATAATGTGCTATTTTTATGATAATTATATGTTGCAGGTTTATTAGCATCAAGCTTGAGGTAGTAATTTATGAAACAATAATACCATTTTGTACCTTTCATCCTGAGGTATTAAAGAGTATTATACATTTTCTGTCCAGAGTGGGCTGATAAATTGACCTATTTAATGTGGAGATTGTGGTTGTTCCTACTTTTCAGTGAGATAAACTGAGACCCCAACTGTACTGTAACTATAGTGTACTGCACTCATATAAAGTTATTCAGTTATTTTCAATTATGCCCAACTCCTCAAAATCCCATTTTGGTGTTTTCTTGGCAAAGATCCTTGGCCATTTCTTTCTCTAGCTCATATTACAGATAAACATGGTTAAGTGACTTGCCCATGGTCACACAACTAGTAAGTGTCTGAGGTCAGATTTGAACTCACTTAGATGAGTTTTCCTGACTTCAGGACCAACATTCCATCACTTACTGTGCCATTTAGCTGTCCCATTTTAACTTGCTGATAATACACAGTACATGTGACAGAATACGGGAAAGCAAGCTTGATTCCTTGTTCTAAATGTGAGACAAGCTCAAAAATGGATTCAAAATAATTTTCCTTGAAAGAAAATCCTATGGAGTAAAAAAGGACCTTGAGATGTGAAATGAATTTGTCTCAGAATCCTGATGGCAAAAACTGGGAGTGGTAGGAATCTGTGTTCTCCTCCCTTCTAGGACTGGAAGGCAACTTTCCATCTTTTCATCTTTCACCACTCTTCCTCTTGCTAACTGAAGTTGAAAGCCACATACCTTCCTATTACAGCATCTCCTTAACTAACTTGACTATGGGAGAGGTTTTGGTTTGAAATGCATATTTGCACACAGACACACACACACACACACACAATTTTAGAATTTTGTGCAAGAAGAGACCGAGAGGTATAAAATATTATATAAAGAATAGAAGCCATCACACATTTTGGAGCAAAATGAAAAAATCATTTTTGTAACAATACTAAGATGTTTTAATTTCTAATATGAAATATTGACAAATGAGCCACACAAATAAAAGCTATTTGGAAGCCTCAATAACTTTTATGATTGTAAAGGGACCCTGAGACCAAAAAGTTTGAGAAACTTTTTTCTTAAGAGGTGTAAGAAGTAGAGTACATTGTAGAAAAGGATGACCATTTCTTCCCAAAGCAACCAACTTGCCCTTACTGGTCTAGGAGCAGTTAAGTTTGCACTTTTTCCTTCCAAATTCAGTGTTTACATGTAATTATATGGTCCATCCTTAATGGAATGGAGCAATCTCCTGTGATTACAGTGTAACACTACTTGGTCAATGATCAGTCCTTTGGCTTACTGGCAGAGATGCAGTAATATTTCTTTTTCAGAAGGGGAGAAACTGTTTCTTCACACTTCCATCTGTGCTTTAGTCCATCTTAGGTGGAAAAGGAAAAGAATTTTTATTTGTCTCTTTTGAATGATCCTGATTTCATCCACAGGCCAGCTGGCTGTTTCTGATTTTTTAAGGGGAAAAAAGGCTTGATGCAGTCTGTCTGTGATGGTCTGTATTCTGCCTTTCTGCCAAGGGCTTAAAAGTGGTAGCATCTGCATCCATGGTTGTCTCGGGCATTCAGGCTCTTGGATAACAAGATAAAGGGCAAATGCTGAATTTTTTGTGCCAAGAGTAGGAAGAGGATCAGAGCCAAGAAGATCAAACCAGTGCTGCAGAAGGTGGCTAAATGGGCCCATTAACCTCCATCAGTGCTTAAGGATCTGTGCCAAAATTTGCTTTAACAGAAAAAAATAAGATTCAGTCGTCTCCACAAGCCATAAAATGGGTGCACAATAAGTAAATGGAGAAAGCTTTCCTTTGTGGGTTAGGAAGGACAAACCTCAGAACCAAAATCAGGTATTCCTAAACTGATGGAATGCATGGCTAGCTCTGCCTTGGAACCCAAAGGAAGTAGACTAATGCAGCCCCTCTCCCTCTGGTAGCAATCTTGGGACCCTGCCCATTCAGATACAGATAGGGTTATGTATCATGACTGTCCGGGAATCAGTCTCATTTGAGTGCCTATCTTTTGAGAAAGACTTCCATGTTTCATGTTACTGGCATCCAGGGGGTACTTCTAGTTTTCAACTCTCTTTCTCAGGTTTGTTGGCTTCTTTCCTTGGATTGACTGGGATTGAATTATATTTATCACTTGTTGAATAACAGATATACTGCCTTTGTCTAGAAGAAATGTTGGGGGGTAAATAATTAGCTGAGCATGTTATGTATACATCTGCAGGCATGGCGGAGTAGAAAAAGGGAAAGGAAAAGGCATTTATTAAGTGCCCACTACAGTGCCAGACACGGTGGTAAGGACTTTATAAATATTGTCTCATTTGATCTTTGTAAGAGCCCTATGAGGGGAGTGCTATTTTTTTATCCTAATTTTACAGTTAAGGAAACTGAGGCAGACAGAGGTTAAGAAACTTGCCCAGGGTCAAACAGCTAGTAAATGTGTGAGACAAGATTTGAACTCAGGTTTTCTGCACTGCAGGCTCAGAAATCTATTCATGACAACACCTAGTTACTTCACTAGGATTAGACTGAGAACCAAGAGACATATTCAGACATTACCAACAGGAGGATCTCTGGCACGTCAGTTCCCTTCTCTGTCAGAGATATTGGTTGACTTGATCAGTCAAATTAATTATTAATGATTAATAATCAATGACAATTAATAAGCATTAATTAAATGCATATACATATATGACTTACTTTAGCTTTTGTATTTAGCATTAAAATTTAATAAAAGTTTGATAAAGGATTGAATGATAAACAAAGGTCATATTATAGGATTGCAGATATGAGCCTGGAAGGGACATTAGCAGCCATAGAGTCCAATTCTCTCAGTTGAGAGAAGGAAAATAAATGTCTGGAAAAGCTGGATCCAAAGTATGAAAGGGAATTAAATGACAAACAGGAGTTGGTATTGGGTTGTAAAGGGAAGAGGAAGTCACTAGTTTTTTTGAGCAGAAGAGGGACATTTTCAGACCCTCACTTTAGGAATTTCAATTTGACAGCTATAAGGAGGAATGATTAGCAAGAGGAAAGGGACAATGAGCTGGGAATCTGCGAGGTTAATTAGCAGGTTATTTCAATAATCCAAGAAAGGTGATGAGGGCTTGAACTAGGTTGTGGCCTTATGGAGAAGGGAAGGGTGTAAAATGAAAAATATTATGGAGGTAGAATCAACAAGATTTGGCAACTAGTTGGATATGATGGAGAGGAAGTAAAGAATAATTTTGAGACTGCATTTCAGTGACTGGAAGGATACTGGTGACTTCCACAAGGAGACTCTTGGGCAGTAGAATGGGTTTGGGGGGGAGGGGAAGAGTAATATTCTCTAAGGCTTCCTTTGGACTCTAGTGCATTGTGGTTGTGTAATTCTACCAAAAAGTCAGTCTGGTAATGATGTTCCTATCCTATTTGATGGCACATTAGCACCCCACTTAAGTTTTTAAAAATAGGACTGTGAACTACAAAAGGAACAAAGATTATAAATAAAGTAATAGCTGACATTTTTAGCCCTTGGAGGTTTGCAAATCACTTTAAATATATTATGTCATTTTATCCTCTAAGCAACCTTAGATGAAAAAACTGAGGCTTAGAGAGATTATACAGAGTTATATGGTTAATAAGTATCAATACTGAGATTCAAATCCAAATCTTCCTTAATCAAATCCAATGTACTTAAAAGTTTTCAAACAGAAGTTATTTCTCTTCCTTCCCCATCCAACTTCTTTCTCCAAAAAAATCTACAATAATTTCGATAGAGCTGGAATTATTGACTATGGCTTTTCACCACAGACACTCAAATCAACTCAAACTCTACATTTCATTTCATTGAGCAATTGAGCAATGTCTTTCTCCCAAAAAAGAAAAAAAAGCTCATGTCAGGAACCTGGATTTGGACTCTTTTAAAAAAACATACTCTTACTGTTTTTAAATAAAGTTTTTTTTTAAAAGACAGTATTTATGATCTGTCCTGGACCTTGAGCTATTTTTCCAATAACTGAAGCTGAAATGTTACTAAAAAAAAAAAAAAAAAAGAAACTGCAACAACCATCCCAACAGGAAGCAATTTGATCCTTAACCAAGTGTAGGACAACCACAACATTCTAGGCCTGGGAGGGAATGTGAGAACTCATTGAGCAGATCTCCACCCTTTCCTGGCAAAGGCTAATAACCATCATAGCACCAAATGGGTAATAACTTCTTTTTCTGCAACATTACATTTTTACAAAGTGCTTTATTTACAGCAACTCAGTGAAGTGGGCAGTTTAGGTATCATTATCCCCATTTTACAGGTGAGGAATTAAATGTCAGAGGGATGCTCTATTTTAACTAGGTGTGGAACGTGCTGGAACTTAGATCTGCAAGGGACCTTAAAAATTGGTGTCAGCCCTCCTTGTTTGCAGATAGGGGAAAGTGAGATGCAGAAAAGTGAAATATTTTGCCTAAAAATTTATACAACTAGTGATTCCAAATTGATTCTTTTACGAAGACAAACCAGGCCATCTTTTGCCTCAATTTGTATCTAGCCTTCAATTGGTGAAAGGGCATTGTCTCAGACAAACTAAGACTTGAGAAAGTCTTCTTAACTTATAAAAGCCAAGGTGGGGCCATTGCCAGTTGTCTTGCCCTGTGTTTTACCACTGGACTCCAATGACTCTGGAGGAAAGAATAAGTTAACTTATCCCTCTTCTGATGTCATTGGTCCCCTTAGAGAATGAAGGACAAACAGTAACACAGGTAGTTAGTAGAAGAGTTTAGGATTCAAATTCAAGTCCTCCAACTCCAGATATAATACTCTTTAAGCACTGTTTCATAGATGAATTCATGCTCTACTTTTATAAGTAATTACAATTTAGAATTTCATTTAGAAAGTCATACTGTAAAATTTATTGGAAAATTAATGTTTATGTAATATGGAATCGGAAAACCTAAATTCTAATCTTAATTCCGTCATTTGCAAGAAATATTATCTTGGCCAAATCATGTCTCCTATACAGATTTCAATTTTCCTGAAATGATGATGAGATTCAGATAAGATGTTTTCTAAGATGTCCTCCAACTTTAAGGATCTAGTATCTTATGAACTACCAAAAAAGTGGTTCCTTAGATTCTAAGGGTCGGGGGGGGGACCTTAAAAGCCATATAATATAATTTATATTTGAGCAATTTATATTTGAACATATTACAAACATAAAAATTTGAGCAAGAACTCCCATCTGATGCAGATAATAAGTGACTATTCAGCCTTTTCTTAAAGATTTTTAATTAGATGGGGAACCTTTTTTGTTTTGCAACAAGCCATTTTGATTTTGGATAGGTTTAATTATGAGGAAGTTGTTCCTTACATGGGGCCAAAATCTACCTTTTTTGCAAATACCACCCACTGCTCTACATTTTGCCCTCAGTCCAGAACTAGTTTCTCAGCCACAATACAGCAATAATTCATTGGATCTGAAAATATGGTTACCAAATTAAATATTTTCTCTAGGTTAAACACCCTTAGTTCTTTCAACCAATTCTTGTATTGAAATTTTTTACTTCCATTCTTTACTTTCTTACTCTCCCTCTGGACATTCTCTATTATTTTTCCTTAAACTATGTCCACTGGAATACTATTGATTGGTCAGATAAAGGAAAAGTATAGTGGAACTCTCACTTTGCTAGTCATAGACACTGTTTTTCTTACTGAATTTTAAGCCTTAATAGCTTTTTTTTTTTCTTTTCTTTCTCTTTTCTTTATTTTGTTTTGGTCATAATATTAACTGTTGACTCATATTTAGCTTGAAGTCAACTAGAAATCTCAAGTCTAATTCTAATTTCTTGTTGTTAGGTATATCTTATATAGTTTTACCTATACTATAAAACAACTTTTCAAAAAGTGATAAGTTTTGTGGGCACTCTGGCTAAACAAGACTTCATTTTGCAAACTACCTTGTTACATTAAATGAGCTCAATATTAATCCCTTTGGGGATTTTGAGAAAGATATTGGACAGTTTCTCTGGGTAGACTAAAATTATATTTGAGTTATATTTAAAAAGATACAAATTCTATTGGCAGGAGTGGTTAACTAATCACTTAGGAAATAGTGTTCTTGGCTAACTTAGAAACCGTTTTCCAACAGTCAGGACTTGGACCATCCACAATTTCTGCTTTATATTATGACTAATGAAATGTCAAAGATGCATTTATCTAATAATAGCATACTAAAGAAGCCAAGAGCTAGCCAGTCCTCTGGGTAGAGAATGATTGAAAGCTTCATATTTCTAGACTTCTGGACTATGGTTCCTTCAGGATTATGGTTCCCAACATTCATTCATTTCCCAAGAAATAGAAGGCATAATTTTGATGTTATTTATCACTCTTACCTGGGACTGCTTTATGTTCATTGAATGTAGTCTTCAGAATCATTATCTTTACAAACACAAACATATACAAAACAAATATTCTTAATTTCCAAAGAGGCCAAATCTACAATGTTTTAGAAGGAAAAGATTTTTAACTTTAAAAACCGACACTGCTTCCTAACTGGTGATGTGCTATTTCAGGAATAAAAGAAGCTTTAGTTTCTTGAATCTCAGGTTATGTACATATGTATCTAAACTTTCTAACAATGAAACCTAAATATTTTCATAACTACCACATACATATGTGTGTGTGTATATATATATATATATATATATATAATGTATATATACATTCTGTTTTATTTCTAGTGAATTTTATGTAGAATCAACAGAGTATTAAAGCTGCAGAGGATCTTAGAGATGATTCTTATTTTAGTGGTGAGGAAACTGAGGCACTCACAACAAACTGCCCTATATTTGAACTTAAAGATCAAAATAATTACATATTACAAAATTATAAAAATATTACAAAAATTTGCAAAAATTACAAAAAATTATGTTGCATGCTCTTTGCACAAAACTTAAAAGTATGTGTAGGTATATAATTTTTTAAGGTTGAATTTTTGACTGACTGACTACTTGGGGGTGTGGCTGACCTCCAGGTTAACCCATGATGCCTTTGCTCTATGTTGAATGACACAATATTGAATTTCACTCTTGGCATGCAGAGTGCCTATGGGTACCATAGAGAAACAATCAGAATTCCTCTCTCCACGAACCCGTTTCCCCCAAATGGAAAGCCTGAGGTGCCTTGACATCTACAAGAAAAGTTAGGATGCCTTTAATAGCTTTGATTTTGACCTCATTCCTATAAATTATGCAAAACATGTCACTCACATGAACAGCCCAGAATAGCCGTTGCCAGCTGTAATATAAAGAATGATACCACGGAAACTGAGAACTGGTTATGGCAGATACCCTGTCAAAGGAATGATTTATAATCTGGAAATACAAGCAGCAAGAGAGGCCCACCAGCTAGGTCTGTATCATTGAAAGCAATCAAATCCCGCAAATATAAAGCAATTTTGTATTACCATTTCCAAGTGCTCCCCACAATAAGGACTCTTGTATGTCGAAGTTTAATATTCAGAGCAGAAACCACAGACTCTAACAGCCGCTCCTGGTCAAGATAGCTAATAACAGTTCCCAGGCAAAGGCATTGCTGTAATAGTATTGCTCTGAGCAGCTGGGGATTTACTTGTATGTCAGCCTTTCTATCTGAGAACTAGAAAACGATGGTGGGTCAGACATCCATTTGCTTTATATATTGATATAATTTCATCAGAATTTATGATGTGGGAATTATTGCACAGGCAAGAAATGTAATCTAACCTTCATCTCACACAATGCTGCAAAGATATTATGTTTTTGAGAAAAATATACTGACTTGTTGAATCAGATTGCTGCAAGTGCATTCCTAATGGATTCCAATATTCCCTTGGACAAGTCATTGCTATTTGCATTGTATTTATTAAACAGGTTTCATAGAGTACATTAAAAAAAAGAAAACCTTTTTTTATGCCATATGTTCTTTCATTTTTTAAGTACAGACATGTGTATGTACATTAATTGTAATTTTTAAACATCTGCATGAGTAACAGTTCATTTTCCCTCTGGCCTATATTTGGATTTTTAATGCAAAAGTATTGAAAAACATATATTATCCTCTTTCAAACTTATGATGAGAGCCTTATACCTCAACTGTCAAGAACAACTGTTCATAGACTTGAAATGCCTATAACAGGACCATATTGTAGCAGATCACGACTGATACAAGTTCCTTTGGCATTTACCCTGTTGAACTCTCTATCTTAAACTATATCTTTTTTCCCCTTCTGTTTGAAATAGTTGAATTTTAAAGTATAGTTTTCAGTAAGGAGTCACTGTAATCCGGTGACACTGGCCTCCTAGCTATTCCTAATACAAAGTATTCCATCTCTCTACTCCAGGCTGGTTATCCCCCACTGCCTGGAATTTTCTCTCTCCTCTTGGAACTCTTGACTTTATCCAAATCCCAGTTAAAATCCCACCTTCTATAAGGAGCTTTTTTCTGATTCCTCCTTAGTTCTAGTGCTTTCCCTCTGTTGATTATTTCCCATTTATCTTATATGTAGCTTGTTTGTTCCTAGCTGTTTGTATGTTGCCCCCCATTAGATTGTGATCTTCTTGAGAGCAGGGACTATTGTATGCCTTTCTATCCCTAGAGTTTAGCACAGAATTTGGTAGATAGTAGGCAATTAAACTTTCTGGCCCAAAATAAGTGCTTAATAAATGCTTGTTAACTGTTTGGACATGTATACTTATATTGTATTTAATTTATACTTTAACATATTTAACATGTATTGGTCAACCTGCCATCTGGGAGAGGGGATGGGGGAAGGAGGGGAAAAATTGGAACAAAAGGTTTGGCAGTTGTTAATGCTGTAAAATTACCCATGCATATAATTTGTAAATAAAAAGCTATAATTAAAAAATAAAAAATAAAAAAAAATGCTTGTTAACTGATAAGACTATCAGTAGTTTCCCAAATCTAAGTGGAGGATTTATCTGCTACTTAATTTTTAAAAATGATACTTCATCCTATATAAATATGTTTGATTAGGTTTTTTTTTTTTTTTTTTTTTTGCTGAGGCAATTGGGGTTAAGTGAGTTGCCCAGGGTCACACAGCTAGAAAGTGTTAAGTGTCTGAGATCAGATTTGAACTCGGGTCCTCCTGACTTCAGGGCTGGTGCTCTATCCACTGAGCCATGTAGCTGCCCCTTGATTAGGAATTTTTGATACTAAGAATGTATGCGGTTGCATGGCAGATTTCTTATAAAACCTCACTAATTATAATATTCTAAATATACATGTGCATGTATGTGTATATATGTAAGTATATATCCTATTATAATATACTACCTATAATATTCAATTGAATCAATAAATTACAGAATGTCTACATTCTGGAGTTATTGCATCCCTAATCCTTTTTCACCTTTCTGTTTATACATATGAATGATGGCCAAGACCAGCAAAGAGAAACTATAAACTTTATGATTATTCATTATTTCTGTTGAGTATTCCAATATATTTATGGCATAAAATGTCAATAATTTGAAACTTAATGTATTGGAAATTATTTTTAAGTCATAAGAAGTAATGCAATACAAAGGAAAGAGAGGAAAAGGTTATAATTACTCAGCCTGTTTTTTTCCAAGCACCTGGTCATCGGTAGGCTATTATGAAGTCCATAATTGTAAGTCCATTATGTGGACTGTGGTGTGATATAATTTGTTCTGCTTTTCCATCTACTACAAGAATTATAGTGGACAATTTATTTTGGAGGATGCAGAAATAGAAGAGTAGAATTAGGTTAAATCTCAAATAATTGTCACCCTGGGTAAAAACTGCATTTGAGCCGTTTGTAAATATAGGTCACTGTGGACCCAGGTGGGAACAAACATCTTTCATATCTCTTGGAATTATATCATTATCTCACATATGTTCTCATTTTAGGTGCATGCCTAGCAAGTAATAATAACTTGCAAGTTTTAAAAAATAATATTACTAGTCATGAAATATCTCAAAGTGTTGTTATTTTTTTTCCATTACACAGAATCACAGAATTTCTGAGTTGGAAGGGTCATCAGTGACCCTGTAGTTCAACAAATACTGCCACCAAAAAATCATTACTGTAACCTGACAAGTGGTTTTTATAGCCTCTGCTTAAAGAACTCTAATGATAAGGAACCCTTTGCCTTCCAAGATATCTCATTATACCTTTAGACAGCTTTACCTGTTAGGAAGTTTGTTCCGATATTGTTTAAATTTGCTTCTTTGAAATTTGCACTCATTACTCTTAGCTCTGTCCCCTCAGGCAAGACAGAGCATTTCTAATCATTCTTTTACATGGAAACCCATCACATACTTAAAGACTGCCATCATGATGCCCCTGAGTATTCTTCAGATTAAGGGTGCCCAATTTCTTCAATGGATCAATCTTTGTATGACATGGCCTGTGTACTTTTAACATTCCAATTGTCCCCCCTTGAATGCTTTCCAGTTTTATTGATGTCCTTCTTAAATTATAGCCCCTAAAGTAAGCTCACTTAAAACTGGGGGCAGAGTAAAGAGGACATCCTTAGCATTTGTATACTTTCAGATCTCCTACATTAAATGTAAACTCTGCGTTGTTCCTACCCAGCCCATTCAATCTTATTTCCCTCTAGGTCCCAAAATTAAAGCCTTTACTCTAGCCATGCTAGTTTTTTCACTGTGTTGTGTTTCCTCCCCATCTTTCCACCTTTTCTTCAAACTCCTGCTTAATGCTTACCTTTACTAGGAAGCCTTCCATGTCTCTAAAAGCCCTTGCTGACTCTCTTTTTTAAAAAATTCCTAAAACTAACAGGATACACAGTGAAATTTAGCCTTTAATAATAAACTATTTAAATGGTCAATTTTTGGAAGAAGAAATCAGTGCCCTAAATCACTATTGCTGATAGAATTATACCTTGTACTTATCAGTGACTAATATGACAGAAAGGCAAAATGACAAATGCTGGAAGGGATAATGGGAGGAAAAGGGACACTAATGTATTTTTGATGGAGTTGTGAACTGGTTCAACCATTCTGGAGAATAATTTGAAACTATCTCCAAAAGGTTATAAATTGTGCATATCCTTTGACCTAACAATACCACAACTAGGTCTATATCATGAAGAGATTGAAGAAAAGGAAAAGGACCCATATGTAAAATTCTTTTTGTAGTAGCAAAGAATTGGAAATTGAGGGGATGCCCATCAATTGAGGAATGGCTGAACAAATTGTGCTTTATGATTATGATGTAATACTCTTGTATTTTAAGAAATGATGAAAGATAAGGTTTCACAAAAACCTGGAAATAATATATGTGAATTGATGCAAAGTGAAGTGAGCAGAATCAGGAGAACATCATAGACAGTAACAACAATATTATAATGATAATCATTTATGAAAGAATCTGATCAGTGAAAAGGAAGTCCAAATCCAAAGGATTCATAATGAAAAATGTTATCTATTTCCAAAGAGAAATTGATGAATTTTCGATATAAATTGAAGCATTTTTTACTTTATTTTTCTTATTTCTTGATTTGACTACAATATGACTAATATTGAAATATGTTTTATGATTTCACATGAGTATAGTATTTGCCTTATTAATAGACAGGAAAAGAGCTGGAAGTAGGGAAAGAATTTGAAACTGAACATTTAGAAACGTACATTTTAAAAGTAATAATGAATTGTTTATATTGTTTTCTTATGATCCTCTATTAAATATCTTATCTCTTCAACTAGATTTTAAATTGCTTGAGGGATTGTGAAATTCTTATACTATTCCTGTATAACTACTCCATGATGTCTAGTACAATAATGGGTACAGAGTAGGTGCTCAATAAAGGCTTAATTGATTGATTAGTACATAACTATATATCATACATAATCATATTTGTACATACACATATAAATTCTTATTTTTTTTCATGGACTTTCCTACAACAGAATTTTTTCCCCCAGTAACAGAAGAAAATACCACTGTGATGGGCAATTCCCTTAAGCTCCCTGGGCCTCATTTTCCTTACAAAATGAGGGGGTTAAATTAGAAGGATAGTGGATAGAACTGAAGATAGAAAGACTTCAGATGCTTATGAGCATGTGAGGACTGGGTAAGCCATTTAACCAGTTTGCCTCATTTTCTTCAACTGCAAAATAGAGATAATAATAGCAACAATTTTCTAGCGCTGTTGTGAGGACGAAATGAGATTAAATAGTTCTTGTAAAGCACTTTGCAAAGCTTAAAGCATTACATAATTGTTAGTTATTAGTTTTATCATTGTTAATAAAATGACTCACTAAGGGTCCTACATTAACTTAGTAATTGAGTAGTGATCAAGTAGAAACTCTAGAACACATATACACAGATGATGTTCCATGTATGACAATCCATAGAACATACAGCCTCAGAGATATCATATTTACTTGACTAAAATAGGAACAGTCAAGTCCATTTCCTTTCTAGCTACTGTCGGCCAGACTAAATACATATCTTCTAAAATTCTTTAACGGTTAATGGGTAAATAGGTCTAAGGTAACTAAATAACTTTGGACAAAAATCATCACCTTGTGCTGTAGCTCACCTTTGAGTATCTTTTTGGGGATCTCTTTTTGAAGATGGTGTCTCTCTGTAATACATGGATTGTATTTACTTACACCTGATACAAAGCAATGGAAATATAGCTATTATATCAGCTGATCTTGATGAAATTTATCTTCTTCACCAATAAGATTACTGAAATTAACATTTTCATCACTTTCAATCTTAGGAAGAATTGTAAACTCCTCTTTGGGGAAGCATTCCAAGATTAGTCTCAAGAGAACCAGTTATTCCAATAAGAATGTCAGTAAAGTTGGGGCTGACTGAAAGGAAAATTCAACTTTATTACTACAGTTTGCTTTAAATAGTCACATAGGGATCAGGGTCTAATGATGGTCCTGGAATATGCTAAGATTAGGATTGGTGGTAGTCTGTTTTGGTATTCTCTTTAAATGATAATTTGTTCTTTTTGTCCAGTCATGTCTGACTTTTTGTGTCCCATGGACTAAGCAGTTAAGGTTCTTTTAGCCTCCACTATCTCTCTTAAGTTTGTCAAAGTTCATGCTCATTTTTCTCTATCCATCTCATCCTCTGCCCTCCACTTTTCCTTTTGCTTTCAATATTTCCCAACTTTAGTATCTTTTCTCATAACTCCTGAATTCTCATTATTTGGCCAAAATATTTAAACTTCAGCTTCACTATTTGACCTTCCAATGAATGGTCTGAATTGATTTCTTTAAAACCATAATTAGATCATCATATTTAATTATTCTGATTGAAGAGTAAAATTTTCAGAAAAGAATTTGAGAAATAAGTGATTCTATAGATTTCTTTGGCATTTTTGGGAGGAGGGAAGGGAAGATGTGTAGCATGTGCTCTTCCTACTTTTAAAATATATATTTAAAATTCAATAACATTTCTTGCCATTGTTACCCAAGTATTAGCTTGTTTTTTATACTCTCAGGGAGAAGGAACAATGGAATAAATAGTACTGAAATCTGATCAAACTGGCTAGAGAACCAAATATTGCATTTATACCTTGTAAATAAAAAAGATACTTGTTATTAAGTTTTCCTTTATATGAAACCTAATGTGCTTCTTAGTTTTACTCTCTGGGAATAGAAAGAATAAATCTAATCCTTCTTTCGTTTTCATAAAGGCAGTCATCATATCACCACCTTCCTAAGTGTTTTCTTCAGACTAAATGTGCCCAGTTTCTTCATTAAATCTTGAGACAAAAAATCTGAAGATTCTTTAATATCTTAGTTACCTTCCTATGGAAATTCTTTCAGATATTTCCTAAAATGTGGCACACAGAACTGATAGACAACTTGAGATGTTGTCAAACAATGGCTCAGTAATGATTCTCTACATGATACCTCTTTTAATGTGATCTAATATACCTTATTTGGGGGGAAATTATGGAAAATAAGAGAAGAGTTATAGAAGTGTGAATGTTGTTTTGATTTTCAAACAAATGGAAGGAGATGGTTTCTTTACACTAAAGATTAGTGAGATTTTTCAAATAAAGATATCCCACATCACAGTTTGAGAATTTATCAATTAGAAGCAATTCAAAGTACAACTAACTAAAGGAACAAGAGGCATATAGTCCTAGTATAGGTATAAAGAGGTAGTCACTTAAGGGAAAACCAAGTTTCAAGAACAGAATCCCAGAAAGTAAAAGAATGAGCTGGATATATGAGAATGAGGGACACTGCAATGAAAGTCCTAGAGTACCAGGTCCTATAGTACAGGAAGATATGAGTTGCCTCTCAAATTGCTACATGGGATATCTTTCTCTGGGCACATTATTGTTAGATCCTGCCATCACTCACAACTACATCATTGTTCCTAGGGTAGAAGTTCATAACCTGGTTCCATGAACTTTTGAAGAACAGCAGTATCTACCTGACCATTTATGACTTAGCACTTGTAACTTTTCTGTAAATGGGCATCTCATCATATATACTACTCCATGTGTGAATTACATTTTGTATATATCTCTTTTTAAGCAGTGAAAGGAGCTCTAGGCTTGGAATCAGGAAGACTCATCTTCATGAGTTCAAATACAGCCTCAGATACTTATTAGTTGTATGAACCTAGACAAGTCACTTAACCCAGTTTGTCTAAGTTCCTTATCTGTAAAATGAACTGGAAAAGAAAATGGCAAATCATTTTAGTATCTTTGACAAGAAATTCTCCATTTTCCCAAAAAAGAATCTTGAAGAGTCAGACACTACTGAAAATGACTAAACAGCACCAAATTTTCTGATAACTATTTCAAAAAATTTTGTTTTCTTTATGATCTTACATATTTTAATTTTATTCATTTAAAAACAAGGGATTTATACATTTTACCAGAGTGCCAAAAGGTTCACACACCAAAAATGAAAAAAAAAAAACCACTATCCTAGGGCTTGGCAAAACCCCACCCTTAGTATTGCTCTTTTTAAGGACATCAAAGAGAGGTGTTCAATCCTCATAAAGAGATCAGTGAGTAGTAACACCTTATTAATTCATTTTCCTGTAACTACACCAACTGAAGCAAATTGGCCTGGGGGAACCTCTCCCTTATATTAATGACCTGCAGTTGCCATGTCAAACTGCATTCATATCTATTTTAAAGATGATACTCTATTGACAGCAAGAATCCAATCATCTTATTCAGAGAAGGAAATGGGACTTTAAATGAAGCTAACTCGGTAATCACTGAAATAAAGAAAATGTGCTTACCTGTATTTGGTATAGAACATTGGACCTTTTGACTTGAAGGTGTACTGTTATAAAAAAAAAGAAGAAGAAAAGAAATCAGTCAGCATTTTGTTGGCACAGTCCCAGCTCTGTATTAACTATCCAGATTAATGTTAAACCATACCCCAGGAATTATTCATGAAGTCTCCCTGTACAATGTAATTGCAGATTTTGGCATCCAGAGTCTGTAGACTCATTGTTTTTATAGATTAGCTTCTCTTCCTGAACTAAGGAAGAGACAATGATCTGGTCTGCATATTATGGAGAGGAGGAGGGTGAAGGACTCACCGATTTTACATGAAATGGTATTTGTAAAATAGGAACTTACTGCCAACGTGCCAGGTCTCATTTACATTGTATGTGAGGGGACCCTTCTAATATTCTGAGGGGGAAAACAAGAATTTGCTTCAGCCTGAATGTTAGCTTTACTGGAAATCTTTCTAATACTAAAAGGGAAACTCAGAGTATAATAGAAAAGACCTGGGACTGGGAATGAGCAGATCTTAGTTGAAAGTCCAACTTGACCACTAATTAAAAGTTCAACCACCCTGTCAATTCTCCTCTTTATGTCTGTATTTCTTCACCTATAAAATTAAGAGTCTTGATTTTCAGTTTCCTTTTCACAGTATCTGATCCCATAATTAAAATAAAATTACCCTTATCTCTCAACTGAGGTTAATATTACTCCTCAGCACAGGTAGCATGACTACTAATTATTTTATGCTTGCATAGAGATAGGTACAAAAACATATTCACATATAGACCAGTATGTATAAAGAAACAATCATTTATGGAAAGATTATAAGTGGTCATCCAGAAATGGCCAGGTGGGTACTACTTTTCCTGCAGGAAATAGTGTAAAGATATTCAAAACCAATTAAAATGTTAAACATGTTGAAAGGGGGCTAAAATATATTGTAACTGTCAAATTACCAATGGCTTGAACTAAGCGGAAATAAAAGAAAAGAAGACAATGAGTTCCTTATTGGTTAACTTTGAAAATTTTGCCTTTATTGCTTTGGAAGGCAAAAAAAGATTTGAATTAGTTCTCATTTGAGTAGGGGTTTATTCTGCTTAGCTCAACTTAGAGTTAATGATCTATAGGTTTGAATGAGTCTATATATTTCTTCAAACTAGTTTTAAGGACTTATTATTTAAGGACTTATATTATTTAAGGACTTATAATTTTCTTCTCCTAGCATGATAAATGGGCCCTATGACTCTTGTCAAAATGTTGATGTTCTGTCATAACTTTATTTACTTGGTTTGCATCCAAAGAAAGGCTCACTGGATAGTCAGGTGAATTAAGTACTTGATTGATAATATTGGCCCTTAATGTTAAATAGGAGTAGTTAATGGGAATATAAAGTGGACAGATGATGTGTGAATAGAGAAGGTATAAAGTGCCTTCCTGTTAAATTAGAATTTTAGTTACTAATTATTGATTGTCCTTTTGCCCAATTCAGATTTTTGTGTTGTGAAAGCCTTTCAAGAACTATAAAATAATAAGTTCCTTTACTGAGCTTCAAAACTAAATATTTTTGAATTTTTAAATTTTCATTCTTAAGTTTTAGCCTAATCTGGAACTCTCCTAACATTCAAAGCAGAATAGAAAATTGAATACAATTTCTGGACAATTGATTCTAAAAACATCTTGGTGCAAAATACCTATAAATTGAGAAAGAATGTTATAAGGACTCTGTTAATATTTCTGGACAGCTTCCTCAACCATCTACTTTGTTCTATGTTTATAGGCATGGCCTAAGCTGTACTAGATCTAAAACTATATTACAAAGCAGCAATCATCAAAACCATTTGGTACTGGCTGAGAAATAGACGAGTTGATCAGTGGAGTAGATTTGGTTCCCAGGACAAAATTGTCAATAGCTATAGCAATCTAGTGTTTGACAAACCCAAAGACCCCAGCTTTTGGGATAAGAGTTTACTATTTGACAAAAATTGCTGGGAAAATTGAAAACTAGTATAGCAGAAAGTAGGCAATGATCCACACTTTACACAATATACCAATATAAGTTCAAAGTGGGTTCATGATCTAGGCATAAAGAATGATATTATAAACAAATTAGAAGAACATAGGATAGTTTACCTCTCAGACCTGTGGAGGAGGAAGGAATTTGTGACCAAAGAAGAACTAGAGATCATTACTGATCACAAAAGAAATAATTTTGATTATATTAAGTTAAAAGTTTTTGTACAAACAAAACTAATGAAGCCAAGATTAAAAGGGAAGCAATAAACTGGGAAAACAGTTTTATGTTCAAAGATCCTGATAAAGGCCTCATTTTAAAAATATAGAGAAAATTGACTCAAATTTATAAGAAATCAAGCCATTCTCCAACTGATGAATGGTCAAAGGATATGAACAGACAATTTTCCAATGAAGAATTTAAAACTATTTCTAGTCATATGAAAAGGTGTTGCAAGTCGCTATTGAATAGAGAAATGCAAATTAAGACAACTCTGAGATACCACTACACACCTATCAGATTGACTAAGATGACAGGAAAAGATAATGATAAATGTTGGAGGGGATGCGGGAAAACTGGGACACTAATGCATTGTTGGTGGAGTTGTAAAAGAATCCAACCATTCTGGAGAGTAGTTTGGAACTATGCCCAAAAAGTTATCAAACTATGCATACCCTTTGGTTCAGCAGTGTTTCTACTGGGCTTATATCCCAAAGAGATCTTAAAAGAGGGAAAGAGACCCATGTGTGCAAAAATATTTGTGGCAGCCCTCTTTGTAGGAGCAAGAAACTGGAAACTGAGTGGATGCCCCTTGGCTGGAGAATGGCTGAATAAATTGTGGTATATAAATGTTAGGAAATATTATTCTGTAAGAAATGACCAACAGGATGATTTCAGAGAGGCCTGGAGAGACCTACACGAACTGATGCTGAGTGAAACAAGCAGAACCAGGAGATCATTATACATGGCAACAACAAGACCATACGACTATCAATTCTGATGGACATGGATCTCTTCAGCAATGAATTGATTCAGGTCAGTTCCAATTGTTTAGTAATGAAGAGAACCTTCTACGCCCAGAGAGAACTATGGGAAATGAGTTGTGGACCACAACATAGCATTTTCACTTTTTCTGTTGTTTGCTTGAATTTTTGTTTTCCTTCTCAGATTTTTTTTCTCTTTCTAGATTCAATTTTTCTTGCTCAGCAACATAACTATATGGATATGTATACATATATTGGATTTAACATATATTTGAACATATCTAACATATACTGTACTACCTGCCATCTAGGGGAGGGGATGGGGGGGAAGGAGGGGAAAATTTGGAACAGAAGATTTGCAGGGGGTCAGTGTTGAAAAATTACCCATGCATATGTTTTATAAATAAAAAGCTATAATAAAAAAAAGACATGGCCTTAAATTATTAAAAAGAAGAAGCAAAGACCCAGGGAAAGAGCAATGAGTCAAAATTAGGTCTTGTGTGGAGAGTATTCAGAAAATAGGGATTCCACATAATAGTGCTAAGAAATAGCAACACATCCCTCATGGTCTTATCTCAGATACAGAATAAGTAATCACTGAGTTTTTTCTTTGTTCCATAAGTTTATTAAGCAAAGCATAGCAAATCATATCCCCACATATAGGAAAAGCATTTTATAGAAATCTTAACTTGAGGTTTCTTACAGTTATTGTTTATCTTAGAAAGGCTTGGCCTGAAGAACTCATATGCAATTATTCCCCACTTATATCATTTCACTCTTTTGATAAATGTGATAAAAGGAGTTTCACATTATATCTTGTACATACAGATATTCCACTTTTAGGCAGGAAAAAAAAAACCTCACAGCAGATCCATAATATCCCCAGCTACTCTTCAACATCCCTTTAGAGAGGTAGAGTTAGCACCCGCACAAGCCTACTTTAATTCTGAGAACCCTTCAAGAATATTCAGTACAGCAGTGACATGAAATTCTTATAAACACTGAAATGTAACTTGATTGATTTCCTATAGATGGAGCATTCAAAATAAAGCTGGAAACAATATTCTGGAATATTATTTACTTTGCTTTTGCTGCTCCTAGATGGTTTCTGTGACCAGATGCATACTTTTCTTTTGATTGCTTGCCCAATGGACAGTTGTTCAGTGAATACATGTTTTTAAAATTGAATTATATGCAAAAACATTTAATGTTGATGAAGACAGCTAACATTTATATGGTGCTTTAAGATTTGCAAAGTGTTTTACATGTAATATCTCATTTGATCCTCACAAAAGGTCCTCAAAAAAGCTATTTTATCCTTGCCATTTTTACAGAGGAGAGAACTAAGGCCGAAGGTCTTAGATAATTTGTTCAGGATCATACCACTAAAAAGTGTTTGAGGAAGCATTTGAATTTGGGTCTCACTAACTCCAGGTCCAACACTCTATCCACTGCAATACCTAACTGCCAAGAGCTTTCCTCCCCACTCCCTCAACTGAGGGCTTTGTAGTTCTTACATCATATTTAGATGTCTCAAAGTATCATAGATTTAGAGCTAAGAAGGGACCTTAGAGGATACCTAGTCCAACCCTCTCATTTACAGATAAGGAAATTGAGATCTAGAAAAGTGAAGAGATTTTCCTCAGTCACATAACTAGAAAGTCACAGAAACAGGATTGGAAAAGAGATTCTCTAGTTCCATAATAAGCATTTTCCCTAGCATTTTTCATACTATCCCATATTGCTTTCCTGAATTAAAAAGTAAAGCTTCATTTTCCTTAATTTCTGAATACATATCTAAGGAAGAGGCAGTACAATTTGTTGTCATTGTTTTTTGTTTAAATTTGGCTTGATTTTTGGCATTTGATGTCAGCTCTTTCACTTGCTGTATGATTTTGGGAACCTGAACATCTGAATTCTCTGCAAAGTCACCTGATCTAAATCCTAGATGGACAGACTGAACTTAGTTTCTCTTCATTTGTTTTATGGTTACTGTGAGGCTCAAATGAGACAATGTGGGGTTGAGTTTCTGAAAATCTTAAGTTACTATATGACAAGCTTTTATTGAATACTTATCATATGCTAAACACTGTATCACTATTAAAAATGCAAAGAAAATTGTGGTTCAGTTTTTGTTCTCAATAATCTTACATTCTAATGAAGGATACCACATGAACACACAAATATACAACATACATTTGAGAACATTTAATTTACATTACATATATTATGCAAAATAAAGTTGCCATCTATATAATATAAGAGAAGTAGCCTTAGTGGCAAAATGAGCCACCTAAAGCCCACAAAGAGATATGGACTTTAGGAAAGTCACATTAAAAATAGAGTGGAAGATGGATTGAAGTGAGAACAGAAGCAATAGGGAGATAAAAAGAAGGCAGTTGCTATACTCCAGTCAACAGGAATGGGAGGACTGAATTAGGGCAATGTCTGTGTGAATAAGGGAGAGGGCAAATATAAGAGATATTGTAAAGCTAGAAATTATAAGATTGATTAATTGACTGGAGATATATATCATTCATGAGAGTGAGGAGTCAAGAATGATAGCAAAGTTGTGTGAACTTGAAAACCTGACAATATGGTGGTATTATTGGCAATAATAGCAAAGTTTAGAAAAGAAGTGAGTTTTGGGGGGAATTACTGAGTTCTGATTTGAGCATACTGAGTTTGAGACATCCACAATACATCTCAATGGAAATGTCCAATAGTTATTATTTTCAGTTGTTCAGTCATGTCTGATTCTTTGGGACTCCATGGACCACAGAACTCCAGGCCCTTATATCCTCTGCTTATCTCTTGAAGTTTGACTAACTTAATGTTCATTTTTTCTATGACACTATTTATCCATCCCATCCTCTGCTTCTCCCTTTTCCTTTTGCTTTCACTCTTTCCCAGCATCAGGGTCTTTTTCAATATGTCCTGTCTTCTCATTATGTGGCCAAAGTACTTAATTTTTGGTTTCAGTATTTGATTTCCAATGAATAATCTGAATTAAATTTTAATATTGACTCATTTGATCTCCTTGCTGCCCAAAAGACCCTCAAAAGTCTTCTCTAGTGCTGCAATTCAAAAGTGTCAGTACTGAGGCGTTCTGCTGTCTTTATAATCCAGCTTTTACAACCCAGCATTACTAAAGGAAAAACCATAGCTTTGATTATATGGACCTTTGTTGGTAAAGTGATATCTCTGCTTTTTAGATCTGCCACAGCTTTCCTTCCAAGGAGAAAACAAATTTTAATTTCATGACTTGCAGTCATTGTCTTCAATGATTTTCCACTTCTTTTTCCTCTGTTTGTCAGGAACTGGTAGACCAGTTTCCAAAAGCTTGGAATTTTTTTGATGTTAAGCTTCAGACCAGCGTTTACACTCTCCTTTCTTCTTCTTACACTCATCTTCTTCATGAAGAATTGTCCAATAAGCAACTGGTGAATTGGAACTGGAATTCAGGAGATAAACTAGGACTGGACGGTGATCTTGGAGGCATCTTATCATTGAACTCATGGGAGCTGATGAGGTGAGGCAGGGAAGGGAGGAAATGGAGGAAATAGGAAGAGAAGGAGAGAGATAGAAACAAAGAAGAAAAAAAGACAGACATAGAAAGAAAGACAGAGAGACAGAGACAGGGACAGAGATACAGAAAACAGAGAGAAAAGAGAATATGAAGTCTTAGAAAACACGCAGTTAGTGATGAAAAAAAAAGTGATTGGACATATAGGAGCAAAACCAAGAGAAAGCAATGTTAGGAAAGAGGTAAAAGTGATCAACAGGGTCAAATGCTGCATGAAGACTGAGAGAACTAATTATGTTTGGTAATTAAGAGATCCTTGGTAACTTTGAAAAGAGCTATTTCAGTCAAGTTTTTTTTTTTGCTCTTGAGTTGAATTATCTACAGAGCTTTGTCAGTAAGGTTGACAAAGGTTTTTTTTTTTTTTTTTTTTTTAATATCCATTTAGATTGATTTGAGTTTTCCCAGTAGTGTTTCATTTATATTCCTGAAGACATGGTTTAGTTTTAAAGGCAAAATGTTAATGAAGAAATTTAAGTTTCCTTTGACCAAGCTTTATATAAATCCTTTAAAAAAAATCTGAGAAGCCTCCATCTACTTGAAACGCTTCTCCTAAAGTTGATAATATTAGAAATATCTTGTTTATTTGTAATTTTCTTTTCAATGCCTAGAGCATTATCATCATCACCAATAAATACTGACACAATCCTTACTATGTACAGTTCAAAATGCCAGTGGTAAGATTTGTGGAACTTAAGGGTCAGAAAGTAATGCTAGAATTCTAAATTATTTTCATTAGATCAAAGTACAGTAGAAGGATTACAGAATTAGAGCTGAAAGTACTAAAAAGCCATCAAGTTCAATCTTCTTATTTTATTTCCATTACAAACATGTTTATAAATAAAATAGTATATTACTGTTTGTGACAAATAAAGCATTGACTACTCCATTAGGCCATATGAAGGAAATAAGAATGAATCTATAAGTTGATTTGACAAAGAAATTTGAACATAATTGTCTTTCTTAGATACCAAACATGGTTGCTTTTTAATGAAATAAATATGACCATTCATTTTGCAGCAGGCTCCTGAACAAATAGCCATCCATCCAGCAGAGGGCACACAAGTTAACAAAAATCTCTTTTCTCTAGTTTATGCTATTTTCTAAGTATGTTGCTGGTAAAAACACAAATTACAGACTTTATGGATGAATTTTTTTTTTTTTTTTACATATGCTTAGAATGCTTTACTAATGAGAATAATAATTAAAAGTTAAAAACATCAGAATAGGACTTGGCAATCTCTCTGACATAGTTTTGATATTGTGTTTGTACAAAAATATAGCCCTTGGAGAATTATTACAAAGTATAATAAATTTGGAATCACAGCAGAATTTACCCTGAAGATACATTGGCAGAGATCCGGAATTCCCTCTCTCTACCTCCTTTTACCTTTAAAAAAACTTAGAGCCATCTATCCTCATTAGGAATGGGTGGGTGAATATGCATGCAGAAATCATCTTATCCTTTTTTATGAATCTTCCTAGATTTCTTATCAGGGACAGATTTATTATTTTAAACATGGATTTACATTTACCACTTTCATTAATGAGTGTTCAAGATATTTGTAAGTCTACTTTTCAAACTGCAATATCTGTACAAAAAAAAAAAAAAAAGGTTAAGCGTATTTTTTTTAATCCAGAGAAAGGGGCAGATTTATGATTTTTAGAATGAATTTACTTTTACCACTTTCATTAATAAGTGTTCAAAGTATTTGTGAGTCTGCTTTGCAAACTGCGATATCTGTAACAAAGACAAGATTACATGCATTATTTAATCCAGAACCAAACATTTCTCTAAAAGAGGCTTTTCCCAAAAGTATTAGAGTTTAGGATCAAGTTTTCTATTCTGTTGAAACAACAAAACTTCATTTAGAAAATCTTTTGAATGCAAAGCAACTTAATAATAAGTCACATGAGTCCTACTTTGAAGAGAGGGAACTTGAGGAACAAAGATTAGTCAAATGCCCAAGACTGTGTATGGAATCAAAGGTGAGTCTGTATGAGAATTCCAGCTAGTTTTGCCTCTGACCCCGGCTGTGATGCTTAATATTGCCCTCTCTTCTAAGGACATGATGAGCTCTCTGACGAAGATGCTTTCAGAACAGAGGGATGAGGCAGGACAATTGCCTGCTTCTCTCCTCGTGCTCCATGATAGCTATTTTATTTTTGCAGTTAAGTCACGTGGAAGGTCGGACCCTGTTGTTTTCTCATTTTAGCAGTAATATAGCAATAATAACAATAATAAATAAATACAACGTGCTCAAGGCTAGAAATTTGTGTGCCTAATTTCAGAGTAATGCCAATTTCCATGGCCCTGTTATCAGTACTGCATATTTATAATGGAATTACAGGCCTACTCCCGATAGAAACAGTTGTCACCCGGCCCTTCTATTGCTCCCCAAATACAGAACCGGGTGAGAACACATTAATACCATTATGTCCTCTGCTACAAGAAGACATGGCTTATTTAAAAAAAAAAATTCCTAATCAAAGTCTGTAATCTCGTCATCTGTAAATGATCACATTGATGTCTTTCCTGGAATGAAGGCAGCGGCAGGGTAAGGGAAAATGCCTGAAAAGAGCATGATGAGAAAAAGGAGAGAGAGAGAGAAGGAACCCGAAACTTCAATCAGTGCCTCAGCTTCCAAAACTATGACACTGTCAAACTGGTGTCATTAAAGCTAACTAACCATATTAAACGAATATTAAAATATAGGTTCCTTTGCATACCGTAATGAGCAAGACTGCTTTTAAGTCTCTCCCTGTGCTTTGAGGTGAGGTGGCATTTACATTCCCAAACTTTGAAGTCAGAACAAAATGTACAGGTAGAGGGTACTAGATCAAATAATAATCAACTTCAAAAAGCATTTTGGCTGTTAGATGTCCCAGGGCTAATTTCCTCTAGACATTTTAAATGTAAATGTCTAAACTCATTTAAAAATGGTAAATTGGTCTAGGTTCAATCAAAAAACATTCTGACACAGAACAGGCAGACTAGGCTAATTGTCATTTGTTTGTCAAATGAATTCCATTTGGAAAGGAATGAAACCTCCAAGCTAATTCTTTTAAGGTGAGCTGGTAGTTGTATTATCAGTTAAATGCAGTAAAATGCATAATCATGGGATGATAATGAAAACTGAACCCATGTTAGCACTCAGGCTCCGTCCGCCACGGGGCATGGAGCGATGGGACTTAAGTACTGTAATGTTCCATGGGCCACAATGGCACCAAGTCTGCTCTTTAGCCTCAGAGATACTTTCTTTGCATTTTAAAAAACTTTATCAAAGCACCGTGGCAATGTAGAAAATGTCAAAGTGAAATGCACTGTAGGCAAATTGAGATTTCATTAAGTTTAAATTTATTGCTTTTGACTGATGTATTACCATGCTTGTTAAGAACCAGTAATTTGGAATATCTGCCAGCCTGGTAAAATAGCTTTGTCTCCTTGTGTATTACTTTGTGTGGACTTTGAAAGGCTGCAGTAATTCAAAGTGAGGGCGGGTTGTGTTTTTTTAGCACAGCTTCAAATATTGTGAGGCATCTGGCCTATGTGCTCTGATAAACCTCCATGGGCCTTCTAAGAGTTTTGTCAGTTTGCATGTTGCTAATTGCAGGACTAATATTTATAGTACTTTGATGTTTCTAGTCAGAGCATAGAACATTCAAAGATTAGAGAATTGAAAATGTTTCTTTTATTTGGCTATTGCTTTTCAGTATTCAGGAACTGGAAGTAGACTCAGTTTAATTCCATTTAAAATATATGTTTTAAGTGTCATCTGTGAGCAAGACATTGTGTGGGCAGTGAGGTGGCACAGTATATAGAATGAAGGGATCAGGAGTCAAGAAGCCTTGAGTTCGAATTCAGCCTCAAATATTCACTTGCTTTGTGACCCCAGGGCAATTCTGTAAAATGGACATAATAATAGCTCTTACCTCCCATGGAGTTGTGTGTGGTTCTGAGGATAAAATCAGATAATACTTTCAAAAAGGCTTTGCTAAACTTAAATTATTATATAAATGCTAGCATATACTTGCTAGGTACATATAACAAATATATATATATACATATATATATATATACATATACATATATATATATGCTAGAATCACAAATTCAAAATAAAATATTTCCTTCCCTCAAAGAGGCTGACAGATAAACTTGGAAACTAATAGAAGATAATTTGAGGAAGTATCTAGTGAGCTAAAAGGTACAGCAGAAATTAGGCCTGGAGGCAGGAAGACCTGAGTTCAAATATGAATTCAGAAGCTGACTGAGTGTGACCCTGAGTGAATCATGACTTCTGTTTGCTTTCTTTTCCTTAATTGTAAAATGAGTATCATCTATCTTACAAAGTTATCAGAATCAAATGAGATAATATTCTGAAGAATTTAACAGAGTGCCTAACATACATTGCTCTAGAAAAGATTATTCCCTTCCCTTTCACAAGCTGTGAATCATAATTCCTAGAGGGGCAGGGTCTTAAAGGTTATCTCATTCATTGCCCTCAGTTTCCTTTTGAGGAAACAGATTTCCTAGGTAAAAATGACTTCCTCAAAGAAGAGATATTATGGCTCCATCTAGCTTTAAAATTTTTGATCACTGAGCCAGAAAAAAAACAAATAACCTATTGAATTTAAGGTGGAAGGGAAATGTTTCTTAATCTGCTGTTATTACAAAGAGCCAATTGAGAAGTAAACAAGCTTAAATCAGGGACTTAGCCAAAAAAATTAAAAAGCAACTTCTTTGGGATATGTAATAGAGTCAGTACAGATTCAGGCCAAGCTGCTGTATCTTGTACACCCGTGGAACTATTAGTGAGAACTAATATTTACAATAAATGTCTTGTTAGATACTTGTTTAACCTAAGTATAATTTTAGAACTATTTTACTATGTCCTGATTTTTTTCAATGTTTTATTTACCTATGCTATAGTACATAGAGGGCAGCAGGGGATCCAGAAGTAGGCTCACTGCCCACCTTTAGTACATAAAAACTATGTGACCCCTGGCCAGATCTTTTAGTCTATTAGTGAACCTAGTTGACTCTTTAAAACTGCATTAGTGGAACAATTGCTGATCTGATTTGGTAGAGGGAATAGTCTCCTATGCCAGTGATATCATAGGTATGAACTGTCCATTGTACGTACAGAAAAAAAAAATACAACAATCCTCAATAATCATGTCTGTGTGGGAGTTGACTGAACTTATTGTGCCCATACTTTTTTTTCCTTAGGACATCTCAGTCTTCTAGAGGCAAATGACCACTGTCTTTAGATTCTTGGATCTCATGAACGTGGGTATTCTTAGTAATACAAACTGTTTGTATCCATGCAAATTTACACGGTGTAATTGTTGTCCATGTCCATACAGTCAATTATGTAATCTGATTGACTCTTATTCATGTCTATAGGAGCAACCATATATCTTTGTTGCTTTTGCCTGGAGATCTTGATTGAAATTCTATAGATTTCAATGGAAGTTGCTTTTTGTTCCTTTGTTCTTACTATATTCCTTTGGGACATTAGGATGGGAAAAAGTCCTACAAATTGTTGAAAATACCAACATAACTAAGAGATAATCTTGTATATCTACCTGTTTTTAATACCAAATTGATTTCAGACAATGTCTTAATTCAGTCACTATAGACAAGAATCAACCTTTTTTTGTTTGTTTTTAAAGACAGATTCAGTTATATCTAAAACAGAGTTCCTTTTTCCCTTCTTTTTCTTTTCCTTTAGCTTTCTATACAATACTAAAAAAAATGAATGGTCTTTGGGTCCTATTTATTTCAGTTCTAGAAATAAGGTCTAGAACTTCAAGGAGAAAAAAAAAAAGATAGTTATTTCAAACCCCTAGCAGTGATAAGTGATCTTGCTCGAATAAATTTGAAAGAGGGATGCTATACAAATTCTCTCTATTAGCATCATGACACCTAGCAAGAGGAAACTTGTGCAAGAGAAAAGTTGGCAGCAGCTGACATATAAGATGAGAGAAAAACTAACTCCCCACTCTTACAGACACAGACACATGAAGGGGAAATGTTCTTGGCCCCTCAGTCAAGAAGCAGCCCAAGCACAAGCAGCATTTGGTAAGGATCTTTAAGGACTTTGAAAAGTAAAAATCGGACAGCTGCAAAAAGGACTGTGCAGGCAGGGCAGGATCATGTATATCAGTAAGAAATAGCACCTATCCCACAAAGACAGTGGAGACATTTGCATAGTTGCATCAGCAGTGGGAAGAAGAAATCACTCCTTGTGGAGTCAGACATTGGGAAATAGATAAAGGCCGGGAAGAATGTGCCTTTTTGACTTCCCAGATTAATGTAGATGTGAACACATTAGCACTGTTTGAGGGAGAGTATTCTCTTTTGCAGATAACCGGGATTGGAACGATTGGATTACCAAATAATGGCCCTTCTTAGTTCGGTCATCACAACTTATCAAGTACATTAATTTAAAACCTGCAATTTTGAACTTAGTGTGATTGAGCTTTACCAAAGATTGAATTACTCAACTTTTGTTTGGGAATGTCTCTGTGAAATTTCCTGAAAGGGATAGTCCTCTTTCTTTTGTGCTCAGACGAATACTAAATCACACACTTTATGGATATTTATAGACATAGGAATGATAGTGCTAATGTACTTTAATGTCTTTTGACTTGACTGGAAAGACTGGGAGTGAGATTTTGGACTTTCTATTTTAATAATGAAGAGGAGTGCTATATCCTATTTGCAAATCTAATTAGAGTTGTTATTGTATTTTTTTCTTTTTCTTTTCTTTTTCTTTTTTTTTTTTTTGTTAAAGAGATTTCAGAAAAACCTTGTACCAAAAGAGCACTTTTAATTAAAGTACCTTTGGTACAAGGACCTATTATTTTTATAAAGCTGATTCTACTCCAGAAAAGAATATAGATCAGTGTATTTGCATAGTTGTTTATCTCTAATGAAAGTGGAAAGACAAAGATTGACAAAACTTCCATCTCAGTTCCTGTTTGTATGTTGAAACAAAGGCAAAGGCAATAGATTTTAGCATCTCCTCCATTGTCTTTGTCCTACTGAGTTGTGTGTGAAAAACAGAAACTTTATCTCAAAGGTATGAAGATTTAATGTTTTAGCATAATTGTATAAATGTTCAATTTATCAATAATTGAGTTTTCGAGTCACCACAGGTAAAACCAAATATGAGCCAAAACTGCAGTTTTGAACAAGAGAAAAAAATGATTCACTGTAACTGAAAACAATTATGAGATAATTTACCTGCATGCTGTTTGGGGAATTTAAACAAAAGCTTTGCCCATCACTCTATGAATTCTATAATTCATAGTTCAGTGTTGGCAGAAGGTAAAAATGGAATTGAAATGTCCTAACTGAAATTGGCAAAGAAGTCTTAGACATTGAGCAATCATAAGGCCTAATTTTCTTTGGCAGAAAAACTGATGTTATGATATATTAATAAGTAATCTACTCATTAAGCTAAGTAGTTAGAAAAGTAAATGGAGTTTATTGAAAACTGGGTGTGTTACATACGATCCCTTGAATATGAAGTGTTGAGTAACAATAGAGGTCAAGAGGACTGATTAGTTCAATTAAACAAATCTGTAAAGCTAACAAAGATATGTACCATTTTGGTACAAGACTACTGCAAGAGGAACAGGAACAAGGTTGAAATTATTAGGGCGAATAAGGAGGGGCTTATGGGTTACAACAGAGAATAAAGTTGTAACTAATATTTTGGCCTATGAAACAAGAAGTATCAAATATACCCAGAAATAAATTTTATAATTTTTATGTAAAACTTCTGATTTTGATTAGAATTAATCAATTAATTAATTAGTACAAATTCTGTTGAGTAAAAGGAAAGATCCCTAGGAGGCCCTGAAACACCAGCTTCCCATAGTGGGAAAATACCTCAACACAGGCCCTATGTTGGAATCATAAGACATTATTCATGGAGTGAAACAGATATATCCCAGGATACTGTGAGACTACTGCAAGGCTGGCTTACATATAGGGGAAAAGAGTAAGGCAGGCTAGGATAGAGAGAATTCGTTATTCAATATCTAGCAACTTCCTTTTTTAATTCCTTTTGTTAACTATGAACAAAGCTCAATTGTTTCTATTAATAATGAAATAAGACAAAGTTTTTACATGCACAAGTTTTTAAAACTATTATTTTTGTGTCTTCTAAATTGGGGTGCCAGAAGACAAAATGCCATTTTCCTTGTACCTGTTATATGTACCTATGTTCTCTACATCTAAAATAGACTACATCTGTGCATTGAAATTTCTCCCTTGCTTGTAAATTAAAACAACTTTGATGTACCAGCTCATATCTATAAGATCATTTAATATGTAAAGGAAAATGATAAATGTTGGAAGGAATATAGAAAATACACTATTGGTGGAGTTGTAAACTGCTTTATGTGTACTAGAGAACAATTTGAAACTAGGCCCATTGTCTTTGTGAATACTTTTTTAGCCAGCAAAACTATTACTAGGTTCATATCCCAAGGAGATCAAAGAAAGGAAAAAAAGACATATTTACAAAATTATTTATAGCAATTCTTTTTGTGAAGACATAAAATTAGAAATTAAGGAACTATCCATCAATTGGGGAATGACTGAACAATTTGATGTATATAATTGTGATAGAATATGTGCTATATGAAATGACAAGATTCATATAAGCTGATGCAAAATAAAGTGAGCAAAACCAGAAGAACATTGTACATAGTAACAGCAACAAAGTAAAGATGAGTAACTATGAAAGACTCAACTACTCTGATCAAGGCAATGATCCAAAACAATTTTAAAGGATTATGAAAAATACTATCTACCTCCACAGAGAGAACAGATGAACTCTGAATGCAGACTAAAGCATACTTTTTTTTTCCTTTTCTTTGTCTCTCGTGTTCTTCTTGTCGTTGTTTTGGCTAATATGGAAATAAGTTCTGTATGAATTTATATATATAATTGATATCATATGTGCCTTCTCTATGGGTGGGGAAGGGTTAAGAGGCAAGAAGAGAATTTGAAATTCAAAATTTAAAAAAATGAATGTTAAAGGGCCAACTAGGTGTTACAGTGGATAGAGCTCCAGACCTCAAGTCAGAAGGACCTGAGTTCAAATCTGGCCTTAGACACTTAACATCTCCTAGCTGTATGACCCTAGGCAAGTCACTTAACCCTAATTGTCTCAGGGGGAAGAAAGAAAGTTAGAAAAATTTCCCTTTTTTTAAGCCTAAATCAAGGATCACTTGTTCCACAAAATCCTCTTTGAATATTTCTATTCCTTTTCCCTTCTCATTTTCTTACAGCACATTGCCTATCTAATGAAACATAAGGTCCTTGAGAGAATAAAACCTTTCAATTTCTGATTTTGTATCAACCCTGGCATATCTTATCCCTAGAAGTTACTTGATCTCTTTTGAATAGTGTAGAATTCTCCTTCACACTTGTTTTTTTCCTTTGACGTAGTTATGGATATATTTGGATGCATGATATTCCCCTGTTTCTAAATTATAAATCCCTTATCAGATCTATATCTATAATCTCTATCATTGTATCGCCACACCCAGTAGACTGCCTTACACACATGCTTAATCATGTTTGTTTAATGGAATGTCTCCTTTGGATATGTACTCTGCTTTGAAATATGATAAAGATGACATTTGCTTCCAATGGATTATAAATTCCTTATGATATCTGTATCTATATCATCTCTATTTTTATATTTACAGTTTCTGTCATAGTTTCTTGAATGTAAGTAGTTGCTTAATAAATGTTTATTTCCAAACTTGTGTGGATTTGTGATCTCATCATTATGACTATTTCCTTCATTAAAGCGGGTTGTAATTCATCCATATTCTCTTAATAAATTTTATCAAACCTTGATGAATCATTATTGAATTTAATTGGATTAAAATCAAAGGACATACATTATCCTACTCTTAAATAGTATACAAACCCAATATGGGAGACAAGATAAATAGTTGGGTAATTCCTAGATATGTAAATTGCAAAATTACAGTGAGGTATAGGAGATTGTGATAGTACATTGGCAACTGTGTGAAAAAAACTTTCGGAAAGAATTAAAACTTGACCTGTGATTCCAATACATAATACCTAATTGACATGATAAAATATAGCTGTATAAATCCAACCTCTGATAACTAATAAGTTAGTTGTGTAGCCTAGAAGTCACTTAATCCTGCTTGCCTCAATTTCTTCATCTGTAAAATGACTTGAAAAAGGAGATGGCAAACTGTTCCCAGTATCTTTGCTGAGAAATCCCCAAATAGGGTTATGAAAAGTCAGACTCAATTAAAAAATGACTGAATTAAAAGCAGAGTTGAACCTTAACTATGTGCACGGTCCCATGCTCTGTGATAGTTCCTAAAACTTGTATGGCAAAACAATTGCTTAAAAAATTTAGTCTCTTTCATGTCAAAAATTTTAAAAGGCATTTCCCATGTCTATGACACTTCTGAGGAAATATGATACTTTAGAAATGATATGAGAAAACTAATGTTTTCAAGTTGCTTTATTGGTTGACAAATGGGAATTAAAACCAGAAGAGATCTTTTCAAAAGATTGTACTTTGGCATGACTTCTAAACTAGATGGAGGGCTAAGGAAGTTTGAGTTTCTTTCTTTCTTTTTTCTCTTCTCTAGACAACTTCAACCTGTAGTTCTCACTAGAACTTCTCAGGGTGTCATTTATAAAGTTAACAACTGTACATGGGAACATATGCAACTAAAGTGATTTCTAATCTTATTTAAGAATAACACCCACTTCTTTTTTATGGCTAGCCAAAAATCCTTGATGTTTTAGCGGCTTCAATTGGTGCTTTAACTTGAACAAAAATCAAGTACCAGGGAAGCCCTTTCTGATTAAACTTCTTACCTTTTCAACTACGTATACATTAGGGGAGCAAGATGAATTAAGTAGTTCTAAAACAAGAGACACTTTTTCCAACTGTAAGATAAAGACAAGAGGAAAGTTGGTTCAATTGCTGAATTCCCTTAGAGCACCAAGGGAGCGAAGGGAACAAGTGTGTCAGGTGTACACTAATGGAACATGGCTTAATACAATTCCTTCTCAAAGATGTGACTCCTGAGAGATGAAGAAAGGAAAAGCCAAGAGTGAGAGGTTATCCCAGATAAGTACAAAGAAGGAGCTTCCAATGTTTTCCCTATTGTGTCTGTTACACTTATTGGTGTGAATAATGTTGTTTTGTTTTCACAAAGTCAGTCATGAGCAAAAAGAGAATAGTAAGTGATAAGCCAAGCCCAGGAAACTGGAGAATGACACGCTGTGATAATATATGTTAATTTAATTGGATAGATGTGAATATGGTTTCATAAAGGACAAAGAAAAAAGGTACCAGAGTATATTCTGAACACTTGCTTTCACAGTGTAAATCGGGCCCCACCCATGTTCAAAATATCCACATCTCTTGGAAGTGGTTTAGAATCGGCTTTGCTTGTGGTAGCTTATTTATTTTTAAATTACCATATTTTTAATGCTTTGGAGATAAAAACTCTGGTGGAGCCAGACTTCAAATAGATGATGTTCTGAGAACATCAAAACAAAGAAACTGTTTCTGAAACCAAATAAAAGCATTTTTTGAATGACTCTTCTAGTCCATTCAAGTTTTCTTTCAGTTTAGCGGCACTGGCTCAGATAAAGGCTTGAACACCTCATAGTCTATTCAAAAGTATCAGGTTCAGTTGAAGGTGAAGAAAATAGGGTATCTGTAATATTCATGAGTTGGGAAGCTTCCCAAGTTTGCCCATTGTCTGAATGACTTTACAACTGCTGGGGGGTATGTATTACATAATAGATATTCATTGGCACCCATCTTTCCTAATCAAGACAAACCTTGTACCGAGTCAAAAGAGTCACACCATTCTTTACTGATTCAGATCCCAGCTAAAATACTGCCCAGACTTTGAAGCAGGACTGTCCCACTCCTTGGTTTACCAGATGCCAAACTAAAGGTTGAGATATCATTTCCTTACAGATCCTATGAACTGAAATCCTTAGTGATGTAGTCTTTGGAAAGCTTTTGTTTTCAGCTGCAGGAAGCAGAGAACAATTTCTAAGCAAAGTATTTCCAAATCTGCCTAGTCTTTCTTTCTGAAGCAATTCTTTCTATCACTTTCTGAAGCAAAGTGATGATTGCATTTTACTAGGGCAATTTGCCAACTAAGTAGGTATCCAGGTACCACCTCTGTATTATAGAAGCACTGCCCCACCCTTCTTCTATGGAAACCCTCATGCTCCCTTGTTGAATAGTAACCTAGAAGGTAAAGAATAGCTATTTTCAAAAGAAATTGAGAAGAAATTCAGGCTATAATAGATATATGAATGACGGACGACCCTTTGTAGTGATCTTGTTCTAGTAGAAAAAGAGAGTGATGGCTTAGATATAAATATTGCAATATTGTTGGTACCAAAGAAGTTTTTTTTTTCCTTTATCTTTTCTCTGTGGAGTCCCAGAGACAGTGCCATCTGTACACTTGTTGTTCATAGCATGATAGAAGAAAGCTGGAAGCGACTTTAGAATCATATAGTATAACTCTCTCTTTTTTACAAATGAGATAACAGAGAAGTTAAGCAAATTGAAAAAGATCACATAGGTAACAAATATCAGAGGAGATTCAACCACAAGACCTTTGATTCTAGATTTGTAGTTCTTTTGATTATACTATGTACTTCAGGTACCCCAATGGTTGTTGTAAGGGAGAACAGAAATGGCTGGCTAACACTCAAGCCTTTCTTGACTCCTCTTCGAATCTGCAGAAGCACTGAATGGAATCCTTATCATGCCTTTCTTCTTTCCCTGGGAAATGATTTAGGATGAAGTCTTTTTTCCAAGTGCTTCCAGCTCTTTTCCCTACATTTCTACCCGCCCCCCCCTTAATGCTTTGACAACAATTAGCTCCATTTTCAGCCTGGGCAATAATAAAATACCTCAGGTCTATGTAGTTTCTTTCTTATTTTTTACAGAGTATATATATATATATATATATATATATATATATATCAGTTTAAAAACATTCATATAACCACGAGAGCTCAGAGCCACTAGTTACAAAAAATACTGATAGTAAGAGGTTTGGTTCTCTACCTTAATTTAATATCTCTGAATGTCTGTGTCTGTGTCCATGTCTGTGTCAATGTGTATCTAGTGAACTCATGGCCCCATACCAAGATATAGGAAACAGGTTAAAGAAATGAGCAGAAAAAAAAAAGAAATGAGCAGAATATATGACAATATCTGTTCCTGGACAAGAACCTGGGTGGGAAGTTGGGGAAAGAGGAAACTTTTGGAACTTCAGCTTTTAAAGAGGTGAATATAACCAGTAGCTTTAGAGAGAATCCTCCATTCCAAGATTTTTGTAGGGGCCCCATGACTTTCCTCAGTCTCTCCTTTCTCTGCCACAATCCCCCTTTCACTTTTTCCTTCAGTTTGTACTTTCAGTTTTTTTCATTTTCCTGTAGCTCCTATGCCACTGAATCTTTCCATTGTAGCTCATTAAGTACCAGGCAGGGCTGGGGACACTGTCTCCCCACTGTTATTACTATTGCTCAGCTTTTGAAGTCTCCAACTCTCTCCAGCTATCTCTATCTTGCTATCTCTTTTTCTGCCTCTGTTTTTGTCTCCCTGTCTGTCTCTCTGTGTCTCTTTATGTCTTTCGGTGTGCTTCTCTGCCTCTTTTCTCTTAGAATTCTAGGGTGTCTGCCTGTTACCTCAAAAATCACAATAATTCCCACAATAACTCTTAGGGGATGAGAAGAAATATTTTTCTCTCTGCACTACAAATCCCAGATGCAAATCAGTTTTCCAAACCCTAATGCATTTCTCCATGGGTTATGGAATTTTGCAATTTCTTTCAAAAATAATCTGTGGTATATTTGACACTTGGAATTATACAGCATAATCTCAAATTAAATCAGCACTTAACAAAACAAGGATGATTAACCCAGATTCCTAAGTAATTATCTTAGAGTGATAAAGAAAATATACATTAACAATATATACAATAGATTTATTAATGCAGAGCATCACTTGACATGCTGCTTCAGTGACTATTGTTCTAAATTTCATGCAGTATATAGTATAGGCAAATACTTCAGCAGTACATGCATAGAAATATAGCTCAAACAAATATGCACGAAAGCAAACAAAATCAAATTGACACTAACACCAATTGGTTATGCAAAATAGCCAGATTATGTGCACATGACTAATGACAGGACAGATTACAGTTAAGAAATTATATGATATATGTATGATGCTAATACAAAACAACTAAAGACAAAAACAGAGAAAAAATAATAGTAAAACAGGAGTATATTGAACATGCAATTATTAACAAGTTCATCCATGACCACATTACATTCAAAATATCTATTTCATGGCTAAACTATCATTCACCTACACAAGTACTGAGACAGAGTTGAAGCTAGATAGTAACTATCCATCTTTCAATTATATGACTCAAAGAATTAGTGAAAAAAAATTCATTAAAAAAAGTTTTAGTACAATGTGTTTATAATTTCCTTTTCTATAAAATGGTTGTTGAAATCTTGTTTTTCTCTTCTACTCGCCAACCCTTCCATTGTTAAAAACTCTTGGGTTCTTGGGTTTTCTAGTGAAGTGTCATTATTAGTAGCTTGGGAGATGGAGAGAAGTGTTGAGTAACCTCAAGGTCAGTGAGCATCAATTCATAGGAACTTTGTTTGTTTTTGTTGGTTTTATCATCTTTTGAATCTGGGTATCCTAGATCATGAAGGCAGTTAAAGTTGTTTTATGTTTGGCATGTAATTTCTGTTTTAGAGAGACATGAGATGTAGTGGAGATCAAAGAAAATGTTTTATTGCTCACATGACGCAGAAGTACCTACCTTTTCTATAAATACCTGATTTACTTTTTTAAAAAATCCTTTTATTTCCTTTATATATTTCCTCATATAAGAAGGGTTAATGAATATGAAAATGTCTACCTATATGATATTAATGGGAATTAATTAATTACATGTATTAAGATATTTATTTGTTATGTTTTACATTGTTAGCTTATACTGCTCTTTTAAAACTAACAGGCAAATTGATAGGCAATTGAGTGTAGTTTAAAAAAAAGTTCTGAAAAAGACCAGATGACCTGGTTTCAAATTCTAATTCCAATATTTGGTTTTGAATAAGTCATTTGCCTGTCTGATTTGTGTCTCTCATTTATAAAATGAAGATAATCATTTGCAATTTTTTGTAATCTTTGTAAATCTTAAGGAATTTTGTAAATATTAGTAATTAAATATGTATTAAGCATAGGTATTAGATAACATACTGTCCTAGACTCTGAGGTTATACAAAGTTGAGAAGATAAATGGTCCCTGACATCATGGAAATTACAATCTATTTGTGGAAGATGATATTGATGACAATAAATGAAAACAATGAGAATAAAGATGGTGAGGATGATGATATAGAGTAATGAAAGTAGGCCTTTGAAAAGTGATTTTTGGTCTGAATTTTCTTTTGTTCAATCCAGAACAGAATTTTCTATGGCTTGAAAGCATAGTATTCTTTTTTAATTTCCCAGGTATCATAGGATCACAGATTTGCAGTCTGATTGAACCTCAGAGATTATCTAGTCATAAAGTTGTATATTTAGAGGGCCTATTCAATTATCTATTTAAATCCCTTGATTTTATAGGATGACTAGGATGGTCCTACTCAGGATTTGCTCAAAATCACACAATATTAAAACTAGAATTTGAACTCAGTTCTTCTGACTCCAATTCAACCATTTTCTGCACCACGATGCCTCTCTAGTGAACATCAATTCACTAAATATCTGTTGAATGAAGCATATTAGAGTTCCTAAATATTTTCCCTCCCATTCCTGAATTGATTTCAGTTAATCAGAACTTTATTCAAGTCAAATAATTTTACTATCTTCAAAGATAATGAACAAAGTCACTTACTAGAATGGAGCATTGAAGGAAGTTTCAGAATGTTCATGATCTGGAAACAAATCATCTTTCCTGTGTTGTTTTAAATCATATCAAATATAAATAGAAAGAGAGAGCTCCCCCCCCCCCCCATGACTTTTCTTGGTCCTTTCTAGCTTTAGGATATAGTGCTATTTTTTCTCTTCATTTTTCTCCTCCGATTTCCTAGTTCCCCATACATGTTTCACTGTAAGAAGGAAAACTATGAGAGAGAAAGAATTAGATGTCCTCTTTATTCATGGCTCATCTTCCCATGTGCCATTCGTATTCCCTACCTTCTTCTCATTCCATTAAAGAGAAAGTCTTTTCCTGAAGTTGCTGAACACCATGAGGTTTTTTTTTTTTTTTTTCTTTCTGAGCAACCATTCTGCAAATCCCATATGGCCATAAAATGAATGCTTAATTGCCTCAGGCAGGTGCAGGTATTTGGCCAAAGACAAGCCACCCTTCCTCTTAATGAGGTCCCTATTTGAAGGTCTGGGCAGGCTGATGACCTTACCCACAATTAGCTGTTTTCACCTAAGAAATCTTGTACAGATGTGTGTTTTTCTTCTTTTTTTTTGCAGTCACAGGAGAGTAATCACCATCACGGTTTAAAGTACAGTATTCACATCACATCACACATGCAGTAGGAGTATGACTCCATACTCATAAAAGACATGCAGAGCTTTGATAATTACTAAAGATACTTGCCAGTTAACTGAGTACAACTTGATTTTCTAATCTGCACATACATAGTGAAGGAATTCATGCCAAGAAAAGTGTGATTTTCTATTTTCTTTTCTGAGCAAGAAACATGTCGTAGTCGAAAGCGCATTAGTCTGGGGAAAAGGATATGGGTCACTAAACAGCTGTGTACCATTCTCCAAGCCACATAAACTCGTTGGGCCTCAGTTTTTTCATATGCAAGATGAATGGGTTGGATTAAATAATTTCTAAAGTTCCTTTCAGTTAAAAAAATATATATGTCTATAATTTGGTTTTCCTAAAATTTAAAGGGATACCATGTGGCTGATTTTGAAAAAGGACAGCATCAAAGGCTTTCTGAAAACAAGCGTATTCCCAGAATACTTTGCTTAAAATTGCCAAGTTCAGCTTGAGATTCGTTGAAAGTCTCTGGCAACCTGGATTCTATTTATCGAACCCAAACTGGCCTTCCTCTTCAGCCATTCTGCTGACAGGTGCTGCAGATGTTAGTCCTGCTGGGCCTCAGTCGGCAGCCATCTGTCAGTGAGGGCTTCTCTCCTCCAGGCAACAGGCGTGTTGATAAGAATATACACTTTCTGCAGTTGACAGACTTTGCTATTCAAAACACTGTAAAAAAAATGGCTATAGGAATTTAATTAGCAACTTCCATTAGGAGATTAGATGACAAGAACAAAGAAAAACCAAGGAAAAGACTTCTTATTAAAACTGGCAGAGCTGAGGAATATTCATAGCATAACAAAGGAAATGGAGGATATGCATTGTGAATTGTTAAAGGTGACTGATAGATTCTGATATTTTCTCAGGCGCTGGTTAGTAACCAGCTAATGAAGCACAGAGTGGAGACCAGACTCCTGAAAAGGTACCTTCTGTCTTATTTGCTGGTAACCAAATGAAATAGGTAAAGGGGAAGAGAAAGCTGTATTTTAAAAAACACTCTCCTAGCTTTCAGGAGCTCCTTTGGTGAAAATACACTGCTAATGAAGTTTGGCCCCTTTGTAGGTCAATTCCTCATCTCAGGACTATTGACACAGGCCCTCGTGCTGGCTAACCATCTCACAGATGCATGTTTCTGGTGAAGGGGGGGCTGGACTGGAAAAAATTTATCTTCATTCTTTGGGGAAAAAAAGGCTAAAAAAATGTGTGCTGCCATTGATGGGTAAGCAACAACAGAATCTGATTTATAGGATAACACATTCAGGCATGGGAAGGATCGCCCAGCCAAGTCCATTAATTTCTTTGTGTTACTGTTGGTATTTTGAATCTAGTTAATTCAGTAAATTCTTATCAAGGATTTATCATATGCTAGTGATTATACTGAGCACTGGGGATCCAAAGATGAAACAAGACATCATGGCTCTTTTCGCCAAGGAACTTATAAACGAAGATGGAAAATGAGGCACTTAAACAGACACTTGTGATGTAACACAGGATGTGACCAGTGTAGTCCACCAGGATGGGACATGGCCAGACTAATCCAGGACCTTATTGTCACAGGCTAGGGCCAAAGAAAGCAATCAGCTGCCGTAGAAGACCTGGGAGAGACACATGGCCAGCTTGTTGGCACTCCATTCATTTCTAGAATCCATTTCCTTTCAGAGGCCACTTGGATTTCTGTGTCCTGAAGAAAATTTGCCAACAGCCTGACCCGGCCTTGTCTTTTAGGATTCAAGCTTGTTCTGTTCCTGTTCACTGTCACTTGCTCTCCCCTGATCTGAGGATTCTCCTTCTCCCAACCACAAGCATGTGTTTATCTTATTCTAAGTGGGATATATGGTATTGTCTGACTGCACAAAAAACAGCCTCTCTCAACAGTGACAGAGCCACTTGTGGTACTGCTAGCCCAAAGAGGAAGCATCAGAGAACATGGTAGCTTTGAGCCTTTGAGGAAATGATTATCCTGAGAGGTGTGTTTATTATAAAGGAAATGAACTTCTGGCTTGTTCACTAAGCTCTGGCCTCCAGCATGGAGCCCCAGCCTCCTTCTCTGGCTTTTATGAGGATTTCCCAATCCCTTTTCAGGGCTGCTCATCTACCTATAGTGTCCTCCTGTCAGACAACTCTCACCTGTCATTCTTAGAAGCTGTAGCAGGGGTCCTCAAACTTTTTAAATAAAGGGCCAGTTCACTGTCCCTCAGATGGCTGGAGGGCCGGATTATAGTAAAAACAAAAACTTTGTTTTGTGAGCCTTTAAATAAAGAAACTTCATAGCCCTGGGTGAGGGGGATAAATGTCCTCAGATGCTGCATCTGGCCGCGGGCAGTAGTTTGAGGACTCCTGCGTATAGCATGTATAACCCAGTCTTAGAAACTGTCTTGGAAGATGGGCTAACCCAGGTTAAGAGTAATCAATAGGTCTCAAACCCAATAATTGTGAGTTAGGAAAATGTCCTAACTCCAAACATATAAAGATTTTCCTTATTTCTTTGAATCCTTTGAGATATACTCTCCAAAGCTGGAGTTTATAGCATTCTATGTCTTCCTCTTTGTTGCTCTTATATGGTTTTCTTTCTAGTTCTATCCTGAAATCTAAGAATAAATATTTGATTCTCTCAAGCTACTTAATCAACCCATTGGTCCTTTTTAGTCTGGAATCAAGTTCTCCTTGTCTGTTCCTCCATATTTTGAAAAATGAAATTATCATGAAGACAAGCCAAAAATGTATTGCCTACTTGCCTTTGTTTAAAGATAGATCTCTCATAAATTTCTTTATGCCAGATATGTGATGTTTTTTAAACATCACATATAATATTTCTTCCTTCTGTCCAAGTGGTTTGCAGCAAAATCTAATGATAGTATTGATCCTGTTTCCTTTTCTGCAACCAAATGTTCTCTATGACATTTCCTTTTTTGTGTACTAAACTTATAATGCCACTCTATCATTTCTCTTTTATCTGTTTTCCTGCTTACAAATAAGCATGATCTTCCAGATACATATTCCATTTATTTCTCCAAGCCAGAGTAAAATTTACCTCTTTACATTTCCAGATTTTCTGTTTCTTATCTATATTTAATGCATTTATGTATAGGCTTCTGAGGCAGTAGATTTTATTGCTGGTTCCTTTCTTGAATTTTTCTTCTGTGAATTACTGGGTTTCTCTAACTGTTTTATCTTCCTATTTTACTTGGTAAATATATGTAGTTGGCTTTATACCTTTGGCTCAGCCTTTAGGGATCAATTTTTTAAAAAACTAAACCAAATTTATATATAATGAGTTAACCAAAGTTGATAGTAATATGTATACTAATTCTTGACTTAATATTGAAGTACCCCAGCCAATTTTCTCTCAATTCATCCATACTTGAAGCTGAAAGTATGAGGAAAGAAGCTACTGCAGTCTGGTGAATGCCATGTTCATTCAGTTCTCACCATGAAATGCCCTTTATCCATAGAAGAGGCAAGCTCCTAGCCTATATGGAACTTCCTCATTTCATATGTATCTTCAGATTGGCAGCTCCTCACATTCTGGCCTAGAGAGTCTACCCAAATTTAAGAATCAAACTGCTAGAAACTAGGCATTGACCCATACTTAACACCATACACTGTGATGACCGTGTTAGTGCCCTGGATACTTTAGAATCAGCCGGCATCAGGATCAGCAAAAGTCCTTGATCTTTATTTTTTTGGACGTGAACGGAATGATGATATGAAGGGAGAGCAATTGCGACACAAATCCTCCAGGAGTGACTCTGGCTTTCTCATTCCACCCCCAAATCCTCCACCCAATCTCCTATACAACAAATCAAACTTGCACAGAGTAGTGGGCAGGGCCATTCTTTCTCCAAGCATATATATGCTGATAGAGTATTGTCCAATTGGTTATTAGCCTTAAGTGCTCATTTGCTCAGTTTCAGCCCATTACAATATACCAAAATAAGATCAAAATGGGTTCATGATCTAGGCATAAAGAATGAGATTATAAATAAATTAGAAGAACATAGAATAGTTTACCTCTCAGACCTGTGGAGGAGGAAGGAATTTGTGACCAAAGAACTAGAGATCATTATTGATCACAAAACAGAAAATTTTGATTATATCAAGTTAAAAAGCTTTTGTAGAAATAAAACTAATGCGGACAAGATGAAAAGGGAAGCAATAAACTGGGAAAGCAATTTAAAGCAAGATTAAAAGGGAAGCAAAAAAAGTAAAATGTTTTTACAGTCAAAGATTCTGATAAAGGCCTCACCCCCAAAATATAGAGAGAATTGACTCTAATTTATAAGAAATCAAGCCATTCTCCAATTGCTAAATGGTCCAAGGATATGAACAGACAATTTTCAGATGAAGAAATGGAAATTATTTCTAGTATATGAAAAAGTGTTCCAAACATTATTGATCAGAGAAATGCAAGTCAATATAACTCTGAGGTACCACTACACACCTGTCAGATTGGCTAAAATGACAGGAAAAGATAATGACGAATGTTGGAGGGGATGCGGGAAAACTGGAACACTGATGCATTGTTGATGGAATTGTGAACGAAATCCAACCATTCTGGAGAGCAATTTGGAACTATACTCAAAAAGTTATTAAACTGTGCATTCTCTTTGATCCATCAGTGTAACTACTGGGCTTATATCCCAAAGAGATCTTAAAGAAGGGAAAGGGACCTGTATGTGCAAGAATGTTTGTGGCAGCCCTCTTTGTAGGGGCAAGAAACTGGAAACTGAGTGGATGCCCATCAATTGGAGAATGGCTGAAGAAGTTGTGGTATATGGATGTTATGGAATATTATTGTTCTATAAGAAACAACCAGCAGGATGATTTCAGAGAGGCCTGGAGAGACTTACATGAACTGATGCTGAGTGAAACGAGCAAGGCCAGGAGATCATTATACACTTCAACAACAAGGTTATATGATGATCAATTCTGAAGGACATGGCCATCCTCAACAAGAGAGGATCCAAATCAGTTCCAATTGATCTGTAATGAACAGAACTAGCTACACCTAGAGAAAGAACACTGGGAAATGAGTCTGGACCAATGATTCAACCATTCTGGAGAGCAATTTGGAACTATGCCCAAAGGACTATAAAACCATGCATATACACTTTGATCCAGCAGTTTCTCTACTGGCTCTGTATTCCAAGGAGTTCATAAAAGAGGGGAAAGGATACACATGAGAAAAAATGTTTATAGCAGCCCTTTTTTGTGGTGGCAAGGAACTGAAAATTGAGTGGATGCCCATCAGTTGGAGAATGGCTGAATAAGCAATGGTATATGACTATAATAGAATATTATTGTTCTATAAGAAATGATAACCAGGCTGATTTCAAAAAAACCTGGAAAGACTTAGATGTACTGATGTTAAGTGAAGTGAGCAGAATGTAGAAAATAATGTACACAGTTAACAGCAAGATTATGTGATGATCAACTGTGAAGGACTTGACTCTTTTCAGTAATGAAGTGATTCAAGACAATTCCAATAGACTTGTGATGGAAAGTGCTACTTGAACTGTGGAGACTGAATGTGGATCAAAACATAGTATTTTCATCTTTTTGTTGTTGTTGTTGATTTTTCTTTTTGTGTTTTTTCCCTTTTGATCTGATTTTTCTTGTGCAGCAGGATGAATTTCTATATTGGATTACTACTGTCTTAGGGAGGATGAAGTGGAGGAGAGAGGGAGAAAAATTTGGAACACAAGGTTTTACGAAGGTAAATGTTGAAAGCTATCTTTGCATGTATTTGGAAAAATAAAATACTATTAATAAAAAGAAGAAAAATCAAACTGCTAGTCCTCTCATATCATGAATTTCCCAACTATGACAGACTCTAGGGTGTTTGATAAAATTATAAGAGCATCTAAATGGCACAATAAATAATGTTGGGCCTGGAGTCTAGAAGACTCATCTTTCTGAGTTTAAATATAATTTCAGACACTAGCTATATGACCCCATGAAAGTCATTTAAGCCAATTTTCCTCAGTTCCCTTGTATGTAAAGTGAGCTAAAGAAGGAAATGGTAAAGACTCTGGTATCTTTGCCAAGAAAAATCCCAAAATGGGATCATGAAAAATCAGACATGACTGCAAACAACTAACTATAACAATATAACTTTATGTACTAAACAATTTGGTCTGAATATAAAGAACAACAAAAACATGACAACCTTCTAAATCTGGTATGACCCATATGAACACTGGATTAGGCTATTTGGGCTATACAATGTTACTATAATCTTTTAGAGATTTATTAATGAAGTGTTTCAAGACTTGCTTGAGTAGAAGGGGCAGGGGAAGGAAATAGGGAGAATGCGTAGTTATTGTTGTTACTGTTTTTAACAAATTTGTATTAATTCCCATGGTATTACAGAAGAATTGCCCTTGGAAGAGATCTCACAGATCTCAAAGAAGTTTGGCCTGTCCATCTACACAGGAAAGACCAATGGATAAAAAATTTTTATTACCTAAATTTACCTTAAAGTCTACATAATAGACTTATAGTTCCATATAGTGCTCTTTTTTTCTCTTCTCATATGTTATGGAAATGCTTGTTTTATTTCTTAAGTTCAGAATTTTCAAAAAGGATCACCATTCTGTTACATACTACTACTACTATTACTAGTTCAATGGAGAAAGATGGGAATAAGTCTTAATAGGTAGACAGAACTGAATCCTGAAACAACATGTCTAATACTATAATTACTAACCACACAAAATAACTGGCCATTCTACTGCTTACTGTGTAATTTTGTTAAATATAAGTGTCAACTTTTTTACCTTTTTAGTTAAATTATACTTTCTATTACTCCCTCACCTGCAGTGACTACTTAGAGGCTACTCAAAATGACTTGCAGCACATCCTTTTAGCAGTAAAAGAAACATACCAATAGTGATCTGACATTTTAATTTCAAAGTATAATGTCTAAAACATAGTGGACCATGTGTGATTGTAACCTCTAACTTTTACACCAGTAGAATCCCTCAGAAATTAGCAGAAAAAGTGATAATGGTTATAATAATAGCTAGTGCTCAAAAAGAGTGTCTAAAGTAGATTCTTTCTTGAGGATTAAGTTCTGGCCTACAGGCTTGGGATTACTTTCCTTACTTTATATCTATTCTGTGTTCTCCAGGTCTTTGTTATTGCAAATTAACCTCATTCCTAAACAGGATGAATACAGAGAACCTGGAGAGACATACATGAACAAATGCTAAGTGAAATGAGCAGAACCAAGAGATCATTATACATTTCAACAACAAGACTATATGATGATCAATTCTGATGGACGTGGCTTTCTTCAACAATGAGAGGATCCAAATCAGTTCCAATTGATCTGTAATGAACGGAACCAGGTACACCCAGAGAAAGAACATTGGGAAATGAGTATGAACCACAACATAACATTTATACTCTTTCTGTTATTGAAGAGAATGGGGGCAGGAAGGGTAGTTAGGAGGCTAATATAATAATCCAAATACACACACGTGGTCATCATGGATGAGCAGAAAGAATTTATTGTTCAAAGCTCTTCAATTCACAGAATAAGACAGAGCCGCCACTTGTACCACCAGACTGTCTAGGCTATGTGCTCAAAGAGAAGACATGGGAACCAATGCATAATGGGAATTCTTCAAAAATTTTTAGAGACCCATCACTGCAGTTCTCAAGAAGCCTAAAACTCAAGGTGGTCACCTGTAAAGAGGGATGGTGTCTGGACCTATGGACTCACTAGTACAACTAATTCAGAAAAAGCATATGGTAGACCTAGCTTGGGACTACATCAGCACATCAACACATGGAAGAACAGAATAAAAGCAGCTGTCATAAAAGACTAAAAATTGGGACAGAAGGTTTGGGTAAAACAAATGGGTAACTCTTCTAATATATCCTTTATCTTGCTTCCTGACCCAGGACTGCCCACCTATTCCCCTGCCCTGCCAGCTGAATCTCCACTTCTGAAGTCAATTTTTCTACTAATCTCTACTTAGATTCATTTCTCTAGCGAAATCTCAATACCAACATAGCTTAGCTTTGGAGTTTAGGTTTGTTCAGCTTCCTGTGTAAATTCTATTTTCTTTCTTTAGGTTGGGTATATAATTAGTTTTCTGATTTGGTTTTCTTGACAAAGAGACTGGAGTGTTTTCCTTCTCTAGATCATTTTATAAAGGAGGAAACTGAGGCAAACAGGGTTAAGTGATTTGCCCAGAATCACGTAACACAGCTAGTAAGGTATCTGGGAGCAGAGCTGACCTGAGGAAGATGAGTCTTCCTGACTCCAGGTCCAGCGCTCTGTGCTTGAGGGTACCACCTAGCTGCCCTAGCATCCATTCCACCTCTTCTACCCTTTATAATGAAACTCCTTGGAAAGGCTGTCCCCAATACATGCATGCTTCCACCTTCTCTCCTGTCACTCTCTTCTTAATTTTTACAATCTAGCTTCTAATTTTATCATTTCACCAAAAATTCTCTCTCCTAAGTTATTAACAATCTTCCCCTTTTTCACTTGGTAATACTACTTTGGGAATTCTCTGATGAACTTCTCCACCATGCTCCAGCACTGGGATAACATCATTATCCAATGGGGTCTCTCCCTCATCACTAACTCCCCTCTCTTTCTCTGATGAGAGGATGGAGCTTTGAACTCCAAACCTCTATTTAAGGAGAGACAGCTCAACCATCTTCTCCCTTCTCCCTCTGTCTATACTGTATTGAGATTTCTCTGATTGACATCTCTATCCGCTCTCCTCATCATGCTTTTCAGGTGCTTTTTATGTCTTGTCTTCCTCCATTATGTTGCAAACTCCTGAGAGGCAAGGACTCTCTCTCTCTTTTTTCCCTACTAGTATCTCCAGATCTTAGCATAGCACCTTGCACATTTTATACGCTTAATAAGTGTTTATTGAAATCTCCTAATTACCAAATCCAAAGGGCTTTCCTCAGTCCTCATTCTCCTTGACTATTCCTGGTTGATCCACAAACATGGAACTCCATCTCTCAGTCCTGAACATTATCTGTCTGTCCCCAATGCTTAGAATGCTGTCCCTTCTCATCTTTGCCTGATGATTTCCTTGGTTTCTTTTGTTATTGTTCAATTGTTTCCCAGTTGTTTCTGACTCTTTGTGACTCTTTTTGGAGTTTTCTTGGCAAAGATATTGTAGCGGTTTGCCTTTTCCTTCTCCAGCTCATTTTACAGATGAAGAAATTGAAATAAAAGGGTTAAATGACTTACACAGAGTCACATAGCTAGTAAGTGTCTGAGGTAAAGTTTGAGGTCAGAATTTCCTGACTTCAGGCCCAGCACTCTGTCCACTGAGCCACCTACTTGATCTGGCCCTTCTGTAGGGCACAATATATAGGAGAATATTAAACAAAGAGCTATGAGAAATTTAAGGATACAGAGATTATCTTTGCCTAGGAGGGAAGGTTTTGTTGAAGACATGGCACCTGAGGCTTGATAGAAAGAAGGGATTTTAACATTTAAAATTGTGAATAAGGATGGGAGTTGAGGAGGAAAGCTAGGAATAAATTGAAAAAAATACAGAAAACTTATAGGAGAGTAAATTGGACTCAGGCTGGGAAGGTAGGTTGAAGCCAGATTGTGTAGGACTTTGAATTTAACATGAGGAATTTATATGTCATTCAGTAGGTAACAGAAATCCTCCTAAAGCTTTCAAACAGAAAAGTAATATAATCAGTGTAGCTTAACAAAGTATGAAGGATGAATTAGAGAAATGAGAGAGTGGAGACAGGAAGGTCAATTAGGGGGCTAGTATAATAATCCAAGTGAGAGATGCTATAGGCCCAAACTAGGATTATTGCAGTGGTATTCAAAAGGAAGGAACAGATGTGAGACATATTGTGAAGGCAAAATCAACAGGATTTGGAAATTGATAAGGGTGGGAGGGAATAGTGAAGAGTCAACCATAGTTATGAGCTTTCAAACCTGGTTTTAGTTGTACCATGAACAGAAATAGGAGAGTTAGAAGAAAAGAAAATTTGGAAGAAGCAATGTGAGTCTTAGAAAAATCACTGATTTAAAATCATAGGAATTGCTTATGAATTACAGCTCTCCTGGTGGGATTCAGTTTCCTTGTCTAAAAAATGCCAGTGTTAGAATAAGTGATTTCTAAGGTCTTTAAAAACTAATAGTTCAATTCTGAACATGTTAACTTTGAGGTGTCAGTGGAATATTGAACTGAAGATGTTCATCAGGCAGTTGGAGTGAATGGAGAATTTCAGTAAATACCATTTTGCTGAGGAATATGAGACAAGGATGGCTGATGGCCCTACTTAGTGCATGAAATATTCTTGAGTCCATGCAGGTCTCTGGAGGAAAGATTGCTCATGATGGATAGTGATATTCTCTATTAGCTTTGCTCAGAATTCTGTTTATTTTCTTTCCTTGACATAAATGAATGAATGAATTAACTTTTTTTGAGCTTTGTGGATTTTTCTGTTTGCAGCAGAAAGTAGGGACAACCCAAAGGGTGGTGTCATATTCCTGGTTGCAAGGGAGAGCAAAGACATAGAGAGATGAGAAATCCCCCAACATGGAAGGAGCTCTGTTACAATGTTACAATATCAACACTACCACTTATACTGATGTTCCTGCTGCTGTTCTTATAATGTCCTACTGAAGTTAAGCTCCTAAGCTGAGTCCATCTAAAAAAAAGTTTTTTTCTTATATATTTTAATATATAATTAGTGTATTAGGATGTAGGAATAAGATTGATGGGGACAGAAAAAATATCAAACAGTTAAACCTTGAATTCCAATTTCCCTTAAAAATGTCTTTATTTCCTCAGTTAATAAATACTGAGTGGCAGTATTATGGCTATCTTCTTAATAATCTTTTAAATGAAATCTTGTCATATGAATAAAATATGGAGATACAATATGTTTATTTCAATAAACTTATGTTTGCATCAAAATATGTCTCTGTTGACAATGACAAATTTTTGTATCAAATATCTGATAAATATGTTTTCTTTTTTTAAAAGATCCTTGTGAAATTAAACATTTTTAGTTCTAAAGTCAAAATAGGGAAATTATTAATTAATACTTAAGCCATAGCCTTTCATATTGTTAATAATAAAAGATATCATTGTAATGAATGCTAGTTAATAAAAAGTTAAATAAATTTTTGTTTTAAAAAGTAATGGCAATTCAAAATAAGGAGACAGATGGATATAAAATTACCGATTGCTTTCCAAAAAGACTAAGGAAAATTATAACCATTGTCTTTTGTTCTTCATGACTCAAAACTTTTTTAGTCAGTATAAAATAGACTATGAAAAAGGATGTGAGATTTTAATCATTACTAAATATTTTCAGTCCACTTTCATTGGGTCCTGTGTCCTGCTTTCATATGCTATTATGAATCACTTCAGTAAAATATGCTACAGTGGTAGCCAACCTTTTAAAGTTGCAGCTTTACAGATTTTATAACCTTATCTTGTTGGTCTGGTAGTATTCTCCTTGCTAGTTTTACACACCAGTCAGCTAGACTTTTGTCGTGTCACTGGAGTCTGATGACTGGAGGAGAGAGTGATTCTGATAACTTTGGCAGCTCTGACTCACTGAAAGATATTACCCTTGTGATGTTATTGTTCCTCTTCAAGAAAGAAGGACCAACAATCTGTGAATTCTCCCACACCCAAAGAGCAAAAGTTCTAAAGCTTTTTTCTAATTGATATGGGTCCTTTCTCCAAAAGTACAAATTGCAACTTCTACAATTTCTCATCATGCTTTGTGTATGGTCTCCAAAAATCCTCTGTAAGAATTCTGTCCAATGTATTGGGAAGTTTTTGTCTAACTCTCCTGACGTCATGTGAGTACTTATGTACTCTGTGTCTGTTGCCTATTTTCTATTGCTCTCCATAAATGGATATCCCACCTTCTTTCCTGATCACGCACAGTGTGTCCAAAAAGTCTTACAATCTATACTAGCTTAATCCTACTCTAAGAATTTGGGACACCCTGAATTTCTTTGATCTTTTGTGCTGTTTTTCCAATGTAGAGTACTGGTAGAATGTTTCAGCTTATTTCTGCTCTTTATGAATCCTACAACTCAGTTCTTCAGAAGTTTTGTCATTCCATGTTTTTAGCTCTTCTTTTTCTACATTTTTCAAGTGTGCTAAATTTCATAAATTCTTTCATACCAGGATTCTCATCCATGGTTTTAAAAAAGCCTTTATGAAATTTCAATGGGCTTGAGGAAAAAAGTAGACAAATAGAAAAATACTATTTGGTTAAAAATCCAGTGTTTTCCAAACATGATCATTGGAAAAATTTTGGATTGTAACGTTTCATATTAATTATTATGAAAGGTTAGGATTTGGAAAATTTATACCTTAACATAGGATCTTTTCTAAATGAATATTTTCCCCTTTTATTCAGGGGGCTGAGAGATAGCTAAGCCACTCTCTCAGATAAGAGTATAATAATTCGGAGACAGTTTAAATATTGAGTCAATTTTATCCTAAATTCCTTCAAATCACCTAATAACTTGTTTGAAAGAATGAGTATGAGTGCTACTTCTGAGAACACCAAGACAAAAATATAAACCACTAAGGAAATTGAAAATTATATAGATTTTTTTTTTAAAACTAGGAACTTTGGGGATGTAATAAAATCTAAAATTAGAGTTGTTATTCAATATTGAAATAAATGATTGGCACCAACTATACTGAGCTGTAATAACTGATTATCTTCCTTTATAATATTATTATCCCTAAGGATACATCTGTAATATGTAATAAAAAATAAAATATGATAACATTGTCATATGTTTCCTGAACCTGTTATCCAGGTCAGATAACACCTCTACTTTTTCATTTTTTACAGTACATATTCATGGAAGTAATCAGTTGGAGAATATACTATTTGTTGAAACTTGACTCACTCTTTCTATCATTGCATCTAATAATGCAATTATTTTACCTTTACTCTTAAATTGTCCCACTAATAACATATTATTACAATAAAGACATGCTATATATGAGTGAGATGTGGTGCTAAAAATTTAGGAAAGAAGAAAAAAGCTAAAAGATTTGGAGAGATTAACAAGTGTTTACTGGGTCCAAAGTCTGGATGGTATGATTGTTATATAAAATGCAAACTAATTAGCCATTTGATAATAATGGTATTAATCACCAGATGAATATTTTTATAAAAAGCATGAAATATCTCACAAATTATTAAAAATAATCATCACTAAATAAACTTTTATTAAATGTCTGCTATATATTAGGCAATGTGATAAACTTAAGGGAGGACAAGTACAAGAATCAGCCTATGTTTAGGGTCTTTGGACTGATTGACTAGGGAGTCCATTGACCCATTTATTTGATTGTTTCCTTGGTTATTATTCAATATACAGCATTCTGCTCAAGCATGAATATGTTGTGATCTGCATTATTTTAAGCAACATGCATAGAAATAAGATCCCAGACCCATTGGATTATTGGAGTGGGCAGTAAGGAACCACTGAAAGTTTTTCAGTTAGGGAATGGCATGGTCAAATTCATGTATTTGTGAGATTATTTTGGAAGTTGTGGCAAGGATGGCTGAGGGAGTTGGGAGAGAGAATTTTGAATTGTGAAAGGACATTTTTGAACTGTGACTTTTGGGGATCAGAGGTGTCCAAAGCTATTTGGGATTGAGGGGGGGACCATTTGATCTTTAGAGAACAGTCCTGAAGCTTTTACCAAGATTATCCTCAAAGGAACATCACAGTTCCTCAACCATACAGTATCTCTTTTAAACTTATGTTTAAATAGCTATATTTAAATGATAAAGTAATAGCCTTTCACCTCTAGGTTGCCAATTGGATTCAAACCCTAGCCTTCTGGGAAATGAGTTTGGTAGTCTAAGGCAGGCCTAGTAGACAAAAGTCCTTATCTCAAAACTCCAAGCATAATTCACACAACAAGGCCTGATTGGAAGTTTGTACTTAGGAAATGAGTTGGAGTTAAAAGTAAATTACTTAAGTCATCAAATCAATACAATTCAAATTAGAACTATCAAAATTTCAGGACATTTCTGTACAAACTCCAAAACTGCTATTTAGCACCATGTTTTCTAGCTATATTCCAAAGGGGAAAAATGCCATTTAAAGCAGATACCCTACCAGAAATGAGGTCAAATTTGCAAAGGAGCAAATGCTTGAGAGCCTTAATAAATTAGAAATATCCTTCAAGAGCTTCCTTATCTACCTCAGAAGAACATATACAGTTTGGGACTGAACTTTGTTCCCTCACCCCCAATATGCTATTAGCATTGACCATGAATTTTAGCTCAGAAATATTTGGAGATGTCAAAACATGTTAGAGAAATATTTTATATTCACTTATTCAACAAATATTTATTGAAGCTTACTATGTTTCAGCTGCTTTTTAAGGTACTTTTCATTAACAAATTTAATAATTTTGCCACAAAATCTTTTCAAAAGTAAACACAATACAGCAAAGAATAGATAGCAACTAGGTCTTCAACTGTATTCTATTTGAGTCAATAAGAAATATTATGTAAATGTGTATAAGTACCAACTCCTCAACCTACTACTAAAAAATGAATGTGAGGAATTTTCTAACAGTCTTCCACTGAAGTTAGACATTCATATCTATGGGCCTTACCTTGCCCTCCACGCCAGCCCCCCACAACACATTCCATTTCTAATCTAAGCATTTGGCTCACAACAAAATGGATGACAGTTTCATTACAGAATGGCATCACTTGTCAAACTTTGAATTACTGATCATAAAAATATCTGTTATGCTTTGAATGATTGTTGGAGCACTTTTTTTTTTTTTTATCAGCATGACTGTTTAGTGCAACATACATAAAGGGAGAAGGGATGGGGGAGGAGGCATGGGAAGGAAGAAATCAAACCTGGCTGAAGAGCCCTGGGTTTGCAATATCCTACCCACACAAACAAGCTTCTATCACAGTTATAGACAGCAGAAATAAAAGGGAGCTTTTTGGCTCACAGCTATAAAAAAAAATTATCATAGTGATGAAGTTCCTCAGCCATCAACAGAGCTGTGATAACGCTGTTTGATGATGATTTTCCCATGAATGTTAAACAGCCGCCACTGCGGAGGGGAAGGAGCTTATCTGCACCTAATACTGATCTCTAATTCCTGCCCTTCTTGAACCATCCATTTTCTAACAGCATTAACTGGCAAATTTACATCCCATCTTAATGCTGCTAAAGAGGACAGGAGATGAAGAGTAAATGACAGCAGTGTAATGAGGATGGCTTTTTTCTCCTTTCTCTTTAATGGCTGAAGATTTACACAATTGTCTGTAAGCTTATAGAGAGAGAGCTTACCTGAACCTTTCCCAGCATGGATTCAACTTACAGGAGCTTTTGTTAACTAAATACACATAAATATTTTTAAGGAGGTTTAATAATGTGACTTCAAAAGAAAGCTAAAAGATGGGAAAAGAGAAAAAAATAAATATTTTTGCAGTAGGTAGATTTTTAAAAGTAAATGCATTAAATACCCAAACGGTTTTTAGGGATCCTAATGATCTTTTATTAAAAAGGTCTGGGAAAATAATGTCCCACCATATGATAGGACTATATGAAATATTTTGGATTTCAAGAAATAAGGGACTCTTCAAAGAAAGTGAATTAACAAAGGACTGTTTTTCACATGAGATTTCCTCTGATCATGTACCATCAATTAAAAACCATACTACCTGATCAGTAACTTGTAAAGAGATAGCAGGTAATTTCAATGGTAAATCTTAATGTAGGAAGTTATAGTACCATGTGGTGAATCCCATTTGTGGATTTAGTACAAAAGGTAAGCCAATGATGGACTGATCATTAAATATCCTAGGTTGGAAACCATGGAGTTAGCTTTGATTCTTCCTTTTCCTTTGAGTCCCATTTCCACTTAAAAACCAAATCCCATCATTTCTTCTTTCAAAATGCCTCAGATTTGTTCATTATTCTCTCTACTGCCACAGCTACCACCCTGCATCAGATTCACAATTTAGAACTAGAATATTGCAATATGCTCAAAATTAGCATTCATGCCTCAGTCTCTTGTTCACTGACACTAGATTAATATTTCTAAGATATTGCTTTTGTCATGTTATTTTCCCCATTTTGAAACCTTCAATAGCTCCCCATTGCTTAGAGTTGCGGTTCTCTTTCTCTCTCTCCCTCTTTCTTTTCTTTTCCCTCCCCCTTTTTCTTTCCCTCTCTTTCTCAACCCCTTACTAATGGAAGACTAATTCCCTTGAGATGAAACTTCATTGAACCCTTCCATAAATATATTTGCTAATAATTATTTAAATGTCTATTATTTTCAAGGCTTATTTTTTAAAATTCCCTATTTTGAAACAATTTAACCTAAAAACATTAAAGGAATTTTATGCCATTGACAATGATATAATTGTTAATTATCAATAAGCATTGTAAATTGAGAACCCTATTTGAATATGATAACTCATTTTTTCATTAACTCATTTCTATAGCACTGGAAGGCTTACAAATCATTTTCCTCCTAAAACTTCACTGTGGTAAGCTTGTAAGATGCTTCACAGCATGATCATTTTAAATCTGATTTTTTCAATTAATGATATTTTCTATTTTAAAATTCAAAAATTTCATTTTTAAGTTTGTTGAGTTTTGTCTGTGAACACCTTCACAGGTCTCTCAGAACCATATATCTCCCTTAAAGTATGGTAACATAAAGACACAGGTCAAAATCATAATATATAAATCCAAATTAGCATGCAGCAAATCACAGCCTTTGCAGTCCCTATTGTCTCATCTATAAGATGGAGATGATATTAGCTACCTCTCAGGGTTATGATACTCAAATACTCTCATGTATATAAAGTGTTTTACACATTTTAAATCATAATATAAATGATAGCTATTGTCTTTATCATATTTTTATTTCTTCTGTATTTAGGGTGTGGTATTTGAAGTAGGAATATATTATATATATAAAATATATCATATTTTGATTATTAGTCTTTCTCTGTTCCCTGCCTGCATTGGAGAGAGGTGAAGACTTCTATCAATCTTTGGTTGGGGAAATAGGTTAATAGCAAGTGAAGCAGAAGCTTTCCAACAAGAATGTCAAGTGATCATGAACATGGCCCACTGTTTCTTTACCTCTTTGTACTTGTACTTTCTTATTTTTAGGTGAATAAGTAATGGAAATGGAATGGACTTGGCTTGGACCCTATGAGATCTTAAAAAAAAAATCCAGGAACTGGAGTCCGAATCTGTTTGTTGGAGCTGAGTCTAGGAAGCAGCACAGCCACTAGGAACAACCTGCCTGACCCATTGCAGAAATGAACTGACCAGGCAGTAAGACTAGAAGTCATTTTCTACAATTCTAAATTCTAGCCTCCTAAGACTAGAAGACATTTTTCTAGAAGTAAAGGAACAACTTGAAATGTTGGATTCATCACATTGAAGGCGAACTTTTAGAACAAATGTTTTCCAATAACTGCTTCAAGTTTAAATCCATTCTCCCCAGAGATTAAACTGGTATGATGTACCCCAAGTTCAGGAGACATTCTACATTTTTGTATTAGTTTATGCTATATATTTTAAGAAATATTTCTTTTAAAATGTATTTGATGTCAATATTATAGAGGAGATACTGCTGCCAGTGGTTGAGATTGGTGAGAACAGAATGGAATAAAGGTTCAAATTGGGACAATAGAAAATATACTTTGACCCTTTTCAGGGTGCTCCTAGAGCTCTGAGCAGGAGATGAGTCTGACCTGACTTCCTAAGGACCTAGTTCATCTGTGTGAATCGTGTGTGTGTGTGTGTGTGTGTGTGTGTGTGTGTGTGTGCAGGCTGCATTGATTTTGTCCAACTATTTAAAGTAGGTATTGACACAAATATAATATTTATAATAAAAGACATCTCAGTGTGTCATACTAGATAGGAAACTGTCCTTGAAGTCAAGAGCACCTGGATTCAAATCCTGTTTCAGATATATATTTAGTTGTGTAATTCTGGACAAGTCACAGTAATTTCCTAGGCCTTCAGGAAGTTCGCCAAGACTACGTATGAGTTGCAAATTAAGTGCCAATCTGTACTCAAAAGTTCTATATACCAATGAAATTATGGATCCAGTCCAAAGAGTAAACAAGAATCAAACAAAATAAATGCAAGAATATAAATGGATAGTTAGATACTGCCAACATAGACTGACCATTGATTTATTAGGGTTTATGAAATATATATATATATATATATATATATATATATATATATATATACATGTACATTTATACATGTTCCTCATCTGTAAAAGAGGGATAATTTTAGCGTCTGTCTCCCAGGGTTGTTGTGAGAATCAGATGAAATAATAATTGTAAAACACTTAGCACAGTTCCTGGCACATAGGAAAACTATATAAATGGTAGTTTTTAATTACTTATATATATATTATAGTAATATAACTACATCATAAAGTCATTGTGCATAATTTTAAAAAATTTTCTTGGAATCAATAGGTATTAGGTAACTTCCACCATTGATTAACAATGATCAAAGCTAACTTTTTAGTTATGAAATCAATTTCAATTAACCTCCTATGGTTTTTGTGTGTTTGAACCCACATTAACATTGACATAATATAGTAAGAGTTCAAGGGATGGCCAACTACAATAAAAGAATATTGTCTCAGGCAGAGATATTACATGGGAAAAAACTCTTATGGGCCCAGTATTTACAATTTACCCTAAACTGTTTTGTGCCAATCCACTCCCCAGTTTGGGAACGGTGTTATTGCAAATCCTTCTTGGCATCTGCCTAGACTTTGGTACCTTGGGCTCTGTTAATTACTCCAGAAATCTCTGGTCCTCTCCCTTTCGGAGGGATGGCGGTCTAATAACTTCTTCATCAGATTGAAGCCAAACAAAACCCACTTTTTTACAGGGAGTAAGAGGGGCACTTGTTGGCTCTTGTGGACTCTCTGCCTGAGGCCTCTAGAATTATATAATATCATAATTAGTAGCCCAGATAATTTCAGCACATGAAGGACTAGTTCTTAAAGGGTTTCAGGCATCATATAATTATTTATGGACCATTTAATCCCAAGGACAAGAGGTAGCACAGGGTATAGAACTCAGAGCCAGGAATCAGGATGACCTTAATTCAAATTCAACCTTAGCCATTTTCTAGCTGTAGGACTCTAGGAATATCCCTTAACCTCTATTTGCTTCAGTTTCCTTAAAATAGTATAATAAAACGCCTCATTCAAAAGACTGTTGTGACAATGAAATGTTTGTAAAAACATTTAGCATAGCATTTAGAATACAGTAGGTGCTACCTAAATGTTTATTCCTTTCCCTTCTCCCTATAATCTATGATTTTGACTGATGCTTTAATATTAACTTTTGAGAGAAAATTGCCAACCAGATTTTCTGATTCAGGCTATTAGGGTTTAGACCTCCTTAAGAAGTGGGACAAGACCCATACCTAAGATCTATGCTGGTGATGCAAAATCCAGTTATTACATGAAATCCAGTAAGTCAAAGTTTTCTCCACACTTTGCTGGAAACACTGCTTGGAACAGATGTATCCATCTACACCACCCTTCCAGAGGGAGCCAATGGTCCCTCCTCAGAAGTAGGACTTCAGGGATGTTGCAGAGGTATCGAGGTGAAAAATGATACTGTCTTCCAGATCAGAGAGTCAGGAAGATCTAATTCTGAATTCTGCCCCAGACACTTACTAGGTGTTTGACCCTGGGCAAATCACCTAAGATTTATGTATTCCCTCATTTGTAAAATGGGAGAATAATGGCAGCCACCTGATAGACTTATTGTATCAAATGAGTTAACATATGCAAACTGCTTTGCAAACCTCAAAACACCATATAATGCTAGTAATTATCATCTTTATATAAATACTAGGTAAAGTCTCTCAGTTTATGCAATGTCTTCACCTTCTCAGAGCTTTGTAGAAACATAGATTTGGAAGTGGAAAGACCTTTAGATATCATTGAATACAGCACTTTCATGTTAAAAATAAGGAAACTGAGGGGAACACAAAAATGGTGAGCAAGGTTTGTTGGTGGAGTTTTGAATTGATTCAGCCATTTTGGAGAAAGTTCCATTCTGGAACTTTGCCCAAAGAGTCTTAAAACTGTATGTACCAGTTTAAGAAATAATAAAAAAAGAAAAGGACCCAAATTGCAAGAAAAAAAAAATTAGCAGCTCTTTTTGTGGTGGCAAGTAATTGAAAACTAAGTAAATGCCCATCAATTGGGGAATGACTGAAAAAGTTGTGGTATGTGAATATAATGGAATACCATTGTTTTATAAGAAATGGAGCAGGCTGATTTCAGACTTACATGAACTGATGCTGACTGCGGTGAGCAGAAGAGGGGAACATTGTATACAGTAACAGCAAGATTTTGTGATGATCAGTTAAGATAGATTTAGTTCTCAGAAATACAGTGATCCAAGACAATTCTAATAGACGTGGGATGAAAAATGCCATCTGCATCCAGAGAAAGTACTGTGGAATGCAGATCAACACAAACTATTTTCATTTTTTTTCCTTCTCATGGTTGTTTATTTTTGTTATAATTTTTCTTTTGCAACATGAATAATATGAAAATATGTTTAAAATTGTGTACATGTATAATCCATATCAGATTGCTTGTTGTCTTAGGAAGGGAAAAAGTAAGAGGGGAAATTTGGAACTCAAAATTTATGAAAATTAATTTTGAAAGCTATTCACAGATAACTAGAAAAAATAATATATCAATACAATTCTTAGAAGTTAAAATAAGATATTCAGTAAAGAGAAAGGAGTATTATAGTATTACACATAGATGCTAAGGAGTGGCAAAATGTGAATTCCTTGATGTTTTGTACTTTTTGAGGCCCTATAGATGATGCTGCAAAATTTCAATAGAAATTCTGTAGAAATAAAACTCAGTTATGTTGAAGATCTTCCCATCTCTTATTTGTTACTGAAGTCACCATAATATTTTCTCCTTTTCTTTCTCCTCCATCATCATCATCATGGCTAGCATTTATATAGCACCTTTTTGTGCCAGGCACTATGCCAAGCACTTTACAATTATTATCTCATTTGATCTTCAAAACCCAGGAAAGTAGATGCTATTATTATCTTCATTATACAGTCGAGTAACTGATGTTAGGTGTCTTGCCCAGGGTCAATAATTTCTCAAACAATTATTAAGTGTCTAAAGCTGAATTTGACCTTAGGTCTTCCTGACTCAAACCAGTACTCCATCTAATGCACCACCAGATATATATGTACACACACACACACGTGTGTGCAATAAGACTTACAAGCTCTCTTGTGGAAAAACAGTATCCTTTAGGCACAGAAATCATAACAGTCAAATTAAACAAGAAGCATTTATATATTAAGTTTTGACTATATATTGGGCATTGTGCTGAGTATTAGAGATATAAAGACAAAGGCAATCCTGCCTACAAAAAATATACAAATTCCCAAACTGACAGAGTAAGATGTAGAAATTCCAAATGCTCCAATCTCAGAATATACAATTGAATAAACTACAAAAGAACTCCTAAAGGGAGATGAGGCAGGAGAGACAATCTCTGGTGAAGACAGATTTATAGTTGAATGTTATCAAATATTTTAAAAGTTATGTAACACAAATTATTCTCAATAATTTAGGAAGAGAAATTTGGGAACTTCCAAGAGCCAAGATGGCAAGTAAGCAGCGAATTGCTGTAACCCTCCTATTTTCATCTTTGGGAAACTATAAAATAGCACTCTAAAACAGGCCCGGGAATGACAGAACCAGCTAGGGGAGAGGATGAAATAATCTTTTAGCCCAAGAAATTTGGAGGATCAGCAGAAGGATCTCTCACTCAGGTAAGTGTTGGGAGAAGGGCTTAGTCCAAGACGGGAAGTTCCCTAGCAAGCCCCACCTCAGGAAATCATCAGTGCAGCACCAGGTAAACAGCCAAGATCTGTAGCCACTGGCACAAGAAGCCTGAAACAGCATTCCTTCTACCCAGGAATCAGAGCTCAAGTTTAATAATTGAGGAAGGAAGCTCCCTATAAGACTTCATTTATGAGACAACTATCATCCCAATACTAAACCAGAATAAAGCGGAGGAAAAGAAATAATCTCACTAATGATTATTGATGCAAATTTTAAAAATAAAATCCTAACAAAAAGACAAAAAGTACTTGTGTCAGAAGACATAGGATCAAAACTTATCTTTAATGATTTGTATGTACATTTGTGATAACAAGACATTGACTTAATCTTTCTTATCCTCAGTTACTTCACTTTAAAATGAGGGAGGTTGGACTCTGGGGTTCTACCCAGTTTTAAAATTCAATTCTCTGATCCATAATCTCCCCAAATCATTCACTATGATCAACTTTAAATGATTGCAAAAAAGATTGGAAAATAATTAAACATTAGTAAACAATATAATGATTTTTTTAAATACAAAACTTCAAGCCACATATAATAGATACCCCCAAAAATGTCTTGGACAAAATACAATTAGTCATTTAAGTATTAAGCACATACTATGTTCAAGACACTGTGTTAAGTACACAAGTACAAAGAATGAAACATTCTTCGCTTGTAAGGGACTTACATTTGAATGAGGGAAATAAGTACATATATATTAAAATAACATAAATACAAAATTGAGTAAATAAAACACATGTAAATGGATGCAATCATTCCGGAGAACAATTTGGAAATATGCCCAAAGAGCTATCAAACTCTGCATACCCTTTGACCCAGCAGTGTTATTCCTATGCTTATATCCCAAAGAAATCTTAAAGAAGAGAAAGGGATCCCCCCCCCATGTGCAAAAATGTTTGTGGCAGCCCTGTTTGTAGTGGCCAGAAACTGGAAACTGAGTGGATGCCCATCAATTGGAGAATGGCTGAATAAATTGTGGTATATGGATGTTATGGAATATTATTGTTCTGGAAGAAACCTACCAGCAGAGATGCCTGGAGACTTACGTAAACTGATGCTGAGTGAAATGAGCAGAACCAGATTATTGTACACGGTAACAACAATACTATACAAGGATCAATTCTGATGAACATGGCTCTCTTCAACAATGACATGATTCAGACGAGTGCCAATGGTCTTGTAATGAAGAGAAGCCATCTGCACCTAGAGAGAGGACTGTGGGAACTGAGTGTGTATCACAAAATTTTCCCTTTTTTGTTGTTGTTTGCTTGCATTTTATTTTCTTTCTCATTTTTCCAGTTTGATTTGATTTTTATTGTGCAGCAATAAATATGTATGCATATATTGGATTTAACATATATTTCTACCATGTTTAACATATATTGGACTATTTGTCATCTAGGGGAGGGCGTGGGGGAAAGGGGAAAACTGGAACACAAAGTTTTACAATGTCAAAATGGATAGTTCTTATGAAAAACACATGCAAATAATAAACATGCAAAACACATAATAAATAAAACACATGCAAAATACTTAAATACAATATAGTGTGGAAGAAAAGGCACTAACATTTGGGAGGTTTGGGAAGTTTTCATGAATTGGAATAGCTGATTCTTAAAGGAAGAGAAACTCTGTGGTGGAGATGAAGAGAGTGAATATCCCAGCCCAGAGGCATGGGAATATTAAATGGGGTTTTGTATGACCTCAGCTTGACTGGATCACAAATGTGACTGGGGTAGTAATATCTAATGAAATTGGAAAGATGTGTTAGGAGTAAGCTGTGAAGAGTTTTAAAAGCTAAAGAGTTTACATTTTATTCTAGAAGTTATAGAAAGCCACTTGGAATTCACTGGGTAAGAGAGTGATTGGTCAGATCCATGCTTAAAGAAAATTATTCTGGCAGCAATGAGTGGGATAGATTGAAATGGGGAGAGACTCGAGGCAAGAAGGTTCTTGCAATATATTAATTGAGGGATACTGAGGATTAAAATTAAGGTGGTGGCTATGTTAATGGAAAGGGAGGATGGGATGTGAGAGATATTACAGAGGTAGAAATGGCAAGATGTAGCAACTTGGTTGGATGTGTGGGGTGAGAAAAGAATAATGCTGGGTTTATAAATGTATGAGACTTGAAAGATGGTGGATCTTTTGACAAAAATAGGAAAATGTGGAAAAGGGGAAGTTGTGGGGGGAGAAATGTGATGAGCTTAGTTTGGGACATACTGAGTTTGATTTGTCTCTGGGACATGCAATTTGAGATATCTAATAGGCAATTAGTGATGAACAGAAGATTGAGGATGAGATCGGGTGATAGATAGATAAATATGTCATATATACAGAGATGACAATTTAATCCAGGGAGACTAATGAGTTGCTAACACAGAGAATAGAAGATAATACTTAATGGGAAAATAATTAGTAGACAATCAAATGAAATATTATTTGTAAAATACTTAACACAATTCCTGCACTGTATGACCACTATAAATACTTATAGTATTTATGACCACTATAAATACTTATTCCCATTTTACAAGTGGGGAAAATCCATGGTTAGGTATTGTAATATGGATGACAAGCCAATAAAAGAAATGAAAAAATAATTAGATAAAAGAGACTAGTGTTATGAAAACTCAAATAATTAAGAAAATGTAGGAAGAGCAAAGAAGGGACATTTTGAAAAGATATCTAAAATCCAAAGGTAGGATTACTTTAAATGGAGAAATGATAGCTTTTACAATAAATAAAACAAAGCAAGGATTCTTATCTCTTCTGTATTATTTGAATAGTTTAAGAATTACTAGCATTAGCCTTGTTAAGAAATATTAAAAATAAGAAAGTCAAGAGAAAGAAATTAAGGGCATAACATCAGTAAAGAGGAAACAAAGTTGCCCTTACTAAATGACATGATAATTTACTTAGAAAACCTCAGAGAATCAACAAAGACACTGAGACAATAGTTTCATTAAAGTAGCAGGATACAAAATAAATCTTCAAACCTTAGCAATATTGTTCTACATATAATAGACATGAAAAATAGATTAAATATAATAAAACAAAGATTTTAGTTTCAGATCTGTTAAGGTCATAGTACCTATGACCTATTATCTCATATTATCTCAGTTACAATATGTTAAGGTTGGAGCTGAAATTTCCAAAATCTCTTTTAACTCTAATATTTAAAATTCCATGAATCCACAATGGGACTTGTTCTTGCTACTCTAGGCTTTGACTTAATGTTTACTGCTTTCTTGACCTCTATCCAACAATTTTATTGGATATCCAGATTTGTTTTTCTTTTTTTTTTTAGTCCTATTATTAAGGAAAAAAAATAAAAATAAAATCATCCTACTGAAAAATCAACAAGCAAAAAAGAGACTGCATTTCATTGTTATTTTTGAAAACTGCTGAAAGAAGGGTTTAAATATGATCAGCATCAGTATTTCAAATGAATTTATGTGAAAAATATTTAAGAAAAACACTAATACTATATCACTGGAGTTTAGCTGATTTTCTGGTGAAAAACAATTTTACTAGTTTATATAATTTTTAGAAGAAAAAAATCTACACCTTCACTACAGAGGAATATATTCCCTTACTAGACAGACTGGATTTTAACTCAGAAGAATGAAAAACCTATTTTAATCAATTGAATAGGCCTAAAGGTATCTTATTATCCAATCATTTGTAGAGTAGAAACATGAAAACCTGACTCACTGTACTTACTGGCAGAAATGTTTCTTTCATTTATTTTTTTCTAATCTTCCTTAAAATATTGGTGTGCATTAAACCCACAGTAGAGGAAACCAGTGAACATCTTCCATAATAAATGCAGTTATGAAAATAAAAGGGGAGTTATTATTGCTTCCATCTGCGAAACCAGATGTTTTCTTGATGATGTGGGAATAGCAGCACATTTCTGACCCGCAAACCAAAGCCTGGTTAATGTGTTTAAATTGTCCTCTTTTCTGCTCAAAAATTTAAATGCAAACAAGTCAGACCTAAGCATCAATAAACTTCTCAGAGGGCATGTGAAATAATCTCCATCAAACTTAACAGCCTTAACTCTAACTATTGCCAGCTTGTTACATTTTTTTCAGCCATTTAAAAGCAGGTAAGAGAGTTTGGATAGTGTTGAGCAATTCCTCATTGTTATAATAAAATCATGGCATCACAGAGATAGAAGTGACCTTAAGAGGACATCTTGTCTTATATCTGAACAAAATGTCTCTTCTACAACATACTGAGCACATAGACATTTAGCTTTTGTTTGAAAATCTCTACCAAGAAAGGACCACTATTTCCCATGGCGTTCCATTCTATCAGGGATAGTTATAATTGGTAAGAAAGAGTTTTCTTCTGTCATCAAGTCTAAATTTGTTTCTCTGCATCTCCTATTCACTGCTCCTAGTTCTCTAAGGGCAAGCAGAAAAGATCTAACTGCCTCAGCAATCAATAAGTATTTAGTAGTCACCTACTGTGTTCCAGGCTAAGTGCTGAAGATACAAAAGTAAAAAAAAGAAAAAGAAAACATTCCTTGGTCTCAAAAGCCCCATTACTTCAGCTTGACTCACTTGAAATCTCTTTAGTTTTTCTTCTCTGAATATTCTGCTACTTGTGAATATCCTTTATAAAATGTAGTGTGCCAAAATGAACAAAAAGCTCTATAGGAGGGAGTCAGCCTTTCATGCCCCTAGTCTTAGATATCATACCTCTCTTCACATTACTTCAAATGATATTCACTTTTTTGACTGCCATATCACAATGTTGACTCCTTTTTAACTTGCATTCTTTTAAAAACCTCAGATTTTTTTTTTAGAGATAAACTAGTCTAACCTACCCCATCTACCATATGTGTCAAAGTGTAAGACTTGCATTTAACCTTTTCAGATTTCATCCTTTTGGGAATGGCCTGATATACCAATCTGTTGAAAGCTTTGGGATTTTGACTCTGTTGTCTAAAGTGTTAATGAATCCTCCTAGTTTTCTTTATTATCTGTAAATTTGGCAAATGTTATTTATGTCTTTATCCAAGTCATTGATAAAAACATTAAACAACTTAGTGCCAAACAAAGATCTCTGGGACCCTTCCAAGATGATATCAAATCATTAATGGTTTTGGGTCCAGTCATTAAACTATAAAGCTATTATTGTATAATTCATATCTATCTTATCCACATGTATAGATTACAATAGTCTGTCAAATGTTTTGCTGAAATCAAGATAAACTATATTTGAAGTATTCCCTTGTTCTACCAGTCAAAAAAAGAAATGAGTTTAATGTGGCATGACTTATTCTTTATGAAGGATATTAATGTTCTTGAAATAACAGGTCAATCTTGCTAAAAAGTAAGATATCCTTACAACTTTTATCTTTCAATGTCTTAAATAAGATTTTTATTTTTTATCTTTGAGTCCAGATTTTCAACAGCAGACAAGAATAAGAAACTAAAATATTCCATGACAAGTTGTAGTATTTGTCATTTGTTTAGGTCTAAATAATGAGTCATGTGCCATCTTCACATTACAATCTATGTTTGGCTCTATTTCTAGAGCACTTTTGTCCAATCCGCAATCAATCAGAAATTATTTCTTACTCTAGTAATGTCTCCATAGGAAATCATAAGACTATAATATTGAGAGTTAAAATATGCCTTAGAGATCATTTAGAACACCTCCTTCATTTTATACATGAAGAAATTTAATCACAAAGATGTGAAGTGTTTCTAAGATCACATAGGTAATTTAGTAATGAAACCAAGATTCAAATCCATCTCTTAAAATTACAATTTACCTCCTACAACATGCCGTGTAGCAGAATGCTAAACTTTTGCTTCACATTCCACACTTCTAGGTTTTTAATACTGCTGATTCTTCAAAAATTAACTTTTAGAAACAACAGACAGTAAGTAAGAGTCTTTACCTGAAATAGGATAATACAGTTCTTGTGTCAGCTTGATGACCAAGGATATTAGAAAAATTTTCTGAACAGCAAAGATCCCATATTTGTCTCTGATGAGTCAAATATATATTTCATTTTGTTCTATTGCTCAAAGATAAATTTTATCAAACTTTTATATCTGTCTTTTTTCTAAATCTGTATTATCAAAATAAAGTTTGCACTCACAAAAATTTAAAAAATACCCAATATTCATATAACTCTAAGAAAATCCAACATTCAGAATTTGCTTAAAGTTACAGATCAAATGAAAGAGTGATTAAATGAAAGAGCCTTATTGGGTTAAGGCTGACTGATATGACCAGTACTATTTTCCTTAAAAACACAGTGTGAAGTAGATAATGTAAGTATTATTGTCTCCATTTTACTTATGAGGAAAATAAGTCTTAAAGAGGCTAAGAGATTTGTCCATTATTATATGGCTATTAGTTAATGGCAAGATCTTTTGACTCAAAATCCAGTGTCTTCCCATTAATTATACATCTTAAGAAATTTAGTCATACACTGATGCGTTGTTGGTGGAATTGTGAATGGATCCAGCCATTCTGGAGAGCAATATGGAACTATACTCAAAAAGTTATCAAACTGTGCATACCCTTTGATCCAGTAGTGTTATTACTGGGCTTATATCCCAAAGTATTATATCCCAAAGAAATCTTAAAGAAGAGAAAAGGACTTGTATGTGCAAAAATGTTTGTGGAAGCTCTTTTCATAGTGGCTAGAAACTAGAAATTGAATCGATGCCCATCAATTGGAGAATGGTTGGGCAAATTGTGGTTGTGCATATTCCATATAAATATTATGGAATATTATTGTTCTGTAAGAAATGACCAGCAGGATGATTTCAGAAAGCCTGGAGAGACTTACACGAACTGATGCTGAGTGAAATGAGCAGGACCAGGAAATCACTATGCACTTCAACAACAATACTATGATAATCAGTTCTGATGGATGTGGGCCCTCTTCAACAATGAGAGGATCCAAATCAGTTCCAATTGATTTGTAATTAACAAAACCAGCTACACACAGAGAAAGAACACTGGGAAATGAGTGTGGACCACAACATAACATTTCACTCTTTCTGTTAATACGTGTGTATGTATATATGTATATATATATAGTGTTTAACATATACTTTAACATATTTAACATGTATTGGTCTACCTGCCATCTAGGGGAGGGGGTGGGGGAAAGGAGGGGAAAAATTGGAACAGAAGGTTTTTCAAGGGTCAGTGCTGAAAAATACCCATGCATATGCTTTGTATATAAAAAGCTATAATAAAAAACAAATTAAAAAAATAAAGATGGACATTTATCAGAGAAAAAAAAGAAAATGAAAAATTTAATCATAATAAAAAATTGATTGTCAAAAAATTGACAAATATTATTTGACAACATCTTATAAAAGATCCTAAGTTATAAAAAGAAAATGGTTAAAAGTACAATTTAGGTGTTTAGGCTTTGCAGTTCAAAATGAAAATCTTTTATTATTATATCCAGGATTTTTTGGCACAACTATTGTGTAAATGTTTAAAGCATTAACTACTGGTTATTTATTTATAATACAAGGCATCTCATGGCATCTCATAGGTTCAGCTGATCGTATTATTTTAATTTTTTCCTTATTGGATGGATCCAGGAATGAAATTTGAGAGTTTAACTACAAAATTTGAGACCCATTTGCAGAATGTCATCCACTGCAGATGTTTTAGTGAAATTTTCTAGGAAGCAGCCATCAAATGGAAGAAATAGGTCACAATACCAAACATGAAACAAAGAGGAAACTTCCAGGAGGGAATCAGTTCAAAAAGTCACAATTTAGGTTACTTAAGTTTTGCTGGTCATGAATTAGCCCTCAACGATGGAGGACTACAATAAAAAAGAATAACTATTTTCGAGCAGTTGCCAAATGATTTTCCATTTTGACCAAATAGTGTGCAAAATCAAAAGGGAGAGTACTGAGATTTGCATCCAACAGGTGCCTTTTCAAGGTGTCTTTCAAGAACAGAATAAAATTCTCTTGAAGTAACAACTGAAGATCAGTAAGTGACAGTGAACAAGCCATTTTATTAAGTGCTTAATATGTGCCAGGCAATTTGTTAAGCTTTGGGGAACCAAAGAAAAGCAAAAAGCTATTCCTGTGCTCTAAGAGCTTATAATCTAATGCAGAAGACAACATGAAAATAACTATGTACAAACAAAATGTATAAAGGATAAATTGGGAATTGTCAACAGAGAAAAGGCACTGGTGTTAAAGGGACCTGGGATAACCTCATCAATTTGCATTGCCATAGTACTCACAGGTCTCTGTATCAGTTGAGGATTCAGGTTGTAAATATAGAAATGTTCATTGTTTTTATCATATTTATAGACTAATAAAGTACATCTTATTATCAATAAAACACATTTTTAAGGTTTATAGTCAAAATACCATTTGCAAATATGTTAGGTTATCTGCAACTAGATGGCCCAGTGAATAAAGTACAGGGTTTGGAATTGGGAAGATGTGAGTTCAAATCTGACTTTATCTTTGTGAAGCAAGTAAGTTCTTAACCTCTATTTGCCTTAGTTTTCCCATGCACAAAATGGGGATGATAATAGAAACTATTTCCGAAGATTATTGTGAAGATAAAATAAAATAAAATTTGTAAAGTACTTAGTACAACTCTTGGCACCGAGCAGATGCTATCTAAATATTAGCTTTTCTTATTATTAAATTGACAGATGTGGAATTTTCCCAAAAGATGGAATAAACAATAGGTTTTATTATGAAGACTTGCAAGCCAGGGAAGGCAGAGGGACTTAAGCCCTGATAAAGGAAGAAACGACATTTCTGAAGGTTTCTGGCACAATGGAAGCAATGTCTTAAGAAAAATTAATCTAACAGAGCTGGAAGACAAGATGTATAGATAAGATGATAGAAGAGACTCTGGATCAGGCAGCTGTAACAAGGATACTAAATAGAGTATGGCTGTAGAAATGGAAAAGAAAGGATATATTGAAGAACATAATAAGGATGTTTACATAGAATGTCAAAGGTATGGGGTAAGGGGATAGAAAAAAAGAAGTAGAGTTCTTAGAGGTTGAACAGAGGACTCTCCTTCCCCCACCCCCGATAATTGGTTCCTCTTCAGGGATATGCTGGAAAATCATAATTCCAATTTCTGGGATTAAATCCTTCAATTCACTTGGTAATTTATGAACCATCTTTCAACATGGCCAAGTTTCTATATCTTCTCTGAATAATTAGTCAAAGGTCTTCTAATGCTTAATCTAAGATCTATTAATTTAAGATTGATTGATTCATATTGTTACTTTTTTTCACCTAAAAATGGGACAGAGAGTTTTCACCTACCATTAGGAGGGAGAAATTATTTACTTGTTTTTTTTTTAATCTTCTGACCATAGTTAATTGAATGCTAATCATCATTAACATTTGTTTTAATTATCCTTTCTCTTTAAGTACCAAGTTATATATTCCATTTTACTAATGGGTTAGTTTCTGCATATGTCTTAAAGACTTTTATTTTCAAAATATATGCATAAATATCCAAATTTTTCTCTCTCCCTTTCTCCCATCCCCTCCCTAGACAGCAAGCAATCCAATATATGTTAAATATGTGCGATTCTTCTAAACATATTTCTAAGCTACACAAGAAAAATCAGATCAAAAGGGAAAAAATGAGAAAGAAAAAAAACCAAGCAAACAACAATAACAAAAAAGGGTAAAAATGCTATGTTGTGATCCACACTCAGTTCCCACAGTCCTCTCTCTGGGTGTGGATGGCTCTTTTCATCACAAGATTATTAGAACTGGCCTGAATCATCTCATTGTTGAAAAGAGCCATGTTCATCACAGTTGATCATCACAGAATCTTGTTCTTGTCATGTATAATGATCTCCTGGTTCTGCTCATTTCACTCAGCATCAGTTCATGTAAGTCTCTCAAGCCTTTCTGAAATCATTCTGCTGGTCATTTCTCACAGAACAATAATATTCCATAACATTCATATACCACAATTTATTCAACCATTCTCCAACTGATGGGCATCCACTCAGTTTCCAGTTCCTTGCCACCACAAAAAGTCCTGACACAAACATTTTTGCACAAGTGGGTCCTTTTCCCTTTTTTATGATCTCTTTGAGATACAGGCCCTTAGAGACACTGCTGCATATGTCTTAATGTAAGGATGTACACCCTATTGCCACATATAAATGAACATCTTGCCTTACCAATTCCTTTGCTTACAATTTGTGCTATTTTTGCTGCCTCTACAGATGGAGATGAAGCCACATTCTACTTCTTCCACAGCTGCTGCAGCTAATGTGAAGTTGACAAATCAACTTTTATAGTCTCTGGAGACACAGATGAGCTTTCAAGAGGCTCAAAGACTACTAATGTTTATGTCATACTTCTCAGTTCTCACATCTTCTCCCCAAGAGACCCAAGCTTTGGGGCTTTAGAAAATGTGGTGGTTTCTATATTTTCACAAGCAAAAAAAATCACAGTGGGTATATTAATTCAATGAGTATTGTAATAGTTCTGTGTGTGATTTTTTCCCCTAAGACTCTCAAGTTTTTCCACTACTAGAACCTAAGTATATTTTCTTACATTGAGACTGAAGGGTACCATTCCCAGGAAGAGGATCTTGTTTCCCTTATTATTCAAATTTACATTTTATATCAGGGAAAACAAATACCATTATTTCATATGATTATAACTTCAAATAGTATGACTTTTTATATTCTATTGGATGGCAAGAATTAGTTGACTTTAATGATAATGTCATAATATTGATTTCAATGTAAGTAAAAAAACCCACAAATTTTTAAATAGTGTAATATTGTCTAAAGTAAATTTTTAAGTATTACTGAAAACTTGAAAAATATTACTGAGGTATAAAGATCTTGAAGATGTGAATCTGAATTGAATTCACTATCACATTTAAACATTTAAAAATACATTTTTCTTGATATCTAGAAGATATATAGGTTGATGAGAAGTATATAAAAATTTAGCATATTCTCAAAAATGTATAAAAGCTGACTTTTATTATTTAGGATTCTTTTTAAAGAAAAACTTTCTATTCATGTTACTCATTGGTAATATTAAAACCATGCTATTGTCTTTTTCTCCCAGCTGTATCAAAACAATTTATAACAAATAGGATTTAACTTCCCAAATTCACTTGCTTAGGGGAAAAAAAGTTCTTCTATGAAATATGAATACACCAAAGAACTGATGATGACTAGGTAAATTATTCATCTAGTTGTGACTTTTTACATATGTTGTAGGGAGTTGCCTGTGTATTAGAGGTGGAATTTGAATTTATTTCCACCTGATCACAAATCCAACATTCCATCCATTGCACTATGATGTCTCTATAAGGAACAAAAAGAGGAACAAAATATAGCTAAAGTTTTCACCATACTAAATATAACTAGATTCACAACTAACATCCTGAAAGAAGTTTTTTGTTTTTAACTTAACATTAGAATGCTGTCATCAGAAAAAATTAGATTGTTTTAGTGAAAATCTAATAACTATAAGACAATATCAAATTTTCATTATTGCTTTATAAAGTGAAAAAATAGATGTGTTAATTACTTTGAAACTTAAATTTACTTTATACCAACCTAACTTCTGAATATACTCTGCCTAACTATTAAAAACTAGTGATGAATCATGCTAAGATGGAGCAGTTCTTGCTTCTCGGTTCTTACCATTACTGCAAATCCATAAATTGCCCATAACTACAGCTTTGAAGGCTGTTAGCTCCTGAAATTTCTATTAGAAACCTGCACTTAATCTTTGATCCTGACATTTTTAGGCTTCCTATTTAATTAGATATTAAATACACTTTAAAAAATCCATATAAAGTAGGAGCCTCCATAGCCAGTTGTCAACTGTTACTACAGTCATATATGTACTTGTGTGCTTCTGATATTTCAGGATCCCGGCTCTGTAACTTCATGTTTCTTTTCTGAGAACTTTTCTTAATGAATTGATCAGGTTACTTTGCTTAGTCTGGATCTCAGTTACTGAAATTTTGACTGACATCAAGCATGAAAATCACATTACCCTGGTTGTAAAAAATCTTCACTGGCTACCTGTAAAGTACAGGATTATGTATAAAGTCCTAGTTATTAACTTACAAGTCCTTAAATTGACTTGGTTTTGAATACCTCAGAGACATTCTGGAACCATACATTCCTAGTCGTTTTCTTTGGTCTCAGTCAATTGGATTAGTTCTTTTTGGCTGAAGACATTGAGCCACGGGGCATTTTTAATGTTTGCTCTCTTCTTATGGAATGTATTAACCATGGAGGTCAGGCTGACTAACTCTCTGTCAAGCTTTCCCTCTAAATTTAAGAGCTACCTTTTCCAGATTGCTGATTAGGAAAGACAAATTATAAATTGATACATTATTGTATAATTTCTGAATAATTTTTCTTGTGTTCATATGATGTTTTTATGAATGTACCCCAAGACATGCTACAGTTAAATTTATATTATTCTGCTTAATATCCTGTTTTTCCATTACCGTGAATTAAAACAATGTCAAAATGAATATGCTAATTAAATGTTTTGTCTAATATATTACCTTTCATTACTGAGAGCTGTTGTAAGAACAATGATATATGTACATGTGTGAGCACTTAGGCTATTAAATATGTTATTCTTACTAATGTCATTGGATTATTATTGCTAATCAGTCAATATTTGTTGAGTACCTGCAAAGTATAAGGTACTATGCTAGTTACTTGTAGAATATCAAATCTTATATTCCCTGTTCTCCAGAAATTTATGTTATAATAAGATATAATCAAGTTAAATAGTAATAAGGACGTAAATAACAATTCAAGTAATGAATATTGGACATTTCCAATTCCAGTTGGATGAGAAGGACTGCTATAAATGTAGAAGAGAAAGAAAGAAAGAGAAAGAGAAAGGCAGGCAAAAATAACATTTAAAAACAGAAATTTGGGGGAAAGTCCAAGAAATATTTAGGCATTAGTAAGAAAACCTATTTAACCAAAGCAAAAGCTTTTGGAAAGTAAATAAATAGATAATAGGATAAGTAAATATTTGCTGATTATATAACAGGTATTATGTTAGGTACTTATTATTTATATTTTTCTAAATCTCAAACTTTTTTGAAGAAGAAGAATTTTTGTTTTTCTTGAAACACTGGGCTTAAAGGCAAGGAATGACCACAAACTACACAGAGAAAATTGTGGCAGTATTAACTAATTTAGAGATCTGCTGACTACAGTTCTGAGATCTGAAACTTAATCTGTGTATTAGCAGCTTCTCTGCTAAATGTTCACTTCAATATTCTATGATCATATTGGTCCCATGGATATTTCTATGCTTCTTAAAATATGTTATTTTATTCAAATCTCAGCTCCAATATTCCAGCTACTATTGCTTCCCCCAGATTCCCCAGAAACCTAAATTAATATTGTCCTTCTTTTGTAACATTTTGTGCAGATTTATATACAGGTTGTCTTTCTTAATACAATACAATATCTTGAGAGCAGGGACTGTTTAATTGAAGCTTTTATAACACTAGTTCCTAGCACAATGTCTAGCAAAATTCGAGCACCTGAAAAATGTTTATTGATTAACTAATTTTACAATCAATCAACTAAATTATAATGACACTGTGACAGTGAGGGAAATTTCTTAACATTTTGAACTTAATTTTCATGTACGCAAAGTAGGAACAATAACATCTCTATCACCTATTTTCACATAGCCACTGTGAGAAAAGTACTTTGTAAAAACCTAAGATCATTCATGTGGGCACCTATTATTATCCTATTGTCCCAATAAATACTTTGTTAGATATTGTATTTTGGGGACTGGGGAGAAGGTAAGGAAAGTGAAGTGGTAAAAGAAAGGTGGTGAGGGATGGGGGTTAGATTAGAAATACAGTGAAACATTGATAAGTATGAATAATGAATCCCTTGAAGTAGTCTCATTATTTAAATTCACACTGCAGTTTTTGATTGGGCTGGAATCAATATCCATATTTTACATAATTATAACTTCGAATAGTGCAAATCTGAATTCATATGATCTCTTCAAGGAATACAGTATTCTCACTAATAGAGACTAAGTTAATTTTGCCCCACCAAGGAACCTAAAGCATAGTTAGGGAGATAAACCCACACATATGAAATAGCCAAATAATAATTTGAATAAATGAATTTTAAAAACATTCACTTGATCTTATTCTCTCATACTGTCATCCTATATTTCTCCTCTCTTTCATGGCTAAAACTAATAGAAAAAACTGTCATGACACTAATTGCTTCTATTTTCTCTTTTTTTATTCTGTTCTCAATTCTAATCAACACTAAAAAGAAATTATTTTCAAAGTTAGCAATGATCTCTGAATTGCCTAATCCAATGGCATTTTTTCAATCAATAGCATTTCTTGACATCTATCCAATATTTGACATTAATGGCTATCCCTTCTTCCTAAACACTTTTTCCTTTTAATTTCTTGATTCTTTTTCTTACCTGCCTGGTTGGAGCTTCTTAATCTGCTGTGCTGAATCATTATCACATTTCCCTCCTAATTATGGGTAAAAACTAATGGATGGCCCTTTTATCCCTATGATGTACCCAGTTTATACAGATGACCCCCACATCTATAAATCCAGACCTAGTTTCTTCTGAGTTTTAATCCTGCATTACCAGCCACCAATTTGACATTTTTTCAGTGGATGTACCATGAACATCTCAAAGTCAACATTTCTCATGCAAAATTCATAATTTCTCCCTATCCTATTTACCTATTTTCAAACTTCCTTATTTTTGGTAAGAGTACCACGATCCTTCTAGGATCTCAGCCATGTTTATCTCAGTGTTATCTTCAATCATTCACTCCCACTATTCAATCAATTGCCAAACCATATCAATTTTGCCTGTCCAACGTCTCTGATTCTAATTTCTCCATTTATATGGTCATTATCCTAATTCAAGTCCTCAAACCTTTCATTCAGAGCATTGCAATATATTCTCGATAATATAATCATAAAATCATAGATTTAGAACTGAAGAAGTAAAGATCATCAAGTCCAACTTCATGATTTTACATATGATGAAAGCTCTTATAAGCTTTCTGCTTATAATTTTCATTTCATATACTCCCATTTTAATAATAAACTACCATATTTGCTGTTCCTCATCAACAGCATCTCATCTTCCATCTTGAAGCCTTTTACATGTTATATTACTGGAATACACTCCCTCTTCAAAGAACCTAAAGCCCTTCAAAGATTATTTCACATGCCACTTTTTACATGAGGCTTTTCCTGATCCCTCCATTTCCTAGTGCTGCCTCAAATTACTTTGTATTTATCTTGTCCATATTTTTACATTTACTTATATCTATATCTATATATCTATATATCTGATTTTTCTCCCCATTGAATGTATCTCAAGGAAAAGTACTTGAGAAAAGGGACTGTTCTATTTTATCTTCTATATACAATGCCTTATACTTTGAAAGCTCTACTTATATATTGATTGCTTGATTGTTTGACTTGACTTAGAGAATTTTCAATATGTGTCAGGAAGATCAAAGTTAAAGGTCTACTTACTAGATAGATAATTATTAGTAATTTGTCCTTTCTCCCTTTTTCATCTTCATACTAAAGAATACAATAGCACCTACCTCCTGGAGTGGTTTGAGGTTCAAATGAGATAATATATGTAAAGGTTTTATGAATCTTAAGGTGCAATTAAAACATTATATTTTTAATTTAAACATTATTTTATTTTTTTCTATTTAAAATTATCTTATTAGTTCCATGTAAAGATACTTTTCAACATTCATTTTTATAAGATTTTGAGTTCCAAATTTTTTTCTCTCCCTCCCTTCCTTCCCTTCTTCCCAAAAGTAAGCAAAGTGATGTTTTATATATATATATATATATATATATATATATATATATATATACATATATATATGTATATATAATCACTTTAAACATATTTCTGCATTCATCATGTTGTAAAAATAAAAGGATAAGAACAAAAATAAAATGAAAATAATATGCTTCAATCTGCATTCAGTTTCCATAGTTCTTTCTCTGAATGCAGATAGTTTTCCATCAATAATCTTTTGGAATTGTCTTGGACCATTATATTGCTGAGAAGAGCTACATCTATCATAGCTGATTTTCATACAATATTGCTGTTAACTATGTACAATGTTCTCCTGGTTCTGGTCACTTCATTCAGTATATATATATATACACACACATATATATATGTCTTTATATAGAAGTATATATGTCTTTCCAAAAAAATTTTTTTTGAAAATCTGTTCATCATTTCTTATAGTACAGTAGCATTCCATTACATTCATGGGCCACAACTTCTTCAGTCTCACCTGTGTTGTCCTGCTTTCTAGAGCCCCCAAGTTGGGGTGACAAAATGTGCCATTGCTTTCTAGAGCTCCCACATTAGGGCAATTAAAATATACTTTCCTAGTGTAGAAGTGATGAGGCGAGACTCCCGAGGATGGTGGAAAAATGGAGTCCATTTATTTCAGGGATCTTCCCTTTTATATAATGTAAGAAAAACAACACTGCCCCTGGGACCACATAAACAACTTGCTATTGTATGTTGTTTGCCACCTGCTATCACTCTGTTTCATAACAGGTTGTCACCACCCCATGACAGAAGTCCTTAAGGGAGATGGGGAGATGAACCAGACATTGTCAGCAGGTTTCCTTTGGGGTTAAATCCATTACAATGGGAGGAATCACACACGCAAGTTGTAATATCATACAAGCAAATAGTAACATTATAAACAATATGAATAAACAAAATATTATAAAGATTTCCATGAGTCCCAGAAAGAAGTGTAAAAAATAACTATCAATTCACTATCAACCACATATACACCTCCTTCAGCATCCAAGAAATAGTCCAAAAGCAATCTATTGTCCATCACTTCAGTGTCAGGGAATCCAATGATTCCTGCAGGTTTTGAAGTCCTGCATCAGTCTTATTGAGAATTATTTTTGAAGTTCATGAGTACACAAAGGTTTAACTGCTAGGCTCCTTTAGTGGCAGGCACAGTCAGCAATGGAACTACCTGATGTTTCTTGGGTCTTCTCCCTTCCCATCTATCTCTGATGGACAAAGTGAATAAGGCTCATTGGCATCCATTGGGTTCCTTCTCCATCTGTAGAGATACAAGCAAACTCTCTCTCCCAAGCAGTCAACCCATCTGGTCCCCTCCATTAATCACTTTCTGGATTTTTCCACATCACCTGGCAATTATCTAAAGATAGTGGAGCTGCTTGCACTGGACACTGCCCTTCTGGTGGATTATAAAACTTATCTGCCAGAGCCAGTGCATCTCCATCAAAAATCAAAAAAAAATTAATATATATAGTTAAATTTAGAAGTTCTCTAGGTTTACCTGTGGCTCCCCTTCTCTTTTATTCTTGGAGGAATGGCTTGATCCTGGAATCTATTGTTGGGAGTCGAAATCTGGATAAATATCACCAAATTGCATTTCAGGAGTATGTATCAGTAGGCTTGATGCTATTACTCCTGGGTGATAGATCACACATTGCCTACCTATATTAGTGACTGGGATATTAGCTACATACTCCCCAGTTTCCCAAATCAGTGTATGGATAGATACTGTTTTGTAAGCACTCTTGGGAGGTGAAATGGTTAAGCTGACTGTATGTGGAGGCAGGGGATCTATAGGCTGGACAGGGACAGATTTCACCTCTCCAGGGGATATCTCAGTACTCCCAGCTGCATACAACTCTATTCTTCCCAATTGTAATCCCTTTCTCCCATTAGGTTGCTTTTCTGCTGACTGATCATATTGGAGTACAGAACTTTTAAAGACTCTCTGGGTATAACAGTGGCTGCCATCATGCCCCAAGTGTTTTTTTGTCTGGGGCCTTGGAGCCAAGCCCCACTTCCCGTTTCCCTGAGTCATTCTACATTGTGATGCCCCATGGAAGCCCTTATTGCATTTTGGACATGGGGTTTGGGGTCTTGTTCTCCCACCCTGTTCTTTCACTTTATCTTTTTGCCAACGTTGAGCTTTCAGATGCCCTACTTTACCACATTGAAAGCATTGACAAGTCTTCCTAGAATTCCCTTGCTAAAAGGAACCCCATATTCCCATGTTCAGATCTTGAAAAGCCTGCATTATATTCTGGGCATAAAAGGCATTTGTGCCCACTATGGCACAGAGTCTTAGGATTTCATCTAAAAGAGCATCCTTGTGTAGTCCTAGTATAATTCTTCTACAATCCTCATTAGCATTTTCTTTAGCAAATTGTCTTAACATAATTTCTGTTGCCTCATTTTTACCAAGGTTCTTGTGACAACTGTTTGTAGATGTCCCATGAAATCAGGAAAGGATTCATTTGGACCTTGGGCTATTTTCATGAAGGCTTTCCCTCTATCTTGTTTTCCCAGGAGGGTGCCCCATGCTTTGATAGCCACAGAAGCAATTTGCTCACACACTGCTAAAGGATAATTAATCTGTGTTAAAGTTTCTACATAAGGACCTACACCTGCTAGTTGGTCAAAGGTGGCTGGAATATTAACTCCAGGTTGCCTATTTTGTTGGGCTTGTATTCTACAAAGTTCACTATACTCAGAAAGCCTCAAGTTTTGTCCAGGTACAATTGTGCTGTAGATCTCTAGTCATTATGTGTTAACATTTCATAAGCCAAATTCTCTAATACTATCTTAACATAAGATGATGTAGACCCATAATGAGTGCAACTCTTTTTAAAATCTTTGATAGTTTCCAGATTAAAAGGAGTGTATCTTCTCCTGACTTGACCTGAAGAGTCAAACTCTTCAATCACAGGGTATGCTTCTATTCTCAAACCAGATGTATTCTGTCCTTCCTCCTTTGCTTTAACTAATACCTCTTGTAATGGGGACATAGTGGTGGGCAAAACTGCTTCATGGGCAGTGCTGATGGTGTCACTGCTCCACCCATTCTTCCTCCTCTCTCTGCCCACAAAGGCAAAGTTAAGTGAGGAGGGTCAGGAGATGGGGAATGCCCTAATGGCACTTGCTCCAGTGTAGGAGGCAGTGAAACCGAGCTGTGAAGGTGAGAAGCACCATATTCTTTAGGTTTTTAGCTGGGTACTTAAGGTACTTAATTTGGCCATGCCTTCCAGCTGCATTGTCATTACCATCCCCTTCAGGCTTTTTCTCCTCACACTTCCTTGCCTGGCCATTCACATTAAACTCTTTCCTTGTTTTAAAACTTGTGGGATTCTGTAAAGCCAGTTGTATTATATTGTACACAAGGAATGTTTCTTCAGGAATTGAGTCAGGACCCACAGCTTTGTAATATTCAATTAGTTGCTCTCCCACTATTTTCCACATCTCTGACTCTAATCTTTCTTCCTTAGAGAGCCAAAGAAATATGCCCTCTAATATATTTAAGAGCCCAGTGATCTGTTTCTGAGTTACCAACAAACCTTGCTTCTCTATTAACCTGATTAAGCATGCTTCATACTTCCCTTGGGGTGGGGGAGGCTCTTTTCTTAGCGTCTGCCCCATTTTGACTGAAAAACAAAAGTGACTAGACTATCCTTTAAAGATTCTTCCCACTTGCCTATTTTTATACTTACTCTATTCTGGGTCACTGGGACTTCTCCACTGAACTCAGAGCTGATGTTGAGGAGCTGATGTGTATAGGACCTCACCTAGAGCCCCAAGTTTGGGCACCAAATGTTGTGTTCTGCTTTCTAGAGCCCTCACACCAGGGTGATTAATATATACCTTCCTAGTGGAGAAGTGATGAGGTGGGACTCCCAAGGATGGTGGAAAAATGGATTCTGTTTATTTCAGGGACCTTCCCCTTTATATAATGTAACAAAAACAACACTGAGCATGTGGGACCACATAAACAACTTGCTATTGTATGTAGTTTGCCACCTGGTATCACTCTGTTCTTCATATAGGTTGTCACTGCCCCCTGACTTTTCAGGAAGGCTGAGAGCCCTTAGGGGAGATGGGGAGCTGAACCAGACATTGTTAGCAGGTTCCCTCTGGGTTGAAGAGTCTTATACTTTACCCAGAGTTTCCCCACGGACTATAACCCTCTACACATTCCCAAAATGAAGGGCATCCACTCAATTTCCAATTGTTGCCACCACAAAAAGAGCTGTTATAACTATTTTTGTTTTATCCCTTTGGGAAACAGAACTAATGGTTCTGTGGTATTGCTAAATCAAAGAGTATGCACAGTTTGATAGCCTTTTAGGCATAGTTTCAAATTGCTCTCCAAAATTGCTGGCTTCTTCGCAACTCCACCAACAATGCATTAGTGTTCTAATTTTCCCTCATTTTCTCCAATATATATATTTTTTCCTTGCTTTCTTAATTTGCTTACAGTATCACCCTTTATGTCTAAATGATGTACCAATTTTGACTTTTTCTTAGTAGAAGGTATGAGATGTTGATTTTTGTCTAGGTTTTCACAAATTTTTCAGTTTTCCCAGCAGTTTTTGTCAAGCAGTGAGTTCTTATACCAAAAGCTGGAGTCTTTAGATTTATCAAACAATGGATTAATGTAGTCATTGAGTATTATGTCTTTCGTACCTAAGCTATTCCACTGATCCATCATTCTATTTCTTAGCCAGTACAAATAGTTTTGATAATTGCCTCTTTATAATATAGTTTTAGATCTAATATGATTAGGCCACTTTGTTTTTTGTTTTTTCCCCCATTATTTTTTTGAATATTCTTGACACTTTGTTCTTCCAGATAAAATTTTTTAAATAATTTTTTTCTAGCTATATAAAATATTTTTTGTAATTTGATTGGTATGGCACTAAATAAGTAAATTCAATTATAAAGAAATGTCATTTTTATTATATTAGCTCAGGCTACTCATTAGCAATTTATGTTTTTCCAATTGCTTGAATCCGACTTTATTTGTATGAAAAGTGTTTTGTAAGTGTGTCCATATAGTTCCTGGTTTTTCTTGGCAGGTAGACTCTCAAATATTTTATATTGCTTACCATTGTTTTAAATGGATTTTCTTTTTTTACCTCTTGTTGCTAGGCTTTGTTGGTAATATATAGAAATACTGATGATTTAAATGGGCTTTTCTGCAACTTTCTTAAAGTTGTAAATTATTTGAAATCATTTTAATAAATTTTCTAAATATACCATCATATCATCTTCAAAGAATTTTTATTTCCTCCTTGCCTATTTGAACCTCTTCAATGTCCTTTTCTTTTCTTATTGATAAATCTAACATTTCTATTACTAGATAGAATAATGGTGATAATAATTGGCATCCTTGTTTCACTACTGATCTTACTGGGAAAACTTTTAGCTTTTCTCCATGGTACATAATGCTTGCTGGTTGTTTTATATAGATGCTAAACATTTTAAGGAAAAATCCATTTATTCCACTGCTCTTTGATGTGTTTAATAGAAATAGACACTGCATTTTATCAAAAGCTTTTTCTGCATCTATCGAGATAATCATATGATTTGTGTTAGTTTTGTTATTGATATGGTCTAAAACTATTAAAATAGTTTTTTTATTATTATACCTGTCTTATATTCCTGGTATAAATTCCTACATTATCACAGTATATTATTCTTATGATAACTTGCTTAATTTTGATCAATATTTATTAATGATCAATTAAATTGATTTTTAAAATTTTCTCTATTTTGGTTCTTCCTGGTTTAGGTATTAGCATTGTATTGGTGTCATTAAAAGATTTTGGTATGACTCCTTCTTTGTCTATTTTTCCAAAATAGTTTATATAGTATTAGAATTAATCTTTAAATGTTTGCTAGAATTCACTTGTAAATCCAAATGGCCCTGGAAATTTTTTCTTAGGAAGTTCATTGATGGTTTCTTCGATTGCTTTTTCTCAAATGGGGTTGAGGATTTTATTTCTTCTTGTTAATTGGGGCAAATTATATTTTTATAATATTCATCTTACTCATATTGTCAGATTTATTGTCATACAGTTGGACAAAATAGCTCCTAATTATAGTTTTAATTTCCTTTTCATTGCTGGTGAATTCACCCTTTTCATTCTTGACATTGATAGTTTACTTTCTTTCTCTTGTGATTATATTTATCTAGTTCTAAGAGAGTGTGTTTGAGGTCTCTCACTAGTGTAGTTTTGTTGTCTTTCACTAACTGTAACTCACTTAATTTCTCTAAGAATTTGGATGCTATACCACTTGATGAATTTATGTTTAATTTTGCTATTACTTCATTGTCCATGATAACTTTTTAGCAAGATAGTTTCCTTCCTTACCTCTTTTAATTAGATCTATTTTTGCTTTTGCTTTGTCTGAAATCAGGATTACTAATCCTGCTTTCTTTTACTTCAGCTGAAATGTAATATATTCTGTTCCAGCCTTTAACATTTACTCTGTGTACTTCTCTTTGTCAAATATGTTTCTTGTAAATAACATATTATAGGATTCTGGTTTTTAATCCACTCTACCATGCACTTCCATTTTATGACAGAGTTTGGTATTGCTTTGTTTCACTGTCTATGACACTTTTCAGCAAAATGTATCTGAAGTCAGGATCACTACCCCTTCTTTTTTGACTCTTCAGCTGAAGCATAACATGTTGTGGTTTACTCTATGTGTATCTCTCTGCTTCATATATGTTTCTTGTAAACAACATATTATAGGATTCTGTTTTATAATCCACTCTGTTACCTGTTTCTATTTTATGGGAGAGTTTATCCCATTCATATTCATAGCTATGATTATTGTGTTTTTCCCTCCATTCTATTTTCCCTGTTTATATATTTCTCTCTCCTTTCACTCTGTCCATTCTCACCAGCATTTTGCTTTGGACCACCACTTCCTTCCATCTATCTTGACTTCTATCAGTCCCTCCTAACTTTTCTTTCCCCTTTTTCCTCTTACTTCCTTATAGGGTAAGATAATTTACTATACCCTTTCTATACCTTTCTATATACAACTTAGTGTGGATGTTATTCTCTCTTTGAGCCAAATCCAATGAGTAAAATTCAAACAATTCTCGCCCACTATTCTTTTTCTCTAATATAACAGTTCTTTTGTCCTCTTCATGTGATGAAATTTATCCTATTCTGTTTCCTTTCCTTTCTCCCAATACAATATTTTTTCACTGCTTAATTTTTATATCAATTATATAAATTATATTGATTATGTCAATATTTTTATATCAAAGTCAATTTATATTCATACCCTCTGTCTACATATTCTCTAATTGCTCTATTAACAATTCTTAAGAGTTACAAGTATTATTTTCCTGTGTAGGGATGTAAACAATTTAACCTTATTGAATAATGTGTTTTCTTCTTTCCTGTTTATCTTTTTATGATTCTTTTGAGTCATGTTTGAAGATTGAATTTTCTGTTCAGCTCTGGTCTTTTCATCAGGAAAGTTTAAAAGTCCCCTATTTCATTGAATATCCATATTTTTTTCCTAAAAGATTATGCTCAGTTTTGCTGCATTGTTGATTCTTGGTTGTAATTCAAGCTCCTTTCCTTCCTAGAATATCATATTCCAGTCCCTCTGATATTGTAATATAGAATCTACTAAGTACTGGACCATGACTCCTTGATATTTGAATTGTTTTATTGTGACTGATTGCAGTATTTTCTCCTTGACCTCATAATTCTGGAATGTGGCTATAATATTCCTTGGAATATTTTGAGATCTCTTTGAGGAGGTACTAAGTGAATTCTTTCAATGACTATTTATCCTTTGGTTCTGGAATAGCAGAGAAATTTTCCTTTATAATTCCTTGAAAGATGCTATCCAGGTTTTTGTTTTTGTTTTTGTTTTATTGTGACTTTAAGGTGGTCCAGTTATTATTAAATGAGCTCTCCTGGATCTATGTTCTAGGTCAGTTGTTTTTCTAATGAGATATTTTACATTTTCTTTTTTCATTTAAAAAAAAAATTTTGTTTAACTGTTTCTTGATATCTCATGGAATCATTAGTTTCCACTTGTTCCATTAGTTCCACTTGTTTTAATTTTAATTACTCTCTTATTTATATTATATAATTATATATAATTATTTATTTTCTTCGGTTAGCTTTTTTGTTTCCTTTTCCATTTGGCCAATTCTACTTTTTTAAAAAATTGTTTTCTACAGTGAATTTTTAACTATTTGGCCAATTGTATTTTTAAAGACATTTTTCAAGAAATAAATTTTCATCCTTCCTTTCCCAAGATATTGACACTCTCTTGAAAAACTCATTTCTTTTCCCAATTTTTCTTCTGCTTTTCTTGTCTGAGTTTTAAAATTCTTTCTGAACTCTTCAAAGAAGTTTTTTTTTGGGGGGGGAGGGTAGCAGATTCATATTCCTCTTTGAGATTTGTATGTAGGCATTTTGACATTGTTATTGTGACTCTTCTTAATTTGTATTTTGATCTTTCCCATAACTCAAATAGCTTTAATATTGTTGTTGAGGAATACTAATATGATGATCAATTCTGATGGACGTGTCCCTCTTCAACAATGAGATGAACCAAATCAGTTCCAATAGAGCAGTAATGAACTGAACCCACTACACCCAACGAAAGAACTCTGGAAGATTACTATGAATCACTACATAGAATTCCCAATCCCTCTATTTTTGTCCACCTGCATTTTTGATTTTCTTCACAGGCTAATTGTACACTATTTCAAAGTCCGATTCTTTTTGTACAGCAAAATAACTGTTTGGACATATATATTTATATATATATATATATATATATATATATTATATTTAACTTATACTTTAAACATATTTAACATGTATTGGTCAACCTGCCATTTGGGGGAAGGGGTGGGGGGAAGGAGGGGAAAAGTTGGAACAAAAGGTTTTGCAATTGTCAATGCTGAAAAATTACCCTTGCATATATCTTGTAAATAAAAAGCTATAATAAAAAAAATTTAAAAACAAAAAAAAATATTGTTGTTGAAGGAAATGGGGAAAATTCAAGCTATCTCCTGGCTTCTCTCCACCTTGGCCCCATCACCTATAAATTTGTTATTATTAATTACCATAGTATATGACAGAAATAAAAATTTACCTGGAAATTTAAGGAGAGGAAAAGAGAGAAAGATTTCAAGAAGAAGGTGGGTCTTGAACTAGAACTTACAGAATAGGAAACATTAATATTTTCCTTATGTTTGACTTATAAGTAACTGTAATTAGTCAATACTAGAATCAAGATAATAGATATGCTTGAATTCTACAAAATGAGATTTAAGCTTATTTGTGTTTTCATGTTCCAATTTTGATCATTTACTATCCAAATCTCTTTTGGCATCAACTCTATACTTTAATATGACCTGCATTTGAGTACCTGAGGTCTGAGAAGGTATGGTAGATTTACCCATTCTCAGCTCCTAATGATGTGTAATCTTGTGTTCTGACTGAAGCAAGCAAATTATAAAAGGACTTTGAACAGCACAAAAACTAATTATCCAAATATGGGACCAGACAGGGACATCCCAAGAAAGGAATACTCCCTACGTCAGATTCTGAGCTCAATTACCTGCAATAATGAATTTGTGATATTGTTTTCAAAAGGTAGGAAAAAAACATACAGACTCAAACCTCCTATTCATTTCATGTAAGATCATACTTGGCTGGTTTGAATTAGTTAGAGTAGTTTATTATGGGGCAGGGAGAGAAGAAACATTATAATTGTATTGACAATAAGCAAGTCAGGGGGCCCCAAACAAACTACTAGGTGTGAAGTTCTTGAGTTTGTTAATGTTAAAAAGGCACCTGGCATCTAGCACTATGAAATACCTAAGCAATTATGGAGAATAAGTTTCCATCATACTCAAATTCTTTTTTTTCTTCTTTCTTTTTTTGGATTCAAGCCTTGAAAAAAAAAAGTTTGCCATGCAAATCAAAAACAGCTGAAAGCTTGCTAAGGCCAAGATCTAATTGAAGATGACATTTAAGGCATTGTGTCTTCTCTGTCTCCAGAGATATCATCATAAAATAAAAGATTTCACCAGGTAATGTTTTCTTCATTTATTCATCATCACAATTCTGAAATGAAGAAGATAATTAGGCATACGGTGCTGTCGACACATAGTTTATAAGGAGCTTCTAGTTAATTAGCCATGGTAAAAAGGTTTTTATATAGTCATAATTACTTTATATTTTGATGGGGGAATAAACATACACATAGCTTATTTTACCTAGTGACAAGTTTGTCAAAGTGATGCTAGTGTTTTGATAATCCTTCTGCATCTTCTTCAACTTCCCAGGGTGTAATTCAAAATGTCACAAAGGGATTTTCACACTACTACAATGGTTAGATCTAATAGGAGTTAACTATCTAAAATCCTCATAAATCATTTTTCAACTTTACTAAGTAAAATATCAGCTAGAAAAATAAATGTGCTTTTTTTCAATATTTTTTTTATTTTTCCAAATACATATATAGTTTTCAACATTCATTTTTGTAAGACTTTGTGTTCTAAACTCTCCCTTTTCTCACTCCTCCCCATGACAGCAATCTGTAATCTCCGATATCTATCAAATATATGCAATTCTTTAAAATATATTTCCATATTTGCCATCTTGTGTTAGAAAAAACAGACCAAAAGGGGGGAAAAACTTTGAGAAGGAAAAAAAAACACAAACAAAAGGAAAAAAAAGGGTGAAAATACTATGCTTCAATCTATAACCATTCTCTGTAGTTTTTTCTGTACATGTGATTGACATTTTTCCATCCCATCTATTAAAATTGCCTTAAATCACTCATTGTTGAGAAGAGCCAAGTCCATCACAATTTATCAACACATAATTTTGTTGTTGTTGTGTATAATGTTCTCCCAGTTTTGTTCACTTCACTCAGCATCAGTTCATGTAGGTCTTTCCATGATTTTCTGAAATCTGCTTGTAAAGCTGTGATGCTACTTGACCAGTTAGAAAGCTTATGCAATGCCACTCAATCTTTCAACAGCTAAACTTGTTTATAATCGGCTTGAGGAAAAAATAAGGTAATTCTTATTACTCATTTTATCTCCACATATATCCTTTGTCCACAACACTCCTTAAAATTTCCAGAGCAATTTCTAAGATTGAAAAAAAAATTTGCAGTTGAAAAAAGGAAAAATGAGAATTAGTCCTTCTCAGTCACTATCATTATCAGTATTTAATTAATTCTATATAATAAATAAAGTAGCTTGCCCAGGTCTGTGTTTTATTTTAGGTCTTGAAGTTGCCATCTTTTACAGATGTAGATAATATGTTTTGGTTGTTGAATGTAAACAAGAGCATGTCTTTAATTATTGCTATTGGTGACAGGTTTAGCTTCCCATAAACTAAAGAAGAAAACTTTCTTTCATATTCCCAGGTTAATCTTCAATTTGAAATGGCATTGGTAATTTGTGTTAACATAATTACCCTCTAACTTAATTGTGATTCTCAATTTCATCAGAAATCTCAAATATTGTAGCATTCTGCACAAGTAAGTTTAAAAGTTTAGTGGCCTTTGTTTTCTTATTGTTTGGATGAACATGAGGGAAACTTGAGGGTAAGAAAACGAGTGACAAGGCCAAGAAATTCAATTGAACCAGTATTAATCAATAACCCATTGTGTACCAGATGTTACTAAAGGCTTCAGAGGCAAGTACAAAAATCAAAGTCTCTTCTTAAAACTTTCTTCAAAGTTACTTGTCACCTGGCAATTAGTCACCAAATCCAGTGGCCTTTTCTCAGTTCTAACATCTTTTTGATTTTCTCTGTTCTCTAGATTTTTATGATGCTTTCTCCTGATTCTCCTCCTACCTTTCTATCTCTTTTCCAAGTTGTACTTGCTAATCATAGGTGTTCTAGAAGTTTGTCCTTTTCTTCCCCTATGTTATCTCCCTTGATGATTTCATCAGTATAAATATCATTTTTATGCAGATGATTTGCAGCCCTGTTTATGCAATTCTAATATCTCTTCTGACTTCAAGTCTAGCTGTCTATTGAACATCTTGAACTAGATGTTCCATAGACATCTTAAACTCAACATATTCAGAATTGAAATCTATCTTTTCTCTTCAAACTTTTCTCCCAACTTTCCTATTATTGCTGAGCATACCAGCATCTTCCCAGTTACCAAGGCTCACAACCTAAGTGTCATTCTCAATTTCTCTCTCTCTCTCTTCCCTTATATCTGATCTATTAGCAATACTGTTGAGTTTGCCTTTGTAATATCTCTCAGATCCATCTCTTTCTTCTGATACAGACACCAATCTGGTACATGTCCTCATCACCTCACACCTATATTATTGTAACAGTCTTTGGGTAACAGTCTCACCATTTTAGTCCATTCTCTATTCAGCTATCAGAGCATTCTTCCTAAAGTGTATGTCTGACCATACCACCTTATTCAATAAATTCCAATAGCTCCCTATCACCTCCAGAATCAAATATAAAATACTATGTTTTGGTTTTTTAAGTCCTTAATAAACTCCTATCTTTCTAATTTTCTTACATATTACTTCTCTCTACATACTCCATGGTCCAGAGATCCTGGTCTCCTTATTTATATCATTCACAAGTTGAAACCAACTTGGAAACTCTTACCTCCTCCTCATCTCCTGCCCCTGGTACTCTTCAGTCCTCTGATTGGAGAAGCTGGAGGATAGACATTAGAAAGATCCTCCCAGATGTTCTAACCATTTTAGAATGGCTCCCAGGGCTTACAGTCAAGAATAACCTATTTAGAATGGATGCCCATCAGTTGGAGAATGGCTGAATAAATTGTGATATATGAATATTATGGAATATTATTATTCTGTAAGAAATGACCAACAGGATTATTTCAGAAAGGCCTGGAAAGACTTACACGAACTGATGCTGAGTGAAATAAGCAGGACCAGGAGATTATTATATACTTCAACAACAATACTATATGATGACCAGTTCTGATGGACCTGGCCATCCTCAGCAATGAGATCAACCAAATCATTTCCAATGGAGCAGTAATGAACTGAACCAGCTACGCCCAGAGAAAGAATTCTGGGTGATGACTAAAAACCATTACATTGAATTCCCAATCCCTATATTTATGCCTACCTGCATTTTTTATTTCCTTCACAAGCTAATTGTACAATATTTCAGAGTCTGATTCTTTTTGTACAGCAAAATAACATTTGGTCATGTATACTTATTGTGTATCTAATTTATATTTTAATATATTTAACATCTACTGGTCATCCTGCCATCTGGGGGAGGGGGTGAGGGGTAAGAGGTGAAAAATTGGAACAAGAGGTTTGGCAATTGTTAATGCTGTAAAGTTACCCATGCATATAACCTGTAAATAAAAGGCTATTAAATAAAAAAAAAAGAATAACCTATTTAGAATAGGGGGAAAATGCCCTTTAATGAAATTTAACATTTTTAGGCATTTCTGATAAAAAGATCAATACTGAGTAATTCTTTGAATTGAAATGGAAAAGCAAGAGACAAGGGAAACACAAAAAGGTATACATATTTTTCAAGTGGATGGCACCATGTGTGGATTGTCTACATTACTAGGGTTAGAAGTAGTAAAAGTCCTCAAAATTCCTTTATGTCTTTAAGTATCATAGAGAAAACTAAATAAGTCAAGTGGGGATGAGGAATAGGAATTGGGGAGAGGTGCTGTAGGTGGTTTTGTTCTTTATAATGGTCTTGAAAGATGAAGGAAAAGAGAATGAAGGGAAGGGAACATATTCTTTTGCAAAATGGGATTGTTAAAATGAACAGTATACAAACATGGAGAAAGGGATGGGAAAATTGGTATCCCATGATCTTTAGTTTCCTATGAACTAGATGAAGAATGGTAGAGTACACTCACGCACTTGCATGTGTGCATACATGCACAGATACACAGATTGTACCTTAGATCATTAATATCAATTACATTTTAATAAAGAACAGGGAGAAGAGATAGAATTGGTTAAGAGGAAGGGCAAATTAAATGAAGAATTAGTGATAAGCAAAATAAACTCCAGTATGTTGAGGGGGAGGAGAAAGGGATGTACAAAAAAAAAAAGATTAAAAGTAAAAATAAATTTTTTAAAGCAAAAACTAGTGAATGGTGGAAACAGGAAAAGAAGAGGAACAATGGAGAAGACAGTGTCAGATAAAGTTTTCTCTCATTACCTTCTTCATTATAAAGAGAGAGGAGGGAAAGAGAAGTGCAAAAGGGGACAAGACAGAAGAAAATACACAAATAACAATTATAAATCTATAAGTGAATGAGATGAATTTACCAATAAAATGGAGAATAGTAGAACAGATTAAAAACAACAAAATCCAATACTATGCTGTTTACTTGAAACATAATGATTCATATTGATTTAAATAAAAGGTTAGAGCAAAAATTGTTATGACATATCATTTAAATATGTCATTTAAGCATGAAACTATGCTCAAAGGTACTATAGATAATATCAATGCAAAAATTATATATAATTAAATCACAAGGAGAAAGATACAGAAATTATAACACAGGGGAATTTCAATGTAGCCCCTTTTGTATTAAAAAAAATTGAAAAGAAATAAAAGACCTATAGAAAACCTTAGAAAAATTAGAAGTGATAATTTTTTGAAAATTACAAAATGAACGGAGAAAAGTTTTGTAATTTTCTCAATCAAAATTGGCTGCTTATTGGGACATTAAAAACTTCAGAAAGACAAAAATATTAAACATATCCTTTAGTGACCACAGTGCAAAATTTAAGAGATTCAATTAGAGCAATCCTTAAAGGAAAATTATTATAGCTACATAGTTTAATTCAATAAAAGAGAAAAAGAGTATACCAACAAAGTAAGCATGCAATTAAAAAATTATAAAATTAACAAGTCAAACCCTTCCAACAATACCATATTCAAAATTTCAAAAATCAGTGTAGAGATTAACAAAATTAAAAACTAATCATTGATTTGATAAGAACTATTAAGGGGGGAAATTTCTTAAAACAAACAAAATAAAAAAAATTTCTTAAAACAAATAAAACAAAAAAAAACAAAAAAAAAGATCTAGTCTGATCTTTAAAGAAAAGGGAAACAATTACGCATATGACAGAAGAGGATTCACAACAAATTAAGAAGAAATAAAGTAAACTGTCAAAAATCTATTTTATTCAAGTATATGCCAAATTGCTAACTCAGATGAAAATTAATGAAAACCTACAAAATTATTAAAATATCCAGGTTAAAAGAAGAAACATTATTTAAATAGTCTAGTATCAGAAAAAGAAATTGAACAATAAAGCAATCTATAAACTAACAACAACAAAAAAAATGACAGAAGCAAATCAATTTCCAGTCCGAATGAAGTAAGAAGAATAGGATAATAATTCATAGCATAATAATAATGTAAAGACAAACAAGTTTGAAAGACTTAAGAATTCTGATCAATACCATAATAAACCCTGACTCTAGAGGATCTATGATAAATGAAGCCCACTATCTACCTCATAACAGAGAAGTGATGGACTAATGTGAATGTGATTAACATGTTTTGCTTGACTATGCTGATCCATACATGAAGCCTTTCTAGCATAGTAGGTCCTGTTGGAATTTACATTTTCCTGGCAAAGTCTTCCAGAACACTGAGTTCCCTCCATGCAATGATGAGGCTTTGGATTAAAATTTAAATGAAAAATGTTTAATATTAAAACAGAATATCTGAATATTTAACCCCCAATATAATAAAATGTTTTCATTTTATATAAAAACAAAAATAGTGCAGTTAATTGGGTTCAAATATTTTCTTTCCAATCTACTAACTTACAAAGTTAAATATCAGTAGAAGTCTTTCAGAAGACTATTATTCTCTAAATCTTTCACAATCTCCTTTTATTCAAGAATGTTCCTGCTGATGGTTTTTTCAATTTATTCTTTATATACTTTGCCTTTAAAGAGTTATTTGCTTGTTGTCTCCACTATTAGTTGATGAACTCTTTGAAAGCAGGAAATGTCTTTAAAATTTCATTGTATCCTCAGAATTTAGCAGTGTTGGCACATAATAGGTTCTTAATAAATGCTTATTGACCATTTCAAAAGGCAGATTTATAAAGGCCTAGAAGAATTTTATGTAAATGGCTTAGTTCCACTGAATGTTCATTAAAGCTATATATCAATTCCTCTGAATTCCTCTTCAGTACCATTTCATTTTTTATTTCTTTCCACTAAGATAATATAGTCTACAGCTTTCAGATAAGATAGGACACTCAGCTAGGTGTTTCTGACTTGGTAAAATAGAAGTGTATGTGTGTGTGTGGGGGGGGGGGGTTGGTTAATTTATCTGTGTTTCTATTTTAAAATCATAACATACATTTTAATTTCTATAGTGATCTGTTTTGACTCTTTTCTATTAATCTTCATTTGATTGTCACTCCTATCACTTTAATCTGAGTGTCTCTTGCCAGTATTTAATGATCTATAAATAAACACAAGAATTCAAGGCCAATTTTTAAAAATAAATCATCCTTTTATGAGGAAGTTTATTGCTCCTAATTTCCACTTAAATAGCAACATTACTAAGGACAAGTCACTTTTTAGGCATCTTAAATATAAGGAGGATTGGAATAGATGCTCTCAAATGTCCTTTTTAGCTTTGCTGCTCTTTAAATACTCTACTGCCTTGTTTGATAATTTCCCAGATTGAGTTTTCTTTCAACAGGGTTTATCTGTACAATATGAATAATGCAAAATTCAGCCATAATGAAAATTATTTCCTCCATAGAAATTTTCTTCATAACCATCTTTTCTAGAATGTTTCTTTACCACAAAGACAGACCTCACTGAGATTTTTTGTAAATAGAAAAAACTCTAATGTATTTTTTGCAAAATATGATATTAATAAATTCCTATTATTACAAGAAAATTTAAAGACTTCAACTCCATTAATTTAACCAAACTGATTTTAATCTATTAAGGCATATTTGTGAATACTGGAAGATTATGGGTCTAGATATTTTCATCAGTCTTTGCTGCCATTAACTTAAAACAACTAACCAACCAATAAAAAGAAGAAGAAGCATTATGTGCCATATGCAGAACATTTATAGTTGAATATACAGGAAAAAAAGAAAAAAGAAAAAAAATCACAGAGTAAATTGAACAATTTTCCTTCACTAGTATTCATGCTCTTAACAGGAACAAACAAATCTATTTATATTAAGAGCCTCTTCTGCTGGAAAGTGATAGCTGATTTACCTCTACCGACAACAAATCACAGACATGGATTTTTCCGGGCCTGAGGAGATTGGTTATGGACCTTCAAGGCTGTAGAGATTGTCTCAGATTCTCTAACCATCCCATTCTCCTCTCACCTTGAAAATGAAGTGTGTGTTGATTCTACCAAGGGAAGGATTTGGGTGGGATCAGTGTGCAGCATTATTCCTAAAGGAAAAGAAACTAAAACATCCCTGGGGCCAGTCCTGTCTCACCAAATGGTGCTATGAGAAAGAATCAAGGCCTGTCAGATCTAAAACTTCTAATTTTGAAGGAGTCTAAGGTATTATTTTAGTCTAGCCCCAGGCATATATCTACCAAAGGAGGCAAAAATAATGGGAATGTAAGGAGAAAAAATGTTGTGTCCTGCTTTTTAGAGTCCCCAAGTTGGGGTGACAAAACTACCATGCTTTCTAAAACATACTGGCTTAGTGGAGGAATGATGAGGCAAGACTCTTGAGAATGGTCAAACATGGAGTCCGTTTAATCCAAATTCTCTCCCCCTTATATACACTTATACTCTTATATAAACAAAGCAACTCTGCACATGCTAAGTATGTACCACACTCATGGGACCACATAAACAACTTGCTATTGTACATAGTTTGCCACCTGCTATCACTCTCCTTCAATCACAATACAGGTTATCACCTCCCCCTATCTTCTCAGGAAGGCCGAGAGCCCTTAGATGAGATGGGGAGCTGAACCACACATTGTCAGCAGGTTCCCTCTGGTTTGAAGGGTCTTATACCCTACCCAGAGTTCCTCCACTATCTGCAGCCCTCTACAATAAGCAGACTTTTATGGGGGAAATATGACCTTGCAAGTTTCCCAAGAAAATAAAAGTTGGAACTCAGAGGGAGGGATCAAAGAGCCAGATGGAAAGCACCTAGCTAAAGAGGTCTTATACCTGTCTAAAGATTTGCTAATCAATATCTCAAAGGTTGTTTAGAGATGCTCAGAGGTTTGAGAGAAAAGCAAAAGAGTTCTATCCTCAGGAACATTCTATACAAATAGAATGATCTGGGAATTGTTTATATCTGATAATAGCCAGATAGGCTTCTTTCTGATGGGGGAAGATAGTTCATATCAACTACTCTGGTGATAGAGAAGATCTAGATTCAAACTATGAATAAAATAATATAGTTAAAACAATTATTTCTGTCTAAAAGAAAAAAGTAAAATTATCACAATCTCCAAAAGAGTTCTTGGAAGAGTTTTAAAAGGGCTTTAAGAATCAAATAAGACGAGATGAGGGAAAAAATAGGAAAAATAAGGCAAGAAAAACAAGAAAATTATGAAAAAGATGTCAACCAGTTGGAAAAAGAGATACAAAATTTTATAAAATGATTCCTTAAAATTAGAAATGGGCAAAAGGAAGCTAATGATTTCGTAAGCACCAAGAAATAATAAACAAAATCAAAAGAATGAAAAAATAGAAGAGAATATAAAACATTTCATTAGACAAACAATTGACCTGGGGAACAGATTGAGGAGAAACAATTTAAGAATTATTGGATTACCTAAAAATTGGGGTTTTAAAAAACTCCCAGCATCTAGATTCTATACTTTAAAAGATTTAGGAAAATTGTTCTAAAGTTTTCAAACAAAAGTATAAAATGGAAATAGCAAAAATCCACTGATAATCACTTGAAAGTTATTCCAAGATGAAAACTCACAGGAACATCATAGCTGTTTTGAAGCTGCCAGGTCAAGCAACTGAGGGAGAAATTTTTAATACCATGGAATTACTGTCAGGATAATACAAAATTTAGCAGATTCTACATTAAAAAACCGAGGGGCATGGAACAATATATTCTGAAGAGCAAAGACACTGACCAAGAATAACTTACCCAGCAAATTGTTGTCTTATCCTAAATGGGAAAAAAAAAAAAAAAAAAGGGATCCTTAATGAAGTAAGAGACTTTCAGGTATTTGTGAAGAAAAAGAGCATAACTAAAAGAAATATTTGACCCACTAGTATCAAAAAAAACATAAGAAAGTAATTCATGGAAACAATAAATAACCTTATTAAAAAGAAGGATACTAATGAAACAATATAATAAAACTTATGGAATGAAGCAAAAGAAGTAATCAAAAAAATTTATATCTCTAAATGTTTATGGAAATAAAATGGGGAAAGAGCAAACCAATAAATTAGGAATGCAGTGAAAATAAATTAAAAAAACAAATTAAAAATCCTCAGTTAAACACCAAAGTGGAAGTTCTAAAAATTAAAGGTGAAATTAATAAAATTGAACATAAGAAAACCATTGAATTAATATATAAAACTGGGAGTTGGTTTTATGGAGGTGGGGGGGACAAACAATAAAACAGATAAACCATTGGTTATGATCCAAAAAGACAGAGAAGAAAACCAAAATTAGTATCAAAAATGAAAAGAATGAATATATTGCTAATGAAGATGAAATCAAAGCAATTATTAGGAATTATTTTGTTCTATTATATGCCAATAAATGTAATAATTTAAGTGAAATGGAAGAATATCCACAAAATATAAAATACAAATTAACAAAAGAGGAAATAGAATTATTTAAATTAGTCAATTTTAGAAAAATAAATTAAACAAACCATAAAATGAACTTCCTAAGGCAAAAGCTCAGGACCAGATGGATTTACAAGTAAATTCTCCTAAATACTTTGATAATTAATATCAATATGTAATAAATAATTTGGAATAATATGCAAAGAAATTACCAACTATGAAACAAATATAGGATCAATACCTAAACCAGGAAGAGCAAAAACAGAGAAAAAAATTATAGACCACTTTCATGAATGAATGTGCATACAAAAATTCTAAATAAAATACTAGCCAGGAGACTACAACATATCACAAAGAATATTCATGTGACCAAGAGGGATTTATATCAGGAATGCAGGGATGCTTTAACACAAAGAAAACTATTAACATAATTAATTATATCAGTATACACAAGGGAAGCATTTAACAAAATACAATACTCATTCCTAGTTTAAAAAATAATAATAATAACACTTGAATATATAGGTACAAATGGATTTTCCCCTAAAATAATAGTAAGAATATACTTAAAGCCATCAGCAAACATTATTTACAATATGTAATTTATGAACAAACAAAAATAGAGGACACTGTGAGATATAAAATGAATAATTTTGAAGACATTAAATTAAAAAGAGATTCTGCAACAATAAAACCAATATAGTCAAGATTAGAAGGAAAGCAGAAAATTGAGGGGGGACTTGGGGAATCTGATAGTTTCTCAGATAAAGTCTATCTTAAATACATAGAGAACTTTGTCAAATCTATAAGAATATGAGTCATTTCCCAATAGATAAATGGTGAAATGATATGGTAGTTTTATGATAAGGAAATCAGAATTGTATATAGTCATATAAAAATACTTTAAATCATTATTGATTAGAGATGCGTAACTTAAAAAAAAACTGAGATAGCATTTCATACCTATCAGATTGACTAAAATGATAGAAGGGGGAAATGACAAATGTCGAAGGGAGTATGGAAAAATTGTTGCTGAAACTATGAAGTGATTCAACTATTTTGAAGAGCAAGCTGGAATTGGGCCTGGAATTATAACACTGTGTATACCCTTTGTCTCAGCAATTATTATGTTTGTTTCCCAAGGAAATAAGGAAAAAAAATAAGAGCCGATATGTTACAGAATTTTTATAGCAGATCTCTTTGTGGAAGCAAAGAACTAGAAATGGGGAAATGGCCAAACAAGTTTGGTATATGATTACACTGGAATACCACTATGCTGTAAGAAATGATGAACTGCATGATTTTAGGAAACATGAAAAGACATGAACTGAATCAAAGTGAAGTGACTGTTGTATACAGTAACAGCAATATCATTTGAAGAATAATTGTGAACTAAGTACTATTAAAAAATTCAAATCAACTGTAAAAGATCTATGAAGCAGAGAAAGAACTGGTAAATAAAAGTATGTATAGTTTGGTTTTATATATATTTATAAACATGTGTCAAATAGTGGCCTTTTCTAGTGTAGAGTAGGGAGGAAGGGAGAGAAAGAAATAATTCAAAATGTAAAAATGTAACAAAAATGAGTAAATTAAATTAAATTGGAAAAAACAATAATGGGGGGGAAATGACATTTAACAAAAAGAAACATTTGAGGTATTCCTGAAAAAAAAATTCAAATGTGAACAGAATATTTGACTTGCAAACATCCCAAATAACAGAAACAAAGGAAAGGTAAACAAATATAATTTACAAAGAAAATAATAAGTCATGAAATAAATGATTTTTTAAAGAGAAAGATTGAATTATAAACAAAACAATGAGGGATCATCAAGAGATTAAAAAGCATACAAAATATTAAAAATGTACAGAAATGTTAAGAAACAGAAAGTGAAAGTGGAAGAATCTAACAGAAGTACCACTAAATCTCACAGCCCCCTTTTCGGTAAATCCAAACATACTGTGGGCACATTTATAGGTGCCTTTATAGAAAAGTAGGGTGCATAAATAAGGAAACTTGTTTGTCCTTCATTCCCAAAGGGCACCATGATGTGAGTGAGAGAGGTGATGCCTTGATGGGCACATGAGTTGGACTGAAGTAGGGGAGAGTTGTGCAGTCACCTGCCTCACTTTCTGCTCTGGAATCAGTTGGATCCAGTAGCCAAAAACAGATTAGGAAGACTGTTGATGACCCTTGATACTAAGGGAGACCTTGGTCATTTTAAGCTAAGCTTTTTAACAGTCTCAGTTTGATGGAGGCAATGTCCATTCAGTGATTAAAGCTAGCGATTTAGGCAAAGAATGTCTTCTTTTACCTATGCAGGAAAAAAAAAAAAAAACATTCTGAGAGGAAAAGACTCTCAGGCTTTCTGGCCAAAACAGAAACAAATCCTACTTACAATTACTCTGAGTCAATCCAGATCCCCCAAAAGGACAAAGGGAATAGATGCTATATGGTGTTCAGGAAGCGGGTGACCACTGAAAGGGTGATGACCCCTATAATCCTCAGGATAAAAGAAGGGCTGCAGGAGAATGGGAGAGGTGGCAGAGGGAACAATGGAAAAAGAGGATCTCAGTCCAATCGAGGGACAAAGAGCATTCCCATGAGGGAAGAGACAAACACCTCTAATAAGACATAAGATCTCATAACAAATTTGATCCAGGCAAAGTAATGAGACACTCATTGGGAGAACTGAGAAGCTCTTCACAATCTGCCTTTTCCTTCAGTCTTACACTTTGCTCCTGTCTATACACACTATGACCCATCCATCCTGTTCTACCTTCTGTTCCTCCCATAAAATAAGCCACTGGCTTGTTGCTGAGCTTCTGTATCAGCTGTCTCCCACACCAGAAAAGATCTCTCTCCTCATCCTCACTTCTACAAATTTCTGACTATTTTGTATGAAGTCTTTCCCATGCCTGCAGCTTCCAAAGCCTGTTTATTTTATCTGTTTTCGCCTTCGTTACAATGTAAGTTCCTTGAGGACAAGGATTGTTTCTGCCTTCTTTTTGTATCCCCCACACATAGTACACATAGTCTGGCACATGATAAGCACTTAATAAATATTTGTTTATTTATTGAAAAGACATTTATTAGCTCCTAAGAATAGCTGGCATCCAGAAAGGGAAAGAGGACATGTATCTAGAGATGAGAAAACATGACCAGTAGAAAAGAGAGACTAAGGGAGTATTATTGGATCACATTATTTAGCAGGCATTATAACTTCTACAATGGTGATTGCTTCTATCCATATTATTTCCTTTACAAATTATTGCTTTAAGAGGCACAAAAGAAAAATAAATGAAACATTGGGCAAGATGTATAAAGGCAATAATAGAAATCAATTAGAAAAGGGAGATCAAATCCAGTACACCAGAAGCTTTAGTTCTGAGAAAAACTAAAAGATCAAAGAAAGTATAACTAAGAATATAGTATGTGAATAAGATAATAAAATGTCAGAATAAGCAGGAAGAGAATTTATGTTTTAATGAAGAAGAAAAAAGCAAAGCAATTACTCTCAGAAAAGACGGAACAAAAACTAACAAAATTAGTTTGAAGAAAGGTCATATAAATGATTTTAAATTAACCATTTTAACTGAGAAAAGAAAAAAAGAATGGAAGAAATAGATAAAATAAATTTAAAAAATCAGTAATTTTAGGAAGAACTTGAGACTAGTAAAAATATTGACAAATTATAGGGTTAGTATCATCTAATAATTGCTGGATCAAAGAGTATTCACAGTGTTATAACTCTGGGCCTAATTCTAGTTTGCTCTTCAAAATGGTTGGATCAGTTCACAGTTTCATCAAGCATTTTTGCATACCCCCTTTGTCATTCGTCATTTCCTCCTTCTATCATTTAACTAATTTGACAAGTATGAGATGCTATCTCAAAGTTATTTTAATTTATATATCTCTAATCAATAATGATTTAGAGCATTTTCAGTTCTGTTTTCCTCATTAAAAAATTATCATATCATTTGACCATTTATCTATTGGGGAATGACTCATATTCTTATAAATTTGACAAACTTCTCTATGTAGTTGAGACAGACTTTATCTGAGAAAGTATCAGATTCTTTTCCCCCTCCATGTTTATAAGCTATCTAAAATCAAAAGAGAGCTTCATATGCCATGAGGATATGCTAGAACCTTTTCCAATAAATATGGAAATGAAGCAAGGCTCTCTCCACTATTATTTAATATAGTTATGGAAATGTTAGTAAAATCAGTAAGACAAGTAAAGAAATCAAAGGAATAAACTTTTAGATTAAGAAGACATACAGTTATCCCTATTTGCTGCTGATCTTATGGTTTTCTTGGAAAATCCTGAAATATCAGTAAATATATTAGTTGAGATTTACAACAGCTTTAGCAAAGTTGCAGGACCCAAAAATAAATCTTCAAAAATCAACAATATTTTTACATAATAATAACAAAGCAAAAAGGAAGAATAGAAAATGAAATTCCATTCCAGCTGACTACAAAATGTATGAAACATTTGGAGGTCAATTTCCCAAAGCACATAAAAGATTTGTATAAATTCAGTTATAAAGTACTCCTTAAAGAAATGAAGAATTTAAATAGCTGGAAGAATATTGAGTGCTCAAAGCTAGACTGTGCTAATATAATAAAAATGGCAACACTACAAAGATTAGTGTACACTTTTAATTCTGTACCAATCAAATTACCAAGGAGATACTTTATAGAACTTGATAAAATAATAATAAAATTCATTTGGAAAAAAGAAAAAAGCTAAAATAATTTTAAAAAATGAAGTGGGCATAGCCTTCCTAAATCTCAAAGTATATCATAAAGCTGAAGTCATCAAAACCATCTGCTTTTAGTTAAAGAATAGAGAAAGGGATCAATGGAACAGATTAGACAAGGGAGATTCAAATAACCCATTGTTTGATAAAGTGAAAAGCATAAATCAAGGGAAAACTCCTTATTTAATTAAAAACTGCTGGGAAAACTGGAAAGCAGTCTTATAGAAATTAGGCTTAGATTCACACCTTACATCATATTCTACATGTTTACTTTATTACCAAAATTATTATTATATATTACGTGTTAAAACTAATATCATACTTAAAAATTAGAAAAGAAACAGATCATATACTTCTTACAGCTAAGGGTAGGAGATATATTGTTAACCAAGTAGATAGGAGCAAAAGATAAAAAATAAAAGTCTTGATGACTTAAACTGAAAAGTTTCTACAAAGACAAAATTAATTCATCTAGGATAAAAAAGAAAATAGCCTAATGGGAACAAATCTTTGTAACAAATTTCTCTGATAAGCATTTGGCATGCAAGCTATATAAACAATTAATAAATGTATATAAGACTAATAGCTGCCACTTTCCAATGTATAAATGGTCAGAGAATATGAACAAACATATATGCTTTGAACCAGACATTCGGTTATTAGACTTATGTACCAAAAAAGCAATGAATAAGAAAAAAGTCCCCAAATACTACTAAATATTTATGGTAGCATCCTTTGTGATAGCTAAGAATTAGAGATTCCCCTCAAATGGGAACGGCTAAATAAGTTGTGGTATATGAATGTAATGAAATATTATTTTGTTGTAAGAAATAATATGTGTGATTAATACAGAGAAACCTGGAAATATCCATGTGAACTAATGCTGAGTGAAGTGAGAAGAAGCAGGAAAGTAATATCAACAGTAATTACAACAATGTAAATGGAAAGAACAATTACATCCCAGAAAATCCAAAATTAATGTAACAAAATCATAAATAAGCAGCATAAATGAAGAGATACCCTATAAGGGAGATGGGAGATCCAGTTATCACACAGTGTACACGTTCTGGATTTTCTCAATGTATTGATCAATTGCATTGATTGTTCTTCTACACAAAAAAATACTTTTTGTAATAGGTATTGATTATGGAAGGGGCTAAGTAAGAGATACTTTAGATAACTGTAACACTGTAAAAATTAGAAAATATCAATAAAAACTCAAACTTAATTCTAACTTTCAATGTAAATAGACTAAATAAGTTTATTATGAATGAATCTCCCCAAAAAGGTTTTGCAATCATGGTATCAGATAAAGTAAAAATGGAAATATATAACGTAATATAAACCAACAAGATGAATTGTAGACAATGAACCAATAAATAGTAATACTAAACATGTGCAAAACATGGAATAACAAAAAATTAATGGAAGAATAATTGCAAAATGACATATGTAGAATATAAGACATCAATATTTTTTAAATGTGGATATTTGTAACAGAAGAAATAAAAGGGAAAATGTAGAAATTTGAATAAAATCCCCCAAATAATTTACTCATGTCAAGTTGGATTTTACAAAGGATGTAATGGTTCTACGTTAGGAGAACAATTAATGGTCATATTAAAAAAATAAAAATATCTTAAATATTTTATATCAACAGATGCTTAAAAATCTTTGACAAAATACAACACATGCTTAAGAAAAACAAAAACATAAAAAACATTAAAAAAAAACCCAAGATACATATAGGCATAGAGACTCTTTTTGTAATGTAATAAAATATATCTATCTAAAAACAAAAGCTAGCATTACATAAAAAAGGAAAATTAGAATATTAGGAATCTTTCATAATTAATATAGGAGTAAAGCAAGAATTCCTCCTTGCTATATGGTTGTCTGACATGGGCCTAGAAATGAAAACTAGCACAAAAGAAAGAAACTAAAAGCATAAAGATGAGGCAAAGCATAGACAAAACTATCCTTATTTTTACTAATGGCACTGGTTTAAACAGAGACAATTAATAGTGTCAGCAATGTTGTAATCTATAAAATAACCTTTTCCCCCCCCCAAAAAAAATAAAAAGCATTTCTTTATAAATAAAAAGGGGGGGAGGAATTTTATATCTCTAGTTGCTTACTTGTATAAAATAGAGAAAAAGATCAATAAATTGGGCTTGCAACTAGAAAAGCTAGAAAAAGAACAAATTAAAAACCCCCAATCAAATACCAAACTTGAAATTCTAGAAATAAAAGGAGAGATCAATCAAATTGACACTAAAAAAACTACTGAATTAATAAATAAAACTAAGAGTTGGTTTTATGAAAAAAAAAACAAAATAAATAAACCTTTAGTTAATTTGATGAAAAAAAGGAAAGAGGAAAATCAAATTGTTAATCTCAAAAATGAAAAGGGAGAACTATCCACCAATGAAGAGGAAACTAGAGCAATTATCAGGAGTTACTTTGCCCAACTTTATGCCAATAAATTTGACAATCTAAGTGAAATGGAGTAATAATCTACAAAAATATTGATCACCCAGATTACCAGAAGAGGAAACAAATTACTTAAATAGTTCTATTTTAGAAAAAAGAAATAGAACAAACTATTAATCAACTCCCTAAGAAAAAATCCCCTAAACCAGATGGATTTACATGTGAATTCTTTAAAACTTAAAACTCTTTAAACTCCAATACTATGTAAACTATTTGAAAATAATAGGTAATAAAGGAATCTTACCAAATTCCTTTTATGACACAGACATGGTATTGATACCTACACCAGGTAGGACAAAAACAGAGAAAGAAAATTATAGACCAATATCCCTAATGAATATTGATGCAAAAATCTTAAATAAAATATTAGCATTACTAACATTTTTCATAGCTATGGGTAGAAGAAAAAATAGTTATTGTTCTTTTAGTTTCATTATTTTCTCTTCTGAGCATTTATTATCTATACCTTTATTTGTCTGCTTCATTTGAACAACTTTTAAAAGTGAAAAATAAAATTTTCATAATAAATATGCATAATCCTGTAAAAACAATTCCTACTTTGTCCATGTCTAAAAATGTCTACATTTTAAGACTACAATATCTCTAACAAGAACTATGGCAAATGACTAATCTTCAGTTGAGGACGAGTTCTTAATTAAACAAGAGACAAAGGCAATCATAAAAGATAAAATAGATCATTTTAATTACATAAAAGTAAAAAGCTTTTTCATAAAAAAATCAATGTAACAAGATAAAATGAAAAAAGGGCATCTAGGGAGGGAAAAAAAAATCTTTATTTTAAGTATCCCTGATAAGGTTCTGATGCTCTAGATTTATATATACAGCCAATAAAAAATATACAAGACCAAATGTCATTCCCCAATACATAAGTTGTTAAAGGATATGAATAAAGTTCTCAAAAGAAAAAAATGCTATTACAAAACACACAAAATCACACATACAGTGTATGCATATGTCTGTATATATGCATAGAGACTAGATCTAAGATTTCATTATTAAGGAACTCCCAGCTAGGGAAATTCCTTCTATTAATTCAGGTTGGCATTTTTTTTTGCAATGTATAGTATTAAGGGCACTAAAAGGTTAAGTGACTTGCCTCCCATTGTACAATTAGTATGTGTCAGAAACTTGCACCAAGATCTTTCTGGCTCCAAGATTATTCTAGGTGTTCCTGGCTGTGTGACCATCATCATTTCTCTACTATGAAATGGCTGCTTCCAATATATATATGTGCATACACCCACACACATACCTACATGATATTTGTATATATTCTTATATGTATATACATTTACTTGCATGTATATATGTATATGAGTGTATACATATGTATATATGCATTTATACAGGGCATCCCAAAAGTTTGAAACTGTCCCTTTAAGCTGCAAAAAAAAATGCACTAGGACTTTTGGGACCTCCCACACATACACACATACACACAGTCATATGCATGTGCCACATACATTATTTAGACTAAAACAAATTGAAGCTGAAGTGTAAGCATTTGTCTTGCCCTAAATAGAAAACTTTCCAAAGCCAGCTCTTGGAAAATAATATTAATTGTTGATGGTTAGTGTAAAAGAGAAGATAGCCTGTGTCCTTTTTTTCCCTGGAAGTTGGACAATAAAATTTATAAAACAAGACTATCAATAATATATTTTTCCAGAAGTGGCGGTACATCATAGTTTAAGATGTTATGCTTTAAATTTCTCTGGACAAGTTGAGATTAGTTGAGAAATCATCTTATCATCAGCTAAAATGACATCTGAATTCATTTAAATAGAACTAATCAAAAATATATTTTCTTTTAAATCCTGTATTATTGCTTCAAAAGTTCATAGTCATTTTCCAAAGATCAAGGAGTTAGACACTCTTTTCATTTATGAGGTATGGTCTAAGATTTAATTATATACAGGGAACCTTGATATGTCTTTGAGTATGTGATTATTCTTGGGAGCAGGCAAAGGGGAGGGAAGAAAGACTACGTTAAGGAATACAATTGTTTTCCTTCAGTTTTTGAAGCACTTTTGCTTTTAAAAATAACTTTTCAGGTTATTAGATTTGATTTTCTTATATTTGATCCTTACTTTTGACAACTTGTCTCCTCCACAATTTTCTACCTATAGTAAGAAAGGGAAATCTTAAAAATTCACCAACATAATGGTTTTGTCCATAGTGAGTTTAGTAGAAAGATCACTAAATTTGAATCATGCCTTTACAATTTACTTCTTAATCTCTTTGGGCCACATCAGTTTAAAAAAAAAAAAGGAATAGGATTGAAATACCTCCAAGGTTCATTGAAGTTCTTAATTTTGTAATTCTAAAGTTCTACACAGATCAGAGTATAATTATATATCTAAAATGACATTTTGAAGTTTATGTATTTTACAAAGAAATACATATCTACCTAAGTGCTAACCTTGTAATAGGTGAGTGGTTTTGTTAAATTAATTGTACTCTAGTCCTTAGTCCCCTTTTTCTTTTCCTTTTAAATTCTTTCCCTTGGCTAATTGATAACTATTTTACAATTTCTACTATCACTTTTATGATAATAACTCTCAAATCTCTATCTTTAAAAGCCCAGATTATTTTTTACCAGCTCTAATTCTAAATTCCCAAATGCCTACATTTCCACTTGAATCATCTTCACTTGAATACCCCATCATCACTCACAAATACTAAAGTACAAGAACTATAGAGATGCTATATGTGTCAGTTACAATAACACTGCTGAGTATTATATTTTCAGAAAAACTGGAATATTAGATAAGTGGAATCAAGAACAGGTTCCTCATGGGGTCATAAAGACGAGTTTTAGGGGGGCAATTGATACAAACTCTGAATATAGAGGAATTATCATTCTGAGAAAAGCATTCATAGTGAAAAGGTTTTAAAGCACTTAATATTTGTTTTCTAAATGAAAAGTGAATTTAGGAGGCCAAATAGTTTTCTGAGAAAGATCTCAGACAATTTCAGCTTCAATGAGAAAATGATGTTCACATACAGACTCATAGATTTTAGATCTGGAAACAACCATAAGGCTGTCCTATTTTTATGTCAATTCATTTATCATTTTTACAGGTGAAAAAGAAAGAGGTCCAAGAAGTTAAAATGACTTTCCTAAAATTATACCCAGAATTAGCAACAAATTTTAGAAAACTGAATCTTAATGTCCTGACTCAGCACAATATTCTTTCTACTCCCATTATACTGATACATATAATACATATGCATATACATGAATATATATTTTATATTGAACATCCAAAAGCATTGGATATTCCTCATTCAGAATTCTTACCAATATGAAATATGAGGCCCAAATGAGATAATATATGTAAAGTGTTTTGCAAAAAACTGTTCTTTTCCCTTTTTTGGAAAATTGAAACAACTGTCAACTTTTCTATAGTCTTTCAAAAATCACTCATAAATGGCTTAAAAAATCATGCCTGCCTGTTCTTTCAGTATCTTGAGATGTGGCTAATCTGTACCAGATGACTTGAATGTGTCTAGGACAAGCAAGATGTTTTCATGGAGAACTTGGTCTTTACTTATCTTAAATATCAAATACTAATAGTTATTTTTGTTTTCTCCTTTCTATTGAAGAGATTAGTCTCATTAGCAGAAGAAAAATAAAGAGAAGGAAAGAGTTGAGCAATTCTGCTTTATCTCTGGCATCATCAGTTTCATTTACTCTTCTTTATTCCTTTCCCTTCTTTGATCTTCCTCATTTCACATTAACTATTTTTTTAAAAATTAAGTGATTTGGCTAGGGTGACAAAGCAATCAATTGTCTCAAGTAGAATTTGAACCCAGGTTTTCTTCCTGACTCCAAATCCAGGAGCCTATCCACTATTCCAATAAGTCATTCCTAATTTCCTTTAATTTTTAAAAACAGTTTTACTAGACTGATAGGTTAGAAGAATGTCATAGATATACTTTACTCAGATCTTAGCAAAACATTTCACAAAGTTATGGTTGGAGACGATGAAAGATTTGGGCCGAACAATAGTACAGTTTTTAGAATGGGTTAAATGTCCAAGCTGAAAGAATTCATTAATCTGACTATTTAGAAAAACAAAAACTTCAGTGGAGCCTCCTAAGCATCTATGCTTGACTTTGTGCTATTTATTATTTTTCTGTGGGCACAGAAAATTCTTGTCAAGCTTGCAAAAGATAACAAAGCTGGAGGTGATAGTTCACATTCTAGGGATCAGAGTCTAAAGGGTGTCAACAAGATAGACTATTGGACTTAATGCAGTGAGATGAAATTGAAGAGAGAAAATTTAAAGTTTACCATTTGGGTCAAAAGATACACATTTTGATGGACACTGAAGTCAATACAAGTCAATAGTGTGATATAATATCCAAGAAAGTTTGTATGATATAAAGTTACAATTAGAGCATAACACTATTTAGGGATAATAAGATGATAGTTCTGTTTTATTTTACTTTAGTCATTTTACTACCACATCTGTAGTACTGTATTCAGGTTTGGATACTACATTTTAGAAAAGACAGTGATAATTTGAGAGTTAGTAGGATCATGAAAGACTGCAAATCCATGACATTTAAAGGTGAAATGAAGCAATGGGAGTTGATGTTAAGTCTACAGAAGAAAGTGATAAAGGGGCCGTGATATCTGCCTTCAAATATGTGAAGAACTTTACAGGGAACTTAATCAAATTTATAAAAATAAGAATCATTCACTAACTGATAAATAGTCCAAGACTATGAACAGGTAATTTTTAAAAGATGAAATCAAAGCTATCAATAATCACATAAAAAAATGCTCTAATGCTCTAATGTTTGGCTAGACAAATGCAAATCAAAACAACTCCAATTTACCACCTAACTCTTATTAGATTTGCTAACATAACAGAAAAGGAAAAGGATAAATGTTAGAGGGGATGTGGAAAAACAGGGATATTAAAGTACTATTGGTAGAGTTTCAAACTGATCCAACCATTCTGAAGAACAATTTGGAGCTATACTTATAGGGCTATCAAATTGTGAATATGCCCTTTGAAATAGCAAAAGGTCTGTATCCCAAAGAGTTCAAAGAAAAGAAGAAATGTGAACAAAATTATTCCTAGCAATTCTTTTTTGTGGTGCCAAAGAATCAGAAATTGAGGCAATGCCCATCAATTAGAGAATGAATGAACAAATTATGGTATTTAATGGTGATGAAATATTATTGTGTCATAAGAAATGGCAAACAAGATGGTTTCAGAAAAACCTGGGAAGACTTAAATGAACTGATGCAAAGTGAAATGAACAGAATCAAGAAAACACTATACACAGTAACAGCAAGAATAATTTCCTAACAAGTAGAGCCATTCCAAAATGGAATAAATTGTCTTGGAAGCAATTGGTTCTCTCTCACTTACGGTCTTAAACAAAAGGTTAGATGACCATTTGTCAAGTATATTGTAAAAGGGAATCCTTTTTCAGATATGAGTTTGAATAAACGAGTTTTAAAGTCTCTTTTAGCTCTGAAATTCTATAATTCTAAATTACTATGTTCCTTCCTCACAATTGTCCTCTGAAGTAGATAGGCATTTATTAATATTCTTATTTTACACCTGAAGAAATTGGACAAAGAAAAATAAAGTGACTTGTCCAAAGGGGAAAAAATTTTAATTGGAAAAGATGGGACTCAAATTTCAGTCTTATATTTTGATGTCCAGGCCTCTAAAATGAAACATACTTTCTCAAGATATTAAGCCAAATTTATCTCTAATAACCTATTTTTACTATGGATCCTTAAGTATGTTTGGAATGTTTTATAGATGTATTATAAATTAATCCTCAGAAAATTGTTGTACTTTTGTTAGGCCATATGCATCTTTTCTTAGTTGTTCAGATAACCCACAGATTTTAAATTAAAATATTCCAAAGGTACAAGTCTTAACTATATTGAAAATTGACTGCATCTTTTTGTCATTAAGCTATAACATAACAGATGACTTTCACATTCCTACTGAAATCATGTTTTTTATTACTCAAAAGCTTTTCAGTATGTGCAATTAGTGGTTCATAGCACACTGGGGAATATTTATACATTTTCATTATTGTTGGGGATGGGGTTAGGAGGTTATAAGAGTTAAAGTTTCTAAATTGAAGTTAGTGAGCTATACAAAAGGTGTAAATATATAAATACTTTGGTTCCTGGATAAATGAAACATTTTTCTACAACCATGTAATTAATATTATTAATTAAAATGTCATCAGCTCCCTTGTAGTTATAGAGTGGGAATTATGATTTATATGTTTGTATAGTTTATATTCTACATCTGAGGGTGAAGAGGTAGTCTAAAGAACTGCTAATTATGGAGCAGATGATCAGATTCATGACAAATATAATTTTAAATCAACTGACTTTTGTTTTTTATTGTCTAATATAAAAATACTAAACCAAGAAAAGCACTGTCTCATATCTATGCATGATTCCACAAGACCACATAGGAGGTTAGGTTGGTGGCTGCCTCAAAGGAATATTTAAAATAATATTCCTGAGGAATATTACTTAATAATCAATAAATTGATGAACAATTTTCAAGATTCTGGCCAACCTCAAATATTTTTAATTGATCTACATTCTAGAATATTTTATATTTGAGTTTAGTTATCAAGTGCACTGACTTTTTAAATTTAGAACATCCTCAGGATTGACAATCTATGGCGGGTTAAAAGTCTGACAAAATTACAGCAGACAACATCATCATTTAGAATAGAGATGGACTAGAAAGTCTAGTTAAGCTGATTTGGCTTGGTAAGGTTGATTTTGTTGTTTCTCATAATCAAATATTTAAATATTTCCTGAAGTATAGTTGATAAATTAGAATGTTTCCTCAGATGTACTGCATAAATTTGTTTAAAAGTCTACAGTCTTATTACCTGGCTATACAGAAATTCTGTATTTGTTCCCAGACTGACTAAAAAGGGTGTGATGGTCATTGTAAGTGGAAAAAAAAATAGAAAATATTAAATTGTTAGACAAAGAGAACAACACACATGCAGGAAAGACTAAGTGATATGGTATGTTATTTCCTCTGTTTCTCTCCTGCTTCTTCTTCCTTACCTACCTTGTCAGTACCAGCATGCACACACACACCCATATATGCACATATGCATATTCACATAGAATTATAGGGCCTCGGAATTTCAAGAAACATTAGTAGTCATCTAGTCTAGTTGCTGTTGGTCAGTTATTTCAGTTGTGTTCAACTCTTCATCACCCAATTTGGGTTTTTCTTGCCAAAGATATTGGAGTAGTTTGCTACTTCCTTTACAATCTTGTTTTACAGATAAAGAAACTGAAGCCACCAGGATAACTTGCCTAAGTCACACAGCAAACAAGTATCTGAGATCACATTTGAACTCAGATCTTCCAAACTGAAGGGACATGGCTCTACCCACTGGGCTAGCCAGGTATCCCCCATGGTCGAGTCTAATCCATACCCAAATAAGAATTCCACTTACAACTTACCCAACAAGTAATAATTCAGTGTGTGCTTGAAGACTTAATGAAGGGAAACTAAGTACTTCCCACCATTATACCTTGAAATTCCTGTCTTTGTTAGGAATTTTTCCCTTTATAAGTCTAAATCTCTCAACAACTTTCACTCATTGCTCCTAGTCCTGTCCTAGAAACAAGCAAAATAAATTCAGTCCCTCTTTCACAAATTCCATAGTACTGGAAGACAACATTTATTTTCCCTAAGTCTTCTTTTCATTCTTAGTTCCTTTTACTTAGCCTTATATGACATGGTTTCTATGTTATTTTACCTTTCTGGATTCTGTACCCTTGACATTATTCAACTTATGAATACCCTTCCTAAGCTGTTGTTCCCAGAACTAAAGGCAAAACTGTAAATCTGGCATGATCGGAATACTGCAGAACTACCATTTCCTTTGTTCTTGATGAATTTCTTAAGGTAGCCTAATATCATATTAGTTTCTTGACTGCCCTATCCTACTGTTAACATTGAATTAGAAGTCCACTAAAATGCCTAGATCAGACATACCATGAAATGAAAGCCAGACCTTTCTCATCCTTGTACTTATTTGTGATGGTGATCTTTTGAACCTAAATGAAAAACATTACATTTATCCTTTTAAACTTCATCTTATTAGATTCAGCTCAGTATTCTAATATTTTGAAATAAATTTTTTGATATAGTTTTTTTTATCCTGTCTTAATTGTCCCATTTAGCATTGTGAGATCTACAAATGTGATAAACATAATCTCTATACCTTTATCCAAACTTATTGTTTAAAATGTGAAATATTAAAGAATCTAGTTTAATCAACATTCTTTTTTTTTTCTAAATGACAACCAGAATTAAATACTACAATCCATATATCAGTAAAGTCAGAATAAAATATAGTTAGGTTGTTTTCAAGAGTCCCATTTAAAAAACAATCAACATTATTTTGTTGGTGGAGTTGTGAACGAATCCAACCATTTTGGAGAGTAGTTTGGAACTATGCTCAAAAAGTTATCAAACTGTGCATACCCTTTGATCCAGCAGTGTTACTACTGGGATTATATCCCAAAGAGATTATAAAGAAGGGAAAGGGACCTGTATGTGCACGAATGTTTGTGGCAGCCCTTTTTGTAGTGGCTAAAAACTGGAAACTGAATGGATGTCCATCAGTTGGAGAATGGTTGAATAAATTGTGGTATATGAAAATTATGGAATATTACTGTTCTGTAAGAAATGACCAACAGGATAATTTCAGAAAGGCCTGGAGAGACTTACATGAACTGATGCTGAGTGAAATGAGCAGGACCAGGAGATCATCATATACTTCAACAACAATACTATATGATGACCAGTTCTGATGGATCAGGCCATCCTCAGCAACGAGATCAACCAAATCATTTCTAATGGAGCAGTAATGAACTGAACTAGCTATGCCCAGAAAAAGAACTCTGGGAGATGACTAAAAACCATTACATTGAATTCCCAATCCCTATATTTATGCACACCTGCATTTTTGATTTCCTTCACAAGCTAATTGTACAATATTTCAGAGTCTGATTCTTTTTCTACAGCAAAATAACATTTTGGTCAGGTATACTTATTGTGTATCTAATTTATATTTTAATATATTTAACATCTACTGGTCATCCTGCCATCTAGGGGAGGGGGTGAGAGGGGGTAAGAGGTGAAAAATTGGAACAAGAGGTTTGGCAATAGTTAATGCTGTAAAGTTACCCATGTATATATCCTGTAAATAAAAGGCTATTAAATTAAAAAAAAATAAAAAATAAAAAAATTAAAAAAAATAAAAAACAATCAACAACAAAAAAGCTCAATATAAACTAAAAATAGAGAGGAAAAGTAAAAGTAACAGAGAGACCATGGACAGAGATACTGTTTTCAAGTTAACATCAAATCATCAAGAGGTAGAGAGCAGAAAAAGGGAAAAGTGTGAAAAAACAGATCGAGGAAAATGCAAAATTAACAATTATAGCTAAACCTAAATTGGATGAGCTTATTCTCAAAACAAAAACAAAACAAAACCCAACATATGAGGACGACAGAATGGATTAAAAAGCAAAATCTAAAAATATGTTGCCTACAAGAAAAGCCTTTGAAATTTAACTATCCACATAGAGTTAAGTTTAGGGATTATTGAAAAACGTAGCATGCTTTAGGTTAACTTGCAGTAAAAACAGGAGTAACAATCATCTCAGATAAATCAACAGCAAAGAAAGTCTAAATTAAAAAGCACAACAGAAACAACATCGTGCTTAAAGGTACCATGAGCAATGAGTTGATATCAGTCTTGATAATTCAGTCTTGAAATATATGTGTCAAATAGCATTCCATGTAAATACTTAAAGGAAATGTTGAATGAATATCAGGGAGAAAAAGATAGTAAAAGTATAATAGTGGGAAATTTTAAGTAACCCCACTTCAGACCTGGTCAAATATAAGAAACAAACAACAAAAACCAAGAAAGAAATTTACTGGCTTCTAGTTTTCAGAATCAAATATTCCATTTTTAAAAAATTGGAACATTTCCTTTTTTTTCATTCCTTGGGCAGATGTTATTCTCCATAATCCCTCAAAAACTAATTATAGTGGTTCAAGGAATAATCATTTTCTTCAGTATTCTATGATGTTCATCATATCTGGTAACTTGAATTCATCAAAGGCAAGCTAGTGCTTCTTTACTTGATTCATTCATAATTAGGCATTTTTGTTTTGTTCTTTCCAGCTCAAAGTTCATTTTTTCTTGGCAGAGAAGATGACAAAATTAGAATTAGATATCTCTACCTTTCCTCTGTGATTATTTATCATCATCTTATCTATTCTGAGCAGCAGTCCTATCCCTTTTTTGATCCTCCTCTTTTCCTTAAGTATAGCTTAGTAGTAATGCTGTCTTTGCATTTGTGTCTGCCTTTGTATCTCTGGGTTCATGTGTCCATGTCTCTATCTCTGTCCATGGTCTCTCTGTTACTTTTACTTTTCCTCTCTATTTTTAGCTTATATTGAGCTTTTTTATTGTTATTTTTGTTGTTGATTGTTTTTTAAATGGGACTCTTGAAAACAACCTAACTATATTTTATTCTGACTTTACTGATACATGGATTGTAGTATTTAATTCTGGTTGTCACTTAAAAAAAACGAATGTTGATTAAACTAGAGTATATATATATATATATAGAAGAGAACAATTGGTATGACAAAGCCTCTTGAAACTATGCTGTCCCTGCAATGGTAAAAGGAAGTGAAGATATTTAACCTAGAAAAAAAGATTTAGGGGATATGTGATCGCTATCTTCAAATATTTGAAGGGATTTCTTGTGGAAAAGAGATTAGACTTATTTCATGTGACTCCAAAGAGCAGAATAAGAATCCTATAATAAGGGATGAAAGTTACAGGGAGGTAAGTTTGGGGACAAATAAAAAACTTCTTTAAATTAAAGCAACATAAAAATAGACTGGACTGCTTCATGGAGCAGTGAGTTAAAATGTCATTGGAAATGTTCCTATAGAGATCAGATGGCTACTCATTAATAAAACAATAAAGAAGAATTATACATTGGTAGAAGTTAAACTAAATGACTTCTAAGACTCTTTCCAACTTTATGATCTTGTGATTCTATTACCACACATATATGGTTTAGCTCTGATCCTAGAACCAGATTTAAAGCTTAAAGATCATAGAAATCAAATAGTCCAAATGATTCATTTAAAACATGGAAAAAATAAGGTTCAGAAAAGGTCCAATATATTGCAGGTAACAAAGGAATTAAGTGGCAAAGCCAGCAATTCAAAACCAGGTTCTCTGATTCTAAATCTAGCACTCTTTACATTATATTATAAAGATTCACAATAGAAGTCATAGAAGGTTACTATGATTAGTAATAATGCAATTTACTGAATACTATCAGGTAAGTAGCTCTAGAGGGGAAAATAGCAATAGCTAGGGTAGCAACTACTAATGTTGCTTGAGGCAATATGTGTGATAGACAGTCCAAATCTTATAATTCAGCTCCCTTTAGAAAATTTTCTCTTCCTTTTTAAATATAATAAAAGGGTGAGCTCAAAATTTTCTCTTCCTTTTTAAATATAATAAAGGGGTGAGCTCACAGAAAATAGTTTGATAAATCACACACCTTTTCCTTTTTCTTGAAAAAGTGCAGCACGAATTTTGTAGGAAAATTCAACATAATTGGTATATACCCATCTTTTTTTTTTTTTAGGTGAATTAGGCCTTAACTGTCAGCTAACCTATTTTGTTCTAAAATTCAACAAATTCCTAGAAAATCTTATTCCATACAATCTTTTGAATATGTCATTTGCCATTTATATTTGATGGCCTTAAGCAAGAAAAAAAAAAGTTATAAAAAGGTATTAATGCAAGTAGATAATAAAGCTGCATTCTATAAATCTATAGCAGCTTACAGTAATCATTAAAGCATGCAAAACTCTTTCATCTATTCAAAAATATGCAGTGCACAGAATGGCTGCTAAGGTGCATGACAAGTCAGAGTTAAATATATATTAATAAATGAATTAGCTTCATAAATAATAGCCATAATGACATTTTAGGAGACAATAAGTCTGAGGATTGTCAGAAAACGGTTGATGTATGAGCTTCACGTCTCAGTGATTCTTCAAAATGAATAGGCTTTGTGAGATAGTTCAGACCCGAGACCAGCCTATTTCCTTGAATAATTTACTTGTTGTCAATTTGTACAGCCACATTACACATGCAAATTGTGCTGCCTGTGCAAACACCACTTCGAGATGATAAAAACAAATTTACGAAGGCTATAGAAGAAGGATTTATTTCACTTTCTCACCCAGGTCAAGCAATACATGTATCTGACGATTGTGTGTACCCAATTTTGTTGTAATTATATCAGCAAATTATTCCTTATAATCTTATTATTTTTAGCAGTCTCCTTGTGCTTGGGATAATTAGCTTTCTTCACTCAGTGTAAAAACAATTCAACTTGCCAGCCAGGCAGGGCACAGCTCCATTATCTGTTTTGGGTTTAAATTTATTCCCTATATTCTTGGACACTTTGTGTAAATTAAAAATTTCATAGTCCCTAATACTGTACACGCTGTTCATTCAGTGATGAATTAAGGTCCCTAAACCTCTACGTTTGCTATTAGATATCTCACCCACTTTATATGTTAATCTGTGCTAATGAATTCCACAACCCCTAGCCACAGCGAGATGACTAAAATTATTACCACTTACAGAGATATGCCTTTTTCATTTAAAGTTCAATTCAAATTGCTCCCATAAACAGTCTGCCACACAAAGATACCTCCTATAAAGGAGAGTTACTTACCTATAAGTAGAGTTCTCTGAAGGTAGTATTATCTTTGGATGCACATTCCTAGGTCATGTGGCCTCGGGTGTGTGGCAAGGGGGAAGAGAATTCATGGCTAATAGGTAAGACTTTTTTTTTCCTCCGGGTACTTCATTAGCTCTGTGTCCTGTATTCCTGAAGGGTTATTTATGCCCCACCCTTTCACATAACCAACTCCCTATCTTTTATTAAAGGCCTTCATTGAAGCAATGGCATAAACCAACTACCTAATGAGAAGGCCTAGACTCTTGAGTCCCTTACTCTAGATCAGGAAGTAAATTTTTGAAGTTATCTATGTAATCATTATCCTTAGTAATGAAGAACTAGCAGTTTGCTCAGAGGGTATTATGGAATTCTCAGCATTATCTAAAATGGATACTCATTTGTAACATAGGGCAAATGTCATTGATCATAAAGTATGAAATTCCATTTCTATCCTTAGACCAATCCTTAGCAAAGTAAAAAAAAAAAGTCAATCACTCCTTTATCTCTTAGCTAGTTTAGCCCCCAATTTAGCTATTTCTTTTATCTTCCCTGTCTTCATGAGTAAATTCCAGAGTTTGGGTCTTAGAGTCTTTCTTCTTTACCTTCTTTTTCTTTCACTAATAAGATCTCAGCATAAACCAAGGTGAAAGTTCTAACCTTAATAAAAATTTCTGTAAATTAACCTTTTAAGAATACCAATTAAATGGGAAATTCTTATAAAACACAGCCTAAACATATGAGTAGAAATGTCTTATGCTAGATTCTCATGCTAAAGTAAATGCTAATTTACATAATTTGTAAATTTTATAAAGCATTTTTCTCATATTGTATGTAATTAGCTACTTAGCCTATGTAGTAGATAGGATAGATTTTAATATCCCCATTTTGTAGTTATAAAAACTGAACCCCAACAATGTGTGGTGTTTTTGAAGGTCATTCCCCTAGGTAATAGAAAAGACAGAAATCAAATCTAAATCTTTAGCATTTTTTCTACTATACAATGCTAAATTCCAAATTAAGACTTTAGTTGTTATTTTTTGAATCATTTCAATCGTGTCAAACTCTTTGTGCCTCTATTTGGAATTTTCTTGGCAATGATACTGAAGTAGTTTGCCATTTCCTTCTCCAGCTCACTAAACAAATGGGAAAATTGAGGCGAATAGGATTAAGCTACTTGACCAGCGTCATGCAAGTAGAGTGACTGAGGCTGGATTTGAACATAGGAATTCCAGTCTTCCTGGCTCCAGGTCCACCACTCTACCACCTTACTACCCTCTAAGACTTTAGAAATCCTTTTCTCACTGTTGTTCCTCAGTACACCTAAAGGAAAATCTTTAGAAACTTTTGGTTAGAAACTCTAAGCTTGTATTTTTGTGATTCATACATTTTCTTTCTTTGGAAACTCCTTAATAATTGATTATGATGGAAAGTCATTTTACATAAAGCAAATATTTTGCTTCCGAGGAGTTTATAATTCTCTGCCTTTTATAGTGTCCTCTACTTGGAATCATAAATGGCTTCTAGGAGTCAAGCTTTGGTCTATAAAGTCCTGGAAACTTCCCCTAACTAGCCTCATACTTAAGACTGATTGATGAAGTAAAGTTATTACCTATATTAGGAAAGCTGGGTAATTGATCTGTAAAATAGGAAGTGACTGTGGCCAATTGTTCAGAAAAGGGCACCAACTCTTTTCTCTTTAGGAGGTAGCTAACCTAAAAAATAAATAATAAAGAGAGCTGAGCCACATGGAAGTATAATACATGGCAGCTTAGTATTGAGAGACAGTTAGTCACCTGCGTAAGGCAGCTGGCTTACTCAGGTGATGGAGTGCTGAGCCTGCGGGCAGGAAGACCTGTATTCAGAACTGGTCTCTTCCACTTACTAGTTGTGTGATCCTGGGCAAGTCAAGTCACTACTGCTTGCCTTAATCCACTGGAGAAGCAAATAGTAAATTACGGTAGAGCCTTTGCCAAGAAAACCTCATGGACATCCGTAACATGCTGTGGCCCATGGGGAGACAGACCCAGCCAGCAACAATGCTCACCTGGGTAAATTGTCTTATATGTCTATGTTAGTATTTTCACTCTTCACATTTTCATTGAGGAAGGAGGTGCTAAGGGCCTTATAAGGTAGCATATACCAGGACTTCTTAAACTTTTTTTTACAGTGACTTCTTTTCATCCAAGACATTTTTATGAGACTGGATATATAAATTTGTAAAATAGGCATACAAATCCAATATTTGCTGATAATAAATCATGATTTTGTGATCCCCACCTTCAGTTCTGAGACTCCAAATGGGGTCACAAATCACAATTTAAGAAGCTGGGACATAACAGGCTTACATGGTGAGGACATTGTGTGATAAGGTCAGTAATGGCTATGTTTTGGCAACACTTTCTAGTCTCTCTTCTATTCTCTAAGTTCCATTTGTGCCAAGTTACAGAACTTTTTCAGTGAGGGTTTCAAAGAGCTTGACAAAACCAGAAAACATGAGCAGTAGAACCATTAAAAATACCAGGTCTTGTCCACAAACCCAACCAAAAAAAATATGGGAAAATGACTATGCTAGGTAAAAAAACAATTCTTATTCATAGGATCATAGATGTAGAGTTGGAAAAAACTTTAGAAGCTATCAAGTCCAAACTCCACATTTTATACATAAAGAAACTGAGGCAGCCTGCTGAAATCTATGGGTACCTTTCAGAATGTTTATTGCCTACATAATAATGGAATGAAATACTAAATTTTTGTCAGATGTTGTAAAAAAAATTTAAGATTTTCTCCTCTATACAAAATAGAAAGACTTCCAGAAATTTATTCATGAATTCTTTAGGGAATGCCCAAATTAAGTAATCTTTCCCTAGATTATGGGAGAAACATCATATTACAATAATGTAAGAATTTTTTTTTAATGAGACTGCTCAGCAGAGAGACATTAGTAAACTATACATTACCTGGTTTGGGATTTGTCAGGGCAAGAAACAGCATTTATAATTTTAAGTAAAATATTCTTTGTTCCTTAGTGACTAAAAATAAACAACTTTTTTAATTTAGTAATTTTTTCAAAATATATAAAAAATGAGTAAATTTCCATTTTTTTTTTTTTTTTAGATTAGGGGATACTAGTCTAGTAAGGGTAATTGGCTTATCTAGGATAGGCCATTTCTACTCCAAGTAAATCAAGAATTAATTTGTTTTCAGTTACTCTAGTCCATTCTTTGTTCCATTTTCCTCAAGAAGATCTTCCTTCTTTCATCTCAAGTGCCCAGTACATTCTTCTTAGGTCTGTCTCTTCAGTAATATTACTTTCCTCCCAGCTCTACTACTGCCATCTAATCAAAACTTCTCCTTAAAAATATCTGCAAAATTAATTTATACTGGCAGTAAAAATGACTAATAAATTCATTGCCACTTTCAGGGTATGTTTTTATTTTTGAAAGAATCAAAAACCTTTTATGGGAAAAGAATCAATCTTTAATGATAACAAGTCAGGTATTCCTTAATACAGTAGTAAATACTTCTTGAGCCCATCATGCAAAAATCATAGGATTAAAGTTAAAAAGAAGCAGGGAGTCCTTCCTACTTCTAAAATCAACAGAGGTTGAAAAGAGAAGCATTATTCCCAGTATAAATAACATTGTGTCTTAATGCTTCTGAAAATCATCTATCCAAGTAGATACTTCTAAATGATTCAACTTGGATGGCAAGTGTTTCAATGTTTATGATTTACAAAATATCATGTTATTTCACAGGGGAAAATTAAATAATATTACTTAGGGAAAAACATCTCTGAAATACTAATGAATGGGCTAATACTATAAAGAAGGATGATTTTTTTTTGGTAAAACACTAATATTATGTTAATAAAGTTTCACAGAATAAAGATAATTTTAAAAAATAAGACCAAGAGACTCGAATTCTATTTCTAATTAGAACAAAATAAAAACCAGAAAAGATCTAGTAGTTTAGGATCTTAGTATATTTATTAACATCTAATTAATTTTTTAAATTGACATCTTTTGTTTTACATCACCTTTGTTTCCAAAAAATATAATACTTGGGGCACCTAGGTGGCACAGTGGATAGAGTATTAGCCATGAAGTCAGGAGGACCTGAGTTCAAACGTGATCTCAGACACTTATTAATTACTTCCTAGCTGTGTGATCCTGGGCAAGTCACTTAACCCCGATTGCCTCAACAACTACAACAACACACACACACACACACACACACACACACACACACACACACACATTCTTCTTTCACCTCTGTCAAGAGCAATCCACTGTAATAGAAAAGAAAAAAGTGGGGGGAGAAGGGGAGAAAGTTAAAAATTCAGAAAAATCAACCAACATATCAAATAAGTTTCAGAGTATGTGTATTGTTCCACATTCAAATACCTTTTCCCTTGAAAACAAGGGAAGAGTGTCATATTTTCTTATTTCCTCTTTGGAAATGAATATGCCCATCATAATTACAATGTACTTTGCTATTCTTTTTCTTACATTGTTGTAGTTACTCTGTATATTGTTTTCCTATTTCTGCTTACTTCAATTTGCCTTAGTTCATTCACCTTCTCATGCTTCTGTTTTTTATATTATTTTCTTGTGCATAATTCTATTATACTTATGTACTTTAATTTCTTTAACAATATGATGGTCATCTATTTTATTTTTAGTTCTTTTCTCCTACATGAAGTGATACTAAAAATATTTTCACATATATGGGACCCAATATATATATATAATATATATGGATTACAATGGGCCAAAGGGAATGAACACTTAAAAGACATTTTCTTACCATGAATCTAAAATGATTTCCACAATGGTTAGATTAATTAATAGTTTCACTATTCCACCATATCTTGCAACATTAACAAGTTCCATGTTTTGGCATCTTTGATAATTTTCTGGGAATGAGCTGAAATTTTTTCATTTAACTTTTAATTTGCCTTTCTCTTATTATTAGTAACTTAGAGAAATCTTTCATGGTAGGACTTGTTCTTTGGAGAAGTCTGATTATCTTTTGAATAAATATCTGAGAAATGACTTGATAATTCTCTATGTAACTTGGATATCAGGCTTTTATCAAAGATATTTGATGAAATTTCCTTCCTGCCCCCCAAATTGATAAATTTTCATCATATTGACAAATTAGTTTAATTGGTCTTACCCTTGCACAAGTTTTTCAGTTTCATTCAATCAAATCTGAGTAGCCAAAGAACTCTATGGTCCAACTCTCCCAGATTTAGTTCCTGTTTCACAAAATTGTAACATTCAAGATTTACCCATACCCTGTTTTAGCTAGAACTAAATGCTAAAAGTCTCCCGCAAGCTTACTGATATTATACTTCTACTTTCCTTATCCAGAGTAGGACTGTCTGGTTAATTTTTAGAAATCTCTCTTCTCCTTTTGCTATTGGTCCATATTCACTAGTCCTCTCACCCAAGTGATAACTGTCCCATGTCAAAAAACTCTTTGTAATCTCAGGCCACAAAAGATTCTGTATAGACCATAGTTCAGATGCAATCCATTGTTGGAGTCACTGAAAGTGGCTCTAGAGAACTAGTGTGAGGATTTACACTTTTGATATTGGTAAATGCTTTACATCAGAACTTGATTTATTGTTTTGCAGATTTTTGTGTTTAAGTGATGTGGAAAATAATAATGCAAATTAAATTTAAAAGTTTTCTGAAATACTTTTGGGAGGATAGGGGAAAGTAGAGTCTCTTGTTCCACATTTATCAGCACATCTTTTCAGTATATCCCACCATTCCTTTGGGCCACTATCCTACATATATGGGATGATGGTGGGGAGGGGGAGGGGTAAGGGGAAAGACATTATATGCCTCAATTGTTGTCCATCTGACCACACTATTCTAGTGTTGTTGGGTGCCACCTACCCAAACTCTCCCCTAAATTTGCATGACACAAAATTATCTATTTTGTTTTTTGTGATCTTTATCATTTGACCAATTCTCCTTCTTACCATAGTTGGGAAAAGGACCTGATCTCCTTCTCTTCTAAATTTTTAATATTATGACCTTTTAGTGTTCCAGTCCTGTATCCATTTTAAGTTCATTATATTGTATTCCATGAGATGTGAAATTCTTCCCATTTTTCAAGTTTTCTCAAAAGTTCTTATCATATAAGGCATTTTTCCCCAAATAATTTAGGTTTTTAGGTTTATTGAACACTGGATTATTGAGTCAAATTGCTTCTAATTCTTCTTTATCCAGACTATTTCACTGATCTATTTTTTAAAAAATTACTATCAACTGGGTTTGATGATTATAGCATTATAGTAACATATGAGATATAAAGCACTACTTCTCCTTTATTCTTTTTTATTTTATTTTTTATTTTAAATCCTAGACCTTTTGTTACTTCAAATAAATTTTGTTAGTATTTTGTCTAGTCAATATAATGGATTCTCTTGGTAGTCTGGCATAGCATTAAATTCCTAAATTTATTTATGTAATATAATTTTTATCATATTGGATAAGAACAGCTTAGAGTATTAAATATTCCTCCAATTATTGTCATTCTTCATATCTTTGAATGTTTGATAATTATATATATGCAAGTCTTAAGTATGCCTTGTTAGAATGACCTCCCAGATATTCTTTGTATCTTATATCTATTTTAGTGGGACTTCACTTTCTATTATTTCCTTCTGGATTTTGTTATTGCTATATAGAAATTTTAACATCCCTTTTCAATTACTTTTTGCTATATTTAAGGATAAGGTCATCAAATGTTACAGCTGGAAGGGATTTTGAAGATAACTAGTCTAGACTTCTCATTTTACTTCAATACTTTAAAGATTTTTGATTTTTTTTTTTTAACATTGGCATTCCCTGTTTTAATGCAGATCACCATTTTTCTATAGCTTAGCAAACTTCTCAAGTTGATGTGACTGCAAATGTTATTAACTTCAGGCCAACCTGTCCATCTTAAAAAGTTTAATCTTATAATGAAAGGTATACCTTCATGGGCCTATACTTAAAGTCTTTCCATATAAATAAAACCAGCAAAACTGGCATGAACCTAAAGAACCATGGATCATTTTCATACCACAATGTGGCATTACAGTAAAACTTTAATGGAAGAAATTTACCCTTTTAATTTTGAAGAGAAAAATGAGGGATAAATTAAAGATGTAACATGCCCAAAGTCACATTACTATGTAATAACAATATGATTAGAAATTGGCTTTCTACATTATAAGGCTCTCTCTATATTATACTACTTTCTACTATTTCTAAAATCTCATCAATATTGCTACTATCTCCAGCAATATAAATCAGAATTCTTATCTTTTCATTCTGTGCAACTTTTTTCCTAAGCATGGGGGAGGAAGGATAGTAGAGAAGAAAGGGGTGTACATAATATTTTGAGTCTTTCTTCTAAATCTTTTTAAAGTCTATGTATACCAATAGAATCTACACATTATCTACTAGTTATTACTTTTTTGGAAATTTTCTTTTTGGGCCCTACATCTCTCTGATTGCTTCTCTTCATATAGTTTCTCTGATGCAATTGTCTTTTAGGAACATATTCTCTTATTAATAAGCCTATTCATGTCTGTTATGACCAGTCTACTTTGGTAAGTACTTTGGAGGAGACTCTAGTCTACTTTGGGTACGCTTAAACTTTAATTTTTGGTGACATATTCTATGATTCTCATCAACAAAAGAAGGCTGAAGTTTAAACAGTTAAGATATATGTGTATATGTATACATACATGTATATTTACATTTCCTTGAGAGTAAAGATTGTTTCATTCTTTGTATCTGTATCCCCAGTTCTGAGTCCAGGGCTTGATGTCTAGTCGGCACTTAATATATGCCTGTGATATTTATGCGCATCTTGACATACACATATGTTTACATACATATATATTCTGTTAAAAAGTGTGCCCCTTCAGCCAAGTACAAACTTGATATTCATAAAGGAAGAAGACAGAGGCAGCCAGATGTGATGGTGTTCAAGTTTAAATGAAACATTCCTCATCTTATAGTGGATCTAAGACCTTGAGTAGCTCAATAGTATAAGAAAACGCCAGTTGAGAAGATAAATTTGCTGTTAGGGCATGAACTGCTTTTAGTATCTTTCTGCTCAGTCACTTATTTGCATAGACCAAGAGAAAGGTACTAGATGATCACACAAAATAAAATTAAGGTGAAGTTCTTCTTGAGGGAACCCAGCTCTGAACTAAGCATAAATCCACTTAATAAATTCTATCATGTACCTGAAAAGTCGTAATAGTATCCAGCTAAATTTTAGTCAAAAGATGTTAGATACTACAATAACCCAATGAAAAAAAAGAAAAGCCTGGAAACAGAGCATTACCAATAACAAAATTTTTACAAGTATAATGTGAGAGAATGATATGAATAGTTACCTACACTGGAACACCTAGTATGGATTTATTTCCCCAATTTATTTCCATTGATAGATTGAGTCCTTAGAGGGGTGACTGCTACCTGGAATTCCAAAATTTTCTGGGTAATTAATCCTAAAACTATGCTTCATGAATCCCCACCAGTATGTTTCATATTTTTAAAAAACAGTCAATAGATTCAATTAGCCCTTTACAAAGACAAATAATATGACTTACAAAACATTACTCAGGAAATCCTGAGAAGAGTGGAAACAAATTTAAAGTACAATGACACCAAGGTACACACTAAGGGAGAATGTGTGGCAAAGGCAATTCATAAATCCAAAATTGCAGATTCTTAATGTCTTTTCTTTCTCTGGAGTTCCCTAGAAGTTCACTGTGGAGCATGGATTAGTCATTGAAGAAATTGCTCTTCTCAGTGGCTGGTTTGGCTCTTCTGAGAAAGAGTAGCTCTTGTTAATCTTCAAAAGTAGACTTTTTAATCTTCAAAACTCACTTATTCTTCAATGAGCAGTTGAAGATTTCACCATCTCCAGTCTCAACTTTGAGTAGGAATTACCAGTCTACATAAAAGATGAAAAGATTTTGCCACACAATTGGCAGAATCTTTTTTAGTTCTGTTGACGGGAGTGGGGGGGAGCCCTAAAACTGTCCCCTTTAATCTGTAAAAGAAGGGTGATTGGGTTCTCAAGCTTTCCCCTGGAAAAAAGTATATTTCTCCCAAACAATGCCCTCTTAAGTGGTCTCATTCAGTTGAGATCTGGCACCCTCTATTAAGTTGAAGATTAGTCCAGGACCACTCCCAGTAGCTAGAACTCCCAGTTAAGTGATTTTATTCAGTTGGAGATCTTGACTTGATATTCCTATTGAGTGGCTTGAAACTCCAAAGATAAGTACTCTCTTTTCGACTGGAAATCTAGCTTGGGGGTATTGACAACACTGAGGGATTCTCATTCAATTTTGAATGGAAGCCCTAACCTCAGACTGCTAATAAAAGACAATTCTGAACTCCAAATCTTTGCAGAAGTCTGAAAGAGGAATTTGCTTTGCCAATGGAGATTTCTTCTTGGCAAGCCTGCCTGCCAGGACTCTTGCCTGCTGTGAAAATACACTCTTCTCAGTGTTAATCTTTGTCATTTCTCTGACAGGATCTTTACTGAGGAGTCTGTCCTCCTAGCAAAGTTGACTTTTCAGTGACAATAAAATTTCCTTTTGCCTCAGATTTTTGGGTCTGCAAATTCTTTCACATTGGACCTGCGTGGACCAGAGAGGATTCCCCACCCAAATTCTCACACCACTAGCATCACTGTGATTCCAGGGTTTCAGCTCTGAAGGTTCTAACATTCCAGGAAGGGTGTGAAAGAGTTGTAGTCTTTCCAATGTGACAATTCCTTTTTGCGTGGTGTTCTCTTCTTTTTTTATATGTGATCGTTTTCTCTGGGAGCAGGTTTCTTGGGGAGGTTTTCTGGAGGCAGCCTTAGTTTCAGTTCAGAGTAATAATCACTCCAAATGCAGCCAGGTGTTAAAGTTGTTCTTTATTGTTTCTTCCAAAATAGCCCAGTTAGCTTTCTTTGGTTCCCAGAGTTCTTGTTGTTAACTTCAACCTCTCTCTGAATATTGGTTCTGCCCAGCTGCAGCTTAGTTTCTCCATCTCCCGAACTGAGCTCTCACTCTGTTGATCTTCCAAAATGACTTCTGGCTCTAGCTCAACTCCAACTCATGGCTTCTTCTGAACTGACTCTCCTCCACTCTGAATCTTTTCAACTGAATCTTTCAACAAAGTTAACTTTGTGAATCTCCCATACTTGTGAACTCCAATGTGTGAACTAATGTGTGAATTCTTAAAGATGCAAACACAAGCATTGTTTCTATCAATATTAGTGACTTAACACCTTGTAAGGATTTGCTTTAATGTGTGAACCAATAAGCATTGTATCAATGCCATTGAGTTAACACTAGGATTCTAACATTTTGGATTAGAGTTGGATTTCTTTGGTGAAAGATCCCATCCTATTTCATGATATCTCCCTAGTATCTTTCTCAAATTCCACATGATCTTTACTGACTTTAGGTTTAGTTAGTGACTGAGGGAAAAGACAAGGAAGCAGATTATGCTCTGAGGACAAGTTCATTGTTTCTAGTGATCTTTTCATATGCAGTTGGGCTATTAGATTAATTAATCAAAAAGTATTTATTAGGCACCTACTCAGTGCAAAATACTCTGAAACAAAAGAAGTCAAAAGGTATCTCTATGCTCCAGGAGTTCAAATTCTGACATGGAATATTTCATCTATATTTGAAAGGGTCTTCCTGTATTTTTCTTTGACCATTCCAACATGCTGGAGGTCTTTTTTTGCTGTAAGAAATATGGAAAATATATTTAGAAGAATCTAGGCAAATTACAGAGGAATGGACTACTATCGGTTAGCTGACTAATACTACTCTAAAAGGGAAATGCACCTAAAGTGGTTAAGCAGATGTTAGAGAATCAGGGTAACTAGATGACAGAGTATGTGGCCTGGAGTTAGAAAGACTCATCTTCCCCAAGTTCAAATTTGAGTTAGACTTATCTTCCCCGAGTTCAAATTTGACCTCAAATACTTATTAGCTATATGACTGTGAGCAAGTCACCGTCAGGATTCCCATTCCTTTCTTTTTAATGTTCAGAGATATCCTGTGTTCCAGAGCTAAAGTTCCATAGGCAAGCTGTCCCCTGAATTTAGTATAACAACTATCCTTTGAGCTCTCCCTCTAGATGAACTCAGCTACAGCAAAGTCTCAGAATTGTTTTACACTAGTACCAGGTGGTCACTGAGCTCAGACAAGCATCTGAGGTATATATATTCTGGTCATGAAGTTGGGGTATGAATCAAACTTGTCCCTTTGTTGCTGTTATCCCTTTATCAGGGCTACTTTACTGCTGTTTCCCCTCATTATCAGGGCTACAACTCACTGCATAGCCATTAGTGAGTGGATGTATTGAGATTTGTCCACTAAAGTGGGTTTCCTACCATGGTTCTGGTACATATGTCTACTTTCCTTCCTCCAACAAAATAAAGTTGTTTTTATTTTTCGGTTATCTCTTGTTTTCAGAGTTAGCTGTGATTGTGATAACTGTGTGTCTTTGGTATTGTCAGAGTTAACAGTGGGTTGTATAACTACTGTGACTCTGGTCATTTGTTTTCAGGGTTAACATCACTTTACCCTATTTGCCTCTGTTTCCTCATCTGTAAAATGAGCTAGAGAAAGAAATGGCAAATTATTCCAACATCTTTGCCAAGAAAAATTCCAAATGGGGTCGCAAAGAACCAGACACAACTGAACAACAATAATTAGTGATTCATTCACAACTTCATAGGGACAATTTTAGAACCTTGAGTTGGAAATATAGCTTTGTCCTCAAGACCAAGACCCATCTACAGGAAGTTGACATAAAAAACCTCAGAATGTCATAGGGGTTATAATATTTCTATAGACCTCAAATGTGTTTCCCTTCTGGAGAAGCCTCTAGTACAGGGTGATGATACTAGAGTGCAACACAAAAGTGGGATTTGTAGAGACAAAGAAGGGGATAGTTTATGCTTCCTATGAGTGCTTTGTGTTTGTGCATTCTCTGTGAGATGAAATTAAGTCTGTGTTGTAGCTGATATTCTGTATAGATGCATGGGCATTTAATATGGGTAAATACATACATATATATATATATATATATATATGCCTATACAATATAGCTTGTCTGAGCTCAGGGACCACCTGATACTAGTGTAAAACAATTCTGGGACTTTGCTGGAGCTGAGTTCATCCAGAGGGAGAGCTCAAAGGATAGTTGTTATACCAAATTCAGGGGACAGCTTGCCTGTGGAACTTTAGCTCTGGAACACAGGATATCCCCGAACAGTAAAAAGAAAGGAATGGGGAGCCTGACAATGACTTACCCACAGTCATATAGCTAATAAGTGTTTGAGGTCAAATTTAAACTTGAGGAAGATGAGTCTAACTCAAATTTGAACTTGGGGAAGATGAGTCTTTTTAACTCCAGGCCAGGTACTCTGCCATCTAGTTACCCTGATTCTCTAACATCTGCTTAACCACTTTAGGTGCATTTCCCTTTTAGAGTAGTAGTTCAGAATCATTTTAGTCAGCTAACCGATATGTGTATACACACACACAATTACATACTAGGCAGCCTTTATTTTACCTCATAGAAAATGCACAAACACAAATGGACTCAGAGACCACCATCCCTTTTCTTCTCTTCAAATCCTACTTTCTCTCAGACATATATATAAAGAGATGTGCATTTCTCTCTCTTTCTCTCTCTCTCTCTCTCTCCATTTATACATATGTTTCTGTGTATAAAATTCTGATATTTATAGGAGGGATCCTGAAAGTGGGAAATCAAAGAACAATTTGTATAAATACCCTGAGGGTTAAACTGGGTCTTTTTAAGCTCAAAGAGTGCTATTTCAAGTGTTAACTAAAATGATGTTTCTCCTTGCTTTTAGATCTATGAAGAAGCCAAATCTACCAACTTCTTTACACTGTTCCCTGAGTAAAACCCATCTGATATTCTAATTAGCTATAATTTCTCTATGTTTTTCAATTTCATAATAATAAGTATGTCAAAATGAATGTGGCTAAGTTCCACCATTAAGATATCAACTCATAGATCACTAGACAAAAATTATAAATTAAGAGAAGGCAACATAGTTGGATAGAAAAAATAGATTTGCAATGAAAAGACTTGAGCACAAATCTCAACTCTGCCATTTATTAAGCTATGTGACTTTGAACACAACTTTTAGCTTTTTTGATATTTAGTTTTTTCAACTGTAAAATGAAGGGGGGGGGGCGGAAATCTTATTTGTACTGCTTGTATCACAATCAAATAAAACCATGTTTGTGAATGATTTGTTATGCTTGGCCCAAAAAGATAGAAGTTATAGAGGCTAGATTTACAGTGATGTAAGAAAAAACTGGCAATAAGAATTGTCTAAACTGGGATGGATAGCCTTGGGAAGTCATAGATTCCCTGTCAATTGGAGGTTTCCAAGTAGAAATTAGATGGCTTCTTGTTTAAGATTTTAATATTAATACTAATACCTGACGTATCACCTAAAGTTTATAAAGTATGGCATAATTAATAGAATTGGCCTTGAAATCAGGAAAAATTGCTTAAAATTTTTCCTCTAACACATTGTGTAACCGAACTTTTCAGTGTGCTAAACAACTAAGATGCAAAAACAGGTGCCAACATTCATAGACCAAGGGAGTTTATCAGTAGTTGTCAATATCAATGAATTTATAGATTCTGTCCAAAATGTTTCCTGAACTTATTTATGAATATCTGTGTGTTCTATCAGTTTCATACAGTTTCTGAAATAGGAAAAATTAAAAGTTATCCCATAGCTGATAGCCATGTTGTACACTGAATACCTTCTAGCAGAAAACCCTTTTACCCATTTACCATATGGGGAAACACTAGATATGAATCAAACCTAAATTTAATTTTACATATTTTCCTTTAGTATCCTTGGGTAGAGGAGAGGGGGAAAGGAGATGAGTAAAACAGAGAGATCAGAGGTTCATAGATTTATAGGACACCTTAGAGACCATCTAGTTCAACCTTCTCATTTTACAGATGAGGAGACTGAAGCCCAGGAAGTAACTTGACCAAATTTATACACATAGTGACACAAATAGAATCTGAACTCTGATCTTCTGAATCCAAAAATGAAAACTGATCTCTGAGGGCAGGCCCTGATGATTAGGCCTAAATCTGTGAGAATTTAGAGTCTTTAAGTGAAGAGTGGTTGCTCGGCTGAAATGAATACCTGATGAAACAAAATTCAGATATGATTTATTAGCAGAAAAATAATTATTTATCTCATTTATAGGTTAATTACCAATGTTGGTAATTTTATGTTTCATATAACTATCACAGATATAATTGTTGCATTCTCAGAATGTATTGTTTGGCAGATATTCAGAATAGGAACTTTTCAAAGGAAAGTGATTAAAGGTGAATAAATCACTTTAGTATTTCCTTAGAAAGGTGTGGGGTTTTTGTTCTCTCTGGGAGTTCTCTCTGGGAGAAAACCTTGAGGTTTTCTGGAGGCAGCCTTAGTTTCAGTTACAAGTAATAATCACCCCAAATCGCAGCCAGCTGATAAAAGTTCAGATCTTTTATTGTGTCCTTCAATATAGCCCGGTTAGTTTTCTTAGAGGCCTATCTTTCTGCTTGGTTCTAAGAGCTCTTGCAGCTTTATCCTTTGCTTCTGCCTCTGCTTTCTTCAGCTTCCAGCCAGCACCAAGGTGAAAGATGAAAATGAATCTCTCTTGCCTCAGAGTGAGGGCTTGTGGGCTTCCTCCCAGAGTGCTCCTCTCTGACCTCAGTCCTCAGTGTGCTGAAGTAAGACCGTAGAGTGGCTCACTGAAGCTCTATTTATGCTGAGTGTAAAAGGCTGACTCCGCCTTCTGGAGGCAGGGATTAAGGGAGGTGTGAATTCAGATATCTCTTTCTAAACCCTGAAATCTCCTAAACATGTGAACTCCAATGAGTACTTAAATATCTCTTGCTTCTATGAGCTCTCTAAAGGTGTGAACACAAGCACCGTTTCTATCAGTTGTACTTAGTACCTTGTTTCAAGTTCTGGCCCAAAATATCTCCTTCTAAGATCAAATCAATCATATTGAACCATGCTAAATTAGATAATTATTGTCTCTATCAACTCTAATAGCTTAACAGTTAGTAAAGATTCCAACAGAAAAGTGATTTAATTATCAGCAAATAAAAGAGCTAAAGATCTTATCTTTGACATCAGAAGGGAAAAGTTTAAGTTACAAAATATGCAATGAATGCTCAAGATAAGTATTGAAGAGAATTAACTAATAAAAAATATCAGTTTTAAAAAGGGTAATAATGCTAATTTTAAAAGATTTTTGGATCACTGATTTTTTTTTTTAATTTAATAGCCTTTTATTTACAGGATATATGCATGGGTAACTTTACAGCATTAACAATTGCCAAACCTCTTGTTCCAATTTTTCACCTCTTACCCCCCCACCCCTCCCCTAGATGGCAGGATGACCAGTAGATGTTAAATACATGAAAATATAAATTAGATACACAATAAGTATACATGACCAACACGTTATTTTGCTGTACAAAAAGAATCAGACTCTGAAATATTGTACAATTAGCTTGTGAAGGAAATCAAAAATGCATGTGTGTATAAATATAGGGATTGGGAATTCAATGTAATGGTTTTTAGTCATCTCCCAGAGTTCTTTTTCTGGGCATAGCTGGTTCAGTTCATTACTGCTCCATTGGAAATGATTTGGTTGATCTCCTTGCTGAGGATGGCCTGGTCCATCAGAACTGGTCATCATATAGTATTGTTGTTGAAGTATATAATGATCTCCTGGTCCTGCTCATTTCACTCAGCATCAGTTCGTGTAAGTCTCTCCAGGCCTTTCTGAAATCATCCTGTTGGTCATTTCTTACAGAACAGTAATATTCCATAATATTCATATACCACAATTTATTCAGCCATTCTCCAACTGATGGACATCCATTCAGTTTCCAGTTTTTAGCCACTACAAAAAGGGCTGCCACAAACATTCGTGCACATACAGGTCCCTTTCCCTTCTTTATAATCTCTTTGGGATATAATCCCAGTAGTAACACTGCTGGATCAAAGGGTATGCACAGTTTGATAACTTTTTGAGCATAGTTCCAAACTACTCTCCAAAATGGTTGGATTCGTTCACAACTCCACCAACAATGCATCAATGTCCCAGTTTTCCCGCATCCCCTCCAACAATCATCATTATTTTTTCCTGTCATCTTAGCCAATCTGACAGGTGTGTAGTGGTATCTTAGAGTTGTCTTAATTTGCATTTCTCTGATTAATAATGACTTGGAGCATCTTTTCATATGACTAGAAATAGTTTCAATTTCTTCATCTGAGAATTGTCTGTTCATATCCTTTGACCATTTTTCAATTGGAGAATGGCTTGATTTTTTATAAATTAGAGTTAATTCTCTATATATTTTGGAAATGAGGCCTTTATCAGAACCTTTGACTGTAAAAATATTTTCCCAGTTTATTGCTTCCCTTCTAATCTTGTCTGCATTAGTTTTGTTTGTACAAAAACTTTTCAGTTTGGTATAATCGAAATTTTCTATTTTGTGATCAGTAATGATCTCTAGTTCTGCTTTGGTCATAAAGACCTTCCCCTTCCACAGGTCTGAGAGGTAAACTATCCTATGTTCCTCTAATTTATTAATAATTTCATTCTTTATGCCTAGGTCATGAACCCATTTTGACCTTATCTTGGTGTACGGCGTTAAGTATGGATCAATGCCTAGTTTCTGCCATATGAGATAAAACATTGTGCAAACCTTAAAGAAAACATGGCATCAACAGTTTCTTCAAAATTTTTAATTAACATAATCTCTTTAATATTCTTTTTTTCCCCCTGAGACAACTGGGGTCAAGTGACTTGCCCAGGACCACAAAGCTAGGAAGTGTTGTTAAGTGTCAGACCATATTTGAATTCACTTCTGACTTCAGGGCTGGTGCCGCTATACGCTGCGCCACTTTAATATTCTTTATTATTAAATAATAATATTTAATTATTTAAATTATTAAATAATTACCTCCTCTTTAATATTCTTAATAAAATGTTTCGAGTTAATTGGTTTGCTGTAAAAAAAAATTCACAAGTAGAGAATGTACTTATCAAAGTTGATTACTCCGTATTCCCTCTCAAAAGCTCTTTTCATTACTTTTGTGCCTTTTCTGTTTGTTCATTTTTATTAACAGACCATTGAGTTACCATCATAAACTAAAATATACTGATCGAAAATAAGTTGTCAGCGTCTGACTTTTATATACTCATGAAAAAATCCTGAAGGTGTATAGAATTTTAAAAGCAGGAAAGGATCCTTTCGATGATCAAATTCAATGTCATCATTTTATAGATTAAGAAATTACTCTCTAGGGTAGCTGCCCCCTGAAAACCGTGACGCCCTGGGTAATTGCTACATTTGATCGGCCCTTGAACCCCACAAAATGCGTTAATATAGAGGGCCTGGGTGCGATGAGTGTGTTCAGCCACCTTTTTCCTTGGCTCCCTGAGTTTTGTTTTTGTCTTTTTTGTTTTCTTTTCTTTTCCCTTCCCGGCACTTAGCACAGTCCCTTGCGCCAAGTAGGCGCTTGATAAATGCTTGCAGCATAGTCCTTCACTGACTGTGATGAGTGATTGCCTCATCTTTCCCGCACAGAAACGGGATTTAATGCCGGGATGCTAGCACAGTCCTCTTTCCCGCTCCCCGCCCTTCCCCCACCCCTTCCCGCGGTCAGCTTTGTTCAGAGACGGACGGAAAGACTTCGCTTCGTTCCCTTCGCTGGGTCCCGGCTTCCTCCTCTATAACCATGAGCAGGGCCCGCCTGCTGTGGGGAGCAGCCACAGACACCCGACTGCCTTAGCGTCCACTTAAAGACCGCTAAAAACGTCCCCCTCGGTTCCCAAATCTCAATCAAGGCCAGCTACCCTCACCTTTCTGAAGAGCTGACAGGGCAGAGGAAACCCAATCAAAAAACACGGGGCTCTTAGGAACAAGGGAGGAGAATGAGTCGCGAGCTCCGCTCACGCTTCCTTCCCAAACGCCGAACGTGGGTGAGGTCGGTTGCTATGGTGACCCCCTCGGCAAGGCTGAGTTCCCTATTGGATGAAAGCCCTGCCAGTTCCAGCCCATTGGATAGGAGACCAGAACCAATAGAAAGACGGGATGTTGACGACGTCTCAAAATGGCCGCCGGGTCGCGCGAGCCGGTCGGGTGAGTAGTTCCTCGTCTTATGAGTTATGGTTCTCAAGGTGGGTTGGCATCCTCTGGGATTTCCGGTGGGGTGCATTTCTTTCTGGATTGGGGTGCTTGGCGGGCCCCCGGTGGCAAATGCTGCGCCTGCGACAGTGGCGGCATCGGAGGATTCGGATTTGCTTTGAGGGGACGGGGACTCCGGGTCTGTGGGCTTCTTTCCGCGTCGGGCCACCCACGAGTGTGGGAAGGCCCTGGGAGTTATCCTTAATGATTCGAGCGGCGTGCGTGTTTCTAGAAAAACAGGGATAGATGAAAACCAGGAAGTAGGAGATCCTGGAAATGCCCTGTCTGAAATCTGGGGCTCCTCGTTCAGGCTCCCCCACCCCCACCCCGTCTCCCCGAAGGTTTTTCCTTGTGCCCCAGATTGTGGTTACAGTTGAAGAAGTGGAATGTCGGGGGGCCCCGGATTGGGGAGCAAGCCCCGCCACGGACTTTGTGGTCTTGGGCCCGTCACTTTCCCTAAGAGAGAACCCGAGGTGACGTCCAAGATCTTTTCCAGCTCTAAGGTTTGATTATGAGTTTTACCGCATTCCGAGAAGAGCCTAATTCGAGTTAGAGTGCCGGTAGAAGCAATCCCTTTGTAAGTGTGCGCTGGGCAGCAGCTCCTTGTCCCAGCTCTGAGGTGTCACAACTTGAGAGGAGCAGAGGAGCAGTCATGTGTTGTTGTTTCCTTCTCACATTAAAAGCAAAACAAACGGGTTAAAACGTTATTTTAACTTGTTCTTGAAGAGTATCTTATTCGTCTTTAATTTCAGGAGAAACTTGTGTTAATATGATTATTTGCTTGTATTTTAGGGAAAAAGATTTGATGCATTTTGGAATAAGTAAAAAATACCTATTATTACTTGCATTTGTACTTAATTCTAAAAAAAATGAATCATTCTTAATTATAAATATTTTCTATTTATTTGTATTTGACCATTAAATCATTCAGAATTATGAGTCATATAGCCTTGTTTTGTTGTATTAGAATATTCAAATATGAAGGGCGGTATTGTTTAAGTAAAGTGAAAATAATATCAGAAGATTTGGATTTCCATTTTAATAATGTAGTTTAGGAGAAGTGGTAATGAAATACAATTTCACATGTAATGAAAAGTAATTTGTTTCACAAACTTTTGGATATTGAAGCTTGGAATTAAGGAGATGAATTAGGTGTGGAATTTGAAATTAAAAGGCCTGGGGTTTGAATCTTAATATAGTCATTTAACACCTTTGTGGCCTTAGCTAAGGCTATACTCAGTTTTTCTGGGACTCAGTTTCCTTATTAGTAAAATGAGATTTTTGGAGTAAATGACTCTTTCTGTGATCTTGAATAAGGGATAGATATCCTCTGAAGTGGTAGCTCTTTAGGTCAATATCATTCTTTTGAAGTTGGTGTCTTGGAAGGCAATTGCCATGTTCTACAAAATATACCACTGTCAAAATACCGTATTTTTTGGACTAATTTACTGATCTTAATAAGTTTATTTTATATCATTGGCTATTCTTTGTAATTTGAAGAATTTAACCAGATTTTAATAAATATGAAGTTTAGCATTGATTGCTGATTTAATCTTTAATGATTTCTTTTTTTTTTTTTTAATACTGATTCCTTGTCCTTTTATAATAAGCACTTAAAGCAGTTCCTTAGATTTTGTGTAGAATGAATGTTTAGGTAGTTTCCAGTGGAAAATGCGGTTGGTATTCTTTCAGATTTTAAGACTGACTATATATAGTCAATTCACAATCTTTATAATCCATTTAGTTAACAAAAATAGAATGTAAATGAAATTAAGATTGATTATTCTATTAAATATATTTTCTGAAATAGTTAAAGATTTCTTGAAAATCTGTGACTGGGAATATGATATTCCTATAAAAGTGGATTTGTGGAGAAACATAATCTGTAGAGAAGTTGCCTACTCTTTGTAAAAGTGTTATTTAGACAGCAACCTTATTTTAACATAGGTATACAGTTGAGTGTAACAGTTCCATGGTTTGCTATAGTATACCAAACACTTTTAAGAATTGCTTTAAAGATAATATTGAATAATGCAAGACTACAAGTAGACAATAGCTATTGACTTATTTTTATGTCATTATTTTTTTTTCCTAATAGTCATACTTAGGAAATTGATTCTTTCCAATTACTACTCTGAGATTTATTTTTGGAATACTTTACTTGCAAAGAAGGATTTCACCAAAATAAACAAACAAAAAAATTAGTCATGAGAATAGTCTTGGGATGCTTGGGAGAGAAACCTTCCCCACTAAAGTAGAATACTCATTACATTTTGTTCCTAGAGAGCAGTTAAGAATAGCAAACAAAAAAAATCTGCTCATTAAATATATGTGATATTTAAAGTGTTAGAGCTAGAGAAGAAATTTAAGAGTGTAGCCAATCCTTGATTTTATAGTTCGAGAAAGTAAAACCAGTGAGATTGACTTACTCAAGAGATTAACATAAGTTAGTTTCATGATTTCAGAGTGGAAAAATTGTGTTTATTTCTCTTTTAAGTTTAATGTTTTTTGTATATCCAGTTTCCTCCAACGAGTGAATTTTTGCATGGCAATTATTGGTATTGCAGAGCACATAAAATTCTAGATATTTAAAACAAGATGAAATAAATAAATGTCAATTCTGGTTATAACTAGTCATCATTACACTAAATGTGTATTTTGCATTAAGCTTCAGCATAAATTAGTGAAATAATTGATGAATAGATTAAATGTGCAGTTTCAGGGCTTTTGGTGGGTTTGTGTGGAAAGTAATGGAAAATAAAATGGCATATACAGAAGGAAGTCAGAGGAGAAGTTTCTGTCTCACATTTTTACTTCTTTTCTGAAGTAAATAAACAAGTAAATTACAAATTTCAATTAAGTCTTGGAACAAATAACAGATTTTTAGTCTATGAAGTTTTTATTACATTCTTTCCTGTATGACCTTGGACAAGCTTCTTAGTGTTTTAGGGTTTCAGTTTCTTCATCTATAGAAGGAAGGCCCTCTACGGCTCTTTTCAGCTCCAAAGTCTGTGAACTGTTATTAATTAGCAATATAAATAAAATGGAAAATAGTGTTAGGCTCTAATGTTAACTTCTTTGTAAGTCGGGTTCAGTTGTAACATTTTCTTCTAAGTCAGTTATCATTGGTATGTGAACTCTACTGATATACATCATTATCTACATAATCTTGAAAAGTACCTAAAACTCTAGAGATGTTAATCCATGGCCACAGTAGCTTGTAAATGTCAGAGGTGAAATTTGAACCCAGGTTTTTCCTTCTTGCTAGTCCAGTTCTCTATTTGATATGTCATGTCTCTTAGCTGTTACTTCCTAAATATAATTTTCTTTCTTTAAAAAATAACAAATGGAAATTCCCTGAAGTTTTTCTAAATGTGACAAACTTTTATTTCGTAATACATTTGCTAGTTTAAAACTAGCATTTGTTTCCTTTCCTGCTGTGTTTTTCCAGGTTTTTCAGGTTCAATCTTATCACTATTAAATATCTTAATTTTTACCTTAAAATTATAGTTTTTAAGATAATGTTGACATTGAAAAGTTATGTTCTTGAGATTCACAATGCTATTTTGATTCATATCTTTAAAAATTTAGGTCCTTTTTTGGTTTCTTTTAAAAGTTTTGCATATGCCTTTTTGCTTTTATATAATTACTATTTTATATATATGTAGTTATATATACATATATGTATAGATGGAGGGAGAGTGTGTGTGTCATGTTTCTCTTGTAACAAAGGAAACAGTAAGACAAGATTATTTTTGAAGGTTGAGATAAGTTTTATATTTTTAATCATTAGATGAAGAGTAACTCATCATTATTATTGTTGAAACCTTTAATAAACTTATTTGGAACTTTCTTTTTCTGTTGGTCATAAAGTCTTTCTTCCTTCCCATTTAGAAAAGACAATGTGGAGTGGACTGTTACCTCCTGGAATGAATGAAAGTGACATTGAGTTGAGTTCTGAAGATGAGACTACACCAGAAATCACAGAACTTGGTTCAAACAAAGATAAGGGAGATGGTGTGAGAGAAGAGATTGGGCTCTCTGCTTTCCGTACTGATGGACCTAAAAGTGGGGCAGAGACAAATGCAAAAAATGCTGATGAAGAATGTCCATCTGGAATTCCCCCAAATATGTGGAATGTATGTTTTTCTGAAGCCTTTTTGTTGTGCTCTGGGGGAAAACATTTTTGTGCTGTTCTTAGTACCATGTTATATTCAAATAGAAAATTATCATGTGAATAGGGGTTTGTTATGAAATTAGCTTAACCTCAGAGTAAACAAATTTTAATTTGATATTAATTGGCTTTAGCGGATGGCTTCCAATTTTTTTTGGAAGATACTAAATAGTAATATTCATATCTTCAGTGCCTCATGAGGCAAATACTGTAGATATCTATCCCCATTTTACAGATAATAAAACTCATCTCAGAGAATTTGTCACTTGCTTGTAGTTATAAACTAGTGTCAGAGGTTCATTCTTTTTAATTAAATTGAAACACCTTTTTAAGTGACATTATATTTTTCTCTTAATGAGAGTTATTTTAACACAGTAGATTTTGTTTTAATGACTGCTTATCTGAATTGTTTTTCATTCCTATGCAGAAGTTTCAAGAGTTACATAAAAAGCATTCTGAACTGAAAACCTTAACTATTTCTACAAGCAAAGGGAATAAAAGAAAACGTACCAGAAAAGGTATTTTATGTAGTTTCTGTTTAGTAAACTTAACTGTTAATAAGACTAATGATAAAAAGTAATTTCTTTTATTAGTCATTTTAAAGAATTAAAACTTTGAAGGATATAATTGGTAGCATATGTCCCAACTTTTATTAATGCTTTTTTCCCCAGGTAAATTGAAGAATAAAGAAAAGCCTGACAGGTATGTAAAAACTGCAAATAGCTTATAATGAAAAAATAGGCATTTTTCCTGTCAAACAGTTTATCTGTGGGCTATTGCCATCTCTGTATAAACTGTGTACCAACACAAGCTATTGATTTTTAGAGTCTTAGAATCTGAGTTGGAAGTTACCTTAAAGATCTTTTAGTATAAATCCTACCTGAAAAAAACTGTTAAAAATTGCTCTTTGGGGTAGACATTTGGTCTCTTCTTGAAGCCCATAAGAGAGCAGCTTATTGTCTTAACAGATAGCTCATTCCTTTCTCTGACAGGTCTGCTGGTTAGAAAATTTTCCTTCAAATCAAGCCTCATATCTACCTCTAAACTTAATTCTAATATTGGCCTCAGGCCCAGTAAAATAGGTCCCTCTGCTATATAATAACAAATCCAACTTTTGAAAATGACCATCATTCAGACTGAACTCTTCATTTCTTTAAGCTAAACTTCACAATTTCTTTTTTTTTTTTTTTAAATTGACCCTTATGTGGCATAGTTTGATGTTCACTTACTATCCTGGTTTCCTTTCAGTCTTGTTCCACTTTGTCAGTGTCCATTCTGTAACATGCCTAGAACTGAATGTGGTACTCTGTATGTAGTCTGGCTAGAACAGTTATTTTAGGTTCCCTGTTAAATATGATGAAAATAATGATGGTTAAGTCATTTTGAATAAAATATAGCCAATGATTTGTTTTTGTGCAGTCAACAGTCTTCAAATGAAGCCCAGTGGAAGGAACTTACTCAGTATTTTGGAATAAATGATAAATTTGAACCCCCCATAATTAATACAACTTTTCAGAAGGTAAGTAATTTAAAATTTTTTTGTCTAATTCAAACATATTTAATGAAGTCATTATCCCCCAAACTCAATACCTAAGAGTCACCATAGATAAAATAAGCTAGTACTGGCAGAACCTAGGAACATTACTAAGTGTTGTGTTCAGAGAGTCAGACATCATATGCTGAAGTATTTCTCATATTTAAGACCTTTCACTTTAAAGAATTTCCTTCATGAGATTAAGTTATCATTCTTCCTCTTTATATTTTGATATCTTGTTCTCCAGGTTAAGTGGTTCTGGCAAATAATTGTAAACTTTTCTTACAGAGTGGTTGTAACATTTGGGGTGCTGATGTAGAATTGAGTTACATAGATAATATTTGGCTTGTTCATTGAACTCAGTTCAAACTTTCAATAAATATTAGGTGTAGAGTTATGCCTGATACTTGGAACACAAAGGTGCAAAATAGGGCCCTCTTTGAAGAAAATTGATTTCTAATAATAGGAAGGGCATTTTCATACATAATTGAGATATAAAGGAGAGAGTATGCATAACTACAGGAGAAAAAAAATCTATAAAAATTTGAGCCCAGGGAAATGGGTTTTTCCTGGAGGAGTCTAGAAGGATTTCATGAAGGAGCTGGCATTTTAATTGGGCCTTGAAGGCAAAAAAATACTTCAACAGTTGGAAATAGTTGAATGGAAAAGAAAGGAGCCAAATATGGGTATAATACAAACAGACATGGAGATGGGGTGGGTAGAAGTAAAATAGTTCAATTTGACTATTATAGACTGATAAAGGAGTAATAGACAAGGATACATCTGGACAAATAGATCAAAAGCCAAGTGTACTGAGCCTTTCTAGGGCCAGGAGTCTGTTTTATTTGATAGACGCAAAGGTACTGCTGAAGGTTATTAAATAGGGGATTAAAATGATAATAAAACTAGAAAGATTACTGAAGTCATTGTATAGATAGATAGGAAGCAGAAAGACCAGTTCATAATATCATGGCTTTAGAGCTGGAAAGGACCTCTGAAACTCAAGTCCCACCCCCTTGTTTTACAGAAAAGCCTAGGGAGGGCAAATTTGTTTAAGGTCATATGAGTATGGGCGTTAGGGACAGGATTTGAATGCAAGGTTCTTTTATTCTAGAGTCATTGGATTGTACCCTGCTGTCTTCCAGCTATGGTGCATTGAATTGTTTAGTCATAAAGATAGTTTATAGCTAGTTACCTGAAGTGCAAAGAAGCCAGATTTCTTGAGAAAAAATCACTGGCAAAGGTGAAATAGAACCTAGGGATTCTTCACTTTTTTTAGTACTCTTCTACTCCCATGGATTGCCTTTCAGAAGTAGGATAGCTAGTTATTAGACCAGTTTTTCCCTATGTTCGAAGAAGAGTAACATAGAGGGGGCTGGAGGGGATGGTGTTAACTTCATTGAATTTCAGAAACAAATAGAAATAGTATGGAATGTAGTGGCAGCAGCTGGCTAATAGAACATCATCTTAGCACACATGCTATAAATTTATGGCCTTTACTGTATTCTGCTTTTTAAGAATATAGTAAAATCTTGGTTCTTTTAGGAAAAAAGAATTGTATAATTAAATTTCTCATTTGGGCATGGGCCATAGGAAAATCCTTGACTCAATATTATTTAAAGCATTTATTGTATGCTTTACATATAATCATATGGTATTGTGGTAAAATCGTAAATTTAGATCGTCTAAGTTGGAGTTGATTAGTATAGTTATACCACTTAAATTGTTAAAATTATTTTTAACATTTTTTTGCCACTGAATTTGTTGAAAACATGTAACACATACTTATGTGGTTTATTGTATTTTTAAAAGTTAAAGTACGTATAAAACATTGATTTTTTTTGAAACATAATGCTAATACTGCATGTTTCTACACTGTAAATTTGTAGCCTTTATTTGGGTTTGGTACCAAGGTTCTTTGTGACGTTCAAGTTGTCTCAAAAGTTCTGAGAAATTCATTAGTGATCAATTGTACTATCAGTACTGTCATGTTTTTAATCCTTAGAAAATATTCTTGAAAAGTTTCATATTAATCAAATCATGTGAAATATTTTGTAAAATGAAAGATTTCAAAAGAATTCTTTCCAATTTATCTGCTTTATAAGTTTGGGTTCTCTAAAAAGCCAGCAGAAAGTGCAGCTAGGGGGATGCACTGGATCAAGCACAGGCCTTGGAGTCAGGAGAATCTGAATTCAAATCCAGGTTCAGACATGCTTTATCTATGTGGTCTTGGGCAAGTCATTTCACCCCAATTATATCCTGTCCCCATTCCCCTTTTCTCCTCCTCACCTCCCCAAACTAAACCAGCAGACAGAAAATCTGACCCCACACTGGGCTTTACCCAGTGTATGACCTCAGGCATGACCTTTAATCTTTGTATTATTTAGTTTTCTCATTTGTAAAGTGATTAAATTGAACTATATTAGAAAATCTTAAAAACTGTTTTATGACATAGATTCCCCATTAATAGTCTAGCGAAACCCATTATGATTCCCTTTTTAGATTATTGTCTATTATATGTCAACATTGTGCTAAACTCTATATAAAATAAAATATTTGGGATTATATGGGAATTCAATTATGTTGAAATACATTTATCATTTTTTTAAAACAAGTTGTCAATCCCAGATTAAAAACACTAAGTTAGATGATTTCTATAAAATCCTTTCCAGCTTTGAATATATCTTTGTTACAAATAAGCTGTGTACTACAGTATATACAGCACAAGACTTGGAGTCTTCCTGATTCAAATTTTAACAAATTTTGTTAAATTCAAATTTTGCCTTATTACTAACTGTGTCACTATGGGCAAGTCACTAATTTACTTTGCGACTGTAACTTTTTTTAAAAATTATTATAGCTTTTTATTGACAGAACAAATGCATGGGTAATTTTTTTCAACATTGTCCCTTGCAATCACTTCTGTTCCAACTTTGCCCTTCCCTCTCTCCACTCCCTCCCCTAGATGGCAGGCGGTCTCATACATGTTAAACATGTTAAAGTATATCTTAGATACAGTATATGTGTGCATATCTGTACAGTTCTCTTGTTGTACAAGAAAAATTGGATTCAGAAGTAAAAGATAACCTGAGAAGAAAAACAAAAATGCAAGTAGTCCACATTCATTTCCCAGTGTTCCTTCTTTGGGTATAGCCGATTCTGTCTATCATTGATTAATTGGAACTGAATTGGATCTTCTCTTTGTTGAAGATATACACTTCCATCAGAATACATCCTCATATAATATTGTTGTTGCCGTGTATAATGATCTCCTGGTTCTGCTCATTTCACTTAGCATCAGTTCATGTAAGTCTCTCCAAGCCTCTCTGTATTTATCCAACCAAACATTTTGGCACATATAGACCCCTTTCCCTCTTTGGGCTATAAGCCCAGTAGTAACACTGCTGGATCAAAAGGTATGTACAGTTTGATAACTTTTTGAGCATAGTTCCAAATTGCTCTCCAGAATGGTTGGATTTGATCACAACTCCACCAACAATGCATCAGTGTCCCAATTTTTCTGTTTCCCCTCCAACATTCGTCATTATCTTTTCCTGTCATCTTAGCCAATCTGAGAGGTGTGTAGTGGTATCTCATAATTGTCTTAATTTGCATTTCTCTAATCAATAGTGATTTGGAACACCCTTTCATATGAGTAGAAATAAGTTTCAATTTCATCTGAAAATTGTTCATGTCCATTGACCATTTATCAATTGGAGAATGGCTTGATTTCTTATAAATTAGAGTTAATTCTCTATATATTTTGGAAATGAGGCCTTTATCAGAACCTTTAATTATAAAAATGTCTTCCTGGTTTATTGCTTCCCTTCTAATCTTCTTTGCATTTGTTTTGTTTATACAAAAGCTTTTTAACTTGATATAATCAAAATTTTATATTTTGTGATCAATAATGATCTCTAGTTCTTAAGGAGGTGATGAAAATATCCACTTCACAAACATGAGGGTCAAATGAGTTATCAAGAAACTGTGTTTCTTGACAAGTTTATATTTATGTTGTTGCTTTGGGCTTACTGCACATTCAGGGAATGTTTTTTCAACCCAAGAAGCTAGAGGATCCAGCTTCTTAAAACTGTGTATTATGACCCCATGTGGGGTCTTGTAACAGAATTTAGAGATCACAAAATTGTTATTTATTATCAATGAATGTTTGATTTGTTTACTTTTATATCTCTATATATCCATGGTCATGTAAAGATTTCTTGAATGAAAAGAATTCATGAGTGGAAAAAGTTTGAGAAGCCTTGCTCTGGGGTACAGTGCAAAGAGGACCCTGATTGCGGATTGAGAGAAGAATGAAACTTTAAATCTCTTTTGAAACTTCTAGCTTTTCTGACCTGAGGCTAGGGCCTTTTCAGCTTTTCATTTTGTAGGATCCTATGACAGAGAAGTATGGATTTGATGATCAGAGGACCATAAGTTTAGACTAGAAAGGATCTTAAAAGTCATATAAACAGCAGCCTTATTTTACAGGTGAGAAAACGGAGGCCCAAGAAAGTTAGATGACTTTGCCAAATAAGATATGAAATAAATTACAGAATCAGGATTTGAACTCGGGTCTTCTGACTCCAGATTCAAGGCTCTTTCCAGTGTACCATGATGTTTTTCCAACTCTTTGGTTTCATTTTTTTCTGCACATAGCTGCATAGTTGCAAGCCAACAGAAGTCTCACTCTTTTGTGGAGATCATCATTGTGAGGTTTTATCCTTTCACTCTTACGCAGATAACACAGTGCCAAGGTTTCCTACTGATCTTGGTAGAGAATAAAAGGGTAAAGATGTCCAGGTTAAAAACACCAGAATTAACTAAGAACAAATACATGTCTAAAAGATGATAGAGTTGATATCTTAAGAAATCAAGAGTGAATAGTAAGGGTGTATGAATTCCTAAGTCCATTATTTAGTTCTCTGAAGTAGACTCATCTATTAACTTAGCTAAAGGGGGCTTCTTATCCTGTATTTAGTCAGTCCTCTGGAATTTATTATTTTTTAAAAACAGAATGTCATCATTTTTTCCCCTCATACTTCCTTTTTGAAACATTATTTACTGTGCTCAGGTTCTTCAGTCGAGATGTATAGTTATACAAAAAAAAAGTTTTTCATTGTTTTCCTATGCAGCACAAAAATATTTGTTTTAAAATGTCATCTTCCTCTCATGTAGTGCTGAATTCAGTTCTTTGTATTAAATACAGATAAATTTTTGTCAAGCATCAAATATGAAATTCTCTAATCTATAATTATGATGTGATAAGTTATATAGATTCAAAATCATAATTTCAAAAGAATAAATTTTATCAATTTTGGAAATATTTTAAAATTACTTAAGTGACTGAATATTCAACATTCATTGGAGAATATAATGGAATTGTACAGAAATTATTCAGTGCAAAAAAATTATTCAGCTGCAGTGGAAGTACCTATAAGGGATCTTAGAAGAATTGTTTAATATAAGTGATTATTTTTAGCTAAGAAAATTTTAGCATGCCTTGTATTTGTTTCAAACAAAGAGTTTCTTCATTAGACAACTTAAGCAATATATTTGGTTTATTCTTATTTGGTTTATTCTTATTACTATAGACAGCAAACTCCAGTATTTTGAAATTTTGTCAGTTTTGAAAAGTATTTTGTAATACAGATTTTGTTTTTGGTCAGAGTCTAGGTTCTGTGTATTAAGAACATTTGGTCTATGGTTTTAAAATTCACATACTTTGAATCTTGAAATATTCATTTTGTTATTAAGCTGTTTTCTTCCTGGGCCTGGTAATGTTCCTATTTCCATAAGTCTAGCAATATTGTAAATAGTAGACATTTAATATTTTTTTAAATACAATTTACTTAGAACATAAACATTTTAGAAAATAGACTGGTACATGAAACCAGAATTGATATAAAACAAAGTAGAAACTGCTATGCTGAATTTTCACTATTGAAACCTTTTATACTATACAGAATTGGTCTTTATGATAGCCTCAAATTAGGAATGTATTTTGACATAGTCATGTCATTTTAGTATGAGAAAAAAAAGTAAAACCTTTCCTTTTACAGATGAAGAAACTGAGGTCCATAAGTTGCCAAGCTCAACAATTGTCAGAGATCCAACTAGAATCCAGTTCTCCCAATCCCATGTTTATGTCACTGTGCCATGCTGGCTACCATGTTAATTTTGTATTGAAATACTTTGGGGAATTAGTATGTTATTAGTGCTTATCCATCAGTATATAAATTGAAAAATGAAAATTTGCAAATACCTCACTTCATATAGATATAACTGAGAAATGTAGAGGTTTTTTTTTCCTTGCTCTACTTAGATAATGATGTTCAGTAAGGAAGTAGCATATCTTAAAGTGATATTTGATACTTGATATAGTACTTTAAATTTTTGGTAGAATATCTGGTTACAAGCATTATAAGACAGAGAATGAATGTTATTAAAATGTTAATGAACAAAGTGAAATGTTGAAGGTTTAGGATAGGATTGTGATGTCAGGTTACTATAGACCTTTGATAGTGAGAGGAAAGCTATTTTTTAATTGGCCGTTTTATTGTATTTCAGTAGAATTGAATGATCTAAATAGTATACTCTCCGAGTAGGGGCATTGTATTGTTACAAGAAAAGATTTTTTTTTTTCATGAATAAAGCATCTTTTGCCATAATACCTGGCTAAAGACATTCTTAACCTCATTATTGCTATAAAAGTAGCATTCAGAGAGTCCAATAAAGAAAACCTTGGTTTGAATTGAATAGGCTATCATATATTGTAGCCCAGGTTTCTAGTGCTAGGGGTTCTAGGGGTTCTGTCACTAACTCAGTCTAGGCACTTATTCTTCTAGGTCTGAGTTTCCTCATCAGTAAAATAAGTATTTTAGACAAGATAATTATTTCTAAAATATAATACTTCTATGTATGAACTTAGACAGTCTAAATAGAAGTTATGTGAAGAGACTGTTAGTGATGCTATTTTTCCCTCTAAAATATATACAAAATTTTTCTTGAATATATATATATTAATTAGAGATGAGTGTGTGTGTGTCTTTGTCTTTGTCTGTCTTTGTGTGTGAGAGAGAAAAAGACAGAGAGAATAGATTTGATCATTTTATACTAGAATTTCTGTGATCACCTGATCCAGACCCTCTTGGATTGACAAATGTGTTGTCAGGATACTTAAAGTTAAGTTTGGAAGATACTATATTAGATGATCTCTCAGGTTCTTCATAGATTTTAAAACCCTCTCATTTTATCTAGAGATTTAATGGTTACAAAACTCTAGGTATTCCACAGAATCATCTGTTGAAAAAAATCAAGAAGCATTCAACAACTGAAATAATAACTTAATTTTCCAATAGCACTGTAATAAATATTTAGAACCAGTTTGGCTCAGTTTATCGATTACAGAAGTACTATAATGTCAATTCAAAAAGCTTAAACTGGTTTTTAGACTGGAAAATAATTGTTGTAGGGAGATCTCAAAGCAGTACTCAAACAGACCATCTCATTAACTCAGGAATTCCCTTCACTAAGTGCAGATTATAACCAATTCATGCTTGTTCATCCTCTCTGACATTTGTTCCTAGCTTTTTGAAAGTTCATCACAAGTGGTCCACTCAGGGAGCTAAAGAACATTTTCTCCTCATATCTCAAGAGTACCACTGGAATACTTCATCGTTCACCTGCCATCTCTTGTTCTTACCATGTGACCAAGACATCTTCTCTATCATACAGTTCTTTAATGATATCCTTTTTTTCTTTTTCTTCCTTTGGATTTGCTTATATATGATACAGGCTGCTCACATCTGTTATGTTTATATGATACAGGCTACTCACATCTTCTATGTCCTTCATTAAGCTATGCATCATTTTCAACTTTAGTTCTTTGCATGCCTTAATGTTACACATCTTGCTGCCATATAATAATAATACTATTAAAATATGAAACATTAAAAAGAAGGCTTTGCTTTCATAGGAAGCTTGGAATCTATAAAAATACTTTTCAATTTCCTGAAAGCAATTTAGCGTACTCTTCCATTTTAACCTAGGGTCAGTTCATTGTCTATCTGTAGTGTTTATCCAGTATATACATACTATTGAACAAACTATAGATTGTTCATGCAAATGCATGTTGAAATCTGGGCTTCAGATATTCTTAATGCATTTAGTCTTTCTTTTAAAGATTAGAGATGTCCTCCAATAGAGTCTGATATTTTAGAATTTAATGAAATTCACATAATGCCAATGCTTGTAAACTATTTTGTACCAAATCCAGTGTTTTATTCTATAATCATCGTATTAGGCTCAGTGAGATATTGTATTTTTCTATAGCTTTCAGGTTGTTAACGGTATAAAATGTGTTCCCTTGTTCAATATCATTGTAGAAACTTGCCTGTATCCTAGTAATCCCATCATTGAGGAGGATACTTTTGGGCATAAATCTTTATTTATAGATGAAGAGAGTACCTAGAATGATAATTATTTCTGGGCTCTTGGTTACCTTTTAAAATATAAGATTTAGTTTTGGATAACTTTGCTTTTAGTGTCTTTCCCCATTTTAGGTATCTTGTATCCCTCAGTGTCTTCACAAGTTCATAACATTAAGCCTGGATTTCTTTATTGTGTACTTGGTCCCATAGAGCAAATGTTCTTGTCATGGTTCTCTTTAGTACCATTTTTGCCTTCTTTATAGGTGTATCTGATTGTTGTTAACATCCAAGTGTTTTGGTTTCACTGCTGTGATAGAAAAATAATTTGCTAAAAATATTTTTGCAAATCTTTTCTATTTTTCTTCAGTTTTTAGTCTGTCCATTTTTGTCCTTAAATAGCTTTGGAATGACTTTCTTTCTTGCTAAGCTTTTTAAAACTAATTTATATTTGTAACCTGTTATCTTTAACAGCCTTCTCTCTGGGTTTGACAAATCAATCAGATGTTTTTCTGACTTGGACACTTTATTTGTTCTCGTTGGAGCAATTAGTTTATATCAGTTAACTTATGGATAAAATTAGTATTATTGATTTCAATATTATTTCTGTTGTCTGTTATTTCTGATTTTCATTTGTTAAAATAATTGAGGGAAAATAATTTTGATTTTGCACCTTTTTAAAATTCTTGTTTTTTATTCTGATGTTAGTACAGATGAGTCAGTGGTCTGATTGTACTCAACTGATTCAGAGATTATTCCCACATCAATAATAAATCTTTTCCCATCTGTTAAAATATATTTCATTCTTTATGGTGCCATTTGCTGCTTACATGATAATTATAGAAGTATTCATGATATGATGCTATGATACTTCTTTATAATATGCAAGTTTTTTGGTCTCTCTATATCTTCCTGAACTATATGCTTTGCCATTTATTCTCCCTTACCTTTCCACACCTCAACTTTGCATTTGAGTCCCTAAGTATTAGTGTGTATCTAGAATTTCATTTTACTCTTTTAAAAATTCCTTTAAAATTGAATTCAAGGAATCTTTGCTAATGAAGCCTTCATTGACTGTCAGACAGGATCCTGGAAGATAGTGATTCCACTTTTTCCTTACTTGATGTAGAGAGAAGCCACCTGGTGTGAGAGAAAGATTATTAGACTTTGACTCTGAACATCTAGTTCTGAATCCCTTCTTTCTGTTTGACCTTGGGTGATTCACTTTTACCTTAATCATCTTATTTTCATGCTTTCTAATATATTTATGTATTTTATATCATAATTATGTTATTCTTTTATGAGAATTCCTTTACTAGCACCATAAAATCAGGAACTGTATTTTATCCAAACTTTATAGGTGCCTCATTGCTTAATGTAATGTAATGTACACAGTTGATGCTTAAAATTTTTTATTTAATGCAGTTGAAGTATTATTAATGATCACAACTAACTTTTATTTGCATATTTATATTCTGAATTGAGATTTACTTTTTTATGGAAGATAATTGGTAGTGATTTTTACAATCTTGTTTGAATGGAGATTAGGCAGAAACAATTTTTCTTCTTACCTAACTGCTTAATATAATTTAGTAATAGTCTTAAAAGTGGCATTATGTAGGACTTCATTTGTGGGCTACAATAAAAATATCAGTTTTATGACTTATACGGAGCTCTTTATGGTTTACAAAGTGATTTATAACCATTATTGCATTTAAATTCAACAAGCATTTCTTAAGATTTACTATGTACAAGATGTACTAGGTGCTGGAAATATAAGGAGTGACCCCGTCTTTCCTTACCCTAAAGGAGTTTACATTTTAGTTGGTGAGGTAAGACATGACTGCAGCCTGAACACAGACACGTATAAACAATAATTCTTTGGGACAAAGTAATGTAAATGTTATTCATATTTAACACGGAGATACTGAGTCTCAAGAGAAGTTGTGACTCTTTAAGATCATACAGCTAAGCAATGTGAAGCCAAGACTTGCATTCTAGGTCTTGTAAATCTAGTACTTTTTCAATCAAATAAATCAGCATTTTGTTTAACAGATTTGAGAACTCTAAAAGAAAGTATTAAACAGTTTAAAAATGTCAAAGAAAGATCAAAATAGATGAAGTAAATCGTATCTAGGGATAAATTGTTGACAGGTATGAAACTATTATGTGTAATACTTATATGTGTGTGTCTGCATTTTTATTATACCAACTGTAGATGAGGTGGAGCTAATGTATTCAAGCACTTTTTTAAAAAAATATATTGTTTAATGTTTTTCCCTAGTAACATTCAAAACTTTTTTTACATTTATTCTTAAGATTTTGATTTCTAAGTTCTCTCCCTTATCCCCACCCACAATTAAGAAGCCACTTGTGAACTTAGGCAAAACATTTCTATAAAAGTCAAGTTGTAGGGGGGAAAACATACATCTCCCACCCTAATGAAAATAAAAACCCTCAAGAAAAATTAAGGGGGAAGGGATAAAAGGTGGGGAAAGATAGAGTGAGGAAGGGAGAGAGAAAGATGGAGGGAGGCAGAGAGAGGAAGGAGAGAGAGAGAGAGAGAGAGAGAGAGAGAGAGAGAGAGAGAGAGAATATGAGAATATGAGAATATGAGAATATGAGAATATGCTTTGATCTGTATTCAGACACAATCAGTTCCTTCTTTGGGTATGAATAGGATTTTTCATCATAAGTCCTTTAGAGTAACTATCAGTAATTATACTACTGAGAATAGCAACGTCATTCACAATTGGTCATCCCTGAATATTGCTATTACTTTGTATACAGTACAATTCACTTTGTCAAGTACTTTTTTTTTTTTATAGATCTTCAATTATATCAACATGTATTTTAGTGTTTTAGTTCCATGAAATCTTATGTATAGTTCTTTCATTAAATATCTTCAACTTTGTATAGAAATATTTTATCAAATATCTTCATCTAATTAAAAAAGTCATTTTTCTTAGGAAAATTAAATAATTTCCCAGAAAGAAACATTTCTCTTTCATAGACAGCTTAATTATTAATAATGACTCTAATTTAAAATTTGTTTTCTTTCTAGTCAGGCCTTGAAGTACGCATCGATGAATCTGTGGCTGAAGGGGATTTTGAAAAGGCAGAAGAACTCAGTAATAGGTTAGCTACTCGAGAGGTAATTAAAATTTTTTAAACTTATGTTCATTTTAAAAGTATTTTATATGAATATATAGTTAACATTTTCAGTACAGTCATTCATCCTATAGTTCTTTATTTTATTTTGAAATGTAGAATTGTTACTATAGTTATGTTTTTAGATCATTTTGTGCTAAATCTTATTTCTGAAATGATTCTTTCCTCATAATCTCATAAGCAAGTAGATCTTTTTTCCCTGCATAACCAAAAGGTTAGCCTTCCTTTCCCATTTGCTTCTTTAACCCCATTTAACTTTCATTGTAGAGGGAAAAGTAGCTTGCTCTCTTTCTAAAGATATGATAGGCAAGGTCACAAATAGGGGTTGCTGACTTATCAAGAGTAAAGACCACATGTGATCTGGCAGCTTTCTGTAGGACTCCTTTTCATTTTTTTTTTTTAAGCATTTAAAAATATACCTGCAAACTAGCTAAATTCTTATGTTTTATTTGTAGCATACTAAGTGACAGGTTTACCTGTTTGCCACCCTCTTGGGCTGTGTTTATGTGACATCCAATGGATTGATACATTTAGTGGGGAAAGAAAGCTAAGATTATTTGCCTTCTTCTACAAACTAGCATGGTACATGATTTATAGAAAATATTAAACGTCACCTTTTCATTCTGATCATTTTCTAAATGGAAATTTAATAACCAAAATTTCATTTAGTAAATGTCACACTATACTGTGCTTTAAAACCAACATTGATTGTTGGAGCTTTATTTTATTTTTGGTTCTGGAGCAGCTGCCTTGATTGGTGTTGGGTTCAGCAGATATAGATACTTGAATTCTTTTTTCTCCTGCTCTTCATTGAATCACTGAACTCCTCTTAAGGAAGCTATTAAGGCTAATTTAGGGATGTGAACACAAAGACATAGAGTGTATCTTGATCATTTTATGCAACTTCTCTTTTGGGGGAAAAGGGTTGTATTTTTGATATATAATCTCAAATTTATTAACAACAGTTTTAAAAATATTTTTCTGCCTAAACCGGTTGTTCTGTTAAGATACATAATTAGTTCATTGCTATGTTTTATTTTTTATTTTTTGAGGTGCTTATAGCTTGACTTCACTGGGTACTGCATATAATTTGAATATAGTGATAATTTTATCAATCTGTTTTTAGCCATTTTTATATTTGTTTTTAAAAAATAATTCATTGTTCTATTTTCCTTTTTTTTCCCCATTGGGTTATTCTTTTGAGAAAATTATTTTAAATTGCATTTTATACATTGTACATATCTGTTAGGCCTTCAGTAAATTTTAGCTAAAAAAAAAAAGAGATACTGTTCTGGTAGGTAGAGAGCTATTCATGAAATCTGGAAGACTTAGGTTCAAATTCTGCTCTGATGGATATTTAGCTATATGACAATTGACAAGTCATTTAACCTCGTAGTGTCCAGGCAAGTCTATAAATTATTGCTTTGCCTCACTAGACAGGTTTCCTATGACAATGAAGCATAGATTTAGAATTGTAGAAGAAGGTGAGTTGTTGATTTTGTATTTGTATAGTAATTTGGGAAATACTGCAGGCACTCTCATTTTAAACATTAGTTTTATTCTAAAAGTTCATTTATAGTTCAACTGTTAGAAACTCAAAATGTGTTTTGTTTTGTTTTTAATAGAGAAAAAAAATGTAAATGTTGGGGTGAGGTCTTATGATATTCTGAAAAGCTTATGTATGAGTCCTGAATTCCATTTCAAGGAGTTTCTGCAGCTTGGTATCTTAGAACCTGTTTCAAGGATTCTGCTTCTACATCAAATAAGGAAAGGCTTGGTCAGAGGTGTTTAGCAGCAAGGAGAGTTTTAACATTCTTTCTTACATCATTTGTTAGGTGAATATTTACTAATTGGGATAAATAACTTCCCATTTAGATCAAGATTACAATGAATTAGCAAGAAAGCAAGTTTGATTTGTAGAATGTATGAATTGGGGAATAATATGTAATCTATCTGGAAAGAGAGGCTGGAGTCTCATTGTAAAGGACTGTAAATGCCACAGAAGAAGTTACATTTATCCTTTGGGCAGTAGAGTCATTGTAGCTTTTGGAGCAATGAAATGACTTGAATTAACTTGTGCTTTAGGAATATTAAATTGTAACATTCTGAAGGAGGAATCATAAAGGGGAAAGAGTGAAATCACAGAAACTAGTTAGGTAAATACAGTAGGCTAGGTATGAGCTTATGAGAAATAAAACTAGGTTGATGGCCACAAGAAAAAATGGGATAGGTCTGAGAAATGTCCAAGTTCAATTGAAAAAACTTGACAACTAATAGTATATAATGAATAAAAATCAATAAAGAGTTTTAAATTGCTAACTAGGCAACTAGAGGAATGGTGAAATCATCAATATTAAATAGGTATGTTAGAAAGGTAAGTGGTTTTATGGGGAAAGGTAGCCTTTGAGATTGCTTTTGGACATCCAATTGGAGATAACCAGTTGCAGATGCATGTTTGAAAGACAGTTGAGGACTCAAGATGTAAATTTAAGAGTAACATGTATAAAGATGGGCATTTGGGATCTGAAGAGATCATATAGAATAAGGAAAGAACACAGGACAGAATCCTGCGGGTACATCCAAATGGGAGGACAGGAGCTTAGTTGATCTTGTGACAGAAGCCATTGAGTGTAGACAGCACATTGTTGGAATTGAGCTGGGAAAGGGATCAGATAAAGAAAACAATCACCTGATGGGGAGGTGAAATAAGGGTTGTTTAAAGGATATGTGATGCCGACATGTTGGTAGGAGCAGGAAGGAACAAGCCAGTTGACACGGAAAGGTAGAAGTAGGGGGAGAAGAGAAGGGATGGTGGAAGAGATGAGTTTCTGTGGGAAACAGAAAATGGAACCTGGGGACCATAGAAAGGGTTTCTTTGTCAGGGAGGAGTGCCTGCAACCTTGTCCTCTTAGGTGAAAACAAAGGAGAAGATGGAGAGATGATAAGTAAGACTAAGGGTTTTCAACATGTTGGTTAGTTTTTACTGAACTTTTCCTCCTCTTTTTTATTCTTTATTATACGTAGTGGGAAAAAAAAGTAATGGCTTTGTGGGGGGGGGGGGGGGGGAGCAGAAGATACCTTTGGAAATGCAAGTTATGTAAAAACAAAAGATGTCAATAATTTTTTTTAATGAAGATTGTTGCTGAGGTGTGGATTTGGGAATGGAAGGGAACTTGAGACAGCCTAAGTTTTTCAGTGAAATTTGAAGCAAGATTCTCTGCTGAGGATGAAATAATGAGGGAGTGAATGGGGAGGATGACTTTTGAGAAAAGATTTTGAACAAATGCTTTGGGGGGGTGTTAAAATCTATCAGAGAAATGTAAAAGACTGGGATAATGAGGGTCCAGTTGAGACTGGATAACGTAAAAAATTATAGTAGAGCTCATTTAGTAGTTGTGTAACCTTCTGCAGAGGTATTATGCAGCCTAGGACAGAGAAAGTGGATAGAATGCACTGAAAAATCTCCATGTAGAGGTAGTGACTATTAACTATAAAGGGATAAGAATTTGAAGGGAGAGACAAGCTAGAATAGGGGAGATGGCCCAAGAAAAAGAGAATACAGTGAGGGGGGTAGAGGATAGTTTAGATTTAATGGGGATGATATTCATAGAAGAAACAGGTAATTATGGTCAGATAAAAGATATAACCAATGAAACTTGTCTTATGGGTTGTAAAGAAAGCATTTATAAAAGCAAACTATATTGCCATCCCTGGGCATAACTGAGGTGGAATTAAAGTTCAGTTTGTTGCAGTTGAATAATAAGTAAATGTATCTCTTAGGATTCATAAAATGGAAGTCCCCAACTTTTAAGGACAAACATTGGGATATAGGAAAAATATATTTGGCTTGGAGGGACCTAGAAATATGAAGAATACATTGTCCCTGTCTTCAAATAGTGGCTAGGTGGCACAGTAGATAGAGTACTGACTGGAGTCAGGAATACTTGTGTTCAGATACTTAGTAGCTGTGTGGCCCTAGGCAAGTCACTGAACCTCCCTCTCAATTTCCTCAACTGTTTTGAGGATCACATGAGATAATATTTGTAAAGTACTTAGAACAGTACCTGGCACAGAATAGATACTATATGTAAATACTTATTCCCTTTCTCTTTTCCTTTCCAATTCAGTAATCAGAAATCAATGTTAGATTTACCTTAGGCTCTTTTATTTACATTTATATAACATTTGTATTATAATCTATTGCTTAAATTATATATTTATTATAATATTATATATTATATTTACATTACATTACATTTACATGTATATTTACATGATTACATGATCAAAAATTAATAATGCTGAAATAGTATAACAAGGCAGTTTTTGACATTAAATGCTAAATAATTTTGTTGTGATATTTTGAGAGAGTGTACCCCAGAAGTCTTAGTGCAGTTGTAAGCATTCCACTCTGTATGTCATAGAATTTTAGATTTTTAATAGAATTTAGAAATAATCTACGCCAGCATATATCTGAACAAGAGTCTTTTCTTCCACATCCTTGACAGTTTTGATTATATGGCTTTTGCTTGCAACACACTAATGAAGGATAGCCCACTAGCTTTCAAGGCATTCTATTTCAGTTTGGAGGCAGTTTTAGTTATTTGTGAGCTTTTTTTTTTTTAATATCAAGTCTAAATATCTGCCTCTCTGTGGCTTGCACTCAGCCCTATACTTACCAGCTTCTCTTGTTTTTTGCAGCTTTTCTTTCCTTTCCTTTCCCATTTGTATAATAGCATCATAGGATTATAACTGAAAAGGGACCTTAAAGGTCAATATAGACTAACCCACTGTGATTGTGATTTGCCCATTGTCAAAGAAATCATCATAAATTTGCATTTGAACTCATGTCATCTGATTTCAAATAGAGCATTCTTTCCTTTTTTCCTACCTTGCTCTTTAGAAATACTTTTCGATCTATATTTGTGCCTGGACTCTGAGAAGGCAGTTACAACGGCAGAGTAGATAGAGTCCCGGGCCTGAAGTCAGGAAGGAAGACCCAAGTTCAAATGTGACCTCAGACACTTATTGGCTATGTAACTCTTCTTATTATCACTCTTTCATCTTTTTCCCTGTTTTATTACCTCCTAGGGGCAAACATACTCAGTTCTGTGTTACCTCCTTTAAACTTTGGAATCATCTGTCATTCCTTCAAACAGGCATTTTATAAGATTTTAAAAATATTTTATATTTTAGTAAATATTAATTTTAATTAATTAAAAAATTTTAATAAATGTTTTGTATTTTATAAGATCTTTACAACTAGCCACCTAAGTCAGTCATTTTTGATACATATCCTTCCTCACCATTCAGCATTTCTCAACAGCCTCTTATAATTTGTATTCTGACCCCCACTATTCTATACAATTTCAAGTTTACCAATGATTTTTAATTGTTAAATTTTAATGGTCTTTTCTCAGGCTTCATTCTTGACCAGGTCCTGGTTTTCCTATTGCTTTGGTCTTCTTGCTAATATATCATCTAGTCCTCCTTCCCTGATTCTACCCTCTAAAAAAAGTATAAATGTCTCTCAAGGCAGTGAGTGCCATTAATCATCTTTAATTTCTGTACATTAGAAGCTTTTTTATGTTATGAACCTCTTTGACAACCTATTGACCCTTTCATAGAAAATTAAGTACATAAAATAAGATAGATTGGATTGCAAAGGAAATTGATTATATTAAAATAGTTATCAGAATATTTTTGGAAAAAATATTTCAGAAACCCAAGAATCCTTATCTGCATTCTTCCTCAATTTCCACTAATGGTTAGCTCTATGCAAACAAGCCCCACATCTATATATCCAATCTTTCTTTGATTTCCAAAGCCAATCTTATCAGTTTGCCCATTTCTACCTAAATGCTCCAGCAACATATCAAATTCAGTAAGTTTAAATAAAAATTTATCATCTTGTCTCATAAACCCATTTTTCATTCAAATGTCTAGCTACATTCATAAAAGTATAATCATAGAATCTTGAGATCTAGAGATGTAAAATGGTTTTTAGAGGTCATTGTGGATCATCTTCTCTTATCTCTTCATTTTATTGAAGTGGAAACTAAGGCCTAAAGAGGTCAAACGACTTGCCCAAGGTTACACAAGTAAGAAAAAGAGTAAAATTCAAACCCTTTCCTTTGATTCCAGAGCCAGATAACACAATATACATACCATAAAATGGTTTACATTGAGTGGGAATTATGTGGTTCATGCCTTCATTGTCTAAATTAGAGGTGTTAAACTCTGAGGTGGTAGTTTAAAAATAGCCAGTGGTCTATAAAAGTTGCCTTAGATCCAAAGATTAAAAACGTTAAACAGAATGTTAAAATAAAACACAATGCAACATAGATAATGCAGATTTGTAGTTTTCTAGATCATTATGCTGCTGGCAGGGAGCTGTTTTTGTTTCAGTTTGACACCCCTCCCCCCCCCCTCCAATCTAGACTTTTATAATAGCTTCCTAACTGGGTTCTTGCATTTATTTTCTCTTCCCTGTCAAATCTAACCTCCTTTTAACTGTCAAAATTATCTTAAGGTGCAGTCTGATCATGTCACTCTTCTGATCAATAACTTACAGAGCTCTTCCCTATTGCATATAAAGCAAAATGTGAATTTCTTAGATTGGTATTTAATATCCTCACCTCAGCTGTAACGTACTTTCTATTATTTTTTCACATTGTTTCTCTTTGTACACTCTAAGGGACATTCAAACTAGACTCCTTGATTTTTAAAATTTGCCTTCTGGGCATTTGTACAGTCAGCTCTTATCCCTGCCTCTCACAATATATTTATTTTCCTTTAAGATTTAGCTCATGTGTGACCTGCAATGGGAAACCTTCCATCATCTTTTGGTAGTCCTTTTTCATCTTTTAATAGTTTCCCTCCACAAATTTATTTTTTTTTTTTTCAGTGTGTACATGCTTTTTTTCTTCCTTCTCCCATCCTCCTCTTAGGACACAACCCAATTGAGGGCATGCATTATTGAATAACTTTTTTTTAATTCTTGCAAGCTTAAACAGACTTTTAATACATGTTTTTCAAATTGAACAAAGTATCTCTCATTGACAAATTTAAAAGTTTTCTGAAAGTTACTATTTTCAACTATAGTTTTTTGTTCTTTTGAAGTTAAAAGTATTTATACTGCTTTTAAAATGGGAATTGTATGTTATTGACTAGATATTTTCACTCTTCACAAATGTGTTTAGTTTAAAAGGCATTACTTACTTGGCATGGTTTATGACAAATAGGATTGCTTTTGCAACACTTGATACTTTTCTTCCTCTGAACTTCATATATAAGGATTGTAAAGATTTTTTTCAAAATTGTTTTTTCTCCTTCACACAAATATAACACTTTGTTCTCAAAAGTAAATTCAATTTATTCGGTTTTTTGATTAAAGAATTCTAATTTTTTAAAAAACATTTTTTGAGTTCACATAATTTGAGCTCTGAAAGTTTTCCATGGAAAAGTAGAAAAACATCTGGAAAATGTTTGTTGTTGGTCTGAAACAGACATGGAAAAGATGCTGATGCCATGTTAATTAAGTACTCATGAGGAATAACTAAAGTAATCAAGATTGAATTATTGTTGTATACATAGTTAGAGATTTCATTTTTCTTACTGTCCTTACTGAATATTAAGGTTGGGATTTTGAAACATTAATAATTGTGTGTTTAAGACAATAGCCCTTTTAGAATAGAATATGTTTGCACTTGCTGGGTGTCTTTTTGGAAATCAGGTATATTGGTTTTTAATCAGTACCATTTTTTTTTTCATGAGCAATGACTGGGGCCTACTGATAAAGCCTGGGCTGTGAGGCAGAGATCCGAGAATTCAAGCCTTTTCCTGCCATAATAAGTGAAACTAATTTTTGATGTATAACATTTATAAGCCTGTGAAAGCAATAGAGCTGCATCAGCATTGAAAAAAATGAAGCCCCAAATAATTCCACAGCAAAGAATAGCCCTTGAAAATGTATCCTGAAAAACATGGTTTGTCAAAATAATGCCCATCGGTGTGCTATCATTGTAATATCACATGAAATATTTTCCCCCTCCCCCAGATGAAAGTCCCTTAAAATTCTTGATGACATTGGGATGTTCATCATCTGGTTTGAGGGAATGGCTCAAGTTCACACATTTGAGGCTCTGGTTGTAGTGTGGAAAGGTTTTTCTGTTTTGTTTTTTTCCATTGTATGATATTTTGCGGCTATCACTTCCATTAAAAATATTTTTTGTTTTGGAAAGGGGAAGAGTTGTGGATAAAAAGAATATGCAGAGGTGAAATATATGGTTATGTTCTTTTGTTTGTCATACATATTGAACTGCTCTAGTTTTTAAGGATCCTGAGGGGGTTTGTTTTTTGTTTTTGTTTTATTTTGTTTTAACTATTACATACCTACTTGTTTTGATCTCATTGTTGTGGCACTTTCCATTATGGGTAGCAAGAAGTATTCTAGTAAAATCTGACTTTGAAATTTTTTCCCCTTGATGTTTTTTTAGACACAAAACTGTCTTTAAATTGAATAGCCAATGAGAAATCAGTACTTTAAAATTTCTCAAATACTAGAGTCTAGATTTAATTAAAAAGAAGAAACCAGTTAGGTTGAATAGCACATTTGGAAGCAGAATTTTTCTCTTGGCTTCTGCATGTCAGCCTGTTGTAGATCAAAACCAGCTTTCTATTTGGCAACATAACAGTGAGTTTCTATCATCAAATGAGTCACACCTCCACTAAGTTAATGTACTGCTAAGATTGATTTCAGTTTAACTAATACAGTGTTAGAAATAGAATGACCAAAGAGAGAGAGAGAATATAATAGTTTATCACATAAACAAACCCCATCTCTGGCTTGCTGTCTATGAACTTCCTTAAAGTTTATTTAGATTATACCACTTACTTTACTTAATGCCATTCTATAGATATTGGAATAAAAAGTATTTAATCAGAGCAGTAGCTAAACTTAATTCACTATTCAAAAAAAAATATAAGCTTGTGTATTTATGTACATTACTGTAAATAGGTAATATTCCTGTGCATACTAGGAAGAGTAGCTTTTTTGTCCCTTTTATATTTTACAAAATATTAATATTCATACTTGAGATACTCTCTCTTGTAATCCACTGCCATCTGTGCCTGAGCTGAAAGCCTTTGATTAAAGAAAAAGATATGATAAAGTAGTTCATATTTTAAAGCTCATTGCTTGAACTTATATAAATGAGTACCTAAGGCAATGACTTTCTCCCCCGTATATTTAATGATAAAATTCCCAGCCTTTTTTCTATAGAGCAAAACATTTATTTAGGATACCCTAGGTATCTCAAGAATAAATGATATTAAAAGAACTGAGTTATTGTCATTGATTTTCAAAATATATCTGGGGAAATAGAAATAAGTTTGAGTCTATTATTTTTACTTTGCCAGAATGTATTTTCTTCAATAGTAAACTTTATGGTAAAGCTAGTAATGCTGACCTTTTAATTTTAAATAGGATAGGAAAAATATTTTTGGCCTTAAGCTCAGGAGTAGATCAAGTTTTTAATACTTCAGTGAAATAAATGCTCTGAGTTTGGACAAATGATTTATCTTCAGACTAGACTGACTATGTTATACATCATTATTAGAACAACTTCTTAACTGTGGAAGTGGTCTGATTTGAAGTGTCAGAGTAAAGCTATGTAATTTTATCTTAGCATGTAAGTTACTCCTCTCTGAGGAAGGTTAATTTTGTTAAGGATAGATAGATATAGATGCACTAACTATTCTGCAGGTCAAAAGGAACCTTGAGAATATTCTGGTTAAATGCCCATCTTTTGTTTCTTTTCTTAGTTTAATGTTGATATTTCATTATCTAAACATGAAAGTTAAAAACTTCCTAAATAATAAAACAATTGTGACATGTTTACCTGTCAAAGTACTTTAGTAGTATTGCCCAGCTCAGAGTTAACATTTTTTTTTGAAGTATTGTTAATTCTTCTAAAGAGCAATATATTAAAATGATTGTGAAGGTGCTTTTGGTGTTTTAGTAAGTGATATTTCTAACATGGTAATTTTTTAGGACTGAGAAGAGAAGCTGAGAAAATAAGAGAAATTTTAGCCGTTTCAGTATTTCACTGAAGCAAGTGTGTATTATTTTGTTTGAAGCCTTTTGTCCTACAATTTAAGCAGCAAATTATTTTCTCCATCTTTCTTTAATGCACATTTCCTATATGTAAAAATAATACTGATAATTGTTATTTCCAGGGTAAACTATTTTGTGTATATATATGAAATAGAACAGCATATTCCAGTGAATTATTATCAAATTTTTCTAATCTCTAAAATTAAAATGGGTAACATATCTTATTTCTTAACAATTGTGATTTCTCACCATTTAAAATTGAACAAATACAATAAAATACATTAAGAGTAAAATAACTGTACACATGCAGTATTTAAAGTGGGAAAGGAAACTATATTGCAAATTATAACCATGCTAATAAATGTCCTGTTTAGTTTGCTTTTAAAGTAAAAGGTTAAGTTTTTAAAGGTTTTTATATATAAATATAGAAGCTTATTAGATAATCTTTAATCACCCTGCTGAGATGCATTTCACTTCTTATTTTATGAAATGTAATCTGTCTTAAAAATGGGTGCTGTTCTTCAATGTTTATTTTAATTTCTATTAAGGAATAAAATGTAATAGCTTTTAGGTGTGTTGATGAGGAGCACTGGATAAGGATGAACCTAGTAAATTGGGGGAAGCTGAGAGAAAGCTGGAGAATGAGCTTTTCATTGGCCAGAATCTTCTTCATCCTTGAAGGATAGAGTTATAAAGTGTGTGTGTTTATGTAAAACATCTTATACTAAAACACTTTATATTTGACTTGATCAAGACTTGATCATTGTCAGTGCTTCTTAAAATTAAGTATTCATCTATTATTCTTTAGACTGATCATTGGACAGGAGGCTCATAAAAGATTATTTCATTTTTCACTTTGGGGTTTCTTCTTTCTTGAGCATATATAGCATGTCCATCAAGTCCTACAGAGATCTCTATATTCGATTAGAAGATGATCTTTTAGCACAGCAAATACAGACTAATATGAGTGTATTCAGGTAAGGGATGTCCTCTGTTACATTCCTTTACAATCCAGCTTAAAGGTTTTTTTTAATCCATGCTTAAGAAATTTAATTTCATAGCACAAAAGTTAGAGCATTAGAATATTTTTTAAAAATTTACACTTTCAGTTAAGGACAAGTCTTTTTCTCAGGCTTTTAAGGTATGCTTGAAAATACCTCCTTTTATCAAAAATGTTTTCTTCTAACCTTTGGTGTATGATTAGGTGATCACCTAGAATGGCATTCCTTATGCTCTCTTTTAATTATGTTTATCTGTGCTTTTAACAAACCTTTAAAAAAAAAAAAGATTTCAGATGTTACAAGTCTAATTAAAGAGACAGACAAAGCACAGTTTATACTGTAGATTTTTTCTGCAGTTCAATTAATCAGCATGTTTTCTCTTTTAATTAAAACCATTTTAGTAAATTAAAGCCCACAGCAAAACACATATATAATTTGTTTGTAATTAGCTCTTAATTGGTGGTAGTTGAAGCTTAGCACCCTTGGTTTCTTTCTTCATGATTGCCATTTTATTAGCAGCCAGTCATTAATTAATCTTTTTCTAATTAGCTTATAAAACTGTTGATGGCACATTATTGTAAATGTGATTTTAAGTTCAAAGCTTGTTAATAAGCTTTCTTACTTAGAAGAACAGAGATAAAGAAATTGCTGAAAACAGTACTACAGTTCTTTTTTAAAAAACTGTCTTTCTTATAAGGGGACTGTGTAAAGCATCTAACAGCTTATGGTTAATTTTTTTAGTGCTTTTTTCTCCCTTATGAATAGAATTTGCTTGAATATAAAGGTCTGTATCTAATAATGACTTAAATAATAAAACATCTTTTTTCCCTCTGCTGTAGCATGATGTGGTAGTATACATATAATTTCAAGTCTTCATAACCATAATTAATATAGATGCTATACAAAGTATTACCCAGTGAATTCAATGTTGAGTACATGATTGAAAGTGTACTGTTTCCATTTCAAAAACCACATAGACTTGGCATTTCATAAATCATTTAACTGAGTGATTTATATATTTTTTGTTTTTTTTTTTAAACACTCAAACCACTGGAATGCATTTTGAAATACAAATGGTTCATTTTGAATGATTGTTATAAAGTTGTTGGTGTAAAATACATATACTTGTGTATGCATACATGATCCCATAATGAAATTGTTATATTCTGTAACAAGGGAGCTAATGGTTCCATCAAAATTGATGCTTAAAAGGATGGATTCCTTTATATTTATTTAATAACTTAAAATGTTGGGACATCTCATAGATGTCCATAGATTGACAAGATCAATGTGAATATTTAACATATCCTCAATTTAACATAATACATATCTTATGAAATTATGAAATCGTTGAAATGCATTGTGAATGTGTTACATTTTAGCCTGTATTATAAGCTACCTCTTAATTGCATTTAAAAGCCCTTAACTAAATAATATTCCAAATTAAATACATCAACATTTGTTCAAAGTTTTGAAAGTTGCAGAAAATATAATGTTATAAGTCACTGGAAATGTTTTTCCATTTTTACTGCCTTGAACTTTATATTATAATTTTTTTCAACTTCAGCTATTTTCTGCCTGTTTTTAGAAAGCATTTTATGATGCCATGCAGGAAACACTAGAAAGGGATAGCTGACAAAGAAAAAATTAAAAATTGGATAAAAAGTAAATGAATAATGTCATATTACTAAAAAGATGAGAGGCTAATTTGTGCCGACTTTTTGCTAATTTTGTTCAAGCCTCAAAATGAGGAGCTGTCACCCGTTCTGTGTAGCACTGATGACAGTGCCAATGATCCATGAAATAAGCTGCCGCTGGCTTTGTTCTGATAAGAATGAACAAATCTGCACAATGTTCGGCTCCCAGAATCTCATTTTCATACTTGCATGCAGGCTAAAAGAAATAAGCTGTTTGCAGGCTTGATTAATCAGACATTTGAGGGTTTTTTGTCTCTTTGATCTCTTTCGTCTCCTAGGTAACTTGCTTGACATTAATGTTGAGCTTGAGTAAAGACAATCAGGAATTGTAGACCAAACTGATATAAAAATTAAAGACCTTAACACTTTAAGTGCTCCAGTAATGGTTCCGCTTTACTTCAGAAAACATCTGTTTTCATTTAATTAAAGAACAAAAGAGAATGGCATAAATATTTTTCATAGAGACCTATTATTCCATGAAAAGTTAAAGTATGATAATTGGTATTTTTAAATAAGTGCCTCAAAAGTGTCCAAAAGCTATGGAAGTGGAGAGGATGGGGGAGATTCATAAATCTGTTAGTTACAAGGTAGTAATTTTGAGATGAGTAAAATATTTTCTGAAATGGATAAGAAGTTTACGGCTATGCTAGATTAAGCTGTTCAAGTCAGATGCTTCACATGATTATCAGCAAACTTTATAATGGCAAGATTTTACAGAGAAACTCATTTGATTTTTAAAGTTTGTCTTTTAAAAATCTATATACTATGTTACAAGGATGAGCCATTATATGTGTTTTACTACCCAAAATGATTTACACACTCTAAACCTGTAAAATTGAAAGGAATTAAAAAAATGTCGCAGTGCGTTTGCTTGAGGTTATGCAGACGCTTTTACAAATCTTCCAAGTGGCTGTAAAGATGAATGCCTCAAGGGTCTAGCCAGGGCCCTGCTTTTCCAACCAGCTAAAGCCCTTATCTTAAATCCAAGCAAAGTACCATTAATCTTTTTGAAAGACCTTTTATGGCTTTTAATATATCCCAAATTAGAACATTTTACACCCTTGGTTCCTGAAATATGGTGATAAAAAGCCTTTAGAGCTTAATTTTCCTTACTGCGTGCTCTGACCAATTTGCAGTTCTTTGTGATAATGTTTAGACACCTTAATTAAAATGCAGCAAAATATTGGATGTTCTATATGGAAAATGCTGATACTTTAGCTACACAAAACATTTTTACGTATATTTTTATTCATATTTTCTGATTTATTTTTACCTTGTATTGCTATTGAGTTGTTTAATGACCTAAAACAGTTTTTAATATAAAAGCCTTTGACTAAGCTTTTGTGAAATTTTTAGGTTGGAGCATAAAGGTACAAGTGCTAGTCAGAGGTATAGGTAAATCCTCAGTTCTGCCCAAAATATTTTATTTGTAATATTGTCATATTGCATCTCTTCTCATGGTCTGAAAATTAGAACTTGGCCATCTTGTCTGATATAATGCTTTCTCCTTAGACTGTTCCACAGAGGATCTTTTTATCTTTCTAATTCTAAAACATTCTTTTCAGTATGCAGAGAAATAAGTGATACCCTGATTTTTCATTACCTTTATCAGCCAAATAGATTTGTTATTACATCTTATGAAAAGTGACAGCAAGCCTTTTTTTTTTTTTTTTTTTTTTTTTTTTAGTGCTTTTTAGGTGCAGAATATTATATTTAAACTAACTCAAGTAAAATGCAGTTAAAAGTTGATCTTTTAAAGGAACAGAACTGTTTGAATGCATTGTCTGTGTACCTAGTCAATTTCTTGTATTTATATACTTCATAAAATGATGGAGTCCTCTCATGCCAATACTTGTTTAATGCATTATAATATATTATTTTAAGCAAGTTTATACTTTGTCTTAAAGAGTATGTACTTTTAAGTCTTTAGGTGAAGTATCATCCTGGATTGGGTTTAATGTAACTGGTTTAATGTAAATTGTTTAGAGCATAAGACCATGTCAAGATCAAATCACATTTAAATCAAATAACTGCATGTCCTGACACAGTCATATGTACTCTGGTTTGTCTATTCATGGTCCAGATAATGTAGATTGAGAAATTTATGTCAATTAAAATGTTGGTATTGAGCTATATCTTAATTTATAATACTTTTAGAAAAGAATTTCATTATACTGGTGATGGCAAATAGTATTAGTGGATCGAATTATGTAGCTTTTTTGAAGTATACAAATTATAGGCCAGGTTGTATGATAGAAATTTTCTGAGTGCTTTCTTTGTAGGGTAGTATCACTACCAGTTATTCAGTACCTACAGGGATTTTGGCAAAACAGTAGAATATACTGAATTCCATTAGAGTTCAGTGGAATTAAATCCAAATTAAAAAAAGAAAGAAAGAAAAAGAAAAACCTCATGATTTTGTGTAAGCCTTACATATGAAAGTGACAATTATAAATCTTAAACTCAGATGGCAAGCTCCAGTCAGGTCACAGTAGTTAGTTTAGTCGGCATAAGTTTGAACTCCTTTCACCATGGTTATGAGAGCTTTTCATTAGGGAATGAGTATAACTTTTTAGCAGTAGTAAAATAACTTAACCATAAACTAGACCACAAAATTCTTCTGAAGTTTCCTTTCTATTAGTTAGCTGTTGTACCAAAGACCTTCTGGTTATTTAAAATTGTAACTACCTTTCTGATGAGTTAAATGTTGGGGTCTGCCAAGAACAGGAAAATAAAAATAGAGCAAAAAGTTCATGGGACTTCTGAAGATAAATTTTATCATCTATAATTTTTCTTATGAAAATCATTCAAGGACATTACTATAGTTTGACTTTATTTTAACTGAAAGGTAGCACCTATATTAGGTCCTATAGTATTGATTTAGAATTTTGAATAAACACTGAATATAGCTTCATGAGCTGTCTCTTAAATGATGTATTTTTTTTTTCTTCTGTGGCTTTGCCAGCTAGTGTTGACTAAATTTTGCTATTCTTATTTTGGTTATAATATTGTTGACTTGCAATTATTATATTTCAGTAACTGTGTGCTGAAAATTTTTATCTTTTTATGGGAGTTACCTTCAAATACTTGGATTTCCTTTTATGAATATCAGTTTAAAAAGCTGTATGTTAAAATGATTTTGGTCCATCTGTGCAACTTACATTCTAAAGAAGAAAACTGAGTAACCTATACCAGTGGTCTCCAAAGAGTGGGAGGTGAGCGGTTTGGGGGAACACTGGAGAAAGGGGAGTAATAAATCCCACTCTTCTTGTTTTAGTCAATTTTAGGATCAGCACAGCTGTAGCAGGCCCTTCTTCCATTGTGGGCTAGCATTTGTACTCTGCTCCTTCTGAGCAGCTCTACAAGTTCTCAGTCTCTTCCCTTTCTTAGCAGGGTACCCCTCTGGGTAATTGTAACTCAGCTTCAGCCTAGATACTTTCATTAGTTGCTGCTCGAGTAAAATTCTCACCCTACTTACCTTCCTTTTTACCTCTTCCCATCTTCACACTCTGTCTTCCCAAAGAGATGAGCTCTATGTTCTGGGACCCTGGCCCATTTTTTGATTCTTGTAGGATAAATTGAGTCACATAAATAAAACAGAAATTAAGGTGGGTTGCTGATCTTTTCCTCCAAAATTTATCCCAGTTCTATTGACTCTACCATCAGATCTTAAATCTGGTCTTTAGCCTCAATCCCTTACTCATTCTTATTCTGTGTATCCATTCAATTGTAAGACCTTATCATTTTTATCCCTAACATATCCTCTTCTCTCCTCTCATACAGCTACTACCCTAATTCATACCAGTATCATCTCTTATTATGAAATAGCTTTTTTAATTGTTCTTTATCTTATGCCCCTCCCGATTCTAATCCTTCCCACAGTTGCCAATTATTTTCCTAAAAAGTCTTGATTATGTAACCCCCTCCCCCCAACAAATCCAGAGGTTACCTTTTGACTCCAGTATCAAGTATTTCACTTTATCTCATCTCTTTTGTGTCTGTCTTATACATAAATATTAGTATAGTAATACATATTATGTGTATATATGTGGTGATGCTGAAATTTTTTTTTTTATTTTTTTTAGGAATGTGATGTTTTATTACTCATAGTACTTAACAGAGCTTCTTAAATTTTCCTACTCATTACCTCTTTTTGCCTGAAGAATTTTTATGCAACTCAGGTATATAAGTATATATAAAACCTAGCTGTACATTTCAAACATTTACTGATAATAAATCATAAAGAAATTTATTTTTATTTCTTTGGTATATGCACAATTTTAAAGATAAAAGAAAATTTGTCTACTAATGAAATGGATGTGTTTGTTTATTTTTTACATAAAGAATTAAATCTTGGTGGAATATTTGATACCTTTTACTGTTGCTAAATTTTTTTGCAACTCTCCTATTGTTATGTGACATCATATGAGTTACGCCCCGCAATTTAAGAAGCTTTGATATATACCATACTATCATATACACACATATATATGTATGTATTATACTATTACTCAAGCAATTTTCAATAACTTGAACTATACTAAACTTTGTGAAGTATACATAGTAGAAGATAAAAAGTTCTTGTACCTATGAGAAGCTTTTATTTTGATCTGGGTGATATATACATGAAACAACAAGAAACCAATATAAAATAATACATAATTAGATACAAATATGTTGTATATACTTGGTTCAAAGTAAGGAAAAAGATCTTTGTAGCCTGAATGAAAAAACATGAACAAAGAAAAAAGAAGGGAAAAACACTATTGTATGCAGAATGTGATACAAAGGTTAACCTGATACAAATAAGGGTCTGTGTTGGAAAGTAAATACTTTTCATCTTTACATTATACTCTGTTTGGTTCCCCATGGAAAGAATGATTTAAGAACTAAATGCTACTATATCTGTATAAATGTTTTCAAAGCCACAAGCATCTCTAAAATGTAGAAATTGATCTCTTCTTTTATACTGAAGTTTTAATTAATTGAATTCTAGTTAGATTCAAAGTAGCTCTTGTATTAACTTTCATGTTTGTTTGTTTTTCTTTGCTTTCTTTTAGCTTGGGGTAAAAATTGCCAAAGCTGTTGCATGCCGCAACTTTGTAAAAGCTAAAAAAGATGCTGAAACTTCACAGGAGGTTCGAAAAAGGAAGAAACTTGCATGGGGGTAAGTCACGTTAAGATTCAGATTGTAATTTAGTATTATAGCCTTGTAAATCACACAAATATTGCAAGAGTGTTTTTACTGTATTTCTATAATCTTGGTTTATTTTTTAAAAATATCTTTGCCTCAATTTTATCATTTCAAATATAAAAGCTTTTCTTCCCCTTGCATGATCTTATTTTGTAGTTGATGAAGTATTTGAAATAGTAAAACAAATTTCATTTCATTTCATCATATGTTAAAAATATTTTAAGTATTTAATTATCTTAATAATGAAGAGCTGTTTGTATTTTTTGTTTTAGGTTTGAAGCAAAGAAGAGATGGGAAACCAAAAGCAACATGGGATATATGTAAATAGGTCTTCATCCTTGAAAAACAAAGAACTCTTGGTATCTTACTGTTTAAAGGGAGCCAGCTAAATTTGATACCAGTTAGGAAAAGTAAATGTCAGATTAGTGAGTCAGTTACACATATTTTTTCAATCTTTTAAAGTAATGTATCTTATTTTGTTTTAAAAATTAGATTTTCTTAATGAATATGAGAATATAGTTAAGGAAAAAACATAAGGAATGTAATGTGTACATACATCAGTATTTAAAGTATTAATGAAATCATTGATATATGGATATAATTGCTATTGGTTCATATTGAAACCTCAGTTTGTACCATAGAAAAGAGTGTTTTTGAATTGCTGTGGCCAAATTTTATTTTCTGACAGCTTTCTGCCAAGTATTGTTGGTCTGGTGGTCAGAACACATATTCTCTATTAGCAAGCCTTGCACAAGCTTACTATAATATCCTTGAAGGAATCACTAATATTGGAGAAATATATTTATATACAGCAAAAATTATTTGCTTTTTACTGTTTGATGAATATTTAGCTATTAAGATCCATGTAACTTAAAATATTTATGGTCATAAACTATCCATATGGGTTTTATTTTTTAAATAATGATTTAGTAGTAAATCATAAATATATCTAAGAAGATATAACCATACTAGTCAAGAAACATTCAGTTTTACTACAAGTGCTATTTTGTCTAAATATTTTTTCCTAGAAAATTGGGTTTTCTTTTTTTCTCATGGCTGTCTGGTAAAAGTCAATGAATAATTTTAAATAGCTTTGAAGATGGAAAGTGTCATACAGTTTGCTATGATTTAATTCTGCCTGAGAATAGACATAGGCTACTCACATCTCATTGTCTCTTTTATTCCTATGATTCTTTGAATTTTAATGTTTTTCTTAGATAGCTTATCAGTTGTGCAGTTTGATTATTGATAAATAATTATTTTGATATTAATTGAAATACAATGTTTTAAATTCTTTAAATATATGGTTTGGATTATTTCCATTCTTTTTTCCTTTTGTTTACACACAATTATTTTGGAGAGTAGAAATCTTGAAAGGTAACCTTACCTGTCATGACATACTATCTGAAAATATGCTAACACTGCAGAATTCTAAAATGAACATCAAAAGATCTTGTTGAGAGCACATAAGCCATTCCACAGATAGGTGTTATTCTTACATCAAGTTTTCCAAAAGAAAAGATCATATCACTATGTTGGTTTCAATTCTCAGAGGTGGAGAAGAGTTTATCACCATTGTCATCAGCTAATGTTGTCTTCTGAGACCAAATAATCCTAATTCCTTTGAATGACTTCCAGTTATCTAATCTAAACCAAGCCATCTCAGGGGTTATACACAGTTCATACTATGAAAAACCAAACTCACATTCTTTATGTGAATATAAATATGAATTGAAAGCCAAATATACATGAAATATTCAAGAAGATGGTTATGCAGGTATGCTTTTAGGAATAAAAATCTGACTTTTTAAAAGATATGTATTTTAGTACATTATATCTCAAAAGATTTTTTTTTTAAATCATAGACTAATAGAGCTGAAGATTTTTGTCATGTACTTTAGATAAAAAGCTCAGAGACATGACGTGACCAAAGCCACAAAGTCATTCAGTCAGTAGCAGAACCAGGACTGGAACTAAGGGCGGGCTTATTATACTGCCAGTCCAGTGTTCTTTTAGATTGCATGGTAGTTTCTAATCGGTATGATTTTGTTTTTACGTAACTTTTTCTGAACAAATAAATTTATCTCTACTATCCAGAGCACTAAGTATGTTTTTACATTATGGGCATTAATGTTACTATTTATGTTTTTTGGGGGAAAGGGTTCATTGTTGTTTGAGATCATAAAAATCCTGTTGTCCATGTAAGGAGTGATGATTCACCAAGTTTCAGAAGATCCTTTAGACAGTTTTATAATTCATCTTAGAAAAATAAGAATCTGAACTGAACATCTTATTGTTTTTCAATTTCTGTATTTTTTTAATACATGGCATATCTCTGAGGGTACAATTATATGCCATTTATAGAACCCCTGTTATATTCAAAATCATTCTAAATGTCTAAGAGAGGAGGTGATAACACATATTGTAATATTAACCATTGTACAGACCTATTATGTAAGAAAAATCTAAAATTTCTAAAGAAATTTTCTGTAGAAGTAGGTATTATTTCTCTGAGTTATCAGATACATTGTTTAAAAATACAATTTTCTAGGAGGATGGAATGAACGATTGCTATATTTGGTGTAACTGATAACAATGGAAAGAGGAATATCCTAGTCATCAGAAGACTTGTTTTTAGGACAGGTCCTACCACTCATTGTCTCTTTGAGCAAATCATTTCAGTCTTTCTAGGCTCTAGTTTTTTTCTCATTTGTAAAATGGGGATCTTACCATCTGATCTCACTAGATTGTAATAAAACACTAATGAAAAAGCACTTTGAAAATATTAAACTTGTGTCAATGAAAAGTTTAGGGAATTTCTTGTCATTCTACCTGTTCTTCTTTCTGCTTCCCTTAGACCTACTTCCTTCAGGCATTACCTAACTCTAGGGATAGTACTCAAAGCTAAATAATCCTTCCTGACCCACAAGTTCAGCTCTAATGACCAACATGGCATGATTTTTAGAAGTATTTGAAAGTCCTACAATTCAGAAGATTTCCTGACTGCCTGACATTTCCCATGTTAGACTTACTTCTGAAGCCTTAGTGAATCCTGTGTTAATTTTAAGGTACTTGTTAAAGGGCTCTCTAGGAATAGAATCTAGGAGTCTTCTTGAGTCTGGAAGAAATAAGGAGCAGTTTTAAGCTCCCAGATACTGCCTGAGCACTGCTTCCATTGTAGTTCAACATAAGGACAATATTGGGGTTCTTTTGAATGATAGTGTCTGAGTGGAAAGGAATGAGAGAGGTGACTTCGTTAGCAGCAGTCATGAGAGAACCAAGAATCTACCATACCTGCTCTCAGGCACTGTCTGAGGTACCTTGAGTTGTGGGCATCTGCCATTGAGAGCAGGTGTTAAGCAAGCCCCTTTTCTGCTCAGGGTACCCTCATATATAGTGTGGCTAATAGGTCCAACTGGGGCCTAGGTCTCCCAGACTCTAAAGCCAGCTTCTTGCTAATTCTCTATGATGTACTGCCTCTCCATTCTCTATGATATGAATTAGAAATTGTATTACATCATTTTAAAAAACAATGTGGTTGAAGTAGTGCTCATGCATACATATCTTTTAACATTGTCCATACTGTTCCCAACAAGAAAAGGGTACATTCTGGAGGAGTCATAATTCTACTTTCTGAAGCTTCTACATAGACATTTACTGCTCCAAGAATGCTGGAGTTAAATTAGCAATGTAAATGTCAGTTATTGTTAACGGAGATTAATATGTTTCAGGCCACAGGTATGACATTAATGTAGCTGATTTATTGTTTAAGTACTTCAGGCTAAAACAGCTTACCAAAGAATAGTAATTTCAAGCTTAGGAACATTGATTCTGAGAACTTTGCAGTGCATTTTTGTTTGGCAGCCCTTGGGATGTTTCTGATTTTTCAGTAGAACATTCTATTTCTTTCACCAAGAGGATAGTTTGAATATGGTAATCTAAGGCCAGTTATAATTAGTTCTGATGACAGACTTAAATACCACTGCCAAGGTTGTAAATCAGTAGCTAAACAGGTTTGTACAACTGATCATAAATCTCTAACTCCATATTTTAAATGCTTCTATTTTTGAGGCAAACATATGAATGGGGAGGACAAGAACAGGAATAAAATGTTATTTAACTTTGGACATTGGCTTAGAGTGTTAAATATCAAATCTTCAGATACCGATTTACAAACAAATTTGATTTCTTTAGTATCTTTTGCTTAAGTTATTCTCATGTTTTTGATGTATTTTTTGATATCATATTTTATTTTGTGCAGTAAAACTTTGTGTTATTTGTAAAGCACTATGAAAACTTAGTTGTATAAGTTTAAAGTGAATACATAATACTTTAGTACAAATTGTATATTTTTGTTCACTTGAGTTTTATGTATATGCTCTTTTAATACCCAAAAGACTCCCAAAACCTGTGAAAAGGGCAGTACAAATGTTATTCTCTTGTTTCCATGAAGTAAATGAAGAAACAAATTCAGAGAAATCATAGGGCAAGTAAGTAGCAGAACTAAGCCTTGAACCTCACTATCTCCCAGTGATAAAGAACTTAAGAATTTCATAAGAATGTCTTCAGAAAATTGCATATTCTTAATATTTATTGGATTACTTACTGTCTAGAGGAAGGGATGGGGGCAAGAAAGGGAAAAAAATTTTGGAACAAGATTTTGCAAGGGTGAATGTTGAAAATTATCTATGCATATGTTTTGAAAATAAAAAACTTTAACAAAAAATTTAGCTAAAAAAAATAACAACTCTAGGCAAGCCATTGGATTGACCACAAAGTCATTAAGAATTATATTTTCTCCCCCAGGTTGGAAATAAAATAAGTTAACACCAGATTAACTGAGATATTTGTAAAGCACTTAGCACAATGGTTGACACATAAATGCCATGCCAATTCCAATGCTATAACATTTCTATAATACCTGTTTTGCAGCCTCAAAACCTTTTATATCAAGCTAATATTATAAATAATGTGCCATTTTAATGATGGAATTTGTTTTCTTTTTTAAAGAAGTAATAAATTGAAGATTGTAGAAGCAGGTGACATTGGAACAGGTCATACACAGGAAACAAATTTTGACACCTCCATTGCCAAAGAGTGTAGAACCAACTAAAATGCTTCAAGTTTTCCATGCTGGCACAATCATCTTTATTTTTAGTATCTGGCAGAACAACAAATGCTTTGCATGTCAATTTAGTATTTTTTCAAGCCAACTGTTTATTCACTGGCTTAAAATTTACACTCTACTAAAGTCTTAGCCATGACTTTCATGAAATAAATAGTAATATTTGGACAAAGTATGTACATGTAAAATCTTTTCCAAAACCAAATGTCGATAGAACCTAGTGCTAGGTATTTATGGCATCAATATTTTCTAATATGACAACGAATCTAAAAGTGCTTTGAAAAAAGCAAAGTATTCTATAAGTGTAGCACAAAATTATTTTGTAATTTAAATGATTAATGTTATGCCACCAGTCTCATTTAATTATTTAAGAAGTATGAAGAGCATGTGTTTCTGTGTGAAATTATGCTAAATTTCTTTTTCCAGAGTCTTGTTGTATCTGAATCCATCACTTGTATTTTTTTTTTTTTTTTAGAAACACCAGAAATCCATGTATTAAAGTTTTTGTTTAAGTAAACAGAATTGTGTATAAAAATGTCTCGGGAGATTTTCTCCCTACCCAAACAATGATCTCTTCTTAATTGCAAAATCTAAAGATCTTTTTTCTATCTTTATAACTCTAAAACCTTTGTACATCAATTAATGCTGCTGACCACCATCATCTGCTCCTAGAAATCCTCTCTTTTCTAGATTTTTCTGATAATGATCTCTCCTTGTTCTTCTACCTATCCGCCCATTTCTTCCCAGTTATTTTTTTTTTCCTGTCTTTTATGCCTTGCCTTCTGTGTGTAGGTTTACCTCAGGTCACTGTCCTAGACCCCCTTTTTTCAGTCTCTGATCTCATTAGTCCCTTGGGTTCAATTATATGTACGGATGACTCCCAGATCTATCTATCCAATCCCCTTCTCTCTCTTGAGTTCTGGTCCCATATCACCAGTTACCTATTAGACATTTCCAATCAAATGCCCCATAGACATCTCAAACATAACATATCTAAAGCAGAACTCATTATCTTCCCTTTCTTTTCTCCCCCCCCCCCCGCCCCCAATCCTAATTCTCTACTTGTTTTCTTAAATATAAATAGAACCATGCTTTTTATCACTCAGGTTCACAATGTCAGAATCATCCTTAATTCTTTCTTGTTCTTCACCCCTTCATTTATATTGTTTTCTAACGCTTGTCTGTTTTAGTATCTTTCATAACTTTCATTTTTTTTTCCCACACAGGTACCACCCTCGTTTAGGCCTTCATGACCTCTTGATTGGACTTTTACAATATCCTATTAAAGTCTCCTTTCAGTCTCTTTCTACTCTAGCCAATTTTCCATATAACTGTTAAATTGGTGTTCTTAAGGTACAGGTCTGAATTTTTTACTTGCCTGCCCAAAATGGTTTCCTTTAAGATAAAACACCCTTTCCAATCTGACTCTGTAGTTCCAAGCTTACTGCACATTGCCCGTCATAGAAGCTATGGTCCACTCAAACAAGCTACATTCTTATATCACATGCAGTCTTTAGCTTCTATCAGGACTTGACTCAAGTGCCACCTTCTACATGAGATCTTACTTGCTCCCCTCAAAAAACGGTTTTTTTGGAATTACTTTGGTATTCACCGTTGTATATATTTTATGCTTGTTTGTCTTGTCTACAAAGAAGGCAGATCCCTAGCATAATAGGGAACATTTTATAAATGATTGTTGAATGAACTTTTATAGGCAACTGTGACTGAAATAAATCACTTGATTCAATCTGAAGAATTTTTTAAATTGATTAAAATTTTCAGTGCAAGAAACAAGGAAGGACAGACTTTATGATGTATCTTCCTTCACTCCTTGAAAGCAATAGAAAATGCCTTGGAATTTTGCCATGTATAGCACAAAACTACTAGTGGCTAGCAGTAGCCACATATAGCAAGCCATAATTACTATTGAAAAAAAAAATGTAAAAAGGTGTCTAATTTAATTGGGTCAGCTTTCAAAATGATGACCTTTGCAGAGCATGAAGCAGTAGTGTTTTATTCTATTAATGCAATGGAGACACTAGGAAGGCATATTATTTACTAGAATTTGCTCCAGATTCTATAGCATAATGAGATTTTATTGATCAGTTGTATTTTGTGGTCTTCATTTCAGTTACTGGAATAGACTTTACTCTTTGGCCAACCTTCCAGTATTATTACAATTGGGGACATACCAAATATGCTTGCAAAAAGTCATGAAATAGATGGATTGTGATTAATTTTATGTGGGTAGCTAGGAGGTACAGTGGATGTTGTGCAGGTCCAGGAGTCAGGAAGACTCATCTTCCAGAGTTCAAATCTGGCCTCAGACACTTAGAAGTTGTATGACTTGGTATAAGTCATTTATCACTGCCTCGGTTCCCTCATTAGTAAAATGGGCTGGAGAAGGAAATGCTAATTTACCATTTCAATACTTTTTGCCAAGAAAATCCCAAATGAGATCATGGAGAATCAGACAACTGAACAACAATGAATTATATTTTTTATTGATATGTGTACAGTTTTAGGGGGGGTTGAGGACAAGTAGAACAGGAATAAAATATTTCAAACTGAAATAGATTTTTTTATTTTTTATTGTTTTTAGACCCTAGTGTAATTTTCTAATTTCCAAAGTGAAGATAATTTCCAATAGTGAAGAATGGCCCTTGGGATGTAGTCCATCCCAAAGTGGTAGTGAGGATGAAATGAAATATTTATAAAGTATTTAACATAGTTCCTGGCCCATAGTAGGCACTATATAAATGTTTGTTGTTATTGTTATTATCATGTTATAGCACTACATGGAAAAGGGAGAGTTTTATTGGACTAGATATGTCTATTCTTTAGTCTGTTCTCTTTTCTACTCTGAGGACTGCAACATACAAGTGTTGTAGGATTGAAAATTCATCCTCCTCCTTCTAAAGCCATTGACCTGCTCTTACTTAATTGCTGTGGGGGTGGGGGTGGAAGGGTTGGGGGGAGAGGGGGGAAGGTCCTTCTATGTCACTAGCATGGAGTGAGGTAATCTATTCCTAACTCTTAATTGAAAAGGTGTGTCTGTCCAGTTAATACTTGTTCATTGAACTAAAAGTTGAGAAATAGCTGCTTTACAAGCTGTAATTACTGATGGCTGTTTAATATTCATCTCTAAATTCTGGAATGTTCTCAAGTAGTTTTATTTCATTTAAACTCTATAAGTTTATGTCACTTCTAAAACTAATGGTTTGATGGGCAGCATGAAATCATGACTGATCCAAATGAGGGTTTGCCACTTTGGATTGCATTGGGACATGCTTTAGGAAATTAAAATCAAAGTATCTTGCCTCTCCTTTCACAAATAATATACATTTGATTATCACAATAACCTAGGCAAGTAATTTTTAGGGTAAGGCAATGTAACATCTGCATTTTAGAGAAGGAAAACTTAAGACACTGAGGGAATCACTAAATCACATAAGAGTTAAAAGTTGCTATCTTTTTATCAAACTGGTTTTTAAAAAGTGACTGATTTTGTTAAACTTAAAAAAAAAATTTACCAGTTGCCAAATTCTGGGAATTCTAATGGGCTTTAAGCTTTATAATGATAGCTAAGTAGAAGAGGGGTGTGTATGTCTATCTGTATGTGTTTCAAGCCTGCTGTTTTTTCCAATGGTCTGGTGCCTAGATGTATCCAGAAGTAACTGATTCTTAGACCAGAGTCTGCAGATGAGGTCATATGAGCATTTGATTCCATGAATGGCTGGGGGACTTTAGTGCCTTGAAGCTCAAATGGGTTGTAAATTAGTCTTACCATTCACAGCTTCCACTAGAGCAGAGAACATTTTGTGAGTGGGACTGACTAAGAAAGCAATTTAAGGATTTTTAAAAAAATATGTAATCTGCTTTAGATATTGTGTTCTTTTTAGCTAGGTTGGCTCTACTTATTCCATAAAAAGGGCCACAAAGTTTTTACCTCTTAATTTTTTCTTACCTTGTTCTTTTAACTGGAATAACTCCCCCCTTTCGGTTCATAGGATTCCTACTCATTTTTTAAGGTGTAATTAAAGTCCTGCCTGTGAAGTGTTTTCTGACTTTGTTTATCTACTATACTTGTCCCTCTCTTGATCTCCTATAGAGTGAACCATATATTTAGTGCTTACTGTATGATATTGCCATGTATTTGCTATACATTTCTACCATGGTACCCTGTATACAGATACTTGAGAAATGTTTATTAAAAGTCTGTCTATAATTAGAATTTTAACTGCTTGAAGGTAGGGACTGTGGCTTTGAGTTCTTTGCTGTCCATGTGTGAGACCTACTATAGGGTTGGGTTCATTATATGCATTCAATAAGCTGTTATTGAACTAGCTAATAAGAGGCTATTTTAGAGAATTTACAGAAGTATGTTTTATTCTCAAAAGCTCAAAGTAATCTTTGTTCTAGTGGCAATGGCTCTGGTTTATAGCTCACTTATTGGGAAATTCCCTTTAATCTCCCTGGACCTCCTTTTCCCAACTTTCAGTGAAAAAATTGGACCATATGGCCTCTGAAGGTCCTATGATATTCCTCTAATAACCAATGCATGTATGGCACTTTTGGAAAGTCTTGGGAAGTCTATGGTACTTTGGAAAGTAAAGACATGTATATGTCTTTACACCCATGGTCTTATTTTTGTTTTTAGATCCTTATGAGAGATCCAGTTAAAAATGAGATTTTTTTCCTCTATTATATGCCTACCCTTCTTACTCTTTATGTACAAATTTTATCTTCCCCACTAGACTATCAGCTATGATAACTAGAATGTTACCTTACCCATGTTTTGCATATTTTTAGGGTATAATACAGTAAACTGCATAAGAGCTGCTGAAGTAATGGTTTTTATTGAAAGTATATTAGGACCAAGAAATAGTATCTCACACAAATTATGTCCCATAGTTATTTGTTTGCATACCTTTTGATGTTTCATAGATGTGTAAACTGAGATGTTGGGAGGTTTTAAATCATCTCTCTTAACATACATAACTAATACTATCAAAACAGCCTAGCATATAACACAAGTTCCTTTCTAGTTTGTCCCATTGTTCTATTCCAGAGACCATCTTGCCTCCTTAAATGCCAGTTTAGTCAAAAGTTGGAAAGAGCAATTATTGCAACTATTGCATAGCTTTCATCATGTAAATAAAGATAGAATTGTAACATAGACTATAAATAAGGAATCTAATTCCATTAAAATAGGTATATATTACTCCAAACAGACCAGTTGTATTCGTGACAATAATGCTGTGAATAACTATTTTCTAAAAAGAAAAGAGAGGTTCTGTGTCAAAAAACTCAATTGGAATCCTAGTCTGGCACTTATTTCCTTTCCAGCCCTGCTACAAAAAGAGAAAAATTCAAAGTGTGCTGACATAAAAGTTCTATTCCCCAAGGCAGAGGGCTTAATTGAAGTCCTCAGATGTTTTAGTGCACCGTGGAAGGCATTTTTATGAAATTCATACATTACTAGAAGTGGATCCAACAATCCTTGAGGTGAAAAACCTTGTAAATCATGCAGGAGTGATCTGACTAATGCAGGAATCAATGTCCTGGTTTCCTTAGAGATTCTCTTTCTCCTTCTGCACCTTCGTATGAATTAAAATATACTGAGCTAGTCATGGCTAACTATGGATGGTAAGAGCATTTTCAAAAACTGAACTTTATTTTTAGGAACCAGAATGGGTGTCTTTCGTGTGTGTGTGTGTGTGTGTGTGTGTGTGTGTGTGTGTGTGTGTATGCTAACAAAATTTATCTGGAGATGTGCAAAAATTCAGATTACTTATTTATGGTCACTACCTCTCTGGACATTTCTTTTGTATTCATATTTTGTTGGTTGGGAAAAGATCTGAATAATAAATGCACTTGCATCTGGATCATTAAAAAGATCAAGCTAGATTGACAGAGTATAAGCTGACATACAGAAGAACCTGATACATTTGCTTATGTAAAAATATTTCCCCTACCTGGAAATGATTTTTTTCTTCTCATCTGATCTAATAATCCTTTATGTGTATCATAATTTATGTTATTAATTCAACAAACATTTGTTAACTTCTTACTCTGTGCAAGACACTATTAGGTACTGAAGATAAGGATGAAATGAAGTGGTTTAAGAACATGGATAACAGCCTTCAGAATATGATGACAATAATGATCACAGTAGCAGACATGTAAATGCATCATGGCTTACAAAGGTCTTCATGTGTTATGTCATACAACACTGAGCATTATTACTTCCATTTTCTTTGGAAACGCTGCTTAGTGGCCCAAATGACTTGGGATCATAAGGATTTAGAACTGGAGAGGACCCCACCCCAGTTTCCCCTTGTATCTCATCCCCTTATCTGAGGATAACATGGTATCTGGTACTGAGTATGAGTTAAATCTGAATATTAGATCAGAAATGTGGAGGGAACTTTTATAGTCTCCACTCCTTGCTGTCTCAAGTGGTAAGCCATAGAAGCCGACACCATTGCACTATATTTGTGATTTGTGATAAATATAGAACCTGGAAACTGAGGACCCTCATTGGCTTGTGCCTTGTCTGTGGTTCTATGAAGTCAAGGGGGAAGGTGGCTTCTTGGCCACTGTTGGAGAATTGTAACTTTCTATGGATGATTTTCTATCTTTTCTTCCCTTCACAGAAATCAGGAACTTTTCCTTCCCTCTAAGACATGCCTTTCTAAGAGTTTCAGACTTTCATTCCAGTTGGAGATGAGGGAATGGGAACAGAGTATGCCTAAAAAGAGTGAAAGCATCCTTCCAAGCCAGCTGCTCCTCTGGAGTCATGAGATCTGCTTTCCATACTTTGGAAAGACAGGAGCCAAATAATAAAATTGTGACTGAAAGAATACTAAAGTCAGGAGACCTGGGTCATAGTGCCTTCCTTGACACTAATTCTGGGAGTTTGTTTCCATCTATATAAAATGAAAGAATTTAGGTGGTTTCTTTAATAAGTTTACTTTTTAATGCTATAAGACTATGCTAGTTGGGCTCTATTTGATTTTCTTAGTAACAGCTGAATAAACCTTCCTGAATCACTTTGGACACATCCGTTGTCCTTATGAAATGTAAGAGCTGCACTAAATGACTCTAAGGTCCTTTCTGTTTCTACCAAAATATTTTGAGCCCTCTTTTCATCACCTCTCCCAAAACTTTTCTTTACAGTATGAGTTAACACTCTACCTGTAGCTCTAATAATCAAAGCTTCTGGAAGCTTTGGTATGTATGAAGTATGAAGGTATGAAGTATGGTATGAAGTAACTAACCTTGATACATAGTTATCAGGAATAGTTAAACTAGAAAAGTATCATATATTGCTTTCTGTTTGCTTAGGGTTTATCCTCCCCAGCAAGAATTCCTGGTGCCTTCTCTGGTCCCATGGTGTGGGGTCCCTTCTCCCCACTCCACTGAAGTGGTTTTTATGATACTTGACTTTAGCTCATACAACCAGAGGTTGCCCAGTGTTATAACAGGAGACATCAATTGTCAGCAGAGGACAATGTGAATATCTTTCAGTAAATGAAAAAATAAAAACTTTTAGCTCTCTTTACAATCCAGATAAATCCCTTACCAACTAGGAACTTAAAATTAAATGTATTTTGAGTTTAAAAAATTTAATTTTACTTTGAGGAAAGATGTAAGGAAAAGACGAAATTACTCACTTTAGCTTATACAACCAGAGGTTGCCCAGTGTTATAACAGGAGACATCAATTGTCAGCAGAGGACAATGTGAATATCTTTCAGTAAATGAAAAAATAAAAACTTTTAGCTCTCTTTACAATCCAGATAAATCCCTTACCAACTAGGAACTTAAAATGTTAAATGTATTTTAAGTTTAAAAAATTTAATTTTACTTTGAGGAAAGATGTAAGGAAAAGACGAAATTACTCTAACTATGGAGTGCTTATTAGGCAAGGTCTTTTTTGAGGTTAGAAAACAGGCTAGGATGAGAAAAACGCTTCTAAAACAGTGTCCAATACAATGTTTTTGCATTCAGTAATGAAGGTTCAACGAGGAAAACAGCATCTGTGAAATATTTTTAAAATGCTGAAAGAGCACATCAGAAAGAAAAAATTTCTATGTTTCTGAGGTGATGATATCCAAGTTTTCCTTTGGAATAAGTGAAAGGGGATGGTGGTTTGGTAGGAGATAATAAAATGATAGTGATTTGGCCCTAGAAGAAGCTGTCATTTACACTTGAGCTGTCCAAGGAATCTATAGAACATTATAACCACCATTTTCCTTTTTCCAGAGTGAAGCAGCAAAACATGTCTGGTGGTTGCTAAGCAACCATTAGCCCATTGCTCCTTTTCTATTAAACATCTGTCTTGTTTTAATTTAAATTTTCTAAATGGGAAAAATAATGCAACTAATGTGAACTTGTGATGAAAATGGACCTGAGAAGCCCAATCAGCAGTGACTGTAAAAAGGTTATTGCCAAATGTTTGTTAGACATAAAAGTATGGTGGTTAACCAGAACACTTTTTGAAAAGTGCGAATAGGAGGGAATATGGTTGGTTGACTTCAGATGTTTGAAGGGTTATGGAAGAGAGATTTGGCATGACCCTAAAGGTCAGCAGTAGAGCAAAAAATGGAAGTTTCAGAAAGGCAGATTTCAGCTTTGTGTAAACAAAATCTTTTTAACAATTGAAACTGCAAAAATAATGGATTCCCTAGGGATAGTGAATTCTCCCTTAGCAAAGGTCTTTAAATGGAAGCCAGATGATCACTTGTCAGGGATCTTGTTGAGCGCTCCCACTCAAAGTCCACTTAATGATTTCTGAGGTCCCTTTACTATCATTACAGAGATTCTTTAACTGAAAAACCTGTCATGTCACTGTGCCTCATATTTGCTGATGCCAAATATAATCACACTGAAAACGTAATGATGGCACCCTGCAGGTCATCAACATGAAGGCTGAGAATCTTAAACTTCAAAGGGAAAACAGTAATGAATGTGATCCTGTTTGAATGATCTTCCCAGTTCACTAGCATGCCAGGCTCCATGAGAGATCTTGTCCTTCACCCCCAAATAATACCCAATGTTTAGCAAATCTCTTTATCAGCAAAGGATGGTTGTCAGGGATTGCATACGAGGCTTTGGCAACAAAAATCTTTTGTAGATAACTAGAATCACATTATTCACAGTAGGAGAGCACGAGAACATAGAAATGATGCTTGGGAAACAAATTTATGTGAGGTATAGTTTCTGTGACAAGATAAAAAACATCCGGTAGCAAGAGAAAAAACTTTGCTGTTAAAGTTGAAGGTGCATACTTAAGATCTTTGAGGAAAGGAAATGTTGGAACACCCAGAAAAGGGAAGAGAATAAGGTTTGGAAATCTTTAGATGAGCTAAATTATCATTACGTTTAGAAAAGCAGCCTGATGTAGTGGAAAGAACTTTTGCACTTGGGAGTTAGGAACCAGGTTTTCATCTCTCAGATACTAGTCGTTCTCAGCAGGTAAATCTTTTCAACTTTAGTTCATTTTTAAAATGGGAATGATAATGGGGTTAGGGTAAATGAGATAATTCAAGTGCTCCACATGCCTTAAAGTGCTATAAAAATGTGAGCCATGATTATGTATTGTCTTCAAAATTCAAAACACTGCTTTTTTCTTTTTGATAATGCAGATAAGCCCCAGAATAAGGACTAGTGACTAAAGGGAAAGTCAAAATAGGACTTTTTAGGAGCAGAGCTTCCCTGGAGTATAGAACATAAGAGCAGCTTGAGGGACTTGGAAAGTCATAAAGAAGGCCTTAACCATTTAGTCACTAAATGGTATAGATAGCTATAAATCTTATAGATAACCTAAAAAGTACCCCCCTCCCAATATCAGTGCAAATCAGGTGGTACCATTCTTCAAACTTCCCATTTGTGAGTTTTCCCCCCACATCTGATTTATATAAAAATATATTCCATTTTTGTCCCTCCCCTCTCCCTGTTACTTCTGTTGGCAGCTAGTAGGTGACTCTACCAGTAGAGTAACTGAGCTTCGGGAAACCTAAGTTGTAGTTCAGAACAAGAAGGCGTAGTGGTGATGAGGTGTGGGAATAGGGGGAGAGATCCCCTCTGCTTGGAGATGCAGGTCCAAAGAATTCACGAACTCGAAAAAATATATGGCAAAAGGGAATTTTATTGTTCACTAAGAAGGAAGCTTTCTTAGTCGGCAAAATTACTCATTAGGAATTTGACAAGAAGTCCGCTTTGCTAGGAAGGCAGACTTCTTAGTGGCAAGATCCTTTCAGGAAGTCAACAAAGGTTAACACTGAGAAGAGTATCTCCATAGTGGGCAAAAGTCCTGGCAGGCAGCTTTGCCAAGAAAAGAGCTTCCTTGGCAAAGCACTATCCTACTTAGAACTTCTGCAAAGATTCAGGGTTCAGAGTTGTCTTTTATTAGCCATCTGAGGCTTGGGCTTCAATGCCGCAACCCTAGATTTCCAGTTGAAAAGAAATGACTATTTTGGAGTTTCCAGTCACTCAATAGGACTATCAAGGTGAGATCTCCAACTTATTGATACCACTTAACTTGGGGAAGGCATTGTCTGGGAAAGAGATGCTTTTCCCAGGGGAAAGCCTGAGACCCTGAATCAATCTTCTTTTATAGATTAAAGGGGACACAGTTTCAAAGTTCACCCCCCCATCAGGGGGAATAACCTAATTTGGACAACCCTACCTTTGGTCTACCTTGGCCACCTTCATCTCTAAGGAACCCTCTTATCCTTGGGTGGGCAGGGAGAAAATGTCCAGGCAGTATTCACAAATCAGCCAGGTATGGTTTGGTCATTGTCCAATGGCACTGCTTTACTAAAAGCACTATCTCCTGTGGGTCCTGCCCTCTGACAACACAGATACATTTATAGGATACATTGGGAAAGGATCTTGACCTGGAAACTATATGCCATACAGTTCAGGTCCTATTAACCATGATAATAGCATTTATATAGCATTTTAAAAATATTTCCTTTGATCCTCATAACAACCTTAGGGATACTACTATCTTCTCCATTTTATTGATGAGAAAAACTAAAGTCTAAGTTGTGTTTTGCCCAGGGTCAAATAGCTAAATAAGTGAGGCAGGATTTTAAACCAGTTCCTCCTGATTCCAAAAACAGCATTCTATCAATGACAATCTCCTGTCTTTCCATCCCTCCCCCATGTCTTTCTAAGCATTCTCTCCCCATTGTGACATCCAGTTCAAGTCCTATTCTCAGTTCATCCTCCCTATTCTAAACCTCATTTCCTTCCTTTCATAATTTTCATGATATACTTGTTCAACAAGTTCTTTTCCCTTGTTCTCTGTGCCACTAATACTCAATTCTAGTTAACCCCACCATGAAATCTCCCTACTTTTACTCCCAATCAGTGATTGGGAGCCATGTGAGTAGCCATATGAGCCATAGTAGCCAATGAGACAAATGCTGTTCTAACCTCACTTAGGACTTTGTTTTTAATGTCTGACTCTTGAAATGACTATGGTAGCTTTTCTCCTCTCTCCAGTGCCATGTTCCCAGCAAATAACTTTGCCTCCTACTTGTTTGAGAAAAATCAAATTTATCTAGCCCGAGCTTTCTCTTCTCCCCTCAGTATCCTCTTTGAATCTCAATTTCAACATGTGTAGCATGGAATTCACCACCTCCCCAAACCCTCCCTACCCCATACCAACCCCCACCACACACACACACACACACACACACACACACACACACACACACGGATGCTCATCTTACTTTCAGACAGTTTAGACAACCGATTAGCTTTAACCTTGCTGCAGCTCAGAATTTGTGAGCTCCACTGGTCTCAGCCTCCCCAATAATAGGAATTACAAGTGTATGTCACCACGCCCAAACTCCTTTTCTTCTGGAGGTTCCCGGAGCTCACACACCCGCTTACTTTTCCATTGTTATCATCTATTGCCCCTGATTAGAGTTGGTTTCTTCCCCAGCTCACAATAGAAATAGCATTTGCCTGAGTAAGATTATAAACTTAAAGTTGATCGTCCATTCCAAATCTTCTCATTTGACAGAAAAGGAAACTAATACCCAGAGAGAGGAAGGTATTTGCCCAGTATTATACAGGTGTGTAGCTAGAGTTCTAACCCAGGTTTCTGACTTCAAATTCATTGCTCTTTGCATTGTAGTCACCATGTCTTCTCTCCTTGAAACAAGTACAAAATCCTTGAAATTCATGGTTAATAATACAAGCAATAGTGATATGCCAAACATTGGGGGGGGGGGGGGGGGAGGAACATCAGTGGACTTATATTCGGACTTCTGGTTTTTGGAATCAGGAGGAAGGAGAGGATTGGAAGGGGGCGGCAGGGAGCTGGTGCTGTTTGTTTGAAACTGCTGAGTCTGAAGAGAAAACCAGAATCTTGAAACAAAGATGTGAAGAAAAGACTAGGGCCTGTCAAGGTGTCTTCCATTGTTCAAGAATCCCAGCAACAGGTAAGCAAGTAGAGAAAGACTACTTCCTTCTCCAAGAATTCTCTGCTTCCCTTTGTCAGAGTCTATGACTGAGGCTGGATCCAGTATATACTCCTAATCCCTTAATCTTTTCCACTATTTGCAGATTTACATGTTTTCCCTGGTCATACACGGGGGAGGGCACTCAGGAGGAAATACAAGGAAGCAAGGATTGGAAGCAAATGACATGATGGAGAATTTAACCTTTTTTCCTTCTATTTTTGCTCTATTATTAAACTATGGAACTGCATATATTAAGTCTTGAGTCCTGTTTATACTGAAGGTCATGACCATAGAAAAGAGTCCAGATGTGGTAGAAGGCTTTTCTCTCTCTCTCTCTCTTTCTTTCTTTTTTACTTTCTTTCTTTCTTTCTCTTCTTTGTCTCTTCTTTCTCTTTTCTCTCTTCTTTCTCTTCTTTTCTTTCTCTTGTCTTTCTTTCTCTCTCTTTTTCTCTCTTTCTCTTTTCCTTCTTTTTCTCTCTTTTTCTTTCTCTCTTTCCTTCCTTCCTTCCTTCCTTCTTTCTTTTCCAGTCAATATGAATTCAGATTTCTCTATCATAGCTTAAAGTCACATGCCTTCACAACAAGTACCCTTTGATGATCAGAGGGAATATTACAATATTTCAAGAGACTATTCTTAACATAAACTAGATAAGAACTAGAGTGGTTACTGGACTAGTGACTCACGAAGAGCACCATTTGGTAAACACAGATGGTACTTGCCTTTGCTGGATAATTAATACAATGACATGCTGTCATCTTACTGGCTTAAGAAAGCCAATTGAGGGACAGCTAGATGGTGCAGTGGATAGAGCACCTGAAGTCAGGAGGACCTGAGTTCAATCTGGCCTCAGACACTTAACACTCCCTAGCTGTGTTACCCTGGGCAAGTCACTTAACCCCAATTGCCTCAGCAAAAAAAAAAAAAAAAAGCCAACTGATATACTAGTTTAAGCTGCTGTTACTTCAGCAGTGTTCCTAAGTGTATATACAAGGTAATATGGTGACATTCAATAAAGGTAGTTAAAATAACATATCAGAGCATCTAAGATAGCCTAGGAGATAGGGAGGGGTGATCAGGGAAGGAAGGAAGCCAAAGAGATCTAAATTGGATTGAGGGGATCAAGGAAAGGAAGGGCTTCATTAAGAAGCCCACTATTCCCTACTACTGCAACTCCATTTGGTCTGCCAGTGGAGCAAGATGAGAAATCAGCAAAAAGATAAGGAAGGAAGGGGAAGTGCCAGGCAGCAAAAGGAAAAAAATGGGCAGGCCAAAGAGGAAAGAATACTAAAGTTATTATTACAAATTACCTGTGTATGCATATGTTGTCTCCCCTGACTGCAAGCTTGAGGACTTAGGACTGTCTTTATACCTAACATAGTACCTGGCAAATAACAGGTACTTAATAAACCCTTGTTGATTGATAGATGAGTTGCAGAGGCCCTACCTAGAGTTGGTGCTGGTGTAATTTAAGAACTGCCGACATTAACTTTCTATTGATAAGGCCATTTGTTCAAGAGCTTCCTGATGACATACATGAAATCTATAGACAGGAGGAAAGGGAAGGGCGAGGTGTCATGCAGCTAAGAGGGACCTCAGACGTCCTACAAGCCAATGCTCTCCTTATACAAATGAGAAAAGTGAATCCCAGAAAATGTAAATGATGTAAAATGGTAGGCCTTCAGACACCAAAGGCTTGGCCCTTTTAGTGCTAATAAGGAAAGTTGGGATGGGAGGAGTTTGATATGCTGGAAGAAGTCAGGGCCATTCTAAAGTATCAGTAAAACAAGTTCCAGCTACAGCACATTACTGATCGTAAGGCTCTTTTCTCAAGATACAAAATGAAATCTGGGTTCTGAACTGGGCTCTGCCACCAGCTAATTGTGTGTCCTTGCCCTCATCTAGAGGAACTGAATTAGACAAATTGATTGGCAAGAACAGTACAAGGAACATAAATTAGTAAAAGGTGACATTCACCATATTAAGGTTCTAGGTCGTTTAGGCCTTAGATTCCCCATTAAAGAAATGAAGAAAGGTGGAATAAAAAGGATGCTAGCCTTAGAGTCAGAGAAAACAGTTTCAATCCTGGCTAGGATACTGATGATGGACTTTGTACCAGTCCCTTTTTTCTGGACCTCACATTCCCCTTTTAGATGAGAGGGTTGAACTAGTTAATCTCCAAGGGTCTTTTCCTCTCTTAATGTTCCATGAAACTATAATTTTGGATTATCTTAAATGTACCTTTTAGTTCAAAAAGAATTCTGTAGTTCTGGGAATCTAATTCTAGTCAATTAGTTTTTAAGGAGGGTAATTTTATTCCTAATTTCTGAAAATCCAGTTTTAGAAACTTAACACTTGGTTATGATTCTTAGTTTCTTTTCCATTTATGTCCTGGTTTTTAAGAGAGGGTCACCATAAGGCCTTACACATTTTATACATTTTCACTGAATTGAATTAAATAACATTCATAAAGAACTAAAGCATCACATTTCTAAGGAGGGTTCAATATGGTAAAAACAAGAAAGGAATGGGATTGGACCTGTGACTATATTCCTATAGGAAATTCCAAGGTGAGAAAACTCTGTACAGAGCATCTACTCTGAAATTTATAGTCTTGTAGGATTACCTAGAGCGTGGAGCAGTTAGTTACCTGATTAGTCCAGGACAGACAGCTAGTATAGGTGTGCGGGAAGGGACTTGAACCCAGGTTTTCCTTGATTTCAAGACCAGTTTTCTATCCACTTTTCCATTTTGTCTTTCCTAAATAGATAGAGTTGTAAAATAATCAGAAACAACACTCTATTCTCTGTGTTGCTGCTTAAATAAAAGCCTCATATCTTGACTAACCTTTTTTGAAGGAGATGATGATTCAGATTAGTAGACCAGATAGAATGTTGGACTTGAAATTAGGAAGACTTTATCATACATTTACTGCAAGTATGACCTTGAATAAGTGACTTAGCCCTCCCAGCTTCACTTTGTTCACAGGCAAAATAAGGAAAGTGGACTCAAAAACCTCTTGAGGTCCCTCCCCTCTTTAAATCTGTGATCTGTGATTTGTCCTTTTGTAGAATCAAGAAATAGAACATTTCGTTAAAACATTGATGGAACTTTGTAAAATAATATCTTAAAGAGGATGCTAATTATGGTTTGCAAATAATGTTTTCTAGAAATTCACAAGTTTGGCAAGAACAGTACAATAAAGGTATTTTTTAAATTAGCAAAATTATTTTAGAATAACATGATACTTGTTAGCAGATCTACAAATACTTTTTGTAATCACTTCAATGAATCTTCAAGGGAATATAAAAACAAAAATTACATTTTTGTTTCTCTTATAGGTTCATTTTGTCACCAAAAAGTAATTTGTATGGGAAAATATCAAAACGTATTAAAAGTACTAATTTTCTGTTGATCAGAGCTTTGAAATCTTTACAATATTGTAACAATTCTCATTAAGTAATTAAATTTAATCCAAAAATGTAGGCAAAGTATTTGATCTGTAAACTCTTTGGGGTTTGCAGCCAAGGTTTCAGAATCAATGATAAATATAATTTAAAGCTAAGTAATTTTGAATTAAAAATAAACATAGAATACTCAGAAATTAGGAATTATCTTTATAATCACTAGAATACCTACTTTGAAAAGCCAATATATTTTTTTAAATAATTTTTCCCCAGTTACATGTCAAGAAAAATTTTAGTATTCATTTTTACAAAATTTTGAGTTCTAAATAAGCCAAGATATTCTTGTCCCTGGATCTTCAATGAGAACAACAATTTTCAGTTAAATGAACCATTCTTTGAGACATAAATATTATCAGACCAGTCTACTAATTTACAAAATTTGGGAAAAGCTGATTCATGTGTACATTGGTAGATGTTAGAAGCGTATATGTCTGTGTGTGTTTTGTATATCTCTGTATATACTCCTATAGATCTTATACTGTATATGTTCCATAATGTTCCCTTTATCAGAAAGTGAGGTGTTTTATAGAGCACATAATGTTTTTTCTTTCTTTTTTTTTCTTTTTTTATTATAATAACTTTTTATTGACAGAACCCATGCCAGGGTAATTTTTTACAACATTATCCCTTGCACTCACTTCTGTTCCGATTTTTCCCCTCTCTCCCTCCACCCTCTCCCCTAGATGGCAAGCAGTCCTATATATGTTATGTTGCAGTATATCCTAGATGCAATATATGTGTGCAGAACCAGAGAGTTCTCTTATTGCATGGGGAGAATTGGATTCAGAAGGTAGAAATAATCCAGGAAGAAAAACAAAAATGCAAACAGTTTACATTCATTTCCCAGTGTTCTTTCTTTGGGTGTAGCTGCTTCTGTCCATCATTGATCAATTGAAACTGAGTTAGATCTTCTCTTTGTCAAAGAAATTCACTTCCATCAGAATACATCCTCATACAGTATCGTCGTTGAAGTATATAATGATCTCCTGGTTCTGCTCATTTCACTCAGCATCACTTCATGTAAGTCTCTCCAGGCCTCTCTGTATTCATCCTGCTGGTCATTTCTTACAGAACAATAATATTCCATAACATTCATATACCACAATTTACCCAACCATTCTCCAATTGATGGGCATCCATTCATTTTCCAGTTTCTAGCCACTACAAAGTGAGCTGCCACAAACGTTCTTGCACATACGGGTCCCTTTCCCTTCTTTAGTATCACTTTGGGGTATAAGCCCAATAGTAACACTGCTGGGTCAAAGGGTATACACAGTTTGATAATTTTTTGAGCATAATACCAGCTTGCTCTCCAGAATAGTTGGATTTGTTCACAACTCCACCAACAATGCATCAGTGTCCCAGTTTTCCCGCATCCCCTCCAACAATCATCATTATTTTTTCCTGTCATCTTAGCCAATCTGACAGGTGTGTAGTGGTATCTTAGAGTTGTCTTAATTTGCATTTCTCTGATCAATAGTGATTTGGAACACTCTTTCATATGAGTGGTAATAGTTTCAATTTAATCATCTGAGAATTGTCTGTTCATATCCTTTGACCATTTATCAATTGGAGAATGGCTTGATTTCTTATAAATTAGAGTCAATTCTCTATATATTTTGGAAATGAGCCCTTTATCAGAACCTTTAACTATGAAGATGTTTTCCCAGTTTGTTGCTTCCCTTCTAATCTTGTCTGCATTAGCTTTGTTTGTACGAAGGCTTTTTAATTTGATGTAATCAAAATTTTCTATTTTGTGATCAATAATGGTCTCTAGTTCATCTTTGGTCACAAATTTCTTCCTCCTCCACAGGTCTGAGAGATAAATTATCCTATGTTCCTCTAATTTATTTATAATCTCGTTCTTTATGCCTAAATCATGGACCCATTTTGATCTTATCTTGGTATACGATGTTAAGTGTGGGTCCATGCCTAATTTGTGCCATACTAATTTCCAGTTATCCCAGAAGTTTTTGTCAAATAATGAATTCTTATCCCAAAAGTTAGGATCTTTGGGTTTGTCAAACACTAGATTGCTATAGTTGACTATTCTGTCTTGGAGCACATAATGTTTTAAGTAATTTGCCCAGAATTGTATAACCAGTATGTCAGAGGCTGGATTTGAACAAAGGTCTTCTTGACTCTTAAGATTTGTTTTCAACCTAATATATCCATCTGCCTTGAGACATTTTATTTTTTTGAGGCATTTTATATTAGATAATTTACCTAATGCTGAAATGTACTCTCCCTTTAGTCTCAGTTTGGTGTTTTAGAAAAAATAAAATTCTAAAATGTATTTCATCTCTATCTTCTCTTTAAAATTTTTTTTATTATTAATTAAAACATCAATAAAAACTCAAACATTTCAACATACAAACAATGTAAAAGAATAAATTTAATGAGGCATTTTTGTTATTTTAATAATATTAAATGTTTTTGTTGATTTTTTAAAACAGCAACATAGTTTCCCCCAGGATCCTTCCATTTATCCTTCCCAGAAAGGCATCCCTTTTATTCAAAAGTATTTTTTGAATAAAAAAAGAAGAGGAAAAAATCAGTATCATAGATCAGTACATTTCAAGACTCAAAAAAAAAAAAATGTGTGATGTACAACTCTCTTGAAGGAATGGGCTGGGAATGTCCTCTCCTATCTCTTCTTTAGATAAACAAGTCATTAATAAAATAGTCCTAGTTATTTGTGTTCCCTCTGCATTCTTTTATGTATTTTAAAATATTTTATCAATATTCTCTTCTGTCATTTTTTTCTTTTGATATCTCTATCCATTAACCAACTCTTTTTCAAAAACTCCCCCAAAATACATTAAGCAAAATAAATGATATATTTATTGTTTAGTCATTTTTCAGTCATGTCTGACACTTCATGATCCCATTTGGAGTTTTCTTGCAGAGATACTAGAGTGGTTTGCCATTTCCTTCTCCAGTTCATTTTACAGATGAGGAATTGAGGCAAACAGGGTTAAATAATGTATCCAGGATCACCCAGCTAGTCAGTATCTGAAGCCAGATTTGAATTCAGGAAAATGAGTCTTAATGCCAGGCCTGACACTCTGTGCTGACCCTAATTAAAATATTGGCTTTGTCTAAAACTGTTTCTCCCTCCTCTCCCCCTCTGTTTTTCTAGTCTATTATGTCTCAGATATGAGAAAAGAGGCCTGCTTTATCATTCTTCTGAAGTCATGATTATTCAGCATATGGGTCAGAGTTCTGAAATCTTTCCAACTTATTTCCTTCATATTATCCTAATCATTGTGTAAATTATTCTCCTACTTCTGCTAAATTCACTCTGCATGTTTCATTTGACTTATTCTGGGCTAGGCCTTCCTCAAGCCAGTCCATTTATTCAGGCTCAGGTTAAAATATATTGAAAAAATATTTCATTAAATGAAATAAAAAGTTTGCTTGTGATAAGATTTTTTGAAAACAAACAATTACTAGTTAAATTGAGAAATTGCTTCCAACTTCACCATAGCAATTGGCAGTATTAGTTCAGAAAGATACCTCTAACAGACAGAAATTAAGCCAAAATTTCTGACTTACTAATTTCCTATAGACTGGGCATTTTATGAATCAAAGAGCATGGAAGCCAAAGCAGTAATTCAATTTCTAGGCTCTTCCTTTTCCCCTCATTAACCAATTCCCAAGAACAGCCTCCCTGACTCTTTAAAGGGCTGCCTGTCCAATCCTTATAAAACAAGCATTATTCCTACTTCATTTGATGGGTATCTATTATTTTGTCTAGTTTTTTTTTTCCTACTAAAAATAGTGCTATTAATCTTTTTGTACCTATAGGTTCTTCCCCTTTGACTTTGACTTCTTTGGGTTCATATGTTTTTTAGGAATTGTATTGCTGGATCAAAGAATATGTACCATTTGTTGACTTTTTGGTATAGTTCCAAATTATAAATTCACAACTCTGTCTACAGTATGTTAGTGTGCCTTTCTGCTGTTTATATTTTTTGTCCAGTTTTCTATCATTCTTTGGACTCAAAGCAAAAAAGACTAGTTTTGTCTCAATTGTATGGATCTGGCCACATTTCTGGGTCTCAGTTTCTTCATTTGTAAAAACAAGAGGATTGGGTTTGATGGCTTTTAAGATCCTTTCTAGATTTAAATTTATGATTCCTAAATCATATCCAACTTTCATGACACCATTTGAGGTTTGCTTAGCAGAGATACTGCAGTGGTCTGCCATTCCTTTTCTAGCTCATTTTCTAGCTAAGGGAACTGAAGTGAACAGAATTAAATGACGTTACCCAGGATCACACAGCTTTTAAGTGTCTGAATCCAGATTTGAACCACGAAGATAAATCTTCCTAATTCCAGGCCCAATACTCTATCCACTGCATCATTTAGCTGGATTTTATTTTTTATTTTTTTATTATTATTATTACAGCTTTTTATTTAAAAAAAACATATGCATGGGTAATTTTTCAACATTGACCCTTGCAAAACCTTTTGTATCAAAATTTCCCCTCCTTCCCCCTACTTCTTCCTCTACATGGCAGGTAGTCCAATACATGTTAAATATGTTAAAAATATATGTTAAATCCAATATATGTATACATATTTACATAGTTTTCTTGTTGCATAAGAAAAATCAGATCTAGAAAGAAAAAAAAACCTGAGAAGGGAAACAAAAATGTAAACAAACAATAACAGAAAGAATGAAAATGCTATGTTGTGGTCCACACTCATTTCCCATAGTCCTCTCTCTGGGCATAGATCACTCTCTTCATTACTGAACGATTGGACCTGGTTTGAATCATCCCATTGTTGAAGAGGGATATATGTCCATTAAAATTGATCATCATATAGTCTTCTTGTTGCTGTGTATAATGATTTCCTGGTTCTGCTCATTTCACTTAGCATCAGTTCATGTAAGTCTATCCAGGCCTCTCTGTATTCATCCTGCTTATCACTTCTTGTAGAACAACTGTATTCCATAATATTCATATACCACAATTTATTCAGCCATTCTCCAATTGATGGACATCCATTCATTTTCCAGTTTCTGGCCACTACAAACAGGGCTACCACATTTTGGCACATACAGGTCCCTTTCCCTTCTTTAGTATCTCTTCAGGATATAAGCCCAGTAGTAACACTGCTGGGTCAAAGGGTATGCACAGTTTGATAACTTTTTGAGCATAGTTCCAAACAACTTTCCAGAATGGTTGGATTCGTTCACAACTCCACCAACAACGCATCAATGTCCCAGTTTTCCCGCATCACCTCCAACATTCATCATTATCTTTTCCTATCATCTTAGCCAATCTGACAGGTGTGTAGTGGTATCTCAGACTTGTCTTAATTCTCATTTCTTTGATTAATAATGACTTGGAGCATCTTTTTCATATGACTAGAAACAGTTTCAATTTCTTCATCTGAAAATTGCCTGTTCATATCCTTTGACCACTTATCAATTGGAGAATGGCTTGATTTCTTATAAATTTGAGTCAGTTCTCTATATATTTTGCAAATGATGCCTTTATCAGAACCTTTGACTGTAAAAATGTTTTCCCAGTTTATTGCTTCCCTTCTAATCTTGGCTGCATTAGTTTTGTTTGTACAAAAACTTTTTAACTTAATATAATCAGAATTGTCTATTTTGTGATTAATGATTTCTAGTTCTTCTTTAGTCACAAATTCCTTCCTCTTCCACAGATCTGAGAGGTAAACTATCCTATGTTCTTCTAATTTGTTTATAATCTCATTCTTTATGCCTAGATCATGAACCCATTTTGATCTTATCTTGGTGTATGGTGTTAAATGTGGGTCAATACCTAGTTTCTGCCATACAAGTTTCCAATTTTCCTATCAGTTTTTGTCAAATAGTGAATTTTTATCCCCAAAGTTGGGGTCTTTAGGTTTATCCATCTAGCTGGATTTTTAAAGAGAATATATTAAATAAAAGTGTTTCTAAGTGTCTTAGTACTATCCCTCTAAATATTAATTATTGAACTGTATCATAATAGTGGTATACATGGTGGCTATTTGTCATGAGGTAGTTTTATCCCTCTCTCTCCCATTGAGAGAAGGTTATGATTTTTGTTCCATGTTGACTTCTTTGAGAAACAGGATAGAGTAGGGGATTTACAGTCAGGATGACCTAGATTCAGAGAGTCTTAGAACTACAAAACACCATATAGTCCAATCCTGCCATTTGACAGGAAGGAAATTGAAGTTCAAAGAGATCAAATTTGAATCCCCAGATCTCCTGATTCATAGTTTGGTGTTCTTTTTATGATATTATGATCACATTAACTTTTCTAAAAAGCAGGAAGACTGAGTCCCAGGGGGATGAGCTTGCAAATGTCCTTTTGAAAATATAGGGAACTCCTGGTTTAGGAACTATCTTAACCAACTGGACATATTCCTTGATGACATACTTGCTACATTTTAGGGAATAGCCTGAGGGTAAAGTGATTTATAATAGAGCAAGTTGGGCATTTTGGCTTCCCAATGATCCTGCCTAGATGCTCCCAGGATCATAGATTTGGACATTTGGATATAATAGCTTTGTTAATTATTTTTTGCCTTCCTAATGACAAAGAAACAAGCATATCATGGACAGGTAAAAATATCATAATAAAGCATTAAGCCTTTACCTGAAAGAGTAGTTAAGCATTGATACTTTGGAGTTCTGCTCAATGAAGGATGTTCATATTAATTCTTTTTTTTATTTATATCTTTTTATTTACAAATTATATGCATGGGTAATTTTACAGCATTGACAATTGCCAAACTTTTTGTTCCAATTTTTCCCTTCTTCCCCCTACCCCCTCCCCTGTTCATATTAATTCTTACCTAAGTATACTTTTCACAAAATCATAGATTAAGAATTTGAAGTGATCTTATGGGCAATATAGCCGAACCCCATTATTTTATAGGGAACAAAGAGAACATTGTAGACAAACAATTATTTCCAGTATACTATAATAAGAAATATTGTTTTTTTAAAAATGGAATATAAGGTAAAATTGTACATGCTGGACTACCTTTCTTTGTTGCCTTCTCCTATGAAGTTAGAGAAGTCTTTTATTTGGAGACAGTGAGGAAATGTGGAAATAATATTAGGGATTTGGAATATTACTGCAGTGTTGTCCCTCACCTGAGGCAGCTAGGTAGCACAGTGGGTACAACACTGGACATTCAATCAAGTTCAGTCTTTCCTCAGACACTACTTATCTATGTGTGTGTGTTCAGGTGACTTAACTTGGATTAGTCTCAGTTTCTTCATCTATTGGTTTGGAATCATAATAACTTCTACTTCACAAAGTTCTTTGTATCAAATGAGATCAAATCTATAAAGCACTTTTCAACTGTTAAAGTGCTACATAAATTATTAACTCTGTGACCATAGTTAAGGCTTCTTCCTATGTCTCAGTTTCCCAATGTCTAAAATTATGAACTTTAGACTAAAGTGACCTCCAACATATTTTCTAAGTCTACCTTTGATTTTCTGGTTCTAATCCTTTGGTGCATTGTGAAGAGTTAACTTACCTGAAGGATCTGCTAAAGGTAGGAGGCCCATTCAAAGATGTGGCCATGATTTCAAGGGAGAATCTGAGACAGAAACCATAGTGCTGCTTAAACTGCAAGAACAGAGCTTCTCCCAATTTCTCATTATAGAAATCTTTACAAATGGCCAGAAATTACTCATTAATGTAGTCAGACATATATATTTTCTGAATATGGAGCAAGCTGCTTTCCATACCAAAGATACAAATCAAAACAGAATGCACAAACAAAGCAGCAATAAAGGGTAAAGATTTTATCCTGAGAGTTAGTATTTTCCACATGAACACAAAAAGAATTAGTGCTCATAGTGGGAGTGCTAGACACATTGGCAACAAAGGCTAAAAGTCTAAAGAAGAGATCTACAGAGACTGTGATCAAATTGAAAAACTCCAAGTCCTGGGTTTAATAAACAAGCAAATAAACCCCAAAGAAAGATCCTTTTAGTTGGGTCACAGTGGCCAGAGCTTTTAGTTTGGGATTATATTTTTGTATTTTGTATTTTTCTTAATTAGTACCTATTAAATTAAAAAAAAATTGTTTTGTGACATTTGTTCTAGCTTTTTTCTTTTTTCTATGTTACTATGTTACTATGTTTCTTCAGTATTTATTTATCTTATTTTCCTTCTGTACCTGCTGAAATTACCATTATTGCTGCAGAATGTCCTGACCTCTGCTTATTTACATCTTGGGACTGCTGTATTGCTGCTGGTTTCTGTGGGTGTTCAAGGTTAATACTCTATAAAAATCAAAATTTATTCAAACAACTTCCTGACTCGTCTGTGACCTAACACAACTACATTTACTAAGGATGCTTAAGGAATTATTACAGACTTTTGGGGACATCTTTAAGCTGCCCTCCATCTGTTTTTATGGTGAAGTAGATATTTTCCTATTCCTGTCTCTGCAGGACGTTCAATTTAGGCCTCTTGTTGCTACTTATGCTTATAATCTAACTGTTGGGCTATGTGTGACCGAAAAAGTCAGTAGCATATCACTACCCAGATGATGTGGGAAATGAACAATTTGTTATTAATGGAGATATTTGTAAGTGGATGCTATGCTCCTCTGGTTAACTCACATTGTTAGATTACATTGCCGATGAGATAGAGGCCATGAATGTGAGCTCCATGTGATCTAGTTAATTTTGACATGCCATCAATTGTGCCATTCCCAAATTATTTCTTGAATGCATTGTCTTTGGTCATATGTGATCCGTGTGAGGATGGATAATAAAGAGTGGAATTTTCACACTTATATTGGTTAATATGATAAAAAAGGAAAATGAAGGATGTTGGAGGAAATGTGGGAAAACTGGGATACTAACGCACAGTTGGAGTTGTGTACTGATCCAACCATTTTGGAGTGTAATTTTGTACTATGCCCAAAGGATTGTAGACCTTTGTAATCCCTTTGATTCAGCAATACCCCTGCTAGGTTTATATCCTAAAGATATTTTTTTAAAAAGGAAAGGGACCTATTTGTGCAAAAAGTATTGAAAGCAGCTCTTTTTGTGGTGGCTAAGAACTGGAAATTGAGGGGATGCCCATGATTTGGGGAATGGCTCAGCAAACTGTGGTATATGACTATGATGGAATAGTATTGCACTATAAGAAATAACAAACAGGATGATTTCAGAATAACCTGGGAAAGACTTTACATGAACTGATGCAAAGTGAAGTGAACAGATCTAGGAGTTGTACACAGTAGCAGCAATATTAGTCTATGAAGAACTGTGAGTGACTTAGCTATGTTCAGCAATACAGTGAAACACAGTTCCAAGGACTCAGTAAAGCATGCTATCTGTCCCCAGAGAAAGAACTGATATTGTAGGAATATGGACTGAAGCATGCTGTTTTTCACTTTCATTCTTTTTTTTTATAGCTTTTTTATTTACAAGATCTATGCATGGATAATTTTTCAGCATTGACAATTGCAAAACCTTTTGTTCCAACTTTTCCTCTCCTTCCCCCCACCCCTTCCCCCAGATGGCAGGTTGACCAATACATATTAAATATGTTAAAGTATAAGTTAAATACAATGTATGTATACATGTCCAAACAGTTATTTTGCTGTATAAAAAGAATCGGACTTTGAAGTAGTGTACAATTACCCTATGAAGGAAATAAAAAATGCAGGTGGACAAAAATAAGAGGGATTGGGAATTCTATGTAGTGGTTCATAGTCATCTCACAGAGTTCTTTTGCTGGGTGTAGCTGGTTCAGTTCATTACTGCTCTATTGACTTTCATTCTTTTTTAATTGAGTTTTCTTATACAAAATGACTAATATGGAAATATTTTGCATGCGAGTACATGTATAACATCTGATTGCTTACTATCTTGGACAAAGGAGAAGAGAGAGTAGAAAGTGGGGAGAGAAAACTTGGGAATCAAAACTTTAAAACTATGTTTAAGTTGTTTTAATATGTAATTGGGAAAACAATACAAATATGTATGTATGTTTATACACACTATTTTACAGAAGGGGGGGTAGATGAGTGCAATTTCCTCTCTACTTTTAAACAAACACATTTAAAAGGCATCACAGCCAAATGGTGGGTGAACAGTAGCTCCTTTACAAATGAGAAAGATTTAATCTTTTTATGCTGTTATATTTGCCTTACTACACTTCTCTTTGTACAAAGACCTTGTATTATCTTTGTCTATATTAAATGCAAATGGCAACCTATGATGACTAAAAATAGGAAAACATTGAGAAGCTTAGGTCATCAATTGCTTTTCCAGTTTCATGTAGTGTATGCATGGGCATGAAAGGCTTCTAGTGTGGTCCTGAATGGCATCTCCCAAAGAAATAAGTGCTAATTTTTTGAGCAGCAGCATCACTGGCCTGTTTATTACTTCTGTAAAGACTACTCAGGTCCGGGCCCTGTTTCTGCCTCTGCTACTTCAATAGACAAGTGTTTATTAAGCAATTGGGGAAGAAAAAACAAAAATATAATCAGTCTTTGCTTTCAAGAGACCTTCCTTTTAAAGAGGAAATATATACAAAATAAATACAAACCAAGATGCCTCTCTGGGTTTCAGTTTCCTCACCTATAAAATAAGGAGACTAAATTAGTTTATCTTTAAGCTCCCTTCCAGTCCAAACCTTCTTTGTTGAAGGGGTTGAAGTAGAGGGTCAAAAAATGTGGGAGACCCTTGCTTGAGATAGAACTATAAATGAAAAATAGAAGGCAGAGCTTCTCGCCTCATGTGTTTTTTTTCCTGTAAAGGAAAATAACATTTACAATGGAGACAATAAAGCAAAAATAACTAACAGGTTGCTGGTACCTAAGATGAGTAAGGAAATTGCAAGCAGCCAATTGCATTTAGTGAATTCAAGTCACCAACACCAGATGAGCTACATCCTCAGATGTGATAACTGAACTGTTCTCAGCAAATATTTGAAAGATTATGGAAAAGGAGAATGGTACTACAATGCTGTCCTTTTCAAAAAAAAAAAAAAAAAAAGGAAAGAGAATAGGGTTCACAAACTATAGGTCAATGAATTTCACTTCTATTCCTCACAAAAACTGTAGAACAAGTCACTGAAGACATGTTTGTGAATATCTCTAAAGGGAAGTAGTCATTACAAAGAGCAGGAATAGCTTGGAAAGATGGGAGGGTAGTTTAGAAAATTCCAGGTTCTCCAGATTTCCCCCACAAACAAAACAAAATTGAACCTCACGGCAAACATAGACCTTGAAAAACAAATACAACTTGGGCAGAATGGGGCCCTCCTGGGACAACGCAAGAAGACCAGAAGACTTCAGGAAGGTTTAACCCAAGTAAAGTACAAACATCTCTAGACTACTAGACTGAGGGAATCTCAGCTGCTCAGGAAGGCCAGGGCCAGCTGTGCTGCTGAAACAAGACTATGGGCAAGAAGGAGCTAACAAACCCTCAGAGTGCAGAATCAGTGGGGCAGGAATGCTGCTGGCTGCTGGTCCTTGTAGGAGGTGGGAGCAGGTTGGGGTTCCAGGCCAATGGGTAGAGCTGAAGTGAAACTAGAGGTACCATCCCATCTGCCCAGGATTGGGTGTGTAACATAAACAAACAAAACTAACCAAGATGAAACAACCTAACCATAGAAACTCACTATGAAAACAGAGAAGACCAGAGTTCTTCTTCAGAGGAGGACAGTGAAGTAAAAAAAAGCCTCTTCTACCCCAAAGAGTAAGTTTAATGGCTACCTGACCCCCCCAAAAAAACAAAAAGGACCCAGAAAAAGACTTTAAAAATCAAATAAGGGATTAAGGAAAAAAAAATAGAACTGTCTAGGAAAAGCAAGATTATGAAAAAAAAAAAAGGTAACCAACTCAAGGCAAGGAGATACAGCTTTAGAGAAGAAAATAGTTCTTTAAAAATTAGAATTGGGCAAGGGGAAGCCAGTGAAGCTATAAAAGACCAAGGAATAACAAAATATAAAGAATGAAAAAATGAAAGAGAAACAATTTATGAGAAAAACAACATCCATAGATTAGATCAAGAAGAGAGAATATAAGAATAACTGGACTATCTGAAAGCTATGAGCAAAAGAAAAGAAACTTCAACACAATAATATAAGAAATAATCCAAGAAAATTGTGTTGGAATGATAGAACATGAGGGAAAAGTAAAAATAGAAACAAAACACCAATCACCACTTCAAAAATATTGTGTAAGGAAAACACATAGGCATATTATTGCTAAATTTCAACCCCCCCCCCCAGATTAAAGACAAAATTCTACAAGAAACAACAACAAAAAGCTATTCAAATATGCTGCAACTACAATTAGAATTGAGAATATTTATTAGCAGCTGCAATAAAAGATTTGCAGGTCCTAGAATAATATATATCAACAATCAAAAGGACTAGGTTTGCTTCCAAAACTATCGTATTCAGCAAAACTAACCATAATATTGAAGGAAAAAAAATGAACATTCAGCAAACTTGCAGGTTTTTCAGGATTTTTGTCCCAACCAAATCTAAACTCAATAGAAAATTTAACAGATGAGAACCAACATTAAAGACTATTTCTGGGGACTCAACAAGGACACATTGTTTATTTTATTTTTTTTACATGAAAATATATCATATGTTTAAAATTGACATCAGCAATTGGATAGCTCAAAAAAAAAAAAAAGAATGGGGCAGATCTGAGTATGATCTGACTCTAACAAGCAAAACTATCTAAGAAAAGATAAAAATAGTAATTATGCTATGTAAATGAGGTGCAGAGGAAGAACTGACAGAGAAGTATTGGGGACACTGGTAATTCTGAAAACAGGATTGGGTTAAATAAGGAATATATATATATATGTTATATTATATATGTATATAATATATATATATATATTATATATATATAGGTATGTATATGATTGCATGTTGTATATGTATGTATGTGTATATGCACCATGAAGCTAAATTCAAAATCTATATAGAAATAAAATGGAAGGGAATAGGATAAAATGGAGTTTATAAGGGTATATAAATTTATGGCAATGGATCAAGGTATGTATATAAAGAGGGAGGGAAAAAGTGGAGGAAGAAGATAAGGGAGGGACCCATGGATGGGGGGAGGTTAAGTAATAGCAAGGCAAATTAAAGAGTAGAATTAAAGTAGAAGAGTTATCAGGGATTATAAATGAGATATACACAACCACTACAACAAGGATCAGGAGTAGAATTTATCCCAGACATAATGATTCACTCAAAAGAGAAATCTAAATTATGTCAGCCATATTAATATTGTTTTAGATGCATGTTTAAATATGCATAAATGCATCATATGTGTGTGTGCATGCATGTAAGTATATGCATTTGTGTATATAAACATATGTATGGATGTGAGTGTGAATATATACAAATATATATATGGTGTATACCTATGCTTAACTGTAGCCTACTTGGGGAAAGTGAGAGAATGAAAAGGGGAAAAAAAGAATAAAGTAAAAATGCATAGTAGAGAACTAAAGAATAACCTATAAGGAAGTAAAGAAATGATGGACAATCATGAATATAGTCTCTTATTATATATGCTTTCTTGAAATGGAAATTTATTATTACAAATTTTGAAACCTCCCTGATGTTCTGCTGGGCATATGATTTCTCCCCCCGACCTTTTCTGTCTTTCTGTTTTCTATTTTGTTTTTGTAGTTTTAAATAAATATTTTTTTTAAAAGATAGGGCATGTCACACTAATCTCATTTTCTTTTTTGACAAGTTTCTAAATTAGTAAATAAGGAGAAACTGGGGGCTATGGGTTACCTAGATTTTTAGCAGGTTTTTATTGTTTTTTATAAAATACCTCATGCTAATCAAGATAAAGAGATGTATTAGGCATTAATATAATCATCTGCAAATAGAACTGGTTGGATGACCACAATTCAAATAGTAGTTATTAATGGTTCAATATCACCATGTGGCCGTCTTTCTACAGCAGTACTCCCAGGGGAACTGTGACTGGCCTTATGTTATTTAAAAGTTTTATCAATGACTTGAATAGAAGCATAGATGGCATGCTCATCAAAAGTGTGGCTGGCACAAAGCTGGTGGGGACAGCTAACACACTGACAGTGAGTCTCCAAGAGGATCACCAGTTAGAGAGCAGGGCTGCAAATACGAAAAGGACTTTTGTTAAGTATATATGCAAAGTCTTATACTTGGGTACCAAAGGAATGAACATCATGAATATGAGAGGGGTAGGCATGGATAGGTAACAGTACTGAAAACGGGCTGGGGATCCACGCTTAATATGAGTCAGCAGGGAGTTACATGGCAGCCAAAAATATTAAAGCCAATTTGGGCTGCAATGAGGTGGGGCGAACTTCAGGAGTAGGAAAGTCCAATTGTACTGTGCCCTTGCCAGATTTCTTCTGGAGTATTATGTTAAGAGCAGCATATGGTTTAAGAGACATTGATAAACTCAAGTGTCTAGAGCAAAGCAACTGCAGTAGGAATGCACTTTGGATCTTTTTTCATTTAATATTTTTTTCTGTTTTACAATTTCACCAACATTCACTTTGGTAAGAGTTTAAATTCCAATTTTTTTTCTCCTTCTTTCCTTCTTCCCTCCCCCAAGATAGCAAAGAACCTTGATATAGGTTTTAAATGGTTTTAAAAGGTTTTCAGAATGGCTGGATCAGTTCACAGCTTCACCAGCAATGCATTTGTGTCCTAGATTTCCCACATTCCTTCCAACATTTATCATTATCTTTTCCTGTCATTTTAGCCAAGTGGATAGGTGTGAGATGGTACTTCAGAGTTGTTTTAATGTGTATTTCTCTAATCAAAAGTGATTTAGAGCATTTTTTTCATATGACTATAGATGGCTTTGATTGCTTCATCTGAAAATTGTCTATTTATATCCTTTGACCATTTATCAATTGGGAAATTACTTTTATTCTTATAAATTATAAATTAAACTTGGTTATCTACATATTTTAGAAAGGAAGCCTTTATCTGAAACACTGGTTATAAAAATTATTTCTCAGCTTCCTGCTTCCCCTCTAATCTGGAGTGCATTGGTCATGTTGTATAAAACCTTTTCATTTAATGTGATCAAAATTATTCATTTTGAATTTCATATTGTTCTCTAGTCCTTATTTGATCATAAATTCCTCCTTTCTCCAAAGATCTGACAGGTAAACTATCCCTTGCTCTCCTAAATTGCTCATGGTAACAACATTTATGTTAAATCATGAACCCATTTTGACTTTATCTTGGCATAAAGTATGAGATATTGGTCTATGCTTAGTTTCAACCACACTATTTTCAAGTTTTCCCAGAAATTTTTGTCAAACAGTGAGCTCTTATCCCAGAAGCTTTGGGTTTATCAAATAAAACTAATCTATTCCATCAATCCACCATACTATTTCTTAGTACCAAATGGTTTTCAAAACTGCTGCTCTGTAATACAGTTATAACTCTGCTTCAACTAGTCTACATTGCTTTGTAATTTTTTTCATAAATTCCTTTGATATTCTTGAACTTTTGTTCTTCCATATAAATTGTTATTTTTATCTCTATTAAATAATTTTTGGTAATTTGATTAATATCAAACTGAATAAGTAGATTAATTTAAGCAAAATTGTCATCTTTATTATACTATATCCGTCTACCCATGAGCAATTTTCCCACCTGCTTAGATCTAACTTTATTTGTCTGAAGAGTGTTTTACAATTGTGTTCATATAGTTTCTGGATTTGTCTTGGCAAGTAGACTCCCAAATATTTTATATTATCTACAGTTATTTTAAATGGAATTTCTCTTTCTGTCTCTTGCTGCTGGTCTTTGTTGATAATAAATAGAAATGTCAGTGGTTTATGAGGAGTTTATTTAACCTACAACTTTGCTAAAGTTGTTAATTGTTTCTAGCTATAGGTTTTTTTTTTTTAGTTAAGTATACCATCATATGATCTTCAAAGAATAGTATTGTTTCCTCACTGCCTGCTCTAATTCCTTCAATTTCTTCTCTTATTGGTAATGCAAACATTTATTGTACAATATTGAATAATAGTGGTGATAAGGGATATCTTTGTTTCATTTCATTCTTATTGGGAATGCTTCTGGCTTATCTCAGCAATGTTTACTGATGATTTTTAGATAGATGCTGCCTATCATTTTAAGGAAAACTCCATTTATTCCTATGGTTTCTAATTTTTTTTTAACATAGGAATGAGTCCAATATTTTGGCAAAAGTTTTTTCTACATCTATTGAGATAATTATATCATTTATGTTAGTTATATTATTGATATGGTCAATTGCAATGATAGTTTTTCTGATATTGTACCAGCCCCGTATTCCTGGTATAAATCCTACTTGGTAATAATGTATTATCCTAGTGATAAGTTTTTGTAATCTCTTTACTAATATTTTATTTAAATTTTTTGCATCGATATTCTTTAGGGAGATTGATCTATAATTTCCTTTCTCTATTTTAGCTCTTCCTGATTTAGGTATCAGCATCATATTTGTTTCATAAATTGGTAAAACTCCTTCCTCTATTTTTCCAAATAGTTCATTTTGTATTGGAATTAATTATTTTTTAAACGTTTGGCAGAATTCACTTGTAAATCCATCTGGCCCTGGAGATTTTTTCTTAGGAAGTTCATTGATGGCTTGTTCAATTTTGTTTTCTAAAAATGGGGTCAAATATTTTATTTAATCTTCTGTTAATTTGAACAATTTATATTTTTGTAAATATTCATCCATTTGAATTAGATTGTCAGGTTTTTAGACATTCAGTTGGGCAAAATAACTCTAATTGTTGCTTTAATTTGTAAATACTTTGAATCTACTTCATATATGAATCAACTGAAGAAAAGAAGCATGTTTAACATGGATAAGACAGGACTCGGGGGAAATGTGATAGCTGTTTTCTAGTATTAGATGGGCTGTTGTATGGAAAAGTTTTTACAACTTCATTTTCTTGAATGTCATTTCAATTTCCTCATTGAGTACTGAGATGTTAGAGTTGAAATGTTATAATTACATAGTGATAAGATCATAGGTGCCAGAAAGGCCATAAATTTGGAATTGGGAAAGTACTTACTTACAGAGAAGGAAACTGAGACCTAGAAGGGTACCTAAGATCATCCCACTAGCAGAAGAACCAGTTTTTGAACTGAAGGATTCCAACTCTAAAACAGTGTTTATTCTATTTCATTATGCTATACATAATGACAAAGTCAGATTTTTCGAGAGAGAACAAGATTTTTCTGCTGACCAAACTACAGCAACAAAGAACTTGGTCTTTATTCTTGACAAATATAGGCAGATAAGTGAAGAACTTATCTCTTTACTTTTAGTTTATCTCGTTAGATTTAGTTAATCTTGTACTCTGGCTCCAATCATTTATCTGCTAAGTCCCAAAGTATCTTGAGAATTTGTAACCTGAAGTTAGATAGTTAACTATAACAGGATTCTGATCTTCTCTCAGAAATAATAGCAGGGAGAGAGGTTAAATCTTAGGCTGAGAGTTAAAATTTGCCTTTTGTTACCTATGTTTGCTGACTATAAGTGAAGATCAGCTTGTCTCTTTTGGGAAGAAGTTCCACCCACTATATCCCAGAAAACTGAAGCAGACATGACTGGTGAAGATGACCCCAGAAGCCAAGGAAGGCATGGATCCAAAGAGCACCCTAAACCTGTTAACTATTCTAGAGGCTTAATATATAGAAGGAGGATGTGCCAGGGTGTAACAGATGATTGTAGAATTATTGGCAAATTTGTTCCACTTTCCGTCTTCTTTTGTCTTACTGTCAACATCATCTGTTGGGATATTGGCCCATTTGAATCTCATGGCAAAGTTTCTATAGATTTGTTTTTCCTTTTGTTATTTAATGAAGTGATAGTGCTTATAATTTTTCTGTCATAGTATTCTGTTTTCCAAATTAGTTTGTATTCTAAACTATTTCTTCCCTCTCAGCAAGGAGATCATGTATTTGCTACCTAGTATGATTTTTGGTCTCTTTACAATGCTTAAATGCTTTACAATGGCTACTTTACAATGCTTGAACTTTTGCAAGAAATATAGATAAATCAACTTCAGTATAATTGCTTTTTCCATTTTTTTTGCTATTGTGATAATTTTCACTTTTCAAAAACTGTCCTTTTTGACCTTCAACGTTTCTTTTTACTTTGAATAGATCTTTTAAATTGCTTTTGATGCTGATTTTAACTTTACTCTATCTAGAAAGTCAATGACCTAATCAACAGGATCATGATATTAGTTCCACACCAATAATTATTTCCTATCTGTTAAGCACAGTGCCTTGCCTGTAGTAGGCATTTAACAAATGCTTGTTGAATTATTGAATTGTCATGATATAGTCAGTTTTATGTAATATGATTTGGCATTCATCAAGTCCCAATTGCTTCTAATTATTCAGTAAGAAAGTGTCCATTATATGAATATAATGAAATATAATTGTGCTTTGAGAAATAATGAATATCAAGAATATTCATGACAATATGGGAAGATCTGTATGAACTGCACAAAGTGAAATAGAACCAGGAAAAATAATGCACACAATATCTATATTGTATAATATGCATTATATATAAAGATATAAATAGAAAGAATAATAAATATAAGTACTGTATAATTATGATGGCCTAGACTTCACTCCCTGAAAAGAAACATACCTTTCTCTCCTTTTCTGCAAAGTAGACAGACTATGGGTATGGAAAGTTTACATATACTATTAAACTCAGGTTGATGTGTTTGATTCTGCTAAACTGCTTTTTTTCTCTTTCCTTTTTCTTTGATAAAAGTGATTGTTTTATAGATAGGGAGGAGTAGGATATGTTTGGAAATAAGATGATATAAAAACAAAAGATAATAAAAATTTTCAAGGAAAATATTCATAGTCTATAAGCATTAGGTTTCTAAATGATCTACAAGACTTTGACCTCTTATTTTTCAAACCTGAGTCATATTTTCAAACTTTTTTTTTTGTTGTTTTTTGTTGTTTTTTCTTGCTCTCCTCCTTTGCATCAACCTTCACAATGAAATTACTGAATATCAAAGTAGATATTCACACATTTTGGAGAATCTTGCTCAAACACCTGTTAAAGGAACAAGAAATAACAAAGATAAATTAAACGATGTCTATAGTAAATGTAGAATGATTCACCAAATATTTGGGGAGACACATTTAGATAAAAATATTGTTCCAATTTTTAAGGACCCTCACAAGGACAGCTTTTCGGGGGATATATGAGGAATAAGAAAAGAAGATATCAATGTAGTTAGCAGTAATATACAGTTTTTCATGATAAATGCATTAGAGATTTCCAAAACCAAATGCTGTGTGAAGTTTGAAGGGTAAGTAACATCTTTACCAAATTGAAGAATGGGGAAGATAGCAGGGAAATCTTGTTTTCTTTTTAAGTTTTATTTTTAATTTATGGAGTAAACTAGCATAGTACAATTAAAAAGGATGATCATATATAAATAAAACTGCCAATCTACTATGTTCAACTTTCCATTCCATTCACATATACAATGAAATTATCATGTACATTTCTTTTTTTTTTTTCTTCCCTCTTCCCCTCTCCCCCAGAGATTGCTACCATTTGACACAAATATATCGTCTTTTTAAAGGAGCTGGCATTTGAACTGAGCTTTAAGGGGTGGATAGGGATTTAAGGATACATGAACAAAATTACATCTCAGGACATTGAAAGAATCTGGGGATGTGATTATTGAATAGTGATATTTGAGGGATCCTGACAAAAGGTAAAAGTAGAAAATTATATCCTAATATTTTTAAAGTTTTGTTGATATGTTTGATTTTACATTATAAGCATTTAGAGATTACTTCCATTTTATGAGAAGTCTCTTGTAACATAGGAAAGCAGTGAAATAAAACAAATAATATAGTGATCTTATCTGAAATGGCATGCAAGGTGTCACATTTGTAGGATTCTTTGCCACCTTTCTCTTAAAAAATAAATAAAATATATTTCATTATTCTCTTACCTCTCTATCCCACTGAAGGAAAAAAAAAAGAAAAACAATTTTTCAAATATCAAATAAATATAGACAATCAAAACACATTCCTTCCATGGTCCTATCTGAAAAAAAAATATATATATATACACATATACCCTAATTATTTTTATACCCTAAATCCCATCACTTCTTTCTTATACACAGCATGTTTCATTATTTATTCTTTGGAGCCACAGTTCATCATTGTGCTGATCATAGTCCTTAGGGCTTTCAAAGTTGTTTATTTTTACAATGTTGTTGTTATTGTATAAATTAATATTCATCACTTTTTAAAAGTTCTCAAAATTGTTCATTTAAAAAATATTGATGTTATAGTATAAATTGTTCTGCTTCTGCTCATTTCATCTTGCATTGGTTCATCTAAGTCTTTCTGTTTTTTTTTTCAAAATAACATATTTCTGTATTTTTATGGCACAATAATATTTCATTACATTTATATAACTTATTTAGTTATTGCTTAATTGATGGATATCCCCTTAGTTTCCAGTACCTTTTTTGTTGTTGTTTTTGTCACTACAAAAATAACTGCTATATAATTATGTTTATACATAAAGTACTTTTTCCTTCCTTTTTGATTTTTTGGCTATATGGTACAAGGATATAATTAGGTTAATAGATTTTGTTGTTGTTTACTCATTTAATCATGTCCAACTCTTTATGACCTCACGGACCATAATGGCACAGCATGCCCTTCTGTCCTCCTCTACAACTGAAAGTCTGTCCATGCTCATGTTTATTAATTCCAGGATACTATCTAACCATTTCATTGTTATATTCTTTTAGTGTATAATTCCAAATTGCATTTCAGAATGGCTGTACCTGTTTATAGGTCTACCAACACTGCATCAAATATGTGATTTCCTATAGTGCTTCTAAAATTTATAATTTTCCTTTTTTTGTCATCTTGCCACTCTGATGGGTATGAAGTAGAATCTTAAAAGTATTTTAATTTGCATTTCTACAAAAGAGAAAGCAGATGGATATTTCAAACTTGTGGCTGATAAGTTTGATATTAACTTCTAAAATAGATTTTTAAAGGGATGATTTATGGTAATTTTAAAAGGAAGGAAGTAAACACTAAGAAACAGTATGCGTTCATTAATAATAAGTCATGCTTAACCAAACTCATCTCCTTTTTTTACTTTCTTATTAGAATACTAGGTCAGGAGAATGCTATTGTCATAGTAAATCGGATTTTTTTTTCAGATTAAAAGTTGATAAATTCTTTTATGGACAAGATGGAAAAATGTTAAAAAATGTTAAAAAAAAAAAAAAAAAAAACGGTTATAAGTGGGTTTAGACTATATAGACAGACCAGATGGATCAGTGTCAGCTTTGGAGGTACTTAGAACAGACTTGTCAAATGGGGAAAGAAGGGACATTACAAGCCACATGTAGCCTACTACACACGGGCCTGAATTAGATTAAAATGTAATTGGAAAATATTAACAAAGTAAATAAAAATATAATAAAACTAATACTATTATATTTTAAAGCTAAATCAATATGTGGCTCTCAAAGATTCATATATATAGTTTAGTAAATCCTATTTTTATTTGAGGTTCATGGCATTGTTTTAGAGTCCTAGAATAGAGTTCTGTCCTTTACTTGGATCTTTCACTGATTCTTTTTAAATCAATGCCTGGAATGAAAAAAATTTATGTTGTGTTTGTCAAATTTGTTAATGAGAAAAAGCATTAAAGGATGGCTAATATGGTGAATGACATAATTAGAGTTCAAAATAATCTCATCAGGCTCTAATATTGTGCTAAAATTTACAAAACTACATTCAATAAGAATAAATATAGAGTTCAGTACTTAGGTTAAAAAAACACAAATTCAAGCTGAGGAAGATAGGGCTAGAAAGCAATTCATGTTAAGGAGAGAGGGGGAGGTAGAACTCCTAGTAATTCTAGTATATGATAAACTTTATGAGTCAGCAACATGAAGCTGTAGACAACCAAAAAAAAATTGTTGAGCTATTGAATCATAGAAATGGAAATATAATATTGAGAGTAAGGGAAATTAACTGTATTCCACAAAGCACTAGGTATAAATGGGACATAAGAATCTAGCACATCTTAGGAACATTGCTTATGATTCTGGCCACACAGTCACGCCTATACCTTCATTCCACACAATTACTTCTGAGTTTGGCACTCACAAACTCATAGAATTTCAGGAAAGAATCTTTAAGCTCTTCTAGTTCAGCCCCCCTCCCCAATTATACAGAAAATTAGGCCCTAGAAACAGATCAAACTAGAATCTGGACCTGCAGACTCGTAGTGACTAAGTAGGGTGAATATAGCCTGAATGACAGGGAAATTCAAAAGAGAAGATTTGGACAGAAAGATAATGAGTTTTGTTTTGAACCCTTTGAGTTTGGGGTACCAAATGGACATTCAGTTTAAGATGTGTTAAAGATAATAATTTTACCTCTATCATCAGGTAAGATAGTGTAGGAAGAAAAGAGAAGATGAAAAGCATAATCTGGATGAAGATCTAGCAAGGAAACTGAAAAGAATCTGTTATATAGATAGAGCAATCAATATATCAGAGTGTCCAGGAAGAGAGAGTGACTGTTCTAAGGTTGCAGAAAAGTCAGGAAAGATGAGGACTTGAGAAAAGACCATTAGCATGGGAAATGAAGTGTTCATTGGTTGTGTTAGGGAGAGCAGTTTCAGTTGAGGCACGTGTGAGACTGCAGGTTTAGAAGTGAGAGAAGAAGAAATGAGTGTAAACAGCTTTCTCAAAGTTGTTCAGGGGAGAAGGGAAAGGAGATATAGGAGGATGGGTTTTTTGAGGTCATGACTAAGATTTGATGCTGTTTCCCTAGGCAATGAGAAAGACTTAGGGAAGTCAGCTAACAGATTGTCAAAAAAGAAATACAGCAGGAGAATTGAAACAGGGGCTCAAGCAAACAGCCAGCACCAGAGGAGGCTGTGGAAGATCTAATGGGATCTTCACCATTTTGACCATCTCTGGTTTTGGGCCATTTTTATTTTAGTTTTGGGGAAGTATTCAGGACTTGCAGGAGTATTAAACATGTGGCAACCAACTAGCATTTCCAGAGATCTCAGCTAAATGACCAAGAGACAGGTAACACCTGGGCAAGAGATGGGGCCATATGGAATTATCCCCTTCTAGTTACTGAAGGCTTCATTTTCAAACAATGAGGAGAGAATAAGGCAGATAGATGTAGGCTGAGAAAGCATGAAAACATGAGGGTATAGATGTTGCCTGGAGCTTGAATGTTCCTTCAAAAGGCTTCTATTTAACACTTTTATGGCTACTTTTTCATCATCCCTATGATTCCCCCAACTTGTTTGCTCTTCTGATCAGTGTTTCTAATAAATAATAATAATAATAATTAGCATTTATATAGCACTTAAAATTTTTAAAAGCCTTTTACATATGCTAGCTCACCTGATCCTCACAACAGCCCTGTGAGATAGATGGTAGTATATCTCTATTTTATAGATGAGCACACTGAGGTACATAGAAGTTAAGGGATTTGCTCAGGGTCACTCAACTAGTAAGTATATGTGGTATGATTTGAATTCAGGTCTATTACTTACTCTAAATACTACACATCTCATCATCTCATCCTACTAGCTCAGATACCTTTTCCTCTACTTCTTTTGATAAGTAGCACATTAAAGAGAAAGCAAAGAGCCAGAGATGTGAGTTTTGGCCCCTCAGAGTTCTTCTTAATTTGCACTGACTCATGCTTTGAACTAATTAGCTCCATTGTAGCTCAGCCTCCCTATTTAGAAAATGCAGATAAATACCTCCCCTATACACCTCATGTGGTTGTAATGATTAAATTATATGATAGATATAAAAGTGCTTTGGGGGAGGAGGAAAAGGAGTTACAATAATACAGAATTACTAACTAACCAGTAACACCTTATTGCAAGTATAATCTGATAAGGGCAGAAGATAGAATTGCTATCAATCATCTTAATTGTCAAAGCTAGGTTTTTATTCTGCTGACTCATCTTGAATTTGTAGTTGGCTAAAAATAAAATCAAACCCCATATTTTTTCCATGGCAACTATTGCCTAACCATGCATGTCCCATCTTGTACTTATGAAATTGAGTTTTTGAACCATCTTCACATTTATCCCCATTAAATTTCTTCTTATTCAATTGCCCCATCATTCTGATTCTGACAATCAATAAACATTTATTTATTAAGCTTCATGTCCTTTGTAAATTTTGCAATCATGCTTGTCTGTATAGCATTTGTTCTATAAAGTAAGCCATCACATCTTTACTTATTGTCTAAAGGATGAGCATAAGAGACTTAAACAAGTGATTTGCTGTGTCTATAGAAAACAATGCTTTGTTCTATGCATTGTGCTAATTATCTTGGGTGATCATTCATAAATGATAAACTGGAACCAGCAGTATGTTAAATTAGGTTCAAGGTAATCTATAAAAGCAGGGATTTGTAACATTTGAAATAGGCTTCCATTGGAAATACTTAATTAAAAAAAAATTTCAGTGCTTGCAAGGGTAGGCTTTAGATATCTGGAAAATTCACTTGGGTCAAATATTTTATTTCATGTTAGCCTTCAATGAATAACTTGTTCCTGTAATACTATTCTTTTTCTCTGTTCCCCAAACCCAACTTGAAGGTCATTAGTCTTTATTCTCTGCAATAAGATCATAGAAGCCACAGAATTTTAGATGCAGAAAGGAAGTAGCCCTTTGAGCACTGAGAGCCCCTGCTTGAACCACAGAAAATAAAAGATTAGTCTATTTGATAGGCAGAAGTAGAATCAGAATTACTTGGGCAATTGGCTTCCAAATATCTGTGAACATTAAAAGGACTCTTCTTTGCTAAAAAGTACTGAATTTTGTAATTAATAAAGATAAAAAAATGAATTCTATTTCTTCTCTGGGCCTCAGTTTCCTTATCTATAAAGCAAAGGTGGTTGGGCTTGATCCCTAAGGTCACTTCATTTTTTAAACTTTAGGATTCCTTTCTGAAATTTTTGCCAAGGGATATAGAATTGAAAATACACCATTTCTCCCTTTCTGAAATATTGCACTGGATCAGTTCCCTTGGTATGAATATTTCCTTGATATATCTGACAAAATAATCTTTATAAAGCATAAATCTTTCTCTATTACTGCCCCATTTGAGACTGTTCTGGATCCCTATTTCCTCTAAAAACAGAAATAAAACATACAAATCCCTCACTTGGGCATTTGAAGCCCCGGCCTACCTTTCTCTGCTTAATGAATATTGCTTCCAGTTTTGTACATAGTTGTTGGCAAACTCAAATGGAAATGCCTCCCTGAAGGCTGCACATTGCCTTGGAAAACCACAAATAATGTTATCTCTTTTACATGCTTTTTAAAATTTATTTTTGTTCAACTTTCCCAATTAGTTTTAATCTGGTTAGAACCCACTCTAGGGAGTTTTTGCCAGTCATAGTAGTTTGATACTTCTGATATTCACTCTGTTCCAATCAAATCTGCCCACTTGCTGTTCTTTAAATTTGACATTCCACTTACTACTTTGTACTGACTCCTTCTCCTATTTCCTACTATGCCCTGCCTCATCCATGCCTCTGATAATCCTTAGACTTCTTTAAGACTTTTTCTTCTTTCTTTCCAAATGGTGATGTATGTGTTTGTCCATTTCCATGCTGTAGCCCCCAGCATATGTGCCCAGAGGAGAACTAGCACCTAGCGCTGCCCAATGCACATAATTGAATACGTGATGGCTAGTGTATAAATGCTTTGGGGGGTTTATAAATTTATTTATAATTTTATAATTATGATTTATTTATAACTTATAATTTATTTATTTATAACTCTTCTCTTGCCACCACTCCCCTGTGTGCTCTTTTCTTCTATTAGAATGTTAGTTCCTTGAGGGAAGGGGTTGTCTTGCATTTATTTTTTGCATCCTTAAAACAGTATCTGGCACATGGAAATTTCTTAATAATTACTTTTTATTCATTTAAATTTTTAAAAATTTATGTATTTGTTCATTCATCGTCGCTTGCCAAGACAGGAGAGAATACTTCTTAGCATAGAACAGCTACTTCATAAATTCTTTCTTAAAGACTTGTGAGTCAAATGTAAAGCAGTAAGGGAAGAAATGATTATAGAGAGGAAAATAAGTTGTCTTTGTCTTATGGGCATGTCAAGGGATGCTTGAAGTGCAAATTACTGGTTTTATTCCTGTTGAGATTCTGTTCATGTTTTATACCTTCTAATCTCCCATAGAAGTGTGATATGATAATTTTCTAGAGTAATTTTGGAAGTAATACATTTTAATTATTTGGAAAATCTTCCCTGTTCACTGATATATATCACAGTAACAGATATACACCACCACAACAGATATAAATGACCTGGATTTTTAGTGACTGCTAGCTGATGTAATGGATTTGTGTGTGTGTGTGTGTGTGTGTGTGTGTGTGTGTGTAAACCATCTATCAGATCCTTAAGAACTAGATAAAGTAACAAGGAACAAAATGAATAAAGTAATCAAGCAATCAACAAGTATTTCTTAAGAACCCACTATTTTCCAGACACTTTGTCTAAGGTGCCAAAACACAGATACCAAAAAAATGAAATAATTATTACTTGCATTGAAATTATGTTCTAATGTGGAAGATAAGCATATACAATATACATGTGCCACATAATCATAGTTAATAAATATATGCATATAAGTATATACATACACATGTATGCACACACACAAAATAGGTTACTACAAGATACCTTTGGAGACAGTTGGTGGGAATCAAAAATGCTTTAATTCAGAGCTGCCAGATCCTTCTGACTTCCAGCAGTGCCAGCCAACCCCCATCCCAATGCAGTGGATGCACTGCACCAAATAAAAGGGTGCCATGTGGGCCTTCGGGCAACACTAATGTAGCACCAGGTAAACAGCCAGGGCCTGCAGCCTCTAACACAAGAAGCTAAGACAGTGCTCCTTCCACCCCAGAAGCAGAGCTCAAACTAAAAGAAAGGGAAAAGGCCAAAAGAGATGAGCAAAAAATAACAAGCATCTGACAATAAAAAGTTATTATGGTGAAAGGAAAAATCAATATATAAACTCAGAAGTGAATAACAGTGGTAAAACATGTATGGGCAAAACCTCAAAGTAAAACAGGAAATGATGTTAAGCCTAGAAAGAATTCATGGAAGAGCTCAAAAAGAAGCTTAAAAATCTTGTAAGAGTAAGAAAGGTAGAAGAAAACTTGGAAAAAGAAATGAGCGTGATCAAGAGAATTATGTAAAAAGAGTAAGTACTTGGAAAAAGAAAACAAGTGCTTAAGAAGTAAAATTGTCCAAACAGAAAAGGAGATAACAAAAATTCACTGAAGAAAATAACTCTTTAAAAAGTACAATTAGCCAAAATGGAAAAGGAAGTAAAAAAAAGCTAAACAAGTGGAAGCTAATGACTATAAGACAGCAAGAATCAAACAAATTCAAAATTATGAAAAAAATAGGAAAAATGTAAAATACCTCATTGGAAAAACAACTGACCTGGAAAATAGATCCAGGAGACACAATGTCAGAATCATTGGATTATCTAAAAGTCATAATTAAAAGGAGAACCTGAACAACATTTCAAGAAATTATACCTTTGACTCAGCAGTGCCATTACTAGGTCTGTATCCCAAGGAAATCATAAAGAAGGGGAAAGGACCCACTTGTGCAAAAATGTTTGTAGCAACTCTTTTTGCTTAGAACTGAAAAAGGAATGGATGCCCATTAACTGGGGAATGGCTAAATAAGTTGTGGAACATTAGGGGAATGGAATATTATTGTTCTTTAAAAATGATGAACAAGCTGATTATAGAAAGACCTGGAAAGAGTTACATTAACCGATGCTGAATGAAACAAGCAGAACATTGTACACAATAACAGCAACAATGTGCAGTAATCAACTATGTAAGGCTTGGTTCTTCTCAGTAATTCAGTGATCCAAAGCAATCCCTATAGACTTTGCACAAGAAATGCCATCTGCATCCAGCAAAAGAACTAAAGAGACTGAATGTAAATCAGCATGTGCTATGTTCACTTTTTTTTTTTTAATCTCTCCCATGGTTTTTCCCTTTTGCTCTGACTTTTCTTTCCCAACAGGCTTCATAAATTAATGTGTATTAAAAATAATCTTACTACAATAAAAAAGAAATTACAAAAACAAAAACAAAAAACTTTCTCAATATCCAAGACCTAGAAAGCAAATAGGCATTGAAAGAATCCACTGATCATCTCAGGAAAGAAATGCCACAATAAAAACTCCAAGAAATATTATCAAATTAAGGAAAAATACTGCGAGTGGCCAGAAAGAAACAATTCAAATAGTGGGGAGCTACAATCAGGATATAAAGACTTAGCTGCTGCAACATTAAAGAAGAGGAGGTCATGGAACATGATACTCTGGAAGGCAGAGGAGCTAGGACTACAACCAAGAATCATTACCTAGTGAAACTAAGCATAATAGTTCAAGGGGAAAAAATAATCATTCAATGAAATAGAAGGATTTTGAAGTTTCATAAGATGGTCTCTTGATTGGGGGAAATGGTTAAAGGAATTGTGATCCATAAACAAATGGAAAATTACTATGTTATAATAAATAATACCTATCATGAATACAGAGGACGTGGGAAAACTTATATGAGCCAACAGAGAACAAAGTAAACATATTCAAGAAAACAGTCTATCACATGATGAAAATAAAATGGAAAGAACAGCCACAAAACAATTGAAAGTTAATATCACAAAGTTACATAGAATCAGCATGACCCCAAAGAAGAAAAATGAGAAGACTTTCCATCTATGCTCCTTTTCAGACTTTTTTCACATATTGATTTGTTTTTACTGATTTTTCTCTTTTTTTCTTTTTCCTTTGTGCTATGAACACATAAAAATACAATATTAGATGACTCTCAGGAAGGGAAAGAGAAGGGATATTTAGAGAAATTCTGGTGATGTAAAAAACAAAAGATTAATAGAATTTTTTTTAAATGACATTTTATATTACCTGGTTTCTCCTTTGCTAACTGATTTTGGCTCATTGTTCTTTCCTTGTAAGGATTCACCTTCTATCTATTCTTTAAGTCTAGACCAGGAGTTCTAAACCTGGGGGGAGGCAATTCTCTGGAAAGTTTTTAGGGGATTTGTGAACTTGGATGGGGGAAAAATTCCATCTTTATTTTTTACTCATCTCTAACTAAAATTTAGCATTTCTTTCTATTAACAACTTTAGGCAACAAACCACAATAGTATTAGCAATAACATCTCTTACATTTCCATAAAACATTATATTTCTTTCAGAGATTTCGGACTTTCATTTAGAATCAACACTTCCTTCAAACTATTATTATTATTAGACCTACCACTAGATAATTTACTATATCACAAATTTTAAAAAATTTTTAATAATTGTGTCAATATAATTGATTTCCTTTGTAATCCTCCACATTTTATCTTATGCGTTTAAAAACATTATTCTAAGAAGGGATCCATAAACTTCATCATATTGTAAAAGGGATCCATGATACCAAAAAAATTTTTAAATGCCTGGTTTAGACTGTCTTTTCAACATCTTACTCAGGTTATACTTTGAGATTTCTGGTCGTTCTGTCTCTGTCATCACATTGTACTACTTCTCATAACCGTGCATAACCCTACCCTAAGACTTAAATTCATGCTAGAGAAGCATTCCAAGTTGCCATCTGTGGATACTATCTGCCCCGCTTCCGGGCTGGATCCCAAAAACAGCAGAAAAGAAGAAAGGTATAATTCCTATGTCCTGATCACCCTTTCTCTAGGTCTCTTCTTCTGATTGTTTCCAGGGATGAAAGACCTATACCTGGATGTATATATGTATATACACTTTGTCTAATTATGTATGTGTGTATGCATATTTCTCTTAGCTACATTTTCACTGAATTCTTCTGATAAACAGGAATCATTTGGAGGATAATTGACTAATAAGTCTAAAATAGAACCAACATAATGAGGAGAAGGGACCTGAGATATAGTAAACAGATCCATTTTCTCAGCCTCATATCACACAATTACAAAGGGGAAGGAGAGTGTTGCATTTTCAAGTTAGCAGTGAGAACCCCTCCACCAAATTTAAGTTTTTCTAGAACTACTGTTGCTACAGCAACCTGATGCAGGTTTTCCATGGTCACTTTGTATTCTAATCTCTGGTAGCTAAAAAAACCTTCTCTTGTGCAAATGCTTAGCCAGCAGAGTGGAGATGATGGGTTACAGTAAATTAAAACTTTTTCTTTAACTAGTGAAACTACTTTTGGCCAAAGCAGAAGAAAATCTAAGTGTTTTTCTTCTTTTAAAAAAAAAGGCATAATTTGTCAGACATTAAAATAACAAAAGGGCTTTAAGAAAGGATTATGGTTTCTGAAGTCCTACCACTAGAATGAATTTACTCCCTTAGTCACTGATGTTATAATTTGGAATTCGAAGGTAATGGTTTAGCCCTCTATCTTCACAGAAATAAAGATTTCAGCGATAGTACTTCATTCCTCCTATTGAACATGCCTTTTACCTTATTCCTAGGCTTTAAGACTTGTTCCCACTGTTTCATGAGGACAGTGTACAAATTGGTTGCAGGGCTTTTATGGGAAGCAGGGAAATCATTATGAAGCTTGGACTACCAGGGAAAAGCTTAAAGACTGCAGTGTTTGAAGGAGGTGGGGAGGGAGGTGGGAGGTCCTGGGTTCCACGTCTGGAGCTTTTCCTTTAACTCTGGAAGAAAAGTTCATTTTTAGAATGCCGAGTTTGGTTTCCTACTGAAAACAAATGGCATCATGCCCTTGGATTTCTCTGAACCCCTCCTTCCCCTTCCCAACTCCCTCCCACCGGCTGCTCTCAGAGATGCACTTGGGGGTATTTCTGACTTTGGAAAGAAAGAGCTAATGTTGACACCGTGGGCTGGCCTGCTAATCATATGCACCTTATTTCCCCCCTCCTCCTAGAAACCTTGAAACACAGGGATTTCTACAACTCTCTCCCGGCAGCATAGATTTAATTAGGCCTAAATCTCTTTAAAAATTCAGATATATTCCCCCCCACATACCCCTCCCCTTGGAAAGCAACTCCCAGAAACTACCCAGGCTTTTGAATATCTTTTGAAAAAGGAAACAGCTGTATGTAAATAGAGGCCAGTTATTTACCAACAAGAGAACAAAAAGCCCTCAGCACCCCCCTTTGGCTCCAGCTACCCGGGAGGAGAGCTCTCCAGGCAACTTCAGAGCTATTAGCATGATTGCCAACTTTGGTTGATTATTGAAAAACTCACCCTGAGCCCTGTCTTTCAATGTAAAGAAAAAAGGGGGAAAAAATACCCACGGTGTTTATATTCCCGATTTTTTTCTTTCTTCTTGTGACTGAAGTAAATGATGAAGTGTTTTCTGCTCCAACAGAGCCAGCAGGGAAGAAATACATGTTGTAATTACCTTAAACAAGCAGGCAATGAAGATTGCTTCTCAAGCTGCATGTTTGAGGACATGATGAAAGGTGGGAAGAAGACTTTTGAAATCCTGCTTCATAGTATAGTTATGCACATGGCCAGAAAAGGAGAAGAGATTTGGCTTTGGGGAGATGGAGCGGATGGTGTAAGTCTATGACTGATTTCTAAAATGCTCACTCAGCATCAAAAATCTCATTGCTCCCAAAAAAGCATTGTAATTATTCTCCCCTAATGGGGTGATTCCTTTTTTTTTTGTTTGTTTGTTTGCTTCTTAAACATTTAGGAATTACAATCATATTTCAAGTTTTGAAATGCAAAACATGATGACTCTCCAGCATCCTGTGGTTAGAACACTAGTATAGGATCTAATCTAAATAATGTATCCGATCAAAACAGAACTTTATGGGTTTAAAATTCCAGTTTGGATACTTACGGTGTGACCCTAAATCCCACAACATCTTGATGTGGGAAAGATTCCAATCTTTGATTCCCAACCCCCCTAGCTAATGTAAATTACCCTTTGACTCACAAATCCTGGTCCCTTTGAATTCCAATAGAAGATCGGGACCTGTCCCAGCCCCACCCGGATCTGAGCCAACTTTGGGGCTACACCCCAAAGCCCCTTGAGCTAAGTCTCCGACTTAAAAGGACCACACTGGGAACCCCTCTTTGCAGAGATTCCAAACATGGTCGCCATGTGAGGACCCTCTGTCCACTGGACCCTCTGTCCAGTGCTCTCCTTATCTCTACCTTCACCTATCTCCTACTTCTAAACCCAATAATAAACCTCTTTTATTAATCTAGCTCTCTGGGCCAATAAATGCTTTTATTGGGAATTCCGCACCGCTTCTAGACCTCAAATACCGCCGTATCCTTGCGCCAAATCCAAGGGGGTTGCAGGGGAACTCTGTTTGACTCCCTGTACCCCAAACCTGCCACTAGACCTTAACTAAACCCTAATTTCATTTAGGTACCCCAAATGTAGACCTCAACATGTGGTCTACACCTCAACATTTGGTTCCTGACCTCAACAATCTCATTGATGTAGACAACTTTCTAACTTACCTTGAATGAAATCACAGGTCCAGTTCCTATTCCTGTGTTTATGAAAGCAAATTCTCACATCATTCCAGATGTAGCTGCACCAGTAGTATCAGATACTGACTAGCCAAAGTCTGTGAGTTCCTCAGCATTTAGTGGATATTTCTAGATCTGAATGATCTATGATGAAATGATTATTAAAAGCAGAGTGTAGATTCTACTTGGGAATTCTATTCCTTGGGAATAATGAGACAGAGAGAGAGAGAGAGAGAGAGAGAGAGAGAGAGAGAGAGAGAGAGAGAGCAGGAGGGAGGGAAGGAGAGAGAGAAAAAGAGGAGGGAAAGAGAAAGATGGAGGAAGAGGAGGAGGAGGAGGAGCAGAGAGAGAGAGAGAAAGAGAGAGATAGATTAATTAGATGACTTGTCCAGGGGCACATGGCTATTCAACTGTCAAAGAAGAATTTTAACCTGGGTCTTTTCAACTCTAAACCTAATATACAAAACATATATACAAACACACATATATAATTTCCATTTTATATATTTAAAAATATTTTCACAAGGGGTCCATAAGCTGACTACCAAAGGGGATCCATACTACACAAAAAGGTTAAGAACTCTTGATAGAGTACACTCCACTTAGCTGAGGTTCAGGGAGATCAAATGGAACAAGGTTACAAGTACAGGCCAGGTGTGAACACTGATCTTGGATCCCCAAACCAATGCTTTTTTTCTCTGTGCAATGGAGTGATGAAATTATATAATCCTATTGCTAAGATAACAAAAACAAACTTCGATCCTCTTTGTGATATTTTAGGAGAATTCTAATCTCACTGATCAGGGTCCTCCTTTCACAAGTGCTGGTCACAACTCACCTCCACCTACTTAGACTGTATGGTTCTTGTCCACATTTCCTCCTAATTCCTCGCCAGGTGCTCGGGCTTTCTTTTTGATCCCCTGACTTTGCTTGGTGCCAGTTGTGCCCTTGTGTTCTTTACCTGTCACCCTTCCCTATAGGACTGACTTACCTCTTTGTCATTTATTTCTTTGATAATATCTTTTATACCAGGTATACTTTGATAACACACTGCAGCCGACCCATGCCCACCATAACATGCTCCATTGCCTTTTGGGGGACCTGAGACTAATTATTCAGAGAATGTACTTTTATTACATGCTTTACAGCTGTGCAGCTGTGGTCATATACCTATATATCCATTAAATGACAAGCTCCTTAAGAGTTGAAAATGGTTTCATTCTTTGCATTTGTTTCTCCAGTGCCTGGCACACAGTAGGATCTTAATAAAAACCTGTGGATTGATTGATTGATGAGGTGCCTTTTGCCCAGACTATGAAATGTTAGATGGACGGTGCATAGATCTGGTCCCATCAATATTCCAGAGAGGACATCGAAAATGGAAAATGAACTGGGCCCAGGAAGAAGAAAACTGGCTAGATTAAAATCAAGAAACTTTACTTTATGTTTAATTACCCCAAACTTCTCCTTGAATAAAGCCTCATCTTTTTATACAAGTATTCTCCCAGTGATATTTATAGCTGCAAAATCCCACCCTAATGTGAAATCCTGCTAAGACATTCTATTGCTTGAGATATAAACAATATAGCGTGTGACAAGCTGACACTTAAGCATGAGAGTACATTAATTCCCTCTAATGTCATTTTGCTTGCTATTCTACTTCTAACTTTGTTCTTTACAATTAACTGACCCCTGAAACACTGCTTCATTTGATATTGTAGTTTCACAGAGTCAAGAAATGTCGTTGGGTAGATTGTGCTTACATTTTGGTATGTTCAAGCAATATATCAATTCTAATTATAATCAAATACAATAAAAAATACAAATGAGGCTTAAATCCCTTGCTTCATCAAATCCCCAAATCTGGCTTGGTCTCAGATTTTGTTCCAATTTATTGCTTTCCTTACAAAATTGTTCTATATAATATGAACATATATATAGTATCATTTTTCCTAATAAACTACATGTTTTTTCATCATTAAATTCATCATCTGGAGTTTCTCAGCACAAATAAGTCATCTTTTATTAAGCAAAGTTTGCTATAGTCAAGAGTAGAAACGTGATCTAATGATCCTTCATGTTTCTTGCCTTTAGGGTTTTGTTGTCTGTTGGATATCTTTGTTGTTTTCTCCTCTTGAGAGGTGTGGCAAAATTTTTTCTTCTAATTTTTCAAATACCAAGTGTATCTAGTGTTCTTACTACTTCTAATTAATGTGAGACTAGAGAATCAAAGAGGGTATCCCTCCGATGAGTTGTTTTTTGAAGAGTGACAAATTAATCCCCTTGGATATGACTCAAGGCAAGAAAGATCTGTTCTGTTTTGTTTCACCAACTCTTGCAATTAGATGTGCAAAACTTCGATTTTTAGGAAAGAGTTGGGTGATAAATTTCTTCCTGTATGAGAAAATGAGATTTCAAGGGAATAGTTCTGAAAAGAGATACATATTTTAAGAAACTGAAAATATTTTTACCATCTAACTTCATGAAGCACAAGCCTTTGTGCATAGTAGGTGATGATTTCATGGAAGTCAATCAACCTTGATAGGATCAGCCAAAGTTCATACTCCATTTCAAGAACCTGGGGCGCCTGCTAAGAGAAAGAAATAATCTTTTAGTGGGTAAAATGCTCAATAAAGTTTATTAAATGTGATGATTTTGGATTTCTGTATATATCTTCATTATCCAGAAATAATCAGAATATCATTTATTATTATTCTCTGTTACAGCTTTACTGTGTGCATTCTATTGAGGCAGCTAGATGGTATACAGGATAAAGTGCTAAATCTGGAATCGGAAAGACCCGAGTTCGAATACAGCCTCAGACACTAATTTTGTGACTGTGGACAAATTGCTTAATCTATCAATCTATTTCTTACACTGTAAAAAACAATAGTAATATTTATGTCACAGGGTTGTTGTAAGGATCGGATAAAAAAAATTTGTAAAGCACTTAAAGCCTGGTATATAGTAGGGGCTTAATAAATGCTTGTTCACTCTTCTCCTCCTCCCTCATTGAAGAATTCTTCCCTAAGAAGATGGTCTTATGGGGCAGCTAGGTGGTGCAGTGGATAGAGCACCAGCCCTGAAGTCAGGAGGACCTGAGTTCAAATATGGCCTCAGACACTTAACACTTCCTGGCTGTGTAACCCCGGGCAAGTCACTTAACCCAATTGCCTCAGGGGAAAAAAAGAAAAACAAAAAAAAAAAAAGAAAAGAAGATGATCTTATGGAACTATCACTAGTGAAATCAGAGCATTTTAAAAATTCTTCCACATACCCCTCCATTCACCCCCTCTCCTACCACTACCCGATGGCTCAGAAATTTGTAGGAGTATAAATCTGTACACACAAGCCAAGCAAAAGGAGCCTACAACTGATCCCTAAAACAGAGTGCTTAGATGTGCAACTCAGACTCGATATTTCAGCCATGGAATATCCTACTCTGACCTGGGTTGCTAAATACAGTCCAATGCAATGGACATTGCTCCCAGTACCCGAAGTAAGAATAAGGATCCGTGGGTCCTCCCTGTCTGAACTATAGCATTGAGGTGCCTCATAATCATCAAAATGATTAATCTCAACATAGTTATTAACCTCATTTCTCCTAATAAGATTAAAGATACCATATGAACTAATCTTCTTTTTGATAATTGTTTTGGGTCCGTAAACAGGACAAAATTGGTACATGTTCCATATATAGAGGGGTGAAATGATGGGTTTTAATCCCAGCTCTGCCATCATCTCTCTGTGTGATCTTCAGTAAATCAGCTTAACTCTCAGGTTATAATAACTCTCAAGGTTATAATCTCTTTTTTTTTTATAAATATCACTTTTGTTGTTCATTCATTTCAGTCTTGCCCAACTCTTTGTGACTCTTTTTAGGGTTTTCTTGCAAAGATACTGGAGTGATTTGCAATTTCTTTCTTTAGCTCATTTTACAGATGAGGACTTGCCCAGGGTCACACAACTAGTAAGTCTCTAGGACTGGATTTGACCTCAGATCTTCCTGACCTCTATCCATTGTACCACCTGGCTGCCCAAATAATGATTATATTTAAGTTTCTAAATATTCCATTCCAGAACAGAATTTCCAGAAATGTTAATTCCTTATGATTCTTTGTAATATCGTATGGCTACAGAGATATATGACTTTCTCAAAGGTGATACAAGTAATAAGACACAGGGTTAGAATTTTAATTCAGTGCCTCCAACTCAAGAGACTAATGAAATGAAGTAAGGGATCATCCAAAAAATAATGGAAATGCCCTCATACTTCACATGACCAGGCAATATATAACAAGGAATTGTGAAGAGAAAATAATGTGAGATTTTATACACACATACAAACACACACACATATGTGTGTATGTATATATGTATATATATATATATATATATATACATACATATATATATAGACACGTATATAAAATTTTTTAAAAGGGCCAGTCACTTAAGAGATGATCAGCTGATAGATGACCTTCAGGCAATCTTAGTGTCCTTGCAATAATCTCAAGAAAAGCTCTCAGTAGAGCAGATGTACTTCCTGTGGCAAAGAAAATCACAGAAAATAGGCAGGCAGATAAGGATTATGATCAGCTTCATCACAGAGATCACAAATTTGTTGGAGCATTGGATGATTCTTCACGGTTTTTGTTAATTTGAGATATTTTATTTTTGGGGGGAAAGACAATCAGGATTAGGTCACTTGTCCAGGGTCACACAGCTAGTAATTGTTTAAAGCAAGATTTGAATTCAGGTCCTTCTGACTGCAAATCTCTGTCACCTAGATGATCCTATTTTTGAGACATTTCTTAGAGTAATCATGCTTAGGTTGTATAAAACAGAGGCATAAGTAAAAAAGCACAAAATAAAGTCAATAAATGCAAAAGCCAAGATTCATTAACTAAAATCATCTTTTCATGAAAACACAGAGCAAGTCTTGTAGGCTAAGGGTTATATAAGATTAAAGGTAGAGATTCTATCCAATTACTAGTGTATATCTATGTTACCTGATTGCCCTCAAGGTTGTTTAGCAACTTCATTTATGGTTAGAGGCTAAATAGTAGTTTAAACTGAATTTCCCAAAAAAGATGTGAAAGAAAGTCACATATTCAATAGAAAACACAAAGCAGCCAGGTAATTATTTTACCTAACTGTATAGGCCAAAGGACAATTTAACTAAATATCTTTACTCTTCCATTGATTGTTCAAAAAACTATAGATTATATACTACTATTTTTTAGATCTGTAAACAAGATAATGGAAATAATGAAAAGAACAATACATTTGGTGTTCAAAGACCTGTATTCAAATCCTATTTCTGCCACTCACTATTTTGTGGCTTTGAGAAAGCAATTAATCTCTGAGATTTCTCAGCTCTTGATAACTGCAATTTTAAGAAAGTCCTTAGAAAGGCAGATAGATAAGAATCACAAAATTTCTTAAGGACCTCACAGTCTAACTACAGATTGAACATTGCCCCATTAGAGTAAGATTTTCAATGATTTTTCTTGTTCCTTTTAGAGTTTTCAATTCACTTTTGGAAGGAATTTAAGTTTTCATGGTAACTGGAATTAAATTCTTAGCTTAACTAGAAATTGCACAAAAGTTTATTTCAAATCAACAACAATAAATTATTGTTGAATGAAGAATAAAGATTAAAGATCTGTCCTCTCACAAAATCAGTGCTTTTATTTTGATTGAAATCTCAGAGTACTTTGGGAAGAAAGTAAACTTTTCAGATCCATTAACATGGAGATGTCAGGTAGTCAGTTTTTTATTCTTTCATAGGTTTGGGGTTAAGTATTTCAATATTTCATTTCGGAGTAGTCCTTCACTATAAAAGTAAAAGAGAGACAAGAGATTAGCCTTGCTTCTGCATGGCAACCTTACTTGCCATTAATCCATATATATGCTTCTTGTAATTGTTGGACAGTAAATGAAAGGGCTTTAGTTACTGAAAGCTATTAAACCCCATTTCACTTCTATTTGCCTCCTTAACTTTTCCTGGAATCTATATCCACTTTCATAGAATTGGGCAAATTCTAAACTGTCCTGTCTCCATCATTTGATTTTCTTTTTGGGACAAAGAATTAAAATGCCACCCCCCCCCCCCAAATCTGGTGGGTTAAACTCTTTCTTTAAAAAAAAAATGTGCTAAATGATTTACTGTGTTCAATCTACTCAGCAGGATACTGAGATTTAAAGAGATTGTTGAAGTTACTGCAGCCTCCAACCTTCACACACAGCATCGAAAACATTACTTTTAATTATACTACAAGAATTGTCCCACAAGTACTTCAGACACGTTTCTATTAACATTTGACAATATCTCAGCAATTGAAATGCATTTAATGAGATTAGAACACTAGATTGGAGCCTTAACAATTTTTGATGAAATTCTATTTTCCTTATTAATGCATTACAGAAGCTCTTCCTTTGCTTGACTCACAACAAGTAATTTCTGGTCTTTTGCTAGTGATATACCCACTGCTGAGGCAGGAGATAATGATTAACGCGTATATGTTTATGTTATTTTAGTAGAAAATCCATGTGCCATTGGTAATGAATTGAAGGTTAAGTGACAATTTTTCTTTACAACCACTCATGTCCTACAGTCTGTGAACTGAAAACTAGATTAACCTTTAATTACCCTCAATGATCTCTCAACCCTGAGACAACATTACCACTCCTACCAGTAGTATTTGCATATACAATTTAATGAGAGAAACATCTGTTTGCATATTTGGTATCATTAATATTATGCAGATGAGTAGATATTCACAATGTGATAGGCATTTGTGCTAACGTCTCATTTTCTTTTTATTTCGAGGCTTTCTTCCTCCACCCACTGATTTGGTCTGACTTGTATTAATTAGAACAAGGGCTGACTGGAGCCAGCAGTCTTGCATAGAGAATGCACAAATGCTGTGCTATCAGAATAGCAGTAAAGCAATGCTGTGTTCCACCGGGCATCTTGCTAAACATAGATTTCATATGAAGGATTTTTTTTTTTTTGGGGGGGGGGGGTTGAGTGGACTCTTTTTTAGACAAAAGGACTTGCCTCTCTTCTTTCCAACACTGATTTCCTTTAAAGCAATTACTTTGCTGCTTATTTATCGTTATGGATTCTAACTACTATCTAGTATTTTTCTTTGGCATTAGTGACAGGTTATTTAGAATTGAATGGGAGCTTAGAGATCATTTATTTTAATTGACTCATTTTAGAGAAGAGGCCACTGAGACTGTCCCAAAGTGCCAGTGAATGACCATGTTGGGTTGCCATTCATAGACCATGATGATGCTCTATGCTAATCAAGTGGTAAGACCTTTGACCATAGGAACAAACATTTCTGTTTTACGGATGCTTGATCAATGGACCCGTCTTTGCAGCCAGTGTCATTTTAAAAAGTAGAGGTGTTTAAGCTAATTATATTGCTAGATACCATAGATATGGAGAGAGTGTCCAATATGGGTTCAAATCCTACCTTTGAAAGTTTTGATCTGAATAAATGACAACTTTCTAAGATTGAATTTCCTCATCTATAAAACAGAGATAATAATACCTGTAGCACCCACCTCACAGAGTTGTATCAAAGTTTAGATGAGATAATGTGTATAAAGCACAGCACACAGTTATTGTTAGTGTTTATGCCATTGTGAGACATGCTTATATTTTAACTAATATACATTCTTTTTTGTTTCAATCCAAAGATAAAAGAATTCTTTTTGTTTTGTTTTGTTTTTCCCTGTTTGGGAATTGGGGTTAAGTGACCTGCCCAAGGTCACACAGTTAGGAAGTGTTAAGTGTCTGACAGATTTGAACGCAGGTCCTCCTGACTTCAGGGCTGGGACTCTATCCACTGCACCACCCAGCTGCTCCCAAAGAATTCTTAATGATCATCAAAACTCAAAGACTTAGATATGTTTTTAAAGGTAATTTTTCCCAATTTGTAAATGAATAAAAACATATATTTTTAAATCCTAAAATTCCACCTATCACACATTTTCAACCACTCATATTGAGCCAGTCGGTATTTTACATTGTTCAATGTAGTAGACACACTGGGAATTATTTTACCTCAGTTCTAGGAACAGATCTTCCAATCAGGATGAAGGAGACAGAGGGAGCATGGTGTGATGGAAAGAGCATTGAGCATCAGATAGGTGATGCAATGGATAGAGCACAGGCCCTGAAGTCAGGATGACTCTGAGTTCAAATTTAGTCTCAGACACAATCTGTGTGACTCTGGGCAACTTACTTTACCTTGATTGTTGCCTCCAATCAATCAATCGATCAATCAATAAATGAAGAAGGAAAGGAAGAAAAAAAAGAAAAAAATTGCATTGAACTAGAATTCAGAAGTTATGGTTTCAAGACTCTACTTGGCTGCTTATTGGTAATCTTACCTTAAATAAGCCACTTATGCTCTAAACCTCATTTCCTTATCTACAAAATAAAGGAGGGGAATTCACTTTTTGATCTCCAAGGATTAAATAGAAACAGGGCCACTAACCTATACATAAGGATTCTTATGGGTAGCATATTGACTTTTAAAAAGCACATTATATATATATGTGTGTGTGTGTGTGTGTGTGTGTGTGTGTGTACTGGATTTAACATATATTTTAACATATTTAAAATGTATTGGACTACCTGCCATTGAGGGGAAGGGATGGGAGAAGGGAGGGGATAATTTGGAACAGAAGGTTTTACAAGGGTCAATGATGAAAAATTACCCATGCATATGTTTCATAAACAAAAAGCTTTAATAAAATAAAAAATATAATTAAAAACACATATTAGCATTATCTGTGTTCTATTGTATTTTATATATTTTGTTAAAAAAAATTCCCAATTGCATTTTAATCTGGTTCAGATACACTTAGGAGGATTGGAGCCTGTGTGTTTGACACCTCTGCCCAAAGGTCCCTTCCAGCTCTTAGAATACATCTACTGGTTTCCATTAGCAAAAGCAATACCACCAATTCATTCTTAGTGGTAAGGGGAGAGGAAGTCAATCCAAATCAATGAAAAAAGCCTGAGTCACAAAATGATTTTTAGAGAAGAATTTAGTTTAATTAATTCATACTTTCAATAAATAAGTTAGGCCATGTTGTTTAGTACAGCTTTAGGCTACCCATTTAAATGAATAGGTAAATATGTTTTATAATTTGTAAATGGATGTTCCTATAGTGCTTAAAATGAAATCAATTATTTTCATAGTATTTTCTTCATTCCCTCTATAATCTTATTTATCCTATTAATTTATATTACTCAGAACTGAACTATCTAGTCAGGTAGAGAGAAACTGAGCTTTGTATGAGAGGAGGAAATACTTACATTGATGCATGGATCTTTAAGTTCATTCAAGAAAATGTTAGCAAGTGATTTCAAATCTCTGGACTTCTCTCCTTATCTATTTTTTTTTTTATTTTTTATTTAATAGCCTTTTATTTACAGGATATATGCATGGGTAATTTTACAGCATTAACAATTGCCAAACCTCTTGTTCCAATTTTTCACCTCTTCCCCCCCCCCACCCCCTCCCCCATCTCCTTATCTATTAAAGGAGATAGTTAGACAAGGTGGTCTCAAATTCAATTTAATTTAACAAATTCTATCAAGCCCTTTGTATGAAGCACTATGCTAGGCAATAAACTGTCCAAAGCTAACATTCTGTCAAGAAAGAATTTTCTAAGTAAAGGAAAATCAATACTATAAAATTCAAAATCATCTTAATTTTCAAGTAAGGTGAGTCTAAATTAATAAGATTTTTACCATTTTTCCTAAAGGAAGAGTTAGAATGTGACACATCAATTCCCTATGCATCTACTGAGCACCTCCTGCATGTATGATTCTCTCATTTTCATCTGAACTACATTTCTGAGCAGTATAGAACTAACTAGTGGTGAAATGATTTGAGGCATTTATGTTCCCTCTTTTCTATTGTTTTAAAGGCAGTCTGGAAAGTTGAAATTGGCTTTCAATTCTATAGTGACCGTCTTTAATTGAAACCACAGAACATTCTTTATTTTTTCTTTATATCATGGCCCTTGCCTGATTAGAGCATTCATTGTGTTTCTATCTGTGCTCTAGAATGCATGCTCTGGCATGCTCTGATTTATGGGAAATAAAAATATCCCATTTAAGCTATGAAAGGAAACCATATGCTTTGAGACATGGTGACTAACTGGGCAGCTACACAAAGAGAATGGACTTCTGTAGGAGAATGAGAATATTTGCGATTGCTACAGGGAAGGTCAATTGGTAGATCCTATTATTTGGGAGCAAGGAAAGGTCTGCCTCCAACTTGGGAAGAAGAGAAAAAACTGCAAGAGAAATTCTAGATCAACACCTATGAAGAATAATTTATTTTTAAAAAAATCTTCCTCTAAAAGAGAACCGTCTGGTTTCTGGTTAACAGATGACCTGGCTATCTTTTTAAGAACAGCAGTGCTTCAAACTTCCTCAGTTTCCTTATTTTTAAAATGAGGAAAATGTCTTTCTTTTAGATTTGTTGTGAAAACCACACATAAAAGCAGCTAATACTTATCAAATGTGATAGATAAGTAAGGTGCTATTTTGTTGTCATTCAGTCATTTTTTTAGTTGTGTTTGATTCTTTCTTTGAAACTTATGTGGGGCTTTCCTAGTTAAAGTTTACCAGAGTGTTTGCCATTTCTTTCTACAGCTCATTTTACAGATGGGGAAACTGAGGCAGAGTTAAGTGACTTGCCCAGGGTCATACAACTTTTAAATGTGTGAGGTTGGATTTGATTTTGAGGAGATAAATATTCCTAACTTCAGACTTGAACTCTATGCACTATGGTGCCCCCTAGCAACCTGAAGGTGTATTTATTATAATTTATTAAATTGATCAGGAATTGATCATAATTGATAGGAAAATCACTTCAGAGTCAGGAAAGACACAGTTCAAGTCTCGCCTCTGATTTCTCTTAGTTGTGTCATACTAGATAAGTCAGTTAATCTCTCTTAGACAACTTTCTAAGACTATAGTTTGCATTTCTATAAAGTTCCCTCATCCAGTAATTCCCTATCCCTGATAAAGTAATTAGGGCAAAAGAAAACATCTTAACTATCAAGCATTTGGTTTTAGTATATTTTGGTTTCAGGACAATTCCAGTTTTACTGAAAGGTTCATGCTTATAGCTAGTCTTTGCCTCCTCATTGGCATAAAACATTTTGTTTGCATCATAAAACAAAATAAAACAAAAATTCCTGTTGACTAAAAATAACATGTCTGAATTGAAACTCTGTTTTGGAGGTGCCGATTTTGCTTTCATTCTCCGCACAGTCACCAGAATGACATTCTAAAACAGATATGGCCATCTTATTCTTCTACTCAAACATCTTCAGTGACTCCTATTGCCTCTAGGATAAAAGGGGACAAAAATACTCTTTGGAGGACACTTAAAGCTCTCCAAGTCAAGTTATTTCTCTTTACACATTCTCATTCCAATGAAACTGGGCTATGGGCTGTTGCCTGCATTTGATAGCCCATCAACACTTGTTACATTAGTTGTTCTTGTAAGGTTTGAACTCTCTCCCTACAGTTAAAAGCACCTAAATTCTTTTAAAGGATTGTGTTCAGACATAAGACCTTTTACTGAGATCCATACCCCACACCAGTTGTAATTGCTCTCTGTTCCCTAAAATGACATTGGATGTACTTTGTGTTTATATCTATACAAGATGCATTCCCCCTTCTCTCCAATAACATAAATTTCTTGAAGTCAGGAATATTTTAATGTTTTCCTTTGTATCCCTAGCACCTAGCATAATACCAGACAATAGTAATATTTAATAAACGTTTGTTGAATTGAATCAAATCGAATGCCAATTGGATTTCTGAAGTGAGGAAATGCCTAATTTTAGTTGCTTTCAAACTCAAAGTCATCCTTAACTCTTCTCCTTATATAACAAAAATCGAATTAGTTGCCTATTTTATCAATTCTAGCTCTGCAACATCTTCTCTTTAATTGAATGACCATCACCCTCATCCAGACATATTATCTACTGCCTACAATAAAACCATGATCTCCTAATTGGATTCCTGGCTTCCATTCCCTCCCTTTCTTCAATCCATCCTTCATACAAATGCCAAAATAATCTGCTTAAAGCAAAAATCTAACAATGTCACTCTTCTGCCTAAGAATCCTCAGAGGCTCCCTATTGCCTGGGATAAAACACAATCTACTCAGTTTGGCATTTAAACCCCTTTAAAATCTGGCTCCAACATAGCTTTCTTTTCTTTGTATTTAATTTTTTTCTTGTTATGAATTTGAATATTTTGATATTCAAAGGAACATAAAAACAATTGTACAGAAGGCTGTAAATTTGTTACCTGTGGGCTTTTTAAAGTACATATTAAATTTAACATGGTGGTATGTAATATATAATATAATAAACTATTCTGTTTATCTGTATTCCTTCCTGAAATTCCTTCTTTTTTGCTGAGTATTTCTAACATGCTTCATTGATGCTCTTATCTTTTTTTTTTTTTTTTTTTTTTTTTTAATCTATCACTACTTACCAACATTCCCAAAGCCCCACCCTAATAGGAATCATCCCTTGTATAGTTCAGTAAATCCATTGACCACTTCTGGGAGCATGTTCCATTCTGTACTTCTCATCCATCATCTCTATGTCAAGAAATAAAAGGCAGGTTTTATAGGGTCTTTTTCTGAAGTCAGAATTAGTCACTACAGCAATTAGAGTTCTGATCTTTTTCAAAGTTGTTTTCCTTTATGTTGTTTTAATCATTTAGAAATTGTTCTCCCGTTCTTCTCACTTCTCTTCATTTTGTACATCCAAATAACGCTTCTCTATTTTCATATTCTACAATTTGTTGACCCATTCTCTAATTGATGGACACTCACTGTTTCCAGTCCAAGGAGTGATGCTATAAATCTTTCATGCATGTGAGGCTTTGTTTCTGTCCTTTACCTCTTTGAGGGTTTATGCCTGATACCAGTTAATTAACATTTATTAAGCACATAGTATGTGCCAAGTGCTGGGCAACATGAGGAAGACACAAAGAAAGGCAAAAAAGGAAAAAAAAATCCCCGTCCTCTATAAACATGATCTAAGTGTAGTATTTCTGGGTTGGTAATGGGATCTTTGTTTTCCAGAATGATTATACAAATGCACAGCTCCACCAACAGTAAAATAATGTGTCTGTCCTTCTGCAGGCTTTACAACAATTACCACTTTCCTATGTGGTTTCCTATGGTTGTTACTGGCTTTCCTTTCTATTCTTACCCCTTCCTCCACCCCAGCAATATTCTCCTTTACTTATTTTTCATTCTAGTCAAACTGTTTTATAAACTGCATCTGCCATTTCACTTCTGTGCTCCCTTTCCCATTGGTCGTTCCCTCATGTTTGGAATACTCTTCCTTCTCACCTTTGCCTTATGAGATGTCTTGCATCCTTTAAGACTCAGCTCATGCTGTCATTACCAACCCCAATGCTCAGTGGTTAGTGCTGTCCCCCAATTACTTCGCCCCACCCCTGCCAAAATAAACCCTGGTATTTACTTTGTTCAGATTTTGTATTTATCTGTACACATGTTGTAAACCCACACGTGTTGTAAGCTCCCTGAGGGCAGGGACCATTTATCATTTTGTTTTTATATCCCTAGAGTCTATTAGGGTTTTGTACATAGTTGTCATTTCATAAAATGCTTGAATTCAATCAAGAGAAGAGGTAAACATCTCTTCAAACCCCCTGCCCCAGAGAATGAGACCCTGGTGAGAGACCTGTTCAGAGTTTGATTTTATCCTGTACAACATTTGGTTGTAATCCCCATGTTAAGCAATAAACAGGAAGTCCTAGGGCCAGTACATGAATCAATAGAGTATGGGAATCTTGCTCATAGTTAGATTCTCAGTATGTATGGAATTCAACAAGAGGGCTAAACTATCCTTCAGACTTCACTTCTATCCTGCAAACCAATAAACTGAGTATTTTTCGAATCGAAGATAATTGACAGTAACCCAACCCAATACTAAGGTTTCTTCCCTGGCCAGTACCATTCATGCTTTTGTTCCTTCCTATCCGAATAGCTTAACTTCCTTCCTTCGACTTCAGCTTTCCTTCCTTCCTAATATTCTTCAATCGAGATAATACACTTCCATCCTTCCTCTCCCAGTTCTTCCTTCCTTCCCCTTCCTTCCTTCCTTCTGCTTTCTTTTCCTTCCTTCCTTCCTTCCTTCCTTTCCTTCCTTCCTTCTTATTTCCTTCCTTCCCTTCCTTCCCTCCTTTCTTTCTTTCTCTCTTTTTCTTTCTTTCTTTCTTCTTTCCCTCCTTCCCTCTTTCTTCCTTTCTTCCTTACTCCTTCCTTCCATCCTTCTTTCCTTCCCTTCTTCATCACTTCCTCCCTCCCTTTCTTCCTTCCTTCTCCCTCCCTCCCTCCTTCCTTCCTTTCTCTCTTTCTGTCTCTCTCTCTGTCTTTCTCTCTCTTTTCTTTCTTTCTTTCCTTCTTTTTTCTTTCCTTCTTTCTTTCCTTCCTTCTTCTTTCCTTCCTTCCTTCCTTCCTTCCTTCCTTCCTTCCTTCCTTCTTCTTCCTTCCTTCCTTCCTTTCTTTCCTTCCTTCTTTCTTTCTTTCCTTTCCCTTCCTTCTTTCCTTCTTTCTTCTATCCTTCTCTTCTTCTTTCTTCTTTCTTTCTTTCTTTCTTTCTTTCTTTTTTTCTTTCTTTCTTTCTTTCCTTCCTTCCTTCCTTCTTTCCCTTCCTCATCCCTCCCTCCCTCCTTTCTTTCTTTCTTTTTCTCTCTCTCTTTTTCTTTCTTTCTTGCTTCTTTCCCTCCTTCCCTCTTTCTTCCTTTCTTCCTTCCTCCTTCCTTCTCCTTTCTTTCTTTCTTTTCCTCTTCTTATCTTTCTTCTCTTCCTTTCTTTCCCTTCCTTCCCTCCCTCTTCTTCCTTTCTTCCTTCTCCCTCTCCTTCCTTCCTTTCCTTCCTTCTTCTCCTCCTCCCTCCTTTTCTTCCTTTCTCTTCTCCTTCTCTTTCCTCCTCTTTCCTTTCTTCCTTTCTCTTCTTTCCCTCCTTTCCTTTCTTTCTTTCCCTTTCTCCTTCCTTCCTTCCTTCTCCCTCCCTCCCTCCCTTCCTTCCTTCCTTTCTCTCTTTCTCTCTTTGTCTCTTTCTTTCCTTCTTTCTTTCCTTCTTTCTTTCTTTCTTTCTTTCTTTCTTTCTTTCTTTCTTTCTTTCTTTTCTTTCTTTCTTTCTTTCTTTCTTTCTTCCTTCTCTTCCTTACTCCCTCCCTTCCTTTTTTCTTTCTTTCTTTCTTTCTTTCTTTTTTTATACATGAAACTCTGATAACAATTGTTTGTGAATCTGAAGGTTCATTTGAACTTTAGAGCTCAGCAGGCACAGTGTTATTTGGTCATGCTTCACTTGGTAAACTGGGTAGAAAAATGCACCAAACAAGGAAAGATCTTTGTAATAATTGTAATGTCAGCGTTTGAATGCACTGCCACTGGTCTGACAACCTGGGTTTCTAAAAGACACATAATTATGCCGGTGTCGGTGCAAATAAAAAAGGGGGCATGGAATGTCTCGGTCCCTGGTCTTTAAAAATTGCCATTAAAAAAATCATACTTTATTTTAATTCAAGGACATTTTTATACCTCAGTAATAAATTACCATTTCAAAAGTACTTTAACCTGCTGAGATGGTTCATTCCACTAATATGGGCAACACCATGGCCTCGAATAATTAGTGTAAATTGCCTTTGAATAATACAGAGCTGGGAACAACGTTAGCTTGCTAGTTCTTAATGCCCCTTGCAGTACAGGATGAAGAGTCCTTAATGGGGCCTGGAAAAACAACTAATACCTATAAATCAAAGAAGAAAAGCCGTTTTTTGATGCATTTGTCTGAGAGTGTGAGTTTTAAACTAAATTGTTAACACTCTTCCCTGCTGAGGGTCATGGATTAGCTAGGGTGGGAGATTCTTTAAGAATCTTTCACACTGACCAGGGGAGGTAGGGGGTTTCAAATACAAGTGTTTTCTTAACCCTAATCCCTACCTCCCTGACCAGTCCAGCTCCTCTGAATTTCTCTCTAATTAGGTGAAGAATTAGGAGGTGGATAAATGTGTTGGAGGATGAGGATGGAGTGATTAGCATTACTGCAGGGCATGATAGTGATTTCCAGGCACTGCTGCATTTGTTTCTGGAAAATAACTTCCCCCTCTACTCCCACCCCTCCCTCACCCCCATCCCTAGTGTCCTGGAAGTATGTATTTAGAGGCTACAGCAATCACCTAAGAAAGGAGCTGGGAAAGGGGAGGGGGGAAGGGTATTGACAAAATATTTTCACCTTCTTCTGTTCTTATTCAATTTTCTTAGATCTAGAGCAGCTTTCCAATCCAGCCCCTTATAGTGTCCTAGTTATTGTAATTATTTGTGCAATCGAAACAGAATCTAATAACCTAATCTAAAAATGTATTCTCATGCAAATGATCCTTTCAGGTGGAGGGAAAAAGGACACATTTAGGAACTATCTGAGATAAAGCCATTTTGACACATTTTCTGCATATGAATAGATGCTGCTTATAATTTTTTTAAAGGACATTCTTTACTGAAGCATAATTTTAAATTTTAAATTATTCTACTTCCTGAATAGCATGGTACACTGGTGACATTGCCAACTGTTGCAGGGGATGGCAGGCTCTCCAGGGCCACCTTGTCACGCTAACTAAATTCTGTCCAAATAATTAAGAGACAAAGAGAAGGCTATGTCTTGCTTTTGACCTTCATCTAACCAGGGAAAGGGCTAGTATTCGGAACTTCCTCCTGACTTTGTCATGTTGTCTGGCTCCAAGGCCAGGCACCTGACTATGTGCATTTTGGCTTTGCCCAGCTTATCTGGGTGCTCAATGAGCACCATGACACTGTCTCTGTGGTTGACTTTCTGTCTGTCTCTTTTCCACTTCCACTTGTCTTGACCTAAACTGAAGCAGCTCTCTCTTGAACAGTAACTGGACCTCTTGTTTCCTGTATCACTGCCTTCCTTCCAATTGTATTCCCAGGTTGCCATATTCATCTTCCTAACATACAGGCTGGATTGGGTCCTTCCTCTCTAGTTCCACCACATAAAGTCCCAACCCTTGAATATGACATTTGAGGGCCTCCATGTCTTACAGGTTTCAGCTCAAGTTATTCCCTTATGAAACCTCTCTTCTCCCCATTTCTGCCTTCCAGATTCAGTCCAAATGCCACCTCCAGGAAGCCTTCTCTGCCTCCCTACGATTCTATGCCTAATGGACCAATTAATTATTACGTTTCAAATCAATTCAACACATTTCTATTGAGGGATTGTTGTGGGACCGACCATCCTGCACTACTTTTGGGGGTACTAGATGAAGTTTAAAAGCTGATTTTCTCATAATAATCTGTGAGGTAGGTAGGTAGGGATGCAATTATTATTATGTTCATTTTTTTGACTAAGAAAGGGAGATAATGGCATTGTGCCTAGTGGATAAAGACTTTGTCTCTTATTTAGGAAGATTTGGGTTCAAGTCCCATCTCTGAAATACATGGACTGTGTGACTGGGAATATCACTTTGATGAGGGAAAGATTCCAATCTTTGATTCCCAACCCCCCTAGCTAATGTAAATTTCCCTTTGACTCACAAATCCTGGTCCCTTTGAATTCCAATAGAAGGTCGGGACCTGTCACAGCCCCACCCGGATCTGAGCCAACTTTGGGGCTACACCCTAAAGCCCCTCGAGCTAAGCCTCCGACTTAAAAGGACCACACTGGGAACCCCTCTTTGCAGAGATTCCAAACATGGTCGCCATGTGAGGACCCTCTGTCCACTGGACCCTCTGTCCAGTGCCCTCCTTATCTCTACCTTCGCCTATCTCCTACTTCTAAACTCAATAATAAACCTCTTTTATTAATCTAGCTCTCTGGGCCAATAAATGCTTTTATTGGGAATTCCGCGCTGCTACTAGACCTCATATACCGCCGTATCCTTGCGCCGAATCTAAGGGGGTTGCAGGGGAACTCTGTTTGACTCCCTGTACCCCAAACCTGCCACTAGACCTTAACTAAACCCTAATTTCATTTAGGTACCCAAATGTAGACCTCAACATGTGGTCTACACCTCAACAACTTAACTTCCCAATGACCCTGGACAACTCCTATAAATTGCACAATGATGACAATCTGTATAGATATGTAAGAATGATGAAGGAATCAGTGTTTGAAAATAAATAGCTTGCCTATGATTGTAAAGATTTGGATGAATGAGAGTCTAGTTTGGGCTATACAACTCTGCCCTCAGAGCTTAAAGTTTAGTAGGGGAGATAAGACAAGGATATAAATAATTGAAAGGCTGTAAGATAGGTAAAAGAGGCAGTGTGCTATAATGGATAGAGGACCTCTTTTGCATCTAATATAGGTTTGTTTAGCCATTTTCAGTCACATCCAACTCATTATGATCCTTTTTTGAGCTTTTCTTCATAAAGACACTAGAGTGATTTGTCTTTCCTTCTCCAGCCCATTTTATAAATGAGAAAACTGAGGCCCATAGCCTAGAGTCATACAGCTAATATCTGAGACTGACTTTGAACACAGATCTTTATGGATCCAGGCCCAGCACTTTATGCACTATGGCATCATCACGTACCTGCTCCATGTGGCTCTAGGAATAATTCAACTTCTCAGCACTCCAGGAAATCCTCAAAGATGATGAATGATAGACCCCGTTCTCCATCTGCTTTTGTAGAAGGGTTTCCTACCCAAATGAAAGGACAGTTTTGTAGAGATGGGAGGAATAACACAAAATAATTAAGGGGTATTTTGAAGGAAGAGTCTCCTTTTTTGGGGAGGGGATACAGAAAGGAGGGGTTACAGAGGGAAGTCTTCATTAGGAAGTTAGCATCTGACAAAGAATAGAAAATTTTAAAGAAAATGAAAATAAATATTAACAACTAAATTTATTAAGTACCTATTGCATGTGTTAGGGGAAGAGGAAAGTTAAAATAAGAAACCATGATTTTCCTGGCTTAGTAGGAGGAACTAGACACCAACAAAAGTGCCTATACACAATATTAGGGGTATAGAGTCAGAAGACCTGTGTTCAAAGCCATCCTAATATACTAGCTGTGTGACCCCGGGCAAGTCATTTAACCCTGTTTACCTCAGTTTCCTCAAAGGGCAAACTACCCCAAATATCTGTGGCCAAGAAAACTCCAAATAGGGTCACAAAAAGTCAGATACAATGACTTTTGTCATTGTATGACAAAATGAATGAAAAATAACAAATGAGTGAAACAATAACAAAACAACAATAACATATATGATATTATTTAGCAAATGCTTTGAAGTTACAACATAAAATATCAGTCCAAGTCTGACTTGGGAAAGCTATATAGAGGAGGGGCATTTGGACTGGGTTCAGCCTCATTAATGTGATTCCTTCTCTTCTTAAAAAGAGAGATATCCTTGCTGTGTTTTTTACTTTTGTATGTGGGAGGATACTAAGGACAATGATCAGATCATGAATCTTTGGAACTGGTTTTCTTTGTCTCACATCTGAGTCTATAGAAGGACTTTATTTTTTTTTTAAAGTGGCTCAGTGAGATGTGACTCAGAGATGTCCAGTCCAAACCCTGGATCCTCATTTCTCGGCTTACTTGAAGGTACATGAACTGGAGAGCTAGCCCAAGAATAGGCTTTGATACAACACTTTTCCCTCTAGAGGGCATAGCCACCTTTATTTACAAATGCATTTTTCAGTTGAGTTAATTGTTCTTATCCACCTCTGCTAACATGGCAATACTACATAATGCCCAATTACACTCTACAAGACAGTCACACTAGGTCAGCCAGAATTTTGTTGTCTTTTGATCTTATCTCTTTGTTCCTAAACTATAGAAAGGATCTAAAAGAGGCTGTTTATTTGCCTTGGACAAATCTTCTTCCCCAACTCCTCCCAACCCCATCATCCATCAGTCATCCAGTTAGCAGTTACACACTGAGCAAGGCACAGGGTTAGCGGACAGTCCACACACAACCAAAGAATATTTCTGGATACTCTCTTTACTTTATCTTTACAAACAGGCTTTTATCATAAGTTTTCTTATTGCCATAGAGGTTTCTTTGTGTGCAAACATCTGTTCTCTTCCCCATCTCAGAAACCAAGCTGCAGATGATACAATCTAAGGGTTGGATTGGTTAGTTTATTGTAGTTTCATTAATACAGATAATAGCATTGGATTTTCCCCCATTGACCACAGGAATAACTTTATTACTATTTATTTCGTGAAGTATATACTCTTATGTGTTAAAAGAAACAATTTAGGAGAGTGTTTCATGGAGGATCTAACTAAGTCTCATTTCTAAAGTTTTACCTATGACAACATATTAGAATGGGGAAATTTTTGTTCAGTCTAATGGAAACCTTTGATTCACTTGAACCCTCTCTCAACAAAAAGAGATCAATTGCAATTGCATTTGGAATTAAAATTTACTTTTTCCAAAACTAGATTGTGCCATTTTTGATAATTCTCTTTTAAATTCATTCATTTTTGGCATCAGATTCCATGATTTCTTTGGTTTGGAGAACACCTGCTTGGGTTAGGGGGGCCTCTAATTCAGTTTGGTAAGTCATCTGTCTCTTGGAGTACTAAAGAATTAGTTCCTTGAAACACTGAGACATTAAATAATCTTCCCGGTATTAGACAGAGACAAGATTTGAATCCAGATTATTCTCACTTGAAAGCTAATCCTTTAACTATCAGGCTAAACTGATTTCCTTTAGAAAAAAATTATTAACTATTTTTTAAGCTTCTTTCCTTTTTAAGAAGAACACATAAAAATAAATAGGAAGCCAGGATTATGGTCGATATTTTTTAAAATACACACACACACACACACACACACACACAGATACAAATGATTTCCAACTTTGTATAATTGCACAGTATTGTGAAGTAACCTCATTGGCAAATGGGAAATAGCATGAGATTTGAAAACAGAATTCCATTATAGTATTTATGGTCAAAATCTGATATGATCAAATATTAGGTCTCCCAGTAGAAACGTCTGGGTGTCAGGAAGTAAACTTGATAATTGTAAGAATACGTTTAATGCAGCCAAAGAGAATAGCAAACCAGGAGATTAACATTTCTGTTATATAATTACAAGTTCAAGGGGTACAGCTTCTTATCATCGTAGAGTAAGTCTAGAAAGTCGAAGTGATCCTCTTTAATTTGTAATTATTTTACTGAAATAGTAGGTCTCCCAGTCTGATTCTTCCCCTTCTATGCTAGGAGACATTGGTATGCAGGATCCATGCATGAAGGAATGGTACACTATCAGAGTAGGGCATGTTTGATTATTCTTTAAAACCAACTAAGAGAAGTTAATCTCATTGAACTTCTTTTTATTCAACAAAAGAGTTAGATGTTTCCAAGTCTAATGTGACTATAATGTTCATTAAATGGACTTCTTTACACCTTTAAATGGATTAACTGCACATCTTTACAGTCTAATTATTATACACGTCATTCAAAAAATATATCACAGATCTAATAGGGTCTGATAAAAGCCTTTTCCTTTCAGAACTATGGAAAAGAACACTGCATTAAATGAATGTGGTCTTCATCTGGACCAATTTTTTTCCTTCAAAAGGGCACATGTTGCTGTAGAGGGGAAAGGAAGGTAAAGCACTCAGCCTGAAGGATTTCTCTGACCTTGTCATTTTATTTTAGAGATTTAGTATCCAGTTCCTGCTGGTGTCTGCTCCTCCTTATATCCCTGTGCCAGGTACATGGCAGACTACTCCCATCCTGGTCAGGCCAGTATTAATGACTTCAACCTGTCTGAGCAGCATTTAGTCAGATAAGAGGTAAATTATGAGCTTCCCTAATTTGGACTCAAGATTCCATATTCCTTTAGTCAGACCTTCTCTAAAAATGTGTGAAAATAGTTTTTCTTCACTTGGGCTAGAAATTGTCTTTGGAGGAGATGGATTTTTCAAGCCTGATCCCAAGGAATAGGGAAAAAAGAATTGAGTTTTCATTGGATTTGTTGGGACACCCCATTCTGTCTCTTTTATAAAATAATATGATTTATCTGTGGTAACTCTGGGAATCTGGAAAATTCATATTTTGAACCTAGGTTTATTGATTCCCAGTTTACCATGAATTTTTTTCTCTTATGCCAGTAGTAAGATTAAGCTTGAGAGGCTGTGCCATTTCTCCTGTGCTGTTTGGAAATACTAGACACTAATTAGTTCAAGCAAGTTTGGTAAACTCAAGAAATGTCAGGACTATTTTCTCCTTAGAATCTTTATCTGCTCAGATAATTCCTTCTCTATGAAGCCTTCTCGGTTCTTCTCAGTTGTTGGTGCTCACTCTAGCTTCAATTCACCTTGTATTACATTTGTATATTATAGCCTTCTAATAGAATGTAAGCTTTTAAAGGGCAAGAAATATTTTTTCTTTTCTCTATTCTCAGTGCATGACATTACACTATGGCCCTGAGTACTTGTTTGGTGAATTGAATTAAAAAAGAATTCCTAAAACAGGGGAGATCTGGAGGAAAGAGAAAACTGTAAGTAGAGATTTTTTATAAGTCAAAGATCAATAAGCTGCCAATCAACCAATCTTTTTTTTTTATCATTTGCAGACAAAAGAGATTTGTAGGTAATGTCTTCTTTCTGGGTTATAACCAGAGAAAGGCAAGGCAGAGAAAAGGAATCTCCAGGGGATGATCCAAAGAGAAAGTGCTCGCTTGGAATAGTATCGGGACTTGAGGTAATTATCTGATAGTTTCCCTCATTTCCCAGTCCTTATGTGACCCCCCACAAAGTGAGGATTCCCATCAGCAGAGTGTACATTTGTTCTTTTCCCATGTTCTGTGAGCTGATCATACAATGCTCTGCTCCTGCTGTGTATTTCCTCTCCTGAACAGGATTCCGTGTTCTGTTCTTGGTCTCAAGTAGCTATTAGCTAATCTCAGTTAAGGTTTAGCTCCTGATCACAGTTTGTGGTCTAACTCCTCCCAGAGGAATTTGGTTTTCCAAAAGGAAGATCAGAGATACTCCTTTGTTGCCATGATCAAAATCGCTTTACCTTTCTGAGCTTCAATTCTCAATCTGTGAATTGCACAATGGTCTAACAAAAGAGTTAGATGTTTCCAAGTCTAATGTGACTATAATGTTCATTAAATGGACTTCTTTACACCTTTAAATGGATTAACTGCACATCTTTACAGTCTAATTATTATACACGTCATTATTAGACCATTATTTGGTTCTTTTCCATCTCTAACATCTTTTGATCCTTCTACCATGGTAGAAAATGACAACAAGAAATTACAAGGGGCTACAAAAAAAGGGGCTACACTCTAGGTTAAAAGAGAAGGAACCCCAGGATAGCCTGGCAGTATCACACTGCTTGCTAGAACTGGCCTTTCTGTTTACGTATCCTGCTCTGCAGAGCAAAGCTAGCTTTGTTCTAAAGACACTGGAAACTTCTGCCAAAAATAAGATAATTTATACTGAAAAGACCAGTAATCGTGGGAGGTTCTTCTAACATGTCAAAACCATTCTTTGTGCCATAAGTACTAGATTCAGAATACCTACAAACTGTCTACATCTGATGAGCAACCCTGCTTCATGAGTTAAATAACAAATTTTGACATTGCATTGTCAACACTCCTCTGCATTCTCTAAAAGAGGAATATATTATACATTCCCTAGAATTATTTTGTTTGATTCAACTTCTTACCCTCAGGAAACTTCCCAACTTCTATACTTCTCAGGAGACTGAGGAGAGTGACTGTCACATAGTTCTAGGCAAATGTATTGTTTTCTTGTTATAATGTATTGTTTATTTGCTTATTAAATGTGTTTATCTGCTATTATGGAGAGTTGAACACATTATATCAAAATTATTTAATCAGAACTCAGTAAATACAGGTAAAGGAGGAGTCTGAGTCTGCCAATTGGTGGGAACTCAGCTGCATTAAGTAACTTTAATAATCCACATACTCTTAGATAATATTATTATCCTATAGAGAGAGGTTCAAGAACTGGAGAAAATAACTAAATCTCTGAGAACCACGGAGAGCTTGGAACATCTTCAGTATTTCCAAACAGTGGAGCAGAAGAAGATAACTGTCAGTGTTAGTGTGGATCTGCTCAGCTAAACTCCTGTTAAATAGGATCAGGATAGTGGCTAGCAGTGCCACCTGGTGGTTATATGATCTATAATCCATACATTCAAGAAACAAAGAAATGGAGTTATAAGAGTGAAATACTGGGTAATGTGATTGATATTTAAGGAAAGGTGTCCCAAAGATCTGGCTTTAAGCCTTTTCTCTATTATATTATTAATATAACATATTAATATTATACATTAATAATTTAGATAATATGTATTATAATATATTAATAATATAATATATAATGTATTGTAATGTATAATATAATGATAATAATCATTAATATGTCTATATATAATATATTAGCATAATGTATTAATATAATATATTAATAATTATATTACTCAGAATTCAATTTGATCTTGGACAAATCACTCAGAAACTTGTCATTGTGTTTGTATTCTCATTGCTAAAATTGAGATAGTACTAGAGGATCACATTTATCAATATAGTACCTTATTCTCTATAAAGTACTGTCTTCACAACTATCTTCTGAAAGACATACTTTGATGTATGTATGAACTTTGAGGCAAGTAATAGTATCCTATCTTGCATATGGGGAAACTAAGGTTGATAGAAATAAAATGATTTGCCTAAGGTCAAACTGAATATGAACTTAAAACTTGAATTCAGTTTCCTGAATCAAAGCCATAGTACTGGACCTCTACGTCCAGGACTTTTTCTTGAGTCATGGGATTGTTGTAAGGATTAAAGTAATATATAAAATGTTTTGTAACTGGAAAGGGCAACAAAAGTGTCCACTAATACATAAAGGAGTTATTATAATTTAAACCATTCAGTCAGCCAGCATAATATTTTGTACATATACTTTCTGATCCTGAGTCATTAGGAAAGGGAAGGAAAGGGAAAGCGTCCCTGAGTCAACACTCTCCTCCTCAAAATTTGAGGCTACAACAGATGTTTTACAATCCATCCCTTAACTCCTTTCGTTTCCCTTGCCACAACATGGGGCTATGACAGAAGAAGGAAGAACTTTTTAAGAAATAGTCAGCTGCATTGAGAGCTTCCAAAGTGCCAAAGAGTTACTTAAATAAATCATTTCAAATCAGTGTTGATATAAATTATCCAAAAAGTAGTTGCACCATAAAACATGGAGAAATGCTCCATTAAGAAATCACATGGACCAGAGAGTCACAAGACTCTTAAGAAAAACCCAGAAAAATATCCCCATTGTACAATAAAACAGGTATCATAATAAAACAAATATTAGCTCTTTATTGTACACTAGGTACTTTACACCAGTCTCCACAAATATGCCAAACTAATAAATATCAAATGAATAAGTAATTGGGTTTCCTTTGTGTATTATAAAGTTTTAAGAGTATTTGGCCAAGTAGCATCAGGGAATAAAATTTAAATTCTTTTCAAATAATGTTTTCTCTGAGCCATATCCTGTTCTTGGATAAATTCTACATATTCACTTATTGCAAATATACATGGCAAAGGATGATTTACACATGTGTAGAGAACGTATAGTAGATTTTGTTCTACATAGCATGGTAGCAAGCAAAAATTTTACTCTAGAGAAATTAAGAATTTACCCAAAGGAATAAGTCATTCTGACTTATTAGTCTCTCAGTTATCATATCCAATTAGTTGCCAAATCCATTAAAGGCAAAACTGCATAGTAGATTGTCAGGAGTCAGAAAGTCAGAAAGACTAGGGTTTAACTCTCTGCCTCAGCCATTATTTGCCGTCAGACCGTGGGCATTAATTTCCCCAAGGCATAGTTTTTTCATCTGTAAAATGGGAATGATAATTTATAAAACATTTCCTTTCCACAGTTATAATATTCAAGAAAGATAATATATGTCAAATGCTCTGCAAACCTTAGGTGTCACATGAGTATCAGTTGTTATTATTCTATCTCAAAAACATTGCTTGAACCCATTGCCTTCTTTCCATTCACACAGACACCATAGTAATGCAGACCTTTGTCACCTGACCTATTGTAATCATTTTCTAATTGATATCCCAGTTCCCAGATTCTCCTCTCCTTAGTGTATATGTCACATAGTTACCTAAGTAATTTCTAAGATAATGGGCTGACCATGTTATTTCTTAGTTGCTTCTTTTTGTCTCTAGAAATTGTGTTGGTCTGCAAAGTAAGGGCATTCAGAATTTGGACTCCATTTGCTTTTCTGGCTTTAATTTATGTGAATGTAAAGGTGGAATGTATAACAGGAGATTCATCTGTGAAAACCTGCCTATTTATCAGATTTCTATAAAAGATGACCTACAGATAGATTATTTTAAAGATTTGGTAAAAATGCTAAAGTACACATATGGATTAATAATTATAAATATCTTTTTGATTGCCTTTTGGGCACAGAAATATCTTCTATAATTTTTTTCTAATTGTGTGGCATCTTTTCTTTAGGCAAAAACAGAGAAAATGCCAACATGTAATGGTAGAGGGAATTCCTCATCGAAAGCTATCTATCTAGTGAAATCATGCCTCCAGTCTGCTAGCCCTACCTTCAAGGAGTTGACTTCTTATCAAGAAAGACATTATATGCTTTTATAAAACAGTCCTAGTAGCTGGAGGGAATCAAGAAAGACTTCATATGTAGTGAAGTACTGTAGTGAAGACTTCACAGGTAGTACTTGAATTCAACTAGAGATTCTTAGAAATAGAGGGGAAGAGAGTATATTTCAGGCAGGGAGAATAACCTAATAAAAATACAGAGATAGAAAATAAAATTTAAGGAACAATAAAAGGCCAATTTGACTGTACTATAGAGTGCACGAAGGGAAATTACATATAATAATGCTAGAAAGATAGATTGAGAAGGGCTTTAAATGATAGCAGACTCTGAACTCTCTTCTAGAAGCAAAAGGAAGCTACTGGAGTTTATTGATTCAGACATAATCATACCTGTGCTTCAGCACAATTACTTAAATAGTTATGTGGAAGATGATTTAGAGAGGATAGAGATTGGAGGCCAATTAAAAGGTTATTAGTCAGTCAATAAACATTTATTAAGTGTCTACTATGTCCTGGGCACAGTGCTAAATGCTGGGGACACAGGTATGAAACAGAAAGAAAGTCTCTGACCTCAAGGATATTATAATCTAATAGGAAGCTGAAAGGTGAGGAGAAAGGGGAAGATGTCCAGCTCTGGGAAATGATGGAGAAATCCAAAGGAGTGCAGTGGGATGGGAAATGAAGCGATAAGTGCCCTGGGTGCCCCCCTTAAAGGAAGATTATGGCTACTCTCTTATAATAGGTTCAGGCAAGAGATGATGAAGAACTGAACCTATGTTGGTGTCTGCATGAGTGGAGATAAGGGAAGAAATGTGAAAGATGTTGGGAGGTAGAATTGATGAGACTTTTCCACTGATTGGATATGTGGGGTGAGGAAGAGTGAAGAGCCACAGATGACTTCAAGGTTTAGAATCAGGGTGCCTAGAAGGGTGGTAGCATTCTTGACATAAAGAGTGGAGTGTAAAAGATGGATGAATTTTAGTAGAAAGAAAATTAACATTGCTTGGGACTGCTCAGAGGTAAGATCGACAAGACTGGGAAATCAATTGGGCATATAAGGTAAGGGGGAGTTTTCAACCTGGCTGCCTGGAAGGATTTATTAAGTGCTTATTACATGCAAAGTGATGTGCGGATATGAAGTAGCATGAATCAGAGTACTTTCCTATAAGGCATTTATTATGGAATATCATAGTATCTTAAGAGCTAGAGGGGAATTTAATAATTATCCAGTCCTACCCTCATTTACAGGTGAAAAAACTGAGGTCTAGAAAAGATAAAGTGCCCAAAGACAACTAAAAAAGTAATGGAAATGCTGGGAATATAACTCTGACATCCATTCTCTTAGTGAAACATTTCCCCACCCCCACTATACCATGCAAAAATATTGCTACAAAATAGAATGTGAGAAATATATGGAGCGAGGTGTGCTATAAACAATAAGCTGAGATTTAAGAAAGAAGAAATCTATTTGGGGCGATCAGAGCAAACTTCATGGAGGATGTAGCACTAGGGCTAATCCTTGAAAAAATGGGTACAATTTCAAAAGGGAGGGAGCGGGGAGATGGGAAATATATTCACAATAAAATTTGTGATAAAGGCTGCCATATTTATTGCTCAGAGAAAAACATAGATTATTGCTTCAAGACTTTTCTTTAACAAGGCTTTCTGTGGTGTCAATGTTTAGCATTATAACATTTATTTGATTTGTAAAAATCTGTAAGCTTTTATTTACATGTGTCCAGAGACCGTTGTCAGCTTCTGGGTGCGTGGAGGAAAAAAATGACAAAATGCACTTTCAGGAAGTTACTTTTTGGATAATTAACATGTGGAAACCATACTATACAGTATGTGAAAATGATAAGTTCACATTGAATTTCCAGAGGGCGGAGGCTTATATTTCATGCAGTAAGACCGTGACAACTCCAGTTGACGGAATAAATGGGATCATTATATTTCAGTCTCCAAGTAATTATCAGAAATGAAGCTTTGTGAATTCTTTCCTAATGGGGCCACCTGCCACCGTCCCTGCCTCTCCTCCATAATAGCATTTTGTTTCTGAAGATTCGATCTAGGTTTTTACTCTTCCGATTGTTCTGGACTCGGTTTCTCTCCCCCCCAACTCCCACTCTTGCAGAAAAAAGAGATGACTCTGCGCCGGGTTCTCCACCCTATTGTGGCTGGGGAGGCCGTGTGTCCAGAGTGCCTGCGGCAGGTATGTAAAGTGGTACAAAAACCAGGTGTTCAACCATAATTATTTGCTTATTGGCAGGCTTGATTGCTGAAACATCCGTTGTTGCGATTTGACAGTGATTTACTCGGGGGACCTCCCTGCCTCTCTCCTCCCTCCTCCACCCCCTGCCGCCAGCTGCTCCGGACTTGTGGAGGCTGAGCTCCGCTGACTCCTGAGGCCAGCCAGCCCTGGCTGCTCAGTGTGTGATGTTGATTTGTTAATGGACTTTTGGGAGGCTGTGCACTGAGCCCTCTGCAGACGGGCCATCTGACAAAGCCGGACCTAAACCTCATTCGGCAAGCCCGGGGTCTTTCCTCTGAGACCCTTGGAGCACGCTGGCGTTTCATTATAGAATTTGGGGTTTTATTTTCTTTTCACTCATTCCACAGACAGCGTCATTTCCTGAGCACCTATTTTGGGCAAAGCACTGCTACCTGACATCCGCAAGCCAGGACAGCCCCCTCATATACGTCTGACCCAAGAGGCGATTCTTCCATGGATCCCCTTGAGCAGAAAACACTTTTGTGTCTTTGGAGAGTAAAAGGATTATGTCGGATGGTTCACGGGTGCTTCTAAATAACATACATTCTTTCTGAGACTTGGTGACCCTCCGGATATTTGCTGCCTGGTCTGTCAGGATGATAATGGATCTGTTTTAATAGACAAAGCTCTGGATGAGCAGAAAAGCCACAAACAAGCATCTAATTTAATAAAGACTCTCATTAGCTCCTGCGCATTATTTCATCTCTCCCACCCCAAACCCCAACCACCTTGAAAGACACTCATCTAAGTAATGATGTGGAAAATAATTAACAGAAGTAGGGGGTAGGGGGAAAGGGCAATAAGAATATTTTAGTCCAAGACTGCATTATAAAACACGTTTAATGATTTCAAGAATTTTCTTTTTCCAGGTATTCACAGTCCAGTCCCACCTGGTCCATAGCACTCATTTTGGGGGATTTTACCTAACTAACTAAATATTTAAATAATAAAAATCAGAACCTGTTTTTCTCCCCACCCAAGAAACATTTCTGTTTTGCATCTGTAACGGATGAGATGCCTGAAGATCTTAACTAATAACCAAAAGCTGAAATTACAGTGCATGAAAATTCACCTACCAAAACCAAAACCTTGAATAGTTAAAAAGGAAAACAAACAAACAAACAAATCCCATTAGAATTGCTCTTTACCACATCCCACTGCCCATTTTCTGCTTTTAGGGGAGAAAAAGAGTCACAATTTAATGGTTTTCCTGATTGAAGTCCTAAGTGTCCAGATAGATCTGCTCCAACGTCCTCAGTCAGGTACAGTTTGACAAGACCCAGGAACATCAGTTCCGGAAGCAGCTGAACTGAGGGCCCATCATCTTAAGGTAGCAGATGATCAGATTCTGACCACAGCCCCCCAAACTGACACCTGTTGAAATAACATTGGAACCACATTTGTAACTAATCTCAACCGAGATGTCAACTCAATTAATATTACAAGATGACTACCCACCAGACAATGCTGACGCAGAGCTGATGTTCCCAGTCAAGTCTGGGCTTGTTGTCAGTTACCTGACAAGCCCGGAAAAAATTAATACTAAATATAAGGTAATTTAATTAACTCCTCCTTTCCCAGAAGGCACACCCAAGTGCTTCGGCTGCCCAGAGGCCTTCTAGCAAACAGAGGACTGTTTTACCTCGAGTCAGTAAACACTTAATGTGAGATTTTATGGTTTTTAATGGGCATTATATAGCTAAGGCTGTGTGTGACCTTTTGCCTAACGATGGTTTTTTTTTGGAATCTCCTAACATAAAATGAATACACATAAATTTCCAGAAAAAATCAAGGCAAAGGAAATTTCAGGGAACAATAGTATTTCTTGACTTTTAAAATAATTTTAATATATTTAATTATATGTATTAATATAAAATACATTAAATTAATATGTCAAATACTAAATAAATATTAAATAAAATAATTTTGAGAGAGAGAGGCAAAGGCTTTAAATGGGGAAAAGGTGGCGTGAATAGTTAAAAGGGCAAAAACATGTTTTGGGAAATAATTTCAATATGTAGCCTTTCCTGTCACTGCTGAACTTCCAAGCTGCTTTGTCACCATTCTTTTCTGGGTTTTCTCAAAAAGGCAATTCTTTTGAAAAATCTCTCTTCCTCCCAAATTTCATTTCAACAAAGACCTGTCCAGGAGTTTGCTGAAGTCAACTTGGCAGTTTTCACTGAAATGGACATCACACTGTTTAATTATCCCTGACAAATTTTTTCCTTCCTACTTTAAGTCAATAATATGCATCCATGGCAACAGATTACTAAAGTCCTTAGTTGTTAACTAGACATATTTATGGGCGTGAGAGTAATAGATGGACAAGTTCTCAAAGGTCAAAGAACTAAGAACGACTTGAGGAATATGATGTTCTGCATGTTGTCGGGAGGGCATATTTTTTGAGTTGTTTGTCCAATATTAAGAATAGATTTGCATCCAGCTATGACCAATTCCTCACCAGGTCCCTCCCTGCTTACCAATGGTATGATGGTGGATTTAGTAAGGCATGTAGCTCCTGGCTACTAGAGTATTGTTTTTCCTGGCTCAAAACTACCTGAATTCTACTACTATCACATGATTGTACTATAGTAGTTAGGAAATCTCTCAGACTAGTGCCAGCTCTGCCTCTGATTAACTTGGTAGTGTTGGTAGTAAGTCACCTTTCTGGGTCTAGGTTTTCTTGTCTTTAACATGAATAGATTGGACAAGACAACCTCCAAATTCCTCTGCTGCTCTAATGATTTTATGATTCAAATGGATCTCAATCCTTTTTATTGCACTTTTAAAAAAATCAGTTTCAGAACAGTCTTCCTCATACTCAGAGAGAGATATTTAAAACTATATCCAATATTCCTTACATAAGAGCCAGTTTGATCTCTGAATGGATAGATAGATAACATAATTACTTGACCCCAAGCTTCATTTTTTTGCCTCAAGAGATGTATAAAAAGCAAATTTGCCAAATTTGCTCCTTCACAGATAGAGTCATAGAGGATAACTATTGATCCTCCCAAAGGGAAGTGGAAAACTTCTTCAACAGTTCTTAGTATTTCCAGCCAAATTGTTGCTGAGTTAGAGAGCTTTACTTCTGATGACTGACTCCTGTGGTTTCAGCTGAAGAATCATCGGTCCTGAATAGGAATTTATAGGGTCCTCTCTATACCTTTAGAAGCACCAAGAATTGATAAAGATATCTGAAATTTGCAGAAAATATTCAGTAAATGTCAATGAAGGTAGTTTAAAGTGAGCCACCTGCCATGTTTTCCCCCATTTTTTAAATAAAGTTTGAACCAATTCCACTGACTTGGGCATTACTTCTTTAATATCATTCAAGAGTTTTACAGAAGTGGAATAAAAAGTAGTCCTATGGATACTATTAATGTTTCCAACTAGTGTGACTCCCCAGGACAGTGGGACTTGATTGAGATGGCAAATCCTTGTACGATTGGGATTCCGAGCCACTTAGTAATAGTATTATCAACCACCATATCCTGTGAAAACACCTCATATACATTCTTCTAAAGAAGACTAGGACTTGAGAAGGAGGGGGCAGACAGCGTCTTCCTTCTCCTCCGCCCAAAGCTCCTTTTTTGGTCTTGAACTATTGTGAAGCAAGGCCCACATTTTTTAATATCATAGAGAAAGTACTTGAGAAGAATAAGGTGAAACAGCAGTACCCAGAAGCCTACAATCAGTACTCTCCATTAAGTGGCAAGTATGTGTGGTTACAAAAAAAGTTATTTACCATGTGAATGCCAGTGGAAAAATCAGAATTTCTGAAGGAGCATGGTTTGATTTATGTCACCCACAGAGGAGCCAACTCAGGGGAGACAAAGGCTGATTACTCTTTTTATAGCAGATTTTGATTTGTCATCTCCTGCTCATAAACCTTTAATGACTCCTGCTTGCCCACTGATTAAAGTTTAAACGTCAATGCCTGCCACTTAAGACCATAATTTGGACCCAGACTTATCTTTATGTCCCATTACTCCTAATCAGGAATTCTATGTTCCAGTTAAACTATAGCACTCACTGTCCAGAGACCAGAGAGTGCTTTCATAACTCTGTATTTTGCTGATGTTCTTGCTATGGCTAGTGACCATCCTCCTCACACTTCTCCCCAACCCCCAAAATCAGTCTAGCCAATTATTACCTTATTCTTCAAAACCCAGCTCAAATGTTAACTCTTCCATTAAGCTTTCTTATGTCCTATATCATTTTGATTCACCACCCAAGAAGATGAAGCAAGTATTTTGCCATTTTTTTGGGGGGTAAGGAACTTTTTATTTTTGGCTCTTTATTCCTCTTTAGCTCCTTATCTTGTAAATTAATATAGTCAAGGGCTTATTATATCTTTTGGGATGAGGAGAAAGACAGAGAGAGAGAGAGAGAGAGAGAGAGAGAGAGAGAGAGAGAGAGAGAGAGAGAGAGAGAGAGAGCCACTAGCCCCTGAATGTTTACTTCTTTGCATGACTTTCAGATGACAAGAAATAGAAAGTGGCAGTTATTGAGAAGCCAGGGTGCCTTTGATTTAAAAGGGAATGTTGTGGAAAATCTATTTTAAAACTGTACGTGGGGGGGGGGGGAAGAGGCAAAGAGGGGAGCCAGAAACTGGCATGTTGTGACAATTAGACCACCTAACAATAGGCTGCTTCTCTCCTTCAGAGGATGGCACCCTGAGCTTATGATGAATGACAACAGCTGGCAGATAGGTGCACAGTTTTTCAAAGGAAAAAAAAATCTAATTTGTAAACAATCAACATCTTCACAAGCTATAAACAGCCTATCCTGACTCCAACCAGATTTACTGATGCTTGAGTGACTAAAAATCACAATGTTTTTCCAAACCCACTTCATTAATTTGTGGTCTGGTATTCATTAGGACAACAAGCCTCGGGGGGGCTACTTACAACTTCGCTTCCATCTTAATGATGATGGCCTGGGGTCCACTGATGCCTCTAAGGTGGGTACAATCCCTGGGACGCCCCAACTCAAGAACAGCTTCCTTCCATTTGCATTGTTGCCAGCCAGACTCGAGGCTAAAGAGAAAGAAATTTTTAAAAAAAATTTTTTTCTAAGAAAAATTTTGCTTTTCAAAAATAACTGATCATTTATCACTCATCCCGGCTGAGCGATTGCCTTTACATTCTGGATGGATGCCTCCTCTCTACTGCCCCTTCCCCCCAGGGAAATCAAGAAAAACAAGATTCTACTTGTCTGGGCCCACAGAGACTTTGTGGAATAACTGCGATCCTCACAATGAGCGGCAGCAACAGCCCCATATACAGTACTGTAAATACAAACTCTCTCTGCCGAGTGGCAAAGAATAATGAAGTAATTAGGTGAGCCATTATCAGCACCTGTGACTCTGATTGGTACAAGCACGTTTTGGCGCTTCCTTATTATTAGGGTGGCCGCAACAATAAACACATTTTGAAGTTACATAACTTCTTTCCTTTCTGCCCAGCCTCCCCTTCCCAACTGCTTCACTAGGCTCAAAGGGAGCTGGAGGCTGGCGACAAGAGTTAAGCTTGGAAATGTCACCTTTGGCCGGGTGTCTGCGAGCCCGGGGCCCTGGGTTATTCTGGGCAGCCTGGTGGCAACAGAACTGAGGTCAATTAGATTCCCTCTCTCCAATCCATTAGGGTTAATGCAGTTTTAATTAGCACTTGATTTGCAGCCGATGAGGTACCATTTAACGTGCCATTTATAGACTCCAAACCCTTTAATGTCCCAAATATAGACACCAAACCACAAGGCTGCTCAGAATGTGAGACAAATGAGAGCATGGAAGCTTTCCAGAGCAGCTTGTTGTTGGGTTCTAAATAACAATGTTGGAAATCGCAACCTGATTCATTACTACCTGCGTGGCTGACTTTCCCCTCTAGGAGAATGCTCCGAATCTCTCCAATTCATGTTCTGATTTCTGTGGAAAAGCAGAAGTCTCTCTCTTCTTTGCCAGAAGGACCAGGTGATTAGCCGTTATTGATTACTGAATATTGATCTTGTGCTGAGTAAACGTGATGTCGAGCACTGTTTGTGGGAGAGAAAGCCATCAGGAGATACGGTCTCCATATTCAACTCCCGTTAAAATTAGGAAGAGGTGACTATCCCTTAGCAAAGTTTCTTAGGACATGGGGGAACTGTTCTACCAGAAAGGAGAAGCAAACACCAGAGAGCAAAAAAAAAAAAAAAAAAAAAAAAAAAAACTCCAAGTAATTGTGACACTGTCTGATTGTAAGACAAATAAATAGCAAAGCATCAATTGGGTCTCAACACAGGAGTCTTATCAGACCAAAAAAATCTTACACAAAAAATCCTGACAAATATAACCCAAGTGCTTCTTCTATGCTTAGTGATGGACTCTCTCCAGCATGAGCTAGTATATTCTGGACTGGCTGGCACTTGCTGGGAGCTTTCCTTAACACAGACCCTTCAGTCAACAACAATCTCTAGGCTGCCCATTGTGGGCAGCATTTCCTGTTTACTCAGGTGACCCATAGCTACCAATGCTTTTACACGACTCAATTCCTGTGAGCCTTCTGCCAAAGGATTCCAGGTTTTCTACAGATTTAAACTGGTCAGGCAGGATGTTTTATCTTTCAAACCATATAATTTTTTTAATGATTGATGATATCTGGTGATAATCTACATATGTTAGTTAATGCTGACAAATAATACTAATTAAAAACCACACTAAAAGCACAATTACAGTGTGTTTTCATGTTGCAAAGAACTCAACACACATTTCATGCTCACAGCAAATCTATGAGGTGGATGCTATTGTGATCCCCATTTTATAAATGGAGAAATTGAGGCTCGTAGAGGTAAGTGAATGAAGCATCCATCATTTGAACTTAGGTTTTCCCGACACTAAGTCTAGGGCTTCAGACTATTAGGAAGTTATTATTGTTGTTCACTTTTGACTATCTGACTCATTGTGATCCCATTCAGGGTTTTCTTGGCAGAGATACTGGAGTAGTTTGTACTTTCCTTCTCCAGCCCCTTTTACAGATGAGGAAACTGAAGCAAACAGAATTAAGTGACTTGCCCAGGGACACAAGCTAGTAAGTTTATGAGGCTGGATTTGAACTCATTTCTTCCTGTTTCTTTAGCTCTATCTACTCTGCCACTTGGAAGTTATGGCAACTAATTAATCAAATGTTTTGTGTAACATACTTGAAATAAACAGAACTGATTTGGGCATCTGGGTAGTGCAGAGGATAGAGTACTGGACCTGGGCTCGGGAAGACCCGAGTTCAGAGCTAGTCTCAATCAGCTACTGTGTGATCCCACAAAAGTCACTTAACCTGCCTTAATTTCTTCAACTGCAAAATGGGAATAATAACACCTACCTCACAGGATTTTTGTGAGGATCAAATGAGGTATTTGTAAAGCGCTTAGCACACAGTGGACATTACTTAAGTGATCATTCCCTTCCCCAGCTAGTAGTCAGAAGTTTTGGGGTCTAATCCCCTCTATTGCTAATCAATCACCTGTGTTGCCTTGTGCAAATCACTTCCTTGCTTTGAACCTTAGATTCTTGATTTGTAAAAGAAGGATGGGTCATATGACCTCCAAAGATTCATTTCGGGTCTAACATCTTACAGTAGTACATGAAACACAACAATGATGATGGACAATGAAGAGGAAACACACACATACATACATATATATATACATACACACACATAGAAATATATGTACAAACACACATATACACATATACACACATATATATACATACACATATATACATACATACAAATATCTATATGTACACACACACACACACACACACACACACACATATATATATATATATATATAAAACCTTCCTTCCAGAAGTCTACACTTTAATTGGAGGGACAAACTGTGGAGTACACAACCTAAATGTATGAAAAGTCATCCAATATAATATAGCCTGGACAATATATGCTGTAGTTATGTATAAAAAGGAGCAATTGTTGAAGACCAAAATTTTCAAAGAAGGCTTCCTGAAATGGTTCAGTGAAAAAAAAAAAAACTCTAAGTCCTCAAATTAAACATGTTTTTAAAAATTTCATTAAAATTTTTTTACATTAAAAATTGCATTTAAGGACCTATTTGAAAAAACACAAAGAAGAAGAAAAAAAGCTTAAATGTAAGATAACTGAATAGTTATATATAATGGATGTTTCTCTAGTCCAAAAACTTTTAGGGTTATAAGTAGTGTGGGAAAAACAGGGCTTTGTCCAAGAGTACAGAAATAAAGAATGTTGACAGTATTGGAATTCCTCCTGTAGCTAGAATCATTGAGCTTAGCACTTCATTAACAAAAGTATTTAGTGAAAATATGAAACTTTCCAAGTAGTTTTTGTTCATTTCCTTCTTCCCCCTCTCAACCTTCCAGCAGACCCGGTCTCACCTTTCTCTTCTCTTCCTTCCTCCTCTCCTCTACCACACCCATACCCAAGCATCTTGGTATCCTTGGGGTCTCCATCTCCTTTTCACAGGACAGTTTCCAGGGTCTCTTTGAATATAGAAACCCAAGATGGTCTCAGCATCTATGCCAACTGCATTTATCTTAAAATAATTGATTTGAAGACACTTTTCATTCTGTTTGGTACAGATTCATTTTGTGATACTTGCCTCAAGCACCAGAATTTCTAATTATACTCCTGAAAAAAGCTGTACCTCACTTTCTTAGTTTGCCAACAAAGTCTATTTTTAAGCAGATTCTCCAACTATATAGGAGATTCAGAGTAAGGCAGAGACAGCTGTGAAAAATGTCATTCGTGGAATCTGGCCAGTGCATGGAGAACCGTGGGTGATTCTCCATCTTCTGGATACTCTAGTTTCACTGACTTAGCAACCAAGCAACATTATAATAAAAGAGAAAATGAATGGTATATTGAAAAGATGGCTTAACAGATTGATTCCTAGTCCTGTTTACTAGTTGTATGACTTTGACAAATTAGCTAATCACTTGGAGCCTCCGTTTCCTCCTATAAATGGTGGATTAAAAATAGATGGAACCACCTATTTAATGGTGGATAAAACTCTTGTAATACATTCTTTACAGGGTTATTATGAGGAAATAATTTTGTAAACTGTAAAATTGGATAAATTCTGAGATATTAGTGTAATTAATTTAATTTTATATTAGCTTCCAGATAAACTTTTTTTTAGGAGGTGGAGGACAAGGTAAACTGGACTTAGAGTTTCACCAGTGTGGAAAACTTCTCTTGTAGAAATTCAAATCAACAACTCCTCTGTAATATAAAGGGATGCCTGGAATACCAAATTTAGTGACTTTATCAGAATTATATGGCATCCTCTGAGCAGTCACATAACTTTGACTATAAATGCAATATATATATATATTCACATGCATAATGCACATTGTATACGTATGTGCATGTATAGATATTATTATATATTACATCACATAAATATATATATGTGTTGTAATATATAATTATATATATATATTATTATATATATTTATATAATTATGATTATATATAAAATATATATGCACACACATACATAGAGACAGAGACAAAGATGCACATGATATAACTGAAGATGTGGCAGCAGCAGAAATGTAGCTGGAGGTCCTAATCCTTATCCAAGCTGTGACATTTACCCACCAAGCTTTAAGAGATGTGACTTTGTCCACCTGGGACAAAAGCCCAGTAAGCTATCAAATGCCATTCATTGGTAGTAAATACATGTGAAGGGTTTCAGACATGAGACCTGCAAAGTTTAAATTCCTCCCTATTTCAGTTTGCATGGCAGTGAGTATTTGGTCTAACAGGCATTGCCTCCAAAACCTTCAGCTGATTTCTTGTTCAACAGCACTGTCATTGAATAGGTAAATATTTTGGAGTGTGTACCCACTATTTATCAGGGAAAACAGAAAGGTTGGAAAGATGACTTTTTGCAGAGACTAAAAAATACTTAGGCTACCATCAATGCCAAATGTTCACAGAACAGGTTCCTTTGTTACAGAGCAGCTGGCCTGTTATGTTCTTTGCTTTTGGACAATGTGCCTCCTTGGGCACCCATTGAGCAGGCTCCAGTGACTACAGCTGTAAGTTTATGTTATTTTCCCCAATAAGTGATTTCACATATGCAATAATTGGCTTTTTTATGTCAATACTTGTTAAGAGTCTCTTCTTTAAAAAAAAAAAATAGAAAGGAAATCAATCTAAAAACACCTTAAATTGATAAAGGTTGCACCCAAAGCAATCAACTGTAGGATAAGGACATAGGAGTGAAAGTGTTTGAACTGGATCTAATATTCTTTCTGCCTCTCAGTTGACAGATTGACACTAGTTCAAAGGAAAACAGGAAAAGCCTTTTTAGCTTTGCCTTTTTCTGGGGACAAAAGCTCAGATTAAATTTTTTTTTTAAAAGCCTATATAAGGGGAGAAATAGACTCTTTGTGTGCTTTTATTAACATGCTAACCTAACTCAGTGTCTTGAATTGTCTTAAAATAACCATGAAAGCAATGATTTTTCAAGCAATACATAAAATTATCAGGAAAAAAGGAAACGCCACAGAAAAAAAAAAAACTGACAGAAATTAATTTTTCTTGTTTGTTAAATTCCTAAGCAATTGATTTGGACTAATTTTACTTTGTTCAACTGTTGAGCATTTAATGATTTTAACTCCTTCTATTGTATTGGGTTACTATTTTAACAGAAATAAAGTTCCTTTTTCAAAGTTTATTCCCAGATAAATGATTTCACTTCTTTCCAATTGACTTGACAGTGTTAAAAAAAAAAAAAAAAAGGCTATTATTAAGCATATGCAGACACGCTAAAATACCACCGTGTGAATTTTTTTTTTTAAGGAAGAAAAATAACTTTTCCTAATTGGCTTTGGGTGACTTCATTCCATTTTTATTTGTTATTGTTCGTTTTCTATTTATTAGAACGGACAATCAAGAAATGCGGTAGTTAAAAACTAGCATGAAATACAATCAATCTTGTCTTACCCTACACCCCCAGACCCAAAGGGCCCCTTACTGAGCTACTGCGCACGAATGGATGAAGGAGTTCCGAGGAAGGTTAGCCCCTTCCTCGCCAAACGTGGGCCAAACTGGGTTCCCTCCAAGTTCAGCCTGTCCCCCCCATCCCACCACGGCGCAAACGCAGCGGAGACCCAGAGATCCCCGCTCCCCAATTTAAGTCAGGGCCTGGAGGGGCCGGGAAGGCCGATTTGGACGCACGCAGGAAACGATCCGATGCGAAAGAGAGCAGCCAGCGTCCCGCTACTTACTTACCCTTTTAGAGCACGACCGCTACATCTAGGCAAGGATTTCTCCCCCGTCCTACCTGTCTGCACCCAGAGCTAACCCGCTCGCCTGTCTCTCTCCCGCCGGCGGCTCCTGAGCTGGGGCGCGGGCTTTTGGCGTATCCCGCGGCACGCACTTTCCCCGAGAGCAAGGCTGGAAGATGCCCAAACGTACGGCGCCTTGGGGCGAGCCTCGGAAATTCTAATCTGGAGGATAGCCTCCAAATCCCTTTTCCAGGGAGTTTCATCTCTAGCCACTAGATGGCGGTTGACAACCATTTGTGCTTCTTGCTCCATGAGAACCTGAACTTGGGGTCCACATGTGAATTAAGCTCTCCTAAGAGACCTTCTCTGTTAGGTTGTTGATGTAGTTTTATTCTTTGATTAAGAAAAGAATTCAATTCATACCCTTTACTCAAATGGATCTAAGAATTTTATGGCTTTGTAATTATTCATTACTTGCTATAACTATGGAGGAGGGGGTACAGTTTGAAGAACTATAAAATATGGATCATAGGAAAAGATCCCCTTTTAAAGGATCATCGAACAGGTCATACCTAAAGGTCATCTAGTTAAACATCCTTTGGCTTATGAGGAAACTGAGGCTCAGAAAAGGGGAAGTGACTCACCTAATGTCACACAGGCTATAAGTATCAGAGCTGGGATTCTAAAGATTGGAGGCATATCAAAAAGATAAATCACATAGAAAGGAGCCAGATTGCATACCGTTTGGGAAGTTTTCTGAAAGAAGTCATTCACTCATTTAAACTTTTTAAAGAAACAACATATATTTTAGTTCCATAAAAAATTAGAAATCATTACAAAATAAGTTAGCTTATGCCATATCATACCGGGTATTAGCCAGTGTAAACATATGATTGTTCAGTGTTTCTCTGGGCAAGTTTTGAATTTCACTTCCTGGGAAATTCACTTAAAGAGGAGCTGTTCAAAACCTCTCTGTGCTAATCTCTACCTATGTAACTGGGTAAATATCCTTGGACCTCATTTTCGTCAAGTGTAAAAAATGGGGGGTTGGATTAAGTGATCTTGAAGGTCTCTTCCATCTCTGAATCTGTCTTAATTTCTTTAACTCTTGGGGATGGAAAGCATTTTGTATCAATGATATTATTTGCCTTTAATGTTGCCATAAAACTTATAACTGAAAAATAAGCTAATCACAATTTAAGATATTCTCTTATTTTGGTTATTCAAAAAATTTTAATTAAATTTATTTTTTATTAATGTTTTTATTAAAGATTTTTATTTTCAACATATATGTATGGATAATTTTTTAACATTAACCCTTGCAAAACCTTATGTTCCAATTTCCCCCACCCTCTCCCCTAGATGGTAAGTAATCCAATATATGTTAAACATGGTAAAAATGTATGTTAAATGCAATATATGCATACATATTTATACAATTATCCTGCTGCACAAGAAAAATCAAATCAAAAAGGGAAAAAATAAGAAAGAAAATAAAATGCAAGTGAACAATAACAAAAAGAGTGAAAATGCTATGTTGTGATCTACACTAAGTTCCCTCAGTCCTCTCTCTGAGTGTAGATGGCTCTCTTCATCACAAGATCATTGGAACTGGCCTGAAGAGCCATGTCCATCAGAATTAATCATTGTATGATCTTGTTATTGCCATGTACAATTATCTCCTGGTTCTGCTCATTTCACTTAGCATCAGTTCATGTGAGTTCAAGATATTCTCAAATAAAGATTCTTCAGTGTCTCCCATTTGTTCCCCAAATATATCAATGAAATGTTTCTGGAAGAAAAGTAACAGTAGATAAAATTGGGAAAATGAGTTAAAATACCCCCTCTGGTGACCACGGGTAACTTGCTTTTCAGTGTCCTAGACCATTCCTTAAGAATAAGACTTATGAAAGGGCTGATGCCCTGCATTGGTGGGGAGAAAAGGTTCCTTATACCAAAGAAAGTACAAATTTGGACCAAAAATAAAATTTTAGAAATATTTTTTTGAAGAATCCATTTTATGAATGCATTTTTAAATAAAATTCAAGCTTGAAATCATATAGGAGTAAGCAGTGTACAAGGTTATATAGGTAGCATGGAGGTTTAGTAAAAAGAGAACTATACAAACATGACTTTTATGGAAATGTTTTATAAAATTTCCTGCTCCCCCCCTCTCAATGTGGGGAGCAGGAAAGGAAGGGAGTCTGGAACTCAAAGTTTTAAAACCAAATGTGAAAAACTGATTTACATGTAACTGAGAAAAAAATAAAATATTAAATATTTTTTTTAAAAAGAAAGAGGATGGTATAGTCATAGGAGCTAGGTTTAAATTCTAATTCTAATACTCCCTCCCTATATAACTTTGCTTTCAAGGATACATTTGAAGCATCCTCAAATATAAAGTAAAGGTGGTTGGACTAGATACAATCTTAAAGGTTCCTTCCATTTCTGCATCTATGATACTCTGGTTGGATTTAAATCCTGACATTGTCATCTATTAGCTGTGTGACCTTGGCAAGCTTCTCTGAACTTCAGTTTTTTTATTTATAAAATGACTATTGGACTAGATCAGCGGTATCAAATAGAAATATAGGGCCACTAAATTATAAATTTTTTAAAAATCATAAATAAATTCTAAAGAATGATAATGGGGGTTTACACATCAAAAGAAAACCACATGGTAACATTCTCTGTGTTCTATTGCATTTTAATTTATTTTGTTGAGTATTTCCCAATTATATTTTAATCTGGTTCAGATATGCTGATGAATGTTGCCCTAGTTTTGACACTTATGGATTGGATGGTACCCAAAGTCTTTTCTTTCAAGTTCCATTCTTTATTCAAGGTCTATCTCCCAGCACTCAAAGTGCTTCAGTCACTATTTTTGGATAAAGTTCCCAAAGGTATGCCTTTTGTTTTTGCAACAATTACTTCAGATAAAAGATGAATGGTTTCTGTCATCTATAAAATGGCTATTTGTGCTCTTAAAACTAAGAATCAGCTCCACTAATTTCAGGTAAAGAAATTTCCAGTTAATTTTAGGTAAAGAAAAAGCAAGGGAGATAACCCAGTTATTCAGGAAATTGTATAATAAACTGATGGAGAAAAGGAGGAAAGGAGATTGCCTAAAAACATCCCATTAAGCTGTTTACATTCAACTTGTTTGGAAATTGTAGCTTTGCTTCCCCTAGAATAACATGGAAGGCGATCTTTCAAGCAACATAATTTAAAGAAAAACATTTTTCTTTGAAACAACAAATCTTTTGAGCAACAATGATTTTTTTGAGCAACAACTCAAGGATCTAGAATGTCAAATCTCGTTTTGCATCTTAACTTATGGTTTAAGTCGTTTAAAGAGGTGACTCTGGTTAATCAATTCAAGTATTTCCTAGACGGTCTGGTAGTTTAGTAACCAAAAAGGTTGTAGGAGCTAGATCAGACTTCATAGAGAATAGTCTAAGCTTCAGAATCCAGACAATAGCTTCTTTAGTCCAGCACAAGCTCTCTATTAAAAATAAGAATATTAACACTAACAATGACAACAATACTAAAACAACAACAACAAAAAAAAACACCAACAAATTTGTCTTTTAAAATAGCATATAGTTGAAAAGATAGGAGCTGGATGAGATAGTTTACAACAGTCAAAAAGAAATTTAGCAATCCATGGACTGCAAATTGTCTGTTAAGTGGCTCTTTATGGTTGAGTAGAATCCACGAGGGTTTTATCTTGAATTTTTATCAAGCAGCATTCAGCAGTAACTGGTTCCCTGAGAATGTAATTTAAAAAAAAATTCTATGTTGTGTTCATATCTTTTCAGGACATACAATTGAAGCTTCAGTCCATTTGAGCAAGCTACCTGAACAGCAGCAGCCATTGTTTCAGAGTATGTGTTAGGTCTAAAGATAAAGGGAAAAGCACCTTCAAGATTTTGTCTATTTTTTTAAAAGGAATCACATCTTTCTAAATTCTGTATCTTTTTTTGTCTTGGTGGTCTGCAATCAAAAGCAAGAGACAAGCTTTGGAAATGTGTGTTGCATTTTCCCTTAGGGTTACAAGTCCATTGGGATAAAGCAGTAGCTTTTCAGAAATCTTGGGCCAGGAGAGTCAAGTCATTAGTTGCAGTGCTTCTACTGCAGGGGCTTTCTGCTCTAGATTAAATTTAAACATAACATCCATGCTTCAAGTACAGATCTGGGAGCCTATTCGTCTCTTTTAAAAAATACTAATAAAAATCCAACAAGTATTTATTCATCATTCTCTATGTTCAAGAGATGGTGCTAGACCCCTAGAGCTACAAACCAAAAAGTAATCCTTTCCTTCAAGGAGCTAACTTGGTTGTTGTTGTGTGTGGGGATATAGGGGAAGGATACTGTACATATAGAAATAAGTATATACAGAAAGACAAGTAAAAAGAAATACAATTCTGTTTCTGGAGCAGTGCCTTCTGGTCCATTTAACACAGTTTAATTACAGGCTTTATTTTTTCCCTAGACTTTTCAAAAGAAAAAAAGGCATGTTTTATATTCTCTCTCTACTTCTTATCTAATGACATATTAAAGACCCAACTTAAACAGAATATCAGAAACTTAAAATTGGAAGAGCCTTTAGAAATCATCTGATTCAAACCCCACATTTCACAAATGAAGAAACTCAACAAGAAGGCAGTTGCCTATGTAGTAAATTTGAGGCAGTGTGTGGCACTGGGCCTGAAGTCAGGAGAATTTGGTGATCAAATCCAGCTTCTGATACTTACTGGCTGGGTGATCCTGGACAAGTCACCTCACTCTGTTGCTTCAGTTTTACTCATCTATAAAATGAGCTGGAGAAGGAAATGGCAAACCACTTTGCCAAGAAAACCACAAATGACATCCCAAAGAGTTAAAAATAGCTAATAATACCTACATTTTTCCTTCTACAGTCAGAGGTCTAAGGTTCAAATCTTGCCACTGACAACTACTACCAATGTGAACTTGGCCAAGTCAGTTGACTTTGTTGAACCTTAGTTTTCTCATCCATAAAATGAAGAGTTTGCACTAAAGAACCACTGCTCTAGATCTATAAAACTAACTGGTATACAGAGAAGGAAACTTTGGCAACAAATTTTTTTTATTTCCATGATTTCTATTATTGAAATAGTCCTTCTTTCACAGATTCAGAGACTGAAATTTTAAAGGGTCCTTGGAAGTCATTTAGAAAATGCTTCTAATCCTTAATTTTCCCACTTACAATGTGAACTTGCAGACCTGAAAACTATTCTTCTTTGCTATATAGATTTTTATTGACACTTTTTGTTCTTACAACAATCAGTTCCTCATCTGTGAATTGTAGATAAAATCTACCTCACCAGTAGTTGGGATTAAAGCTATTCATATAATTCTAAATAAATTCAAATTATTACTATAATGAGATGGTGGAACTACCTGATCTCTAGCATTCAGAGGTCTGTGGACTTCTAGATAGTAATGGTTTTTCTGTCTTGAAGTTTCCTGAAAGTCCAATACCCGAGGGAAAGGTAATACTCTAAGGTTTTAATAGCTAACATCTTAATGGAGATTAATTAATCATTAGATAAGAACAAGCAGATTAAAAAAAAAATAGGACCACAGAATGGGAATGGGACAAGATCTGGGAATTTTTGTGTTCACAACAATGACCTTGTAGTAATTCAGAAACTAAAGAATTTTTATTCTAATTCTAATCACAGTTAAACATATATGAAAGCTCTAAGGAAAGGACACTGCAGAAGGAGAGGTGCTACCAGTTTAATTCAATTTTAAAAGTATTGATTTAGTGATTATTATATGCCAGACACTGGACTAAGAGTTGGGGATGCAGACCAAGAAATCTTTCAATAACCTCCCAAGTCAGTCCTTGACTTCAAGGAACTTTCTTGCTATACATGTGCCTATATCTATATCTATATCTATATACAATTTAATAATATATATTTATATAAATATGTAAAATATATTTTTCATATATATGCATATATATGAAAAGCAAATACAAAATAATTTAGGGGGAAAGAAAACACTAAGAACAATGATTATGGGGAAGTCCTTGTGTAAAGGGTGACCCCTGAGTTGTACTTGGAAGGATGCTAGAAATTCTATGAGATGAGGAAATGGGAGAATATTCTAAACATACTGAGGAGAGGTATGAAGGGTGGAGACAGGACATCTAAGGGGAGCAGCATAGTAGGCCAGAAGGATGCTTAAAAATTGCCTCAATTAGCAAATAATTGGATTGATAAACATACCTGAGAGGGTGACATGAAGGAGAAAATATTCAAGCCTGGAAGTCAAAAAAAAGAGACTTAAGTATGAAGCTCTGCTATTAATAAGTTGTCTGATTTTGAACAAATCCCTTCATCTCTGTTTCCACTCATAAAACATGAGGGGCTGAAGGTGGACTATCTGATCTCGAAGATTCCTTCTAGCTTTTGGTGATTTTATGATTTATTAAGCAGTGATTATAAGCAAGATGCTCTGCTACATGCTGTGTGCCTGTGTATGTGAGTACATGTGGATTTTGTGTTTATTCTGTATCTATTCTGATATATGTTCATGCTGTCTCCTATAGAATGAAAACAAGCATTTTGAGAACAAGTATTACGCTGTATTTGCTTTGGACTTCCAGAACCAAGCATAGACCCTGGTATAAAGTAACACACCTTATAAATTCTTGTTGATTTTTTGACTGAAGAGATCATTTTTGCCCTCAAAAATCATGTAGACTTTATGGAGACAAGATTCTGGTGAGGTAACAGATGAAAAGTTTTTTTTAGGGCCCTGTGAATGGTACAGGTGCTCTAGGTCAAAGGAAGGAGTGATCACTGTGGGCTGGGGTGATGGGGGAGTTTTTGGGAAGAGATGAGACTTGATCTGGCCTTTGAAGTTTCCTTTAACGAGGAAAATTCATTGTCTCCCCCTGCTCCTTTTGCAGTGCTGGGAGCAGGATTCTAAATCCATCTCTTTGGGCTTAGCAAAGACATAAAACACATTGTTTAAGGGTTGCATGGCTGGGATGGGAGGGCCGTGAGGGGGTTAGATTTATTTCTGCATCCTGTCTCAGGAGCTGGTACTTTCAAATTTGAAGTGAAACTTTCAGATCAGCCCAGCTGTCCCCCAAAGTGCTGTTAAGTGCTCTGAGAAGCTGGGAAGGGGGACGCCACAATGGCCGTGCATCCAGCTGCTGTGTTAGGGAACAGCTGAACTTCAAAAGAAGAACGGGGGCTACACATGGACAGCTGGTTATGTGTGTGGGTGTAGTGGGGGGCACAGGCTAGGGGAGGGAAGCTAGCTAAGGAGCATAGTGAAGAGAGACGGGAATAAGGGAGAGAGATAAGATGAAAGTACGTGTGGTTGTCATCAAAGAGCCTGTATTGTGGCAAAGGGGATTGGGGCATAGAGGGCTGAAGAAAGGGTTGTTTTTAAAACAAAGAGTTTGGATTTAGCTTTAAAAAAATCCATGCTAATGCAAAATTTTCCTGATAATACCCTGAATATATAGAGAAATATAGAGAAATGGTGTTCTTGGTAGAAATCCTCTTGTGGACTCCCTCATGGTCTGAAATAATGGCAAGAATATTGGCCCTCAAGTCAGAATCTTGGGTTCAAATCCCACCTCTGAAGTTTAATAGCCATGTGACCCTGAGTCTGGGTCCCAAAACTTTAAAATGAAAGGATTAGATCATTTCCAAGTTACCTTTCCACTCTGGATCTATGCCTGCATGTGACTGTCTTCCTAGAAACAGGAAGATGGAGACTGACCATTTAAAAAGCAATTCTGCTACCTTCATTGACTTGCTTTGCAGGACAAAATTTCAGTTATTCATCTAAGAAGCAGGTGTCAGAGAGTCTGGTAAAAGTAAATAAGACTGACCATCAAATAAGAGAAATTCAATGGTTTGGGGAATAAATGCATCACATATGTCAGATATAATCAATCTAAAGGGCATGATTGAGTGGAAGATCACAAAGCCATATCTTTACCTGTTCAGGTAGAATAGCTTTTGCAAAGGTCAAAGAAGTAGGTAAAGGAGAAAGGAATAAGCATTTAAGAGTCTATTATGTGCCAGGTGCTATGCTGAATGCTTTACAAATATCTCATTTGATCCTCACAAAAACTCTGTCAGGGACATGTTTCTATAATCCCTACTTTCCAGTTAAGGAAACTGGGGCAAACAAAGGTTGAGACTTGCCCAGGATCACACAGCTAGTCAGTATTTGAAGTCACATTTGAACTCACAGCTTCCTAGCTCTGGATCTAGCACTAGTCCCCTAGCTGCATCTAGAGCTGAGGCACAAATTATAGAGGGGAAAGGTAGATTAAAAACAAAAACAAAACAAAACACTGGGCAAACAAAGAAAAAACAAATAAAAAACCAAATACTACCATGAGAACAAAGGAACAAGCAAAAAAAACTGGACAGAACTATGAGAGAGTCCAATTTCTATTACTGGAGTTATTGAATGCTCTTAGAGGAACCTCTTCAGTCCAGGTTACTAAGAAATAATGAATTTGGCTCTAATACCATACATGGGAATGGGTTAAGTGACCTCAGCCAACGTTCCTTCCAGACCAAATGATTTTATAATGATGGACCCAGGTGGCCAAGCAAATGTTTCAGAGGAGGAAGGGGTCATTTTAAACTTTCATCCAAGGCCTTAGTTGCCAACAGGGTTTCATCAGCATCTGGACCATTTTCAAGTCATTTTTTGTAGTCAAGGACTATGGCAGGAAGGGCTACCCAGCAGCCGGCTCAGGTCAGCTGAAAACAGAGTCAGAGAACTGAAAATTCCCCAGGCAAATTCAAATCGCAGCGGGTGGCTGCAGTTGGAGCAAGAATTTGTTCCCAAGAATCCCCTGGAGTTTTCTGATGCTCTTCAACTAAAAAAATTATCAGCCAAGTTTTGTGGGAGGGGAAATACACTTCTTTGGTTTCTTGAGTTTTTTTCATTCAGTCTGCCAAGGGTGGGAGAATGTGTGTCCCTAGTAGGAGCGTTAACTCTGTCTGATTTTCAGTGATTTAGACCAAGTCTGAAGTCATTTCACAGTGTTTTCTAATCTCAATGTCTTAATTCCAGAATAATAACTAAGAAATTATTATATTCCCAGCAGCATTCTTATTTTCTTCCCTCTATCCCATGATATATGTATTTTAAACCTTCTAAAATTCATAATAACATTATTTTCATTAACTTGATATTTATGCGATATATTTCTGTATGTACTTCTAATCTCCCCACTAGAATGTAAGCACATTATGAATGGGCATTGTTTCATTCTTTGTACCTTCATCTCTAGCGTCTAGCCTGGCACATGGTATACACCTAATAAATGCTTGCTAGTAGACTGTTTGATAATAGGGTTGAGAGTGTAAATGGAATCCATTTTAGCTGGGGGTGAGATTTACTCTTTCTTCATCTTTGAGAGCTATTATAGAGGCCGTTCAGAAAAACAGAAGTAAGAATTGCCCAGAGACCCGAGAGATCATTTGGAGCAAGCTTCAGAGGAATAATTGCTCAAGGTTGAACAGGCATTAAATGGCAGAGCAAGGCATTAGAGTTCAGAATTGGTCTGGTGGAAAGAAGAGCCAGAGGAGTTAGATTTACATTTTGTTTCTTCCACATAAACAATATAATTCCTCTGAGCCTTGGAGAGGGGGTGAGACTCAGTGGACCCCTGAGGTTTCTTTCCAACTTTAAATCAATGATCCAATGATTTCTGACTGCAAATCCAAATGAGATGCCCAAATGACCACTTATATGCTGAAGATTAGATTGCTATTAAGTAAAGCAAGGTTTTTATGTGAAAGGATCTAAAACATTAGAGTGGTCAGAATGATGATAAAGACTGAGATCCTGTAGTCTACTTCTCAGATATGTGGAGAAGGAAGGAATTTGTGGTAAAACAAAACAAAACAAAACAAAATCTAGAATACATCATGGAATGCAAAATGGATAATTTTATTATATTATTATTTATTAAATTATATGAATATAAATATTATATTATATTTTATATATGTGTAATAAATATATAATTTATTATATTATATTATATTTTTATTATATTAAGTTAAAAAGTATTTGTACAAACAAAACCAATGGAGACAAGATTAAAAAGAAAGCAATAAATTGGGAAAAAATTTTATATCCAAGGGTTCTGATAAAGGCCACATTTCTAAAATATATAAAGAATTGACTCAAATTTATAAGAATTCAAGCCATTCTCCAACTGATAAATGGTCAAAGGATATGGACAAATAATTTTCATGTGAAGAAATTAAAACCATTTTAGTCATATGAAAAATACTCTAAATCATTATTGATTGGAGAAATGCAAATTAAGACAACTCTGAAGTACCACTACACACCTCTCAGATTGATTAATGATGAATGTTGGAGGGAATGTAGAAAACCTGGGACACTAATACATTGTTGGTGGAGTTGTGAACTGTTTGTGGCAGACCTTTTTCGTAGCGGCAAGAAACTGGAAACTGAATGGTTGGAGAATGGATTAATAAAAATGTTATGTAACATTATTGTTCTATAAGAAATGATTAATAGGAGTAAAATAAGCAGAACCAGGAATACATTGTACACAATAACTGGAAAAATGTGCAATGAGCAATTATGAAAGACTTGGATCTTCTCAGTGATTCAGTGATTCAAAGCAATCCCAACTGACTTTGGACAGAAAATGCCATCTGCATGCAGAAAAAGTAGTAAGGAAACTGAATGTAAATCAACATATGCTATGTTCACTTCTTTTTTCTGTTTTTTTTTTTTTTAATCTCTCCCATGGATTTTTTTTAATCCATCTCCCATGGATTTCTCTTTTACTTTGATTTTTCTCTCCCAACATGATTCATGAAGCAACATGTATCAATAAACAAACAAATAAATAAATAAGAAACAATCAGTAGGATGATTTCAGAGAGGCCTGGAGAGACTTACATGAACTGATCAGCTAAATGAAGTGAATAGAACTAGGAGAACATTGTACACAGCAACAGTCAGATTATACGATAATCAATTCTGGCTGTCATGGGTCTTTTCAACAGCGAGGTGATTCAGGCCAGTTCCAATGAACCTGTGATGAAGAGTCATCTGCACCTGAGTGAGGACTGTGGGGACTGAGTATGGATCACAACACGGTATTTTCACCTTTTTTATTGTTGTTTGCTTGCATTTTGTTTTCTTTTCCATTTTTCTCTTTTTGATCTGATTTTTCTTATGCAGCATGATAATTGTGGAAATGTATGTAGAAGAATTGCACATATTTAATATATATTGGATTCCTTGCCATATGGGGAGGGATGGGGGGAAGGAAAGGAAAAAAAAATTGAAACACAAGATTTTGCCAAGGTAAATGTTGAAAATTATCCATGCATAGGTTTTGAAAATAAACAGCTTTAATAAAAAAAAGATATTAAGTAAAAGACCAAGATCCTGAAACAAACAGGTACAAGTGAAGATTCCAGATTGATGAAATTTGTTATATTTTTGGCATTATTTATAACTGTGTCCATGACTAAGCATAAGATGGAGGCGGGATGGAGGGTAAATGACATTTCCCTTTGGGGAAAGATGGAGGGAAATTTCTGAGTTCCTGATGAGAAAAGGGTAGATTGTTGTTTTGTTGTTCAGTTATTTTTCAGTTATGTCCTACTCTTCCTGACTCCATTTGGGCTTTTCTTGGCAAAGATGCTCATTTTATAGAAGAAGAAATTGAGGCAAACAGAGTTAAGTGACTTGCTCAGGGTCACATAGGTAGTAAGTGGGTGAGGCTGGATTTGTACTCTGTCCATACCTGGCACTCTATCCAATCTGCTATATGATTTCTCTATATGGAAAATATAGGAGGATCCATAAGAGTTAGAAGAGTAAGTTTCATCTAGTTCAATCTCCTCATTTTATCAATGAGAAAAGTAAAGTACAAAGAGTTTTTTAAAACTTTTATTTTCCCCAGTTACCTGTAAAAATTATACATATAGATTCACTTTTTTAATTATTTCCTTATGAATCATTTTGGGAGAAAAATAACACAAAAGAAAAACTATGAGAGAAAAAAAAACAGAAGAAAAAAAGGAAAAAAAAAGCAAACATAGCATGTGTTGATTTATATTCCTTCTCCATAGTGCTCTCTCTGGATGTGGATGGTGTTTCCATTCTAAGTATATTGGGATTGCCTTGGGTCACTGAACTGCAGAGAAAAACCAAGTCTGTCAACAAAGAGATTAAATGATTTGTCTCAGGATAGTTAAGCACCTACTATGTGTCAGGCACTGTGCTAACCCCTGATGATACAAAGAAAGACGAAAGACAAACTCTGTCCTTAAAGAAGTCACACTTTAACAGGGAAACAACCAGCAAACAGATATATTCAGACAAATGATGTGTAGGATAAGTAGCAGTGGTAGAGCTGAGAAGTGACTTCCAAAGCCCAGTACACTTTCTATCCTAGCTATGTAGGACCATCTGACCTACTGAGAGGCAGAGGGATAATGGAACTAATTATTAACATTCATGTCCTGAATCTGTGATGCCCAGATTTTGTTAGATGAAATTTTTATACACACTTCTGACCACTTATGCCTTTGTATATTACCTCTGAATTTACTCTTTTATCATATATAGATCAACCCTCAAAAAAGTACACTGGTATAGAGTATGTGACAGAGGAGAGACAGGGAAGAAGGGGCAGATGCTTATAGATCTACAGATCGAGGAGACAGTAGTTTAAGGATTCAGGTCTAGTTATAAATGAAAAAATCCCATTGAATTTTAGATTGCTAGTTTAGTAAGCAGAGAGCTTTGAGCACTGGAACAAGGATTAAGATATTTCGAGATTTTAGAAAGGAGCCCAGTCTGAAGGATCAGCTTTTGATTGCTTTATGACCTGTGCCCCAACATCCCTAGTTTCAGTCAGGGCCTGAATCCCTCTTAGAAGTTGGTCTGGGGATAGAAAGACAAAAACAAGTCAACAAATATTTCCTATCTAGGATTACACTTCAGAGCTATCATATCATTCTACATTTGTAAACTCAAAAGTCCAATTGCTTTCTGTCATGCCTCATTAAGACATCTCTAAAAAAGAGAAGGAAGCTTGGTTAAGGTTACAGAGCTAATCAGAGGTGAGCTGAGGTTGACTGCCTGGGAAGATTTTGCTCTCTTAAGGCTTACCTCATTTACCAACTCTCAGTCATTAGTAGGACCATCTGTGGGCAGACTGATGAGAGGCTACAGGGGAAAAAAGGAAGATTGATGGTAGAAAATAATTTCTCTATCTCCCCTTCTCTCTCCCCCTTCCTCCATCTCTCTGTCTGTCTATTTTTTTCTCTGTCTGTCTCTGTCTCTCTCTCTCTGCCTCTCTCACTATTTCTCTCTCTCTCTCTCTCTCTCTCTCTCTCTCTCTCTCTCTCTCTCTCTCTCCTCTCTCTCTCTCTCTCTCACACACACACACACACACACACACACACACACACACACACACTTCTCTAATCAATCTTCTTTTCATATACTATTAAAGAATTCAGAGCTGGAAAAAATTCAGAGCTGTCTAAAATTTAATCCCCTTATTTTATAGAGGAGGCAGTTGAGGCCAGGTGACACAGTAAATTTTTAATTGTCCTTTGTCTTCAAAAAGGACAGATGACATCACAGAATGATGTCTTGACATGTGGGTGAATTGGATTTATGAATCAGAAATTCACAAAAATGAAAGCTTCACTTTTCTTCCAGAGTCTTTGAGGTCTAATAGCAAAGACAGAAGTCAAGATTGGCTGGTGTAGGCCTGGGATGCAGTGGATGACCTTGCTATCTTGGATGCCTCTCCAAGTTCTAAGTGTTCCATGGCACCTTCAGTCACCTTCGTGGCCTTTGGAACAAATTGTTCCCCTTTGCCCATTCTGCTGGAGTAAGTCTTCATGTCCGTGGGGGTAAATGTTCTGCTAGCTCACCAACGTGTTTGAGGCCTGTTGAGCAGGCAGTATTTATAGCCAAATCACCTCTAACTACAAATTTACTTCTAATATCTCCCCCTCAAAAAACCCCTCTCATTTAATGCATAAATGATTTTTTAAAAAAGAGTCTTTAAAAAAGACTAGATATTTTTTGATCATTGAGAATATTTTAAAAATTCAATTTTGTTTAATAAATTGGACCATGATTTTAGGGACATAAGACACCCTAAAAATAACACAGCCTAAAACTTAAAGAAGTTGTAGTTACTTATTGTCCACCCCATGTCAGTGAAAGTCAAGGCCAGACCCTCAGAATCACTCCCTTAGCCTGTTTTATAATGACAGGCTTTCTTCTTCATTTCCTATCTTGCAGGGGCCAAGCCCAGCTATAAATTGAACATTACGGCTCTATTATTTGAGTTCCTTTACATCACTATAAATGACCATCTACACTTGATTCGAGCTGTCCAAATATTCCCTAACTCTGTAATGTCCACAGAGACGGCTCGTCAGCCACAGAGCTGACAAGGTAAACAGAGCCGAGGGGGTGGCAACATTAGGCTCTTTAGTCGGAAGCCACATGAAGAGTGATGAGCCACTTCAAAGTAATAGGCTGGGGAAGACATGTTCAAATAGGATGTTATCCTCAAAGTCTCTATAACCTCCTTCTTGATGATTCTCACCCTGCAACCTTCACTTGTCACAGCTTACCTTTCTCATCAATAAAGGTTCGCCTTTGATGATTAAAAAGCAATCATTGTGAAAATGCACGTTGGATATAAAGTTGTGGCCAGAAGTAAATAAAGAAAAGTGATCTGGATCAAGAGTAATATGAGGATCCCAGTGCAATGCATAGCAAAACCCTGTCGGGTGGTAAGAACGAGAGCCTTTACCCTGGTAGGACATGTCTGAATTTTCCACAGATCTTCCACATTTGTTGTCTCATTCGATTTTCACAACAATCCTATGAAGTCCATAAAACTAGTCAAATGATTACCATTTTATAGATAGGAGAAAACTGCTGGAGTAATCAGAGCTTAGAAGGATTGTCCCCCTTTTCTGTAGTGTTTTATGGTTCAGAAAATGTTATTGTTACAACTCTGTGTCAAGTTGCATTGTTACAATTTCTAGCTCCCAGTAGATACTTAATAAATGATTCATTATTATTTTTGCTGTATTCTAATCATTTGTTGTTTTAGGAGAGATCTAGCTCTGTAATTACATTAGTATAGTGATCTTTCCAGAAGAAAATTCCTCTTACCAATGCAGATTGGCAAACTGGAAACAGTTCTCAAACTGGTCATCTTAAAAGAGTTGCCTGGGGTGGAGGGGGACTGACAGGTGAAGTGATTTACCCAGCCAAGGTCACACAGCCAGTACATCAGAGGTCACACTTAAACCCAGCATTCCAAACTCCTTTGCTGCCTCTATAAAATTGTTAAAAGGACTAATTAATTTCACAGAAAGAAATAATAATGACAGCTTCTATTTATATTGTCGTTTAAGGCTTATAAAATACTTCTGAGGATAGGGACAATTTGGATCTTGCCAGCTCACCTGCCACTGCACCTTTAGCTTTTCCATTTGTCATATAATTAAACTTTTTTTTTTTTAAAATCTATATTCTTTCCTAATTGTAATGTGAATTCCTTGAAAGGAGGGGCTCTCTTTTTTTTTCCAGTTTGCATCTCCAGATTTTAGCATAGTGCTTATTAGCACATATGAAGGACTTAGTAAATGCTTCTTTGTTCATTCATTCATTCATACAAAGAAGCTAAATGGCTATTTCATAGTTACAAGATTAATAAGTAGTAGAATTTGATCTTGAATTTTTTAACCCTTAAGTTCAATGCTTTTAAAATATTCATTTCAATATGCAAAGTCTAGCACACTGAAGGAATTCATAATATGAAATTTATGTGTCTTTATTTTATAGAATGTATAGTGGGATGAGCACTAGACTAGAAGTCCATATTCCAATACCCGGGTATTGAATCCTACTTCTGATACTCATTAACCATGTGAACATGAGTAAATAATTTAAGTTTTGAATAGTACAGGAATACCATCTTTTGTTTTTTTGCCATAAACTTTGTCATTTTAACAATCACCAACAATAACAAATCAACAAGCTAACATATGACCTTGCCTCTTGGTGAGCATATTTTCAGCATTTCTGAGAAGCTGTCATCTAAAAGGAAAATTCTGATTTCTCTAACCCTGCTAGGATTGACCAGGATTGGTTGGAATCAATAAAAAGATGTGGATTTACAACTTTTCCACCTCCCCCCCTTCAAAAATACCACACCATTCCTCCCCTAACTCATGAATCATCTTTTGAAAGTCTTGAACTATCTTCTGATTCATCATCTGGCCCCAAGCTGGTGAAGCAGAGTGTGCTCTTTGAGTTTCTGATCCCTTTTGTGCTGTGGAGGCGGCCAGTCTTAACAGCATTTCCTTTACCTGCTTTTGCATGTATGGCGCTCTGGAACATTAGAGTGGGTCTTGGCAGCTAATAATGATGACATGAGATAGGGTTCATCTTGACCTCAGAGGACAGAAAAAGTTCATCTCAGCTGCATTTCTCCCCAGCTGCAGCAGAATCAAACGTGACTTAAAGGGCTGGTGAATCTTCTTCTTGACTGAAGCTTGGAAAGAATCAGACTCTTTGAGTTAGAAAGGTCCTTAGAGGCCATGTAGCCCAATCTGTATCTGATCACGAATTCCTTCTACAATATACCTGACAAGTGACTTCTTGAAGGCTTCCATGAAAAGGGAACTCTAGAGAAAGTCCAGTAAAGAATTCTGGAAAGACCAGGACCTATGAAGACAGCTGTGGCAGATTCCATGTGACCAACTGATTTAATTGTACATGTAACAAACTTTGTGTCTTTAACTATTGAAGGAAGATAGACATATTATAATGGGAATTCTTTTCATCTATGGGCTGGATTAGATGGTTACAGAGGTTCCACTAACTCAGATTCTGTGAAACTAAGATAGCATTATCATATTATCGACTAAAGATTCTAATGAGAAAAATAAGAATTTAAAAGTGAGGGAGCAAAGATTGATTTGGCATAATATTGAATATATAGAGACCACACCATAAATACTAGTTGTCCAAATGTCATTGATTAGTCAGCTTCTATAATGAGATTGAACTATATCTTCAAACCTTGTTAGAGAAAGTGATTCAAACAATTTCGTTAATAAGCATTTATTAAGTAGCTATTCTCTGCAAGGTATTGTGGAAGAAAGGAAGGAAGGAGAAAACAAAACAGTTCCTACCTTCAGGGACTTTATATTCTAGTGAATGCAAGGAGAGGTTATTTACTCAACAGCATATCAAATTCAACAAGTCCAAAATAAAACTCATTATCTTTGTCCTCAGTGCCTCCTCTCTACTCAAGTTCCTTCTTACTCTAGAAGGAACTTGGATTCCATCCAGTCACCTGGGTTTACAACATCACTGTCATCTTTAGTTTCTCAATCTCACTCACCCCTACATATCCTATCGGGTCCTAAATCTTGTTATTTTTATTTCCATATCATCTCTTACATAGATCTCCTTTGCTCCACACACAGCCACCACTTTGGTACTCTAATTCAAATTCTTATCACCCTTCACCTGGATTATTGCAATAGAACTCTAATTGATCTCTGACTCCATTTTCCATTTCTTCACAATTATCAGATTTCTGTATAATTCAGGGGTGAGGATAATACTCCCTTCCCTCATTCTCTATTCTTCCCCTACCATTTGATAAACTCCAATATGACCACTAGGATCAAGGACAAAAACCTTTGGCATTTAAATCTCTTAACAACTATGACTTTATAGCCTAATTACACATTATTTGGACAACCAGGTGCATAAAAACACTGGCTCAAAACCAGAAAGATTCATCTTTGTGAGTTCATATGCGACTTTAGATACTTACCAACTATATGATCTTGGGCAAATCACTTAACCCTAATTTGCCTCAGTTTCTCATCCATAAAATGATCTGGGGAAGGAAATGGCAAACCATTCCAAAATCTTTGCCAAGAAAACCCCAAATTGGGCCATAAAGAGTTGGACACTACTGAAAAATGACTTGATAACACATTATTTCCTCCATATTTTCTATACCCATACTGGCCTAATTAATATTCCTAATACATACCACTCAATCTCTGTTTGGTTATTCCCCATACATCCAATTGGGCTCCTTCAAGACTCAGTTAAAGCATTGCCTGCTATGTAAGACCTTTCCTGTTCTCCTCAGCTGCTGCTCTTTTCTCCATCCATGTTACATTATATCGACTCTGTATGTGTTTTATGTACATTTATATCTATGCATTGTCTCCCCTATTGGAAATGTGAGAACCCCAAAGGCAATATCTCTTAGGATGTGACACAATGTCTGGTATATAGTAGGCACTTTATAAATATTTGCTTGATTGGTTGATCAGTACAAGGAAACATATAAGTTCCAAATAAATGGTACAGACAAAAAATCCTAGAGGAGTTCAGAAAAATTATTGTGCCTTCCCTGAAGCAATACTGAAGACTTCCCAGAGGAAACAGGATTTGAGTTGGGCCTTAGAGGAAGGCCTGTATTTAGAGATACAGACAAGAAAGCATTCCAGCAGGAAAAATTAAGCCTTGAGGTGGATTCATGAGAGAAATGAAGTTGGAGAGGATAGCTTGGGGCCAGATAGTGAAGAGTATCAAATGTCAGGCTAAGTTGGAATTTTATTCTTTTGGCAAAGGAGAGTCACAAAAGTTTTTGATCAGAGATGCAAAATGGTATTTTAAGCAGTCTGGCAGCATGGTACAGATGCTAAAGTGAGGAAAACATGAATTTTCTAGTATCCAGTTTTATGTCTTTAAGTTTCCACTCTTAGACTTACTTTACTTAGCCATAGAACGGGGATAAGTATACTTTTACTCCCAACCTTCTCATAGAGTGGTTGTGAGTAAAACATTTTGTTAACCTTAAAGTACTGTAGAAATGTGAATTATTATCATGAGGCTCTGTCACTGATGAATTATATGAGTTTGAGTAAATCTTTAACCTTTGACTTTCAATTTTCTTCTCTATAAAATGGGGGTAATGATTCCTTACCTCACTGAATTCAGAGGGTTGTTGTGAGGAGCAAATAAGATTTTGTTCTATGACAGTGCTTTGAAAACTACCCAGTGTTGCACAAATACAGGAATTAAAATGATTGTTTTTATGTCTATCCTATTAACAACCTATTTTCCATTTTCCAATTGATTGATTGGTTGTGTCTAATGATTCTAATTTCTAATTCCCTTAGATGATAGTTAGGTTATCATGAGAGTGCCCAGTATTTTAAGAACCATGTTGTTATTACATGTATTTTACAAATGAAATAATTAAATGTTTCCCACGTTTGCAAAGGAAGGTACCCATAAGTAAGAATGATATTTGTTCATTGCTGGATTAGGAATCAAGATCTGTCAAATCTTGCTTTTGTCATAGATTGTGTGACTATGGGAAAATTATTGAGTCTCAATTTCCTCATTTATAAAATATAAGTAATAATTGAAATGACTATTTCCTTAGGTGATTGTGAGTCTCAAATGAGGTAATGTCTATAAAGTGCTTTGTGAATTTTAAAGTGAATCATGTCAGCTATGATTATTAATTTCAGAACAAAAGATACAAAAATGATTAATTAAATGTGAGATTGAAGAAACCAGCTTTCTTCCTCACTCTGTAGCTAAAATTGTTTGTATACCTTGCAAAAAGATCGATATTCCACAAAGAAACAAAGTGGTAAACCTCTTATTTATATAATATAACATGCTACCTTTTCCAAAAAAGCCTTTCCCAAGTCTTCTTCTCCCATCTTTAAATATATCTTAAATTTTTGAGAAAAATCTTGACATTTTTTTTCTTTAAGCAAATTGTCTTATTTCCCAAAAATCTTTGGGGGATGGAGGACAGGGGTGCAAAGGGAACTTCTGAACTTTCTTTCCACCCTACTTAATATTATTTTATTTTTTTCCAATTACATGTAAAGATAGTTTTCAACATTCACTTTTATAAAATTCTTATTTCCAATTTTTTTCTCCCTCTCTCTTCTTCTTCTTCCTTCTGACAATAAGCAATTGGATATAGCTTGTACATGTGCAATCATATTAAACATATTTCCACGTTACTCATAGCATCTTGAGACTGACAAAACGATTTTCTTCCAACAAATCTCTGAGGTAACATTGGAGGGTAGAAAGATCACTACACTTGGACCTGGGCTTTAATCATGGGCTCTGACACTCACTAGTGGTATGACCTAAGACCAAGACACTTTTGCTTCTCTAACTCAGTTTCCTCCTATGTAAATAAAACAAAGGGAGGGAATTAAATGCTTTCTGATGTAAATCATAGTTTATTTTATGAAAATTAATACTTAATTATTTTCTCAGATGCTAGATTGTTAAAAATTAGTATATTGAGTAAAATATAAACTCCTTGAAGGTAGGGACTGTTTCACTTCTGACTTTGTCGTTCTAACTGCAGAGCAAACTCTTAATAAATGCTTAATGAATTGAATTGAATGATAACTATCTTTCTCTGTCCTCTCCTCCATCATTTAACATTTTTTAAGCAATTGCTAGCATCAGTCAGTTTAAATCTTTTACTATTTCAGTTCCTTTCCCACTCACCCCCTGGCCCCAATCCTTAGGCTGCCCCTAAATTGGATATTGAGAAAAACTCCCCGGACATTGCTGTACATGAGGGACAAAGCAGATGATTCTTCCCACAGTAACAAACCATAAAATTAAGAAGAGCCTGACAATTAATTTTGTTTGCCTGACTTTAAATCTATTAACAGCAAAGTGCCTGTTTAAATCATTCTTTTGTAAGCATATTTGTAAATAATACTTTAAAACACTTCATCTAATTACACTTCACTGTAGCTGAAAGTTACCAGACTGAAGATGTGATTTATGTTTTGACAGCATTTAGGTATTATTTACCCCCCAACAATAGAAACAGCAATTGACAAAATTAAAAAAAAGAAAATACAGCCCAACAAAAATTAATTTGCACCAGATTTAATAGCTTCTCGAGACAGATTCAGTCCTTCCTGAATAATGAAGTGCATTCAGCTTGCGGCATAGTGAAAAGGCCACTGAATTGAGTACAATTCTCATTTCAGTTTTATCCCAACCATTAAGGTAATCTTGGGAAAGTCTTTCCCCTTGTCTGGACTCAGTTTCCTCATCTGAGAAATGAAAGGGATGGATTGGATTATCTCTAAATTCTCTTTTGCTCTGAGAATCCATGAACATCTAGATCCCCAAATGTCTACAGACAGATCTGGGTGTGTGGGGGTGGGGTGGGGTGAGGAGGGCCACATAAATAAATGGGAATTTCTAAGAGGGACATGAGGATTTTCTTTTTTATTTAAAAAAAAATTGGAATAAGGCACGAGTATAAATTCCAAAAAGAGCAATTTATTTAAGTCTATCATTTTTTGGCAACACAATAGAACGCACATTGGGATGAACAGCAACAAATCACTTCGTTCCCCACTGTCTGTTTGCTCCACCATATGTTGTGGAGAATACAATTCACATGCTGAAGTTTTGCCTCCTTTCAATGTGAGAAAGCATATTGTGATATCAGCAGCCTGGTCACAGAGCCAACATTTACTAGGGAGGTGGGGAGTTGGGGTGTAGGGAAAAAGAGGAAGCAGATAGCAGAGGGTCGAATAAACACTCCAGTGGGAATGGCATTCAGAGCAGGGAACTGTTTCATGATCCTTAGGTAAATATCCCTCCCACAGACTCGCTATTCATCAACGCTTCACACAATACATAGGTGTTTAATAAATGTTTGTTCAATGAATGAATGGATGGATAGGAGGATGAATGGATGAGAAGAAGAGGCTAGATTCATTCTCCAGGAATCATTCTTCATAATTTTTTTTCCATTTCCTAGTATCATTTCTTTCTTTTCTTTTTGTTATTTTGAATCGATATCCACATACTATCTATCTCTCATGATGAACAATGCTATGAAACAGATAAAGGTCTGGCCATGGGAAAGTTGGGGTTCAAGCCTGATTTCTGATACACACTTATTTGATGGTCATGGGAAAAATCACATAATTTCTCCATGTTCCAGGAAGCTCTCTAAGACGAGAGGTTTCCATCAGGAGAGAGAATTTTCATAGTGGGGAACTGATATATTGATGAAATCAAAGTTCAGGATTAACAATTCTCCCTCTCCTAATCCCACCCAAATCTTTCATACCAAAAGATGACACCATTGATGATATTAGGAAATGAATCCGAAATTAATTTTCTAGCAGTTTAGGCTAGAAATAGGAAATGGACGTGTCATAAAATTGATATAGGGAACTACTAGGTGAAGAAACCCCACCAGACCAAGTCAGCATCTGCTCTGCAGCTTAGAGTCTTAGAGATTTTCCTGGAATGAACCAATATGAGGAAGATTCTTCCAGTTCCTCCAGGCTTGGAAGCCAGTTACACATGCACTAACCATCCTGCATCCTTATAATGTCAAAACATATCCATATTCATATAGTTATGTAATGTAAGATTAATGGGGGCTATAATGACCCTTTAGTCCAATCCTGTTATTTTGCATATGAAGAAACTGACCCTTGGAATAATTAAGAAATTATTTATTTACCAAAATTATACAGGTAGTGGCAAAACCAGGGTTAGTGGGGTGGTCGACTGACTTGAACCCAGTGAACTTTTTATAACACCCTTTGAGAGTATAACTTCTGGGACATTCATGGCTAGTAGGAAAAAGAGATGGGAGACAGGGCAAGAGAGTGGGGACCTAATTAACATGCAAGGCCAAGATGCAGATTTTGATTGGAAATTTTTATGGGTTGGTTAGGCAGCCAAGGAGGGCCTGGATTTGCTTAGGGAACTTAATATTAAGTCTGTTGCAAATTAATTTTTGTTGGTCCACATTTTCTTTTTTATTTTTTCCACTGCTGTTTATATTGAATCTGAGTCTGTCTCCTAACTTTAAGCTCAGCGATGTTTCTACTACCCTATATTGTCCCCCATTTAGCTGGATCCTCTTGGAACTGATGGCACACTTTTATGGGGTTGTTGGCAATGGCAAGCCACAGATTAGAATAAAGCTCCCCCCCTTAATAATATGAGGACTTGCCTCATAATTTCAGCTCCATTATCACTATGCAAGGACTAACTGTGCTAACATGTCACAGACACAAAAAAGACAACATAGACACACGCACATTTCCTTCAGTCCTAAAATGATTAGAAGAAATTTTTTGTGGAATTTCTTTTATAATCTTTTCCCCATATATATGGGACAAATGTTTCTGAAAAAATTATGCATTTCAGAGACATTCTAAACCCATTCGGAAGCCTTACAAGAAGGAAGGCAGCAAACAAGGAATCAAGGAAGTTTGTGTTTTTATTCATTCAACAAATATTTATTAACCATGTGCAAAGTGCCTGGTCAGGTCAGAAGACCAGGCTGAGACCAGTTCTTTCATATCTCTGACACATATCTGCTTTATGTCATTCAACCTCTCAGTTCTTTAGGCAACACGATAGGACTTTTAAGTTGCAGAGAGGGTTCTAAGGTCCTTATTGTGAGCTTTCTTTTCCAGGGACATCCCTAGCCCTACATGCAATGCAACAGATATAAATAATGTGACCTTTGCCCTCGAGAAATTTAGGATCCAGTAAGTGAAATCAAATAATTAGTGAAATACAAAGAATGTGGAGAAAGTATATGAGAAGACTATAAATTGGTAACAAAACAGATGCATAACAATATCAAGTTTGATAATTTTAAAGTTTTCTCAGGGAAAAATTATTTTCAGTTCTTTGCTACTCTAAGAATTGCAGGTAAAACAGAATTTTGATGTCTAGCTGTAGGCTGTGAATCCAACTGTTTGGTTCAATTAAAGCAAACAGATGTGGGGGAAAAATGAGGCAAGGGCTTGGAATATAATTCTAAATGAGCTTTTGCTTTTTTTCTTTCTATTGCAGATTTTAAACTAAGCCCTCTTATTGCTCAAAATCTGCAACTTGATACTAAGAGCTTGTCAAAATTAAGTGCGTGCTTTATAAGTTTACATTTTTACAGTCTAACTGTTTTTCTTTGATATTTGACAGGGACGAAGGTTCCCATGTCATTTGGCCTTGAAGTATCTTTAGAACTTTCTCTGGACCAATTTGTGTGAGCCCAAGGTTGCAGTGAATTATAGGATCTTTAAGCAGCCTGCCCAGCCTGCTTGCCCTTGGGCCCATACTTGAGGGCTAACACCTGTTAGCTGGACAGAGCAATTAATAAAAAAAAATTCGGTAAGCTGCCAAAAATCAAAGGTAAAGGATAAAAATATAATTTTACCTTTTGAGCTCCCAGAAGTGACCTTTGACTCTCAATGCTTGTGTGGCAGGAGAGACAGGTTTTCAAGCTTCCTCCTAAAGAAGCTTCTCTTGAAATTGTCAAATAGGGAATCCCTGATTAAAATGTCCTTTTTTTCCTCATGCATCCAAATGAAATATTCCCTGAAAACAAAACAAAACAAAACAAAAAGTCAGAATTACCAATTTCCATCCATTCCCCACCCCTTTAAAAATGGTAATTGGAAGCTCTCAAATAACATGACAATGCATCACTTGTAAGATCAAATGCTCCTTCCGTTCAGAGGTGACAGTTGGGGTTTCCAATTGATGATTATAATTTGGCATTTGTTTCCAAATATGTCTGTACATTAAATAGATACCTGTGAACTTCAAAGAACTAAATAGCAATTGGGAGCTCAGGCTCGGCCACACATACAGCTAGGCTCCTTTTCCCCATCCTTTGGTAGCCAAGACAAGGTCACTGATCAGGGTAATTTGCAGGAAAAGTCAATTTCTCAAGTACCCGAAGCAGGTGTTGGGCCACTCTAGGACAATTTACTGAATCTAAATTGAGGAAGTTGAATAGAGCAAAGGTCATAACCCAGAGGAAGAAAGGAGGAAAGAAAATCTCTTTGACTGTATTTTTAACTTCTTTTCAACTGAGTCATAACCATCAAGTGAGGCTCTTAATGTCCCCAAATAAATAAATGAAGACCAGAATACCTGCCTCAAATCACCAACTTATCTGATTTCTTTGACCAAAAAGGAGGGTTTCGTGATTCTTTCTTGTGAATGCATTAAGGAAATAAGGCAAGTCTGCAGGAGCTAAAGCATATCTTCTGCTTTGGCGCAAAATCAAATCCAGGTGTTGAAACTCTTTCCTTTGCACTCTGTGTGTGTGTGAGAGTGTATGTGTGTATTTAAGACATGCAAATTTCAATCTAAATTGGTACATTCTCCCACAGTTGTGGAGAATATAGAAAAAGTGTCAAACAGTTAGGAAGGGAGAAATAATGGGAACATTCAAGGTGGGAAGGAAGAGTGTAAGAAAGGGAGAGCTCATGTTCTCTAGTCGAATTCACCATTGGTGTTGTGGCCAAGGCTTTGGACTTGGAATTAGTAGTTGTGCTATGTCCTAGTTTTGTGACATTCGGTGGGTATAATTCAATTCCAGTCAACAAGCATTGAGTGCCTGTGATGTGCTAGGTACCGTGTTTGATGTAGGAGAGAGAAAGATAAAAACAGTTTCTTTCCTTGAGGAGCTAGTCACTATTCTAAATACAAAGTATTTTGTGGTGGGTGGGGTGGGAATGGGTGAGAGGTAACAAATGGAATATCATGACAGAAAATATTTGAGCCTAGTAGGCTAACCTCCCTATATCTCTGTTCCCTCTTGTTTAAAATGGCAATATACTCAGTACCTCCCTCACAACACTGTGGTACTGAAAATGCCTTATGAATCATTAAACCGTAAGTGCAGTTATTAAGGTTTTTGTCTCAACTTCATTGTAGGGAGATCCAGGTGAGAAATCTCTTTTTTATGAAAATAAGTCGACAACTATTCTTCAATGGCACTTTTGGTTAAGTAATTTGCCTTTAGTCACCAGCATGAGTTAAGAGATTAGACCCAAACCTCTTCCTAGTTTAGATGCCCCTCTATTCATTATACTTTGCTCCCTCTCAAGCTATTATTATATTTGATACTCCAACAAGTAGAGAAATCATATCTATTTTCTTTTTCCCAGGCTCCTTTCAGAGCTGAGCTAAAATCTTTTTCTTACAAGAAGCCTTTCTTGATCGTTCCTAATGCTAATGCTTTCTTTCTGTTTATTGTCTCCATTTTATCCTGTACATTTCTTCTTTGTACACGGTTGTTTTCATGCTGTTTCTCTATTAGAGTGTGAGCTTACTGGGGCTATAGTTTAGTCTTTCTCTGTATCCACATCACTTAGAACATTTCCTGGCATGTAGTGGGTACTTAATAAATGCTACTTGACTGACTGACTCTCTTCCCCATCAAATAATCTTGTGCTTACTTGCCTGTGTACATGTTTTTAAATTCTAGGGAGCCCATCCAGAGTCCTAATTAAATTGTGCTATCTTATAGTGATGGTGATACAAAGAAAGGAAAAAAAAACAATCCTTGGCCACTAGGAGTTCATAGTCTAATCAAGGAATAAAATGCAAACAACTATGTTTGAACAGGATATAAATAGAATAATTGGTAATAGATTTCTCTTAATAGAGAGAAAGATTGGGAATCAGGAAGAAGCTTCCCCCAGAAGAGGAGATTTTTAGCTTGGATTTAAGGGAAACCAGGTAAATCGTGAGACACAGAAGAGGAAAGAGATTAATCTGGACCAGGAGAACAGGAAGTGAAAATGCCCAATCTGGCGATGGACTATATGGGTATGTGGTTATTGGAGTTATCAGGTAAGCTGAACCTTGAGGAAAGAAAAGGATTCTGAGAGGCAGGAAAGAATAGGAGGAGTATCCCTAAAAGGAGGGATGATGTGCAAATACATGGAAACAGGAAAAAGGAATGTTGAGTTTCAGGAATTCCTTAGAATATGTTCACAAGGAATGGAGAGTATATGGAAGAGAGTAATGGAAAACAAGACAGAAAAGTGATTTGGAGCTGGATGGTAGAGAACATGAATATCATGATAGGATTATAAATTGAAGACAGAAAGTGGGAAAGGACCTGAGAGCCCACTGGGTTCAACCATACCAATCCAATCCAATCATAATCAGTATCTATGTACCAAGTACTGTGCTTAGCACTCACTTTACAGCTAAGAAAACTAAAACTGTCAAATGACTTACCCAGTATCACAGTAGCTAAGACAAGATTTGAACTCAAGACTTCCTGGCACAAGTTCACTTATGCCAACTGAGGAAAATGGATTTTATTCAAGAAAAAAGAGTAAACAATTTATATAGAATCGGACTTGATCCCTGTACTGGTTGGCTTTGCTTAATTATTCTTTATTCCAAGATAGAGTTCAGTGATGGTAGCAAAAGAGGAAATGAGGATGGTACAAAAATAAAGACACAAGTAAAATACTTGTAGACTCCTGCCAGAAGCTTTTGACTGTCCCTTTCCATCCCCACCCTCAAAAAAAATCCCTTCTGAAATTAGCTAATTAGCTTCTATTTTCTTTGTAAATATGGGATCTACAACTTGTTTGTGTGTTGTCTCCCCCATCACAGCATGAACTCCTAGAAGTCAGGAGCCATGTGTTTACCTTTCTTTGTGTCTTTAGCACTTGACACAGTACTTGGTACACTGAAGACTCTCAAAAGTGTTATTGACTAACTCAATTTTTATTTTTATTATTTATTATTTAGTTTATTAACTAACCAAAAGGTACCAATAAAGACAGTTCAATTAGATTTGGAATTAGAAAACTTGGATTCAAATATTACCTCTACAACTGATTCCTCTGTGTTTCCTTGTGTCAGCCATTTAACCTTCAGGCATTTAGGTGACACAGGGGAGAGAATAATGGAACTGGAGTTGGGAAGATCTAAATTCAAATTCACTCTCAGACATTTATGTTCTAGGTGTTCTTCAATTTCCTTTACTATAGTAAGAGGATGATGATAACAGCTTTTACCTTCCAGGGTTGTTGTGAAGACCAAATGAGACACTATTTGTAAAGCATTTAACACATAATGACAGACACATTGTGGGAGCCTAGTAAGAGTTGGTGCCCTTCTCTCTCTGGGCCTTATTATTCTTATTTATAAAAGGTGGGGATGGCACTCTTTATCCTTAAGGTCCCTTCTCTGGATCCTATGAAGATTGGCAGAGTTGAGGTAGGAAATAAAGAGAGCCTGAACTAGACTGGTAGTTACAGGGATGGAAAAAACAAGAGAATCATATAGAAATGAAAGGGAAAAGTTAGAAAGAAGAAAGAGTCAAGAATAGATCCAGAGTTATCAGACTGGGTGATGAAGATGATGATTGGGCTTTCAACAGAAGTTTTGGAGTAGGCAATTAATTTCTGGGGTAGATTTTTTATATTTTGGACATGCTTAGTTTGAGGTGTCAATGAAACATTTTAGATGTCTGACAAGTATTTGGTGATAGAGGACTAGTATTTGGGAGAGAGATTAGGGCTGGATGTGCTTATTTGGGAGCAAGCAAGAATAATTAAACACAAGATAACTGGTAAAATCAGCAAGAAAGAAAATAGAGTGAAGAAGAAGAGGATCCGTAGCCATCTTGTGAGGAACTGAACAGAGATAATTCAGCAGAAAAGACTAAAAAGCAGGAGTTATATATATATATATATATATATATATATATATATATATATATATGTAAATATATATATGTGTGTGTGTGTGTGTGTGTGTGTGTGTGTGTAGTAAGAGAACAAAGAAAGAACAATGCCACAAAAGTCAGAGGAGAAGAGAGATTATCCAAAAGACCAAGTGTCAAATAATGCTGAATGGTGGAGAAGGATGGTTATTGAAAAACGGCTCATGGATTTAGTAATTTTGGAGTTACTTGGTGTGCAGGTTCTTAACATTTTTATATCACACATTCTTTTGGCAGTCTGTAGAAGCCTCTAGACTCCTTCTTAGAATGATATTTTTAAATGCGAAAAATAAAATACATAGGCTTACAAAAGGAACCAGTTATATTGAAATACAATAATCAAAATAATGTGTTTTTTAAAAATATGTCCACATACTAGTATGTATAATTTCTTGAAATTCACTTAAATGATATATGACCTACAGGGGAAGCCAGTCATAAATACACTAGACATGGACTGATGGTTCTCATTTGTCTTCTCTTTAACAAAATATGCCAGAATTCATAGTTTTGTTTCTCTCTGGAGCACATACCTGCCTCATCCCAGTGGCTGAAACCGTTTACTCTTTTGAAAGTCTAGCTCATGTACCACTTCCTCCCATAAAGCTTATTCTGATTCTCCCCTCTTTTTCATTCGGTCCCCTCATCCCATTAAAAATGCTGTCTCCCTACACAAAGTTTGCTTGAGCAAACTGGATTTTTCCATAATCCCAACTGAATTTTGTAGTTATATTGTAGTTATTTGTGTTTATGTGTTTGCATCCCCTTCTAATTTTATTGAATTTTATTGAACTGTGAGGATTGGGGTGAGCAATCTTCCTCAACCAAAGCTGTATCTGTCAGGAATCAACCAGTCCATCAGTCAATATGTATTGATTAAAAACTTATTATGTGTCAGGCACTATGCTAAATTGAGGAAGAGTAGAAAATGGGGAAAAAAAGAAAAAAGTTGTTTTGCACAATTAGTTAGTTCTATTTGATTCCCCAGTGGGTTTGAGATGAATAGTTATATAGTAAGATCTATGATTTATATCATACTCCATTTACATCTGCTTATCTTGCTTATCACTTACTCTTTTGAACCAAAAGAAAAAGTGGGAAGTTGGCCACTTCAAGGACCATAAAACACCATTTGGTAAGGGGCAACTAGGATAGTTAAAAGGTGATCTGAAGGAGATAAGGGACAGGGATTAATCTTCTGTAGCTGGTATCTTCTGCCTGGTTTGAGATTAGGTTAAAACAACTCTAATGAACCCAGTTTGGGAATAGGGGAAAGAAGGAAGTTAGACAAAAGAACCATGGAAGACAAATAGAAGAAGGGAACAGAATGGGGACCATTGAGTCACAATGGTTGAAGGCTGTGGTATGGGATGGTGTAGTTTTTTGAAAACAACCCAGGAATTAGTATTTTGGGGAGATGGAAGGGGTGAAGTGTGACCAATCTTTCTACCTGCTAATTGGTCACACACCTTCTTGTGGTAAGTCAAGGTTATATTTTAGCAATCACTAGGCTAAGGCATGACTAAGGCTAAAACACCTTACATTTGAGGCTTCATAGTTTGCTAAAGTCATTCATTTTCCTGGGTTGATTAATTTGCATTTACCTACTTTAATTAGGGTAATATCTGTTACATGAGTCTGTTAGGACATCATCTAACATCAGCTAGCCTTAAAAGATTTGAGTGTTATGGTATAAAAAGAATTATGAAACATTTTCAGTTGTGTCTAAAAGTCAGGTACTTAGAATACAAACAATATCAATATTTATTCTGCCCAGGGTAGAGCATAAATGTCTAGCTAAAATCCCTCACTTTATTATCATTAGAGCATTGTTTGAAAATTTTTCAGAAAAACAAGTGCTCATGCCCAAATTGCTCATGTTCATTTTAGTCCTGGTCATTTTGAAATTTAAATGAGACTACCAAAAGAGATACATGCTAACTGTAATTTCTAATTGTAAGATGTTGTTATTTTTGGTTCTCATAATGGATCATTTGCTTAAAATCTAATAAAAACTATATAGTTGCATGATTGCTAAAGAACTGTCCAATTATGCTTCCATTCTTTGTATCTTAAAGCCTGGAAACAATCAATGAAAGGAACTAGGAAAGGTTGTAGGAATGTCTTTAAAAAAAATAAAAAACACCAAGAGAAACATATCTTAGACATGCATGTGGACTTGAGTTGATTAGCCAGACAAATAAACAAACATGGTAAAACATACAAATAAAAGTTTCCACACCTGCAGGAATGTGAGATATGTTCAAGGAGGCTTCATCCCTAGGAAAACTGCGCTGATTCACTTTTCAACACTGGTGACTGGTCTCCAAATGCAGCTGGTGACATTACTTAGCCTCCAGCTAGGTCAAAGCATGGCAGAACATGAACAGAGGAAGAATTGTTTCTCCTTTCAGAGTGAAAACATGGTCAAATGTGATCTGATCAACAGCTGTGCTGTTGCCCATTTACTGCTTATTGGGTAAAGGAAAGCTTTCCTCAAAAGTTATTGTCCACTCCTCATTTATCCACTTTCCTTCCAGGAACTTAATCTTTTATAAAATATATTATCTTGCCCTTATTAAAACAATTCAACATTATGAAGAGGTTGAGTGGATGGAGGGTACATCAAGAATGCAAAACTCTAGGATTTGTGAGAAAATCCTTAAATAAAAAATGATTAGGCTTTGTCAGAGACGCCACCAACTGGAGCCAAAAGCTAGATGAGGGATATGATTAATGAATTATAATGTCAATTCATTGAGCCATGACATTAGTATAACACTCATGTAAGCAGGAACTAATTATATGTGGAAATAATCATTCAGACCAAGAAAGGCATTTCCTATTCACTAGAAAATATCACTCAGAATTCTAAATACAAAACTTCTGATACTATTGACTGAGACCCGTTCATTCACTACTAAGATGATTTGTTTGGATGTGTTAAATATTGGGGACCACTGAACTTTGAACTATGATCTGATCAGAGATCTAGCTCTCATGACAGAAAAAAAAATACCAAAGAGTTCCAAGTTATTATTATTTCATATGTGACTGGTTCTGAAATATCTTTTTTTAAGAACCCAAGTTGAATTTTATTATCATAAAAGATATTTTTAAAAGCTGATTAATCAGGTTTAGGAAAAAGGGGAAAAATAATATAGTCATTATCGTTCATTTATTTTCCTTATTGAGCTAATTTAATTATCATATAGACACAAACATTAGCTTCAGTACTGGGCTCCTCACATCTGTTAGTAAAGATTTGATTAGGGCTACACAAATGTGCTAGATTATACTATCTAGTTGGTGAAATTCAAGCCACCTGGATATTTTAGCAACATCAATAAGAATAATTCTCTTTTTCAAAATCAGTAAATCCAAGCTATATTAAAAAGAATTAATTAATGAGGGCCAGATAGGCAAAACAAACATTTGACAATGAATCATATTATCAAAGGTTTTGTGGGAGATCCCTCTCAGCTTATGTTTAGATGTCAAATTATATTACCAAAACTAAACAATCTGTTAAAATGATGTCTTAATGCAATAAGTCTCTTACACCATACTCTTTTTCAAAGCATCCTTACTTGCTAAGTTATGCACTATTTAATAATATAAAAAATTAAACCATGAGACCAACAATATTATAACAGGTGGTCACTTCCAACAGAATTCCCTTGGATATTCTTCTAAGGCTATGTCTCTCTCACTCTCTCTCTCTCTCTCTCTTTTGAGAAATAGGAGTTTGATAGGGTGGGGGTGGGGTGGTAGAAAGGAATATAATGAAAGATGACTATCTTCAAAGCATAAAAATATGGCATCAAGAAAAAATATGTTGGCCTTGCTTTACTAAATACCACCTCCTCGCAAGAATTGTACTACTACTAAATATGTATTCAATTTACAAACTTAGTACAAGTTCCTGTCCAAAGAGTCTATTGGAAGACAAACCATATAAAATAAACTTAAAAGTTGATTTAAAGTTGAAAGGGAATTTAGAGGTCATCTATACAACTTCCTCATTTTATTTTCTTACACATTTTTTTTCCATTCACATGAAAATCAATTTTTAACATTCTTTTTACAAAAACAGTTGGTTTCCAATTCTTTCTTTTTTCTTCTCCTCATCCCTATCTGAAAAGGCAAACAATTTGATGTAGGTTATATACATGCAGTCATCTAAAACATATCTCCATGAGATTTATGTTATAAAAGAAAACACACAAAAAAAATGGAAAAAATTAAGTATACTTCAATTTGTATTTAAGCTTCACCAATTCTTTCTCTGGAGGTGAAAAACATTTTTTTTAACATAAGCCCTCTGGAATTCTTTTGGATCTTTGTATTGCTGAGAAGAGCTAAATCATTTACATTGACCTTCATACAACATTGTTGTCACTATACACAATGCTCTGATTGGTTGACTTCCCTTTGCATCAATTCATTTAAGTTTTTCAAGTTTTTCTGAAAGCATCCTGCTCATCATTTCTTTTAGCATAATAGTATTCCATCACAATCATATACTACAACTTGTTTAGCCATTCTCCAATTGATGGGCATCCTCTCAGTTTCCAATTGCTACCACAAAAAGAGTTTCTATAAATAGGTCTTTTTGTTTTTGTTTTTGTATTTTTGGATGACCTTATAGCTCTTTGGACATATAACTTTCTTATTTTAGATGAAGCAACTAAGTCAAAAAGGAGGGAATTGTTCAAGGTTACAGATAGTAAAAAGCAGAGTCACAATTTACATCCAAGTCCTTTAACTCTAGCTCTAGTATTCACAAAGCACTATGTAAGATCTCAAGAGGAAGAGCTTCTGGCCAGGAGGTTAATCAGAAAAAAAATTCACTGAGAAGGTGACATTTGAGTTATATCTTGAAGGATAATCACATTATAATCAGGGGTATGCTGGAGCTAGCTCCAACTGACTTGAGAGAGTTGATTATTAAATTTTCAATGTGGATATTTATACGTCAGAAATCTGCAAATATAATAAGTTGGTGGTTGGTTTACTGTTTTGATGATTGTCTAGTTTTAAGAAAATGATGCAGAAAATGTTAATAAGGTAGGTTAAACTTAAAAGTGTGTCCTGTATAATTCATCACACCCTTTCTTAGCCCAGTGGTAAACACTGACCACCACATACTTAACTGTGCAAAGGCAGGTGAAGAATTCACCTCGGGCATAAGGGATAGTAAGATTACAGAAAGAGAGTCAGGAAAGGGCAGGGTGACTTCAGGAAACAGTGAGTGCTTTAGTACAGCAGAATTGTAGAGTATGTGAAAGGGAGTAGGATGAGATAAGGCAGAATATATGACAAATATGGTTAAATGGGAGAAAAATGGTGAACTCAGAGTGTGCATTGTGTGGGAAAGAGAAATAAATATTCCATCTGTGGTATTGTCCAAGAATTAAATCTTGTTTATCTTGATTTATAATGTTTTGCATTTCCCAGTACACTGAGCAAAGAATTAGTCTTAATTTACTAGGGAATATTTCTAGCAAATGGCCTTTGTTCAAATACCAAGTGATACCAGATTGTCATTTATATGATCAACATTGGTTTCTCTTTGCTTTTTCCTCCACATTATTTTTAATGAGAATAATAAAAATAGATCCCTCCAAAAATACAAAACCAGAATATCAGCTCTGTATCTATCTCCAAGAATTAACACACCCTTTTAAAGAGTTCATATATGAAAAGGCTTTATAATCAGTGCTCTACAACTGCAAAGGACAACCACTGACAGACTAGGGAGACATGATTGATGAAAGGGAATTGGATGTTTGAGCCAAAATGGACCATCATTAACTAGCTGATCCAAGTAAATGAAATCGGGGATGCAAAGGGGCAGTGGGGCACATTCTTTAAAATGAGGACCCAACTTTCAGGATGTGTGTTAGTGAAAAGGAAAAAAAAAAGCCATTACCTAATGGCTCCCAGCTTGGAAAGGTGAAAGAACCCTCACTATATTTCCCCATCAGCAGCTCTGTGCTTGGGTTGATTGGCACCCTCTCACACAATGTGCTGGGTTTGCATCTTTATGTATGTTAGTAGTTTCCAGGACTCAAGTTAAGAAAAAGCTTTCCTCACAAACAAATGTTGAAGAGAATTCTGTTGTCGTCAGGTTGTTTTAAAAGGGGGTATTAAAGTGCCAGTAAATAGAATTTCCTGTGTTGGGCTTCAAGATAAGAATGAGATTGTACATGTGTAGGAATGGGTAGCATAGTGGAAAGATTGCTTACCAGCTTGACCCTCAGCTTCACCTGGCCTCAATTTCCTCATCTATAAAATGGGGAGTTGAACTTCCTAATCTCTAAATCTCTACTTCTATGACTTTGAGCTAAAAAGATATTTAAGACTTGCCCAAAGACTTTTAAATTGATCTTATAAAGTACCAAGGCAGAACAGAAAGAGAGAGAGAGAGAGAGAGAGAGAGAGAGAGAGAGAGAGAGAGAGAGAGAGAGAGAGAGAGAGAGAGAGAGAGAAGGGAGAAAGAAAGAGTAATAGGGAGAAGGAAAAGAGGGATAGGGAGAAAGAGAAGAGAAGGGGGGAAGGGAGAGGGAAAGATGAAGATGAAGAGGGAAAGAAGGAGGGGAGAGGGAGAGAGAAAGAGAGAGAGGAAAAGGGAAAGAGGAAGAGGGAGAGGGAAAGAGGGAAAGGGAGAGATTATTATTTTAGGTCAAGGATAACAAAAGCATGAATGATTCAGATGATCACCTTTTGAACTTTTGTCAGGAAGACTGGAGCTGTAGGACAACTTAAAGTCTTAGCTAGAACATATGCAGGTGGTCAATTCTCAGCTTTAAACATCTTGAAACATTTCAGTGCTGAGCAAATGGACTCACTATGTCTGACAGTATGTGTGTACTAGAGAAAGGGGGTGGGGATGGCTGGGAAGCACTGAGAGTAAGAGCAAATGCATGAATTCAAGAGTAAGACTGACACCCTAAGAGGTTTATATTACAGAATCTCATAATCTCTCTTCTATAATCACTCTAATAAACTGATACAATTTCTCCTAAAATTCAAGCTATCAAATGAAATTGATACAGATATTAATTATTACTTCTCAATGCCACTTCTTTTTGATGTAATATTTTGTTAACAGAACTAAATTTCAATTATTTTAATTTTTATATGCTTCAAGGATAAGATCAATTACTGTGACTTCATTCATGAAGGTATTCCTTCAACCAGCCATGGTCATGTCTCTCCCAATCTCCATACAGTATCCCTTAGTACTTTGTGGGATTGAGATTGCTGTGGACTCCCCAAAATTAATGGAAAGGTTTTCTTTTGGTGGGTCATTCCTCTGGTAATTAGCTTTCCCTTATTTAGATCAGTAGGATCCACAGATGGCAGGCATACAGTCTACCCTAAGACCTATATTTGAAGGTTTTCCTATTTCTAAGATCTGCCAGAACTTTCTTGTAAACATAGATTTTAAGAATCCCAGATTTCCTCTGCACCAGGATATGATTGATATTAGAGAAAGATTTTTAGGAAAAGTTGCTTTTTCATGACAGGAAACAATATTTTACCTTCCTATAGTATTTCACTTTTTTTTTCAAAGTGTTTTAAAATGTGCCATTTCCTACGGTATTTTTATGGCAAGCTTGTGAAGTAAATAAAACAAGTCATATTGGTACCATTTTACATATAAGGAAATAGAGGCTCAAATATGTGAAATGATTTACCTAAGGGCACATGGCTAGATGGTATTGGAATAGAGAATCAAACTTGGGTTTTCTGATTGCTGTGGAATTTATATATATACTGTGTAGTATAAAGAAATGATTAGTAAACTCACAAATTAGGGTTCTGCTTATAACTCTATTGTGAAGGATAAATATTTATCAACTCAAATAGAAATGGGTGCCTCAATCAATTGATTGGTTGATCAATTGAAAGAATGGGATGATTAGTTTGGAGAAGAGAAGACAAAGGAGAAGTAACTCTCTGAAGAGCTGTCACATGGAAGGATTGGTTATGTTAATATGTAAAAATACTGACTGAGCTCCCATCACTGTTGTAAAATATGTTAAATTTCTATACATTTGTTTAGTAGAAATACCACTAGGTATAATAAGAAATGCAAATCAAAACAATTCTGAGGTTTCACTTCACACATAGCAAATTGACAAAACAATGAAAGACAGAAATAGTCAATGAAAGACAGAAGGACTTCAGGAAGACATATAGCCTACTAATACATTGTTGGTGAAGTTGTAATTTAATTGGAATTATGCAAGAAAAGACACAAAAAATGTTCATGTCTTTGACTTAGAGTTCCCACTGCTGGGTATCTTTTGCCAGAAGTATAGCATCATAGGCACATATGACGGCCTCACCAAATTTGCTGATGACAAGCTGGGGAGGATAGCTAACACACTACACAAAAACTCAAAGAGATCTTGTCAGACTAGAGTTTTAGGATGAATCTAATAAGATACAATTCAGTTGGGATAAATGTAAAGTCAAATAAACATTACTAGTACAAGAATTGGAGCATGACTACAGACGTTTGTCTGCAAAAGATCTTAAGGTTTTTGGTGCACTTTAAAACTTAATACGAACCATCAGTGTGACATAGCAATGGAGAAAAACCTAATGCCACATTGGGCTGAATTATAAGAAAAATAACTTCTAAGAATGAGGAAGTGATGGTCTCAAAGTCTTGGTCAGATTATATTTAGAGATTATGTTCAGTTCTGAGTTCCATAGTATAAGAAGGACATTGATAAGATGAAGAGGAGCAACAATGGTGATATGAAGACCCTTGAGTCCATGTTATTTGAGAATCAATTGAAAGAAGTGAGGATGATTAGTCTAGAGAAGAGAATTCAAAAGGAGAAATGGAGGCTGTCATCCAATATTTGGAAAGAGCATAACATTAGAACTACGAGGGATTTGAAAGGCCAACAAACCTCTCCTCTCCCCATCCCCTACTATACTGCAAATGATGAAATTCAGGGATTGGTCTTGTTGGAATGAGGAGCATTCAGTAGAAGTTGCGAAGAAAAATTTAGGCTTGATATTAGGAAAATCTTCCTAATAATCAGTCACTCCAACGTGAAATGTGCTACTTGAGGAGGCAGGTAAATAATGTCTTCTTCCTTAATGAAAATCTTCAACCCAAGGCTAAATGACCATTTGTTGGATATATTGTCAAAGAGATATTACTTAGGTCCAAATCTGACTAAATTTCTTTTTCCAACTCTGATATTCTTTGACTGTAAAGCAACCTGGCTCTCATATCTTTCCGGCAGCTAGTACATTCTGTTCACTTGTAAATCTTTTTTTATAAGAATTATTTTCTCTCTACACAATCAACAATCTATACCTTTGCCATTGATTTTGAAACTGATATTTTTGAATCCATGTCAGCCTTTACATTAACCTTTCTTAAGTTTCATCTTCCTCTATTACCATCCTATCCTAATGTCTCACAATTGTGTGGAGGTGATCCTGAGTTCTCAAGGATTATGTTAGCTAGCAAGCATAAATTCTGGTGGAAATTGCAAATCTGAAATGGCCTCAGGTTCGGGATTGCTGATGAAATGTGTTTCATTTGTGATCCAAGGACCAGCCTCCAGCTAAGTTCAGAGAGACTCATCACTGGTTTGACAATGGAAAGATGTATTTTTCAGTAACAGTAACTCTCAAAAACAAACTACTGAATAATTAAAGAGTTTTCAATCAGTTCCACTGGCATGGATCAAATTACAGAGCTTTAAATTACAAATTTCATCTCATTAGATGTAACCCATTGTTCTTGCCTGCTGTGATCTTTTTGATCTCTGAGTCAATCATCCAAAATATTACCTATCTTTCCTAGCTTTATGTCATTTATAAATTGAATAAATGTGCTTTTGTCTTATTATCACATCTTAAGACCAATTTATAAAAGCATGAGAATTTTTCCAATTCTGCTTCAGTTTAGTTCCAGTGAGTAAAGAGCTAATGAAGAGTATACAGATAATGGAACTTTCTTAAATTGGCCCAGTACAAAACATATACAAAGGAATAGTTTACAGGATAAAACTCTGATAAATCAATTAATTCTTAAGACTAGAAGAGGGAAGATACTATTTTACATTGACCCAATATTTTATCCTTATTTGGTCTTTTGGAACGAACATATCATGGATAAGCACATGATTCCAACTAGGTAATTCACTTTGTATACCTAATGGAGTTATATGGTGAAACAAAGAAAAAACCTTAAATTGGAGAATAACTGGCTACAAAAAAGAAACAAAAGTCACATTGAATTCTCTGAGAAACTGGAATCTATTTCCTTCTGAGAGAACATGCTCTTAAATTCACTGCCAGGAGTTACAAAACTTCCACTGCCAGTGTTTGTGCTGATTTAGATAATCTAATTGAAATCAGTTCAGTAAATACACAGATTACAAAGCTCAGTGTTACTTTTAAATGTCTGGGTCTCCATCTGTACCTGCCACTGGTTGTATGTGTAAACATTTACTTTTTGTTATTACTATTATTAATGTATAACATTTCAGATGTTTCTGTGATGGAGCTCAAATGTTGATTGTTTTGGTTGGCTTGTAATATCCTTCTATGTTATTATTTTCCTTTGACATATAAGGAAATTCTTGTAAACTAATGACAAGATTCCAGATAGGAAAGCATCTGTGGCTCCTCGGGGAATGATGCTAATGAGTATCTAAAAACAGAGTTGATTTGAACCTTATAGCCCATGTAGTCCAAATCACTCATTTTAGAAAGATATTGAGACCCACCAGGGAGAAGTAACTTGCCCAATGGCACTGACCAAGCATACAAAATAATTTTATTGTAATTATTATAGATCATCAGATCTGGAAGGGACCTTTGAAGCCATCTCATATTGGAGGAAAATGGAATTCATAACGAGGACATGATTTGACCAATGGAGCTTCCATGTTCTTATAGACCTCTAAGCAGTCAGGACACTGTCATGGACTAAACTACATTATTTCTATCTAGTAAAGAGATGCCATTGGTCAATAAGCAGATCAGGGACTACTAAACAAGGATGGTTTCATGCAATTTCCCCCCATTCCTTGAATAACCAGTCAAAACATGTGTTCTGGAGATGAATATCATTTTTTTTTTTGTGAAAGAATAAACACTATGTTTTCTTGCTTTACAGAACTTTTTAATGTCCCCTGCCTCATTTAATCCTTAGGTCTACTTTGTGAGAAGGTAGTTCAACAATCATTAGTCCCATTTTGCAGATGATGAAACTAAAACTCAGAGAGATGAAGTAATTTACCAAGTTACTCATTTAGGTACAGCTCTTCTGACTTTCTAGTTCTATCCTATCACAAAGCCTTCATTTGGGATTCTCAATCAGTAGAATGGTAGATGAACCACTGCTGCTTAGAAACAGAAGCATGATTGAACACTTCACTATTTTTTCTGCCCCTCCGTTCTTTTTCACCCCCATCTGTCTCCCAAGTCCATTGTGAGGCATAATAATAACTATTGTATAATATAACATAATATAATATGGAAATAATACCTATTGAAGTAGAAGTCAGAATACCTGTGTTCAAATAGAAAAATACACACATAATTTAAAGCTTTAGATGATTAATATGTTTGAGAGAATGGCTTGTAGTATATTATTATGATGTACACCAAGTAATTTATATGATAAAACTTCCTTTTACTAGGTGTATGACTCTATACTTCTAATAACTTGTTATCTCATCTATAAAATGGGAGCAATAATGTATTAGTATTGGAATTAGAAAGGCCCTTGGAAATCATGTGATCAATTGCTCATTTTATTTTGTTTCACATTCATTGCTTCACAATGTTGGTATGGTGAAAAAGTGCTTCTTAAATTTCAAAGCGCTATAGAAATGTATTATGATGATTAATATATTAGGCAGCTGATGATAAAATAGTAAGGACCTGGAGTAAAAAAAAAACTAAATTAAAATTTAATTTCAGATGTTTAGCTAGCTATGTGACTCTGGGAAAATCACTGAATCTCTTCCTTAGTTTCCTCAACTGTAAAGTGGGGATAATAACAGCACCTATTTCCTCAAGATTATAGTGAGGATGAAATGAAATATTTATCAAGTGCTTAGCACAGTACCTGGTATATAGTAGGCACTTAATAAATGCTTATTGCCTTTTCATCCCTTTTGTCTCTTAACAATAATAACATTCCATGACTCTGATTTTAGGAGAGGGAGTGGGTAATTTCTCTGGTGCTTACTCCACAGTGACAACTAAGTTGGATTTGTGGCTTCGTTTTCTAAAATTAGCAATAATATTAAACTATGTTGGAGCAGCATTTGTGCTTCTGATGAAAGTGGTATAGGTGAGGGAAAATGCCATCAATTTATCTATTCTAGATCAAATTCAGACATTCACAATGTAAGGAAAATCACAGGCCTCCTCATAGAACCTGAGACATACTTTTCAAGAGGATTAATGTACAAAAGTCAGATAATCCTCCTGGATTGGATAAATAGATCTTATAGAAATTCCTGTGACACATTCTACATGAGGCATTTCTCAAAAATTAAATTAGCAACAAAATGAGCTTTCCTTGAGGTAAATTAAAGTTGGTTTTCTTTTACAAGCTGTTTTAAACTATCCTAATCGGATAAGCAGAGTGACCCCCCATTGAAATACAAGAGTTTCAAACCCTGCATTGGGGCTAAAGGGCCTCTATGTCCAGGTAGAGAGCTGACAGCGTGAAGAAAGGAAGACAGTTTTCAAAGAGACCTCAATTAAGCTCAAATTAGGAAGCTGGTCTAGAAAGAAAACTAGAGCTGAAAAAAATGTTTTCTCCCTTTCTTCATGGCTGAGGTCGGGAACTATGGCTGTGGATTGTTGGATATTAAGTCAGACAATTGGAAAGTATGATAATCCACTTCAAAAATATGTCTTTGGTATGAACTGAGTTTTTTTCTCTTTAATTTTGGTTAGAAGGGAGATCTCATTATGTATGAGACTGAAGGGACATATTCAGAAACAAAGGTAATATAAAAACCAAAAAAGGTAAAAAGATACAATTTCCAGAAATCTAAATTCTAGAGACCCTAGAAATTCTAGCATTCTAACATGTAGCAGTTACACGAATTTGTGGCTATAACAAAAAACCATTGGCAAGGAGGAAAATAGTTGAAACTAATGGAAAGATCAGACCAACCTCTCCAGCAAACAAAAACCACCGAGGGACCCCCATCTCTGATTATGCAGCCGCAAAACCGAGCTGCCTGTATCGATGATCATCTTCAGGGCCATGACCTACCTTGTGGGACATTATAGGTAGGAATAGGCAATGCTTGTATTTACTTCTTTGCTACAAAAATATTGGGCCTGGTCAAGGTCAACATTAGCTTCTCCCTCTCCCTCAGGTACTGGGACTGTCTGAGCCCGGGAGTGAATCACCAAACTGTGCAAATATTTTACTTTCATATATCATCTGTAGCAAGTGTAATACAGAGATTTAAAGGTAAATAGCTAAAGAAATTGCAGTTGTGTTAACTGAATGACATTCCTATCATCTTAAATCAAACCCTGAAGTATACAATCAAAAGCAAATACTAGCTACAGGCAAAGCCCTTTCTGAAAAGTCTTTCAAAATATGGAGCCACAGATCCACTTTGGATCAACAAATAAGTGGATAAAAAATAAAATAAAATGAGTTATCATGAGTCACAGAAACACATTTTCTCATCACTAGCAAAGGAAGCCAGAACTTACGTGTGAGAAATTACTGTACCTCGCTTTTGGAGCGAGGCAAAAAGGATACTCTGTTAGGAACAGGGAAGCACATAGCTGAAAGGACATGGGTTCGAGCTTCATTTCACTTCAGTGCCACTTGATGAATAGTTGGGATAATAATTTTCTAGGAATAGAATAAAATTTCAAGGCTGGGGCCCTTAGGAACCATTTAGCCCAATGCTCTGATTTTGTACATGAAGAAACATTTTCCTAATGTTTCTTCATGTATAATTTGTATAATAGATCTTATATATAATTTCTTCATGTATAATTCTTCATGAATAATTTGTTATAAACAAATTATTAGCAAAACTAGGACTAAAGCTCAGATCTTTTCTCCTCTTTGTCACGTGTCAGATTTTCTTCTATAATGCTGAAGAAGGAGAACAGTTTGTGTCCCAGAAGCAAAAGTCTACCAAGCTTCAGAATGAGATAAGAAAAAACACCCCTTTTACTCCACTGACACTCTGACACACAGAAACCAAAAAATAATAATCAACAATGACCAAGTCTGTGTAGTTAAAAAAAAATGAGCACTAAACTGGGAGTTAGGAAACCTGGAAACCAATTTAAGTTATGTAATTAACTTACTGTGTGAACTCAGGTAACTCCATTTTTTTCTGTGACTCAATTTCCCTATCTATAAACTAATGAGGATTGGATTGGATCTTATTTAAGGTCCCTTATAACTCTAAAATTTGATGAAATATTGGTTCATATTACTGCAAAAACATTGGTAAACATTGGCACTAAGAATTGCTGCAGATCTCTTCTTATAGAAACTTATAGATCTGAAATTGTTTAAAATATTTTGTCAATCATGAAGATCATCTTGAAATAAGTTTTATTTCACTTTGAGGCTTCTGCCCTGAGTGGAAGTTTTAATTTCAAATCTGTAATGGAGATAAGTTATGGGACTAAGGGCTAGATTTTGTTCCAAAGAGAGGAATAATGATAACAATTGAATATGATTCCATTCAACAAATATTAATCATACACCAACTATGTACAAAAAGGTGCTCTGCTTAGCACTGAAGATGCAAAAAAAAAGTCCCCTGCCTTAAAGAGTTTATACTGGAGTGGGATAGGGGAATGAAGCAGCGAGATATACATCATTTAAATTTATTAATGTAGTATATGATGATGAAGCAGAGAGTATTAACAACTAAGGAATGAGAAAAGGCTTTTGTAGAAGGGAGCCCTGAATTCAACCTTGAAGGAAATACATCAAGGAGGGTAGAGATATGGAAGAAGTATATTCCAGACACATAGGACCTCATATACAAAGCACTAAAACAGGAGAAAAATCTCCAATATAGCTTAGCAGATCAATTTGACTGGAACAGCATGAATGAAGGGAACTAGTAGAAATGAGTCTGGAAATGTGGACTGGAACCAAACTATGGAGAGTTGTAAATTCCAAATTGAAGAGGCTGTATATTATACTAGAGGAAATAGAGAGTTACTAGAGATTTTAGAGCAGAAGATTAACTAGATCTTATTTGTAGTTCAGGAAGATTATTTTGATATCAGTGTAGAGAATAGATTGGAGAGAGGAGAGACTGGAAGCCAGTTCAATCTGGGAGCTATTGAAACAGTATGAAACTCAAATGCAACAAAAATAAATAATTTTTTTTTTAAAAAGAGGGAATAGAGATGAAAGTAGGTGGTGACCAAGTGAATGAACAAAAAGGGACAGTCTGGAAAGAGCTGAAGGTAGAATCGACAAGACTTATTAACTGGTTAAACATGGCAAAAACTTCAAAGGAAGAGCTGAGCATGAGTCTGATGCTGAACTTGGGATTGAGAAGCCAATAGAAATGGAGCCATGGATTGTAAACTGATTTTTTTGGTAGGAGTTTGGTTGTGAAAGGAAAAAGGAATAGAAATTGATTGAGGTTTATTATGTATAATAGAACCCCTTAGAATCTCTAAACAAGCCTAGGACTTGATTCCTTTTTCTGCTCTTTGGGGAGGCCTGAATTGAGGGGAGAAATATTAGTTCAAGGAAAGAGATCAGAGTTTATTGTAGCCCACCATAATTCTAATTTGATGTGCTGTCCTATATCACATGAACTTATTGTGAGCTGTTATGGTATAGTACCATTAATGTTTAATTGGTCCTCTGGTTCTGGTTCACTTCTGGCCTAGGGCTATCTTTCTCTAACCCTTCCATCTACCACAGGGGTTGCGGATGATTGTGGTTCTGAGCAGCCAGAGTCCAAGCCTTAGGGGTGGACCCTCACTTTTCCCCTCTCCCTTCTCTGTGCCAAGATTTCCCGAACTACAGAGGTTTAAACACTGAAAGACTCTACCATTTACATTCTTATTCTCCTTTCTGTTACTGGTTATTATGAGTAGCTTTCAACAAGTGGAAGGCAAGGTGACCTGCAATAAGAGAAAATGCCTGATTTTTGCTTTCCTAATCCTAGAAGGAGCCTATAGTGTTGGTCTACCTGTCTCACACTCCCAGAACAAACTGTAATTACTTCTCTGTTACATGTGGCACCAATTTGATCCCTGTAAATTTTGCTAAGTCTGGGACAATGACAGAGACCCTAGGAAAAGAGGCTTACCAACACAGGTAATTATTATATGAAATAATAATAAATTATTCAGAGAGTTTCAAAGAGGAAGGCTGTTATCAAAAGAGAACCTTTGACCAATTCTCTGTGATCTGCTTACTGTGATTTATATTTTGTATTATTCTTTATGAATCTGAGAGAGATGGTAAGCAGACTTTAGTTCTGTCACATCTTCAGTCTCTTTCTATTTCTCTGTTCACTTGTCTTTCTTTAGATGATCCCATTCACACCCATGGTTTAATTGTAATCCTTTCTTGAAGGAGCCCTAAATCTTTCTTTCTTGTCCAGATTATTTCCTGGCAATACAATTCTGCATTTCTAACTGCTGGTTCTCTCTACCTAACAGAAAGTGGAGAGAATAATGTTATTGATCATTTTTTTGCCTCAGATATTATACCATCCAAAAGACTCTGGGGTAGTTAGAATGTGTAATTTGGCTGGGCTTGTTACTCCAGAGACTTTAATAATGCTAGTGTTGTTGTTCAGTCATCCCTGATTCTTCATGACCCTGAGGACATAGCAAATCAGGTCTTTCCATTCTTCTGTCTCCTAAAATCTGTCCAAGCTCATGTTTGTTGCTTCTGTGACACTCTATTCATCTTATCCTCTGCCATCTCCTTCTCCCTGCCTGGTAGGTAAAGTGAAAAATATCTTTGTGCATGAAGGATATGTTTGGGAGCTATGAGAAATGATTATATCTTTCAGCTGTGTAAACAATCCTCTGATGCTAGTCCATCCCTTTCTTTAGTACCTTGAAGAGATCATCCCATTTATATTTGAAGTCCCTGGCCCTGAGCTTTCAAAATCCTAGGACAGAAATGCAAAGCTTGCTTCAATTTCATTCTTTCCTTTTCTTGGCAAAGCCCTTCCAGTGGCTCCAGATCCAAACATGAAAGCTCTTCAGATGCTCTTACACAATAATCCTCTCGTTCACGAGTTCAAAAATCCATCACTCCTTTTCTAATCCTAGGTATGTGACAACCCAGAGTGACTCATTAGTGACAAGCATAACCTCCTCTGGAGCTTGAAGACAGCAACATAACAAGCCTTTTTAAAATGGGGACACAAAAGACTTGGTCTATGAAATAGCAGCCAGGACAGTCTCCCATGAGGCAATTTCTTATTCATGATGTGATTATTTTTTAGAAGATTTTGCCAGCCAGGTAAGTTACTTAGCTATGATTAAGCGAATAAGATTTTGATCAATTTCAGCAGATGAAAACATTAATAACTTTATACATTTTTCTCTCACCAGAAAAAGACCTCACCCTTCAATGTATATTAGATAATGAAAACAAACAGAAAACTCATAACAATATTTTCTTTTGTACATCACTATATCCTCACCTAAGCTGTAATCACAAGCTGGTACTTGCCTATATCCATCTAATAATTTTCTTTTAAAAATTGCACAAGGCACTTTTACTGAGCAATTCTTTTTACTCAGGAAAAAAAATCAAAACAAGGTTTTCTCTCTTCTGGACTTAAATCAGATACATAATGTACTTGCATTCTTTAAGTGCTGAACTGGTCTTAAGGTGGCCAGATCATTTTGCCCCCATCAGTGTCTCAAGCAGATAGTCTTCTCACCTATTTAAACATTAAAGGAAAAATGAAAAAGAAGGGATGTGTATTTCTTACTAGCCATCATACATTTCTGAGATATTTCATTTCATATGCCGGAAACACAACCATCTTCCCATACAAGGACCTTAGTGATGATTACAATATCTTGAGTATATATAGCCTGCTTAATGGTTAGAAATGCAATGCATCTAATCTAACAAATATTTGAATGGGTATTGTGCACAAGAGCCTACACTGGGTACTGAGGGGACTGCATAGAACAGTAAGGCAGGAACTCCTGTGCTCACAGAGGTCTCACTCACAGCATAGCATTTGATTGGGGTCCTGAAGGGCAGATGGGATATCTATGCAGTAGAGGAAAAGGAAAGTATTTGAGAGAGAAATACAACATAAGCAACACACAGAGCTTCAGGAAGTGTCTGGTTATAATTAAATAGTTTAGTATCATGCAAGTATACATGATAGGTGTAAAATGGGTTACAGTTGCAAAGAGTTGTAAGCAAGATTTGGGCTTTATTCAAAAAAAGGAATCCATCATAGGTTATTGATTGGAGTTGTACCTTGAGATTATTGTGACAAAAATAAGTTAAATGGAGCAAGCCAGGCAGAAAAAAATCAGGAAGAATATTGATATAGTCCAGAAAAGAAGTGACATGGCCCTAAAGGAGAAATCTAATAGAATGTGTGAAATGTTAGATTGGTGCTTGATTTTTTTTTTCAGATTAAAATCTTATTTGTGCCCTTTTCTAGGTGTCTACCACTTTCTGAGGGTTGGGACTATATTTTGGTCTTTCTTTTTATCCCTAGTATTTAGAACAGTGTTTTAAACATGGTAAGCACTCACTAAATACTTATTAACCATTGTTAATGATGTAAAAAACTGAAAATTAACATCATGGGTGGAGACAAAATGGCAGAAAAAAGACCTGGACTCGTTTAAGTTCCCCTATATTCAATTCAAAACAATTTTAAAATAACATTGTAAAATGAATTCTGGAGCAGCAGCCTACAAAAGCAGGGGGTGAAATAATTTTATAACAACTTAGAAGACTGATGGCAAAGGTACATTGTACCCAGGGTGAGAGTAGAATACAAACCACTATAAGCCTTGACTCAACAAATCAGCAGCAGACCTTGGGGACCAGCAGATTTCCAGAGTTCTCAGCCTATAGATGGTGGGACAACTGGTCAGAAGATTATAGGGGTCCCTTTGTTGGTACTTAGTGCAGGAATCAGTTGCATTGTCCATACGTGGATCTGGGAGTTTCAGTCCTAGGACAAAGAATAACAGCAGTTGCACACTAGAGTTTGTGGTGGCAGGGAAATAAGGATCCTGGTCACAGTTCCAGTATGACAAAAAGCTTGAGTAGCACACAGATGAATTCTGAAAACAGCAACATAAAAAAACCTGAAGCTTGAGACAGTGTCTCATCCATCCCAGGAGCACAGCCCAACTTTAAGATCAAGAAAGGAACTAGAAAAATGAGCAAATAACAATAAAGAACATGACCATACTTATATCCCAAAGAGATACTAAAGAAGGGAAAGGGACCTGTATGTGCACGAATGTTTGTGGCAGCCCTTTTTGTAGTGGCTAGAAACTGGAAACTGAATGGATGCCCATCAGTTGGAGAATGGCTGAATAAATTGTGGTATATGAATATTATGGAATATTATTATTCTGTAAGAAATGACCAAAAGGATGATTTCAGAAAGGCCTGGAGAGACTTACACGAACTGATGTTGAGTGAAATGAGCAGGACCAGGAGATCATTATATACTTAAACAACAATACTATATGATGACCAGTTCTGATGGACCTGGCCATCCTCAGCAAGGAGATCAACCAAATCATTTCCAATGGAGCAGTAATTAACTGAACCAGCTATGCCCAGAAAAAGAACTCTGGGAGATGACTAAAAACCATTACATTGAACTCCCAATCCCTATATTTATGCCCACCTGCATTTTTGATTTCCTTCACAAGCTAATTGTACAATATTTCAGAGTCTGATTCTTTTTGTACAGCAAAATAGTTTTGGTCATGTATACTTATTGTGTATCTAATTTATATTTTAATATATTTAACATCTACTGGTCATCCTGCCATCTGGGGGAGGGGGTGGGGGGTAAGAGGTGAAAAATTGGAACAAGAGGTTTGGCAATTGTTAATGCTGTAAAGTTACCCATGCATATAACCTGTAAATAAAAGGCTATTAAATAAAAAAAAAAGAACATGACCATAGAAAGTTAATATGTTGAGGGGGAAAATCAAAACACAAACTCAGAAGACAACAAAGTCAAAACTGTTATATCCAAAGTCTCAAATGAAATGTCATTTGGTTTCAGGCACAAAAAGACTCCTGGAAGAGCTCTAAAAGGATTTTAAAAATCAAATAAGGAAGGCAGAGAAAAAAATGGAAAGATAAATGAGAATGTTATACAAAAATCATAAGAGTCAACAACTTGGTAAAGGAGGCACAAAAATATGCTAAAGAAAATAACACCTTAAAAAATAAAACAAATGGTGACAGAATTACAAAAATCGACTGAAAAGAATTCTTTAAAAAGCAGAATTAGCCAAGTAGAAAGATTCATTGAAAAAAATATTCCTTAAAAATTAGAATTGGGCATATGAAAACTTATGACTCCATGAGACATCAAGAAATCAAACCAACTGAAAAAAAAAATGAAAAAAAGAGAAGAAAAGGTGAAATATTTCATTAGAAGAGCAACTGATGTGGAAAATAGATAGAGGAAAGATAGTTTAAGAATTATTGGACCACCTGAAAGCCATGATTGAAAAAAAGAGCCTAGATATCATCTTTCAAGAAATTATCAAGCAAAGTTTTTCTGATATTCTAGAACCAAGGGGTAAAACATAAATAAAAAGAATTCACTGATCACTTCTTTTTTTTTTTTATTTAATAGCCTTTTATTTGCAGGTTATATGTATGGGTAATTTTACAGCACTGACAATTGCCAAACCTCTTGTTCCAATTTTTCCCCTCCTTCCCCCCACCACCTCCCCCAGATGGCAGGATGACCAGTAGATGTTAAATATATTAAAATACAAATTAGATACACAATAAGTATACATGATCAAACCGTTATTTTGCTGTACAAAAAGAAATATCAATCCAAAATGCAGGTGGGCAAAAATATAGGGATTGGGAATTCAATGTAATGATTTTTAGTCATCTCCCAGAGCTGGTTCAGTTCATTACTGCTCCATTAGAAATGATTTGGTTGATCTCGTTGCTGAGGATGGCCTGGTCCATCAAAACTGGTCATCATATAGTATTGTTGTTGAAGTATATAATAATCTCTTGGCCCTGCTTGTTTCACTCAGCATCAGTTCGTGTAAGTCTCTCCAGGCCTTTCTGAAATCATCCTGTTGGTCATTTCTTACAGAACAGTAATATTCCATAATATTCATATACCACAATTTATTCAGCCATTCTCCAATTGATGGGCATTCACTCAGTTTTCAGTTTCTGGCCACCACAAAAAGGGCTGCCACAAACATTCTTGCACATACAGGTCCCTTTCCCTTCTTTAAGATCTCTTTGGGATGTAAACCCAGTAGTAACACTGCTGGATCATAGGGTATGCACAGTTTGATAACTTTTTGAGCATAGTTCCAAATTGCTCTCCAGAATGGCTGAATGTATTCACAATTCCACCAACAATGTATTAGTGTCCCCGTTTTCCTACATCCCTTCCAACATTCCGCATTATCTTTCCCTGTCATTCTAGCCAGTCTGACAGGTGTATAGTGGTATCTCAGAGTTGTCTTAATTTGCATTTCTCTGATTAATAATGACTTGGAGTATCTTTTTCATATGGCTAGAAATAGTTTCAATTTCTTCATCTGAGAATTGTCTGTTCATATCCTTTGACCATTTATCAATTGGAGAATCACTGATAACTTCTTGAAACAGATTCCAAAACAACAATTCCCAGGAATATTGTAGTCAAATTCCAAAGTTCTCAGGTCCAGGAGAAAATATTGCAAACAGCCAGTAATAAATAATTCAAATAAATGGAGGCACAGTCTGGGTAACACAAAGATTTAGCAGCTTCAATATTAAAAGATCAGATAACTTACAATATGATATTCCAGAGGGCATAGAATGTAAGATTACAACTGAGAATTATAGACCCAGACAAACTAAGTAGAATCCTTTTGGGAGAAAATGGATATTGAATCAAATAGAGGACTTTCAAGTATTCCTGATGAAAAGATCAGAGCTGAATAAAAAAATGCCTTTCAATACAAGATTCAAGAGAAGCATAAAAAGTAAAGAGGAAAGAGAAATTATAAAAGATCCCATAAGGTTAAATTTTTGTATTCCTACACAGGAGGATGATACTAGCAACTCCTAAAAACTTTAACATTATAAGGACAGTTAGAAGAAGTGGAAAAGAACTTTTACAATGGAGAGGAAAATATAGGAAGTGGGGGAGGAACATTTGAAACTTACTTTCATCAAAACTAGTTCAAAGAGGAAATTCAAACAGTTGGGTATAGAAAGCTAATCTCCTGCTACAAGGAAGTAGCAGGAAAAGGGGAATAAAAAAGAGGGTAGGGATAATCAAAGGGAGTATAGATTGAGGGAGGCAGTAGTCAGAAGTAAAATACATTTGAGAACAGACTAGGTAAAAGGAAAGGGAGAAAGAAAAGGAGAGAGAGAGAGAGAGAGAGAGAGAGAGAGAGAGAGAGAGAGAGAAAGAGAGAGAGAGAAGACAGAGACAGAGTCAGAGACAGACAGAGACAGAGACAGGCAGAGAGAGAAAGAGAGACAGACAGAAAGACAGAGACAGAGAGAGTCAGAGATAGAGAGACACAGAGAGAAACAGAGGGAAGAGACAGGACAGACAGAAACAGAGAGACAGAGACAGAGAGAGAGAAAAAGAGAGAAACAGACAGACACAGACACAGAGACAGAGACAGACAGACAGACAGACAGAAATAGAGAGACAGAGAGACAGATAGAAACAGAGAGCCAGAGACAAAGACAGAGATCCAGAGACAGACAGAGAGATAGACACAGAGAAACACAAAGAGAGAGAGAGAAAAATATAGAATGGAGTTAATGATCATAACTGAAAATAAAATACTTGAAATCTCTTTTGATTAGAAAAATGCAAATTAAAACAACTCTGAAGTATCACACTATACCTATCAGATTGACTAATGTGACAGAAAAGGAAAATGACAAATGTTGGAGAGAATTTTGGAAAATTGAGACACTAATGCATTGTTGGTTAAGGTATAAAATGATCCAGCCATTCTGGAGAGCAATCTGAAACTAGGCTCAAATAATCATATCTTTTGACCCAGCAATACTTTTACTAGGTGTGTATCCTGAAAAAAGATTTTTTAAAAAGTAAAAGGATATCCATGTACAAAAATATTTATAGAAGCTCCTTTTGTGGTGGCAAAGGACTGTAACTTGATGGGATGTCCTTTGAGGAATGATTGAACAAGTTGTCCTATATGATTATGATGGAATACAATTATGCTATAAGAAATGTTGAGCAGGCCACTTTTGGAAAAATTTATATGAACTGATGCAAAATGAAATGAGCAAAACAAGGAGAACAATGTGCAGAGTAACAGCTATATTGCATGATAACCAGTTTTGGATGATTTAGCTATTAGCAGTACTATGATAGAAGACAATTCCAAAAGACTTAATGATGAAAAATGCTATCCACCTCTAGAGAAAGAACTGGTAGAGTCTGAATACAGATTAAAATATACTTTTTTAAGTTTTATTTTTCTTGGTCTATGTTTTCTTTCACAACAAGACTAATAAAGAAATGTTTTGCAAAATTGTATATGTATAATGAATTTCAAATTGTTTGCCTTCTCAATGAAGTGGTATGGAAGGAAGAGAGAGAAAGAATTTGGAACTCAAAATTTTAAAAAAATGAATGTTAAAGATAGTTTTTATTCCTATTTAGGCAAATGAATATGAAATTTTTAAAAATAAAAATAAGGAGGCAGTTAGGGATATAGTGGATAGAGCACCAGCCCTGAAGTCAGGAGGACCTGAGTTCAAATCTGGACTCGGACATTTAATACTTCCTCATTGTGTGACCCTAGGCAAGTCACTTAACCCCAATTGCCTCAGCAAAAAATAAATAAATAAAATTAATTTCATGCTTATTTTTTCATTCCAATATTTATTAAAGAACTTGCATTTGTATAGCACTGTGCTAGGTCTTGTGTATGAAAATGTTGGATTTGATGTGCTGGTAGGATATCTAAATAGAGATATCTAGCAAGAAGTTGGAGATATTGGTCTATAGAGAAGATGGCTTTATGGTATAAATTGTGGAGTAAATCACATAGATCTGATATGTGCAGCTGAGGAAGGAGAGGGGGGAGGAAGGGAGGGATGGAGGGAGACAGAGAGAGAGCGAGAGAATCAGAGAGACACACACACACAGACAGAGACAGAGACAGAGAGAGAAAGACAGAGAGAGACAGAGAAAGACAGAGAGAAGTGGAGAGGAAGAGAGAGACAGAGAGAAACAGAGAGATAGAGACAGAGAGAGAGAAAGAGAGAGAGACAGAGAGAAACAGAGAGAGATAGAGAGAGAAAGAGAGAGACAGAGAGGGAGAGAGGAAGAGAGAAAGAGAGAGAGAAAAACAGAGACAGAGAGAGAGAGAGAAGAAAGAAAAAAAGAGAGGAAAAAGAGAGAGAAAGAAAGAAAGTGAGAGAGAGAAGAGGAGAGGAGAGAGGGAGGGAGAAAGAGAGAAGGAGAGGAGAGAGGGAGAGAGAGGGAGAGAGGGAGGGAAAGAAAGAGAGGGAGGGAGGGAAAAGGGGAGAGGAAGAGAGACAGAGAGAAAGAGAGAGACAGAGAGAAACAGAGAGAATTGAGAGAGTGAGGGGGGAGAGAGACAGAGAGAGAGAGGAGAGAGAGAGAGAGAGAGAGAGAGAGAAGGAGAGAGAGAAGGGAAGAGGAAGAGAGACAGAGAAAGAGACAGAGAGATAGAGAAAGGGAGAGAGACAGAGGGAGAGAGGGAGAGAGAAACAGAGAGAGAAACAGAGAGAGAGAGAGAGAGAGAGAGAGAGAGAGAGAGAGAGAGAGAGAGAAGAGAGAGACAGAGAGCAGAAAGAAAGAGAGACAGGGAGAGAGGAGAGAGGGAAAGGGAGAGAGAGAAAAAGAGAGAGAGAGAGAAGAGGAGAGGAGAGAGGGAGAGAGAAAGAGAAGGAGATAGGGAGGGAGAGAGAGGGAGAGAGGTAGGGAAAGAAAGAGAGGGAGAGAGGGAGGGAGAGAGAAGGGGAGAGGAAGAGAGACAGAGAAAGAGAGAGATAGAGAAAGAGAGAGGAGAAGGAAAGCATATACATTTGAAAATATCTACATTCAAGATAAGGGGGGAGGTGATCAGAAAAAGAGACAAGGAAGATGTCAAGACATCCAAGATTCAGAAGAGTGCCATAGAAACTGCAAGAAGAGATAATTTCAGGAAAGTTGAAAGTGACTTAATGTCAAAGCTACAGAAATTAAGGAGAATGAGGACAGAGAAAATAATCATTCTATATGATTATATAGTCAGTAAAACTTTTAAAAGATCACTTTCAGTAGTATGGCAGGTAGAGAAGGCAGATTCCAAGGGAGTGAAGCATGGTAAACAAGTAGAAGTAGCAGCGTAGGTGATCTTTTAGAGTAGGGGAAGGAGAATTCAAGGGATGATCAGGTAAAGGTGTATGTTTGGAGATGAAGGATAAGGAAAGAGAGCAAATGGAGGAAGGAAAAAAGGAAGACAGAGAGGGGAATAGGCTGAGGTGATAGAGGAAATCAAGGACACAGATGATCACATCTTACTCTGACGCTGGAGGAAAGTCATAGTTAGATGAAAATGCAGAGAAATAGTTTCTAGTTATATTTTTTATGATTCCTATATACAATTGCATGAATTTCTACTTACTCATTTTAATCTATCAGCATTCAGTGCTTGGTCTTTTATCTTTCTATTTTGTAAAATACTCTGCATGTATATATTTAGACTGAATTCACAAACTTTTTTAAAAGACAATTTTTTGCAATTCTGAATTTATCAAATACCAAGTAGGATGTCTTTTATAGAAAAAATGAAAATAAAAATTCATATTACATTAATTTATAAGTGTACAACATTCAACCTGTAATTTTTAAAGGTATCCTGATTGTATTTCTTCTTGACCGTCTGTTTAATCTATTTTTAAAAAATGCTTTACTGACCAATTTTTCTTCCTTTTAAATTAGCCTTTAACTAATTTAAAATTAGCCTTTTAACTAATTTCTCTCTTTAATATTTTCTTATTAAGGGAAAAATAGAAAAACAAAACTTTTGTTATAGATAAGTGTAATTAAGGCAAACAAAACCCATTTCTGTGCTCAAAAACATACATCACTTCTTTATTCTTGAACCTTTCACCTCTTGGGAAGGAGGTGAGTAGCATATTTCACTACTGGTTCTTTGAAATTGTGGTTTATTTTAACATTTATCAGTGTTTTAAATCTTTTCAAAGAAGTTGTTTTTCTTGACAATATTATAAATACAAATTGTTCTTATTCTGTTCACTCTGTTATCACCTGATACAAGTCTTCTCAAACTATCTTTTCTTTTTTCTTATGATGCTATATTTCATTATATTCATACCATACATTTTATTCAGCCAATTGAAAGATTTTCAGTTTTTGCTGCCACAAATAGAACTGCTAAAAATATTTTTGTACACATGAATCTTTCCCTTTTCATAGCCTCCTAAATTCAACGTATTTTAAAGGATTTTTTATAATTATTAGTCCTTTTGGTGTAGGGTTGGACTATCTCCTATAGATTTGTCTTTCCTGGCTTATCTGTGGGTTGAGCCATGATTATACAAAGGCAGAAGAAGACATATAATTATGTCCTAGTAGGAACCTTTATCTACTAGGTATTTTTAGCCTACATTTAACCTCATCTTCCAGTGATGACATGTTAGCAACTGGTCAGAGCTGCTATTTATAAATATATTTTGAAAACATTCTATTGAATATTTTATTAATGAAACTCATTGCAACAAAATAGGGAGAAAAATCCATTGATAAATGATGTTCAAAGTATATCTTTTAAAGCAAATGGCAATCCTATTTTGGAGAAAATTGTCTGAGCCCTAGGAGAGAATTGTGTCCATATCCATATTGTGCCCATACATCACAATATTCAGGAAAGATAAGCAGAAGCTATACAAGTATAGTGTCTATGACCCTCACCAAAGAAATACCAAACTGTTTGAAGAATAAAAAATGATCATGTGAGGACAGAAGAAAAGAACATAATGGCTGGGTAAAAGCAGAGAGATAGAATGATAAATAGAAGAAAATAGAATAGAAGGAAATACATAGTAATAATAACTGTGAAAGTGAATGGGATTAATTCATCAATAAAGCAGAAGTTGATGATGGAACGGATTAGAAAGCAGAAACCAAACCATATGTTATTTTCAAGAAACACATTTGAAACTGAGAGATACACACAGAGTTAGAATAAAGAGAATAATCTATTATGCTTCAGCTAAAGTAAAAAAAGACAGACATAACAATCATGATCCCAAACAAAGCAAAACCAAAAATAGACATTTAAAAATGATAAGAAGTAAAACTACATCTTGCTAAAATGTACCATAGAGAAAGAGATAATATTAATATGAAACATATGTGCACCAAACAGCATAGCACCTGAATTCTTAAAGAAAAAGTTTAATGAGTTGTAGGATGAAATAATAAAACTCTTCTGGAGGGAAACCTCAACCTTCCACTTTCAGAGGAAATATAATCATAAAATGAGTAAAAAGTAAGATAAAGAGATGAATAAAATTTTATAAACGTTACATTTGATAGACTACTGGAGAAAATTGAATGGGAATAGTAAGAAGCATATCTTTTCTCAATGGCATATAACACCTTCACAAAATCTGGTCATGTATTAGGGCATAAAAACTTTATAAACAAATGCAGAAAAGAAGAGATATTAAAAGGGCCAAGGAAGCAATGGATGAAAAATTAGTTGGAAACTAAATAATCTGATTCAAAAGAATGAGTTAAGAACAAATCATAGAAGCATTAATAATTTCATTAAAAATAATGATGAGAAGACAATATAGCAAACTATGTGGGATGTAGCCAAAGCAATAGTTAGGAGAAATTTCATCTCTCTAAACATTTACAGCAATAAAATAGAGGAAAAGCAGATCAATGAATTAGTCATATAATTTTTTAAAACTAGAAAAAAATTAAAATCTTCAATTAAATACCAAAAATGGAAAGCCTGAAAATCCAAGGAGAGATTAGCACAATTGAAAGTTTAAAAAAAGTAAGCTAATAATTAAAATTAGGAGTTAGTTTTATGAAAAAAACACAACAAAATGGACAAACCCCATTGCTTAGTTTGATTTTTAAGAAAAGAAAGAAGAAAACCAAATTACCAGTATCAAAAATGAAAAGTGAATGCACCCCCAAAGAAGATGAAATTAAACCAATTATCAGGAATTATTTTGCCTAATTGTATGCTTATAAAACTGAAAATTTAAGTGTAATGCATGTATGTTTACAAAAATATATAAATTCCCCAGATTAACAGAAGAGGAAACAGACTATTTAATAGCTACATCTTAGAAAAAGACATTGAACAAGCCTTAAATGAGCTCCCTAAGAAAATAATCCTCAGAACTAAGTGTTTTACATGTGAATTCTACCAAATATTTAAAAAAAAAACAATAAATCTTAATGCTATATAAACTATTTGGGAAAATAAGCAAAAAAAAAAAAAAATCCAAGTCCTACCAAATTCCTTTTATGACATAAAATATGCTTTTATTACCTAAGTCATGGAAAGCAAAAACAGAGAAATAAAATGGTAGACTAATTCCCCTAATGCATATTGATGCAAAAAAATTTTAAATGAAATGCTACAAAGAGTTTACAGCAATATAGCACAAAAATCATATATTTTGACTAGGTGGGATTTATACCAGGGATAGAGGACTGGTTCAATATTAGGAAAACTATATCCTATCAAATACAAAATAACCCATAGTATTATATCAAAAGATGCAGAAAAAGTTTTTGACAAAATATAACACCTATTCCTATTAAAAACACTAGAAAGCATAGGAATAAATTGAGCCTTTCTTAACATGATAAGTGATAATTATCTATAATGGGAATAAACTAGAAACTTTCAGTGAAATCAGGGGTAAAGCAAAGACATCTATTATTATTATCATTATTATTCAATATTATGTTAGAAATGGTAGATTTAGCAATAAGAAAAGAAAAAAATTGAAGGAATGAAAATAAGCAACGAGGAAACAAACTCACTCTTTGCAAGTGATAGAAAGGTATATTTAGATAACCCTAGAGAATCAATTAAAAACTAGTTGAAGCAATTTAGAGCTTTAACAAAGTTGTAGGATATTAAATAAACTTACATAAATCATCAGCATTTCTATATATTATCAACAAAGCCCAGCAGAAAGAGAAATTCCATTTAAAATCACTGTAGACATTATAAAACACTTTGGAATCTATTTGCTGAGAAAAACCTAGGGATTATATGAATACAATTACAAAACACTTTTTACACAAATAAAAATGGATCTAAATAACTGGAAAAATAGTAATTACTCATGGGCAGGATAAGTCAATATAATAAAAATGACAATACTACCTAAATTAATTTGTTTTTTCAAAGCCATACCAATCAAGCTACCAAAAATTACTTTATAGGCCAAGATAAATAATAACAAAGTTCATCCGGAAGAACAGAAGATCAATTATATCAAGAGATTCAATGAGAAAAAAAATGTGAAAGCAGTCTAGTAACCCCAGATTTGAAACTATATTACAAAGAGGTAATCATCCAAACCATCTGATACTGACTAAGAAATAAAGTAGATTAGGTATACAATACATATATCATATCTTGCTTTTTCGTTATCTTTTTGTAAGGTTTGTCTGGTTCTGGAAAAAGGTGCATTTGTGATCTTCAACTATATTTTTGCTGCTTATTTTTCTCTGTAATTCAATTTCTTTAAGTATTTAAGGAAATGCCATGACATTTAGTGCCTATGGATTTATTGAATATTGCTATTATTCTATTATCTACAATACCATTAAACATAATGTAGTTTCCCTATTTATATCTTCTGTGTCTATTTTTACTGTTACTTTTTCTGTCATAATTTTTACAACTACTAAAAATAATTTTTTTTTACCTGAAACATAATAGATTTGTGCTTTATCCTCTCATTTTAATGTTGTATTAATCTTTATATTTCAACTATGTTTCTTAAAAACAACATCTTGTTAAATTTTGCTTTCTAATTCATTCTATAATCTTTTATGTTATGGTTAGGTTCATCACATTTAAGTTATTGGGTATAAATATTAATTTTGCCTTCCTTAATCATATTCCCTGTATCCTTTTTCTTCTTTCCTCTTAACTTCTATTTTTAAAAAAGATAATAAAAGAGGAATGTGATCAGCATTAATCTTCAATTAAAATCTTCTGCCTATACACTATGGCTTCTCCTCTTTTATCCTCACTTAGACCTTGAATATTACTTCATTTTTTTCCTTTCATTTTACTAAACCTTTTATGATTCATTAATCAAAACTAAAGGATTTTTTTTGCTTGCAACTGTTAAATTTTTGACTCTGCTTTCGTTCTTAAACTCCCTTCTCTTCATCTCTTTTACTGTTAAGTTTAATGTAGTTCTATAACAACCTTTTTGTGTGTATATGTTCAACCTTCCTTTGTCATAGCCAATTAAGAATAAGATTCTTGTGATAGTCACTCCTTCTTTTAAAAAGACTGTTATTTTTTCTAATATATCTCATTCATGAAAAATTCACTTTGTATTCTTTATTTCTTCTGGTTTCAGGGTCCCAAAGCATCCTAATTCAGAATTCTGTTGGTCTTGAGAAACCCTTGGGACAATTCAAGTCATCTTGATGCAGTCTTCTGTCCCTTCTAGATTGTCATCATCTGAGTATTGCCTGTCCCATCCCCATATCCATGGTCAGAGTGGTTAGAGTGTTATGGTTTTGTGAGATCTCTGGAACATCCCAGGCTTCCTTCCTCACCCACAAGTTTGAAGTGTCCCTGAAACATCTCTGAGTAAGGAATTGGCGAGTCTCTAGTTTAATGACCTTTACTTATGCTAGCTTCCCTGTTGGTGGGGTCCCTCCCCAGAGGCTTCTTGTTGTTTATGTGCAGTTCTGGGCTGAATGAAAATACTTTCTCTAGTTTCTCTTTGCATTTCTTGATCAATATTCATTTTGTTGACATTTTAGAACTCTGTTGGAATATATTATGAGGGAGCTGTCTCTTTTGTGATCTTTCCTGCAGCTTTAAAAATCAGAAATATTGTCCATCTTTTCAATAATAATAGTTTACTAATACTGCTATATGGTGGTGAAATATACCACTGTCTTTGAAGAACTAAAGACAAGAAATCACATAGAAAGCAACTGAGAGGCACATGGAGAGTACAAGGAGACTCTGACATTAAACCAAGGAGAAACTTTAAAGGAGAATATGTAGGAGTAAAGGATGTTGTCAAGCAATCATATGGTAGAAATAAAAGATGATCTGGTTAAAGACTGGGTGAGTGATAACAGGCATACAATCAGAGTGAACTCCCTGTACCCTTGTATTGTTGGAAGAAAGATCACCAATGTTGAGTTGACCCATTGTGTTAAATGCTTGAGAAAACAGACAAAATTCAAACAAGAATGGATAAGCATAGAGGAGGTACAATCTGAATTATTGGAGAGAACTCTTTAATTGTTGAAATATCCACAAATATTTGAATATTTTTCTAATTATGTTATTTGAGTTATAGGAAGAACTAAAATGGATAGTCATTCAAGAGGTATGGGAGAGTATTCCAATTGGGAAGTAGACTAACAAAAGCAACTAAGGATTGTGTAAAAAAAAAAAGATATAGAGGATATGACTAGAAAAGAAAGTGGGATGTGGCAAGAATATGGGATGAGCAACCTATATCTTTTATTGAAGGCTACCCAGTGTCAAAAAGATTAGAGGAATGCCTCTAGGATGTCAGATAGATGTGCTATACTGCAGGAGGTTCTGGAGCCTTGGAGGACGGGAAGGCAGGGGTGGGTTTCAATTAGCAACATTCGAATGGGTGCCCACCTCACTTAGCTTACATATGCACTGAAGTATTAAAATAAACATATGGAATCACTGAATTGACCTGAAGCCAGTATCCAGGACAACTAATATGTTTAATATTCTCTTCTTTCTGCCTCACTTGGACTGAAATGGTATTGATGACTAGACCCAGGAACCATTTTTAATATAGGCTTTTTGATACATTAGGAATAACATAAGCTTATTATTATTATTATTATTGTTATTGATCTAGATCTATTATTTCATTGGTGAATATACTTCTCAAAGAGGAAACACTATTTATTGACAATTATTCTGAAATTTAGTCTTAAAGTCAGTCAATAAGCATTTATTAAAATCCTACTCTGTACCAGGCACTGCTGCCAGTGCAAAAAAAGCATAAATAAATAAATAAAAATAAAGGGCTATCTTTACTTTTGAGGAGATCATGATTTAATAGAGTCTCATTGAGAGTTTAAGTGACTTGTCTAAGAATATAATAACAATATATACTCAAGTAAGACTGGCAGTGATGTACAATGGAAAGAAAAGTAGCTCTAGAGTCTAAAAGACTGATTCAAATTCTATCTTTGCTCTCTTACTTAACTTTCCTGGGCCTCTGTTTCTTCATTTGAAGAGAATGAATTAGATGGCTTCTGATATCCTTTGTAGCTTGGACCTTGGTCTGGCATTTCCTGACCCAGTTTCTTCAATCCTAAAATGCACTATTTACCTCTCTAGGTTTTTTGTGAGGTACGTCACTTGCTAACAATAAAGCATTCTATAAATACAGTGAAGTATTTATCATTATTTCTATACAGAACTGAATTCTTCTCGCAACATTTTGAAGATTAGAACTCTGTGAGTCTGAGTTTCAAGTTATTTCTTACTATTCTTTCAGGGATATTTGGACAGTCATATTTTGAACATATGTATAAAACAACATTCCATAATTGATTTATTAACATATGAGGTCATGTTTATGATTTCTTTCTGAAAAATTTAAAAGCAAACTATAACTGCATAATCCTATAAAATCTATTCATCACAAACCTGCTTCAAAAGTTCATAAAGAGCACCAAAAGGGCCATCATATTGTATTTAGTTACGGTTGAAACCTCTGCTCCCAAGGATAAATGAATACGATTTGTATTTGCTATGGATAAGGCTCTGGTTTATCCACATTGTATTACATCTCAGGAGAGCATTTGCTAAACAAGTCCAAATGGCAAAGAATGAGAGATCTAAAAAGAAATGCAAACATCATTTTTTTTCTTAGTCTGGATGAGACAGGAATGAATTTGAAAATCCTTCAGAAAATACTACATCTTCAAATGCTAAAAAAAAAAAAGCCTTGGAATTTGTACAAGTTAACTCCCCTCCCACTACATTCATCTTTAAACATTCAGCCATTCCATGTAATTAAAAAAAGAAAGAAAGAAAGTGAGTTCTTTGGTTTGCTAAATCCCTCTAATTTAGGCTTCATGGATCCTTTATATTCCTATAACTTACTTATCATCATCTCCTGCTGATTTTGCTGGTTAGGCCATTGTACACTGGGGAAAATTGAAAGACACTAATATTCAGCAGGGCTGACCCCTGTGGTATGTGACTTGGGGGGATTCCAGAAAGGCTCCCCTTTTATTCTCTAATGTCTTAAGTGTGTTTAATAGGAACTTTGGAGAAGATGACCATAATATTTACACTAAGGTGTACATGATTGATAGAATATCATTTTCTGAAATTAATCATATAGTTTAGCAATTTATTAGCTGTGTACTGGAGATGGTCCTTGGATACAGTGGGAGAACCTGCCCTTTTAAGCTAATGGAACCAGATGGCTCTGAAGGAGGAATGAAGCTGGTGATTTTGCCAGCCCTTTCTCACTTAAATCCAGTTCTCTTGCAAATCATGGCATAACCTTCTTGAGGTTGTGGTCCTCTCAAGATGAAGGATGAACAGTAGCACTGTCGTAGGCATTATGAGACAAAGATAAAAAGTCTTTGGCAATATGAAACTTACATTCATTAGGTTTTTCTTGAGAAAATGATGTAGAACAGAGAATAATTAGATTTTAAACCCACACCCTCTGATTTAATCAAGTATTTTTTCTATAATACCCATGTTACTGCTCCCCCTCTGAAACAAGGAAAGTGCTTTGTAAATTAATAAAGCTCTATAGGATTGTGAGTTCCTACTAGTATTCTCTTGATAACTCAATCTACAAATAAGTTCTGGAATAAAGAAGAATACTGGGCTTCAGTCTCCTACACTATTATCCTCTTATCGTTGATCTTTCTTTCTGGAGAAGATTGTAGATGACAAGTTTGAAAAACATTCCTTTATTGCATGACAAGAGCATCTCAGAATTAAACCACTTGTCCCTCAACCCCACTCTTAGATGATGAGGATCAATTGCTATGGTTTCTAGTTTGGATTGTATATGATAGTTGTTTTTGAAGGCAAGAGTCAATACTGCAAAATTTATTACAATAAAGGATTATTTGTTCTTTGTTTTGAAAAGAACCAATGACATTAGGTCTGTATTCCAAAGAGATCATAAAAGAGGGGAAAAGACCTACATGTGCAAAAATATTTGTAGCAGCTCTTTTATGGTGGCAAGAAACTGGAAATTGAGGGGATGTCCATCAATTGGGGAATGGCTGAATAAGCTATGGTATATGAATGTAATGGAATGTTATTGTTCTATAAGAAAGATGAGCAGAATGATTTCAGAAAAGCCTGGAAATACTTACATGAACTGATGCTGAGTGAAGTAAGCAGAGCCAAGAGAATATTGTACACAGAAACTACAAGATTAGGTGATGATCAACTATAATGGATTTGGTACTGCTTAACAATGTGGTATTTCAAGGCAATTCCAATATACTTGGGATGAAAAATGCTATCCATGTCCAGAGAGAGAACTATAGAGACTGAATATTGATCAAAGCATAGTATTTTCATTTTTTGTTTGTTTCTTATGTCTTTTTTCCTTTTGGTCTGATTTTTCTTGCACATCATGACAAATATGGAAATATGTTTAAAAGAATTGCACATATTTAACCTATGTGAAATATTTGCTGTCTTGAGAAGGGGTGGTATGGGAGGGAGAGAGAAAAATTTGGGACAGAGAGTCTTACAAAGACAAATGTTGAAAACTATTTACATCTATTTGGGAAATTAAATACTATTGAAAATTAAAAAAGAAAGAAAGAAAGAAAAGAACCAATGACATCACAGGGTGATCCCTTGACTTGCATGCGAATTGGATTTAAGTAAGGCAAAGTTGTACAAAGTTATCACTCTCTCTTTCAGATTCATAGAATTCCAATGACAAGACAAAAAATCAGTACAACTTCTGATGGCCTGGGATGCAGAGGAGGACTTTGTATTTTCGATGTCCAACCAAATTAAATGCTCTACAACATTGCCTTCATGACTTTTGGAACACATTGTTCTCATCTGCCCCTTCCACAGTGAATTAGTGATTGAAAGGTTCCATTTAGGAATCTTTTATATATGTATATATATGTATATAATATATGTACATATATAGGTAATATGAAAACAGCTTTAGTGCAGAGATCAAGGAGATAAAGTCAGGTATATATCATGAAAATTATATGAGTTTGTGGATGTATATACACACATTTTCTTCCTGGGCATAATTTCATTGGTATGAGATATTCCCAACATGAAAAATCCCTCTTCTGATGAACATTAGCAATTTGTTTATAACTTAATTCTGAAAAAGTGTGGAGCATAGAAAATTTAACTGATTTGAACTTGGTCATACAACTAATAGGGAGAAGAATTTGAATCCAGGTCTTCCTGACTCTATGGTAGATACCTTGTCTAGTATGCTAAATTCTCTCAGATAAAATACTGAGAATATTGGCATTTTCCCATAATTCCTGGACGGCATACTACATAACAGTACTTTCTTCTGGTTCACTGGAATAAACACACAGAACACAGTGTTCACACTGAAAGAACTCTTAGGGATCATCCAATCCATGGTTCAGAGGAGGAAAGTGAGATCTAGAAAAGTGACTAGCAGCCAAGTCAAGATCATTTGGTAGATCAAGGACAGAAATGGAACTTCAAGTCTTTTGACTAGTTTTCTTGTTTTTTCTTTACATTATTGTCTTCCACTGTGCTTCTCTTGTAGACTGATATACCTGGGTAGTATGGTCAGAGAGACTTTCAGCTAGGTGGTACAGTGGACAAAGCACTGGTCCTGGAGTCTCAAGGACCTGAATTCAAATTCAGCCTCAGAATCTTGATACTTACTGACTATGTGATGCTGGGCAAGTCACTTACCCCCAATTGCCTGGCCCTCCCCTTCAATTTTCCCCTCCAATGCTGGGTAACTAAGATCATCTGTTTTTTGATCTGCTTCTGTGGCAGCATTATAACATCTGCCTACATTCTACTAGTGAGTCTTGGGACTCCTTTAGCCTCTACTAATGAAATCTTTAGGAAACTACTAATATTTCCCTTTTGTAGTCTATATTTCATTTTAAACATAAAATTCTCTTTGTTTCTATTTGCAAGGCTTTATGCATTTTCTCTATCCCCCCATTCTGTGCATACTCTCCCTTTTCTATGTCTACGACTCTAAGTCCTTATTAAAATCCCATCTTTATATAACTGGGAAAAAATAAAATATTAAATAAATGGAAAAAATAAAATGAAATGAAATTCCATTTTTACTTCCTCAATCAATTTCTCTTTGTCTCTGTCTCTTTTTATGTCTTTTCTCTCTTTCTTTCCAGTTTCAAGAGTCACATTTCATTTTATTTTTATATTTTTATAGTATTTTATTTTTCCAGTTACATGTCCAGAAAATTTTTGGCATTTAGTTTTACAAGATTTTGAGCTCCAAATTTTTCTTCCCTCTCTCTCTTCTCTCTCTTCTTCCAAAGATGGTAGACAGTTTGATATCATTTATACATGTGGCATCACATAAAACATATCTCCATATTAGTCACAATTGTGAGAGAAGAAACAGATCAAAAGAGAAAAAACACAAGAAAAAATAAAGTAGATGAAAAAATATGCTTTGATATGAATTTAGAATTCATCAGTTCTTTGTCTGGATGTGTATAGCATTTTCCTCCAGGAGTTCTTTGTATTTGTCTTGCATTATTGTGTTTCTCAGAAGAGCTGAATCATTCATAGCTGATCATCATACAACGTTGCTGATAGTGTGTACAATGCTTTCCTAGTTCTGTTCATTTCATTTTACATCAGTTCATAACAATCTTCTGGGGTTTTTCTGAAATCTGCCTGTTCATCATTTCTTATTGCACAATAGTATTCTGTTACATTCATATACCACAGCTTATTCAGCCATTCCCCAATTGATGGGCGTCTTCTCAGTTTTCAATATTTTGCTACCATGAAAAGGGCTGCTATACATATGTTTATACATTTAGGCCCATTCCCCTTTTTATGATCCCTTTGGGACATAGACCTAATAACAGGAAATATAGTTTAGTTACCTTTTGGACATAGTTCCAAATTGCTCTCCAAAATGGTTGGATCAATTCACAACTCCACCAACATACCATAGTGTCCCAATTTTCCTCTCCAACATTTATCACTTTTTTTGGTCATATTAGCCAACCTCATAATTATGAGGTGCTATCTCAAAGTTCTTCTACTTTGCTTTTCTCTAATCAAAAGTAATTTAGAGCAGTTCTTCATATGGTTATATATAGTTTTGATTTCTTCATCTAATAAATGCCTGTTCATATCCTTTACCATTTACCAACTGGGAAGGTCTTGTATTCTTATAACTCTGACTCTGTTCTTTATATATTTGAGAAATGAGATCTTTATCAGAGATACTTGATGTAAAGATTGTTTCCCACATTCCTACTTTGCTTTGGTTGCATTGGTTTTGCTTGTATAAAAGCTTTTTAATTTAATATAATCCAAGTGATCTATTTTGCATTTCATAATGCTCTTTATCTTTTGTTTGATTGTGAATTCTTTCTATCCACATAGACCTAACAGGTAGACCATTCCCTGTTCTTCCAATTTGTACATTCAGTTATGATTTCTCTCTATGTATTTCCTTCCATTTTATTTTTCCTCCTGTTTGTCTTCTCCCTCCTTTCACTCCTTCCCTCCTCACCAATGTTTTGTTTCTGTCCAGCCCCTCATCTTCTCTTCCTTCTACTAGTCTCCAAACCCTTCCCTTTATGTACTCTCCTCTCCCTCCTACTTCTCTGGCAGGTAAAATAGATTTCTATAATCAACTAATTGTGTGTATTATTTCTTCTTTAAGCCAATACTGATGAGGGTAAAGTTTAAGCAGGGCTCATTATCCACTCTCCCATCTTCCATACAAAGGAACAATCTAGGTCCCTGCTGGGCAGCTGGTGACACAGTGGAGAGAATGCTGGACCTGGAGTCAGGAAGCTTGAGTTTAATCTGGCCCCAGACACTTACTAGTTATGTAACCCTGGCCAAGCCATTTTACTCTGTTTACCTCAGTTTCCTTACCAATAAAGTGAACTGAAAAAGGAAATGGTAAACGACTTTTCTTTGCCAAGAAAATTCCAAATCAGGTCATGAAGACTCAGACATCACTGAACTGAACAGCAAGAAAAATAGCATGTGTTCTGGTGCTTGTGTTCACTCCCTCCACCTTCTGAGCCTCAGGATCTTTTACTGATTTGCTGAGGTGAGATTTGCTATGGCTAGCTGGGAAGCTCCCTGTCCGGGACTGCACCCCCTCTTCACTTTTACCAGAGGTAGACGTACTAGTCCTGTGGATCTTTCAAGTCTCCTGTACTTTTGCCCCATTTCCTTGCTGCTTCTGCTGTTCCAGGACCTGTCTTGGGCTTGCTACTTTATCCTTACACATAGGTAGCCATGGAATAGTTAGTCATTCATTGCTTAAGCCACCAACTTGGCTCCCAAAACTCCCCAACCTCTCTTGATCCTAATATCTTCCCTTTGATAATTAACTCCCATTTGTCTTGTTCATGGTTTGCTTTGTCTGTTTGTTTATATCTTGTCTCCTCCATTAGATCATAAATTCCTCAAAGAGAGTGACTATCTTTGCTTTTTTTTGGCATCCTTTGTGCTAAGAATAATGGTTGGCACATAGTAAGAGCTTAATATATGTTTATTAATTGATTCGTGGATTGATATATAAGGGTGATAGTCAAAGTCACCCATACTATACAAAGGTGCATGTATCCCACAAAAGACAGCAAAAATAGTTGATAGTTTAGAAATTCCACTTTCCTTTTTAGATAATATATCATTCCTGAATATAGAAGCAACAGTGAGATTGAGTAGAAAGAGCACTGACTAATTATAGGACTTAGATTCAAATCCCAGCACTACTGAATGTTTGATTTCAGGCAAGGTTGCTCTCTTTCTCAGGGCAACAGTTAAGTTTTAGGGATGTTTGAAATATAAGATATCTAAAGTCTTCTAGTTTTCAGGAAAGAGAAACTTAAAAAAATACCTCCAGTCCTTGTATTTTAATGAGAACTTAGAGGTTCAGCATATTAGCAGCATTGATGCTATTGAAACTAGTTAATATCTTGTGATGTTAAGGGAGTTGAATTCTAAGGAACAAATTATTCCATTGAATGAATTCTGTCCATTGAATTGAATTCTGTCCAGTCAGAAAAATTTCACTTTTCAAAAACCCCAGGCTTATGAATAAGAACGATTTTAGCAAAATCAAACAAAAATATAGTACAATATATATAGCAACCAGAACCTAGAGAAATGAGAGGCTCAGAAAACCAGTTATTAGAGAAAAAAATAAACACCAAAAAAGGTCATTTTAGCAGTGAAATGACACATTCAAAGAAAGAGAAAGAGAAAGATGGAGGTTAGGGAAGAACAAAGCAAGGGATATAATGAATAAAATGGGGAAAAGAAAGATTTTTTTCTGGTGAAATTTCATTCAATGGAATACCAAAAATAAGATTAATAGAGAGCTTTTATTGTTGTTATTTGATTGTTTCAGACATGTACTACTCTTCATAACTGCATTTGGAGTTTTCTTGATGGAGATACTAGAATGGTTGACCATTTCCTTCTTCAGCTCATTTTATAGAGGAGGAAACTGAGGCAAACAGGATTAAGTGACTTGCCCAGGGTCACACAGTAAGTATCTAAGGCCAGATTTGAACTCAAGAAGATGGACCTTCCTGACTTCAAACCCAGTGATCTCTCCATTGTGTGCCTAGACAGCCAGCAAAAACAAAACAAAATAAAACAAAAAACTAGGGCTTGTGTTAGCTCCTGGGATCACATGTAAATAGGAAGATCAAAAATGAGAGTCACTGGGAAAAAAAATGGGAGAAATTGCATGTGTGTGTTTGTGTGTGTATGTGTGTGTATGTACATGCTCTATCCAAGACATTTCATTTAAACTATTAATCTGAGAGTCATGCTACAAAGCTAAAGAGATGAATTCAAACCAACATATAAAACAATCTATGTTCTACAAACTAAATGGGAGAAATGGGGAGGAAGGGAGGAGATAACAAAAGGGAAGTAGAAGAAAACTCAACTATCCAAGGGAGTTTTATGAATAATCCCCACGAGCATTCAAAAATGTATTATACAGAAGAAACACAATTTACAAGGATTTAAAGAGCTTTATAATACAAACCATGAAATTTGGCCTATGGAATCATTCCTGAGTCAATAGAATTGTACCAAATAAATAATTCTCTCTAAAAAAAAGCAAGTCCTATATAACAGGACCTAAAGATAGTTTTAAAAAAAACTACAATTACAACAACATATTTCATTACTGACTCATCTCCCTTGACTCCCAGTTTTGAGTCTAAATTTTTCTAATGCCAATATGGCCCAGAAGGTCATAAAAGCAGGGACTGTTTTCTTCTTCTTTTTGTATTATTCTCAGCACTTAGCACAAAGACTGGAACATGGTGGCCACTTAATAAATGTTTATTGAAAGAATGGATAAAATTGTATATTCTTCCCTATTTTTTATGCATCACCCAGATTTCTCCCAAATCCCTGCAAAGGCAACTCTTAGGGATTGAAACAATACTACTTGTTGATCCCAAACAATTGAGGGGATTTGTCTGCAATAATATATGATTATAAGCACAAAGGTTGGACATAAATGTAGTCAGGATTAGATAGCATACTGGAGAGTAGGAAACAAGAAAAGTATAGGGCACCAGAGAAAAATAAATTAGACTTACCTCTTTTGGGAATAAAGTAAATTGGAATTTATGGTAAAACAGTCTGACAAAACTAATAAACACATAGAAAAATCTGATATTCTATGAAGAGTCTCCTACCCATCATATTCATTCTCTTTAAGGAAGGGGGAATAAGAGAATGAATTCTCATATATATAATTTGAGATCTTAGCATTTTACATTAGCATTTAATTTGGATTCTTAACATTTTACAGCCTTTAACTTACATTGTTTTGTGTTCTCTCCATTTATAATTGTGTTTATTTTGTATATTTTTTTTCTTGATTCAATTTACCTCACTGTGCATTTTTTTTTTTTTGCACCTGGGCTTTTCTGTCTTAGGCATACTCATTATTTCTTACAGCAGATTAAAGTTCCATTCTGTTCATTCATCACAATGTTTCTGGACAATTCCCAATGATAGGCATCCACTCTGTACCTACAACAAGTACTGCTTTTAAAAATAAACACACAAGTATTAGTAATGTGAGCTTTAGCAGTAAGCAAAGAAAAATAAATTAAAGGAATTAGAGTAGGTAATGAGGAAACAAAATTATCACTCTTTGCAGATAATATGATGGTATATTTAGGGAATTGTGTAGAATCAACTAAAAAATTACTAGAAATAATTAACAACTTCAGCAAAATTGCAGGATTAAAAATAAATCCACATAAATCATCAACATTTCTGTATGTTACCTACAAAGTCCAGAAGCAAGAGATACAAAGAGAAATTCCATTAAAAATAACTGTAGGTAATATAAAATATTTGGGATTCAACCTGCTAGGACAAAGTCAGGATCTATATGAACACAATTACAAAACACTTTCCATACAAATAAAGTCAGATTTGAACAATTGGAAAGATATCAAGTGCTCATAGGTAGGCCAAACTAATATAATAAAAATGAAAATTCTATCTAAATTAATCTACTAATCAGTGACATACCAATCAAAATGCCAAGAAATTACTTTTCTGAGCTAGAAAAAATAAAACAAAGTTCATCTGGAAGAACAAAAGGTCAGGAATTTCAAAGGAATTAATGAAAAAAATGCAAATGAAGGTAGCTTAGCTGTACCAGACCTAAAACTATATCATAAAACAGCAGTCATCAGTACTATTTGATACTGGCTAAGAAATTGAGTACTTGATTAGTGGAATGGTTAGGTTGACAAGACAATGACTACAGTAAACTAGTATTTGATAAACTCAAAGACCCAAGTTTGTGGGATAAGAATTCACTACTTGACAAAAATTTCTGGGAAAATTAATATAGTAGAAACTAAGCATTGATCCACACCTAACACCACATACTAAGATTAGGTTGAAATGATTTAGACATAAAGAATGATCGTATAAACAAATTAGGAGAACAAAAGATAATCTACCTCTCAGATCTGTGGAGAAGGAAAGAATTTGTGGCCAAAGAAGAACTAGAGTATATTATGAAATATAAAATGGATAATTTTCATTATATTAAATTAAAAATGTTTTGTACAAACAATACCAATGTAACCAAGATTAGAAGGGAACAGAAAACTAGGAAATCATTTTTATATTCAAAGGTTCTGATAAAGACTTAATTTCTAAAACATATAGAAGAATTGACTCAAATTTATAAAGAATACAAGTCATTCATCAATTGATAAATATTCAAAGCATATAAGCATACAATATTCAGACAAAGAAATTGAAACCATTTCTAGTTATATGAAAAAATGCTCTAAATCACTATTGATTAGAAAAATGCAAATTAAAGCCACTTTGAGGTGCCATTATACATCTCTCCAATTAGTTAAGATGACAGAAAAAGATAATGATAAATGTTGGAGAAGATGTGGGAAAACTGGGACACTAATACATTGTTGGTGGAATTGTGAATACATCTAGCCATTCTGGTGAGCAATTTGGAACTATACCCAAAGGGCTTTAAAAATGTGCATATTCTTTGATCCAGCAATGTCTCTCCTGGGTCTATATCCCAAAGAGATCATAAAGGAAGGAAAGGGACCCACATGTGCAAAAAATATTTGGGGCAGACCTTTTTGTAGTGGCAAGAAACTGGAAACTGAGTAAACGCCTATCAGTTGGAGAATGGCTGAATAAGTTGTGGTATATGAATGTTATGGAATATTATTGTTCTATAAGAAATGATCGGCAGGATGACTTCAGAGAGACCTGGAGAGACTTACATGAATTGATGCTGAGTGAAATGAGCTGAACCAAGAGAACATTGTATATGGCCACAACAAGATTATGTGATGATCAATTCTGATGAATGTGGTTCTTTTCAAGAGGAGGTGATTCAGGCCAATTCCAAATGTCCTGTGATGGAGAGAACCATCTGTACCCAGAGAGAGAACTGTGGGGACTGATTGTGGATCATAACATAGTATTTTCACCTTTTGTTGCTGCTGTTTGCTTGCTTTTTGTTTTTTTCTCATTTTTTCCTTTTTGATCTGATTTTTCTTGTGCAGTATGATAAATATGAAAATATGTGTTGAAAAATTGCATATGTTTAACATGTAGTGGATTACTTGCTGTCTAGGGGAGGCAGAAAGGGAAAGAGAAAAATTTGGAACACAAGGTTTTGCAAGGGTGAGTGTTGAAAACTATCTTTGCATATGTTTTGAAAATAAAAATCTCTTATTAAAAAATAAGCACACACACACACAAAACAAAATATGGAAAATCCAAAGGCACTTATTTGGATGGTGGTGTTAGAGTTAAATTCCAAGGAAGCATAGATATTTTTCTTGGTGTGGAAAGAAAGCAGATTATTTTATGTTTTCCTCACTGAAATTCTATTAAAAATGAATATGAATCTTATGGGAATTTAAGCTATGTATGCTGCCAAAACCATTTATAAAGTTGGGATGCTTTTAATATCCCCTTGAAGGTTCAATTAGGGTTTGGAAAGATCACTGGAAGTTGCAATAAAAATATTGCATTTTTTTCTCTTCTCCACCCCCAAACTTTTTCAGATCTGTTTATGAGGGCCTGAAAAACTTTCTTGAGTTAATCTAAGGTTTGCAAAATATAGTCATGATGATACTTACCTAGTATAGGATCTCACCCTACATTTCTTTTTTCAAGCTCATCCCTAACTGAACAATAAGAGCCAGTTTTGGATTGTGCCTTTCCACGGATCCTTTTTCTTAAAAAGAAATTCCTCCAAATGAGGAAGGAATTGAAAATTCATATAAACTTTGCGAAATCTGGAATTAGAGAAATTTAGCTGACTGTGCCCATAGAATAAAAATGAACTGTTTGATAAATTCAAGCAGCAGAAAATGCTGACAAATGTTGTCTTTGTACTGGAGACATTAACACTCTTGACTGTGAAGGTGAAAAATTGAACAGATGGCACCTCTAAATGCAAGGCATATATACTCTATTTCCACTTGTGTTTTTCTTAAACTTTTATTTTAAATTTGGTGCTAGGAACAAAAAAAGTGTGTTGATAGCATCAGCTAGGGATGTGCTCATATAGGCTTCTCCCAACAAATCTATTAATATGGTTCTAATTCAGCCCTGAAGCCCTAGTCCTCTTTAAGTTGCCAGGCCTTTCCTGAGAGTTGGCAAAGGTAAAAGAAGATCCCAAATTGAACCAGGTCAGAAAAATATACAAAGTTTTGTATCAAGAAATTCTGATTTTGGAGCTGTGCTTCAAAATAAAAATCCAAACCAGGCTCTTTCCACAACGTGCCTTTTTTACACTTTAGTTATCATCGTTCACAAGTATTTATTGAGTACTTGTGTGAAAGGCTATAAACCTTGTAAAGAAAAATCACTCGTCACATTCTCAGGGCTGATTTTGTTGCACATTAAGAACAATATATGAAGATAATGGGAAGAATTATTGATTCACCCAAATTTCTCAAATCTGAGAAATGAAGGGTTTATAAGATCATTGGTTTAGGGATACAGAAGACCATGGAGGTCGTATAGTCAAATCCTTTATTACAGAGATGAAGGAACAGAAATTTGGAGATGGTTGGGAGCCTACCAAAGTCATACATACAAGTAGTAAATAGAGTCAGGGCTTTGCACCCCAAATCCTACCCTTGTTCCATTGTATATTAGCCCATATTTTAGACAATTATTTGAAGATGGATAAAAAGGATAAAGAAGTTTTCATATAGGCAATTTTAAAAATCCACAAATTCCTTTTCCTTGTGTGATGTATTATAATAAAACTATTCACTTGATCACTTTTGTCTTTTGCAGAACAGTTATGTAGAGAACTGCTAAACTGTTATCTTTTTATTTATATATGTTTTCTCTTTCCAATGAGGTTGCATACTCTTTGAAGGCAGAAAGCAGTGCTAGACCCTTTGGAATTGTCTTGGGCAACTAGCTCAGCACCTTGATGCTTACTCAAGACTTATTCACATGTCCATGTAATAGTTTATAATTAGATACCAAGAAAACTGTATGGACTTTGCCCATGTCAGGCCTTGTCCCCGATGCCTAGGATGCCCTCCTTTCTCATCTGATCCCTAAGATTTCAAGTCACATGCTATCTTTTCCATTAAGCCTTCTCTAATCTGCCATGTTTATTTGAACACTGTGTCTTTCCCCTCTCCCTACACACACAGTTTCTCTCTCCCTCTCTTTCTCTCTCTCTTTTTCTCTCACTTCCCTTCTTCCCTTCTCATCTTTCTCTTTTCTTTCTCTACAACATCTAATATCCTTCCCTGTCTCTTTTTCCTGACTACTTTATTTTTATCTGTGTAGGGGTTATATTCCTGCCATCCCCAAAGAACTAAATTAAAGCTCTTAACAAAAGGAATTTCCTCATTTTTGCTTCTAGATCCCCAGGGTCTAGAATAGTACCTTGCAAATAGCAGGACCTTCCTAAGTATTTGTTGAATTAGATTGAGTCAGGAGAAAAACAGTTTTAAATTAAAGGTTTCTGTTTTGTACTGAAACAAAAAAAAAATCAGTTGGAAGGATAAGTAACCTCCAGTTAATGTTTTCAATTGGAAATCTCCACAATTTTGATAATAATCATTTTGGTATGTGAGATTCCTCCCCTTTTCTTTCTGATGATCTTGGAAAATTCTTTTCTCTTTTTTGGGGGAAAAGGGGGTAGGATTGGTGTGAGGATGGTAGTCTAGACTTGCAATTTCAGCTTTCTCTCAAGGAATGAAAACTTCTTCCATGAATGGATGTCCACAGGAAGGACAAGGAATAAGTATTTATATGGCAAACTAACATGTGCCAGGCATTTTGCTAAGTACTGTGCAATTGTTAATTCATTTCATCTTCACTATAACCCTGTAATGTAAATGTTGCTATTCCCTTTTTTATAGATGAAGAAACTGAGGCAAACAGTAGCTAAGTGACTTACTCAGGTCACACAGTAATATTGAAGTTAGGATATAAAATCAGGTCTCCTTATCTCACCACTGTACTCCCCAGCTGCCCATGACACTGAGAGGTTAAGTGATTGACTCATGGTCACACAGCCAATTTGTGTCAGTGTAGGAGTGAACCCAGTTCACTGACCATAAGGCAAACTCTCTATCCATTTAACTTTGTTATCTCTCTCAAGTTTTATACTCCTTAATCGAATGTACAATTCTCTGCAGAAATGCTCAATCTTTAATGGAGATGGCCGCTATCTTCTACCACATTTGCCCCGTGTTATAAAAAAATTTTTTTTTACGTTTCTTTTCCCTTTCTTTAGAAGGCATTTTCTATGACTTGACTAAACAGGGTTTGGGTCTCTGAGCAGAATGTCAGCTTTTAAAAGCTTAAATTATAACCATAGTCTCTAAGCAGCATGTTTGTTGTAAATACTTTGGAAAAACCCCTCAAAACATTTAATTCCTGGAATGAGATGTTCCTGGGGAGTGCACCAACATTACATGTCACTGAAACCTTTTATTAAAACAAGGTGGTTGTTAGCATGTACTGGTAATGATCAAGCTTATAGGCATTTTAAATTAGAGCTCAGAAGTCAAATACATATAAATCTTTAAGGTTAGTTTGCAATCTGCCTCAGCAAAGTCTTCACCTTGTAGTGTTTTTGTTTCTTTGTTTGTTTTGTTTTGTTTTGTTTGTCATGGCTCCAGTTGCTTTAGTTCTTAATTGTAAGACTAACTCACTGTTTTAATATTGTTTGGAAATCGTGTTAACAAGTGATTCTTCATAGGTCATCTGAGTCTTCCTTTCTAGAAGGTGCTTTGAAAGTGGTCCTAAGGTTGGCCAGTAGCACACGAAGGGGAGGGGAGGAAAGAGAAAAAAAGAAGAAAGGAAGCTCTAGATTTTTTTCTTGTGGTGTTATTCATTGTCCCCTATACTGTCTGGTTAGCCAAGAGCAGAGACCCCTCCCTATCTCTTCTAGGTCTTTCACTCTTTTCTCTTACTTCTTCTTTCTTACTTACTTCTCTAAGCCCTAAAAACCAAATGGTGAAGAAATTATAGGGAGAGGAACAAGAGGAAAGTGGCCAACTTAATTTGTTTTCCTCACATGTCTTTCTTTTATCAGTTAATCAAGAATCATGGTTCAGCATTGTGCTAAGTATTGGGCATATAAAAAGAAATTATTAAATAGTTTTGCCTTCAAGAAATCGTGGGCACCAATAAATAATATGGTTTCCTTCCCATCCTCATCCCTCCCTCCACACACACGTGTATACACACAATTATATAAGCATGCATTATACATTTATACATACACACTTTAGACTTCTCTCAGGACTTTTTACTTTTCTATAGTTCTAAAGCGCGTATAATGTATATTATCCACTTGTAATGAATATTGTAATTATCTCTAAATACTCTAATGTCCCATTTCCCTAATAAACTGTAAGCTCTGTAAGGGCAAAGATGACATCTCTTTTAGAGTCATTTTTCCTCTGTTCCTAGTACAGTAAAGTGCAATAGATATAAGGCTGAACCTGGCATAGGGAAAAATCTGGATTCAAATCTAGTCTCAGACATTTATGGGTTTATGATTATAAACCAATCTCTCAGTCTTAGTTTTCTTGTCTATGGAACAAAATATTTTTGTTCATTTCACCAAGCTGGTGTGAAGTCAAAATAAGGTGCTATAAAATTTTTTGTAAACTTCAAAATGCTCTATAAATGTTGGCCAACCATTCAATCATCTCTGATTTTTCATGCCCCTGAACCATTCTTTCCATGAGGTTTTTTTGGTAAAGATACTGGAATAGTTTGCCATTTCTTTCTCCAGTGAATTAAAGCAGTTGTAGCACACAAACATGACTTCTCTAGTTTAAACCCAAAGTTTCAAAGTGGACACTTGCCATAGATCATACAAATGATTAGCAGTAGACCTGGAGTTCAGGCGAAATTCTTCGGACTACAACTCTAGCATTCTTCCTGAGAAGAACCTACTTGACAGACTGGGGATTCTGTACATTATCCTAGAGATAATGGTGAGCCACTAAAGATTTTAAAGTTGAGGAATATCATGGTCATATTTGTGCTGTTGAAATAACAATGTTACCCTTGAATGAAGAGTGAATTAGAGATGGTACAATTCTTTTTAGTGGAAGCAGGTGAACAAATTAGGAAGCTACTGAAATAACCTGTCTGAATTAGGGTTGAGACTGTGCGCCTAAAGAAAGGGATGGATGCAGAGAGATGTCATGGAAGTAGACAAAAACTGGAAACCAGTTGGCCAGGAGCACTATTAAGACAGACCTTGAAAAGAAAAATAAACAAATGAATAGCAGCAGGCATCTTGGGATAGCCCAAGAAACAGAATTAGCCTCAGTTCCACAGAAATGGTTAGTTTTTCTTTTACGTAACTATAATAGACCTCTGAGTCATGTTCATGACAAATGTTTTTTCTTACAGATACTTTTGCTTATTCACACTGGGGAGCTGCTTTGTCACTATTTGTCTGGCCTATTTCATAGCCGTGTCCTTCATTTAAGAAACAGCTGAAGGATTCTCAAGCTGAAGAATTCTCAAACTGAAGAATAAGGCATTAACAACAGAAGGTTGGAATGACCATTTTTCCTGAAGTGACTGATTTTTTCTGTTCAGCCCCTCAGGGAGGACCATAAGTTGGCTGGCTCCTTTCTCAACTAGAAACTGGAGTTTCTCCATCTACAATTTTCTGTCTACTCAATGTAGGAATCTTTAAGCCCTTTCCAGCTCTGATGACTTGCTCTTCATATAACAAAATGCCTTAACACTGAACAACAGAAATTCTGCCTGGTCTGATCTCATCTGCCAGCAAAGCTCCTTTGAGGTCATGGGAATCAGGATATAGGCTACACTGGGTCAAAAAGTGACTAGGTCTCTATACTACCACAAAATTCAAAGAATTATAGATTCAAAGTTGGAAGGGAGCATCTAATCCAACTCACTCATTTTTCCCATGAGAAGACTAAAGTCCAGCAGGATTAAATTACTTTTCTAAGGTCACACAAGTAAAAAGGACTGAGGAAGGATTTTAATCTACATCATCTGATTCCAGAATCAACATTCTTTCTCTATGATAAGCTGAAGAAGCAAGCAGAAAAATCTAGGTAAAACTGTAAATCATTAGAACAAGCATGAGGTAACAAATTTTATCTGCCCTATGATACTGGGTGAAAGCACAAGTCTTTATATAAAGGAATTGTGAAGGTTTTTCCCCACTTTTTTGTTTCACATAATAATTCTTACTAATGTCTCAAATATATAGCAAATATGTCTCATACCTAGCAAAGTTTTTAAATGTTTTTTTCTCAATTCTAAAGTAAAAGTTGTTATTTATAAAAAGTGTTATACTGGCTTCTAATAGTCTATGGTTTGTGCAAATGTCTTCATAACTGAATTAATTACTTATAAACAGGAAATTCTATATTTCTACTAAAAGACCATTTATTACCAAATCATATGGATCTCTCATTTCAATACAACAGGGACACTAAATGTCTCCAGGTCCAGCCACATGAAGGGCATTAATTTATAAACTATGAAAAATAAACAGATTGTATTTTTAAAAATCAACTTTAAAGAACTGCTTAATTAAAGAACTTATAAATTATTAGAGCTGCAAGAGATCTTAGTTTGAAATTTACATCACAGGTAAGGAAATAAAGGCCCAAAGGTGAAATAACAAATCTAGGAGTCAGAAGGTACAGTGGTAAAGAGCATTGGAGAAATACTCAGGAAGACAAGGTCAGATCCTGCCTCAGTTACTAGTTAACTGTGTACCCCAGGCATTTAATGTGCCTCAATTTCCTCATTTTCAAATCAGAGATGATAATTACACCTATCTCATAGCTTATTGTGAAGATCAAATGGACGAAGAGATAAAAAGCTCTTTAGAAGCTTTATGGTGGTATTCTGATTATTGTTAGGATTATCATGGTCATCTAGGTGGCTTAGTGGACCTAGAGTCAATCAGAAAGACATGAATTCAAATGTGGCCTCAAGTAATTAATAGATGTATGACCTTGGACAACTCACTTAACCCTATTTGTCTCAGTTTCTTCATCTATAAAATAAGTTGGAGAAGGAATAGCAAATAGTTCAAATATTTTTACTAGGAAAACCCCCACATGGAGTCTCATAGAGTCAGATACAACTGAATTACATTATTATTGTTATCATTATTTTATCAATAGTAATAGTAGTTGTAGTAATAGCAATGGGGATGGTGGTTGTAATCATGGCAGTATAAAGGAAGTCTCATGATTTGATCCTAGTCAGTATTTTTGCCTTAACCCAATATTTTTCAAAATAGCATTTCAAAACTGACTTTGTTTTAATTATGAACAAAGTTCAGTGGTAGAATAAAGTCCAGGAACAATAATGTTGCTGATAAGATGTCCTGGCCTTCTAGGATATTGTACTACTAATAATATGGATAAGTTAGATTATTGAATTAGGTTCTAATCCTCAATAATGTGAGTTCTGCTCTCTATGCTTATCATCATTTCTATGTGGAAGTAAAAAAATCTGTTGTAAGATTCATCTTGTATATTAATTATTTCCCTTCTTCCTTTTGAGGAGTTTGAGGAGGCATAGAAATCCTAGAGTCAAAGGTGAATTTTTTCCCCAAATGGTATAATTGGAGGTAGAATGAAGTGCCTAATTTCCTTACTGAGAAGACAGACAACCCTCAAAGGCTAGGGAAGACCAAGACGGCAGGTAAAGGTCAGCAGTTTGGCAGCAGTTATGCAGAGGCTATAGCCTCTGTCAAGTGTTACTTATCTGGCCTCTGTGGTAGAGTGGGGTGATTTTATCTAGAATGATTTGGGGATCCTTTGCATTTGTAGGGCATTGTCATTACCAGGATTCAACTTCTACCTAGGATTCTTGCTATTGAGAGGTTACAAAATAATCCACTAGAGAAAAATTAATGTTTTTCCTCTTTTTTGTTTTAGATTATATTGAACAGATTGTCCCAGTGTGACTATGCTGATGACACTGCTATGTTAATTTTTAACTTTGTTTAGTCTTATTGATATCCATGCATCTATACTTTTGTTATTTTGCCTTTATTGTTGTTTGGTAGGCTTGCTAATGTTACCATTGTTTGTTTGTTTCCTGTGATACAATGTGATCTGTGTATAATTTAGAGCTTTAGTCACTGAAGCTATTGGCCAAGGGATGGTTTGCATCATGTTATGTCTACTGCATGCACTTTTGATGTGGTTTTGCTGAGTATTGTACCCTAAGATGATTACCTGGGATGTTTGGTTTATCATCCTTGTTCTGTTATGTGTCAAAATGTATATTGTGCTATGCTATATTATTCCAAATGTCAAACTTTTGCATCTGATTTTGAAGTGTTTACAGGGAATCTTAGGAATTTTCTAGGCCAAAAGAGTTTGGTTTTGACTTGAAAAGTGAGTGTTCTCATGCAAATTAAGACAACTCTAAGATACCACTACACACCTGTCAGATTGGCTAAGATGACAGGAAAAAATAATGATGATTGTTGGAGGGGATGCGGGAAAACTGGGACATTGATGCATTGTTGGTGGAGTTGTGAACGAATCCAACCATTTTGGAGAGTAGTTTGGAACTATGCTCAAAAAGTTATCAAACTGTGCATACCCTTTGATCCAGCAGTGTTACTACTGGGATTATATCCCAAAGAGTGATAAAGAAGGGAAAGGGACCTGTATGTGCACGAATGTTTGTGGCAGCCCTTTTTGTAGTGGCTAGAAACTGGAAACTGAATGGATGTCCATCAGTTGGAGAATGGCTGAATAAATTGTGGTATATGAAAATTATGGAATATTACTGTTCTGTAAGAAATGACCAACAGGATGATTTCAGAAAGGCCTGGAAAGACTTACACGAACTGATGCTGAGTGAAATGAGCAGGACCAGGAGATCATTATATACTTCAACAACAATACTAGATGATGACCAGTTCTGATGGATCAGGCCATCCTCAGCAACGAGATCAACCAAATCAATTCTAATGGAGCAGTAATGAACTGAACTAGCTATGCCCAGAAAAAGAACTCTGGGAGATGACTAAAAACCATTACATTAAATTCCCAATCCCTATATTTATGCACACATGCATTTTTGATCTCCTTCACAAGCTAATTGTACAATAATTCAGAGCCTGATTCTTTTTGTACAGCAAAATAATGTTTTGGTCATGTATACTTATTGTGTATCTAAGTTATATTTTAATATATTTAACATCTACTGGTCGTCCTGCCATCTAGGGGAGGGGGTGGGGGGGGGTAAGAGGTGAAAAATTGGAACAAGAGATTTGGCAATTGTTAATGCTGTAAAGTTACCCATGTATATATCCTGTAAATAATAGGCTATTAAATAAAAAAAAAAAAGTGAGTGTTCTCTAATTGTCTAATTGAACCCGAATCCTTTTCCTATGTATTTTGGGAACTAGTTTGGGATTAAAGGGAAACTTCCTTTATGCTAATAATTTGACCTCTTCCACCTCTCCTTTTGCTTAAATTGGGATGACACTTATGAATTGCTATGCAAGAAATAAACAGAAAAACTGGTTGGTAAAAATATTCCCTGTATGGGAAGAAAAATGCTTCAGTTTCCATAGGACCTTAGAGAAGTGTTCTGAAATGAAGATATGGATAATGAGTTCAAAATACAACTTGCCAGAGAAGGGCAACAAATGTTTCAGTAGGAAAAAAATATGGTTCCTCTACAGGGTATGTTTCATTGGCATTACCTTCAAGGACAAAGATTGCCTACTTTTTTCAGAGCAAGTGTAATTTTCTGTCTTCTTAATCAAAAGACGAGTCCTAAGGGGATCCTCTTCCAGATGATTTTTAAGCATAAGAACTAGTCCAGATTTTCTGGAGAGTTGGATTAAGGTAAGGGTAAATCGGGCTGCCACCTTTACTTTATTCAAAATCCCATGCTTTTCTTCTTGTGTCACTTTTCTTTTGCAGAAGGCTTTTGGGGATCTCAAAAGGCAACTGAAATTTCCCCCCTTTCTCTCACACCAGAGAAGCAGGAAGGAAAAAAACCTGAAAATTAGTGGGAGTGGGCTGGAAATAGAGCTAGTTTTAGTGAAGTTGTGGCTTTGGTAACCACAGTAGAAGCAGACATTAGCAGAAAGAGACCACTAGAACTTGACTGTTTGAGTGGACAACGCCAATGTAGAGAATGATCTAGGTTCCAACATCCAGGAAAATAGAAGCATTGAGCCAAAGAATCTTCAAAGCCATCAAGTCTAACTAGTACTTGACCAAGAATGATTTCCACAACATATACAACATGGGATAATCCATTATTTGCCTGAAAATCTATAGTGATGAAGAGCCTACTACCTCTCAGTGTAGACCACATAGTTGCTTCATTTCTCCTTGGCCACTATTCCCTCTATGTGTCTTCCCTTTTTTGCATGCAAGCTCCTTGAGAGCAGGAACTGGTTTGGTTTTGTTGCTTGTATTTGTATTCCTAACACTAGCACAGTGCAATGGTAAATAAAATCTTTCTTTCTCTTCCTTCCTTCCTTCCTTCCTTCCTTCCTTCCTTCCTTCCTTCCTTCCTTCCTTCCTTCCTTCCTTCCTTCCTCTCTCTCTATCTCTTTCTTTCCTTCCTTCCTTCCTTCCTTCCTTCCTTCCTTCCTTCCTTCCATTCCTTCCTTCCTTCCTTCCTTCCTTCCTTCCTTGCTAACACTAGTACAGTGCCTGGCATGCAGTCAATGGTAAATAAGATCTTTATTTCCTTCTTTCTTTCCTTCTTTCTTTCTTTCTTTCTTTCTTTCTTTCTTTCTTTCTTTCTTTCTTTCTTTCTTTCTTTCTTTCCTTTCTTTCTATTTTTTCTCTTTCTTGTTCCATTGATCATATCATTTAGAATATTATATTCAGTATTCAGTTCTAGTCATCCCATTTTAGGAGGCTGAAAAGTGGGCAAGCGTCCCAATAAGGGAGATCAGGATTATAAATGGCCTTAAAATCATCTCATATAATGATTGGTCAGGGAAATTGGACTCTTTAGCCTGGAGTAAGAGGACTTAGATGGGGTTATAACAGCTGTTTTCAAGTGCTTAAAATGCAATCATCTGGAAGAGAGATTAGAGTTGTGCTTGTTCCCAGAGAATAAAACTGGGAACAGGGGAAGTTACTGAAAAATGGATTTAACAATATAAGGTAAAAGTTCCTGATAATTACAACTATCCAAAAAGAAACTAGGCTGCCCAGGAAATAACCTTTTATAGAGAATCTTTAAAATAAATCTAGATGGTCAGAAATCTTATCAAGAAGGTTCTGGTTCCAGTACAGATTAGATTAGATGTTTTGGGGGGTCCCTTATAACTCTGAATTTAGGCTTATAGGCTTCTTTATATATAGGCAGAATAGTTTCAGAGAAGCTAAGTGATTTCTTTAAGATTACATAAATAGTAAATAAATGGCAGAATATGAATTGGAAACTAGATCTAATTCCATTTTCACTAATCTTTCTACCAATATGGTTTTTGGTAGGGGGAGTCTTTAACTTATTTTCAGGATTGATAATGTCAAGGCCAGCAGGGAAGAAACGAAGTTATTCTTTCAATAAAATCTAATCATCTACTGATGCACCTGTTTTCTAAATTTGACCAGTATAAGTTGGATTGGAATTGGTCATTGTCCTCTAGCTCTTTGCAACTGGAGACCTGAAAAAGAAGGAGGCATTTTTCTATAATGTGTTGCAGCACTGTAACTTCTAGAGGAGGGCATGTCATTCACTTTTTCCTATAAGAAGTCTTAGTTATGATTAGTTATAAATCATTTTGTAGTTCTTACAAAGTGTAACCTGTAGGAAATTCCCCAGAATTAATGTTTATTAAAACTGCAGATCATAAGCTGTAGTTATGGCAGTAGTTAGTGCTTAGTTTTTCCCTTTTGCTGCCAGGCTTTTATTTTGCTTAGAATATAACATTAGATTAATTGGGTCTATTTTTCTTCAAATGTTGGGAATTCACAAATTCTTTTTCTGAACAAGAACTAAACTGGCAAGTGAGTAGTTAGGAAACTTGGCTACACATCTGCAAATCTCAAAAGTCTGTGTACAAGAGAGCTCCCTCTCCCTTCTGGTCAGATGGTTTCATTTAAGATCCAAAGGGTCAAGGGTCCTACCATGACCTCATCAAATTAGGCCCAACTGAGAGAGGTGTTTAGCACAACAGAAAGGAAATAATCTGAAGGACATTAAATGCAAATGAAATTGCCATCTGCAAACTTCAAAAAACACCTGATCTAAGAAAAATAAATCTCCCCACTTAAAGCTAAATCTGAAACCTTGCCCCCTTCCCTCCTGCCCCAGAATGGATACAGAAGTTTATTCATGTCATGAATCCATGCTGATAACAGTTAAATCACAAAATTCAGAATTGGAAGAATTCAGTTAATCCATTCCCTTTATTTCGGTAGGAAAACAGAGGAATAAAATAAACAGAGTTGCTAAGCTAGTTTGTGGCAGAGCTAGCATGGCTACTCTGCTATTCTGACTCCTCATATGGCGTCATATCAATGTGATGCACCCTCTCTCATATATCAAGCTAATTCCCCATTCTATGATGCCAATTTACCCTGACCAAAGCCTATTTATATCAAACATTTCTTTCCCTAATTTTTTCTTCGTTGTTTTCTTTTTAAAAAATGAACATAATGATCAAACACAAAATCCAATATACAAAGAATAAAAATGGCAGTATATTAAACCGTTAACTTTTACTATGTTGGAGTCAGTTTTTTCAGTGCATATTAAATTTAACAAGATTTAACAAAATTTTCATGTTTACAGCCCCTTCCAAACTGCTTTTTGATGTTCTTTTTGCATTTTATACAAATATTTTAACATTGCCCATTTATTATTTTTAACTCTGCTCTCCTTAAATCACACCCTACCTCATTGCTCCTCTATAACAAATAATATATAGTCACACAAAACAAATCCACACATTGTCTATGTTTGAAATGTATGCTTCTTTCTTTAACTCTAGTTCATCATGTCTACTAAGAGGCAGGAGGAATGTTTAAACATTAATCTTTTGAGGCCATGATAGGCAATTATAGTGATTTGAATTCCAAACGTTCAGACATTATTTTCCTTTATATTATTACAGTCACATAAACTGTTGTCTTTGTGCTACTTATTTCATTCTGCATCAGTTCACATATCTTTTCCAAAGTTTCCCTGATTTCCTTATATTCACCATTTCTTCAGTGTATAATAAAGATATATTTTATTATATCCAGATATTATAATTTGCTGAGTAATTCCTAAATGATACCAATTTAATTTCCAGTTTTTTTCCATCACAAAAAGTAGACCCAATTTGTACACAATTCTGGATCCTTCCCTTTGTCCTTTTAAATCAAAGGATATAAAGCCTAGTGGCTTTTGGAGAATAGTTCCAAATTATTTTCTGGAACAGTTGGATCAGTTTACAGCATCATTGATGATGCATTAATGTGCCTATCTTCCCCCCCAAACCCCTCCAATATCTGCAGTTTTCTTCTTTTGTCTTTACTAATCATATAAGCGTGAAGTAAGACCTCACAATTGGTTAAATTGATTCATTTTTCATTGTATTAGTGATTTTGAGCATTCCTTCATATGACCATTGACATTTTACATTTCTTCTTTTCTTCTCCTTTTTTCCTAAGTTATTTTTATTGATGCAGCTTTGTACCTTTTACTTCCAATAGTTCCAGTGCTTTCTTGAGGCTTCTTTTTCTTTCAGGGTAATTTGTATTGTTTGGTCCCAGCCACCTGGTATGATCAGTGATACTGGATAACCAAACAGAAAGGAGTATTAAGATCTCTCACCCTCCAAAGAAAAAGAGTCAGCAGGAGGTACTAACTTAGGGTAGAGACTCACTGCCCAAGCCCTCAGGCAAGGAAGAGGAAAAGGAATTTAATTATCCTAAATCAGATGTAAGCCAGTGGGGTCATTGGTTAGGATGGATCTTGACAACCACTTTGACTTCATGTGAATGGTTTCATAGGTCTGATAAACAAAAGAACTGGAAATGTGTTGATTAGTCCCAAGATACCCAGGCTTCATTCTGAAAGCACAGAAACAATTTTCTGAGGCAGTTGAGACTGAATCAGGAGGGGCAAATAAGTAAAATCTATAGAGGTCAGCAAAGTAAAGCTGATGACAATTATGTAAACAGTAATGGAAGCAGTGGCAGCAGAATGATGGAGCCTTCTGGCCTCTGTGAAAGACACAAGACATTGCTAACACATTTATAGCACAAAGAAATAGAATACCACAGTGACCTAAAAGTGACAAAAAATGCCCTACTAGGAGCAGAGAGATTGGTGCAGCACAAAAAATCCAGTGCCCGAGGTCCAGAGCAAGAATGAAAACCAAAGAGTGAATCCAGATCCTTATTGGGAATCATGTAGATGGTATAGATTCTAAGGGAAAGTAGATCTAGCAATCCCGAATCATTCCTCTGTTTGGAAGAATTGGAAAAACTGGATAGCTTCCTGGATAAATTGGGATCCATGAGATGAAAAATTTTCTTGATTGAGAATTTGAATATGAATCTTTTTTTAAAGGTTGTTTTGTATTTCATGCCTTGGTGACTTGCAAAGGAAATAAAGACCTATAGATGAAAATTAAAACAAATTAGATTCAATTGTTCCCAGGGAGAAAACCTGGGTGGCAGCATATATCATAAAGTATTAAATTATTGAGAAGTCCCTAAAATTGACCTGGGTTCTATGTGATTGTAGAATCTCGGTAACTGACCAATGGTTGTAACTAAAAAATTTTATAAAAGAGGGAAAGTCACCATATCATCACTATGCTCCTGCCTTTTGATTACTTCAACTAGTCTTAGATATTATCTGTTTCAGAAGCTAAGAATGAAAGACACAGTATAGAGAAGTACAGAGTAAAATATACAAGGTTACAGAAATTATATAGCAGAAGAAGCCCAAACTTAATAGTTCATAAACTTTACCTCTATATAAAGGATTGGAAAAAGAGAAAACAAGGGAATACCCCATAAATTAAAATGTGAAATTAAGAAAAGCTTAGAAAAGAAGAAAGATAATGAGGTCAAAGTGAAAGAAAATTTAAAAATAGTTCATTAGAAGAAAGCAATAAGAACAGAACCAAGTGAACATTGTACACAGTAACAAGAAGATTATGCAATGATCAACTATGATGAACTTGATTCTTCTCAACAATGGAGTGATTTAGGCAATTCCGATGGACGTGGGATGGAAACTGCTATTTATATCCACAGAGAGAACTGTGAAGACAAAATATGGATCAAAGCATGCATTTTCACTTTTTGTTTGTTTGATTGTTTTTTTTTCTTTCTCATGCTTTTTTTTCCTTTTTGATTTTCTTTTTCTTGCACAACATGACAAATCTGGAAATGTTTAAAAGAATTGCACATATTCAATTTACATAAGATTACTTGCTGTGTTGGGGATTGGGGGAAGTAAATGAGGAAAGGAGAAAAATTTAGAACACAAAGTCTTACAAAAATGAAGACTGAACAATCTTTACATGCATTTGGAAAATACAATACTATTAAATTAAATATAACATAAAGAAAAAAACAAGAAAAAGGAATAGAGAGGGAAGCTTTTTGAACCACTTGCTTAACTAGGTAGGGAAAAAAAGGGACAAGGGAGTAAACAGAGAAAGATGGTAGAGAAATTAGCAACTTCAGTAAATTCAGACAACCTGGGATCTATTAGAAGATGTGAATAATCAAAAGGTTGAGTACTTATGGGAATAAATCAAGCAGAAAACTAAAGTATGCACAACAAAATCAGAGACAGAATACTAATTTAAAAGATTTCCTGGGCCTTTCCCTTGAGGCAAGAGAAGAGAAAATTCATTGAAGAGTAGAACTTCCAACTCCTTTTGTACCCTTTTCTGTTTAATCCAGCCTTCAAAGGGAAGAAAACTAGTGAAATAAGACTTCCACCTCTATCGATCTGACATTATGCCTGCCATGTACTGAACTTGTCTCCAGCTCCAACATCTTATGAGGAGTGGCTCCTTCTCACTGGACATTTTCACACCTATTCATATCCTACACGTCCCAATGACTCTGAACTCCTATACGCCATCATTTAAACCTCATTCCCCATTCCCACCAGCTGAGTCCTTATTCCCACATTCTCAATCTTCCTACCCCAAAGTTTCAACCAAACACCTCCCATCCCTTCCACTGTGACTTATGAGTGGAATGACTATTTCATATGCAATAAACTTCCCTTCCTCCTATATCTTTTCCTTTCTCATATCTCTCTTTTAGTTATTACTAAAACCAGGCTCTTCCCTAATAACACTGTATTCCTGGCTACCCAGGCCAGTCCTGGCTGTACCTTCATTTATTCTCCTTGGCTAACTGAGGATAAAAAGTTAAAATATTTCCTTAATTCCTATTACTACCTTCCAGATTCTCCTATTACCTTCCTCATTCATTGATCATTTTTTATCATTCCTCATTTGAAGTTCATTTTATTTATTCCTATTACCCAATCAATATTCTGGTAGCTGTTGTCTACAGACCTGTAGGTCACTCTTTTTCCTTTCCTGGTGAATTTGGAATGTAACTTACAATTTTTCTCTCTTCCTCAACTCCTGTCCTCATACTAGGAGACTTCAACATACATAATGGCTCTCCTTCAAGCACTCTGACTGCTCATATTCTTGTCTTTGCTTCCCATGAGACATTCCGTTCTACCTCAGCCACATACAAAGGTGGTCATTTCTTTGATTTTGTCATCACCCAAAAATGCACAATCTCTATGTTCAGCGATTCCAAAATCCCCTCATTTGTCCATAATCTACTGACTTTCAACTTCTCCTTCTATTTTCTCATACTAAACTCTGTTCTCCATCTGCACCACGACCTCTAATACTTTGACCCCTAAGTTCTCCTCCAAAGATGTCATTCCTCCATTAGCTACTCTGCTTTTTTCCCCATCTTGACCCCTTGGTGAAACAGTTCAAATCTACACTACCTCTTCTATTGAGACCCTAGCCACCTTATCATATCACCTATTGCTCTCTGCCACTTCTCAGTCTTGGATGACTCCCACCATCTTCTACTTTTACTGCTACACATAGGCTGCTGAATGAGGATGGAGGAGGTCCATTTAAATTTATTTTTTACACAATCTTAACTGGACCTCACTGGTGCTAGACAATCCTAATATACTTGTCTTATCAACCATTAGTCGATTTTCCATAACAGCTCTTCCAAACTTTTTTATTCCTCCCTTAATCTCCCATGGTTTTCTCTCCCCCCTACTCTCTCAGTTGAGAACATTGCTTTATTATAAGAAGTGATGAGCATGATGCTTTCAGAAAAGCATGAAAGACTTATATGGACTGATACAAAGTAACATGAGCATAACAAAGAGAACATTGTACACAGTAACAGCAGTGTTGTATGGTTGATTCAGCTATTCTCAGCAATACAATGTTCCAAGACAATTCTGAAGGACTTATGGTGAAAAATACTATCCATCTCCAGAAAAAGAAGTGATGCAATCTAAATGGATATTGAAGCATACTTTAAAAAAAAACAAAACATTTTCTTTCTTTTTTGCCTGGGTCTTCTTTCACGGTGTAATAAATCAACAACAATATTAAAATATGTTTTGCCTAAATGCACATCATATAACATAAATCAAATTGCTTACTGTCTCAGTGAGGATGAGGGGAGAGAGAAAAAAAAAGAATTTGAAATTCAAAATTTTAGAAAATGAATGTTACAATTTTTTTTACATTTCAAATTGGAAAAAAAATCTTTAAAAAGAGCCTTATTTTATATTTTACATAAAAATTAAGACCATTTATCATGAATTTCCTCTTCTCTTCTCTTCTTCATCTCCTATGACTCTACCTTCTGGCACTATTTCCTTTTTTATCCCTTATTCATAAAAACTGGACTTACTTCTTGTGAAGATTAATTTTTGTATTGTACAAAATTATTATATCTAATGGCCTTTTCTCAATCTTCATTCTCCATAGCCTCTCTTCAATTTTTAACATTATTGCCCACCCTCTTCTCCTTATGTTCTCTATATTGGGGATACCATCTTTTCCTGGTTCTCCTCAAACTGCTTCCTCTCAGTGTCTTTTGATAGATTTTCATCCAGCTCACACCTTCTAAATATAGGTGTTCCACCGAGTTCTCTCCTGACTCCTTTTCTCTCTCTATTTTACTTGGTGATCTCACCAGGTTCCATGATTTAATTATCATCTCTATGGTGCTGATTCTCACATCTATATATATTTTTACCTAATTACTCTGTGGTTAGACTTCCAATCCATCTTGTATTCCCCAATTGCCTTTTAGACATCTTGAATTGGATGTAAAAATCTTAAACTCAATGAATCTGAAACAGAATTTATTAACTTTTCCTGATACCCTTCTCATATACTCAATAACTCCAGTGACTCCCTATCATCTCCAGAATCAAATATAAAATCCTAGATTTGGCATTTGAAGTCTCTGCAATCTAACCCCATCTTCTACCTTTCCAGCTTCTTTTTTTAAAAAATTAATTTATTTTATTCAGAATTTAAGAAATAAAATAAAACAAACATTTCTATGACAGTAGAATGAATAAGAAAAAAAGATGATTGTACAAGAAAATGAAAATCTCTTATGCATGACTTGGTATTCCTTTTAAATATATGATAAAGTTAGACAACTCCCCCCCCCCAGTTTTCTTCTCTTCCCCCAAGATGATTACCATTAGAAACAACTATGTATGTGTGTGTTTACATATATACATACATGTAAAACTATTCTATACATACTTCTATTTATTAGTTGTTTCTCTGAATGCAGAAAACATCATCTTTCATATGTCCTGTGTAGGTAATTTGGTATTTATAATAGTCAAAATGCTTAATTTACTCAAAGTTGTGTTTTTTTTGATTCAGCTCATTTCACTTTTCATTATTTCACGGAAAGTTATCCATGCTTTTCTAAGTTTTTTTCCTTTCTACTCTTCTTATACCTTACTATTTGTCATGCAGTTTTTGAGTACTCTAGTGTCACTGGCCTTGCTGTTCTATGAACAAGATACTTTATCTCTTGGCTCTGGGCATTTTCTCTTTCCTTCCCTTTGCTTAGAATGTTCTCCTTTCTCATGCTCCTTACTCATCTCCACCCACTGGCTTCCTTTAAGTCCCAATTAAAATTCCATCATCTATAGGAGGTCTTCTAAGTTCTAGTCTTTCCTTCTTTTAATTACTTTCTATTTTATTTATCTGTACGTGGCTTCTTTGTTGTTTGTTGTTTTCTCTGTTGGATTATAGTTCCTAGACAGAAAACACTATTTTTCGCCTTTTTTGTATCCCCAGAACTTTAACATAGTTCCAGGAACAAAGTAGGTATTTAGTAATTGCTTATTGACTGACTAACAGGGGATCAAAATCAATACAAAAGAAAGAAATGGAGAAAAATATATGCCAATCACTTATAGCTTTAAATGTGAATGGATCAAAAATCCAATAAAATGAAAGATCACATAATAAATATGAAAACCCAGTATTTGTATACAAATAAAATTTAAAACTGAGACATATAAAATCATAATAAAGGACTGTAATAAAATGTATTAATAATTAAGTGAATAAAAAGGGAATAAACATTTATTAAGTATGTATTATATCCCAGGCATTATGTTGAGCTTTATAATTATTACCTCATTTGATCCTTACAGCAACTTGGTAAGATGCTATTTTTATCCTAATTTTAGAGTTGAGGAAACGGAAGCAGATAGAGATCAAATGACTCACCTAGAATCATTTAGTTACTAAGTGTCTGGGTTAGAATTTGAACTCAGATCTTCCTGAGTCCAGCAATTATCCACTGAGACCTGGACCCTAATTGCAAGAATTGTAATTGTGCAATCTGACAAAAGAAAATCAAAAATTGATAGCATCAACAAAGACAAAAAGGAAAACAGTATTTTGTTAAAAGGAACCACAGGCAATAAACAACTATAAATATACAATATATATGCTTCCTTGTCATAGCACTTACATCCATGAAGTAAAAATAATTGAATTAAAAAAGACATAGTAATATAAAAAATTAGAAGATTTTAATGTACATCTCTCTCAATATCATAATGAAAAGGGAAGATACAATCCTGAATAGAGAATTATGATATGAAACATTTACGATATCTCCTTAATTGGAACAGTAAAGACTGTGTTTTTCACATAATATTTTCACACAAATTAACCAAGTTTTAAGGTGAAGAAAAATTATAAATATAAAATATCAAAGTAGAAATAATAAAGACATACTTTATAGATCACAATGTATTAAATAGAAATTATTTCAGAGAATATAAATCAAGAATACAGACAAAAATGAAAACTTTACATGATACTTTGAATAATGAATGGCTGAAAAACCAAATTTTAGAAATAGTAGCAATAAAAGATAATTACAATTATAAGGATACATACCAAAAATTCCTGGGATACTAAAGAAGTTCTCAGAGGAAAAAAGTCATTTACCAAAATAAAATAAAATAGAAAAGGAGATTAATGAATTGAATATGCAATTTTAACAACAAAATGTCCAGAATTATCAAATAAATGAGAGGAGAAATAATTAAATGTGAAGTTTAAAAGTCTAAAGAACTGACAAAACTTGAATCTAGTTCTTTGAAGAAAACAAACAAAATTTAAACACATTTAGCTTATCTGATAAAAAAGAAAGAAAAGAAAAATGCTAAAATAAAAATAAATAAAGCAAAACCATTAAAAAAAAAAAAAGAATTGTCAGAATACGATATACACTATCTGGAAATTTAAAAGAAATATACTGTTAGCTTTAAAAGTATTTAAATTTAATATAACATTGTAAAGGGCTGAAACTCTTGAGTTCATTTGCTGAGGTTGGACAACCAAGCACTTAAGGGTAACTATTGATTGGACGATACTCTGTAAGCATATGCTTGAAAAATGGCCCTTCCCACTATTCTGTGCTGGCTCTATAATTGGTGTATACAGAAAATTGTAGGAGGGACTAGGGGGTGGAATAAGACTAGCCAGAGTCACTTCTGGTCAGGAGACCTCTGGGAGATTCTGCTTCCATACAATTCAATCCTACCTCTAAAGACCAAGAATAAAGACCAAGGACTTTTGCTTATCCTGACTCTGGCTGATTCTAAGGTATCCAGGGTGATAATACGGTCAATACATAACATGAAACAGAAATATTAAATAATTTAATCCCAGAAAATGAAGGTGAAATAGTTGCAAATGAATCATCAAAAAGGAGAAAATCTGTTCCTGCTATTTAATTCAATATTTAAACAGCAATAAATATCTCTACTATATACATAATTCCCAAAAATTAAGAAAGAAAATTACAAAACCCTTTTTAGTAAACTATAATAGTTTGAATATTTCAATTTGGAGGAAGGGAAGAGAAAACATAAGAGATAGCTATAGACCAAGGAATATAGATTTTTTTTTAATTTTAAAGAAATTCCTAGAAAAATATAATAAAATATTCAGAAAATTACTCACTATATGTCATTTCTATATCAGAAATACAAGAATGGTTCAACATTAGAAAAACAAATAGCATCATTAATCATATTAAACACAAAACAGTCAAAAACTATCTTATTGTATTTATAAGTGCAGAAAAAGTCTTTAACAAAATAAAACATAAGCCACCCCCACCACCCAAGCTTAAAATGATTAATTTGTAAAATTGTAAAAAGCATATATTTAAAAACCTTCAGCCAGCATGATTTGCAATGGGAAAATACTAGAAACTTTCCTAACAATAAAATCAGTTAAACAAAACTTTCTTCCTCCTCTTACTATTATTTGAAATAGTGTAAGAAATGCTAGGGATAGAAATAAGCCAAGAAATTAAAAGCACAAATAAAGGTAAAGAGTCAGAAAATTATTCCTACTTGTTTATAATATGATGATCTATTTAGAAAACTTCAGAAAATCAGTAAAAGGGAAGGGGAAGTAAAATCAGTAAAAGGGAAGTAAAGTAAGGATTTACAAAGTTCATACTATGTTCTAGGCACTGTGTTAAGTTCTTTTTTTATAAATATGATATCATTTGATATTCATAACATCCCTTTGAGATAGGTGCTATTTTATCCCCATTTTATTTTTGAGAAAATTGAGATAAACTGAGATTAAGTGATTTACATAAAGTCACACAGCAAGTCTGAAGTCAAAGTTGAATTCAGGTCCTTCTACCTCTAGGCCCAGTGTTCTATCTACTATACTACCAGTTGTCTAAAGAAGTTTTTTGAAACATTTAATATCTTCAGTCAAGTAGCCCAACAAAAAATTTATCCATAAATATTACGACTCAGTGTTTTACAAACTTTAGAATATAAATTACTTGGAGGAAAAAAAAAATCCCTATTTAAAAAGAACTACTGTGAGACTGGAAAGTGATAACAAAAATTTTAGGTTTAGATCAATGATGTTATCACATCTTAACAAACAAAGTAAACATACAACTTGAATATTGCCTATCACAATATAAAAACTTTATAATACAATAAAACCTTTTACTGATATAGCTAGGAAGAGAAGATTTAGCCAAACCAGGAATTAGATGCAATCATAGTAAGTAAAATAGATAAATTCAATTACATGAAATTGAAATGCTCTTAGCTCTTACACTAGCCCAATCAATGGAAATCAGATAAGAAGAACTTTTTTTAGTGGAAAAAATTCTTTGCAATAATTTCTCTAATAAGATTTGATTAAAGATATTAAATCTGTTATTTCAGTGGTTTAGAAAACTCCTGGATGAGGACTCATTCCTCTACCAATGTAATTAATATTCTTAGAGATTTGCTTAGAACATTCAGAACCTAGCTGACTTTGTCAGGAGAGCAAAGCCAGCAGGTCAGAGGAAGCATTTGAACCTTCTTTTCCTGTCTACAGGGTTCACTTTCTAGCTCCCATACCACCAAAATGCTTCTCTCATGTCCAGGGTTTAATATGCAAGATATATAGAGAAATAACAGTCATGTACAAGAGTAAGAACCAATTTCCAATGGATTAGTGCTCAAAGGATTTGAACTATAGTTCTCAAAAAAGTGCAAATTATTAATCATATGAAAGATTAGTAAGTCAAAATTTCCAATGGATTAGTGCTCAAAGGATTTGAACTATAGTTCTCAAAAAAGTGCAAATTATTAATCATATGAAAGATTAGTAAGTCACATTAAAACAATTCATATTTGATCTTACAGGTAGGAAATTATGAAAGGGAACAAGAAATGGGAACAATCAATGTTTGAGAAGATGTGGAAATAAAGGCACTTTAATACACTGTTAGTGGTATTATAAAATGGTCTAATCATTCTGGGAAATAATTTGGGACTATGTAAAAAAGTAACTCAAATGTATATATTCTTTGACTTAGAGATCCCATTTCTAGGCATGTGCCCCAAGGAGATAAAATAGAGAAAGATCCCACATATATCAGAATATTCATAGCAGATTCTTCTTTGTTCATTTTCTTAATTTCTTTTTTTTTGTAAGAAATTGGAAACAAAGTAGATGCCCATCAAATGGGAAATGATTTTTTATTTTATTTTAAGTTGTGGCATATATATTGTACTGTTTTATAAGAAATTATTACTTGGAAAAATTCAGAGGTACATGGAAAGACATATAAATAGAGGCAGAGGACAGTAAAAAACCAGGAAAATGATATGTACAATGACCATAAAAATATAAATGGAAAACAAAATAAAACTTGGAATGTTCTTTCTACTGAGCTCCACTGCATGGAACTGCTAGCGTCTTTCAAGATTCATTTGCAACACATACTTCACAGAAGGCCTTTTGTCCCCCCCTTAGATATTGATACTTTTCCTTGCAAGGTTAGTCTCAGAGTGTATGTGTGTGTGTGTGTGGGGGGGGGTACTTTCTCATTAGAATGTAAATTCCTTAAAGTGAGGGACTAATTCTTTTCTTTGTATCTCCAACACAGTACAGTACACCTAATAAATGCTTGTTGATTGGCTAGAATTTTTTAACTATTTTGTTTCCCCCATCACTTCCCCTTTTTTATTCTTTGTTACTTACAATTGGTTGGCATTCCAAGAAAAGGAGAGAAAGATACTGAGCAATTTAAGATATTTATTTGGCAACAGTAACAATCACAACAAAATAAAAAACAGAAGTCGAGGAGAAAAGTGAGGGAGATTCCTATTTAGATTCCTTGTGAAGTCTTTAGGTGCTCTGGGATCAGGATATTGTGAGCTTAAGGTATTGGCTTAAAGATGAAGAAACTTGTAACTTCTTTCTTTAAGAGCTATCAAGAGAAATGTTTAGTTAACAAAGTATAAGAATACCCACCTATTATAATGAACTCCCAATATTGAAATACACAAATATTTTCTTTTTAGCAAAGTTAGAACTGAAATATGTAAAGAAAAAGCTGGTCTCCAAGGGACTAAGTATATAGTCAAGTATGTTCAGTCTCAAAGTATTGTTTTTTCTGCATTAGTAGATAAGCAAAGTGGGACAGGAAAAATATGAAGATTGGCTCCAAGCAGTATGGGAGTTTGACATCCATTATTGCAATTTGCTTTTATAGTTGAGAAACTAAAGCGCCCAGGTCTCAAGAAAATTTCTTGGAGCTAATGATGATTCAGGATCACTCCATCAGGTTGTTGATCACTAGGAGAGGAGGAGGAGGATTTCGGCTTGAATCCCAAATTCATCTATTTTAGAGTTGAGATGACAGCACTTCATCAATTCAGGACATCTTAGAAAATGGCCAATCACCTCCCTTTCTTGGAACCAGATCAGCAAACAACAAGCCAGAGGCATTTGTTAGCAGTGAAAGAGAAGTTGGTGTAGGTAGCAAGGGATTTATAGATTTGAGCACAGCAATACTGGGTGATGGGGCTCACATCTGGTCACAAGATGCTTTTAAACAGCTTGTTGGATGAAGAGGGCTTGGTCCAAAGAGGTCATGGTAGGTTCAGTGGTACTACAAAGGGTGAAAACTGTAGTGAAAGTTAATAAAAGGCTGTCCTTGCCTCTAGTTTCTTTGAATAAGGAAAGAAGAAACCTTGTAAGCTTGCAAGGATGTCCTTATATATTTGCAAGGTCACTTAAAGGTGATTAGGCTTTTAGAGGGCCTCAAAGTCAGTAACTTTCTTTCTTCAGCCAATATTTTTAAAAAGGAAAGAAAATTATAAATGCATATGAATATATACATATAAATGTATTATATACATGTATGGTCGTATGTATGTATGTATGTACAAGGACACAGACTTAATAAAAAGCTACCATCAGAAATAGAGAGAATTGTGTTCTTCAAATTCTATAAAGTCCTCATGTAACATCATTGAATTAAAAGGGGCATCTAAAATCAATTTTAATTTTATAAAGCACGATAGTTTTTTCTTTTTAATTATAAAATTTTACTTTTAATTTATGTAGCAAAGCAAGAATTTCCATAACTTGATACATAAAAATTTTATTGCACAAATATACTATGTACTGCTTGCTATTCCTTTCAAATATACAACAAAATTATCCTTAAATTTCTTTTCTTTTTCTTTCCTTTCCCTTGCCCTAAAAGATGGCTACCATTAGACACAGGTTTATCAATATAAAGTTATTCTATACATACTTCTATTTATCAGTTATTTCTCTGAATGAAAATAGCATCTTTCTTTATAAGTCCTTTATAGTTCATTTGGGTATTTATAAGAGTCAAAATAATTTATTTGTTCAAAGTTATTGTTACTGTATCTAGTGTTCTCTAGGTTTTGTTCATTTTGCTCTTCACTATTTTGTGTAAGTCCATGTTTTTCTAAAAATCATTGAGTCATCATTTCTTCCAGCTAAAATGATAGAAGAAAGTTCCAAATGTTGGAGGGAATATGGAAAAGTTAGGACACATTCATTGTTGGTAAAACTGTGAACTGATCCAACCATTTGGGGAAACAATTTGGAATTATGCACAAAGAATTATTAAATTGCCTATATCCTTTCATCCAACAATACTGTTACTTGGTCTACTTTTGAAGATTATTAGGGAAAAGGAAAAGGAGCTATATGTTCTAAAATGTTTATAGCATCTCTCAGTGGTGGTGAAGAGCTGGAAATTGCTGGGATACTCATCAATAGGGGAATGGCTGCATAATTTGTGGTATATTCCTAGTGCTTTGAACCTTTTTGTGAAAGCTGAGGATTGAAGATTATGGAAATTAAATTATAAAATTAAAATGTAACTTGGTAGCCAAATTTATTAGCAAATTTAATCAATTTTATTTCTTTTGTTTCTTTCAATTTGTTACTTTTTACTATGTGACTCAAAATTGATGTGACTTGTTCTCTCCCCTGGTCAGGAAGAAGCTATTATCAGATAACTGTTATCAGATTATCTATGAAACAACTCTTTTATCAACTCCTATTGTCCATCTCCAACTTCTGGATATCTTCCAACAACCTTTGTCATATTGATTAGCATATCTTTAGACAGGTCTGGGACCTGGTCTGCCAGGTGCATTCCATCTGGCTCCTGACCTTCCCTCTTGATTTCATGCCTTTACTTCTCAGGTCTCTCTGAGAAACCCCCAAGGCTATATTTTCCCTATAAAAGTTCTGCTTAACATGAAGTTCTTTGATAAATTCTCTTCAGGACTAAGCCCACTATGAGTTACTCTCTTTTTTCTCCCTCATAGTGTCTTTTCTTTAATGGCACCTTTCTCCATATTCTAGCTAACTCTGTGGTCAATCTAACTTGCCAGTCAACCTCCAACTTCATGCATTATTTCCTTTCTTCTAATTAATTGTGAGTTCCCCTGAGGAATTTGTGTTTTCCTTGCTTACTAAATGCTCTCCAACTTTATTTTACGCTTGCCACTCCTGGTGCCTATTTTACCTCTTATTTTTGTCTGTAACTTTTTCCCCTAAATAAATCTACTTTTGCCAAAGAGTGACATGTTTATTTTGAACTAGGTATTGCTATCTAGATCTCATCAAAATGATGAGACATTTAATGAGGGAGAGAGAGGAATGAAGTGAAAGAAATAAAGGGAATGAGCTTCACTATTCTATCGAGGGACTCACTACAGTAAAGTTAGGAATCCAAATTAGGTTTGGAATTGAAAATGTGGGTTCAAGTCCAGGCTTAGCCATTTACTATATGACCTTAAGCAAACAACCACCTTATTCCTAGTGCCTAGCACATAACAGTTGTTTAATAAATGCTTAATGAAGGACTATTATTCCCGAATGATTCTTCACTCAACATGACTTTTCATGACTCTATTTGGGGTTTTCTTGGCAGAGATACTGGAGTGATTTGCCATTTCCTTATCCAGTTCTTTTTTTACAAATGTGGAAACTGAGGCAAACAGGGTTACATGACTTGCCCAGGATCACACAGCTAGTCAGAGGCTGGATTTGAATTTAGATCTTTCTGACTCTAGACCAAGTTCTCTGTCCACTGCACCACCTAGATGCCATATTTCAGTTGGTACATTCCCCTAAGCTGACCTCCTGTCTTGGGGCTAGTCTGCCTTGATGGTGGAAGAGCTCGCACTACAACCTAGCCACTCAGCTCCACCATCTTATTTTAATGTCTGGTATGTATACTACTGCTAATTCTCTCCACTTCCAACTGAGAGAACAATACATCAAGACTCCTATTACTTCTGAATAATAAGGCATTTACTGAAACAGCTACGTATAGCTCCTAAGTTTTGGATCTGGAGTTAGGAAATTTTTGCCACTGTTCAAACTTGTCCAATGCTTTGTGACCCCACTTCAGGAAGATGAGTCCTTCTGATTCCAGGGCCAGCTCTCTATCCACTTGCATTCAAATATGACTTCAGATGCTTACTAGCTATGGGAATTTATGCTTAAATTTTATCTGCCTCAGTTTCTTCATCTGTAAAATAGGAATAATAATAGCACCTGCCTCCCAGGATTATTTTGGGAAAAAATGTGATTATATTTGTAAAAGCACTTTATAAAACCTTAAATGTTAGCTTTTATTATTATTATTCTAGGTAGGTTAACCACTGATTGCTTTGAGGCTCTACTCATCATCTCTGACTTCATCCTTCCTTGGTTGCCACTTCTCTCTATGAAAGCTTTTTGAAGGTAAAAACTGTCCCTCTCATATATGTGTCTCTGGTGCACAGCAGAGTGATTGGCACATAATGCTTATTAAATGTGTTTTCATTTATTTACTCATTGTTAATATTGGGAGTTCAAGTTCTATTGTTTGGGAATATTTAGAAAGGTGAAGTTTATAAATAAATTAGATATGAATGACTTAGCAAAAAAGAGGAGTTTGCTGCTTTGTGGTATTTGTATTTTACAGCGATTTCCAAAGCAGGTTTTTCCCCCTTGGATTTTTAATGATATGCTCCTGATGTTACAGCATTTATGAGTATTACCCAATCCAATCCATCCAATGAGCATTCATTAAGCACTTACTATATGGAGGCAGATAGGTGGTTCAGTGGATAGAGCACTGGGCTTGGAGTCAGGAAGACCTGAATTCAAATCTGGACTTAAACGTTTATCTAGTAATTGTGTGACTCTGAGCAATGGCAGACCATTCCAGTATCTTTGCCAAGAAAACCCCATAATAGGATCATAAAGAATCACACATGACTGAATAATAACAATATGTAAGGGATGGTGCTAGGCTCTGGAACAATGAAGAAAATATGAAAAATGGTACCTGTCCTCATAGGCCAGATATGACTAACTACATAAAGGAACTCAACTTGAAACAATTTTCCCACTACATACTATTGTAAAGAATGTTCCCATCAGAATTGTTTTTCAACAAGCTTGAGAAATGCTTTTAGAAAGCATTACTTTTATTCCCCAACTTTGAGGTGGGAGTGTTAAATGTCAAATTATGAAACACATTATTAATTAAAGCAGACATGTGATTCATGAAATACTAGGCCCCATAGCTAGAATATTGGAAGCTCTGTGCTAGACAATGTTTCATTGTCACCTTCCCCAATAATATGCTTTACATAATAAATACATGTCAACTATATATGGATATTGGTATGATAAATAGAGCAGTGGACTTGAAGTTATAAAAACCTTGGTTCAAATTTCATCTAAAACACTTGAGTGACCCAAAGCAAATGATTTAACCTCTTTGTACCTCAGTTTCCTCTTCTATAAAATGAGGAAGGTGGATCTGTCAATCTGACTTCATCAAGCACTTTTAAGTGTTTACTATATGTCAGGTACTATGCTAAGTGCTGGAAATTCAGAATAAAAGTTAAAAAACATCCCTCCTTCCTGGGAGCAGCTAGGTGGCGTAGTGGGTAGAGCCCTAGACCTGAAGTCAGGAAGACCTGAGTTCAAATCTGTCTTCAGAAACTTAACACTTCCTAGCTGTGTGACCCTGGGTAAGTCACTTAACCCCAATTGCCTCAGCAAAAAACAACAACAAAAACCAAACAAACATCCTTCCTTCAAGAAATGCACATCCTAATGCAGAAGACAATAACTAAGTACATCAAGATAACAAAGTATTTTTACTTTGTTCTTTTTCATTTTTAAAAATTGGATCCCCAATTCATTGATCTGTTGTTTCTCTATTTCATTGATGTAAGCATTTAGAGATAAAATTTTTCCTTGGGGTACTGCTTTTGCTGCATCCCATAGGCTTCTCTGTGCTATAAGAAATGATGAGCTTATTGATTTTAGAAAAATGTGGATAGATTTGCACAAAATAAATGAAGAGTTAAATTAACATACCAAGAGAATGTTACATACAGTAAAAAAACAATATTGTTCTAAAAACAACTTTGAGTGATTAAGTTGTTTTGACTATTATATGCACAAGTTAACTTTAAAGATGAATGAAGGAAGTCAGAGAAAGAACTGATAAATGGAAGTATGGAGTGATTTTTGTATATGTGTATATATTTGTAAATATACACATATACACATGCACATATATTATATAATACACATGCATATATAACCATCTCAAGGGCAGGGAGGGATTAGAAGAGAAAAAAGGGGAAGAAAGAAATTTATATGATAAATGTATTATGCATTTCAAAGGAATAGCAAGTTGTACATAAAAAAATTGCAGTTTAATGTGCAGTTGTCTTTTTTATTACTCTTCTTTTTTATGGAAATGCTTGCTTTATTTAATAAATTAAGAATAAATAAAAATTTTAAAAAGTTACAAAGCACAGATGAAAGGGAATAGCAGGAGAGAAGATACTAGTTCCTAGAAAGACTGAGAAAGTCTCTGGCAAAAAGTAGTATTTGAAATGAATCTTGAAGGAAGCCAAGGAAAAATCTAAGAGCTGGATGTGGGGAACAGCCAGTGAAAAATCATAGAGATGAGAGATCAAATGTTGTGTTTCAGGAATAGCAACTAGGTCAGTGGATTGAAGAGGAGTAAAGTTTTAAAAATGTGGAAAGATAGGAAGGAGTCAGATTATGAAAAGCTTTAAATGGCCAACACAACACATTAAATTTGATCACAAGTAAAAGGGGGTCAGTAAAGTTTGCTAAGTAGGAATTGAAATAGAAGTTTACTTTAGGAAAATAACTTTGACAGCTGAAAGGATGATGGATTAGTGTGGGGAGGGAGTTGAGTAAGGAGACCAACTAGAAGGCTATTGCAACAGCATAGGTGAGAGAGGTGATGACCTGAAACAAGATGATAGATATATGAGTGGTAGGAAGGGAGCATTTACAAGAGCTAGTATAAAAAGAGCAGGATTTGGTAATGGACTGGATATGTGGGATGAGTGAAAAGTGAAGAACTGAGGCTGACATAGGGATTAAACCACTGAATGAGTGGGAATGTGATAATACTTTTTTTTTTTTTTTTTTTTTTGCCGAGGCAATTGGGGTTAAGTGACTTGCCTAGGGTCACACAGCTAGAAGTGCTAAGTGCCTGAGACCCAGATTTGAACTCAGGTCCTCCTGACTTTAGGGTTGGTTTTTCTATCCACTGCATCACCTACCTGCCCCTGTAATAATACTTTTGGTAGCAATAAGGAAGTTGAGAAGAAGGGGAGAGCTTATGAGTAAAGATAAGTTGGTTTTTTGGACATGTTGGGATCAATATGTCTTATGGACACTCATGTGAAATGTTTAAAAGGGAATTGCAGATGTCATCTATAGTTCAGGAGAGAGACTAGGGTTGGAGGTTAAATGGAATACAAACACTTTACCTACCACAAGGTAACAATATGAGTAGGTAAAGGACCAGAAGTTGTAAAACTGTCTGAATTAATTATTATTTCAGCTACATCTATATCATATAAGATCAGAATATAAATGGATGCTATTCCATAATAAAATTTTGGGCAGAAATTTACCAGTATCTAGGATGTGATATAAAGTATAGATGGATAACCTCCTTATCTGACCAATCTATCAATCAACAATCATTTATTTATTTCTATTTATGTTCCAGGTGCTGGTAAATGTGATAATATTTAATAAGCATTTTGCAAACCTTTGTTGTTGCAGTTTAGTTTTTTCAATCATTTATTTGTTTTTGTCAAAGATACTGAAGGGATTTGCTATTACCTTCTCTAGCTTATTTTACAAATAAGGAAAAAAGGGTTAAATGACTTAGGCCCAGGGTCATAAAACTAGTAAGTATCCAAGGTTGGATTCAATTCAGGAGATGTCTTCAGGAGTTCAAGCCAAGGCACTCTATCTACTTTGTCACCTAGCTCCCTGGCAAGGATTTCTATTGTTTTAATGTTAGAGATGATGATAATAATGTCCTCCCCCTTAATGAACTTACATTCTAGTGGGGAATATAATATGTTGACATAAAAAATAAAATTTTAAATATTATATATGCATATATAAATATCATATGAAATAGAAATTAAAAATTTAAGGTGATTTTTGAGGGGAAAAATTCGAGAAACTCTGGGAATTCTGGAAAAACATCATGACAAATGGTGAGTTTTATCAAATGACAAGTATATCAGATGTATTGATGAGCATCAGATCTTTTCCATCTTTTGATTGTTGTACTTCTTAGAACTTTATTCTAAAATAAACTTGGGAAAATTTTGCACAGTTGAGTGTTTCACCAAATTTTTCCTATCCTATTTTTACCTTTCACAGCTTCTCTTATGCATTACTACAGCTCATGAGCTTCAACCATCTCTCCTTTATATGGTAAAATGTGTTTTCCTTGGCTGCTTCTCTGTCATGTAAATCAAATGTTTGCTAATTAAGGCACTTTTAAGGTTCTTTTGGCTTTATTCATTATGGCAACTAGTTTATATTTGTTTAACTTATGAATGAAATTAGTATAATGATTATGTTTCTTTTGTCTATATCCTAGGGTTTACAATCAATAACAATTAAATATATGAAGTTAGAGGGGGTTTTTGAATTGTGTTATAAATTTCTCCATTTTTTCTAACATACTAACTGTGATCTTTGCTCATTTACAAAAAATGAATTACAAAATATAGCTAATTCAGGAATAATTTTCATATTACTAACAACTTATTTTCTGTTACAATTTATTCAGTTTCATTTTGGTTGGGGATTGGCGGCTTTTATTCTGTGTTTGTTGTATTAATTGCCTTCTGGTTCTTCTCTCAAAGAAAAATGATATATTCATTTTTCATGATATATAGATGTGAAGTTTCTATATAGTCCAACAAGTGAAGCTTTTCTTACCTTTGGATAGACAGTAAAACTAAACTCCAAAATTCCACCATTTACCAAGCTTGTGAGCCAGATTGCCATTGCAATATTTTTCTTTTCTATCTTCAGCCATCTACTCAAAGTACTTTTTATATACCCTGACACTGGCCCACCCCCAACTTTCTACCTGCAACAGAAGTAGTTGGAGTCATTAAAGAATTTAGTTTCACAAAGAAAACTGGACTCTCCTACTATTCAATTCTGAACCCAATTCACTACACATTGTAATTTTACATATATATATATATATATATATATATATATATATATGTATATATAGATGGATAGTTCTACAGGTTATCCAATTAACTACATATAATAATCTGAATAATTGATAGTTATTTTTTTGTTGCTGTTGGTGTTTTTTTCTGCATAGATTTTTAGACCAAATTATTTTGAATGGTTTTGCATCCTATCCACAAGGCTCAGAATTGTTTTGGAACAGAAACAACTAATGCATTATATGCAAACAGGAGCAACTATAGAACCCAAAGTGGAATAAAGAAGAGCATGATCATTATAGCAGGCTCATTGTAAACAAGGAATTATGAAATATCAGAGTAAAGTATGTCAACATAGAAATGTATATTCAAAAAGGAAATGGACTGGTTATTTGTCAAAAGTAAGAGATAAACTATGGATAGCCCATATATTCCACTGGTAAATTTTCAGTGTTAAAAATTGAAGAAGGGCATGTTGGATGAATGGATTATGGTGAACTATTTATGAGAAGAGCGAGTGAAGAGTCCCATAGACATGGATGAGTTATGATTTGCACTGCTGAAGAGAATATATGCTTTGAAGAGATAGCTTATTTAAATATTTGAATAATTAAAAGCAATGAAACTCAATGAAAAGAATGAAATGTTGTGAAAAAAAGATATATTCATTGTAGATAGAATTAGAAAGCTATAAAATCTCTCTAGAGAGCAGTTTGGCTCTCCTAAAATAATTCTACCCACTGACCCCATAATTCCATGGTTGGAAATGTGCTCTGAAAATGTTATTAAAATATTTTTTAAAGTTCAGTTCATAGATTTTCATAGCAGCATGGTGACTTCATCAGCTCCCATAAGATTAATTATCATAGCTATGTGGATGACGCTTAGATCTATATTTCTAACCCTAGACTCTATATTAAGGTTCAGGCTAATAACTACATAAGTAACATAAGTAAGGTTAGCATAAGAGGCATTTCAAATTGTACATGGGCATCTTGAACTCAACATGTCTGAAACAGAACTTATTCTCTTCCCTCTTCTCCCCCACATCATCATCCATCTTTCTTCCAAAATTATTTGTCTTAAGGGCAAAATTATCCTTCCAGTTATCCAGATCTGAAACCTTGATGTTATCCTCAACTTCTCATTCTCACTCATTCTACATATTCAATTGCCAAATTTAATTACATCTGTCTCTACAATATCTCTTGTGTCAATGTTTTTTTCTTATTATTAACAAAACAATGACCCTCATCACCTCTCTCCTGGACTATTATGATAGTCTCCTAATTAGTTTCTCTGCCTCAGTTAAGTTCCTCCCCTCTCCGATTCATTCTTTACACTGCTACCAAACTGATTTTCCTAAAACATAAATTTTATTATATCACTATCTTATTCAATAAAATATAGCAGCTCATTTTCTTTAAATTCCTTTCAATTTGGCCCCAATTTACCATCCAGTCTTACTGTATATCACTCTCTACTCATGCACATTATGGTTCAGTATAACTGACTTTATAATTCCTTACACTCATATATCTTTCAATGCTTCATGTCCTTTCTTTGTTTCTTTGTACACTGTACCTGAAATGCATTTTCTCAGATTCCTAGTTCCTTCAAGGCTCATATCAATGAATGTTTTCTACATGAAGCCTTTCCTGAACTTCTCAGCTCCTATTGCTTCTCCACCAAAGTCACCCTATCTATTTTGTATATAATTTATACATATGTAAACATACACACACACACACACACACACACACACACACACACACACATTGTCTCCTTGAAAGCAGAGGGCACTTTTAACTCTATATCTTCAGTGTCTAGAATTTAGTAGGTTCACTTCTCTCAGCCTCCAAATTCCTCCCAATACCTTCCCTTTATAGAGGACAGTAAATTGACTTTGGGTCACTCTGCTTTGTATCTGCTACTCTGTCTAATTTCAACTTAATGAAACAAGATGCTCCCTTACTGGGTATCCTCTAGATAAACTGCTCCCTTTCCTGCCTTCTTTTTGTAATTTTCCTCTTTTGGATTTTAAACTCTTTGAGGGCAGGAATTGTTCTTTTTATTAATTATATGCCCAACAATTAGCTATTTGCCTGGCAAATATCAGGAACTTAATTGTTCGTTGAATTGAATTAGATTGAGATAGTTGGTGATGGATTATTTGAAAAAACTGGAAGCAAATTCTAAGAATAAGGAAATAGTAATACAAATTATGATACATTAAGGAAATAGGATGTTCTAATGACATTAAAATGGACAAAGATATTTGGAAAAACTTTTATAAAACAAGGCAAAGCAAGACAATTAGAAAATAATATAAACAATAGCTATGACTATTTAAGAGGAAAAGTTAATATGGAAAAGTAAATGACTAGACAAAGAATCCTAATAGAGACATAGAGGAATTAACTCAATAATTTAGAATTTTTTATTCATTGAAACCAATTTTTTAAAAATGTAAGCATTTTCTAAGTTTCATTGATTATATTGTTATTAAATGCTGTTTTAAATGAAACATTTAATCTTCTAAAATATGATAAATAAAATTGTGATCATTGGATCCTACATTCTTACTCAAATTCCACAGGAGGCACTTTATTGGGCATCCACTCTATATTAAGTACCTAAATACATTCATTTTCAAAGCCAATTTAAAAAGCCCTGAGTGATAAATTTTCATCACTAAAATTTGTAGGAATGTTTAGTTTGAATAATTTATGTACTTCAATTTAACACATCTGCTTTTCATTTAACTAGTTAAAATATCTTTAGTATAATGGCTTTTTAAAAAATTAGTAGCACTTACTAATAATTGGTGGGCTATTATTTTAGTTTGAAAAATTTTAAAAGTCCTGCATTTCAAGTCTAAATAATTACAAAAGCTCAAACTGCTTATCTTGTATTCTGACACTGTCTCTTTCCTCAAAATCCAAGACCAAGTTTTCAGGAATGACTTTTGTTCAGTTCCATAAAATTGACTAATTTCATAACAGTAGGAAAAATGGATAACTGAAATTTCCCTTTAAAAATTTTGGTTTAAAATTTAATTTGATTTGTTTGACTTTATTTAAGCTCAAATCCACCTTGTCCACTTCTTATATCACCCCCCCCCCATAAAGAATGCAAGAAAAATAAAACACAAGAACACATTACACTCCTGTGTAGGCAATCAAAACAAATTTCTACATTGTTAATTTCTAAAAAAAAAAAAAGTGTCAGTCTTCATTCTGAGTCCTATACCTCTCTTATCAGGTGGTGGTTAGGATGTTTAATCATTAGGCCTCTAGAATCATGATTCATTGTTATGTTGATAAGAATTCAGCAAATTAATATTCCATCATATTTAGGTAAGATAATTTGTGCAGGCATTCCCCAATTGACAGAAGATTGCCACTTAAAAAAAAACCAGTAATTATTTTTGTATTTCCTTAGTTAAATATGTTTTGCTTAAAACTAATCTCTCTTAATCTACCTTTTCTCTAATTCTTTACTATTCTTTTCTCCTCCTATTTCCCTATTGAGTGAAATTTATTTCTATATTCAACTCTTGATGTGTGTGTGTGTGTGTGTGTGTGTGTGTGTGTGTGTAAAATCTTCCTTCTTTTGATCAGTTGAGTTGAGAGTAACATTCAAGTGTCAGCCATTCTCTCCCCTCTTCTTTGTTTATTTAGACATTTACTTGCTCTTCCTGATTTTGTAAGATGATTTTCCTCCACTTTCCTTTTCTTTCCCCTAAGTTTTCATAAGAATATAAAGATACAACAGAACCACTCCCAAGCCTATTCTAACTAGATCCTTTCTATAATAGGGCATAGATGGAACTCATGAAGCATTTTTTCATATTTGAATACAAGCAGTTCAACCTTGATTGACCTTTTATCATTGTTCATTCATGTTTATCTTCTTATAGGTTTTTTTTTTCTCTTCAGCATTTAAACTTCAAAATTTCTATGTATTTCGGTTCTTTAAAACAGGAATGCTTGGGAATCTTCTATTTTACAAAGGATCCATTTTTTGCTGTAGCATTTTACTCAATGTTGTTTAGAAAATTATTCTTGGCTGCAAACCCATATGCTTTGCCTTCTAGGATGTTGTATTCCAAGTTCTCTTTTCTTTTAAAGTGATGGCTACTAACTCATGTGAGATCCTATGTCTCCTATGAACTTGATTTTTTTTTTTTTTGGCTTTTTACAATAATTTTTTTCTTTGGTCTGGAAACTATAGACTTTGGCTATTTTCATTTTGGGAGTTTCTGGAAGTGACTGATTTAGTTCTGGGACATTTTCTTTTAAGATATGTTGAAATAGAGTATTTAGCTTCTTTTTAAAAAAAAAAATCATGGTGTTCAGAGAATCCAGCAATTCTTAAGTTTTTCCTCCTCGATCTGTTTTCCATATAAGTTGTTCTTCCTATGAGATACTTTTCTTTATTTTCAGTTTTTTTATCATTTTAATATTTTTTAATTGTCTCATGGAGCCACTTGGTTCCATTTCATCCATTCTCATTTTCAGGGAGTTTTTCATTTTGGGCAAGATTTTATACCTCTTGTGACATGTTATTAATTCCCTTTCCATTTCTTTCTTCCATAATTCTTATTTCTTTTCCAATTTTTTTCAATAAGAGCTCACATTTAATTTAGAAAAACATTTCTAAACTTTTAAATCTCTCATTTCATTTTTCTAGGAATTCTAGATGAATTTTTCTCAACCTGTATTTTGCTCTGAGGTTTTGCTCATAGTCATTTTCTTTGGAGTTATTCTCTTCTTCATAATTTGTGTTTTGAGCTTTTCTACTGTAAGAGTTCTTAATAGTCAACTTCCTGACTTCAGATTTGATATTAGGGCTGGCTTCTGCAAACTTCTGGAGTTCCTGTTGCCTCTTTTTGTGATATGAAAAATTATGTAATTCCAAGATCTCAGAGACAGGCTAGAGATTGTAGGCTTTCAGTGCTTCCAGAATGGAATAATGTAGAGCAAAGTCTGATTGGTGTCCCTCTAAACTGAGCTCTATGTCCTGTTCTGAGTTTGGGACTGGGCAATAGTAAAACGCTGCTAAACTTAGCCCCATTATCTAACTGGAAAACTTGATTCAGAATATCAGAATTTGCTCTGGGAATCTAGCCTTGGTTGTTCCTTTGTATGGCAGGTTAAATGCTGGAAAGACTGATCTGTGCCTGGGGTCTGACCCACACTGTTGCTGTTAGCCTCTAAATTTCCTTCTTTCTAGATATATTACCTACTCCATGTACAAGTTTTACCCTGGAACTGTGATCTGGAACTAAGTAGTAGGTGATAAAGCTGACAATTGGCACCTGTCTCCACTGAAATAATTCTGCACAGTGCATTCTTGGCCCAACCTGTCCCTAATATATACAGATTGTTTTGTCCCTTTTCCCATACCTAACAGGACTAGAGAAAAGACTCATTTATTGTGGGACTTTTATTAGATTTTTCCTATCAGAATTCAGTCTGGTGTTAGATCTATTTGGAGGAGTTTGGAGGAGGCTAGTTTACTACACTGCCTTCTGCTACTCAACTATCCTATTTCCCTGACTCCTATACCTTTTAATATGTAATGTTTACACATCTTTTTTTTTAATTTTTTTATTTAATAGCCTTTTATTTACAGGATATATGCATGGGTAACTTTACAGCATTAACAATTGCCAAACCTCTTGTTCCAATTTTTTACCTCTTACGCTTCCCCACCCTCCCTAGATGGCAGGATGACCAGTACATGTTAAATATATTAAAATATAAATTAGATACACAATAAGTATACATGACCAAAATGTTATTTTGCTGTACAAAAAGAATCAGACTCTGAAATATTGTACAATTAGCTTGTGAAGGAAATCAAAAATGCAGGTGTGCATAAATATAGGGATTGGGAATTCAATGTAATGGCTTTTAGTCATCTCCCAGAGTTCTTTTTCTGGGCATAGCTGGTTCAGTTCATTACTGCTCCATTGGAAATGATTTGGTTGATCTCGTTGCTGAGGCCGGCCTGGTCCATCAGAACTGGTCATCATATAGTATTGTTGTTGAAGTATATAATGATCTCCTGGTCCTGCTCATTTCACTCAGCATCAGTTCGTGTAAGTCTCTCCAGACCTTTCTGAAATCATCCTGTTGGTCATTTCTTACAGAACAGTAATATTCCATAATATTCATATACCACAATTTATTCAGCCATTCTCTAACTGATGGACATCCATTCAGTTTCGGTTTTAGCCACTACAAAAGGGCTGCCACAAACATTCGTGCACATACAGGTCCCTTTCCTTCTTTATAATCTCTTTGGGATATAATCCCAGTAGTAACACTGCTGGATCAAAGGGTATGCACAGTTTGATAACTTTTTGAGCATAGTTCCAAACTACTCTCCAAAATGGTTGGACCCGTTCACAACTCCACCAACAATGCATCAATGTCCTAGTTCTCCCGCATCCCCTCCAACAATCATCATTATTTTTTCCTGTCATCTTAGCCAATCTGACAGGTGTGTAGTGTATCTTAGAGTTGTCTTAATTTGCATTTCTCTGATTAATAATGACTTGGAGCATCTTTTCATATGACTAGAAATAGTTTCAATTTCTTCATCTGAGAATTGTCTGTTCATATCCTTTGACCATTTTTCAATTGGAGAATGGCTTGATTTTTATAAATTAGAGTTAATTCTCTATATATTTTGGAAATGAGGCCTTTATCAGAACCTTTGACTGTAAAATATTTTCCCAGTTTATTGCTTCCCTTCTAATCTTGTCTGCATTAGTTTTGTTTGTACAAAAACTTTTCAGTTTGGTATAATCGAAATTTTCTATTTTGTGATCAGTAATGATCTCTAGTTCTTCTTTGGTCATAAAGACCTTCCTTTCCACAGGTCTGAGAGGTAAACTATCCTGTGTTCCTCTAATTTATTAATAATTTCATTCTTTATGCCTAGGTCATGAACCCATTTTGACCTTATCTTGGCGTACGGTGTTAAGTATGGATCAATGCCTAGTTTCTGCCATATTAGTTTCCAATTTTTCCCAGCAATTTTTATCAAACAGTAAGTTCTTATCCCAAAAGCTGGGATCTTTGGGTTTGTCAAAGACTAGGTTGCTATATTTGTTGACTGTTTTATCCCTTGAACCTAATCTATTCCACTGATCAACTAATCTATTCCTTAGCCAATACCAAATAGTTTTGGTAACTGCTGCTCTATAATATAATTTTAGATCTGGTACAGCTAAGCCACCTTCATTTGATTTTTTTTTTCATTAATTCCCTTGAAATTCTTGACCTTTTGTTTTTCCATATGAACTTTGTTGTTATTTTTTCTAGGTCATTAAAATAGTTTTTGGGACTCTGATTGGTATAGCGCTAAATAAATAGATTAGTTTAGGTAATATTGTCATCTTTATTATATTTGCTCGCCCTATCCAAGAGCATTTAATATTTTTCCAATTGGTTAGATCAGACTCAATTTGTGTGAAAAGTGGTCTGTAATTTTGCTCATAAAGTTTATGATTTTCCCTTGGCAGATAGATTCCTAAATATTTTATATTATCAGTAGTTACTTTAAATGGAATTTCTCTTTGTAACTCTGACTGTTGGATTTTGTTAGTGATATATAAGAATGCTGATGACTTATGTGGGTTTATTTTATAACCAGCAACTTTGCTAAAGTTGTGGATTATTTCTAATAACTTTTTAGTAGAATCTCTGGGGTTCTCTAAGTATACCATCATGTCATCGGCAAAGAGTGATAATTTGGTTTCCTCATTGCCTATTCTTATTCCTTTAATCTCTTTCTCAGCTCTTATTGCTAAAGCTAGCGTTTCTAATACAATATTAAATAGTAACGGTGATAGTGGGCAACCTTGTTTCACTCCAGATCTTATTGGGAATGGTTGCAGTTTGTCTCCATTACATATGATGCTTACTGATGGTTTTAAATAGATGCTGCTGATTATTTTAAGGAAAAGTCCATTTATTCCTATACTCTCAAGTGTTTTTAATAGGAATGGATGTTGGCTTTTATCAAATGCTTTTTCTGCATCTATTGAGATGATCATATGGTTTTTGTTAATTTGGTTATTAATATGGCCAATTATATTGATAGTTTTCCTAATATTGAACCAGCCCTGCATTCCTGGTATAAATCCTACTTGATCATAGTGTATTATCTTGGAGATGATTTTCTGTAGTCTTTTTGCTAATATCTTATTTAAGATTTTAGCAACAATATTCATTAGGGAGATTGGTCTATAATTTTCTTTCTCTGTTTTCAGCCTACCTGGTTTAGATATCAGTACCATGTCTGTGTCATAGAAGGAATTTGGTAGGACTCCTTCATTCCCTATTTTATCAAATAATTTATATAGCATTGGGGCCAATTGTTCTTTAAATGTTTGGTAAAATTCACATGTAAATCCATCTGGTCCTGGGGATTTTTCTTAGGGAGTTGTTTAATTGCCTGTTCTATTTCTTTTTCTGAAATGGGACTATTCAAGCAATTTACTTCCTCCTCTGTTAGTCTGGGAAGTCTATATTTTTGGAGGTAGTCATCCATTTCACTTAGGTTATCAAATTTATTGGCATAAAGTTGAGCAAAATAACTCCTTATTATTTCTCTAATTTCCTCTTCATTGGTGGAAAGTTCTCCCTTTTCATTTTTAAGACTACTAATTAAGACTACTAATTTCATTCATGTTTACACATCTTACCAGGGTAGACCACACTTTACGTTAACGGATAAGCTCATGGAATTTTTAGCAGGAAGAGATTTAAGAGTTTGTCTAGTTCCTTATTCTACAGATGAGGAAACTGAGAACAAAAAAAATTAAAATGACTTGCCTGAGGTCACACTTAATTTAATAATATCAAATCTCAAGCCTTTTGGCTCATTCTGAATCTACTTTCCTCTTCCAGTTACTAGTCATAGTTCTCTTATAAGAATAGGAAAAAGAAAAAAAGTAACTTTGGAATCTTCTTTCTATTTAGCATTTTGTTACAGAAAAAGATTGAAAATATTAGCCAAAAAGATTAAAAATAATTGCTTAAAATTTAAAAACACTTAATGATTTCAAAGTGTTTTTAAAATACCATCTTATTTGTTCTTTACAAGAAGCATAAGAGATAAGAAGAGCAGGTGTTGGTATCCTGGTTTTACAGATTAGATATTAAAAACTCAGTGATATTAGGTGATAAGTGGAAGAGATAAGTCACTGATAAATGCTAGAACTGATTCTCTCAAATTCAGATCTAGTATTATTTTTCCTACATCACCCTGTTGCTTTTTTTTTTCTTAGACAATTGGGGTTAAGTGATCTGCCCAGGGTCATATAGCCAGAAAGTGTTAGGTGTCTGAGGCAACATTTGAGCCCATGTCTTCCTGACTTCATGGCTAGTCTAACCACTGCATCACCTAGCTGCCCCCACCCTGTTGCTTTTTAAACCCATGGTTTCCATTTAGGTAACACAATGGATAGAGTGAAGGCCTGGAGTCAGGAGGATTCATCTTTGTGATTTCAAATGTATTCTCAGACCCTTACTTGTTGTGTGACCCTGTATGTCTCAGTTTCATCATCTGTAAAATGAGGAGAAGGAAATGGAGAACATTCTAGGAACTTTAGCAAGAAAACTCCATATGGGATCATGAAGAGTCAGACATAAGTGAAAAATGACTTAGTAACAATCCCATTTATGATATTATACCTGATCCTCATTACCATGGATAATGGATAATTAGTAAGGTTTTAGTTCAATTTTAGAAATAAAGGGCTGAATCACTATTTTGTTCTTCCAAATCACTAGAATTTATAAGTTGCTGGACCCATAAGCATTGATGGAAATAAAGTCAGCATTTATGTATTTCTGGTAAGCTTGAAATTTGTGATCACTAGAAGTTTGGGAACAGGTGGATATGTACCAGCTCTACCAACTTAACTACATATCCTAAGACAAGTCATAGAATATCAGAATCTTAGGTTCAAAGTGACTTTAAAGATCACCTAATCTAACCCTCCCCCCCACATAAGGAAAACTCCTTTATAACATCCCTAATCAATGATTATCCAGCTTTAGATATTGGATTAAAAAGGTTTTCACCAGAGTTTCAATTTCTAGCTCTGTAAAATGGGGAGGAAGTAATTAGACTCTCTAAAGCCTCTTCTTGCTCTAAAAATGTATAGTTTTTTTCATTTCTATATATTTGCAGCTATGACCAAGCTGACTTATTCATGGTTTGATCTCTTTCAGGAATGGGAGAAGAAGGATCAAATGTATATGGGGTAGTATGACTGAGGATGTATGGAATCCTGGTTGACCTGACAGTGGATGGACTTAGAGACACTCCCCAGAGATAACCATGGGTTTGTTTTCTTTCTAAACTTTAAATTAATTTCTATTTTAAAAAGATTAGCAAGTCCAATTTTTAATTAAATCCTATATTTTAAATTCTGTGAACAATATTATTTAAAACACACTTAATCATTGTATTTTGTTGTTTTGGATTAGCTGTTTAAAGACAAAAGACTTCCAGTTCCAATTAACTACTGCCAAAAATTAATTTAAGTAGCCTAATTGACAACTTGCTGTAAGCTACATAAATTCTTGGCATTTAACTTGCACAGCTCCTAAAAGAGGAGGATGTTTAGCTTTATGCTCTGTTAGGTACCAAGGAGAAATCAATCAGTCAACAGTCCCTGAGCATTTACTATATGCAAGATCCTGGGAGAGTGTCTTGTATCTTCTGAAACATCCATTTTAGTGCTACATGCAATAGGAATCCATAGATTTCTATTAATTTGTGTGGGAAACAAATAATTGTTGCAGGTGTAAAACTATTTTATCTTTTGTTCCATGTATGGAAGGACACAATCCTTGTCTTTGAGGAACTTACTTAGTTAGAGGCTAGCACTGGCAACCCAGAAGTACTGTGGATGCAGAAAAAAGCAATGAGGGATGTGCCATGAGTAATTATTTTGCAAATATCAAAATAGAAGAGTAGCATGGCTAAGCCATTAAAAAAAAAAAGAAGAAATATCTAATATACAACTCTACATGTGTGTATATGTATGTATATGTATATACATGACCAGACTTGGGGGCTTATACATGCATGCATATACATACACATCTATATGATCCTGGGCAAGTCACTTAACTTCTATTTGCCTCAGTTTCCTTCTTTGTAAAATGAGTTGGAGAAGAAAAGGGCAAACCACTCCACTATCTTTCCCAAGAAAATCCCAAAAGAATGAAGTTTGATTCATGAAGAGTCAGACACAACTGAAAAATTATTTGATAACCATTTTATTTATATCATCCCTGATAAGAGATACATCACATGTATGTATGGGCTGTCAGATTTGGTCATTTTAGGGCATTTCCATGGACATTATGGCTTGATAATCTAAGGCAGCCTTTCCTTATTTTTATGAAAAGTTAGTTTGCATCCATCAATTGAAATCATGGATTAAGTCCATGACCAGCATGTGCTAGACACAAAAGATAAATAGACAAAAATGAAACAATCTTTCTGCCCTCAAGAAGCTAAAATAATAACCAATATAACTGACATGAGAGATGGCAGAACACACTTGGTGGAAATCCTGCCAAAGATATTTATTAACTGTATGACCTCTGTATCTTCATCTATAAAATAAGAATCTACACCTACATAATAAGATTATTTCAAGGATTCAAGGAAATAGTACTCCACAAAACAAAGAAAAACAGAAAATGGATTTCAGGGCCATGCCCTATGTTACTTACTGAGTGATCATTCAATCAGGAATCATAAAGTTGATATATTACTGGGATCACATTAGCTTTTATTATAGCTGACTCTTAATGATCTTAAAATCTTCTCAGATCCCTAGGACTTTTTCACAAGAATTACTTCCTAGTTGTGTTTCCTTTATCTTCTACTTGTTATTTTTTTTAAATCCAAATTTTTACATATGTTTTTATTAGCTCTTATCTTTTTAGATTCAGTCCATCCTTGTAGCAAATTGAGATATTTTTGGTCCCTATTCTGTCAGACAATATATTAATCCTGTCTTGGACCTTGAATCATCAGCAAATTTGAGAACAATGCTATCTATACATTCCTCCAACTCATTCAGAAAAATGTTAAACAGAACAAAATCAAAGATGGAGTCTTACCATATTCTGTTAGAGACTCCTATATTGACACTGGTACGTTAATCAAAATTCTGTATTTAGCAAACCAAACAGTTTTCTAAAATTTTCACATCCAACTCTCTCAACCTTGCCTAAAAGGATATCATGGAATTATAGAATTTCAAAATTGGAGTGACCTTAATAGCAAACTAGTCCAATCCATGCTTTAGCAATAGCACCCTCTACAACCCAATCAAAATATATTTATCTGACATTTGCCTGAATATTTCTACTGAGGACGAACCCACTGATATCCTAATCCTCATTATTTCTCACATTTAGTTTATCTAGTACCTTCAGTTATGTAAAGTATTTTACATAGATCTTCTTAGTCTCCTGAAGCAAACCATTTCACTTCTGAATAGCTGTATAAGTTTTTTCTTACCTTAAGTATAAGTTTGCTTCTTTGGAACATCCACCCATTGCTCTGAATTCTGTCCTCTGGTGCCAAGAGAAGTTAAATCTTTTTTTTCCACATGTCTCTTATCAATTGCTGCCTTTCCACCCAAAAAAGTTGGACTCAAATCCTTTCTGTGTCTTTTCTCTCTCTCGCCTCTTTTATAGATAATATGTGTGTGTGTCCTACTTCTACTCTCTTTAGCACTTATGATAAACCAGTTCATTCTGGGTTTTAGTAATTCTAAGTTTAAATAGTTAAATAAATAAAATTATAAATAAATTAATTAATTATAAATAAGTTTAAATAAATGTAAATAGTAATTCTATTTAGTAATTCTTATTATTCTAATAAATAAATGTTATAAATTCTTAGTATGATACCTTCATAATTCTATTTCTACAGAACTTTATCCTAAATGATTTTATTTCTCTTCATCATTTGTAAGCTGGTCAGTAATTTTTCTTCCTCACCAAAATCAAGTGTGATTTTCTCAGCAAAATTTTGTTTTTTGAGAGTTCCCATACCTCTTCAGCACAACTGCCCTTTTTAGAATTTCAGGTCATAGTGACATGTACCTGTAGTTCTGCTCCTAAGGAGACTGAAGTTGTGGGTCACTTGAGCTTGAGAGTTCAAGTTATAGTAGAAATATATCCAATCAGGTGTCTAAACCAAGACTGGTACCAATATAGTGAGGAATGGGGACCACCAAGCTGACAAACCCTGCTTTTAATGGAGAGACCAAGGTATGGAGCAGATTAATCAATCTATCAACAAACATGTATTAAATACCTTGTATGTAATCTCTGGGGATATTCAATTAGAAATGAAACAGTTCCTGATCCCAAGGAACTTTGGACCACCTGGTAGAAGGAAAAATCAGAAACAGAAGCAATTTTCTTTACCTGCTCCACGCATGGAAGAGCCAGGATGGAAATAAGTTGCACTCTGTCTTTGTTCCCTCTGGAAACATGTGTTCTTTATCTTTGTGCTGGGCCTGGGCTCATCTTGAAGACAAAATGGCACAATGGTGTCACACTGATGACATGATACTTCTGTGCACAGTAAATATGGCCTTCTCAGACAAGAAAGCATTGTATCTCCCCTGGAGTGCTTCAGAATAAGATACTCCTCACATGGGCTGCCCTGCTGAGGACAATAGAAGGAATCAATATCTCCCTCAGAGCATTAACTGAATTGCCAAGACTTGGTCAATTTCAAATACAAACTTCTCATTTTTACCTAAGAGAACACTGGAGTTTGAGATAATCCCCATCTTAGTGAGCCTGAAAAAGAAAAGCCATACAGGGGCAAGAAACACAGGCATTTTATGGCTCTGCTCCTGCAAGAGATTTCAGGGGCTTCCACAGACAAAGAACTGTGATTTTTAGTTGCTGAAATTCCTTCTACTGATGCACCTAAGGACTACCCAACAACTTAGAGCTACAGAGAGATCTCTGACCTGCCCAATTTGTGTCAGAGGTGGGATCTGAATCCAGTTCTTCCTGATGCCGGATGCAACGCTCTTATCACTATCCACTATTGCATCCCTTCCATCAAGAATATAGAATGTAGCCTTTTGAGGGAGGCTAGTTTTTTTTCATTTGAGGAGAACATTGATCTGGATATCTCTTTGGCTGGTAAAATTGAAGAACACATGACTCATGTTTTATATCCCAGTTTCAGTGAAAGCATAACATATTGTCAAAGGTGGAAGTAATAGGGTTAACAGAAGGAGGCTAGTAAAGAAAGCAAGTTTGACTGTGTTCTTACATAGTAATGGGAAGTTGCTGGTTTTGTGCGGGAGGGAAATGTTGTAGATTAGAGGAAAGGTAAGTATAATAATGGATAGTAGGAGTCAAAGGTGGAAGAAGCCATGGATTCCACCTACTCAAATGCATTCACTTTACAACTGAGGCAAGTAAGTCCCTGAGGAAGAAATTTAGCCCGTATTACATGATGAGCTAAAGACAGAGCTGAACCTCAGGCTCAGGTGGTGTGGTCCCCATGCCATTAATTTTTTTTTTTCACCAAACAGACTTACTCTGCTTAAAGTTATTTAGTAATTCTGAGTAATAGTAGGTGAAAAGCAATCTACTGGAGGCAGTCCCACAAGAAAAATCTTAAAAACAACATTGCAATATTTCAATGGGCTTGGAACTGGTTATGATATTATTGGAAATGACAATATTTAAGGCAATGTAATATGATGTAGAGTTCTGCTATGCTACTACCTACTGGGTTAAAATGTATGGTTCCCAGCTCATTTTTGCTGTCCACAAAGCTTCTATGCAGAAGGTGATGTCCCTCAAGGAAAACTTGCTTCTAGACAAATAGCTTATTTCAAGGAAAATCCTTAAATAAATTACATGGGGAGTGGGGAAAGAGATACTTTCCATCCATTCAATTAAATTCAACAAACATTTATCAAGTACCTACTATGTGTCAGGCACTGTACAAAGTTTTGGAAATACAAATAAGCAAAAAGAACCCAAGAAGAGCAGCTGGTAAGAAATGATAAACATTATGCCCTGACTTGCTAATAAGCACATGGTTCATTTAAAGAGAACAAATCTTCTTGGTAAGTCATTCCCTGCATGTTAGTACTTATACCAGCCTCTAAGGATATCTCCTATTCTGTTATTGAATATGACACTATTCAATTCAATTAAATTGGATCCATATTTATTGAGTGTTGACTGTATGTAAGACATTGGGATTACAACAAAAATCAAACCATTTCTACCCTAAAAGAGTTAATAATTTCTAAAGAGAATCTGTCAGTATACACAGCTGGGATGCTGGAAGTTATATCCTTCTGTTAGAATTCATCCAGAGAACCACTTACAAAAGACAGTCAGCAAGCATTTATTAAGTGACTACTATGTTTCAGGCACTGTACTAAGTGTTGGGGATGCAAAGAAGGGCAAAAGACAGCCTCTGCCCTCACAAGCAATTATCTACAAGAAAGCTAGACACAAGCTAAATTGGAAATAATCACCCAAAGAAAGGTGCTAGAATTAAGGAGTATTAAGCAAGGCTTCTTGTAGAAAGTGAGCTTATTATTTGGGAGCCAAAGGAAGTCAGGCAACCCCTGAGGTAAAGCTGAGGAGGAGACAATTCTAGGTATGGGGGAAAGTTTGAAAATGCAGGGAATCCAAAGACAGAGTGTTTATATGAGAAATAGCATGGAGGTCATTATCATGGAGTTGTCTAGTATGTTGAGTTGATTAAACTATAAGAAGTGTGGAAAGGTAGAAGAGAACCAGGTTTGGAAGAGTTTTGAAATGTAAAACAGGATTTTATATTTGATCTTGGGGATTATAGAAAGCCACTGGAATTTATTGAATGCATGTGGATGGTTAAGTGGTCATACTTGTGCTCTAGGAAGAAATTTTATAATTTAATAATTGAGTGGAGGATGGACTGGAATGAAGAGAAACTTGAGTCAGGGAGACCAAGTAGAAGCTATTGCAAAAGTCCAAGTTTGAGATAATGATGGCCTGTGGTATCTATGTGAATATATATGTATATGTATATACATATATACTATATATATATATATATATATATATATATATATATATGAGAGTTGTCTCAGAGATAGAAATAAAAAAATTTGGCAGCAAATAGTATATGTGAGCTATATAGGAGTGAGGAGTTGGATGAAGAAAAGGTCATTAGATTTGAAAATTAAGAGATCATTTATCACTTTGGAGAAAGGAGTTTCAGTTGAGTGACAAGACTGGAAGCTTACTGGATAGAGTTTGTATGTTTTAGAAGAGTGTGAATGGAGATTAAATAAGAGTGTAATAATACTTAATTCCAGAATCTACCAGAATTTATGGATGTCACCTTCATATTACAAAGAGGCATTGGAATAGTTTTTTTTTAAAGAAAAATTATATTGAATATATAAATAACAAAATATGAATCAAATACATACTTGGTAAAAAGATTATATTGTATATATATGTGTGTATTTGTGTGTGTAAAGATTGTGACATTTAGGAATGAAGATTGAGTTGATATAATAATGGAGATTCCATGTACTGAAAATTAAAATTTATGGTTGTATGACTGACATAAGACATATCCATTATGCTTCCATTGTTTTGATTTTCCATGTCAGTGAAACAGAGTGTACTGCTCAGACAGATAATATTACTTCCTGGGAATTTGCAAGATTCTTGGGCAAAAAACAAACAAACAAAAAAACAAACAAGTACATATAATCCATAGTTGTATAATGTCAAGCATCAGATACAGAATAAAGGTAGGCCAATATTGCCTTCTATTGGAAGCTTTTCTTAATTTTTGTTCAAGGTTATTGATTATGGTCAAATTTTGCATTCTTTGAGCATTGACTGGAAACTTATTTCTATTCATATTCCTCATCACCTGTCCCATGTCCATATGAAGTAACATAACCTTTGCTTTATGTTAATTTTAATTATTACAGATATTTCTGATTTTCAGCTAAAAAATAAGCAAATATACACTTTGATCCAGCAGTTTTACTACTGAGCTTATATCCCAAAGAGATACTAAAGAAGGGAAAGGGGCCTGTATGTGCCAAAATATTTGTGGCAGCCCTTTTTGTAGTGGCTAGAAACTGGAAAATAAATGGATGCCCATCAATTGGAGAATGGCTGGGTAAATTATGGTATATGAATGTTATGGAATATTAATGTTCTGTAAGAAATGATCAGCAGGATGAATACAGAGAGGCTTGGTCAGACTTACATGAACTGATGCTAAGTGAAATGAGCAGAACCAGGAGATCATTATATACTTCAATAACAATACTACACGATGATCAATTCTGATGAAAGTGACCCTCTTCAACAGAGAGGATCCAAATCAATTTCAATTGATCAGTAATGACCAGCTACACCCAGAGAAAGAACACTAGGAAATAAATATGGACCACAACATAGCATTTCCGCTCTTTCTGTTAATGTTTGCTTGCATTTTTGTTTTTTTTTTTCTTCTCAGGTTATTTTTACCTTCTTTCTAAATCCGAACTTCCTGTGCAACAAAATAACTGTAAAAATATGTATACATATATTGTATTTAACATATACTTTAACATATTAACATGTATGGTACTACTGGTCATCTAGGGGAGGGGGGAGGGGGGAAGGAGGGGAAAAATTGGAACAGAAGGTTTTGCAAGGGTTAGTGTTGAAAAATTACCCATGCATATGTTTTGTATATAAAAAGCTATAATAAAAAATAAAATAAAAATAAGCAAATATTTACTGAGAAATTATTATGTGCAAGACCTTATGGTCACAGGGTGAAGATATGAAAATGAATGAAGCATAATTCTATTGTCCTTCTTTGAATGCCTCCATTATGACCCTAGGAACCTAATCATACTGCAAAGTTAAATTAGTCTTAATACTCATACTTCATCAGTATCTTCTGCCTCACTGGAGGGTTGAGTGAAGAACTCCCCAAACCTTCATTTAAAGAGGACATCTTTTAATATCCCATCTGGCTATTCTCCTTTGAACTTCTTCACCATGCTATGCTAGATTGTTCCCCCATACCCATTTTTTTCAACTTCCTTTTTGTGTGTTGTCTTTTCCTACCAGATTGCAAACTACTGTAGAGTAGACTTTTTCATATGTGTATCCCTGTTCTTATAATCTCTATAAATCCAGACAAAATTAAAACTAGGTACTGGTAGCCAATGTTGTTTAAATAGTAATAATTATTACAAATGGAAACTTAACTCCCCTTTACAGAGTGCTTCAAGATTTATAAAGGGTTTTCCTTATAGTAACCCTGTGGGGTAGAGAAAGCAAGGCTAATTATCTCCATTTTATTGAATCTGAAAAATATTAAGCAAATTGCCTCTGGGAATACAGCACAGTGCCTGGCACATAGTAAGTGCTTAATAAACGTTTCTTCACAGATTGAGTGATCTTTCCTGTAAAAATAACTTACCCTTTAAGAGAGAATGCATGACAGATATAGAAATACCTATAATCAAAGTAGGATATAACAAATGTGTTTTAAAAAGCATTAGTAGAGACTGTGGGAATTCAGATGAAGAAAAAATTTCAGTTGAAAAGACCAAGAAAGGAGCTTATAGGAGAATGGTATCTCTGGTAGGATAGGATGGGGGAGGATGAATGAGAGGAACCAGAACATAAAAGAGTGGAATAAACAATGATCCAGGGGTTGGAAGGAGCAAAGGAAAGGTGAGTAGTCCAGTTTGATTAGACTATAGACTATAAGAAGGGGAATAGTGTGTGATGGGGTTGGAAAGGTAAGTCTCAGTCAAAAAACTGAATGGTTTTGAATGAAACTAAGATGAGATAAGAATAAGATAACATATGTGTGTGGGGGGGTATATTAATAAGAAACTAAGATAAGAATGAGACTAAGATGTTTAGACTTTTTATAATGGACAATGAAGTGCCACCAAGACCTTTTAAACAAGAGTCACACAAAGCTGTGTATTTTTCCCCTTATGACCCTTCTTGTTGTTGTTATTGGTGTTTATTCATTTCAGTTGTGTCTGGCTCTTTGCGACTCTGTTTGGGGTTTTCTTGGCAAAGACACTGATACGGTTTGCCATTTCCTTCATCAGCTTATATATAGAAAGGAAAACTGAGGCAAAGCAGATTAAGTGACTTGGCCAGGGTCACATAGCTAGTAAGTATCTAAGGCTGGATTTTAACTATCTTCCTGATTGTCAGCCCACTGGTCTATCCACTACACCATCTAGTTGTCTATTCTTATAATCTCTATAAATACAGAGAAAATTAAAACTAGGTGCTAGTATCCAATGTTGTTTAAATAATAATTATTATTACAACTGTAATCTTAACTCACCTTTACAGAGTGCTTCAAGATTTAAAAAGGGCTTTCCCTACAACAAACCTGTGGGGCAGAGAAAGCAAAGCTAATTATCTCCATTTTACTAATGAGATAACTGAATCTCAAAAATATTAAGCAACTTGCCTCTTAGAATACAACTAATCAGCATTACAATTGAGATTTGAATCCAGGTGTCCTAACTCCAGGATCAATACTGCTCATTTAACTCACTTGACCGCTCTCACATACCCTGCCTGGAACAAGCATATTCCTCTCTCTGAAATAACAAGTTATCCTGCCATAGCAATTTCTCTAGCATTCCCCCTTTTGATGCTTTATATCTCAATGAAGCCACTGTTTCCTCAGGCTATTAGAATAGAGTTCAGCTGAGACTCAACCATATGGAGTAAAAATAAATTACTGAAAAAAGAAAGTTATTGGGAAAGCCATTAGCAAGGTACCACCCCAACAGGTCCAACGGGTTCCCTGATATCATTATGGACTCAGCTAGAGAGGTAAGCATGCTTCTCTGAGGAGCTGCTGGTACGTCCAGTTTCCTTTAGGGATCTGCCAGGCCAAACCACATGCAGAAAAACCCACTATCCATAAAACACAGTTTGAAAAATATCAAAGTGCACAGTGACCCTTAGCTCTCTTCTTCTGAACAAATTGTTTAAAGACCAAGATGTGTTGGGGAGATACCAGGCAGTGGAGAATTAGCAGCAGGTGCTATTTATAGAGCCAATGAGCTCTGCGGAGTTACCTCTGTCCATTGAAAGCCATTAATCTTCTCCAGCAAAAGAAAAAAAGAAGTAATAAACTTAATAATGATTTAGAGTGAAGGAGGGAGAGAAAAGCATTAAAGACTAATACTAGAATGGATCTACGCCAGGAGATTAGTTTCTCCCTGTGGAAAAAAATGTCCCAAACAAAGTACCATAGAAGATGTGTCCCGTAACAACACAAATGAGAAAAAGAAATTTGTTAAATAACTTTGAATTTATAGAAGAGGATAAATATTCTCCTAATGAAAAATATACTTTTGGGAGGGGGGGCTTTACTTTTAAGGAACTCAACAATCACATAAAGTTTTAAAAATCACTTTCTATACAATAGTCTCAAGAGGGAAGCATACAAGTATTTTTTCCCATTTTACATATAAAGCAATCAAAGCTCAGAAAAGGCAAATCATTTGTACAAAGTTAGGCAGTTGATAAGTGTTAACCCAGAATTAAAACTCAGTCTTCTGATTTCAAGGCCATTCAGAAGGGTGCTACTTCTTAAGCAAAAAAGATGCAAAATCTGATAGTCAGAAAACCTTCCATCATATTTGTCACTTCTGTGCAATATTTGGTGTTGTCTTATAAAACAAACAATAGCAGCAGTGAATTTTAATTCTTGCAGTTCTTATAACACAAATACCTGAACATATAGATTAAAAGGTTATTTGTTTGCATATAATAGTGTTGAACATAGAATCTTAGACCTGAAAAGGACCTTTGAGATAATTCAATTTAAATTTTTCATTTTAAGTAGAAACATTAAGAGTTTGAACAGTTCAGTGACTTGTCTAAGGTGATTCTGCTAGTAAGTGACTGAGCCAAGTTTAGAATTGATGTTGCCTGATTTCAAGCAAAGTGCTTTTCCCACAATACCATACTAACCCACTTCTATTCCAAAAGACTTTAAGGTAATAGCTACTAAGTTCATATATGAAATAGAAGGTGCCAAATAAGGATGGCTTTGGAAATAACTATTGTGATGAAGGATTTAAATTAAGAACTTTTTTCTTTTTTCTAAATGTCTTTATGAATGGCGAATGCAAATAATGGGAAAATGAAAGAGAGAGCAACATAAACAAATAATTCCAGTTATGATGTGCAAAAGGATATATGCTTAGGCTCTTGCAAAGGAAGTGACATTTGGAGTTTATAAAACCTCTAGAGAGCACCAGTTAGTGGGAAGTATTTTCACTGCAACTACAATTCCGTCTTTTTTAATGTTAAGTATCCTTTATTCCTGGACACCACCCAGAGACAATGGAAAGAAAGAGAGACCTGGGCATCCAGGCAGAAAACAGGCCTTGTACCGCAGCCAAAATGAATTTAGAATTCTTGTGCAATACAATGTTAAGGCAAGAGTGTTGAGTAGAAATGTGTAATGAACTCCAAGTGGCTGCTTTTCAAATCTCAAGAGCTGAAACTGACTTGATGTTGAATGCTGCTGCTGCTTCCACTCCTCGAGCATTCAAGTGACTATGTCACCAAAGAATAACAATGAGAAAAACACAAAGACCACCACTTCAGCATAGTGTTCTGTGATGGACACTGGCCAAGTATATTAGGGTCAATCACACCACCACCCCAAGCTTTTTGTGACAGAGTTTAAAAAATGATATTCACAAAAGCTTCAGGTGAAATAGGAAAAAAAAAAAAAAAAGGACTTTAATGAATCTTAATAAATTTCATAATGTTTTTATTAAAGTGATTTTTAACATAAAAGTATTTCAGGCATTTTCTCTCTAGGATTTGCTCTAGGATTTGCTCTAGGAAAGAAGATACTGTAGTAATTATTAATGAAATTTTCTGTAATGTGATCAGAATTATTAATGAATTATATTATCACATGTTAAATATAAGTTGATAATTATGCCCCTTCATCTCATTTGATTCTTAAAATAAGTCCGTGAACTAGATTTCATCATTGTCATTTTCAAAAGAGGGAACAGATTCTTATAGCTGGTTAGTGACAGAACCAGAACCAGAAGACAGGTTCTTGATTCAGTCTAATGTTCATTCTACAATACTACATATTACTGTCTCTAAATTGGAACTAGTAAGTTTAGACGGTTAGAATTTGCTACTAATAAGGCCAAGGTGGTGGGTTTAGTTCTTGCAATAATTAATGACCTTAATTCAGAAATTTATGCCTTAAGTTAAGAAGAAAATAAGGCAACATCTATAAGGATTAGCACAAATGCATTATTTGTATTATAGGAGCAACTCTGAGTAGGTTTGTTTTTGTCAGTCAATAAAAATGTATGTGCTAGGCACTAGGCTAAGGATTGAGGCTTTCAAAGAAAGGTGAAAAACAATTTTTTTTTCTCTCAAGAAGCTCATAGATTAATGGAGAAGACAACATGCAAATAATTTTGTATAAAAAAATTTGTACAAACAAACATTATATGGGATAAATTAAAAATAATCAATAGAAAAAAAAAGCACTAGAATTAAGGGAGTTTCCCATAGAAAACTTTCCCCAAATTTTCAGATTTTATCTGCAACTGGAAGGATATCAGGGAAACTAGAAAGCAGAGATGAGGAGGAAGATAATTACAGAAATGGACAGCCAGCCAGTGAAAGTGCCTGGAGTCAAGGTGTCTTGTCCAAGAAACAGAAGGAAGCCACTGTTACAGGTTTGAAGAGTAAGGGAGAATGAGGATGGTAGGGACAGGGAAGGGCTAAGAAGGGATAGAGAGATTATAGAAGACTTTAAATAGTAAATAGAAGATTCTCTACTTGATCCTGGAGGTGATAGGGAGCAAATGGAATTTACTGGTTGGGGGCGAGAGGTGGGTTGTAATATGGTTACACCTTGCTTTAGGAAGCACACTTTGTCACTTTGACAGCTGAGTGGAGGATGGACAGAGGAAGGGAGAAATTTATGGCAGTCAGACAAACCAACAATAGTTAATGTATGAACTTATAAAGGTCTGCACCAGGGTGGCAGGAGAAAAGGGAATCTATACAAAAGGAAGGCAGAAATATCAAGATTGACAACTCATTGAATATGGGGGCAGAGATATATGAGAGTAAGAAATTAAAGAAGTCTAAGACTACTTAGACAGTAAGTCTAGGTGACTGGGAAGCTGGTAGTATCCTCAACAATAGGCAAGTTAGAAGTAGGAAAGGATTTGGGAGAAAATATGAATTCCACTTTGGTTATGTTGAATTTAAGAGGCCTATGTGACATCCAACTGGAGATGTAGAATAGACATTTGAAGATGTGAAATCAAATGTTCCCATAGAGGTTAGGACTGGATAAGTAGAACTGAGAATCATCAGCATTGCAATGATTATTGAATCTATAGGAATTGATGAGATTACCAAGCAAAACAGTGAAGGGGAAAGGGAATAAAAAAAGAGGCACACACACTATTAGTGGGGGAATGAATATTTGGTAAAGGAGACTGAGAAGAAGTTGTCAGAGGAGTAAAAGAACCAGGAGAGAGAGATGTCACAAAAACCTGGAAAGAATAGAGAAGAAGGTGGCCAAGAGGTCAAGAGGTAAGTCAAAAGTCTTCATGATCTGCCTTATGGTTAGAGGTCTGACCCTCCTCAAAGTATCACATATATACTTATCTGTTTACCCATTTGTTCTTCCCTAGTTTCAAAAAAGTAAGCACCCCGAGGAGTGGGATTTTGTTCTTATTTGTTTTTCTTTGTATCCCCAGATGATGGTATAGTGCCTAGCACATAGCAGTTATATTAGACTAAGTTAATTTAGTCTATCTTTCATTTCTTTGAACATTTGTAAAAGCTACTCCCAGTGTCTTCCTTATCTACATTTCTTGAAAGCCTGCTTTTTTTTCACGAAAGCCTGGCTCATTTACACACTTTATTTTCCTTGATCTCTGCCATCTGAAAATGATATCTTCCTCTTCAAATTTTCCTAAAGAATTTTGTATAGATCTTTTATTTGTCCCAATATCTGTGTTATTCTTACATCGGTTTGGTTGAACATAGGTCATATTCCCCTAATTTCTAGCAGATATAGGTTTAGCATGGACCCAGCACCTAACCTAGTATATTTGTAAGAAATTTTTGTTGAATTGAATATACTGAAGTTCACTGTACAATCATTAATAGTATTTCTAATAGTAGCATGGTTATCTCCCCAAAAAGATTAAGTTATAATCTGTTTTTCACTTTGTAGAAACATGAGCAAGATGTCACTCCCATAACACAAAAATCATATCATTCCAAACTTCCACATTCAGAGTACATTCAATTCACAAAATGCACTACAGCTTTTCTATAACACAATCCATTCCACCATGGAATTTAGCATGTCAAGTCTGCCTCTAACTGAATCCAAGGGAGTTTATTACCAGAAAAACCAAAAGGATCTCCTTATGATAGCTTCATCAACCACAAGGACTCATGGCGGGAATCCAAAGGAAAGTGATAAAGCCAGGCTCTCCGGTAAATTCATTCTGTGCTCCATGAAGTGCCACAGTCATGCCATTAGATTTTTCTTTCAATAGTCCTTTCTTCTAGGTGTAATAGCAAATGTGCCTCATTTGCATCCTGTCCTATTTTAAAGGGCCTTTTAAAATTGTTGGTATTAGTTGCTTACTAGCAAAGAAAACTTTCTGGACACCTGATCGGGCTGTTTGACTGCTTTGAAAGAACAAGGTTATTTCGACTTCTAAGTATGCAAGATAATATCTTTCCAATGCCTTTTAAAGAGGCTATAAAAGGCTACAGTGGTCAAGCTATCATCTTGGGGAGAGTATTTTTTTTTAACAGAAAAAATAGTTTATATTTACAGAGTGATTTATATAGCTCATTTTACTTTCACAAGTGCTTGAGTTAGATATTGCAAATATTATCATCTTGTTATAGATGAAAAAATTGAAGGCCAGATTGATAAAGACACAGCTCAAGATCAATGAGCTCTCTAATAAATGATACAACCTGGATTTGAACAAACCAAGGCTTTTCTTCCTGGATCACACTGCTTCTTTTCTTTTGACTTTGATAATAATGATAGTTTACATTTATATAGTGCTTTAAAGCCTATAAGAGCCTATACAACTTTTTGAGGGAGGTAGACCATGGTATATAATAATGTGCATTTTCTATTAAGAGATACTATCTAAATTCACAACTGAGTCTATCTCAAGGTTGCAGAAACCAGAAATGACAGTTGAATAATTTCTATGCCCTTTGGCATAATTAAGAATTATTAGCAACTCTAGAAAAAAAATCTAGAAAACAGGCAGCGTGGTATAGTAAAAAGAGTATTATATGAGGAGACCCAGGTTCAAATGATAGTTTTCTTACTCACTACCTAAGTGACTTGAGTGACCCGAAACAAGGCATTTCACTTCTATTGGTATCAGTTTCTTCATCTGTAAAATGAGAGGTTTGGGCCAGATATTCCTCTATAGTCGATTATAGATCTCTTGTATAAACCTACTTTTAAAAAGTTCCACTTATTAATAAAGATTAGATGACCATGTTGAGGATATTTCTTTATAATGATTGTTGAACTAGACCAAAGGTTCTTAAACTATGGTTCATGACCCTATATAGAGTCACATAACTAGATGTGGGGGGTCATAAAATTATGATTTATAATCAGTAAATGTTTGATTTGTATATCTATTTTATATGCCTATATATATGAGGTTGTGTAAATTTTTTTTCAGAAGAAAAGGGGTTGTTGTGTATGAAAAAAAGTTTAAGAAGCCCTGAGCTAGACCACTCAGAAGTTCCTTCAAATGTATGTGTCTCTGACTCTGTGATTATTAATCTGAATAAACTTCTTGAAGTTCAGGACTGTTTTCTACAAGACTTATTTTGTATCCCTCCAACAATGTTGGACACATAATAGATACTCGGTAGAGACTTGCTGCTCTTTGAATTCCTTGAAATGACCATTCAAAATATGTGCACAATAAATATACATATGTATATCCATATATGTATACATATTCATATACATGTATATGCATGTTTGTATGTATACATATAATTTTAGAGAATAAATTAAGCTCTACAGTCTTTTGAATTCCTAGTCTGTTGTTGACTCCTAAATTAAAAGACTTTGCTGCTACTGTAATTACTTCAAAAGTTTTGTCAGTATAAGATCATCATCAACATTAATAAAATGTTAATAGTATAATCATTAAACATTTACTGATCATATACTATCTGACATTCAGCTGGCCATAGACGATATAAAAATGAAAGCAGAAAATAAAATGCAATTATTTAATTAAATGTGAAACCAGTACAAAGTAGACGCAAGCTAATTTTTGGGGGTAGGAAAAGCACTAGAACTGGGCAGGCAGGGCATCAGGAAAAGCCATATATAGGAAGAAGAACTTGAAACTTGAAGAAAGCTAGGATTTTAAGAAGTCTATGTGGGGAGGTTGTGCATTCAAAAGAACCTCTAGTGCCAGAATCAGACGATGGGAGATGACACCAGAGGCTGAAGGTGTCCCTACTACTATTACTCTTTGTAACTACTACTACTCCTATAACTCCTCCCTTTCTCCCCCACTTCCAGCCTCTGTACCTTCATAATGATGTTCTTTACTTTCTGTAATATCTTCATTCTTGTATTTCAATCTACAAAGTCCATCCTCAAATACAAAATGTAATCTCCTCCCTATAGCTTTCCTTGATTTTACCAATCCATAATGACTGGAAGTCTATTTTAATTATACTTTTGATATATTCTTATAAATTTATAATGCATTATGCTAAATTATATTTGCTTACATGACATATTACTACTACTAAATCTTTTATCTACCTCATATAATGTTACAGCATAATGTATGTACTTAAAATATTTTGTTTGGTATTATGGCTATTTATATTTCTTTCTATTTCTTCTAAATCATAATGTCCCTGAGGGAAAGAACCATTTCTTATTTCTCTTTTTCATACCTAATATGAAGCACTTCACAAATAGGCTCTAATTTAATATTTGCTAAATGAATAATATTGTGTACCAAATATTTACTTTTTGTGTATTTTTATTTTTGGTACAAAAATAATTTTTGTCCTCTAATATCTATTCCTATAACATCTGACAACACTATATTTTAACATAATCTATAAAAAAGTAACAGTCTAAGAACTGCACAAAAACATTCAAGAAAAATTCTTCTATCAAAGGCATGACAAAAGAGGAAAAGACCAATCTAACTTTAGAGACTTCCATGGTAATAGGAAGAGGCATTAGTAACTGTGACTTCAGTGATACAGGGAACTCTCTCAAATTGACTCTTTCTCTGCAATTTATAGTATTAGAGAATTGCCCAGTCCACTGATAAGTTTAAATGACTTACCCTAATTCACACAACTAAAGGTAATCTTCCTGACTGAAGCCCTCTATTAACTAAATTATCTGTTGCCTCTCTTCCATGTTTATTGAAAGAGGAAAACCAATGGTATTTATCATCTGTCTTTGTTTAATTTCACACACTTCTTTATCCATATCAACATTATGTTTGAAATAAAAATAAGCAAACCTCAATGATAGTACATTAATACAGGACATTATATTGTCCTATATCTTTCCCCTGTTGACTTTTTTTTTCCTTGTGAAAGTCATCAAAATATGTGAATATTACCAAAAGCATATCTATGCTGGAGATCTCTGGTATGTGAGGGGAATGTTCACTAATTAGAAGCTGCTCCCTTCATCTATGAGAAGTCAATGGGAGTTTAGGCAGTGAAGAAACAATGAGCCTGAGCCAGAAATCTGAAAATACTCTTGTATAGAGACATAGACCTTGCTCAGATATCATGAAATTGTAGGTGAGAGAGATGCCAGTAAGTTGTGGGGATTATATCAAAGAGACAAGGCAAGAACTGCACAGTCACTGAAAAGGTAAGAATCAGTTCTTTTTTTGTCAGACAAGTCCTGAAATTTTATCAGCCTAAAAATGTTTTCCCAGCCTGTCCTCCTTTGTAAGAGAAACCCAAGCTGTAATACTGTCAATAAATCAGCATTCTTTACTATTTGCCCCAAGTTGGTGGATGAGTTCGTTGTATATAAGGATATGTGTCAAAAATGCAGCAAGATTCACATCAATTAATTAAAAGAGAAGACTCAATAATATCCCTGAAAAGAAGGATGTTTTATGCAATTTGGGGGACTAAGGCAGCCTATAGAACAAAAAAAAAAAAAAAAAAAAAAAAAAAAAAAAGGATCAACTCTTCCAAAACACTGGTTAAAATTATAAAGCAGACAGTTATTATAGAAGAGAAAAAATTAGAATAGATGGTAAGGGGAGATTACAGTTGCCTGGTTTCTCTAGCTAACAGACAGGACTGCTGTTTCAGAGTTTCTAGAAGAGGTTAGTTTGCTAAGAAAGTTCAGCCAGCCACACCCAAACCAAAAAAACTTCTCAGTGAGAGACTTCAGATTTAGAACCCAGTCTCTCAGTTCTGCTTGCCACTCACCTCTTTCTGATTCCTGAAAACAGAGCCAGACTCCCCATTCCACCTGTTTCTATCAAGGAAAAAAAGGCTGTGAATCTCAGCCCTGTTCACAGAGCTAGTTTCCAAGGTCCGGACAGTTACTTGTTTCACTTAAGCAAAGCTGAATAGCCATCAAAATAAAGCTCAGGGCTTGGTTCCAGAAGCACAAGGTCCAATCCATATAGCCCAGTGATCTTTAAAGCCCTGATATAGCACTGATTTTTATGAGATCAATATGTGTGCTCTTCAGAAGGGCGACATCACACACACTCACAAACATTCACAAAGTGGGCTTCTGTTGTCAGGATGAAATGAGGCAAGCCAGAGGAACTGGTTCGCTTCCAGGCATCTCTAACCTCACGATTCAGTCCTCTCCAAGTCCCCAGGAATTTAAATGATTCTGCTTCTTCCTTTGCACATATTTACCTCTGTCTGATGAAGAATGTTTTATGATTGTACCTATCAGAACTGAAACTTGACATTTTTGAGCCTCCCTTGATATATCTTGCAGAATATTGATTTTGGCTACAGGCAGGTTGCTTTGACTAATAGCCAGTCCCCAAAGCACTAGCTAAAATAACTGCCTTTAAATTTAATTCCCATTTAAAATACCTGCCAAGACATATGTATATTTTGAAGAATTCTCATCAAGATAGTAAGTTCAAGATATTTCTTTTTCAGGCATTTGACAAGAACTTTGACTAAGAAACTGGGAAAATACTCACCCTTATGCAAATAAGAGATGCAAAAGATTTTAGGAAGACCCCACACAGAGTAAACAGTATTACTCTATCTGCCTGTAATGATATGGGATCTTATTTTTAAAAATTTAAAACTTTCATAGTCATATTGCAATATTACTCTTGGGAACTTAGAACACAATATTTTATGAATTTCAAGCCATCCTTAGTAAATATTATCATTGATGTTTGAAGATCAAAAAACTTAAAAATAGAATGGTTTTTGTCAAATGTCATAAAGTAAGTCAATAGCAGATCTGGACTTAGAACCTGAAAATCCTGACTGATTCAAGGATTTTGATCTCTAGATATTATAGCAATCTATCAGGGTCCTAGGAACCCTAAATCATTTGGGACTACTGCCAAATTTCTCCCTCCTACTCTAAGTTCTTTGTCTTTTTATCTAACTGCAACTATTTTTGAGGCCTCATTAATACAAAGAGTTTGCTTATGAATTTGTAATATGTCATATCTATTTGTTGAAATATAACTGAATTTTACTTCATTCTTATGAAAATTATATCCAAAACATACTTGTCAACTTGAATTGAAAGCTTTGATTTGATTGGCTGGCAAGAATTTTAGAACATTTATGATTTCATGGGGAACTATTCAACAGAGGTTTAAAAACCTTTTTTTATAAGAGTATATTACTATGCCTAATAATACATGTATGATTTATTATATGTATATAATTTAAATATTAGAACTGTATATATATATATATATATGTGTGTGTGTGTGTGTGTGTGTGTGTGTGTGTGGTGGTATACAAATACACATCAAATATTTCCTCTATATATTCTTATTTCAGTAATTCCTAGTGTTTTCTAGAATGAAGAATGAGAAATGATTTTTTAAAAGGAATTAACCAAAGAGATGTGAAAATAGAACCTCTTTAAGTTTTAAATATATGTTACTCATCATTTGAACCCTATCCCCTTTTTTCCAAATTTCTGCACGGCCCTTGAGAAACTTTGAGCATACAGACATGCCACTCACAGTGTACTGTGCAGCATTTTTCCCTACATGCATATAAATATGGCCACATGATTTAAAAGAAAAATTTTAATTTCCTGAATAGAGCTTTGGATATCTTAATTGATATCAAATTCATTACAAAAAAGATAACATTTACTTCTATATAACTGTATTTGCTTATATGGCAAATACATCATTTGAAAAGGAAGCAATCACAAGAAACTGAAGGATGTTTTAGAGACAAAGGCCAGAGCAATCTTAATTTTTAGTTTGGGATCTGGTTAAATGAGACATTTAAAGATGCACTACAACATGCTTTCATTTTCATAACACCTCTGTCAGTCAAGTATGTCATTTAATTTAATTGACATTTATCCAACCCTTATTTTGAATAGTGATGAAAACAATAACATCCTTGTATCTACAGCCTATAAGAGGCTGCTTGGGATACTAGATGGAAGGCCTACTTGGAGTCAAGAAGACTTACATTTAAATCCTATCTCTGTATATTCTAGTTGTGTGAACATGAGCATGTCAATTAACTTCTCAAAATTGGGCAATTCTCCAAAATTACAAATTACAGCTGAGTTATAGATCTACATTGGTGAAGGAAATTTCCATAATGAGAGTATTGCATACCAAAGAAATCACAAATTCAGAGACTTTGCACCCCAACAAAAGCAACCCCCAAACTCAATTCTATGCTTTTAAGATTTATAAAGCACTTGATAAATGCAAAACACATTCAACTCTATTAAATAAGTATGATCAGCTTGGTTAAACTGAAGGGAGCAACAGCAGAAGAGATTAGACTTAGACATAGAACCATTAAAAAGGTCATTTATTTTAGAGAGATTCCCTACAGGATCCATTAGGTAATGGGATTCTGATGATGTCAAGTTAAAAAAAAAGATAAAGACGAGAGAAAGAGAGATATAGAAAGGAAGAGAGAAAAGAAAGATGAAGGAAAAAAAAAAGAAAGGAAAGTAGTCCTCAAAACCTAGACTAATGCTTGATTTTTTTCTTTAGAAAGGAAAATATAAATTAAAAAAAATTCCCCTTTCAATCACATACATAATTTGTTAAGATCACATATGCTTAAAGTATCTATTTTGCCTAAGGTCTAATTATTTAGGTGTGTTTTACAATTTCTCTCAAATAAAACTTCTAATAATGGAAAAAAATCTTTATTTATTTGGTGACTCTCATGCCTAAAATCAGAAATTTCCAGGAAGCTCATAAAACATCCTTTCTCAAAAAAAAAAAATCCTCTTTACATCTTTTAATGTTCCTAAAGACAGTCTTTTGTAGTTCAATAGTGAAGGTTGCTCCTTGTATTCAAAGAACATAAAAACTATTTTGTTGTAGAGAAATTGATTTTTTCCCTTTAGATATGACTCCTGATACTTATTTAAATATTCCAATACCTGACTGTGTAAAAAGCCTAAATGATAGGCATTTACAGAGAATAGATACATAGATATACATGAATTTATTTTTTACAATTTTCAATTATTTGCATGTAAAGTTTTTTAAAAATCATTTTATTACCTCTAACCATCTGAAACATGGTTGATTCTACCAAAATCAAAATAATGTGCAGGAGAGAAATTTATTTTAAAAAAAACAACTTCCCTCCATATATATACATATATGTGTGTGTATATATGTATGTGTATATATACCTGTGTACATGTATCTCTACAAATGTTTACTACAATTAGAGTCCATGTAAAAACATCTATCTTCATACCTTATAGATTTTTAAGTCCATCTTATAAAATAATTAGAGCTAAATATTTCTTTAATAAATATAATTTCTTTATGCCAAATAATATTCTCTCTTTCAATGTTGAAATGTCGGTATTTATTTATCACATAGGATGCTTATCACATTTTACAAATATGGCTTTCCTATTTGGTAAAAATGTGTATCTCCAGGGCTTTTTCTGGTTAGGCAGCTGAGCTACTGCCTTATTAAGGGGAAAATCTTTTCTTCTTCTTTTTTAAATCAAATTGCTCTCTTGCACATCATTTTGGGTTAGGTAGAGCTAACACTGTTTCAGATGGAAAGAGGCAGCACAATATGGTTATTTTTTTTAAAAAAACTTTACATTTAAACCATTGAGAAATATCATAAAGTGTGACTCATCACATCTGCATCAAGTTATGAAAAAAGTAAGGCTCGTTAACCTGCTGTTTGAAAACCAGAACACTTTTATCAGTTCATATAATTGCTCACCCCTTATTCACTGCTCAACACTGAAGGGTTCTTTGCCTCCTAAGATCCCACTAATTGCTGACAGATTTGATTTCTCTGGGACAGCAGGAGTCCTGTTTCTGGCCTTTACATCAAGTAATTGCTTTATTTTTCTCCCTCTGCTCTAAAAAACGGAATTCCCTTCTCCCCTGCTTGAACCTCTTTAATGGCTTCTTTCTCTGTTATTAAATCCTTGCCATTTAAATCACATTTAGAGATGTTTTGAATAACTGATTCCAATTACCAAGGCTCTTACCAAGAAGCAGCTGAAAACGCAAGTCATTACTTGCCCACAGACAAGCAAGTACACCTTGCAGCAAAGTCTCTGGTGAACTGTATTGTATTTCTCCTCAGTAAGGTGCAATTTATACTCACAGGAGGCTGATATTCAACAAATATACAGCTGCCGGAGTTCGCCTACCCTATCATTTGCGCATAATAGATATTAGATTTTATATTTATTTTATAAATAGCACAATTCCTTAAAGAAACCATTCTTTTCTTCCTGTAGTGGATGAGTTAGGCCACTTAAAACAAGAGTAGAGATGAGCAGTTGACCGATAGATGACCTATGTTTGGCCATTCTTCAAAGATTTCATAAAAAAAAAAAAAAATGGCGGGCCAGAACAGAACATGACAATGGATCTCACATTCTTGTCAAGATGCAAAATGTGGTTTGGACTTTAACAGATCATGGTTTCTTCCTTTCAGGATTAGACTTTTTAAATCACAATTTATTTTTATTTTTTAAATTGGTTATTAACTACACTTCTAATTTTTATCGAAGTTTAAGAAAAAAAATTAAGAGATCACATCAAGAATTCTACCATCATTAATACAATCATACCTACAATGTCTTCATATTATTTGGAGTTTTTAAAGGGTCCATTTCTATACATACAAAAAAAAGCAATAAATCCTTTCCTTTGATAAATTGAACACTGCAACTGTCATCTATTTTTCTAATGTGATATATATTAATTAAATGTTATTATTTAAAAGTAAAACATTTCAGGTAGTATTTCCTTTTTATTGAAAAGCATTTCAATAGACTAGGCATTATTTGTACATTTTTGGGATTTAAAAAGAAAAGTTTGTGTACCAAATAGTCAATTAATGGTATAAACACATGTGTAAGGTGTTGAGTTTTTAATAGTTTATCAGGTAATAGTGATATGGCTTGGTTTCACAACTATAATTAATGAATACAAAAACATGCATACAAAGCAAATTTTTCTAATTTTATTAGCTACCTATTTCAACAATGGCTGAGGCTAAGGAAGGTTATTGCTAATTTTAAACTCTAGATCATTAGAAAATTCAAATTGTCTCTTATCCTTTATATGTGACATTCAAATGTTCAGAACAATAACCTATATAAAGAGTTGGTCCAAAACATAGTTAATAGCACATTTTGAAAAGAAATGATATTGTCATTAATTGATTGTTTATAAAATAATCAGGTTTTTAATCTACTTTTAAAAGCTCCAAAAGAAAGTTGAATCATTTATGTTAGCTTGGGGGGAAAAAAAGGGAAATGCAGTAGCTATTCCTAGCATATTGCTAATTCTTTCAAATTTTTATCTCCTTGTGAATTTATTTAAGAGATTTTTGAGACAGATTGTATTACTATTTGACTCGTTTCAAGTCCTGACAAACAATATTAGAATTTAAAAGAATTTAGATGTGATCTCTGAATGACATCATCTCTAAGTATGTTTGCAAGTCACATGCTGCTTGTGATGTACTCATGGAAAGCCAATAGGCCTTAGGGTGATTGGCACAGTAGAAAGAGAGGAAAGCAGATAAGCTTTCCTGGATTTTGCTTGTCTCATTACACAATATTGCCTTTTAAATTATTTAAATGTGGTATTTATGAAAAGTACTACCTCAAAAGCCCAAGAAACTATACTTATGTGCCACAGCAAAGGCAATATCTCTTCCATAAACTTTATTATCAATGTACTTCTAACCTAAAGGCCATTAGCTACACTGTCCCTGGGACCACTTTTAGGAAACAATTTTTGAAATTATTTATCCATATAGAAAAAGGCTTTATTAATGGTATTAAGTGCATATTGAAGAAACAGCAATGTCTTTACCACCTCCTATTATAAACAGGAGCCCTCTGCTTCCTCCTGACATTTGGTCAAAGGTTAATTTCCTATCCTCAAGTAAGGTACTTTGGTGCAAAATCCATTTGACTTTCTGGAACTGCCTACCCTTGCAATGAATTCCCATTCTATTCCCATCCCTACCAGCAATAAAGTAGCAATAAAGTTTTTTTGTCAATGACTGAGAAACTCAGTCCAAACTCAGAGTCCAAAGCCCTGAGTATGAACCTCTCTTCTACAGCTTCCCTTTGATCTTAGTTACTTTACTCCTGTAAAAAGAGGCTAAAAATACTTGCATTGTCCGCTTTATAAAATAGTTGAGAAGAAGGCATTTTGTATATTTTAAAGGTTATATTAAAGTGGGTCATACTGCTTGCCATCTAGGGGAAGGGGTGGAGGGAGTGAAGGAAAAAGTCAGAACAGAAGTGAGTGCAAGGGATAATGTTGTAAAATATTACCCAGGGATATGTTCTGTCAATAAAAAGTTATTTAAAAAAAAGAAAACAAGGGAAAAAGAAATAAAGTGGGTCATAATTGGGCAGCTAGGTGGTGCACAGAGTGCCAGACATGAAATTGGAAAGCCTCATATTCCTGAGTTCAAATCTGACCTGTTAGTCACTAGCTATAATCCTGGGCAAGTCTTGGTTAACTTAACTCAATTGCCTCAGTTTCCTCAGCTATAAAATAAGATGGAAAAGAAATGACAAACCACTCTAGTACCTTTGCCAAGAAAACTCCAAGAAGGGTCATGAAGAGTTGGATATGACTGAAAAATAATTAAACAACAACAAAAAGTTTACTATTATTATTAAAAACACCTAAACTAGATGATGTATATCTCTTCCAGTTCTATTTCCTAGTGCAATATAGTTGTGAAAGTAAAAAGAAATCTTAAAAAGGAAAAAAAATGGAGAAAGACTATTAGAGCTGGAAAAAATCTTAGAGATTATTTGAAAATATTCTTTTAAAAAGTTGTCTAGTTTTCAAAGATTAAAAGCTGAGTCCTCCCAAGAGAAGTAGTATGACATAGTGACTAGAAGGCCATACTTGGAATCAGGAAAACCTGAGCTCAAGTCTGGCCTTTGACATATACTAATTATGGCCAGCTCACTTTAAGGTTTTAGCATCCCAGGCAACGTCTAAGATTTCCATTTAAAGATAATCTGAATCAGTAAAAGGAAATTTCTATAGTAGCAATTCCTCCATGTGGATGAAATCATGTTTGAATAATAATAATAATAATAGCTAATATATGTACAACAACCCTGGTGAGATGACTTTTATTATCTCCATTTTACAGATGAGGAAACTCAGGTTGAGATGTGTGACTTTTCTCAGGTTCTTATAGCTTCAAAGGGCTGGTGCCCTTTGGTGCAACAGATGGTGCAACAGATAGTGCGTCCTGGGTCTGAAATAAAGAATATAAATTAATTTATATTTCTATTATTAATTTGACTTTAATAAATAATTTTATTTTATACAATCTCAAGCATTTATTAGCCATGTGACCCTGCTTGCCTCAGTTTCTCATCTGTAAAATGAGCTGGAGAAGGCTCATCATTGCCTTTTTCTACTTAAGAAAGCTCTTTACTTATCCTGGGTCAAGTGAACCATTTATAGGTAGTAGAAATTGTTTGACAGGTGGCTTGGCAGTAGCCCCAGTCAAAGAAGGTCTGGGTTCAAGTGCTATCTTTGACAACATACTAGTTCTCTTACCCTGGGCAAACATCATGTAACTTCTGATTGCCTCAGGCAACTCTGCTTTGGTGGAGACTATTTTTCATTGGGAATTCCCTAAACTGGTGACATGGTAGGAATGGCCCCCCCAAAGAGAAGTCTATTCTATGGCATGGGATTGGGGAGGCACTGGTGGATACTTTGGTGTGGATTTTCAGTTATCACCCACTTGGACTAACATTACCATTATTTCCTTTGTATTCATTTCTCTGGGATCCCCTATGACTCTAAATCTCAATAATTTAAGATTTGACTTTACTAAAGCTGTTCTGAGAGTCACAGAAAATGAATATCTGCTTCCCAGGTAAACAGTGTCCTGGAGCTACTGACTTTTGCTAGTAATCTGCAGCTGCCATCTTTGAGCAGCAAGTAAACTGTCTCATCTAGGCTCTCCACAGAGATCATCTAGCTTAGCCCCCAACTTTGAAGACCAAGTAGGTATTCGGTAGCATGCATAAGTGGCAGTTAAATGGTAGTCAGGTTAATTAAGATCTCTGGACTTGACTTTGGAACAAATTGGAACAAATTACCATAAAATATACTACTGGTATTAATCAAGACTGGTGGAACAAATATTATTTAGCTCTTTCAAACATAAGATAATGTGAGACTTGACAATGTTTTCCCTTTATTCATCTGTGTGCCTAATGAATATTAATTAAAATGTATTTTCCCATGTTAGGTTATAATGTGTGCTTGTACACATCTAGAGAGAATTAAGTTTGGAAGCAAGGTGCTTGCCCCAGTCTCGGTGCAAATCATCATTAGAGCTTAGAAGTGATGCTTGTTTCTCCATTTCTTAGTAGAGTATCCTTCAAAATACCTATTGGGATCTGCCGGTGTCATCAATTTCCTCAGAGAACTATGTGGATAAAAAGCACAGACTAGTAGTTGAGAATTGACCACTAGGTGGAGCTGTGAGGTAGCAACGTGGTGCGGTGGATAGAGTGGAAAACTAATTTTCCTAAGTTCAAATCTAGTCACAGGCACTTCAGAGCTTTCTCACTGTGAGCAAGTTACCTACCCCTGTTTTTCTCAGTTTCCTCATCTGTAACATTAACTGAAGAAGGAAATGACTAACTGATACAATATTTTTGCCAACATTGACATGACTGAATACCAACAAAAGAAATTGAGTTCAATTCCTATTCTGTCTCTAACAAACTGGGTCTCAACTTCTTGGTCTTTAAAATGAAATTATTGTATTTTATTATTTGCCTTCTAGGGGAGGGAGTGGGGGAAGGAAGAAAAAAATTTGGAACACAAGGTTTTGCAAGGGTGAATGTTGAAAACTACTATGTATATGTTTTGAAAATAAAGTTTTTTTTAAAAATGAAATTATTGGTAAAAAATTATTTCTAAGGTCCCTTGATGCTCTAAAAATTCTGATTCTCTCTTCCTACATGCCATGTTCACTTCTCTTTACTTGAACCTTTGGTCTCCAGACTGACTACATTTGGAGATAGGTAATTTCCTTAACAGCAGGTCTAAAAAAGATCCCTGAATAGCAGCACTTTCAATTAGGAAGATTATTTTTTGATACTGATGAATTTTTAGCAAGAGAATCAATTTGTCCTAGGATGGAGACCTGAGAGACCAAGTTCTAATGTTTTAATCTGATATGACTTTATATACATTCTCTCAATGACTTTTAATTGGCTGGACAGGAGACAGCCAACCCCTTGAACAAGCTCATTCATTTCAATATCATTTCTAGCTCTCTCTGTAAATGTTTTTTGGGGCAGATTTGGAAGAATTGGGACAAGACATTTTGACTATTGCTTGAAGACAATTTGCATCTCTTAAAGATGAAGAGGCAGAGGTTAAGCATAAGCTGAAACTCATCATTACTTATATACTAGGGGGTTTTTATATATCATTTCACATGAATGCATTTTTTAAAGTCAAATACATGATTTTGAAAGTCAAATATCTGCTAAAGAAATTGGACTGACCCAAATCTGCCTTCAGTGTTTAATGGTGAGGATGCTGTAAAATTTTGAAGCAATTTTGTTTTCCATACAACATATTCTTTTTTAACAAGAAAATCTTTCTTTGCTCTACATTCTTCTTTGTGCCCACAGAAATGCCTGATTTGGCTTGGTATGAAATCAAACAAACTATTCTTATCATAAGTGGAGCAAAGAAAAAAATCTTTTCATTCAAGTTCTGGGTTCAGGAAAGATTTGTGTAAAAATATTCTATCTAACTATAGTAGTTGGCTACTGGGCTTTTGTGACCTATCTGTAGAATAGTTATTTTCTCCTGCATCCAACATGAAAATAATGAAGCATGAAAAAAATTCAGCTTATTAAACTGTTGAAAATATAAAAATGCTTACAGAAGAGGTTTTTTTTGACACATGAATGATCATGCACATATAAGGAGAATACCATCTCTTCTCTATTTCCATCCTTCCCTTATGATTGTGTCTTGTCTTGTGACTATCAAATTTAGGTCATAAGCCTACAAGGCTAGCACTATATCTAAACCTGGATTTCAGAAAATACCTTTCTGATGCAGTGTTTATATTGAACTGCATTTATCCCTGGTGTTCACATTAGGAGAAATAATCTAAAATTAGGAAAAAAAATCTGAAAGCAAGAGTTTTGAGACTTAAAACACAACAAATGACTATCAATGTTTTAAAAAAAGAAAAAAAAAAGAAAAGAACAGTACACAAAAAGTTACATAACAAGAAAAATGCTTCAAAGAATGATCATATATATATTATTTTATTTGATATGTTTAACCTTGTTTGGGTGGGTGGGTAGAAGCAGATAGGTATTATTATTCCCATGTTATAGAGGGGGAAATAACATTGCCCCAGGTTAGAAAGTAAAACCACAGAAATATAACATCATCCAGTGTTATAGTGGGAGAAGACCTTAGGGATCTGATTCAGCTTCCTAATTTTACACTTCACAAAATGGATTTGAGAGGTGGATTGAATTGCCCATAGTTGCATGGGAAATCTGTGATAGAGAAGGAAACTACCAGACAGGCCTTCATTCAATTCAACAGGGTTTGTTAAAAACTTACTATGTGCCAGGCACTGTTTGCTTAGGTCTACTCTTTCTATTACACCAGTTTACATATGTGATCTGGGACTTATGAGTGAGCAGTGAGGGTATGGGTCTAGAGGCTTAATAATCAGAGAAAAGCTGAGAATAAGGTTATGTGAGTTTTAATACTAGTTTAAGAGCCAAGGAACTTGGACAAATAATTTCAAGCCTCGGTGCCCCAGTTTCCTCATTAAAAAAAAAAAAAAAATTATCCACAAGAGGGAATGAAGTAGTAGAATACTTTGTTAACCTTAGTAAAAAGTTTTGTTGCTCTTCAGGTGAAAAGCATTATGGAAGGGCTTAGGATGGTTGATAATGGTTTCCTGATTTTTAAACAACCTTTGGAAACACTTAAGCCTTTTGATTGTCTTGCCCTTCTGCTTTAAGACACAGGGAGACTTAAAAATACCAACCAACAAGTAAATGTCAAAAGATGAAAAAAAAGTCTTCCTATAAGCTCTGTTTTTCATAAAAATATAGATTTAATAAGTTTCTAAAGAAAAACAGAACGGTCATGTGAGGACCGTGCCAAACTTATAAACTTTGACAGTCCTGCAGACTGAGACGAACAAGCCAATGTATTTCACAAGGAACAAAATACATTTTCTCCCTGAATTCATTGAAGGGGGGAAAAACACATCTGTCCTAAATTTCTTTGAAACAGCAAACCAGCTCTCAGTTCCTTTGAGGGACTCTGCTGAGTTTGCTAGTTTATCTTCGATGAATTCACAACATCATTGTAATGCTATCAACAGACTAAGTTGAAGAGATAACTTGAAAATCCTTTTTTTGGTTCTTATTAAGTTTTCAGGGCCAAGGAGCATTTTTCTGACTCAGTGTATTAGACTACTATTAATGGAGTTAAATAAGTAAATTATTAGAGACAGAAGTAGAGTACAAGGTCCTAGAGTGACTTGTGATCTTGAATAAGTTTCTGATCCTCAGTTTCATTAAGAGTTTCCAAGTTATCTCTTTAACTTTGTCTCTTGATAACATTACAGTGAAGTTGTAAATTCATGGAAGAGAAACCAGCAAATTCAACAGTCTTTCAAAGGAATTGAGAGCCCGTCTAGGGAAATAGGGAAGTAATTTGTACAAATTTATTGTGAGTTAAGTGAACCATTATTTCTCATACACTGTAATTGATGATAATGATGATGAACATTTATGTAGTGTTTACTATGTGCCAGGCACTATACTAAGGATTTTACAATTATTAATTTATTTGATTCTCAAAACAATCTTGGGATATGGGTGCTATTATTATCCCCACTTTATAGATGAAACTGAGGAAAACAGGGATAATTGATTTGCCTAAGGTGACATAGCTAGTGTCTGAGACTAGATTTAAACTCAGATCTTCCTGACACTTAGTAGCTGTGAGACTGGGAAGTCATTTAACCCTGTTTGCCTCAGTTCCACATCTATAAAATGAGGTTGAGAAGTAAATGGCAAATTGCTCCAGTATCTTTGCCAAGAAAACCCAAAATGAGATCCCAAAGAGTCAGACATGATTAAAAAGCACTGAACAACGACTTCCTGTCTCTAGGTCTGGCTTCTATCCACTATGTTAACAACCCCACCCCCCAACACAGTATTTATATGATTTTTAGATTTATTATTAGATGTTTATGTGATCTTAATTCATCTTACCATCCTAGCATTTTAGAACAAATTTGGAAAAAAAGTCATAAAAATTCCATATTAGAGACCTTTCAATATAAGAGAGCTAGTATAATATAGTAGAGTGAGAACCAGACTTGAAGACCTGTGTTCTAATCCTGCTTATGACACAAACTAAATTTCTGATTCCAAGTAACTTACCTTGACTCCTGTGCATTCTAAGAAATTCTCTAAGGTTATATAAGGCAGAGAAGATGTTGATGTGCATTGCTAGAAGAAATAGAAAAGAGAAAGGGAAGTCAAGATGGCAGAAAGTAGACAGGGCATTGCCTGAACTCTCCCCAGCTTCTCTCAGAATCAACTCAAGATCAAATCTCTTAACTGATTTTGGAGAGTCAAAATCCATAAACATTTGAAGTATAATAATTTTCCAGCTTAAAACATCTTAGAAGGACTTCAGTAAATATCTGTCTCATTGAGCAAGGGGGAGTATGGCCCAGTAAAGGCACAATGTGGATAGGTCTGATGAGGGGAATCTAGTGGGAGGCTCTTAGCCAAAATACAGCAACATTGGTTACTATGTCCTGGTTCCGAAGCCCAGTGGATGCATGAGACCTCCAATCCAATTACAGAAGGCAAATTGTGAGCCTCCAAATGCCAGCATGACAGACTTGGTCCAGTACAGTGGGGTATCCTGCAGCACCACTAATTCCATCTCAGCAAGTCAATGAGGTGCCCCTGTCCTTCTGCAAAAGAGCTTGGGACAACTTCCCCTGTGCCTTAGGAGCAGAGCTCAATTTTTTGCAAAAAAAGCAAAAAGAGTTCTGACTGTGGAATGCTACTATGGAGACAAGGAAGATCAAAACACAAACCTAAAAGAGGAGAACAAAGGCAAAATGCTTTCAAGTAAAACCTCAAAGTGGGACACTAGTCCCCAGCTCAAAAGGCTCTCTTGAAAGAGTTAAAAAAGGATTCTAAAAGAGAGATAGAAGAAAAATGGGAAAAAGAAATGAGTGCTATGCAGAACTATGAAAGGTTGGGGGGGAGGGGGATCAACAGCTTAGAAAAGGAAACATAGAAATTGACTGAAGAAAACAATTTCTTAAAAAATAAATTTGGTGAAATAGAAAATGAGAACAATTCCTTAAAAAAAATAGAATTAGTGAAATGGAAAAAAAAATCCACCAAACAAAACAACTCCTTTAAAAGTACAATTGGCCAAATGCAAAAAAGAGGTAAAAAAGTTAACTGAAGAAAACAATTCACTAAAAATTAGAATTGGACAAATGGAAGTGAATGACTCAATGAAACATTAAGAATCGGTCAAACAAAACAAAAAAAAAAAAAAAAAGAAAGAAAGAAAGAAAGAAAATAGAAGAAAATAGAAGAATATATAAAATACCTCATTGGAAAAACAACTGACCTGGAAAATAGATCCAGGAGAGACAATCTAAGAATTATTAGACTATCTAAAAAAATGAAAAAAAAAATTCCTGGACAACATCTTTGAAGAAATCATCAAGGTAAACTACCTTTATATCCTATAATCAGAGGATAAAATAGTCATTGAAAAAATCTACTGTTCACCTCCTCAAAGAGATCCAAAAATGAAAATTCCAAGGAATATTGTACCTAAATTCCAGAATTATCAGATGAAGGAGAAAAATATTGCAAGCAGTGAAAAAGAAACAATTTAAATGTTGAGGAGCCGCAATTAAGATTACCCAAGACCTAGCAGCTTCTACTTTAAATATTCCATATAAATATTATAGTATTCCAGAGAGTCTGGAATATTATATTCCAGAAAGTAAAGGAACTTGGAGTACAACCAAGAATCAACTAGTCAGCAAAACTAAGCATTATCTTTCAAGAAAAAATATAAACATTCAGTAAAATTAGGGATTTTCAATCATTTTTAATGAAAAGACCAGAGCTGAACAGAAAATTTGATTTTTAAATAGAAGACTCAAAAGAAGCATAAAAAGGTAAAAAGGGAAGGAAAAAACTGTTTTGTTTTGTTTTTAAGGAAAAATTCTGATTGGAAAATCTCTATATGTCTGAAATCACAGATTCAGTTCCTAGCCCCTATAAGGATGGAAGCTAGAATTTGGTATCTGACTAGAAATCAGTATCCTTTTTATTTGATGGTAATGCTTCATGATTCTACTTTATATCTATCAATGTTGCTAGAGCAGATTTTGGTTCAGCCATTATCCTATGTTCAAAAATACTCTCAAGTGAACAATTGAGTCATTCTTAAGCTTATCTGATCAGTGATCTATATTATTTGTTCATCCAAATATACCATAAAGACAAAGTTTACATCATACAGACACATACACACACACACACACACACACACACACACACACGCGCGCGCGCATATATATGAGACACTGTGGGAGAACTGAGTATGGGTCTCTACGCTTACCCATGAACTTCAGCTAATTACTTGATCTTCTTCAGCTCAATTTCATTAATAAAAATGATATAATAAATTTTAACTTATCTGTTTCATAGGACTATATGAATATGAACTATTGTCAAATTCGTTGAATGGTTTTTAAACTGCATTCCATGTTTCCATTATTTGAATAGTCAATTTATATGCTCAAACAAAAAATATAATCACATCATTCTCCTGCTCAAGAAACTTCACTGACTCCCTATTACCTCTGAGATAAAATAAAAATCTTTGACATTTAATACTTTTTAAAATTTGGCTCCAATATATCTTTCCAGACTGGTTTCACATTACTTTTTTTTTTTTTTTTTTATATACTCAATAATCCAGTCAAGATGGTCTACTTTTGATTCCCTATACCTAACATTCTATACCTTGGTTCCATTCCTTTGTTCAAGCTATTTCCCATGTCTGGAATATTCACCCTTCTCATCTTTGTCTCTTGGAAATTGTAGCTTCCTTAAAGCCTCAGTTTAGGTTTTATCTTTTCTTACATAAGACTTTTCCTTTTCCCACTATTGTTAGTGTTCTCCCTACTCCAAAATTATTTTATATTTGCTTTATATGTATTACATCTTTGTTTATCTGTATGCATGTTATTTTTCTTTATTAGAATGTAAGTTCCTATAGGGAAGGTCCTTTTTTCATTTTGCCTTCCTATTCTCAGATTGCTCTTTGGGAAATCTCTTGACATAGATCAAGTGCTTAAAAATACTTATCGAATTGAATTGTATAAATTTTATCAGGAGAAATAGTTTATTTTTATTAAAAAAAATTAGTCATACGAGTCACCATTTCTGTAGACAATAATTATCTCCATTTTTCATGCTCAACTGAGTTGATAAGGTGTAATATAGACAAAACCCTATTATTTTTCCTTTCTTTAGAAAACATCCTCATTCTTGTTTGTTCAATATTTAGAGCTACTTCTTGGGTACAAAATATTTCATTATTTCAAATATACCTCTTTAAATAAAAATCCAAGACATAGAGCTTAGCTATTAGGAATTTACAAACTAAGAAATTATTTTAGCTAGAGTGTCTTAAGATTTGCATTCTAAATTTTAAAGTATACTTGACCATCAAATTCAGTTCATTTGTTAAATTTCTTTTATATTTTGAAGAATTTCCACTCTTCTGGGTATGATAACTGTGTCTTCTCAGCCTTGACCAACCTGTTCATTTCTATAGACTAGCAAATTCCACAGAAAGCTAAGAAATGAGAAACCAAATGGATTTCTTTATTATCTTGCTTTAGATTTTTGTGGGAAAAGGTTGCTAGGAGCTGAGTATTTCTCTTTCATATAAAATTTTCTGAACTGGCTTTTCTTCTATTTTGAGTGTGTGTAGTAGGCAGTCTAGATTTATGTGTGTTTTTACAATGCAGAAGACTCCTGGATGTCTACTGATACAAACTTGAAACTCATACAATTTATATTCTTATAATTTATATGACAATTGAGAAGGTAAGCTCCCAAACCCCAAGAATATCAGCTTATGCTCCAGCCCTAACTTCCATCTCCAGACAGTTAGCCCCTTCAAACCTACTGCAACAGCCATTGAAGAAGGAAGGAATACTTGAAACCTCTACAGATACTAAAGTTTTTGGAATCATCAAATAGTTCACTGTCAGAAGTTAATATGGATCTTATTAATGAAATTGACACTTAAAAAGATGTGTAATGGGCAGCTAGGAGGCAGTGGATAGAGCACCACTCCTGAAGTCAGGAGGACCTGAGTTCAAATATGATCTCAGACACTCAACACTTCCTAGCTGTGTGACCCTGGGCAAGTCGTTTAGCCCTAATTACCTCAGGGTGGAAAAATGTGTAACCATCTGCCTTGATGCTATACCATAAACATGACTAGTCTTTTCCATCGAACTTGCAGCTGAAACTTCCTATTTTATTGCCTCCCCCTTAGAAAATGAGTACCTCGAGAGCAGGAAATGTTTTACATTTCTAATTGTAATCCAAGTGCTTTGCATGTAATAAGTGATTCATAAATGGTTTTAAAATTTGTTCATTTGTTCATTGCAAAATGAAATGTGCTGCTTTATATTATATTGAGTTTGCTAATTGGAGGTTGAATGGCCACTCTTTAAGAATTTGGCCAAGGTTGGACTAGATGAAGTCTAAGATTCTTTTCACTTCCGGATTCTACTATAGATTTAAAATTCCATTTAAAATTCCAGAAAATTAGGGAAATGCCTTCCTAGGAAACAAAAAGACTGATGTAGGGGGAGAAAAAGTCAAAAGATGCATAAAAAACTATAAGGGAAGAATGACCTGTTCATGCAAAAACAAAATAAAACAAAACAAAACCCAACCCAACTAACCTGTGGAATATCCTTCCAAGAAAAATATTGGTACACAAAAACAGTCTTTTCTTTAAAAGTTTGCCTGGAAATGGTACTAAAAAGGTATAACACTGGAGGGAATTATGAACAGGAGTTATAATTCCTCTGCTATGAATGAATCATATAACAGTAAAGTCTTATATATTTATAAGGATGTCACATACATCCTTAAATAAATAACCATTGGTTTTTGTTTTTTTTTTAAAGATTCAGATAAAACTTCCTGAAATCCTCAAATGTTATGACTTTTGGAAAGTTTCCAAAATCACAAAGATAGCTTATATGAACAAAACTAATACCATCAAGAGAACATGTCAGTCATGATTTCTATTACACATAAATTATCATGATTTGTTTCATTTCAGGTGAGGTATTCAGAGAATTGAAAAGTCTTCATATTAAATAATCTTTTTTTTGAATCAACAAATCTAAACTGATAATCCCTGAAGGCACTAGTATCCACTCATTTCAAGACTTTGCCTTTAAGTTTTCTTGGCCCCTTTCCTACTATTTTTGCCCTTTTCCTTTCGTTTCTCTTAGTTTATATCTTAGTTTTGATAATATCTTCCTCTTTTCTCCCTTCTATTATTTCCCAGGCCATAAAATATTTGTCAACTCTCCCTCTAACAGAGCAAAATTTGGCGGGATTTCCTTCAGAATTATTGATGCCTCCTCTCATTTGGCTAGAGGGATTAGCTATAATAGGACACAAAATGCTCCCTCCCTCTGAAAAGAAAATTGAATACTTGGATGATAGCATAAGATAAAAATAATATTAATACCTAATTATATTTGAGACCTCACATCCTGCTTTATTCAGAAGAAATAATGATTTTTTTTTTTTTTTTTTAATGAATAGCTCACCACATGATAGGAACTCTATGGAATCTAAGACAGAAATGTCTTTTGTTGTCATGGAGCTGACACACTGAAGATGGCTAGTTAGTAATCTTATTATTTAACAAACTACTTCTTGTAAAAATGATGGAGGGTGGAGCAATGACTATACAGTTAGATTAGGGGTTGGGTTCTCTAAGACAAAGCCAGGTCCTGCTGAGGGAACTAGAAAGCCTTGTGGATGGGGCTGGCAACTGACTCGATGTCTGTTATACAAAGACCAGCCCAACTAAATTTGGAGAGGTTCCTCACCAGAAGGTTGGCCACTAGGTAGTGGATTTTTTTGGCTTGAACAACTCACAAAGCCATTTATTAAAGCCCATGCTTCAGGGCTACAATCTGCCTTGGTAAAGGAAACACCTACATCAAGAAACCACAGAACTGATTTAATGAAATCACAGCCTTGAAATGAATTAAGGTTTCAAAGGAAAAATGATTTTCATTCCTACCTACTACTCAGTGAGAAAAAATATAGCACAATGAAGCAAAACATGCATTTGAAGACTTAGCTCCATTCCTGGTTTTGCGCTCTGAGTTTGGGGAAGCCTTTTCTCTTTTCTGGACTTTTCAACTTCTATTTAAAAAGGGGGGTGGGTGGGGAGAATTAAACTGGACGGTCTCCAAATCCCCTTCCAGTCTATTATGTAATAAATGTGAAAGGAGTTTTTAATGCATGCATCCTTGCAGTTTAAAATTCTTTCTTCTTTCCAAAAGAAAGCCTTTTCTCTTTGGGACATCATAAAGCTAGTCAAAAAGACTTGTCTTTGTCCATTGCTTTACTTCTTTTTCCTGATCCTTTCCTACTTGACACAAAAGGTGGGCAACTAGCCAAAGACATATTCTAATTGGCCCAACATAATGTTAAACAAAAGATTTTTGCAGATATTTATTGTTCCATAGAAATCTCTCTGGTCTGAGGACTATAGTAACAGAATATCAGGAGGAGTTAGACTACATTTCAATCAAAATAAGTATACAAATAAAACTAGTTTGACATGAATGTTAGAGACCTTTCTGGAGTGAACTATTAGAAAAAAACTCCATGAGGAGAAAAAAACTATGGGTTTCTCCCCTAAAGTCCTTTGCTGCAATGCTATAGTTTCTCTAGAAAATAGACTTTTAATTTTTTTGAGAACAATTTAAACAATTAACTTTTATTAAAAGATATAGAAATGCAGAGTTGTGACATGTAGAGTTGAGGTTATTTTCCAGTTAATTGGAGATGAAAACAATTAAAAATATTTTTAAAATGTTCTAGAATAAGGAAAAGTTTTGTTTTTCTAGTTTGTGGAACAGAGAATTGAATTACCCAGACCATCAGTTTACATTAAATTATCTCAACTTCTCACTTTACATTCTTTATATTTATTATTGGAATATTCTATTTTCCAGAGATACTAGGAACAAAGAGTATGTAGACTAACAATACAATTTAAATTTACATGGTAATCTATGATTAAAAATACTTTCATATACAAACTCCCATTTATTCCTTACAAAGACAATATAAGTAGGAGAAGAATTATTATCCTTATAATAGAGATGAAGAAATTGAGGCTGAGAGGTCAGAAGACTTAGGTGGTAAATATAGAACCATAATTCAAATATACTAACAAACATAAAATACAAATTATTTATATTATTGAATTACACATGGATATAAGTATGTATTTCTATACACCCACTCTCAACATCAACAATTTATGAACAATATTCATAAAAGATTTATCTTTCTCACAACCAAGTGATTAAAGCTCATCTAAGATCCTCAGTTACCCTAATTCTCTCCACAAATTTAACATCAGTCTCTCATAAACTATAACAACTTAATAATCATTTCTAGATGATAAAGTGGCTAAAATATCAAGAGTTAGGGAGACTCAGTTTCAAAACTGTTTTGAGTGTGAGTATAATATTTTATATATATATATATATATATATATATATAATAAGTACATTATGAGTATAATGTGCCACATGAATGCTAGGTATTATTCCTTAGTTCAAAGTAGTTGGGGTCCACTCAGGAATAACTCCCAATCTCATGCAAGAAAGAAAGGAAATAAACATTTATCAAACTCCTAATATGTACCAGATATTATGATAAGTATTATCACAAATATTATCTTATTTTATTCTCATAACAGCTCTGTCTCTGGCAGGTTGGTGTTATTATTATGTGCATTTTATGATTAAGAAAATTGAGGCAAATAGGAGATAGATGACTTGCCCAGCTAGTAAGTATCTGAGGTTGAATTTTAATATGTCTTTTAATTTCAGGTCCAGTACTCTATTTACTACACAACCTAGCTGCTTCATATAGCACATGAAATTCTAAAATAACTCATTTCTCAAGAGACCAAAACCATATAGATACTATTACTAAGTCACATGAAATTCTAAAATAACTCATTTCTCAAGAGACCAAAACCATATAGATACTATTACTAAGTAACATGAAGACTTCCAGATATATATATTTAAAAAATAAGCAACTTATCAAATTAAAAAGGGGGGGATGGAATATATATATATATATGTATATAAGATATAAGCATATAACATATACTAAAGATATAAACTATGTTTTTAGGTTTTTAAATATTCTGACTACAACTACTCATTATCGAAGGATTATGATCTATATAGATGATTTCAACCTCCTTCTGTGACACTCAAGATACCTTTGGTTAAGTGGGATGTTTTAAGTAATTTTAATTGAGCGAATACAGTTTGCTATCCCATTCCCACAAACCCTCTAGACATAACAAATCAAAGAGCAAACTAATGAAGACAAAAATAGCAAGGATAACTCAGACAGGAAAATGAATGGGTAATATATTGATTAGAGCAACTCAGTGGTGTGATGGATAGAACACAGGGTTTGGAACTGGGAAGACTCATCATGATTTGAAATCTTGCCTCACATGCTTACTAGTTAGCAGTGTGACCTGGACAAGTTGCTTAACTCTGTTTGCCTCAGTTCCTCATGTATAAAATAAGCTGGATAAAGAAATGGCAAACCTTTCTAGTATCTTTGCCAAGAAAACTCCAAATAGGGTCACAAAGAGTTAGACATGACTGAACAATAAATATATTGATTCTTATATTCCTTCCTTCCAACCATTAATAGGCAATAGTGGTGTAAATTGCTACAAACTTATTCATTAGTGAGGAGTTACTAATTTCCCAAGGAAATGGGGAACCTCACATAACATGGGTAAAACATACATTTCCATGCTAGCATAAAATCTACCGTAACTTCAAGATGGCTGTTTGAATAACAACAGACCAACCAACTCTTGTACATCACTCCATCAAAAACCTTAAGTTCATGCCAGACTGAGTAATAATCAAGGAATATAATTAAAAGTCATAGTAAATGGCTTCTTCTATCCCATATCATGAAGGAAAAAAAGTCGTATAAAAACCTATAGACATTAGAAAAGGGAGTCATAAAAAAAAAAAAAAAAAAAAAAAAAGGAAAGGGAGTCATTAGCAAAGCCAGTGTTCTTATAGACTAATAAGCTAATAGACTGTCTATAGTTATATTTCTATAGAGCCCATTGGTCACTGTCCATGATAGTTGATGCTTGTTCAACATTGTTGAATGTTATCCTGAAGCAAGAAAATCATGACCACATATGGGTCAGAGATATGTATACCCTGTAAGGTTTTGTGTCTAGGTTCAACAAGAATAGGTTCTCCTTTATATATAAAGGTTTTTACATAAAGTTTTCCTATATAATTTTCTTTTTGTGTTCTGATATACATACATATATATATGTATGTATATGTATACTGAAATGATCCTTTTGTGTTAAATTTTAGAAAAATTCAAAAGAGAAAGAAAAAAATCTATTGCAATTTCTTGGGAGCAGAGTTTATTTCACTTCTAAACATTGGATTTTCCACTCCCTTTGCAAAGGCAGGCATCTTTTCCACAAACTCTCTATCTTAAACTTTCCAGGTATGTTCTTTAAATGTCAACATTTTGCTCAGCAAAACATATCCCATAGCATCAGGGTGCTCCAGTTTCCTCACTACTATCACCAGAATATTCTTTGTCTCTAAAAAGAAGCACGTTGCTTCCATTACAGTTTGACAAGTACACGTCTCCTGATATAATCTTTGTGTCCCAGAAGAAATCTCAATAGATTTTGATGTCTGAAGGCTACTCCCAATGAATTATGATTTTCTTGCTTCAAGATAACATTTAACAATGTTGAACAAGCATCAACTATCATGGACAGTGACCAATGGGCTCTAAGTAAACTAAGGTGGTTGGTCAAAGAATCAGCCTGGTATAATGGTTAGAGAGATAACCTTGGAGCTGAGAAGACCTCTAAGTTTATTAATTACAGGTGAGTTGCATTGATAGTAGAGACTTTCACATTGCAAGTTGTTTATAGTGATGAAGTTAAGCAAATTTGAGAGAAAGAAGAAAACAAAGGAAGAGAAAAAAAAGGAGAGAAGGAAGGGAGGAAGGGAGGAAAAAAGAAGGAAGGAAAAAAATGAAAAAAAGAAAGTGAACAATTATCTTTCCCTCATCACTAATTATAAGTGCCTAAATATTGAAGTGTTGTTTTCACTGAAGGCTTCTAATTGTAGAAGAGAAATTGGGTTTCTGTGGAATTCCCACCAATATAACTAACCAATATCCATCCTCAATATAAGGAGACTGTTTCCTCAAGTAAATGATAATGATAGAAAAGTTGAACTTAAATCATTGTTCTAAATTATTTAAAGGAAATGTTTCTTTAGTAGTCATACAAATTAACTTCTGATTTTGGTACCAAATAAGTAATTTGTGATAAGTACAAAGAGAAAGTAAAAGTTAGGAATTCTCTCTCTCTCCTCTCCCTTTCTCTTTCTCCTTCTCTCCCTTTCCTTTCCTTTCTTTCTTCCTTTCTTTTTTCTTCCATACTTGTTTTTTCTTCCTTTCTTTCTCTCTTGTTTTATCTTTGAAAAAATAATTGTTAATTAGCATTTAATTATTAATCTACGATCCAAAGAACAACAGAAAGGATGCCTCTGATAAATCTAAAACACATTACAAACAAGTAATTACAAAAATAGTTCAGTTAAAGAATGGAATCAGCAGTACCAAATCTAACACTACATTATAAAGCAGGAGTCATTAAAACCATTTGGTATTGGCTAAGAAATACACTGGTAGATCAGTGGGATAGATTAGATAGACATGACACAATAATCAAGGCCTATAGTAATCTAATATTTGTTAAACCCCCAAACTCCAGCTTCTGGAATAAGAATTCACTATTTGACAAAAATAGCTAGGAAACCTGGAAAATATTATGTCAGAAACTCAGCATAGACCTACATCTCCCACCCCATACCAAAATAATATCAAAATGGGTGCATGATTTGAGCATAAAAAATGATACCATAATCAAATTAGGAGAACTGGGATAATTTATCTATCAGATTTTTGGAGAAGGGAAGAACTAGACAACATCATGAAAGACAAAATGGATAATTTCAATTACCTTAAATTAAAAAGTTTTTGCACAAACAAAACCAACAGAAACAAGATTAAAAGGAAAATACAAAGCTGGGGGGAAATCTTTACAGACAATGTTTCAGATTAAGGTCTCATTTCTAAAATACATAAAGAGTTGTGTCAAATTTATAAGAATACAAGTCCTTCCCCAATTGATAAATGGTCAAAGGATATGAACAGACAATTTTCAGATGATGAACTTAAAACCATTTATAGTCATATGAAAAAAATGCTTCAAATCACTATTGCTTAGAGAAATGCAAATTAAAAAACTCTGAGGAACCACCTCACACTTTTCAAATTGGCTAAGATGACAGGAAAAGATAATGATAAATGTTGGAGAGGATATGGGAATACTAATGCATTGTTGGTGGAGTTGTGAAATGATCCAACCATTCTGGAGAGCAATCTGGAACTGTGCCCAAAGGATTATAAAACTGTGCACACTCTTTAACCCAGCAGTGCCATTACTGGGTTTGTATCCCAAGGAAATCATAAAAGAGGGAAAAGGACCTGCATGTGCAAAAATGTTTGTAGTAGCTTTTTTGTGGTAGTAAAGAATTGGAAAATGAGTAGATGTCCACCCCTTGGGGAATGGCTGAATAAGCTGTGATATATGAAGGTGATGGATTATTATTGTTCTATAAAAAATGATCAACAAGGTGATTTTAGAAAGGCCTGGAAAGATTTACATGAACTGATGCTGAGTGAAACAAGCAGAACCAGAAATACATTGTATAGAAAAGCCAAAAGAATGTATGATGATCAATTATGAAAGACTTGGTTCTTCTCAGTGGTTCAGTGATCCAAAACAATGCCAATAAACTTTGGACAGAAAATGCCAACTGCATCCAGAAGAAGTAAGGAGAATGAATGCAAACTAGAACATGCTATGTTCATTTCTTTTTTTTCTGTCTTTCCCTCCCCCCCCCACTTATGACTTTTCCCTTTTGTTCTGATTTTTCTCTCACAACATGACTCATAAAACAATGTGTATTAAAATAAATAAATAATTAAAAAAAAGAATGAATCAAAGAAATATGTGAGCAAAAAGGATGGTGTGACTAAAGTGGAGTAGCATATGTATTCCACTGATATCCTCGTTATGTTAAGAGAGAGTGAATAAGGCTCCCAGTACATAGGGTGAACCCTCCATAATGAATTTCCAAGAAGACATGAAAATAATGGTAGATGATGACAGACAAATGTAAGTTGCAATATATTGAAAATAATACCAATATTGATAAGATCATAATTTTATTTGAGCAATTAAGCTATTAATTAGTTTATAATTTAAGTCAGTATTTACATAGGCAAAATGAAGAGCTATATTTTTTGTATTTGCATAATGCATTACCATTTATAAAGTTTTTTCCTAACAAATATTTCATCTGATTCTTACAACTTTGTGAAGTAGGCAGGATGCTGTAATCTTTTCTTTTCTTTTTACAGATAAGTACACTGAGGCTTAGAGTGGTAAAGTGATTTGTCCAATGTCCTAAGGAAACAAGGCAAGAGGAAATCCAAGAATGGCAAATCAGATAGGCAAATCAGGGAGATGTCAAAAATAAGAAATTTCAAGTTTAAAACCCATAGTTTATACTTCTTAAAGTGCCCTTCAATCTCAGGGGAAGCCATGTTCCCACAATGATACTCCTCTCTGCACTTGGCTATAAGTCTTCCAAAATATTTCCCTTTGATTTTAGAACAATGGTTCTTATTTGAGGATTTAAGACAATGATGTAAGAGGCTTGGGTTAATACTTTTAGCAATAAATAATTGACCAATTATGCTAAAAATTTTCTCTCTGACAATGTTTTTGTTTGAAACATTATAAGTTTGTTTCTACAACAACTTGAAACCATCATGACAATCTACAAACAACAATTTTTGGTGTTTGTGCAATGATTTCTTCAAACTCTGTTTCTGACTTAGAACACAATGTGTTCTTGCAGCTTCTCAATCTGTCATCAACACTGCCATAAGGTTCAACATTGGAGAACAAATCGATTCCCAATGGATAGTCAAATGCATGAGCATACTCTCATTGGCATTCTGGACATTGCACCAGAGTAGCCTCCTTTTTCCCCTGTCCCCTCTAACAGTACTTCATCAGCTATATAATCACATGATCAAGTTGTTAGGAACATTTGCAGAGCAAATGCCAGACTCCTTAAAAATCATGATTGTTGAACACAGACTTTTCAAAGCATTTTGAAACCAATATTTGACTATTACAAATTTTCTGAGGAAATAAACCTTATATTGCCTTTCTCTGCAGTTATTTAGTTTGTTTTCCTATCTAAATTTATCCTCTGTTTATCTTATTATTTTTATGTCTGGTGGATTTTCAAATGAACCTGATAGCAACATCTGTCAGTCAATCAGCAGAGTTTTGGGGAGAGTATAGCCAGTAGACAAGTGGCAGAAGAAAAGATAGGCCTGAAGAGATATTTTCTTTAAAAAAAAGTTATTTTATGACCAACAGGATGATTTCAGAAAGGCCTGGAGAGACTTACACGAACTGATGCTGAGTGAAATGAGCAGTACCAGAAGATCATTATATACTTCAACAACAATATTATATGATGACCAGTTCTGATGGACCTGGCCATCCTCAGCAATGAGATCAACCAAATCATCTCCAATGGAGCAGTAATGAACTGAACCAGCTACGCCCAGAGAAAGAACTCTGGGAGATGACTAAAAACCATTACATTGAATTCCCAATCCCTATATTTATGCCCACCTGCATTTTGGATTTCCTTCACAAGCTAATTGTACAATATTTCAGAGTCTGATTCTTTTTGTACAGCAAAATAATGGTTTGGTCATATATACTTATTGTGTATCTAATTTATATTTTAATATATTTAACATCTACTGGTCATCCTGCCATCTGGGGGGGGGGTAAGAGGTGAAAAATTGGAACAAGAGGTTTGGCAATTGTTAATGCTGTAAAGTTACCCATACATATAACCTGTAAATAAAAGGCTATTAAATTAAAAAAAAAGTTATTTTATACATAAACATTACTTAGAAACAAAGCAATATATATATATATATATATATAATTAAATTTATTTATTTAAAACAAGACTTGTCATTAGAATAGAAAAGAAGATTTTTTTTACATTGTAACTAGCTATTCATTTTCATCAACTAGTTAGGTGGCTCAAAATAAGAGAATGCATTTTCATTTCTCAACCAAAAAATGTGTAAAATTCTTCTCACCATTTTTATCAAATATTTGTGTAAGCAAAAATTTTTACTTTATCTTTGTTGTAAATGAAAATACTAAAATAAATTCAATACAAAACAAGATTTAAGATAATATTTTTCTGATGTTAAAACAAATGTTGTAAGCTTTCTTTTTAAAATAAAAAATTTCAGTAGCAAAATTAAGATCATGTTTGATTATTGAATTATATTAAATGTATTCTAAATTGCAACTTAAACATTCAAATGATATTTATCTTCAACAAGATTTGTAAAATAAGGACATTTAACATGAAATCTTGCAGATAGTAATAGGCATGTGAGGTCTTTCTGTATTATTACTTTTCATTCCTACTTAATGTAATGTAAAATTTAATTTAGAACTTTTTAGTACTTAATGAATAAATCTAAAAGGATGTTTTGAGTAAGATAATAAATTACCCTGTGTGTTCACAACACATTTTTTTTTTATTGTTTTTGAAAGGGATTCACAGAATCAAAAATGTTGAGGATCACTAAGGGTATCAGAATCTAAGAATCATTATTTCTCTCAGGCAGCCAACATAAGAGCAAGCAGCAAAATACTCATGTTATCCATGGATTCTATTGGTTTCTTTGTCAGCCACTAGCTCCCTTAATTTGATGTAGTTTAGCACACTAAAAGATTGTTCCCTAGTACCATCAGTATTGTCAGACACCATCAGAAACCACTTCAGAAAATCATTGCCTGTAGCCAGATCAAAAGGTGAACACCTGGAAAGTGGCAATGCTAGAAAAAACAGAATAAATCATGCTTTCTTTTTCACCTCTAAGAAATGTGTCTGTCCCTTTTTGTCATAAAGAATGTAGCTATTTTATTAATAACCTTTAAACTATCTTCAACTTATGCCTAAAACAATTGTACAATAATATTTTTAAATTATAAATATTTATTATGTTAAAAAAGATTGATTTGGTATTCTTTCATTCCTTTTTTAAGATCACCTAATTCTGAAAAGTTAATATGAGAAAAAAATACAATAATACAATAATTGTCGATCTTGTCTTTAATAATTGTTTTATATTTGAAATGGTTAACTCTTGTAAAACTTAAATCTTTAAGAAAGTCTTTAAATAATGGTCTTGCTTTTAATTGCTTTAAAAATTTTGGGACATGATCAATTGATCAAAAATAATCGGCACTTTTTTTGTATTTTTTCCCATTTCATCACAGATGGGTGGAAAAGATATATAATCTACACTATTATTTCTAATATTCTAACCAAAGAAATTATCCATATGAAAAAGAGAATAAAAAGAAATTCCAACTCTCCCTTTAATCCTACTCTTCCTTTCTCTTTCTTTTTTTGACCTCTCTTTCCCTGGACACATGCTTTAAAGTCATTTAACTGTAATCTAGAAGGGGTGTTAGGAATTTCTTAAAGCAATTCCTACACTTATTAAAAGACTTGTACAAGGTTTCATAGCTGGTTAGCAACCAAGGCTCATGAGAAATAGGTACAAAGCATTCTTAAATAATCACCTCTAAATGGTTAGGGTTAAATTTAGAATTAAAATTATTTCAAAAATGTGAAAATGAAATATATGTGTTCTTTGAGTTTCTTGACTAAAACAGACTAAGATCATTGAGTAAATTGAATTGCCTTAGTAATTTAATCAACACTTACTGAATGCCTACTATGTGCTAGATAATGGGTAGATGACAATGTTTAATAAAATGATCGGGGAGGACAAAATGTATCAGGGGAAATCAAGCATATCTGTATATCACTAGGTGTCTGCACTTCCTCTCTTCAAACTCATTTCTCAATTCTCTGCAATCTGAGTACCAACTTCATTATTTAATTGAAACATGTCTCTGAAATTACCAGTGATAGATAAGTTGTCAAATCTAATAAGTCTTTCCTCAGTGTTCAGGGTTCTTGACTTTTCTGCAGCATTTAACAGGTTGATCACCTTCTCCTGAATTCTGTCTCCTCTCCTAGTTCTGCTACTACTTATCTGATTTCTCTTTATCAATCTCCATAGTTGAATCTCATTTCATGTAATGCCCATTAAATGTGGGAATCTCCAAAGTTCTGCCCTGGCCCTTCTTCTATTCTTCATTTATACTAGTTACTCCCTTCCACATTGCAATATTATCCATTGCAATTTCATTATGTCATGGGTCAGTATAAGAAATTAAATGGGAATTTTTGAGCAATTCTGTGGAGCTTTCAGAGGACATCTCCAACTCTATACCTTTGCACCACTTGCCCCCCATACTTGCAATATTCCCTTTCTTTGTCTCTACCTTAGTGGCTTCCTTCAAGACAGTTCAACTTCCATGGTCTATAAAAGGCTTTACAATGCCTTCTTTCTAAGAACAATCTTCATTTTTACACTGTGTATGTCTTTTATGCATATATATATATATATATATATGCATATTGTCTTCTCTGTTAATATGTAATCTCCTTGAAGAAAGGAATTGTCTTTATGTTTTTGCCCTTTTTTAATATTCACAATTCTTAGCACAATTCCTGGCATATAATAGATATTTAATACATGCTTGTTGACTGAATGACTGATAAATCTATAAGACAGGTACAAACAAAATGATCAAAGTGATATTCCAAGCAAAAGAATGAAGACAAAATATAGACCCTGAGAAAGTTTAGCTAAGGAAAACCATCATGAAGGAGATAGCACCTTACTTGAGTCTTAAAAGGATTTCTATAATTTTCATAGGCACATTTGGGGTACATGTTGACATTTATAGAACCATTTTAAGTGAAGGCATGAAGAAGGAAAAGTGTAGAAAAATGTTTGAAGAGTAGTGAGTTTGGCTTGGAACAGAGGATACATGAAGGTGATTTGTTGGAATCAGATTTGTAGTTACAAGGATATGCAAACAAAACAAAAATGTATCTGTTGTATTTCCTGACAGCAAAGATACATTTCAGACTAGATTTTCTTAAAGTCGTGTGGGAAAAGGAAATAGAATGTGGGAAAAATTAAGATTACTTTATGTATATAGCTTGAACATAGTTTTTTGAAACTTTGTGAATTTGATATGCTATTGTGTTAATGAAGCAAGGCTGTGAAGTTTAAAAAATGGTTTGTTTGAAATTATTGCACTCAAATGTGTTTCCACTTTAAAAACAAATGTTTTGTGGGCTTGAAGAAGGGGACAATGTGGAAAGAAAACTTCAGTGCCTAGTACCCAGAGTAATTTAGTTCCAGTACACTATGACAATCACATCTGTCAGATCTCTTTTGTATGCATCTTGGTCTTGAAGGGAACATTCAAAATTACCCAGGAAGTTTTTGTTCCTCAGAAAAATGAACCTGCCTCACTTCTTAACAGCCTATTTCTTCCCTTGAAATGAAGTGGGATGAAAATATATTACAAGCTGTACCTTGGATTCTTCTGGCCCAGGGATGTAGAAATGGATAATTAAACTGAGTAGATCTATTTTGATCCATGACAAAAAAAAAAAAAAGTATTTCTAAGTATATTATCTTGCTTTCCTATTTCATATCAAATGGTCTGAAATAAATCTAGTGACAACAAATTACACGAGTTTTTTTTTTTTTTTTTTTCCTCCACTCTGGTTGTGATTGAACCAAAAATGCCCTGAAGCATCAAGATATGGGCTAATAGTTTTTAAATACTGAATGCTAAACACACAGAGGCTTTCCAGTATCTTAGAGAGAGGAGAAAGAAAATGAAGACAGAAGGCATTAGAAATGGACTAAAGAGACTGTTATTCAACACAAGGTTACTAGTTACCTGGGATTTATGCTTTTTATAGTCATTCAGTACAAACCTTAGGCAACAATTTCCATCTTTTGGATACCATATAGTCAGATCCTGAATAATGGCTATAATGAGTCCCCTGAAGTGGTTGCATTATTCACTCTGCATCTTTTCACTGGGCTGGAACCAATTACCATACTTCATATAATCATAACTTCGGATAGTGCAAATTCAGAAGCATGGGACCACTTTGGTAGGTTCATTGTTCCCACTAATCAGGATATAACTATAAAAGATTGTCAAATCTAAATATGTACAGGAGCTGCAGGCAGCCTTTGTTTGCAAGTAAAAACCACAACAATTTCTCTCGTTATCTTTGCGTGCAACACATGTAAGCAAGCAATCAAATCTATCACTAGGTATCCTCTCATTATGAATAACTTAATGGGTTCTGAGAGTGTATTTTCCTAAAACACCCTTCTAGGACATTCCACTTCTACCATTTAGAAACTAAATGTCAAAGGAATACTAGAATTGGATCCAAGATCTAACACTTATTGGCTGAGATTCTGAGCACATTATTTAATTCCTCTAACTCTCAAGTTTTCTCATATGTAAAACAGATATAGTAATATTTATGCCTTATAACTTGGCTGTGAGGAAATCCTTCTTACTGGAAAATACTATAATAATTCATAAATTCATCCACTCATCAATTTATTCATTCAACAACCATTTAAAAAGTGACTACTCTGGATTCTGGGCCAAATAGAAAGACAAATAAGACATAGACCTTGCCCATAAATAGCTTGTGGCTTAGCAGAGGAGATAAGTACATGGATAAATACAATACTAGTTAAAATATAAATACAAAAAAAGCATTTGAAATGCTATGAAACCAAATAAAAAAGAATTCAATTTCATCTTAAAGGGATCACAAAGTTGATATTATCATTGGTTTTATTATTATTATTATTATTACATCATTCTTCATCTTTTTCATAGTATTCAGATAAATATGTACCTGAGACAAGTCACTATTCTTCTATTATTCTCTGATATTTGATTGTACTATCTACTACACAGGTGAATAATATAACTTCTTTTATAATTAGATAAGAGTTTAGGGATATAAATTCATCTTCTTTTGGTCTACTGAAAGCATCTTTGTGAGTATTACAGCAGAGGATGGCAAGATGGCAAGATAATATACCCCATCCTATTCCTACAAGATGAGCCTCTAGATTAAAAAACACAAATGATATATTTTTTCTTCTTGCTCATGAACTTTATTTTTGATCGGTTTTTATTTTTCCAAATATAGTTTTTGACATTCACCTTTGCAAAACTGTTTTCTTCCTCCCTTTTCCCTTACCTCCCCGTAGACATCAAGCAATTCATTACAGGTTAAACATGTGCAATTCTTCTAAACATATTTCCATATTTGTCATGTTCCACACCAAAAAAAAAAAAAAAAAAATCAGATCAAAAAGGTGAAAGGAAAAAAAAATCATGAGAAAAAAAAACAAGCAAACAAACAATTACACAAAAAAGTGAAAATACTATGATTTGATCCACATTCAGTCTCCACAGTTCTCTCTCTATTTGCAGATAGCTCTCTCTATCACAAGTGTATTGGAATTACCTTGAATCACTCCATTCTTGAAAAGAGCTAAGTTCATCACAGTTGATTATCACATAATCTTGTTGTTGCTAAACACAAGAAATTAAAAATATATTTCCCTCTATTAATTTGTATTTTGCACATATTTGTTATTCGTATAATGCACATATTGCTTCTTCTAATAGAGTGTAATCTTGAGGGCAGGGATTCTCATTTTTGTCTTTGTATTCTTTGAAACTAGCACAGTACCTAGAACAACACAATAGGTGATTAATAATGTTTATTGATTAATTGATTACAATTGTTTTATTTTCAGCCAATCAAGTCAACAAGTATTTATTATAAGCTTATATTCCAAGTGCTAAGTCTTGAGGATATAAATATAGGCAGAAAGATAGATAGTCCCTGCCCTCAAAGAGCTTGTATTCTATTAGAGGAAGACAAAATATAAAAAGAAACTGTAAGGGGAAAGGGAGAGGAAGATGCAGGTACCCAGTACTGAAATGTTAGACAGAAAATAAAAGAGGAGAATTAGGAGGGCAACTTGGAGAGGAAGAGTAAGTGTACTCCTTAAAATGGAAGTCCTGACTTGGAGAGACTTACATGAACTGATGCTGAGTGAAATGAGCAGGACCAGGAGATCATTATATGCTTCAACAACAATATTATATGATGACCAGTTCTGATGGACCTGGCCATCCTCAGCAACGAGATCAACCAAATCATTTCCAATGGAGCAGTAATGAACTGAACCAGCTACGCCCAGAGAAAGAACTCTGGGAGATGACTAAAAACCATTACATTGAATTCCCAATCCCTATATTTATGCACACCTGCATTTTTGATTTCCTTCACAAGCTAATTGTACAATATTTCAAAGTCTGATTCTTTTTGTACAGCAAAATAATGTTTTGGTCATGTATACTTATTGTGTATCTAATTTATATTTTAATGTATTTAACATCTACTGGTCATCCTGCCATCTAGGGGAGGGGGTGGGGGGGTAAGAGGTGAAAAATTGGAACAGAGGTTTGGCAATTGTTAATGCTGTAAAGTTACCCATGCATATAACCTGTAAATAAAAGGCTATTAAAAAAAAAAATGGAAGTCCTGAGGGACCAATCAATCAGAGAAGCTGTAGCAGCAGAGAACAAGTCCAATCTGTGAAGTCTAGTGTGGAGTAATTTAGAGAGGGAAAAAGTTTCTGGAGCATTATAGAGAAGTCCTGGAGTACAACAGAGCTATAGGCTGCAGAGGAATGAACATCAACTCCAATGCTTTCAAAACTCTTCAATGTCAGATTGAAAGATGATCGTTTAATTTTTGAGCTGGAAGATCATTTCATATAATATTTGCATTTTATATTTAATGGTTCAGAGCCATGAAATAACTTGCTCCAAACTGAGGCCTGAAAAGTCTTTTAGTTCAGCATTTTCCCTACGACATAACACTATCCCTCATTCTGGCTGGGGAAATGCCTATTTCCAAAAGCTTACAAGGAAGTTGGAGAATGCAGTATTTTAGAATTGATTATAAATACATATAAAAATTAAAATTCCATCAATACATATATTTATTAGCTCTATCATTCAAGAAAAAAAAATGTGGTTGTAGGCTGCTAATATATATTCCAGCTTTCTTACTAAAAAATCTCATTTTTTTCATGAATAGCCAAATGATTTGGCTTCTTTTGTAGTTAAAAGCTTAATATGTATCATTCTTATAACAAATGGGATACTATGAAAAATGCACTATAGTGTGCTAAATTTCATTTACTGTTTTATTAAAGGAATTTATGTCAATATGACATACAGATACAATTGCCTGCATATCTTTAAGTAATGATTTTTTAAAATCATCCTTGCTTTCTACAGATGAGATTTGACTAAATATTTGAACTGTTACCACAAACAGGAAGGCAGGGAGGACAGCAGCTGCTACTAAGCCCTGACAAGATCAACAGTGTCTCTTCTACCATAAGGTTGAATTAGGGCAATTTACAAAAGCAGAGCCCTTCAAAGAATGGATTGGTAGTGTACTGGTCTGGTAGGGAACAACTGGATTCAAGAAAGCCCAGTTGTTCACAAGGTCCTTTTTTTGGTCATGTGCTTAATTAGTGCTATGACCATATAATAGTTAGTTCAGTGATAAGAACCATTTCTCATTGTTCAGTCATTTCAGTCATGCTCAACTCTTTGTGACCCGATTAGGGTTTTCTTGGCAAAGATACTGAAATGGTTTGCCATTTTCTTCTCCAGCTTATTTTACAGATGGGAAACGAAGGCAAATAGTGTTAAATGACTTGCCCAGAGTCACACTAAACATCTGAAGTCAAATTTGAACTCAATTCTTTCTGATTCCAGGGCAACTGAGACTCTTTAATCCATCAGAACACCTCAAGTCACAAATTTATCTGAATTACACAACTGTATATCCTCTCTCCCCTAGCTCCTACCATGGTGTACCTTCTACCCATGACAGCATCTTGCGTGAATCTCCTTATTTCAGGACCTCCTTTTTTTTTTTTTCAGTATTCCATTCAAGACCCCTAAGTAACTCTGAAACCATTAAAGTGGACTTGTTCTAATTAGCCAAGGTTGCTTTCCATGGTGATTAAGATAGGGGAATTTGATTGAGAAGGCAGTCAAGCCCATAATTGTGAAAACCAGAGAAACAGAAAAAAAAAAAAAACCTGCTTCTTCAAATACACTTTAAAAAAATAGTAAACAGACTATGTATTGGGATTTATATGTATGTACATATAAATAAAGCAGGCTTATGGGATTATAGATTTTTCATCACTAGAGGCTTCTTGGTTGTCTTTTTACTTTAAAATACTTCTTTTTATTTGGCCTTTTATCTTCTTTTGGAATATCCTCTTACTTTAAACTTGGAAATTGATCTCCAAGTGCTCTTAAAATTGTATCATTTTCAGCATGGATTTCTTTTGTACTTATTTAGTCAGGCCCAGTTATTCTTCCTGACTTCACTTTTTTAAGTGTCCTTTCTGTGTGCAGTTAGAAACATCTTCATATAATACAGCTAACTATAATTGTCTTATATGCCCTTTAAATAAAATGATATATATATAGAGAGGATATGTAAAAACACATATTTCACTTTATAATATCTGAAGAATTCTGTTCTGCATATAAAGGAAGTTTCAGCAAGTATCCTGGAGGAGAGTAGATGAGAATTGATTGTCTGGAAGTCAGAAAGGGTTTATCCCTAATCCTTGCTCTGTCATTGATTCCTGTATAGGTCTCTGTACAGCAATAATCATTTGTGTTCATGGAATAGACCTCAAGGCAAATCCTCATTCTATGGAGAATTGTTGAGGAAATTGTCCATTCTCAAGAGCAAGAAATGACTTTGAAGAAAGGAATGTGCATGGGTAATTGTGAGCCGTTTCAATCCCCTTAGATCTTTCTATAGCTTTCCCTAGATACCATACTTTGATCCTATCTTTAAAGCCAGGTCTACATAATACAAAATGAACCATAAAGATAAGAATTATGCAGTGAAACCTGTTATGGTAGCAGAATGTTATTATTTTCTTCCCTACACAATCTTCAATTACCAAATAAATTTAAGTTCTCTTAATTTCGGACCATGTAGGATCTTCTCTCATTTTTCTCCCAGTAAGAGCAGTGTTCTTTCTCTTAAATGTAATCCAAAGAATGACTGAGGACATACTATTTAGTTGAGATTCACATGTGCAGCATGATTTGATTCTGAAACTAGATGAATATATTGTGTCAATGCTAAGTTTTCCAGAAGTAGCAGTGCTTTCTCTGTCTTAAATTCCCCTGGTCCCTCTAAAATTTGGAACTCAATATTTGAAGTTCATATTCTGAAAATCTACTCTATATTTTTTACTCCTTAAAATGATTTTGAAAGAATTCATGTATGCTAACAATGAAAAGTAGAAGTCAAACTTCCAACAACAAAAAAATGATGATAAAACAAGTAAGCTAAGTCACTTACCCAAGATCACATAATCAGTTAACAGCAAAGTTAGGTCTTGAACTTAGGTGTCTTGATTCCTTGTCTAGTCATCTTTCCAACATATTATTAATTAGCTTAAGTATGATCAAGTGAAAAAAATAATGATACATAATGGGATTATATTCCTCATCTGAGTGGGTTATAAATTCCATATAGTCCAGAATCAGATATTTGTATCCTTTGTGTATGTTCCAACTCTGGGCCAGATGTTTTAAATATAATAGGTAAATGGTTTTGGATGAGTGAATTAATGTGACAAAGAATTTAATATCTAAATATTCTGCTTCTGAAGGCTTATTATATTATCTAAAACTTTCAACTGAAGCCTAATATAAGATGAAGAAAGAAAACCAAGCCTAATGTGCATGTCCAACAATACCAAATGCAATTTCTTTTAAATAAATTGTACATCTTAACTTAAATAAAAATCCCTTTAATTGGAATTTTGCAATTTTCAAACATAATATATTGGATAAATGTGTGATCTTGATCAAACACTAAGACAAAGGAAACTGTGACCATAATGGTGCAACCTTTCCAATAACGGAACTTTGTTGTGATTTTGAATTTCTTGTGGAATTCAAGGCAAATTCTCACTGTATAGAGAATTATTGGCAACAAAAATTTTCAGTGACTGAAGTTTGGGCTTTTGAATTTTAATTGAAGTATGATCCCCACTGAATAATAATAATGACAATAATAATAATAGTGAGTTGAGCTATGGACAACCTTCATACAATACATACTGCAAAAATTTTATCTAACTATAAAATGAACAACAAAAACAATAGCAGTTATGTGTCAAATTAGTTTTAAAAGATTATAGGCATACTTAGACTAAAATTTTGAAGTGTACTGTTTGCATTTAACATTATGGATCCAATGAGCAGAATAACTGTACTGAAATAGTATAATTTCAAAACTAGAAGCTGCTATAACTGTTGTAAATGGACAAATTCTCCCACAATATTGACAAGAATTGTAAAAACCTTTCAGAACCAGCACACAGCAGTATATGTAGCAGCCACTAGCATAATAATAGTCTTAGAAGAATAGTGTTCTCAGGGAATAATTCTAAGGATAGGCACGAAGCATCATTGTGGAAGAAGTTACTTGAGAGTTATATGAGGAATATAATATTAAAAGTAACAAAAAAAAAAGTATGTCAAGTAGCATTTTGAAAATAAAAACATGTAAAACATTTAGATTCCCTTAATGAGAAATTGAAAGCAAAGTCAAAAAGGTAAGGTAATACAAAGAATCAAAGTAGTAAAAGAGAAAAAAACATTTTGTCATCAATCAAAATGCTACTATGGAAGCTGTAAAAGCAAAGAATTGAGAGAAGAAAATGTATCCAAAGTAGGATTTGGAGAATTTTGGGTGGTTCATATGGTTTTTAGCCCAACACAATGAAAATATACATTGAATTAAATTAAAATAAGAAGCTTGTACATCATTAATGAATGATAGAAGAGTTCTGAAGGTGACTGAAGCTTTATTTCTATGCACAACTGGCAAGGGGTGCAGCTAGAAAAGATCTTTAATTATTGGTTCAAATACTTTCCAGTGATTTAAAGAATTTTATCACCTTCCTTCTAGATGCGAGTTTGATACCACTTTTTTTTAATGGAGGCATGGCATATCTACCACCAAAAGGTGAAAATCCCAATGATTCCTCCAAATAAGGACAATTACAAAGTATTGACAGAATGTGTCATATGAAAACAGCCTATAAAAACTTTTAAGTAAACAACAAATTGAGTAAAGGCACAAAAGAGGTGTGCTAAACAATGAAAGTAAATAAAGGGAGAAGGTAGTTAGGAATAATTTATTATTAATTCAATAAGTAAACAACTTAAAAGTACAATAATAATTATTGATCTTCAAAATGCCTTTGACTTAGGTCTGAACTCATGGCTTTTCCATATGCTGAAAATATATAAAACAGATCCACATATAGTAAGAATGCTAGAGTATTTTATATCTATATAAAATCAATTCTATACTTAAAATATGCCATCAATACAATAATGTCAAGAACAACTAGTATAAAATGTGGCATTTTTTTCAGGGAAACAGTTAAAATCTATTATTACCCTGCCTAACTTTGAATCCATTATTATTGCTCCTAAACAGAATTAAATATGGCAGAATATTTTAAAATACTGACATCTTGAAATCATAACCAAATATGAAAATTTTTAAAAACAATTAATAGTGCAATAACTAGTGTTTCAGTGGAAATGAGCACTGAATTTGGGGTCAAAAGACCTAAGTTTAAATTCTATTTCTGTTCATGCAATACCTGTTTCACTTTGGCCAAGCCACTTAATTCCTCAGTTTCCTCATCTATAAAATGATATGGTTAGAAGAGATAATCCCTAAGGTCACTTCTATCTCTAAGTCTGTGATAAAATGGACCATAAAAGAAAATAGCCTTAAAAATGCACATAATATTAATGAAACACAAGATCCATTGCTCTAAGGTATCCATAGAAAGATTAACATTTCCTTGCCAAAAAGGAGAAGGGGGATTGATATACATTTTCAGAATATATGGGAAATAGATTTTTTTTAAAATCTAAAAAAAATGATTTTGAAACAAGCAGAAATATCTTCACCAAGTAATAGTCAAGACTAGCTTTCTTAAATGTAACCAAAAGTGATTTATTTCTATATTGAGGCCATGAAACCCATAAGATTCAGGAATGGAATCAAAAGACTTTCTGTTAATGACATTCACATTAAGTAAGGCAACATATATTAGCAAAGAACAACAAGTCATTAAGTTATGTGTATTTTTATGGCTATAGAGGAGTTCATGATAGCCATTTAGGATCAGGTCATTACTATCAGATGTTACAGAAATTATTATTAAGGAGACTGTATTTAATTATCAACTCACATTATTAAAGAATATGGTAAAAACTGTAAAACATCACTTCAGGTTACAAAAAGTTTAAAACCTACTTAATACCTATCTAGACATGACCTCATGATTATAACTGTTCATTAGAAGAGCTCTAGATTTCATGGATTTCATGGATAGTTAACCAATTCTCATTTTATAGAAAGAGACCTCAAAATATACATAGAGTTCAACCAATAAAATGTACTGGAACTAGAGCATTATCACAAATTAATCAGAGATTCACAGTCATATAGAAATCACAGTGATCCATAAAAGATCAACAATATTTTAAATAAAATTCATTCTGACAATTACTCCTGATGTCCAAGCTATTTATAATGAAAAGCTTTAGCAGAAGAAATGAAATCATGTGGGAATAGTATGAGGAATGTATCATATATACTATCATGTCTGATATTAGAGTTATACAAATGATGCCTTCAGAAACTTACAGAATATGAGTTTATATCTATCTGTTCAATAGTCTACAAAACACTAAATATAAAAGAATCGAAGTAGGACAATAACTTGTTATACTTCTTTTTCTATCCAAACTTCATCAAAAAGATGAGAAGAATGGGATGATAATAAATAGGAGAATATTAATAATAACAAATATTTATATAGTGCTTTACAATTTACAGTCATTTATACCCATTATTTTATTTGATCTTCTAGTATCCCTGTGATATTGTTATAAAAACCCATTTTATTCTATTTGTATCTGTGATTCAGTGTCCCTGATCCTAAAACATATACAGTGGGGATACAAAGTAGTTCTTCAGATTCCCAGTCCATTGCTATTTGTATTGATTATACTCTTCCTATAGTATAGGTCACCAGTAAAGTCTTTTTGATAAGACACTCTTGAATGTTTGTTTTTTGTTTCTTTGTTTTGTTTTGCCAAGGCAATTGGAATTAAGTGATTTGCCCAGGGTTACATAGCCTAAGTGTCAAGAGAGGTCAAATTGGACTTAAGTCCTCCTGACTTCAAGACTAATGCACTATCTACTGAACCACCTCACTGTCTACTCCCCCACCCTCCCTACAAAGGTATTTTGTTAAAACTATGATTAAGTTCTAATCTTCAGATATGATGGTCTCTGAACCCAAAATATATAATCAAATTTTTGGATATGGTATATTAAGCACATCACAAACCAAATTATTTCAAATAATTAGATCAAAATCAATGTTTAATTACCTTGATAAGAGACTTTAAATGTGAAGTTTTGCTACATACAACTTTCAATGCTCCATGTGTATGTAACTTTTGGAAAAAGGATTATTTTAGGATTGATAGTTATAAAGAATCCATATGTATGTCCACATTCATAGTTTTCACAATCTAAAGGTATAACATTAGATAAATTGTTTGAATTCTGATATAATCCTTGAACATTTCAATGGATGGCTTCAATTAATGAAAACATAGGGAAATTGTTCCTTAAAACCATGAATTCACAACTACAAAGCCTATTTTTGCTTTGCCATTATTAATGCAATAAGAGATTTGACTTTGACCCTCAGATCATAAACATGGAAAACATTAGTGGCATTATATTGACATGTTCTGTGCCTCTCTGTATATTAAACTGTAGCCTCCTGATAAGTTTGGAGGAGCCCAAATGCCACCAAAGAAAACCAAACAATTCTTTCAGACAAAGATCAAGGAAACATTCTAGTCTAAAAGACTACAATCTCAGCAGAAGGAAAGTGTTAGAAACTGCCAACAATTATTTAATATTTTTAAATTATTCAAAATTAAATTGCTTTCAAATTTTAGAAGCCCTCTTTTCTTCGACATAGAAAATTACTCAAGCATTTGGTAATCTGTGCTTCATAATAGGCTATATACCAGGGTTACAAAAACCTTTCAAAGTTATGCTGATGAAAATTTCTTCATATTGTTAACTTAGTCTTTTTCCTTTATCACATTCCTATTATGGTAATATGTTCAGAATGTCAAAAAATGAATAAGAATTGCCAGAGTTTTAGAATATAACACTAACACATATACTTTAATAAAGCAAAATGACTCTTTAGATATGTCATGATTTTTTTCCCAGAAGAATTTGATACCTTAGATTAAGTTTTGGCTAATTCAAAATCAAATGGGAATCTAAACCTCTAGACTATCACTAATTAGTGCCTATAGCAGAAATTATACATATCAATTGGATACTTATGTAGTGGGCATTTTGTGTTATACCACTTTATAACAATTTGGGGGGGTATCAGACTGAAGACTAAAATAGTCAATAGATAACTATAGGTAAATGCATAATATATCTTTCAATGTACCAATTAAATATTTTTATTAGCCATAAACAGGATGACAATTCACTAGGCCAAGGAATATGACACCAAGGAAAAGAAAATGGTAATTATTATTGACAATAATTGTTTATTGCACATTTTATTATGTTGTACACCTACTGTGTACAAGGTATTATTCTAAGCATTGGAGATACAAAGACAAAAAAAAGCAACAGTTTTTATTATCAAGGAGCTAATGTCACAGGGAAAAGAGCTAGGAGATAAGATCAAATATACACAAATAAATACATTATAATATAGAATGTGATAAAGATCCTAAAAAAGGGTCAGGAGAAAATTTGAGGGGGAAGACATCACCTTTAACTGAAGTCTGTTTTTTTTTCCAATGGGGGTGAGGAAGGAGAAAAAAAGCCTTATGGGAGAAGTAGTCCTGAGCTACGTCTTAAAAATATGAGAAAGAATTAAACAAACATATAATAAGAATAATAAAAATTCATATTTCTATACTTTTTAAAAGTTTGCCACGGCACTTTCTGCACAACAATTCTATAAACTAGGTAGTGGTAGAAGCATGTGTTCTAGGAATGGGAAATGACTGACTGGAATTTAGAGTATGTAAAGGTAAAATAGGATTATAAAGGTTAATTGGAGCCAACTTGGGTGGGTCTTAAACATACAAAATAAGTATCTGCATTTTATTCTTTAGGAAACAGGGAGTTACCATAAAATTTTGAGCAGAGGAATGATATGATCAGATGTATTATTAGGAAGATTATTTTGGAAGATATTTAAGGAATATTGCAGTAGATAGGAGCATGGAAGTAGGAAACTTAATGAGATTATTATTATTAGTATTATAATTCAGTCAAGAGATAATTGCCAGAACAAGGTTAGTAATAGTGTGAATGGAGGAATGGGAGTAAAAATTAAAAAATATGGTGGAGAATCAATAGTTTTGTAGTTCTAAAGCTACAAGGTACTCAAAGGTCACTCCTTTTTCAGATGAGGAAACTGATGCAATTGATTAGGTGGAGAGGTGGGAAAGAAGAAAGTCAAAGATGACTCAGTTTTGAAGTCTAAATGACTTGAGGGATAATCACCATCAACAGAAATAGATTAGATTGTGGCAGGGAGGGAAGACTTTGGAGGGAAGATGAGTTCATAATTAGACATATTTAGTTTGAAGGACTAGTGGGACATACAGTTCAAGTTCTCCAAAAAGCATTAAAATGTGGAGAAAAAAAAAAACTCATCAGAGAAATGAAAACTGGATAATTTTAAGAGTCATATGCGTGAAAGCAATAATTGGAGACATAGGAGTGGGTAAGAATTCCAAAGAAGCATCAGGACCATGGCCAGAGGAAGTGGAAGAAGGAAGGTATGCCAGTACAAAGAAAAATGCTGAGCCCCCAACTTGAGCCTAATCATGATCATGGTGGTATAAGAGGTGCCATGTCATATGGAAATTTCAAGAAGGGGGAAATGAAATGTATTGCCAGTAGTTACCATATTAATCATTAATATAGAGACCCTCATGGGCAGATTTTATTGTTTGCAATTGCTGAATCTGGTTGACAGACTTGAGAGAAAATTCAATAAAGGATGTAAAATTCAAAAAAGGATTTCTCAGAGGACTGAGAAATACATGAATAGTGAGAAAGTGAAGGGAAGGAGTATAGACTATTTCTAGAAACTTGATAGTGGAGATAGGATAATAGCCAGAAGAGTGGTAGAGGTGAAGGAACGTACTTTGTGTTCTTCTGTTTGTTTTATATTTTTTTAAAATATGTGGGAAATGTAAAGTGGGGGGGTGAGGGTGGAACCTATATGAGAAGAGACATTGACAATAAGATTCAATAAAGGAATTTTAAGGGTGAAAGTTCCTGAAAAACATTAGAAGAATATTGGGATAAAGTGTATAAATGAAGAGATTAACCTTGGCAAGGAAAAGAGTCATTTCATAGTCCCAAAGTGATAGATTTGTTAACGTTTTCAAAGCAAAGCAAATTTCAGTGAATATGGAGTCAGAGGCTTGGATTCAAATCTCAGTTTTGATATTTATTTATTACTTTTGTATCTTTGGCAAATCCTTTCACTTTTCTGGGGCTCAGCTCATCTTTAATAAGAGAAATTGAACTAAGTATTTTCCAGATTTAAATCTATAGTCCTATTATCCTATTATACATGTTAAAGTATGAAAAACAGTTTATATCTTCAAAATATTTTAAAATGTCAGCCAAGTTGAAATGTTTATTTCTTTTTAGCTTACTATAAAGTTCAATTTTAAAATGTTTGCCTATTTGCAAGTGTGAGATGATATTAGCAATATGTAATTCTCTAAAACAGGAAATATTTAAAGATAATTTCCATTGTCCATTTATTACATCAGATTAGTTTTCAACCATTTATGCAAAAACAATATTTCTTTTCAGGGAGTAAGTACAGAAATTCATTTAACCAGTAAATACTGGTTTCTTAATAGCAGTAATGGACTTCCTAAGTTAAGGAAACATTGATTGACATTGACCTGAGTCATCTCTAAAAGGTAAGTGGTAAAACTTTTCACTTGCAGTGAGTTTAGGTTGAATCTAAACCCTGCTACTTAATAGTTATAGGAATTTGTGCAAAGGTAATAATAATGGTATATATATACACACACATATATATATATGTATATATATATATATATATATATATACACACACACACTCTACATTTTACAAAGAGTTTTCCTCACAACAATTATGTGCTAGTATGCTTCCAAATGCCAACAATTTATAGAGGAATAAAAGGTCCAAGGTCACACAAATAGGAGAAAGCTAGTATGCAGCTGAGATACCACTCAAACCTAAGTCTTCTCATTTCTAGTTTCATGGTCTTGCTTTTATACCATATTACTTTCCTACTTCTCATCTCTGAGCCTCAGTTTCCTCAATTCTAAAATGGAGTAGCAATGCATAGCAACTTCACAAATATGGAATGGGGATCAAATTAGATATCATATAAAGTACTCCATAACTATAGAGTGCTATATAAGTTTGGGTTGTTATTATTAGTACTACAATTAATGAGAATAAATATATAAAAAGGAAGGGAATTCAATGGGTATACTGATCTACTTGATAGTTTTGAATAGATCAAATGTAACTGAGATATTTGTAGATACCCCTGAAAGCACTAATTTGAAGATAGTTGCAAATTTTCCAGATCCCTTGGTCAAAATGACTAAGAGGGAGGGTGGTCAAAACTATTCCTTGCACATAGATCATAATTTACTCTACCATATGATTTGTAGCACAAATGCATCTGTACACTAATTTTAGAAGTAGGACAAATGTCCTGTATAACATGCATCTTAACTTCAATTCTGTGCTCATTCAAGGCAGAAATAGAAAAAAGGTGACTTCTTTGTCAAAGATCATAGGTTGATTGTGTTATATAAATATGGCTTTTGAGTTAAAAAAAATTAAGCTTTTGTGTGGTGATATTTTGTCTTTAAAAGAAAACCCTCCATTAAAAATGTTATAGCTAAATTGAAAGATTTTATTCAGGGGGACAGTTAAAAACATTTAGCAAAACCGTTACTTGATGCTTAACATTTTCCTTCTTGAAAACAAATTTATCTTTATAATGGTTTGAAGTGATAAATACTCTGAATATAAATTAATATTTCACAGTGAATTCACTATGGCTATCCAACATGTACCATTAGCATGTAATAAATAGAGGTTTAAAATATTTGCTCCTAGAGGTCTTTTCTTGAACTTAAGCATAAGTTATCTAAACAGTTGAAAAAAGATTTATAGTTATGAAGAGGCCTCTATGTCAAGGAAAGTTTTATGATATGCTCCATAATAAATTAGCAATAAATGGATACAGGTGACTGTGGAATTTATGGTCTTTAATGTTTTAATACTGCACTAAAGAAAAACCAATTATTAAGGTCTAAAGGGTAATACAAGAATACCATCTACAAATTGTCAAATTAAGCAGTTGTTGCTAGGAATCTGAAGTGGGAGTTTTCTCTTCTGTTCTACAGAGGAAGCAGATACAGATAAATACAAGAAAACCTGATGACCTCAAGTACAAGAAAAACCAAGTGGATAGAGAAAAAGAGGCAGGCAGACAGAGATAGAGAAAACAGAGGCAAAGAGATATAGACAGAGACAAAGAGAAAGACAGGGAAATAGAGACAGAAAACGGAAATAGGTAGACGGAGATATAGAGACAGAAAGAGGGAAGAGATAGAGATAAAGAAACACAAAGTCAGAAAAAGGAAAGAGAGACAGAGAGAGTTATAGAGATGGAGAAAAACAGAGGCAGATAAAAACAAAGACAGAGAGACAGGAAGACAGAGACAGTCAAGCAGACAGAAATATAGATAATAACAAAGAGACAAAAAAAAAAAGATAGACTGTTCAAGATTTCTTTTCAGGAAAAAAAATACCAATATTTTGATACTTTTTGAAATATTCTTTTCAGAAAGGAAGGAAGGAAAGAAAGAAAAACAAAGAAACAAAAGACTAATTTTTCTTTAAAACTTCTAGTAAATCTCATTATCTAATTTTTCCCTTACTGAATTTGATAATGTTTGGATACAATTGGCTTCCTCAAAGTTCTCTCCCTGAAAATTCAATTTTCAATAAGTACTTGCAATGGGTAGGGTATCTATCTATCTTTTTCAGAGAAAAAAAAATCAACTTAAGCTCTAACAGTGAGAGAATCCTTATTTTCATCTTTTGTCTCTTGGTAAAACAAAGCATATGCTTTTGTCCAATTTGAATATGCTCCAGGTGGATATTTTATTATTTCGCAGGAAGTTGAGGTGCTAAAATGAGTAGTTGGGGGTGGTGCTAGAAAAAAAATGGGCCTCCTTTAATTGGGCAGGCAGTGAAGAATAGTGGTAGAAAGGAGTGGATTACAAATAAGAACTATAGGGTTTTAGGTCCATCTCTTCCACTGACTATTTGTGGAACACTAGGCAAGTCATTCCATTTCCTCATCTGAAAAAAAAGTAAAGATTATGAAAATCCCTACCAGCTGTAACAGAATAAAATTCAACAATTGTAATAGTAGTAATATATCACTGAATCCTATTTTAAGTCATTCTGTTGATAGCCCTTTATGTTAAACATTTGTGTGTATATGTACATGTGAGGAATAAATTTCTGTCCCATATTTGATTCTTTTTAATGTATTGGGAACCTTTTTACTCTCTTCTTTCTAGGGTAGTCTATAACCGAAGCTACAAGTAAATTTGTTCCTCGAGTTCTGGGATTGAGGTTTTAAAAAGCAATTAATGGAAGGAAAGAGAGCCTAACCCCTTCCTTTTTAAGGCCACATTTTTCAGCACTTAACTGTGTTCAAGCATAGTCTATAACAGAGGCACCTCAATAGAAAAGCATCTATGGTCCCAGGAATAGTCTCTCAATGTTATACTAGTAAGCGATAGCAGAGGTTTTGATGAGCATCAATGTATATATCCACACAGATGAAAGCATAAAGCATTGAAGTAATCGATTAAAAATTCAAAAATTTACTTATGCATAGTAATGTTATCCTCATAACTCTCTCCTTCGAAGGTAAAAGTATTATGGAAAGGTATCCAATTGAAACTCAACTGGGGAAATTAGAAAGTATGACTGACATAAAAACAAGCACAAGCCTACAAGATTCAAAGTGCTGTTAGTTGTCTTAGATGAAACTTTCATCTTTTATATTTTATTTTCTTAATCTTCTGCTTAGCCCAGACCATGCTTCATTAGCTGGACCTTGATTGCATTGATACATTGGTGATAATTCATACTTCCATCCAAATCTTACCTCCTAGCTCTGATGATGACTATTTAGCTAATTAACTAACCAATCCCTAGCTCTTACCTGATGTTTGTAGTATCTGCCTAGCACCACTGCTTTTTTTTTTTTTTTTTAATAGCCTTTTATTTACAGGTTATATGTATGGGTAACTTTACAGCATTGACAATTGCCAAACCTCTTGTTCCAATTTTTCCCCTCTTTCCCCCACCCCCTCCCCTAGATGACAAGATGACCAGTAGATGTTAAATATATTAAAATATAAATTAGATACACAATAAGTATACATGACCAAACCGTTATTTTGCTGTACAAAAAGAATCAGACTCTGAAATATTGTACAATTAGCCTGTGAAGGAAATCAAAAATGCAGGTGGGCAAAAATATGGGGATTGGGAATTCAATGGTTCTTAGTCATCTCCCAGAGTTCTTTCGCTGGGTGTAGCTGGTTCAGTTCATTACTGCTCCATTGGAAATGATTTGATTGATCACATTGCTGAGGATGGCCAAGTCCATCAGAACTGGTCATCATATAGTATTGTTGTTGAAGTATATAATGATCTCTTGGCCCTGCTTGTTTCACTCAGCATCAGTTCATGTAAGTCTCTCCAGGCCTTTCTGAAATCTTCCTGTTGGTCATTTCTTACAGAACAATAATATTCCATAATATTCATATACCACAATTTATTCAGCCATTCTCCAACTGATGGGCATCCACTCATTTTCCAGTTTCTAGCCACTATAAAGAGGGCTGCCACAAACATTCGTGTGCATACAGGTCTCTTTCCCTTCTTTATGATCTCTTTGGGATATAAGCCCAGTAGTAAGACTGCTGGATCAAAGGGTATGCACAGTTTGATAACTTTTTGAGCATAGTTCCAAACTGCTCTCCAGAATGGTTGGATATGGTTCACAACTCCACCAACAATGTATCAGTAGCAGTGGATTCTTGTTAAGGACCATGCCTAAATGAAGGGGCGGGTCAGTTCTCCGAGAGCCTCCACAGCTGTGAATCATAACCTCTGAAGGAGTTGCAGGGCACCTTTACTGACACAGGTGTTGCTTGTGGACTGGGAATGAAATAAATTGGAGGCAGAGGGAAGAGGAGAGAAGTCAGACAATGCAACTGCCTCTCAGTCTTCTTGTATTATCATCCTCCTCTCACATGAAGAGATCCATTCTACAGGTCTGTTAGACCTCCAGCAGCCACTTGTAGGTGGCTTCCATATCACAACAGATTCTGATTTTGACCTTGTTCTTGCTCCATTGATCCATAAGGTTTTGCCTGCACTCCCAGTTCTCACCCATTTGGTTCAGCTGGCCATAGTTGGGAAAGTTGAAAGAAATGTGGAAGGTAATAAGGCTACAAGCCACTAAGAGCTAGACAAGATTCCCTAAAGTTTTAAGGGCATCCTTTGAACATTTTGAGAAAATTCTGCATTTTATTTTCCATATTAACGAGGTTATTTTCTTTGTATGTTCATCAAAACATGTAAGACAAATTTCTAAAGATTAATAATGATTCATTTACAAAACCATTTAATTAAATTTTGTTTTAGTTGACAACAGAAAGTAATAAAATACCAGCTTGTCCAACTAGAGATTTTTATTTTAAAATATTTTTAAATAACCATCTTTCTTCAATAAAGTATGAAATCACAAAGCTGAAGTCTAATTTTTCAATAGCACTTTGTTTTAATTTATATTTTGAATGCATGCTAAAAGCCCCCATTCTCTTTTATATATTGTGTTTTTACTATATCAAGAAGACGTAATGAAATCTTCTGAGCTTATGTGCTATATTCCATTTATATTGTTCACCATATTCAATGTAATGGATTGCCTTGTGAGCTTCCTGTCATTGGAAACATTCAAACTGAAGCTGTATTACATACATCATTCACCAAATACATTCATTGGATAATACAAAATGATCTATAAGTTCATTAATCTTATGTCTTCTTGAAGACTTTTTGAAGAAGACTGACTTATCAAATGATCTATAAGTCTTTAAGTTCTTATAATTGTAAAGTCTACTAAATGAACATGGTGGGAGTAGGAAGAGAATGATGACAGCAAAGAGATTCTGAACATGTTTGATGATCATAACTAGTACTGTTTGTACTAGAGTACAATGTACAAGAGATTTAATCAAAATGTAGAAAAGAAAACATATTAGGATATAAAAGAACTATGCTATAGAACACGTTTTAAAGGAAAAGTTTTAACCCAACTCTGAAAGAAATGGAATCTAGTAGTTTGGGATGATGAAAGTATAATATCCTATCACTATGTACTTCAGTAGTGATATTTTTCTCCCCACATATTAATTCATGATGGACTGCAGATTTATTTAATGAAACGAGAGAGACGGACAGAGAAACCAAGAGAGAGAGAGATAGAGACAGAGAGTACTTGATAAGATTCTGTTACTTGACTTATAACTCAACAAGACTGAAGTCAAAAATAAAGAATATAAATACAACAAAATATTGATAGCAATACTTTTTTTGTGATAGTAAAGAATCGGAAACAAGGAAAGTATCCATCAATTGGAGAATAACTTAATAAAGAGAAATAAATGATAGAATATTGTTATGCCATAAGAAACAACACAGAGGAAGAATTCAGAAAAGCATGGGTAACTATATGTAAACTGCTACATGGTAAAATAAGCAGAAGCAGTAATAAATCAAGCCATAATATCCACAAAAACCATATCATTGTAAATGGAAAGAATAAAAAAGTGGAAACTGAACAGTATGTAAATATAATGCACAAAGCTGGCCCTGACGAATAGCTGTGAAAACATCTCTCTCTTCATTTCAGAGGTATGGGAGTATGGTTTTGGAATATTATATATATAGTTGATGTATGGATTCATTTTAATGAATTACTATTTTCTGTTTTCATCTTTGTTACAGGAAATGAATAACTGGGTGGGGGAATCGAAATAAAAGACATAAAAATGACAAAAGATTTGAATTATCAGTGTTAGAGGGTTGTGAAATGACAGACATACTAGAACATTGGTGCTTCTGTGACTTAACCCAATCATTCTAGAAAGCAATTTGAAATTATGTAAAAAGAAAGATTAAAATATCCATCTGTAGTGATTCACAGATTGGACTAGTCATATGGATGACATAATGGGCATATGACATAAGGATGTCAATTTCAAAAAAGAAAGGCCCCATAAATACTAAAATGTTTACAGCAACTCTTTTTTCTAATAGCAAAAAAACTAGGAAAAATAAACATTTATCAATTGAGGAATGATTAAACATATTTTATATATATATACTATACTATGTGTATAGTATATGTTATACTATGTGTGTACTATGCTATACTAATGTGTAATAAATTATTAAAATGAATAAAAGCTATTCCCAGTTGACAAGTCACCTGATATAAACTGTTAGTTTTCTAATAAAGATATCCAAGTAATTATCATGAAAAATGTTCCAAATTCTTTATGATTAAAGAAATTAAAACAATTTTTTAGATTTTATCTTATATTCCTTATATTAGAAAAATTGAGAAAACTGGAAAATTACAAATATTGGAAGGATTATGGGGATACCTTTCTACTGCACATGTTTCCAATCCCATCTTATATAGTTCCAATGAACCAGTAATTCAAATACTTTATTCCTTCTTATTTAGTTGTTCTTTCAAAGGTTGTTTTCAAGTGTGTGCTTCAAAGGTAGGAGTTAATAAACTTTATAGATTTCAGATTTTTTTAATTTAAAAAAAGTTGTAATTGAAAAGGTGAAACTAATCATAATGTAACTCGGGGAGTATTCATAGAATGGGAAAAATATAGAATGACTTAAAAATTTGAAAAGTTTTATAAGATAGAAAGTGATTTCTGAAAAAAAATTTATTGGTGAGCAAAGGATAAGGACATGCATAGTGGCAAGTACTAGAAATGCATTTTTATACAATGTTTTTTTTTTTTTTTTTTAAATCCTACAAATGTGTATGTATATGTGTGTGAATGTAAGTACAGAATATGTGTGGAATTTCATATATATATAGAGAGAGACATATTTCATATATGTATGCATGCACACAACACAAGCATATGAGAGTTGTGACATTTTTAATGTTCTTGATTGATTTTGTGTATTAGGTATCATAGTATAATGGAAGAAATGTTGGAATAGAAATCAGGTGGCTTAGTTCTGCAATTAACTTATTATGATCCAAATTACTTAGCTCTCTGGGCCTCAATTTATTTATCAGCAAAATGAACAGGTTGTGTTAATCAATCTCTAATGTTTCAAATGGTAACCATGGGTATGTAGGATTTATCAAAATTCTATTGTTTCAGAAGTAAAGGCAATGACATTACTTTAAAAAAAAAAAAAGAAAGAAAGAAACCCAGGACTTAGAGTTGAAAAGGACCTTAAAGGTCCTCTAATCCAATCATCCAATCCTCTCATTTTATAAACAAGAAAATGGAGGTCTATAGAAGGTAACTTCTCCAAATTTATACAGTGAAATAATGGCAGGTCCAGAGCTAGAAGCTAGAAGCTAGAAGTTCTTTTGATTCCCAACACCTATAGTCTTTCCACTTAGTAAAGTGGAAAACACTTTTTAATAATCCCATACTGAAACATGAATTTTAAAAAGTTAGTCCCTTGGCTTAAACAGTTGAGTATAAGAAATGCAAAAGAAAGGTACAATCACCATCACTATATATTCTGGCTGTTTGTGCTACTATTTATACAAGCCCAAATGTGGCACCTTTACCTTTTTTTTCTGGAGCACAATGTCAATTTTTTAAAATATTACAAAATAACTAGGTATAATAAAAGGATTTGTGTCACAATTGTCACTCTGGAACCTTGGCATGATCCAGACAGGAATTGCAAGCCACTTATAAATGCATACAATCTCTCTGTATAAAAGGTTACAATAGCTCTAGTTTCACTCACAAAAGGATAACAAGGTGTAAGTGGTTTGCTATACAATTCCTATTTATTTAGTCACAGCTAAAACCTTTTAATGTTGCTGCATGTAACTCATATGCCGATATGATCATTTGTTACTGCATTTGGTGGGTTTTATTATGATAAATACTGACTGTAGAAAGCAGCAGTGTTTTAAAAGCTAGCTAATCATACTTCGTTTACATCTAAAAGCCTTTTCTTTTAATAAAAACATAAAATCAAGGAGTAAGGATTCATTTCTCAGATTTGGATAGTATAAAGTGTGCACAGTATGTGTGGAAATTCTATTTGGACATTGTGTTTCTCATTGATTTTTCCTCTGTCTCAAGTTAATAAAATGCCTTGTAAAAATGTACCTACACTGTAGTAGTTCCATAAACTCCACTAAATAAAACACATCTTCTTGATATAATAAAGTTTAGAAAGCTCTGAGTTTTCTTTTATAAATGTATCACATTACATTTTACCAGGTAATAAAGTCTCAAAGAATGAGTATGCCCTTCTTTTCATAATTTGAGCCTTTGCAAATGTATATGAACTTAACTCTGATTTTTTATGTGAGAAGATGCTGGAGACTGGAAAGTACATGTCTTCTTTCAGTATTGGGCGCAGAATCAGCAGCAGCTGACTGTCAAGAGAGGGCAGCAGGGAACAGACAGGTCAGCTGGACATGTAAAGTTCCCTGCTGCTCTCTCCTCCAAACTCCTGCAGGTAGAGTTAATGAGGTTAATAAACCATGGTCAAAGCAAGGAGACCTATGGAGCTGAGTAGTACTGAAGAGGATATATAAATGGGGCCAATTACCGGAATATCAGTCCGCAGGGTTCGAACAAGAGCAGATATCAACCCCCTCCTTCCCCCCAAAAAAATTAGATATCTGGCAATCACAGGATTTAGAGATGGTCTGGATTTCAGAAATCATCTGATTCAATCTCCTCATTTTGCATACCAGGAAACTAAGGAGACATAGTAAAGGCAAATGATTCATCCAAGGTCACACTTATAATAAATTTGAAAGCCATTGTTCAAAATCATCTCTTGACTCTAAAGCTATCCTCCTTTCTAATCTACCACACTTTGCTGTTTTCCCTACAATTCACTATCTTATAGAATGTGCAATATGTGTATCTATTCCTTCAGCCACTTCCTGGCCATTCTTAGTTATTGGTTGTTTGACTGAATATTTCTGATGAAGAGCCTCTGTTTTTAGATCCAGCCCTTTCTCATTTATCATATCTAGAAAGGGAATTGCCAAACTTCTATAATCCTTTAGTTAATAGTGACCTTTCATTTCTATGAATTCTCATAGAACTTGGTGCATTTCTAATGCAATGATTTTGTGGGTGTTTTGTGTGTTCCCCAATAGATCTCAGAAGAAGTGTGTCTTGTCTTTTCAGAGACAACATAATATGGAAAAAGAACTGGATTTGATGTCAGAAGACTTTGGTTAAAATCTTAAGACTTATTTCTAATGATTTTGTGATTTGTGTGATTTTAGACGATTCACTTAATCTTGCTGGATCTCAGTTTCTTCGTCTGTAGAATAATGCAGTTCTATTAGATATTCACTAAGTTCCTTTCTTAATCTAAATTGTGATCCTATGGGAGAATCTCAAAACTAGTATCCATAATATGAAAAAGAATCCTCCTTATCAACCTAGCACATGATCTCAAACGTGTATTAATAAATGTATTGGATGTTGAATCACTTGCAATAAAGCTTGAATGCTCCATAGAATTAGTCGCTTCATTGTATCCAAAAGGAATGGTATAACTTCTCATAGAGTATGGCTTATATCTACAAAAGTCTTTGCATTCAAGCAGTGGAATAGAAAATCCAGATAACAATGTCCCTCTTTACCATTGTGAGCCCAAAAGAGCTGCTTCTGGTCATAAAAGTGAAGCTTGTTGCCTGGAGTTGCCAAGCTCAGGAAACCTCTGCCTTTGATCTTGTTCTCTGTATATCTTCTAGTTGACTGGTTACAATCCCAGAACCTACTCTAGCCTAATCCTTCCTAAGAAATCTTTTTGCTGTCTTGTATTAGACAACTACACAGCCCTTTCTCACTTAAATCCAATTCCCTTGCAAGGTATGGCATCACCTCCTGATGTCATGGTCATCTTCAAGATCGAAGGACAAACAACAATACACTTAATGAACGCATTCAAAAGGAGTTGTGTGGAAGGGACCGAAAGAAAGGGTAGTTATATTCTGATTTTATATATAGAAGCTTCAGGTCTGTCCTTTCCTTTTTCTTTAGCACCAGTTGATAGAATTACATTGTCCTACTAGTAGGCAATTTCCCTGAACCACTGCCTGTTCAGTTGATTGGACTTCCCAAAGCATTGGACCAGAGCAGTCATTTCAGTTTTAGCTCCCTAGGGAAGGCTCCAGCTCTAGCAAAACCAATATGTAGTTAGGGATAGCAATGTTGGCTAGTGACATGGAATTGTTTCCATGAGTTGTCTGTTGCTCACAGACCTGGTAGTTTGCCAAAATCTTTGTGCAGTTGGAAAAGTATGAATTTTTTTTAAAAGAAAAACTTCCAAGTATTAAAAAAGTTTCCCAGCAAAAATCTACTTGATGTGAAGTTGTGCCTGAATAAACATTTTTGTAAATGTTTGCTTCTCAAAACAAACAAAAAATTCTATTGCAGATGTGTCTTAAATAATTACAGATTTAAATAGTGTTTTAAAGTTTACAAATATTCTTTCCTCACAATTGTATGCAGTACGATTGTACAAATATTATTATTTCTACTTTATGAATTAGGGACCTGAGGCTTAAAGAAGCTTTGACTTATCTGTGGCCACACAATTATTAAGTAAAGGAGCTGGGCTTTAAAGACTGGTCTTCTGACTTTGCATTTGATGTTGTAAAAGCATACATATACTATGGTTCTCATAGTAACTAAAATTTTCATAAGGCATTAATCATTCAGTTACAACACTCTTGATTAACATTAATTTAAATGATACAAAATTCAATTTATTGCAAATGATATGGAATGATACCAAACTGCAGTTAGTGCAAGTCAAAAGTCAATTTATGTAACCTTTTAGGTGAAGGGATTCTCACCCTGCTATGTTTTTGGTCTACACTTACCTATTGTTGCATTGCATAAAATATACTGCTATGCATCTCATATTGCATAAGGTATTGCAATACCAATAATGCTGTTTTTTTTAAAAGAATCCTTAATAAAATGGACAAAGACCTCATCTCCAAAATATATAGAGAATTGACTCTAATTTATAAGAAATCAAGCCATTCTCCAATTGATAAATGGTCAAAAGATATGAACAGACAATTTTCAGATGAATTTAAAACTATTTCTACTCATATGAAAAGGTGTTCCAAATCACTATTGATCAGAGAAATGCAAATTAAGACAACTCTGAGATACCACAACACACCTGTCAGATTGGCTAAGATGACAGGAAAGGATAATGACGAATGTTGGAGGGGATGCTGGTGCATTGTTGGTGAATGTGAACAGATCCAATCATTCTGGAGAGCAATTTGGAGCTATGCTCAAAAAGTTATCAAACTGTGCATACCCTTTGATCCAGCAATGTTTCTACTGGGCTTATATCCCAAAGAGATCCTAAAGGAGGGAAAGGGACCTACATGTGCAAAAATGTTTGTGGCAGCTCTCTTTGTAGTGGCTAGGAACTATTTCCTAGTGGAAATTGAATGGATGCCCATCATTTGGAGAATGGCTGAATAAATTATGGTATATGAATGTTATGGAATATTATTGTTCTGTAAGAAATGACCAGCAGGATGAATACAGAGAGGCTTGGAGAGACTTACATGAACTGATGCTGAGTAAAATGAGTAGAAACAGGAGATCATTATACACTTTAACAACAACACTACATGATGATCAGTTCTGATGGACATGGCTCTCTTCAACAATGAGAGGATCCATATCAGTTCCAATTGATCTGTACTGAATGCAACCAGATACACCCAGAGAAAGAACACTGGGAAATGAGTATGGACCATAACATAACATTTCTACTCTTTCTGTTATTGTTTGCTTGCATTTTTGTTTTTTCTTCTCAAGTTATCTTTACCTTCTTTCTAAATCCGAGCTTTCCTGTGCAACAAGATAATTGTATAAATATGTATGTATGTATGTATGTATATATATATATATATATATATATATATTATTTAACATATACTTTAACATATTTAACATGTATGGGACTACCTGCCACCCCTAGGAGAGGGGTCGGATGAAGAAGGGGAAAAGTTGGAACAGAAGGTTTTTAAAGGGTCAATGTTGAAAAATTACCCATGCATATGTTTTGCATATAAAAAGCTATAATAAAAAATAAAATTTTAAAAAGAATAAAATTTTGGTGCAATTGCATGACCTGACTGTAGTCATAGTAACTCATTAAAATATAAAATGTTATAAAACATGCAGGTAAAATCAAAGAAAAAGGCAAAGTTGCATCTGTTTTTTGTGGTTTGCAAATAACAAGGAAGAGAAATGTTCAAATTATAAAAATGGAGCATCTTTTAGCTGTTTTGAAAACTGCCAACTAAAAAGCATTCTTCTTATAAGAAAAGCCAATCAGATAAAAACTTCAACTATTTATTGCAGTGAAAGAAAATGAAAATGATGTGGATATTGAAGAAACTTTTATTGTAAACTTTGGTGCAATTGCTCCAAAAATAGTTCTAAAAATTAATTTCAATTACATAATGTTAAAATTATAGCCAGTATAAATGAAGATGCAATAGCTAAGAATCCTGATGTTTGAAGAAAACAATAACAAATTTTTAATGTGAATGAAACATATGTATTTTGAGAAAAGATGACTTCTAGAACTTAAATTTCTAAGAAAGAAAAAGACCTCAGCCTGGATTTAAAGTGTCTAAGTATTTCCTGTGACTTTTATTGGGGGATAATGCAGAAGGGGAATGTAAATTAAAACCAATGCTTGTTTATTGGTCTCCAAAATCCTCCAATTCTCAAAGGCTACAACTAGTGATAAGTTTCCAGGCTTTTGGAAGTCAAATAGAAAGCATTGGTGACTAAAGCTGTTTTTGAAAACTGGTTTTCAAGTTATTTTTTTTTCCAAGTTATTGAAAAATATTGCAAGAACAACAATATCATGTTTTAAAGTATTACTGATTTTAGATAATGCCTCAAGTCATCAAACTATACTTAGGATTCTGCTGCCAAAATATTTTAAACAATAATAATGTTTTTCTCATATAATATTAGTATAGGCTTGTCTGTAGGTGTGATATTCAGTAATTTTTAAAATTTTGCTTTCTACCCAGTATTGCTTTGTAAACAAAAAACTTTAATCAGAAATACATTTTTTCTTATCCTTTTCTGCTACATTGTGGCAATAAACAGATAAAAAACTTATTTGAAATGTTTTTCTTTGCAATACTTCTATTAGGCTAGAACCAATTATCATATTTGATATATAATTATAATTTCAAATAATATAAATTCAAATAATAAGACTGCTTTATTGATTTATTATTATCACTCATTAGGACCTAGCTGCAAATAAGTTTTTGCCAAACTCTATTATATGTAGTCTCTATCTTGAGGAAAGTTTTCATAGAATATCAGAAGTACACCATCTCCAGGGGTCCTCAAACTTTTTAAATAGGGAGCCAGTTCACTGTCCCTTAGAATGTTAGAGGGCCAGACTATAGTAAAAAACAAAAACTTTGCTTTGTGGGCCTTTAAATAAAGAAACTTCATAGCCCTCCCTGGGTGAGGGGGAAAAATGTCCTCAGCTACCTCATCTGGCCTGCAGGCCGTAGTTTGAGGACCCCTGTAAACTAGTCCCACTCCATAATTTTACAGAAGGATAAAGTGAATGCAAGGGAGATAAAGTATCTTGATCTCCATCTCCCAGTGAATGAATGGCAGAGCTTAGATTATAGTCAGTTCTTTTGACTAATCAAAGAATTGTTGGATGTTAGAGCTCCAAGAAACCTTAGAGATGGTAGTTCCAATCCCTTCACTTTATAAAGTGAGGAAACTGAAACCTACAGAGGAAAAATGACTTCACAAACTCATTGGGATAGTAGATGAGGGAAATGAGCTTAGGACACAGATATTCTCATTCTTTTTACTGGAGAGTTTACAATATTACTAAAAGTAACAAGATACAAAGTGAACAATAGTAAAACATAGGATCAAAGGCAAAAATGAGTCATGCAAAAAGTATAACATGCAGAAAATTAAAAAAAAAGATATTAAAGGAAAAACACGTTGTTTTGAAAACTTCACTTAACAAGTAAAAAGAGGAATAGGAGGGGGAAAGGAGTATATAGGACATACTAAGCCCTAATAAAAGAAAAATCTATTTGGTTAAGTACCACACCTAATGAGATAGTTCTACTGTTGAATGCAACAATATGGACATATGGTCTAAGTTTCACATTTTTAAAATGTAAAAAAAAAGAAAAAATTCCCTAAATGTTTATGCCACAAAACAAAATAAATAAAAACCCTCTATTGTTTTTAATCATGATATGAACTTCTACACAGTTACCAGCCACCATCTTGAAGTTCCAGTCAAGTACCAACACCGAATTAACTTTTGATCCAGGAGAATCTCATTATTTTTATTATTATTATTACTATTTTTGTATGATGACTTAATAGTATTTTAATTCAGTCTCCCAAAAAGAAGAACTTCACCACTGATGTGGTTAGGTTCTGTTCAAGGTGTGAAATTAGTATGTGACAACACCAAAAGGGGCTATTTCTTTTAATATTGTGTTTTCTTGACATGTCTAAAAGATTATTGTTCTTTGGGAGGAATCCAAAAACACATAGTGAGAAATATTTATAGCATATGAGTATAATAAAAAATATTTAATCATAGACTAACAATAGCTTAAACTGGTAGGACATAGTTTACATTAGATCACAGGACTGAATATCAAAAATACAGGCAATATTTTTGAAACAACAACCAGCAGTGAAAAGTTTATTTATAATACAAACCAGATACTTCAAAATAATTTGTGGTTTGCTTAATTCTTACCGTTCATCCTATATTCTTTTGAATATGCCAAAGGAAGGCACCCGCGTAACTGCATCAGATGGTTTTGATTTAAAGCTTGAATTTTCACTGAGATGAAAACTCACTACATGAGAAAGAAAAATGCATAATTTTTATAAACAGATTTTTCTCATCTAGACATATTAATTGGGGAAAAGAATTATTATAATAAATTATCGTTTCAGCATTCTATCATTATTTCTTAACAAATATTTGGATGTCCTAACAAAGACTCACATTGCTTCCAATGAGCTCTGCAATTTGCCCTCATAGAAAATCATTAAAGTAACAAAACCAGCTGCATGTAATAGAAAACAAATGATTTATGATGTTACTATAAGAAACTACTTTATTTCACATTATCATAAAAAGAGCAGAACTGAATATTTGCATAACAAACAGAGGAATCCAGGAAATTCCAAATCTATCTCATTTGGGGGATATTTTAATAGGCATTAATATTAGCAGGTGAATTAAAAAGTCTCCTATACAACAAAGTATTTACTGTCTGCAGAGCAATACTACTAACATTTAAAATTTGCCAACTGGGTTTTCATTCACTGAAAGAAAAAAAATCTAAATTATCAAAAGTAAGAAGAAGATTGGAAGGTGTTCTTAGAGCTATATTTGTTTCTTTCCTATAATATTAATCTTCCAAGAATCTGATGTTTCTTCAATTTGAGTACAATATATTTTTTTTTAGTTTCATTTAGAATAAAAGATATAAACACATTGCACATTCTTGATTGAGGGAAGAGTTCACATTTGAACCAAACAAAACATATGTGTTTAAGATCAACTGTTTTTAAAACATTTCACCAAACTAGAGGACAGTTGACTTTAAGTCTTTGAGTTCAGACATATGATTGAGATTAAGAGGACTCAAATATTTTCCTCTCATATTGAACTTCCAAATTGACACCATAGCTTTAGATCAATCACAGGCATTTTGGATCATTGATTATTTGAACCTGGGAAGGCAACTATATACTGAGAGGTCAAGATCTTTGATACAGTCTATGAACTGAGCACTTGAAAAAGTTAAAGTTGTTTTGAAATATAATTATAAAAAGTCACCCAGTGATTGTGATAAAATCTTTGGCTCCTGTTCTCTAATTGTACTGTTGTAGTATTACAACTATATAATTATATGGTATATCAATGGCAGACTATATAGAAATGCTATAAAACAGAAGTTTATTATGGAACCTTGTAGAAATAGCAATTGACTCGGCAGTGGCTAGAATGCTGGGCCTGGAGTCAGAAAGAACTGAATTCAAATCTGGTATCCAACACTTACTAGCAGCGAGATCCTGGACCAATGCCTTTGCCTCAGTTTCATTAACTAATAGGGATAATAATAGCACCTACCTTGCCAGAGGTGTTATGAAGCCCAAATAAAATTTGTAAGAAGTGCTTAGCACAGTGACTGGCACACAGTAAACTCTGTCTTTAGAAATGTTTACTTCTCTTTCCCTTGACACTTTATTCAGCTTCATCACTTGTGAAGTGACCAGTTATCTTTTCTTCCTGATAATTGGTTATTTCTACTCATATGTTTGGGAACTAAATCTGTCAAGTAAAAGTCAAATGACTCAAATAACTTCTTCCTGTTTCTGCATCTTCATTTTTTCACATATTCATAAATCTTGAGGCTGATGTTGAATGGAGATACTTCATAAAAAACATCCTGCCAAGAGGAAATACACTTACATTTAATGAAGTGTTAAATTAGTTTTCTATGCCTAAGATGGATATCACCTGTAGGCTATTCCTGTACTTAAAGATTGGTACAATAGCCAGTGATCCTTTTTAATATTTTGAGTCAGAGAAGTTTACTAAAAGTTTTTGTGGTCAATCATAATAGCTCACATTTTTATAGCATGTTAAGATTTTAAAAGCCACCTTCCTCAGAATAACATTGTGAGGTTGATATTCTAAGTATTCTACCTCAGTTTTATAGATGAGGATATGAACATTTGTAAAGGTAAGAGGACTTATCCTATATCACTCCAGCAAGTAGGAGTCAGAGCTAGAATGTAAATCAAGGGGTTCATACTCCAAGAGTGATACTCTCCAAATGTCAAAATATCAGAACTTGTGAAGTGTTTTTACCTCATTCCCATTTTATTAGCACTCTTCCCTCCCCTCCGCCCCCCACTCCCATCATATATTTTTTTTATCATAAAGGCAGCTAGGTGATACAGTGCATAGAAAGCTGGGGTAGGAGTCAGGAAGACCTGAGTTCAGATACTGCCTCAGATACTTACTAAAGGGGTAACCCTGGTGTGTCATTTAATGTCCCTGGGCCTCAGTTTGCTCATTTGTAACTTGATGGCTTTTAAGGGTCTTTCTAAGCTCTAAATCTATCATCTTATGATTGTTTTAAGCCATTGGCAACAGGGTGATTTCTCGACATTATAATAATGGGACCTGAAAAGATGACTGCAAAGAACAGATAAAAATCTGTCCCTAGCTATTACAGCTACTAGCTGCTTCTCAGTGTCTTCACTGTCAAAGCATGTGACATCTTTGTGTCTTGTGTTACTACCATATTTAGAGTGCATTTGTTTTTTGTTATTTGCCTCAGGAATCAATGGATTTGATGTAGGATTTAAGAGTTTCCTTTAGTCTGTCAATAACATTCCTTCTTTGTGCCCACTTTAAATGATCTCACTTCATATTATCATCTTATTGTTCTCATCTCTCCTTCAGCATTAAAGCTGAATTACTAGCAACAAAGCATGAACAAGGGTAAATGAGTGTCTTCTTGTTGCTAAGCCTCTGAGATACTGCTGTAGAACTGAGTGAAGTTTAAAAAAAAAAAAGTCTTCATTATGGATAAACCTAACAGTCATATGGTTGATTGGACCTTGTCACAGGTTATAGCAAAAATATCCAGTTTGTTGGAGGCTGGATTCTGCTTTATCTGATGTTAATCTATTTAGCTCCCTTTTCATCCATCAGTTGATCTTTGGAAGAAAGTATAGAAATGAGCTAGCTGGCCCAGTGGATAGAGCATTGTAACTGGAGTCAAGAAGATCCAAATTCAAATGTACTGTAGCAGTCACTTAACCTGAACAAGTCATTTAACCTCAGTCTGCTTCAGTTTCCTCATTTGTCAAATGGGGGTTATGTTATACCTTTATCTTTTGGGGTTGTTATGAGAATAAAATGAGATACTAAAATGCTTTGCAAACCACTATGTAAATGTGAGTCATTTATTATAGGAGTAATAATTTCTTAGAAATGTAAGATTCCCTAGTATTATTACATTTGAGCCATACATTTCCTTGTTCTTGATAGGCATCACACTATTGACTTTAGGTGTGCCTATTACTTAAGAAAATGATTAATACTAGTAGGTAAGAATTAGATCCATTAGATTATTTTAACATCTGTATGTGTACTTCTACTAAAACATTATAGACATTAGGGAAGAGGAGAAAAACATAGCATTTAATAGAGCTGAGGAGTGAGCACAGCATATATCATGCCCTGAGAAGTATGATCTGGTGTTCTTACTTGCTTGGGGGAATAATTAATTAAGGACTATGTAAGAAAGGCTTTGAGTAGAGACTCTGGTACTATCTGAACTAGTAAATATTTGTTTCTAGTCACAGTATGAAGAGCATTATAATTGGAAAGGGGAAAGTTAGATGGAGCTGCTGATATATGTAACTCTCTACTTATCATATTCTTCAGATTCCTGAATTTCTTTCCTTTTGTGTGTAGCACTCCGTCCAAGGCTCAGCCTCATGGCTGAGCACTCCACCTCACAGGTTGGATACCCAGAAGACAGAACTGGGTGCTGTTATTCTTTCAGATCTTGATTAAGTACTCTTGAGGAGCTAGGATCTTGTGTAAGTTTCGGCAGGTATCTCTGAATGATTCTACACGTAAAACTCTTTGGTTCTAGGAAGTTGTCATGGTAGCTTGATTGTCACAAATCCTAGTTTAATGGAGGTTACCACTTATAAGTAACAATAAAGAATCTTAAAAGGATCTACATATAAAGTATACATGTGGCCAAAGAGGGTTAATTTACATCTGGAGCATCAGAAGTTCTTTGTTCCCACTGTGGAGTCCTCATGAAGTTCCTCTAGGTAAAACTCACTGTTGGAACAATCAGCTGTTACTGATCCAAGCTGCGATACGATGCTGGGGGCCAGGTCCCTCCACTGCTAGGTCAGGCTATTAGATCATTGCTGGTATTCTCTTTTCAACCTTACCCTCCTGCCCAGGTAAAAGGGAATGGGAAGATACAAATTCCTGCTTAGCTTAGCTGCTGCTGAGGAAAATAAGACAGATGGAGGTTCAGTAATTCAGATGCTAGCGGAAAATCTTTTTAAATTAAAATGGCCCACAATGTTTTTTTTTTTTTTTTTTTTTTTTTTGTTGTTGTTGTTGTTGTTGTTGTTGTTGTTGTTGTTGTTGTTGATTTTTTATCCCGGGCATTCTTCTTAATGCATTTTGATGCAGTTATTTCTAAATGCTTGTGGCTACAGATGATGCTTGTCTGTCTCACAGCCTCCAATAGCTGGTGGGACTGCACCTTTGGACATCCTGAATTCACAAGTCACCTGTGTTCTCCCCTCTTGGAATATTTATTCACGCAAGATCAGGAAATATCATAAAGAGAAAAAAATGCCAAAATATATATAGTGGTTGAGTGGGAGGATGTGGCTGGCTGCTCCAGCCTAGTGCAGAAGCTGCCAAGAAAAAAAGACGGAGATAGGTAAGTCACATTTTGTATGGATACTCGTTTTTATATCCAGACTTCTCTTGGCACCCATTCTTCCAGCTCTGTGAACAATTGAAGAATTAGCATTTTTACATTGTATCAACCTCTAAGTCATTCATAGCTGGAAAGAGACAAAGAAAGTCTGTGCATGTTGTAATAACTAAAACTAGTCAGACAATATCCATGTTTCAAAGACTAAGTCTTTGAACATTGCTACACATTGCTACTTCTTATCTGCTTATCCCCTAATCTTAAACATAAAAATTCTGTGTAGCTCCTTAAGTTTGAGAGAGAACATTGTAAAGTTTTGTCTGAGAGAAAGAGAGAGAGAACGAGAGAGAGAGAGAGAGAGCGCAAGCGCTGAACTTTTTGTGTCTGGGGTTGAAGAAAAGATCTTACAGCAAAACAACAATGGTGAAGTGAATGCCCACAGCTTCAGATGGACATTATTGCTTATCTGAAAACCTTTAGAAAGTTTTTTTCCCCTTTTTCCTTGAGGATAAGTCTATTTCTGAGGTCTTTGTCCCTGGCAAAAGCATTTATGGACATTGAGTCTTCCTCAATGACTTTTAAAATAATGTCTACAGCTATTTAAGCTTGTAAGAGATTTTCAATCGGAAAATTTGATTTCCAAGTTTTTCTCTGAAAACTTGACATTAAAAATTATAAGACAATCATATACTTCTTATTCACTTTGTTGGTGATAATAAATAGGGGAAGTTGTTTTAAAAATATAATAAAACTAAACTAAACTAGAGGCAGCTGATTGCATAAGCAATAGAACGTTGGGAATCAGGAATGGGAATGTAGAAATGTCACAGTCAGGAAAATAAGATCAAATTCAGTATGACATTTTAGTTGTATGATCCTGGGCAAATCAATTAACCCGTTTGCCTCAGTTTCCTCAAAAATGGGGATAATAATAACACCTACCTCTCAGGGTGTTTATGAGGATAAAATGAGATTATATTTATAAGAAGTTTTTAGCATAGTGCTAAAAAGTAGTTGGTTGGTTGCTGTCCTTTGTTCTCAAAGAGGATCCAAATGACATCACTATGTTGTGGTCAAGGTAGAGCGTGCCTAGCTGTGGCTGATCAGTTCAATATGAGCTTGGAAGTCTCTGCCACAAATTTAGTACAAAATGAACATTTGGAGTAAAGATGCCTCTCAATTTGAACATCTCGCATGTCTTTTGAGCTACTGCAATTCTGTTTTGTTCATATAGCACAGTGCCTTCTTTAATGTGGGCATGCCATGATGGCACATAGTAGGCATAATATAAGTATTTATTCTATTCCCTTGGCATTATATTAGAAAAAGGACAATATAATTATTTGGTATGGAATGGGGGAGGAAGCTCTGAACAAATATTCTTTGTAATTAAATAACATGCTTAAAGATTCTATCACTTGGTAAAAGGGAATTTATCTAATACTGATTAATGGAATGTTTAGATTATAAAATGTGCTAAAAAGTTGCTAACTTTTTCAATAGCCAAAATTCACTTAGAAAATGGTTAGATGACAAGTACCTCATGAATTAATGATATCTTGTATGATTCATTTCATAAATTTCTTGTTCATCTTTCTAAAGAAGTAGGAGTCATATAATTTAGAAAAACCTTCATTACTTTTCTATATGTCCAGAATTTATGATAATTTTTGAAACTTTCTACTATTGAACCAAAAGAGTTATATATTTGTTTTTGTTTTGATGGGTTTGTTTAGGAAAAGACATTCCAGTTCCAACTCTACCTCTTATTAGCCATGCAATTGTGGACAAGCAATTTAGTATTTTGGGTCCTCAGTTTCCTCAAACTAAAATGAAGCATTTGAGTTAGATTACATCTCAAAGGACCTTTTCATCCTGAAAAGTTTCATGACTACAAATATGGCATCAAGATAGACTAAGTTACACTAAATCAAAGACAAGGCAATAATGAAGATGACAATGATGATGATAATGATGATGGCAATGATGATGACCATTCAAATTTGTATAGTGCTTTCATACTTATAAAATTTTTTCCTCATAATTTTAAGGTAGGTTCAGTAGCACACTGGTAAATTTTTAACAATTTGTCCTCTGGAAAAAAAAATGGATACTCATAAATACTTTTCAGTTTAATAATAATAATTGACATTATTAACCTTTCTTGAGCTTAAACAATCAACACAACAATAAATCAAAACCTGATTTGTAGTGCTTGTCAATTTCTACTTGCTCTCAAGGTCCCATAGCTGCAAGTGGTAAGAGTCAGAATTCAAACAATAGTCTTCTAATTCCAAAATTTGTTTATTAGACATCCAGATAGCAATGTAGCTTATCAGCTTTGGCTAAAGATGCAAACTAGGATAAATTTACATAGACTGGAAAGACAACAAAAAAAATTTACTATGCCTCAGAATTTCAAAAAGATATTTAGCACTAGAACAAAATCTAGCAAACAACAGAGTTCTTCATGCCTCTCCCTGAAAGCCCTGGGAATAACATCTTTGAAGAAGGGCTTTTAACTGAACCTGAAGAAGGCACAGGATTGTGTGAGGGACTTAAAAGCTCTGAAATTAAATGAGAATTCAAGCTTTCTTTTGTGCTTTTCAAACTTAATTTTTGCATACTTGTTTTCAAGAACTAATTTTTCCCTCCATTTTTAACATTTCCAAATTCTACACAGCAAAAAATGAAATGGACTAACAGTTGTAGGAGAAATGTGCTTCCCCCCCCCCCAATATTTCATTTTTGAATTCTTTATGCATTGTTATTTGGTAAAGTAGATAACCAGGAACATTTTACAAAGTGCTTTCTTAATTTTCCCTTAAATGTTTAAAACCTAAACTGGCTATAAACAGCAAAATTCCCTGGACATATAATTCAAGCTATCAGTCTCTTGGCATAATAGACCCTTAATGAATGAATGAACTTGGAAATAACACAGTAGACCTTGAATCCAGAAGATCTGGATCCAAATCTTGTCTCTGACATTTAGATTCCACTTAAGAGAGTTAAAGGAAAAACCTAATGCATCAACTCCAAAACTGAATATGAAGCTTTACATTGATAGGTAGGTAGGTGGCCCAGTAGATGAAGCACGAGGTCTGAAGTCAGGAAGATCTGAATTTAAATCCAGCCCAGATGTTTACTGCGAAACTCTGTTTACCTCAGTTTCTTCATCTGCAAAATGGAGATAATAATGACCCTACCTTGGAAGGTTGTTGTGAGAATCGAATGAGATAATATTTGTGTAAGTGCTTAACATATGCTTTACATAGTGTCTGTCATGATAAGTGCTATAGAAATGTTAGCTATTATTATCTTCATAACAGATGAGTAATCTAAAACTTAAAAAGACTGATCTGTTCATAGTTACATAATTACAAAGTGGTAAAATCAAGCTCCAAACCCAGATTCTGACTTCAAAATTTTCTGAGCATCAATTTTGTCATATGCAAAAGGTAAATAACAATTCCTGTAAAAACCAATCTCCTAGGGTTGTTGGGAGGCTCCGCTGAGTTATATAAGTGTTTTATAAATGTCAATTATTATCATTATTATTTCATAAAGTGAGTGCTTTGGTACAATTTTTCATTGTTTATTCCTGGTTCTCAAAACAGAACATGGTTGCTCAATGAGTCAGAATTTTTAAGAAGCACAATGTTGATAGTATAAAATCACATAGCAAACTCAGCGAGCTAATAATGATACCAATTTATTTGTGTCCAGTTTCTTTTGATTTGATTCCATTGAGTTAATGATTTCTTCCAAAGTGACCCTGAAACTACTTTATATAAATTTATATGTACTTACATTTTAAAATTTTATTTCATTAAATACTTTCCAGTTATATGCAAATTCTGTATCTCCCTCCTACCTTTCCCCATCCCTTGAGAAGGCAATAGGATATCAATTATATATGGAAAGTCATGTAAAACATATTTCCATACTAGCCATTTGTAAAAGAAATATATACACACAAAAACTAAAAGAAAAATAAAGTTAAAAAAAAGAATTTATCAGTTCTTTCTCTGGAAGTGGATAGCATTTTTTCATCATGAGTCCTTTGAATGTTATGGATCACTGTCTTACTCAGAATAGCTAAGTCTTTCCCAGTTGATCATAATTACAATATTGCTTTTACTGTGTATAATGTTCTCCTGGTTCTGTTCACTTCACTTTGTATCAGTTCATAAAAATCTTCCCCAGTTTTTCTGAAACCATCTCCATCATATCTTACAGGACAATAATATTTTGTTACAATCACATACTACAACTTGTTCAGCCAATCTACATTTGCTGGGCATCCTTTCAGTTACTAATTCTTTGCTACCACAAAAAGAGCTATAAATATTTTTGTACAAATGGGTTTTTCTCTATTTTAAAATTTATATCTTTGAAGTACAGATCTACTAACAGTATTAGAGAGTCAAAGGGCATGTACAACTTTATAGCTTTTTTGGGCATGGTTCCAAGTTATTCTTCAGAATGGTTGATCCAGCACAAAACTCCACCAAACATATATTAGCGTCCCTAGTTTTTCCACATTCCCTTCAGCATTTGTCATTTTCCTTTTCAGTCATATTAGCTAATGTGAAGTGTATGAAGTATTAACTCTGAGTAATTTTATTTTGCTTTTCTCTAATAAATAGAGACTTAGAGTTATTATTAGTTATTTAATAACTTTGATTTTTTTTCTTCTGAAAATTGCCTGCTCATATTCTTTGAATAATTATCAACTGGGGAATGGTTCATATATTTATAAATTTGATTCAGTTCCCTTTATATTTGAGAAATGAGGCCTTTATCAGATATTCTATAAAATTTTCTCCCACTTTCCTGTTTTCCTTCTAATTTTAGTTGTATTAGTTTTGTTTGTACAAAAACTATATTTAGTTTTAAATTTACTAATCAGTGTACTATATCTCCCAGGATAACATAAACTCTTTGAAAGAAAAAGACTTTTGACTGTTATCTTCAGTATTCAGTATAATTTCTTATATATAATAAGTACTTAATGCTTGAATATAATTGAAATGTCTTTGTTTAGAAAAGATAACATTGAAGGGTTGATTTCCTCCAGATTTTAGCTTGTCTAAAAGATGTCCACCATTCTACTTGGAGACTATAGCTAAACACTTATTGAGTCTTATGCCCAAGGTCTTCAGGAGCAACTTTTTATTTATTTATTTATAAGAACTTATTATTAAGGACTTATTATAAGAACTTATAAAATTTATAAGAACTTATTATTTATAAGAAATAAAAAGGAAGTCTCTGAGATAAATCTTTGAAAAATTTAATCAAGATTAGTAGAGAATTATTTAAAATATCATAAGGCAACAGAGTTTCTCCTGAGGAGATTCTGAGATTTGTGAGGAAGGTGCTTTGTAAAGTGCTAAGGAAATGAGCCAGTAAGTCTTTAATCTTGTCAATGATAATGTCAATAATATATAGTGACCATTTATATATTTGCATAGGAAATCTGAACTATACCTGAGTGCCTCTCCACCTAAATCTCAAGTGGTTTACTGCTGGTGTGGGGGCCTGTCTTTGTGTAGATGAGCTGAAATTTGGACCTAAAAATAGGCTTCATTTCTTTCCAACACAGCTGGTTCTAATTCTTGTGCTTGCTACTTGGCAAACTCCTTTTTGCATTTCAAAAAGATCTCATAAGATGAGCACAAGGGTAATGTATGTGCAGTGTCATATCCTCATTATTATATGTTTTGATGTCTTGATTTTTTTTTCACATCACATTTATATTCAATACCAAATTATCTTTTGAGAAGGTCATAGGATTCAAGGCTGGGCAGAATCTTATAGGTCATATAGCCTAACTCCATCATTTTATAGATGAAGTAAACTGATTTGACTAAAAGTCATATAGGTAATAAGCGACAGAGCTGAAATATAAAATGAGGTTATCTGAATACCTATTCCCTTAGATAATCTATAGTTAATATAGTTTCTTGGAGTAGATTAACAATAGAGTTAGTGCTGGCTAATAATTAGGTAAGTTTTTAAGATCTAATGCCAGTGGAACTTCCTGATAATGTAAAACTGTAAATGCTACTATGTTAAGCTTGAACAATACAGGATTGTAATTGAGTGATCTATTGGATTCTTCTTTCTTAAAGGTGGACCCTATCTAGCAAATACTACTTGGGAGATTGATTCCCAAGAATGGATCAAAGCAACCTCTGTTTTTATTTTGTGTATGTGTGTGTGTGTGTGTGTGTGTGTGTGTGTGTGTGTATTAAAGAGTTATATATAGAAATTGTTAAATTCATCTTATAGAGCAGCATAGTAAAATGGAAAGCACATTCTATTCCAAATCAGGGGACCTCGATTCATATCCATTCTATGGCATTTACCTTGGACAAATAATTTAATTTCCCCAAGCCTCACCTTACCCTTAAAATCACAGAGTTGTTTGTGTGAAATTGGTGATTCTATTTTAAATTGAGGACAAAAAATGTAAAATTTCATTCAATAAAGAGAAATATTTTCAAATGAGACTATTTCTAGTGCTTAGCTTAGGACTTTATAGTTGAATTGTGTTTTAGGAATGAGAATATGGAAAATACAGAAAGGCAAAGGGTTGGAGACAAGACTAAAAGAGCGAAAAATACCCGTTTAGTGTCAAGAAGAGAAACATACAAATATTATATATGTGTGTGTATATATATATGTAATATATATATTTATACCATAAATTCTGAATACAAGTCAATATTTTTGGCCATGTGAAAAAAAAACAACAACAACAACTACTTAAGGATTGATCACAGCTTTGTGTTCTTTTTCCTTAAAAAAAAAAAAAGAAAAACTGCTCTGAAAAGGATAATCATGACATCCCACTAAAGAGTAAATTAATTCTCAAAGGACAGTGACCAAATCTACATTGCCCTCAGAGGTAAAAGTTCTGCATCCACCATTTTATCCAAGAGTTTTGAAGGCAGCCATAGATTTCTAGTTCTAGAATTTCTCTGATTTTCTGTGTTATTCTAGGTAGGTCAGTTAAATTATCTGGGTTTCAAATTTCTAAATGTGTAAAATGAAGAGCAGAGTAGTTGGGCTGCATTTCAGAGAATGACTGATAAATGAACTAAGTTACTGAGCTCATGATTATCGAGAAGACTATCTCATTGAATCCTCATCCCCTTCATAATTCCTTTTAACTTAATTAAGATTTTATAGTCTTACAAGATGATATAATTAGGATAATAGATTATAAGTATATAGCACTTTCAAACAGCATATTATTTATTCTTAATAAGAATTCTGTGAGGTAGGTCCTATTACTGCTCTCAGTTTTCTGCAAAGGAATTAAGGGAGGCTGAGAGGAATTTTGACTTGCCCAAGGTCACATACATTGTGTTTGAGGCAAGATTTGAACCTGACTCAGTTCAATGCTCTATTTAATATACTGCACTACTCCTTTTACAAGTGAGAGTCCACTGTTCTTTGACAACTCTGACAGTAGGTAAAGGACAAAAACTTATCTAGTGCTGTTGTGTCCTGCTTTCTAGAGCCCCCAAGTTGGGGTGATAAAACGTACTGTGCTTTCTAGAACCACCATGCTAGGATGATTAAAACATACCATCTTAGTGGAGGAGTGATGAGGTGAGACTCCTAAGGATGGTTAAAATATGGAGTCCATTTATTCCAAGTTCTTTCACCCTTATATACCCTAATAGGCATATGCTACCTATATACTACACATGTGGAACCACAAATAACTTGCTATTGTATGTAGTTTGCTACCTGGTATTATTCTTTCTCACCTGGTATCACTCTGCTTCAATCACAACACAGGTTGTCACTTCTCCCTAACTTATACCTCATCCAGAGTTCCCCCACTATCTGTAGCCCTCTACATAATGCAATGAATAATTTGTACAATCTACAGGGTCCAATTGCTCACGGCCTCTCCATTTTCCTGGACATAAAAAACTTGATACTTGAGTAGGGACTAGAGAGTGCTCAAAAGAATGAGTAGTGACCATATTTAATTAGATATTTATAGCATTATCTTTGCTGAAACTTTGTCAGTTCTCTCAGTCTTTAAAGAACTATTAAGCATTTTATACTTCTTTGATGTTAGAAAGCTCTTAGGGTTTCCAGAAAGAAATACTAAGCTGGATAAACTATTGTCTCCTGGAGCTCTAGTTAGGCTGAGTTCCTCTGAAAGCAAGAAAATTTGTTTTCTCCATATCTACTGCATTGGGATTGATATTCCATAGATAGTTGGCATTTAGGTCAATGAGGTCATTGAGCAGAGGACTATTTTTTAGATTCTGATTTGAAGGGTTAGTGCTAATATAAAGTAATTTATTTGGGAAACTGTCTAGTAATTCTTATTTGTAAAAACAAGCTTTGGTGCTATAGGTGCTATAGATGGAAAACCAAGTGTGACAAATGAAGTGATACAATGAAGTAAAGCTGGTGAAGTGATTAAAGTAATAAAATTAATAGGGCTGACCTAATAGCACAACAGATTGTATTACAAAACAATGCTTTATTTGAAAGAAAGGCTACTGGGAATAATTAGCTTGATGAACTTTGGATCGACACTCTTGTGTCATCTTTGTATTTTGTGTTTGGTATTAGGAATTAGTTTTTTCTCTGGCCAATCAGTAAACATTTATTAAGTGCTTACTATGTGTCAGGGACTATGCTAAGTGCTGGGAATACAAATAAGAAAAAAGATAAATGGTCTCTATCTCAAGGAGCTTACAATCTAATGGGGAGAGAAAATATACCAAAAGTTAGGGGAGGATGAAAAATGAGGTGAGAAAGAAGGGGAAAGAAGTATGGTGAGTGGACAATAACAGCACCCAACACAGGGACATGGTAGAAAAGTCAGAGAAATCCCACAATGCAGCAGTCCGGTGAAAAACAAGAGGTTCTGATCTCAATCTCCTACTTAATGAAGATTATAAAATCCTGGTACCTTGTTTATATAGACGTAGAGTGTGTGTGTATGTGTGTGTGATCAGCCACTTCCCTATGACTAACTATGTAGGTAGAATATAGTCTTGGAGGCAGAAATTTCAAAATCCTGTCTTTGAAGTTTATTATTTTGTGACTTGGAGCAAGTCATTTACCTTTATTTTCCTACATCTAAGATCTTAAGAAGCTTTAAGCTTTAATAACCTAGTTGCTTCTGTGTATTTTCAAAATATAGGGAAGGCGGTGTAGTTCAGTGGAAAAATTATGAGGTTTGAAGGGCAAGAATTTAGGTTTGAATCTTATCTGCATGACTATGTGCATTTAACCTTTTGAAGATTCAGTTTATTCTATAAAATGAGGGGGTTGATCTGAATGATCTCCCAAGCTTTGTCTAGTTCTAAGTGCCATAAAGGCCATTCTCAAACTAATTATTTATAGTGCCAAAAATGGACAAAATATCAATTTAGTGGGCAATAAAAATCAATGCTTCTGCATTGTTAGTACATAAACAAAGCTTTAGCTTTATTGTATTACCTTGTGACTGTCTCCTGATTTCTTTGTTCCTTTGAATAGTTACCTGAAGAATAATTTCCACTATGTAACATATGTAGGAAACTTGAAGTCCCTGAACCAGTAGGCTATTTGCAAGGTATAGTAAAACAGTTGTTTATTTCCAACAAGAAAGTACTTCAGTAATGTGGTGGCATAAATTCTCTCACGAACTTTTATAGTGAAATATATGATATTTATTCAATATCTTCTGAAATGTTTCTCTGTGAAACTCTTTTGACAGATACTGAACCAATTTATTATTTCATTTTTATTTCTGGTTCACTATTCATTTCAGCAAGGATCTTAAACTAGTAAATTGAGGATTAAATGATTTTTTTCCCCACTATAAAATATAGACTTTTCCCAAGCTCTCATCTTTGGAATGGTCTCAAACATTCCAGATCATATCATTAGTCATTGAATAAGAATGTTACTCTCTTCTATTCTGGAATTTTGTTATACACGACATTCTTCTTTCTTTCTTAAAATATAATTTCCTACATATCTGAAATCATAAACCAATTCAAGGGTTAAGTTAAAGAGCTTTTCTGTCCAAGGATAGACATCCATCTTTGACCTAAATAATCACACAGAAACCATATATTCCCCTCTCCTTTGGAATATATAAATAGTCATTTTGTGTCAATCCAAAGTTCATCAAGCTAATTATTCCCAGTAGCCTTTCTTTCAAATAAAGCATTGTTTTGTAATACAATCTGTTGTGCTATTAGGTCAGCCCTATTAATTTTATTACTTTAATCATTTCACCAGCTTTACTTCATTGTATCACTTCATTTGTCACACTTGGTGTTTCCATCTATAGCACCTAAGGCTTTCTTAGTAAATCTTTTTGGGATGAGAAATATCCAAATCCTATTCAGATGCTGCTTGGCATCTGAAAAATATTTTACAAACCCGGATGATTTGAAGTTTTACCTGCCATATCCAATCATTTCTTGGTTCTTACCACCTAACCCTTTAGTGACCCAGTCACTGTGATGATGGATGATCCAGAATTTTATCAGTAGACAACATAAACATGTACACCACTCCTCCTTAATCATCCTTAAATATAGGATGGTTTAGTATTTCCATACCATTTCCTCAATTAACTACATTTAATTGTGGATAAAAATGTCCAAATAGTAATATGTGGAGTATCTTTCACCATGCTTGTATCCTCAAACTTCATTTTCCATGTTAATATACCTACTCAAAATACAATGAGGAGAAAAAAAGGCCTATCAAATTCAATGATTCTTGTTCTAGGATAGGAATATACCTAGCCTCCTCTCCCCAAAAAAGAGCCCAATAAAAATATATTATCTGGAGTTGTTAATATGATCAAGAAAGCTATAAATTAAGAATGGAAGGGGAAACAGAAAAACTTTTTACATTTATCTGCCAAACCAAATACCAAAGTATTAGTTATGTTATAACTGAAAGAAGAATTGCAAGGAGTTAATTAGCAAAATTCGCAAGAGATGATATCTAAAATAGAACCAACAATAAAACCTGTGACCTCAGATATCCACGTACAAATGCCAAAAGTATGAGTAATAAAGAAGGTGAAATGGAGATTCTACCACAAGGAGACAAATTTGATCTCACAAAATAAAGGGTTAGGGGACAGGATTTATGTCTGGAATATGTCTCTGGAAAGATATATCTTATTAAAAAAGGAATAGAATAGATAAGAGTGGTAGAGTAACATTATATATTATGAAGACATGCTTAAGTCTTCATAATATATGAAAGAGATGAAAAAACCAGGACTGTGATGGAGAAACAGTGATAAAGAATTTTGGTGAAGCTCAAAAGTGGGAGAAATGAAGTAACTGTTAAGAAGCATATAACATACCATCTGAAACCAAGGAGGAATTAGAACAGGTGTCATACTAATTTTCAGTAAAGGAAGAGAAAAATTCTTCAAACTATAGTCCATTGAAATTGGCTTTTATTCATGTTAAAGTCTAGGATGTATTATTTAAAAAGATGTTATGTAAGTATTTTTAAAAAGGAAATGGTAATCACTAAGAGCCAGTGTGACATCAATATGAACAAATCATATTTAATGAAATTTATTTCCTTTTTTGATAAGATAAACTATGTTGATAGATGAAAGGAATGCTACAAATTTAGTATCTCTGTATTTAATTTTAAAAACTTGGAATAAAATTTCCATATTATCCTTGACAAGATAAACATTTGTTAGATATTAGTATAATCAAGTAGATTAAATGAGTAGTCTCACCAATAGTTATTAATGACCTAGTATTACCTCAGAGTGAGATATCTAAGAGTATACATTTTGAAACATTTTGAAGAAGAAAATCAACGAATGACATGGATGGAACAGTTGTCGATTTTTCATGCATCCTAGAGTATGGGAAGAATAATATATTGAATTGAAAAGTAAGGAAACCTAGCTCAAATTCTGTCTTGGACATTTGCTAGCTGTGTGATTATGGCTCTTTAACTTCTCAGAATCTGTTTCTTCTTCTGTAAAATTGGAGTAATAAGACATGTATTACTTATCCCTTGTCCTTTAGCATATCTTATCTTCATTTATCAGAACTATTAGAAAGGGGTTTTATGTGAAGTGGTGTACAGGATAGCAATACAGTTGGAGATGAATTGTAGCATTGAAGTAATATCTCCATCCTTGTTGCCCTTATTAAATAGGGCTCAAAGTAACTTGAGATAGATATTTTTCTTTTGATAAAAAGACCCTGGCAACTTTCTGAGTCTAATATACACTCCTTATCCAATTTCTTTGAAGGGGTCAAAGTTTCAAGGAGATAGCTAACAATACAGTTTTCTTAAGCAGTCATTCTTGGGCCTGAATAAGGATTTACCTATACATGGGTACTGATGCCAGTCCTTCCTACCCAGTTTAACCATCAGGAAGATTTTTCATACTTCATTTTACTCAAAATGGATTTTCTTATGTTCTCCCACCTCTATACTTATTCCCTCTGTATTGTTTTCTTTTTGGAAGATGCTTTCCCATATCTTAATCTGCCAATGTCCTACCCATTCTTCAAGTGAGCATTACCACCACTTTCAGGAAGCTCTTTCCTGAACCTTCTATCAAGAAGTTATTCCACATCTAACTTTCATAGCCAAGGCAAGGTCACCCACTATATCCCAGGCCATTAGCAATTATCTTGACAAAAGTCTTGCCACAGGACTCAGGAGGAGAGAATGATTTTATGCAACTCTGCCTCATTTAAATCCAATTCACGAACAAATCAAGACATCACTCCTTGAAGTCCTAGGTTCTCTTACAGAATGAAGAACAGCAGCAGCTTTCCTAGCACTTTGTTTTCTTCTTTTGTAGTTACTTGTAACATATTTATTTGTATGTATGTCTAATAAGCTTTATTGGAGTGTGAGTTCTTTGAGACCAAAGACCACAGAGTCTCGTTTTGTTTATCTTATTCAGCACTGAGCACATTTCATGATGCATGAATGTGTTTAACAAACGCTGTTTCTGCAGGATCTAGAGTTGAGATCTGAATTTGCCAAAATAACAATTTCAAGTAGCTTTTCTTCTGGTCAATACTTGGGAAGCCGCAAAAGAAATTTAGGACAGATAGAAAAAGTGCTCAGAAATTCACTCAAGGAGCTACTCTCTTGCCTTTTTTTGTCAACATGAAATAGTGTTGAGTATATTATTTATTACATTGTTGTGGAGTATTTAACAATATCTAACTTAAAACTTTAGATGTGACCATCCGTTATTTCAAAGATGGGTGAAATATTTGCAGACACATTTATAATCATTTTATAAAGCTTGGTCAACATGTTTCAGAAAAAAATTCCATATTATAACTAATTGTTCTTTATTGATGCATAATTATATCACAAAACACTTAATAGATACCTGAAGGTTAACTTTATCAATGTAATTTATTTATATGCAATTTTTATTAAAATAAAGCTTCATGTTTTCAGATTTTAGTTAACAAACTGTTTTTTTGTTAAACAAATTCTACCATTGCACTGATCTTTATAAAAATTTCTAAGAATTAACTTGTCTGTAGTTGACAATTGCCCACTCTGGGATACAGATAATAGATTTGCGCTTATAATTCACATTATTGATCTTTGTATTGATTTGACTTTTCATGCACACCTGTCAAGTCCCATCTTTGAAACAATATGATCATGCTCTCTCTTACTTGAATGTGCTATATTCTCTTTTTAATTCATTAAGGTAAAGCCTTTGAGATGACTTAAAATGCAGTCCTTTTGTTCTGAGTTATCTTTCCATCTAGGATTATGTGGTGGATCTCTGATATTTTGATAGCCTCATCAGACTGATTTGCATTTTAGTCTTTAATGAGGTCTTTAATGACACATAGTCTAAATGTAGAATACCATGAAAAGCACTATATGTAAGGAATGCTAAAGTAATAGTAGTTAAACCCTGCATCTTCAAGGGAAATACATTCTCAAAGTTCTTCAACTCTCAACAACATTGAAAGACTAGAAGATATGGGCAAGGTCCCTGGTATTTATCTTTGTTGTGCTGTTCCTCAAAGTAAATACATCATCTTGTCTTTTCCATGATGATAAAAGGGATAATTTTCTCTCTCTTCAAGTATTTTCCACTAAATAGGCTTCACATACTTGTAAACATAAAACATTTCATGTAATTAACATGCTCCTAATTTCCTTTTGCTTCTTATAGTTCAATATAGTTCTATACTAGGGGCCTGTGAACATAGTATTACTGAAAAGGGAGGAAAGGAAAGAGTCATTTAAAATTATTTTATCTGAGGACATAAAAAAGTTCTCAGATGGAGAGCCTTTGAATAGTGCCTGCACATTGGAATAAAACCTCGAGCTGTGAAATTTCCAAAGTGTGAGTTAGCTCAGGAATAATAAATTTCACAAATATTTATTGAATGTCTATGACATCTAAAGCAAGCCCTATACTAGATGCTCTGAGAGACACAAAGATATATGACCCAGATTTTCTAATTATGGGGCTTTCAGTCTACTTGGGTATATAAAGCAGCTTTTGCTTGTACTCAGGACTTTAATTACCACCTCCCATCCGTCCCCTCCAGGTAACTTTGTTTCCCATATCCACCTTAGAATGTAAGCTTCCTGAAGATAGTGACTTTTGTAGTATCATTTTGGAGCTCTTAGAAACTGTCCTATAAATGCTTTACTTCTTTCTTGTGTGTATATGTACTATTTTAAAGACTAATAGATTTACATGTGGTACCTGGTGAGTCAATGGCTAAGGACTAGAATACAAGTCTGCTAACTTCTAACTATTTCTACTAGGTCAAGCTACATAGACTCCTTCACTCCATTCCCAAGACCTAATCCTTAACAAAAGAAACCACTCCATAGATAAAATAGCTTCAGCCAGGCTTATCTTATTTATCCCAAGAAATCCCATCACTAGAGAGCATTAGCATATAGGATTTAGACTTTACCTGGTCTAACCTTTCCCTAACCCAAGAGGAATTTAAATCCATAGAGATGGGTTTCTCCAAAGTCACAAGTTAGCAGTACAATTGGGATTTGAATTTAGATCTCCTGACTCCAGATCCAATCAAGATTACATAGAAAGAGTGGGAATAACATCCTGTTGGGGCCAAAATAGATTATTAACTTCAAGTGGTAGGCAACCAGAAAATCTGAGCTTCAAGCCTATCACTAATCCTTTGACAACTTTGGAGAGCAACAAAAGTTCATCCCCGACTGTATTGATTGCAATCCTGTACACCACTTCACATAAAACCCCATTCTAATAGTTCTGATAAATGAAGATAAGATAGGCTAAAGGACAAGGGGAAAGGGACATTCATTTTTTCTTCCTTGGAGTAGGGGAAATGGTACCGAGGGTTTTTGAAATACAGGTTGATTGATTTGGAAATCTTTGTAGTTAGTTACTTCAGGACATATTTGTATTTATTTGGGCCCCACCTCTTTCCCGCAGATAGAATGTAAGTTTTTGGAGGAAGAAATAAATTAGAAATATTTTTTGGTCTTTGTATCGCCAATGTATTAATGTTTTCTGAATTTTTTTGTTTAATCTTTTTGCTCTTCTGAGCCTCCAAAATTGAGGGAATCTTTCATTGCAGTCAACCTAGTTTAAAAAAAAAAAAAAGCACGTCTTACACGGGGTCAGTGTTTTTGCACGTCCTTTCCCATTAACCTGTGAGCTCTCTGCAGGCTTTCTTTCCGGCGTCTTTGCCTCCCGCACACAGTAGGTGCTTCTTGACTTGAGGGCAGGCCGGGTTCTACCACAAGGGGCTACGTGTGCTTGGGCAAGGATTTGGCCTTCATTCGCCTCCCGCACACAGTAGGTGCTTCTTGACTTGAGGGCAGGCCGGGTTCCACCACAAGGGGCTGCGTGTGCTTGGGCAAGGATTTGGCCTTCATTCGCCTCCCGCACACAGTAGGTGCTTCTTGACTTGAGGGCAGGCCGGGTTCCACCACAAGGGGCTACGTGTGCTTGGGCAAGGATTTGGCCTTCATTCGCCTCCCGCACACAGTAGGTGCTTCTTGATTTGAGGGCAGGCCGGGTTCCACCACAAGGGGCTGCGTGTGCTTGGGCAAGGATTTGGCCGGCCTTCCTCAGCTTCCTGATTCAGTATCAGTGCAGGGCGGGCTCTAGAGCGCCCAGGTGGCGCGTGGTGTCACCTCTCGCTTCCCTCACTGCCCACTGTGGGCCTCCTGAGAGGCCTCAGTTTCCCTATGTATACAACACAAGTTCTATAAGGGCCTCTCCACCCCTTGCCTCCAAAAGAGATGCAGCTTCCTTTTTCCACCTTCCCCACCTCAAAGTCATCCCTGGGGCCTGAGCGGCCTAAGGATACCATGGCAACCAGGGAGACGCTTGACCCCTGACCCCCCCGTCGCCGCGCCCTACTCTCGTCACGTTCCAGCATGGAGAAGCCCAGACCGGAAGTGCCGCCCCAGCCGCCTGCCGCCCGCCGGTCCAAGGGCGCCGCCAGGCCCTAAAAAGATCCGTAAGCCCCAGTCTGGCCTCACGTTCCACCGGCGCCTGTAGCGGCCCAGCCCCTTAGATGACCAAGAAGCGAGGGCCGCGGCCCGACAGCCCCTGCTTCTGAGAGGAGAGGAGGAGGAGGAGGAGGAGGAGGAGGAGGAGGAGGAGCAGGCGAGAAGAGGGAGGTGGAGGGAGGGCGAGAGGGAGAGGGCGCAGCCCGAGTCCGAGCCGCCGGGGGTTCGTATTAGTCGGGGGCTGGGGTCCAGGGCGGAGCCGACCCGACCTGAGGGAGACCCGGGAGCGAGGCGGGGGCGGGAGCCCGAGCAGGTGCCGCGGGGGAGGCCCCGAGCGGGCGTGCTGGGTAGGGGCGGCCCAGACCCGAGTAGGGAAACCGGCCCCCGCGCCGCGCCCGCCCCGCCCTCTGGGGCGCAGGTGACCCGGGCAGGCCTCACCTGTTCCTGGGGCCGGACCCGGAATTGAGCACCCCTCCCCCCCTTTCTCCAAGGCTAGTAGCTAGAAAAACCCCGAGCCTGGGGCGCCTGGGAGCGATCCGGGATCGGCCCGGCCCGGGGATGCCAGCCCCGGAGGCGGCGGCGGGCGGGGGCTCACGGGGCAGCTGCTCCGCCGGACCTCGAGGCTGGCAAGCTTTGCGACTGCAAGCAAATAGAAATCGGGCAACTTTGAGTTCCTCGTGAAGTGCCCTTAATATGCAGTCCCTGCAGACCTAGGCTTGGGGGATTTTCATTTATCGCTAGTTTGTAATCCCCCTCGGGGATCCCCCACAAGGCAAAATGATGTTGTCCGAGCAAGCCCAGAAGTGGTTTCCGACTCATGTGCAGGTCACCGTGCTTCAAGCCAAAGATCTGAAGCCGAAAGGCAAAAGTGGCACTAATGACACATACACTATCATCCAGCTGGGCAAAGAGAAATACTCCACCTCGGTAGCCGAGAAAAGCCTAGATCCGGTCTGGAAAGAAGAGGCCTCTTTTGAGCTACCTGGATTGCTAATGCAGGGCAATCCCGAGAAATACATTCTTTTCCTGGTAGTCATGCACAGGTCTTTGGTGGGTCTGGACAAATTTTTGGGGCAGGTGGCAATCGATCTCAATGACATCTTTGAGGACAAACAGAGAAGGAAAACAGAGTAAGTCATGCACTTTATTTTCTTGTTTTGCAGTGTTTGAAATATATCTCGTCTTGTCAACAAACAGGACACTTTTTATTTATTTGAGAGACAGGTTTTTAGGACTTTTAACCACTCCATTCACATGAATGAATCAAAAGTAAAAAAAAAAAATAATAACTCGCAGGGGAAAAAAAAAAAAAAACCTTTAAAAACAATATTGCACAGATTCCATTCTGTTATTTGTTTTATTTTAAAGTAGTCATCTGTTTAAGATTTACAAATGTTAACTTTTTTTGGTAATGACTTTTGGAGTGAGATTAAGATTACTTGTCACTAAAAGCTGTCACTTTTAGCCTTATAAAAAATGGGTAAGTATGCTTATAATCCTGAAAATTAGTCAAAGAGAAGGGGTAATTACAAAGTTTAGTAGCCTCTGGGGGGAAAATATAACAAGCATATTAGGGTAGTGTTTTATTGTTAAATTTCAAAAGTTTAGGATTTCTTATTCCATTTTAGGATACTTATATTTCTTTGTCAACTGTTGCTCTATCTCAAGACAACTTAGTATATTCCATAGCATTTGGAAATCTAGAATTTGCAAGTTACATAAATGTCTCATTTCTGACCTTGAATATTCTTATAACTTCTTTTATATTTTCATTCTAACCATGCCAGCAAATGACTTCAAAATTACTTCCACAAAGCTAATATATTTGTCCATATTAAGTGCTTCAAGATTAAAAGTATTGATTCAGTTCTTAGGATGAAGAAGCTTAATAACATGTGCATTGGAGACAGGGCCTTCTTAATAGGAATCTTTAGTTACGAGACCTATTTTTTATAAAAACAATAATAAGATAAGTAAAAATCTCAACACTAAATATTAAAACGAAACAAAGTACTTCCAGAAGTAGGAAGTACTGCCTAATTCAACTTTTAACCCAAGAATAATATGAAGAAATAATCAGTTTTGTTATATTCTGGAAAGAAGTACAGGTTGAATTACAGGTCTACAAACTTGGAAGAGACAAATAGAATGTTTTGAGAGTAATTCACTCAACCACAGTCAAATTTCGTCTTTAAAAATCATTTGACTAGTGTAGATTTACCTAATGACATAATTTCACATACTTTAACTATAAATGTGTAGACTAAAGTATATATTGCTTCCGAACTTTTAGAAAATACTTTTTGGGGGAGAATCCATATTCTAAATCCTGATCCATGGTTTGTGTTAGTGATAAATGCCAAGAATGTAAACTTAAAAGTGAAAATAACTATTTAATAATTAAGATGAAAATGTCCTGAGGAAAAAAGGAAAAGACAGAAAGATAAAATGGATAGTATCTGTGCTGTTAGTACCACAGTGAAATACATTTTGTATTTCCTTTTTAAAAAGAGTATTTTATTTTCCATTGAATTTTTTTTCATATTATTGGGGTTTTTTAAAATAATGTTTTATATGTTAAAATTGGTGTATGCATGTTAGGAGATGCTTTAAAGACTAAGAACATACTTTCAAGTATCATGATTATGAATTTCTTAACGCCACATTAATTTTCAGATTTTATACTATATTTTCAAATATTTGATACATTGTGTTACTGACGTATTAGGAGTACATTTTCCAAATAAATAGTTGATCTAACTGAAAACTTAACAATTCTTAGTTTGAAATAACTGTTTTCCTTGATTCAAGATCTTTTTGTATGTGGTAGCATTTATTCAAAAAAGTGGCAGTTGACAGTCTAGTTTCAATGGGCATAAGTCTGCATGTGTATGTTGACTTAAATAAAATTGATTAGTATTGTTTGAAAATCAAATTGTTGCTCCATAGTATATTACCTAGGCTTATAATGTTATTGTACCCAAGTAATTTTCTTATGTTCTTTTTTTTTTTTCCTTTGTATGGGGATGAATGAGGACCAGGTTATTTGATGAAGTGTCTTTATTGGTAATATTTCTAGTTTTTTAATATATTTAATAGCTTCCTCTTTCCAGCACAGCTGTACATATGGCCTTGCAAAAGACAGACTTGAGTCGCTGGTGTATTACAAAAAAAAAGATATTTAATATTCTGCACAATGCTGAACTCTGTCAGCAATTCCCAAGTGTTTTTTAGAAAATCAATATGAGTGATGAAGGCTACCGGCTGATTTAGAATTCCCATAAAAACTAGAGGGTGATACTTTTCCCCCCCTTTGATATTGAACTAAAGAAAGATATTTACAGGTTGATTTATTCCAAATTGCATTATGATAGATAAAGGATGAAATTCTGTAAACTTGTTCTGTTTTTCACTGACCCTACTCATCACTTTTTGTCCTTAAAGAAAGAAGGGAAAATGGCTGAATCTGAATAATTTAAGTACTGGCCTAGAGAGTACTTCTGTGTCTTCAACTTTAATGGCTTGGTGCTGGCATGAGACTTGAGAAAATAAAACCATGTTTAATATAACAGAATAATAAAATTGTGCATGCTGTTATGTAATATCTATTGCTTTTTTACAGCAATACATTGTGTGTTTAATGCTCATGAAAATAGTATTTGGAATCCCTAGAGTTAGATATGATGCAGGCATGAGCTTTTTAAAACTTCTCTGTGCAGCCTTGCCAGTGCACCTGCATTCTGGCCTGTAGCACCCTTAATGCCAATCTTTTTCCCACTTCTGACCAAATAGCACCAATTGTTTGGGAATAGTTTCCACATGTGTGATGATTTTTCTAACATGGACTGGTGCCCACTAAAAATTGAATTGAGGCCATATTGAGTTTAAATCCAAGACTCAAGAGATGAAAAAAAAAAAATCAGCATTAATCCACTAAGCCTTAAACACTATGTCTTCATTTTATCTTTAGGAAGCCTGGGAAAACAAATGATATCTCAAGAATGGTTCTTGAAGGCCTCATTAAGACTTCCATGTTATAGCAGCATAAAAACAACATCAAAGCAATTTAAATTACTTCTTATGCTTATACTTTTATTCTGAAGTTTTATGTTTTAGCTTGTGGATACACTGTTGATCTGGTGAAGGACTTAGATAATTGGTAGACTGTACGTGCCTACCTCAACTATAATGTCAACTACCTTTTTGTGCTTCCCATTAAAGTTTGCCTGAAGCTTTAGAGCAGAGATTTTAACATAGGGTCTCTGAATTAATAAAAACAGAAACAAAAACAATGCTTTTTCTGATCACTTCTTTACTATAACTGGTATTACAATTTTATGCATACAATTAAATATTTGCATTTAAAACACTTCTGAGAATGGGTCCACCAGCTTTACTAGACTGCCAAAGGAGAACTCTACACAAAGGATATCCCTGCTTTGGAGCTATTTTATAACTTTATTAATTCTAGAAACATAAAAACAACGATATCTTTGACCTCTGCTTCCTGATAATCAATGTCCTAAAATTTAAATATATATTCTGCAATAAATGTGTCTTAACTAATTGGTAACTGGGTTGTTTATCAGAAAAAAAACTCTTTTAGAATGTTCAAAGAGAATTCAAAATCATTGATTTTTTTTTTTAGATTAAATCCTGTGCAAATTATTTTACCAAGTTGGGCCTTAGTTTCCCATTTAGTAAAATGTAGGAATTGAACTATTCAAATCCATAAAGTTTATTTCACATCTGCTCCACAAATCTTTTTGCTAGGATTTAGAAAGGACAAGAAGTTGAAGTTACTGCCATCGTGGAGTATATGTTTAGTAAAAGATATGTACAAAAATAACTCAATTAAGAGTCAATCTGTTGGCAAAGGAGTTTCAGACTTAGAATAAGAACTGGATTTGAACCCTGGCTTAGTCACTTAGAGCTGATGGGACTTATCCTCAACCTCAGTTTTTTTTTCTGTAGAAATAATGTTTTTGTGACTTAATTTCATTAGGTTGTTGTGAGGATGAAATAAGACAACATATAAAGGGGTTCATAAATTTTAAAGTTCTATATAATTGTCAGCTATCATCATCATCTACTGTTTTAAAGTGCTTTGGGACTTTAGAAGAAGGAGCAGTTACTTCCAAGTATGAGACTGTGAATGAATATTAATATTGGTATTAAGTGAAATTATTTGTTATGCTTATATTTTGTCCTTGTCAAAACATTTTACAGATTTAGGGGTTTTGTGTAAAAATTCTATGATTCTGTTTTCCTTTCCTCTTTTGTTCTTTTTCCTTAGGGTTATAGTTCTACCTATGTTTAATAGTGTGACACCTCTAGATATTATTTATCCATTGTTACATTCTCAATTGATGGGTTTTTGATGAATAGTTTACCTTTTTTCCTCTAGATTATTGCTGTTTTATGATGTATCATCTGTCAAATATTTCTCAATATGAATATTAATAATTAGTTCCATAGCTACATTGGCAAGGCAATAGCCATTACATTGGTAAGACAATAGTAACTACATTTGTGTTTGTTTTGCTTTTTCTATCTGAAAGATTGTAGTACCTTTGTATCCCATTTTCTAGTCATTAAATTTTCCAACTTACTTCACATTAGTGTTATTGTTAATTCTTTTTTTACCTTAGATCTTTTATTCTTTATGTAAGTTGTTTAACATTGTTGGTTCTTAATTGTTATTGTTTAATGTTAATTGAGTTGTTTTCTTAAATTTTTATTAATATTAGGTGCTTGTGAAAATGGTCAGCAGAAATACTTTTATCTAAATGATAGTATTGGAACCTGTATCTTAATTTTGAATCAAGTTATGGACTTCCCACACATAGCTAGATCTTTATTTTTATAATTAAATTTATGTACAAATTAATCTCATAACTAAGATTTGTTTGTGGGTTGTTTTTTAAAATGTTCAGTACCTTTGATGATACTATATAGCTTTTTGTCTTCTTTCAGTCATTCAAGAGGTCAATATATTAGAAGAAACAAATTAGGAGTTAAGAAATCTAGAAGGCTGTCTGCTACAAATTAGGGTTATATAACCTTGGTTCAGACATTTAACTTAATCTGGGCCACCAGTTTTTCAGCTCAAAGTTGAAGGGATTGATTACAGAATGATTTTAAAGTTCCTTTGAATTCTAACGAAAGTCTGACAGTTTTTTTAAATATTAATAACAAAAGTAATAATTATGGTGTATAGGATATTGATAATGTTATGTTATTGGTCTTCATAAAAATCTCATAGTTGCCTTGTCTTATTTAGAATTAATAGTGATACCGAATCTAGGCCTCTTTCTACTGTACCATAAGTACCTATCTTTGATATTTCCAAATTTAAATAGTAATAGTGGTTTAGAGAAAATTTCTTGGATGTCTATTATTAGAAGATGTATTCTCTTAGTTGTTGGTTTTTGTATACTTTTCTATCTAAATATATATGATGATTCTATTGTGTCTTACGTATTTTGAATGTGACCTGTGTAAAATTGAGTCATTTAATTCCTTTTTAACTAAAAAACTTTTTAGGTTTGACTTTTGGGTTTTGTAATGTCTTACTCATTTCTATGTATACTTTGATCCAATGACACTGGCTTCCTCATGGAAAACATTCCATTTCCTAACTCTAGGCATGTTCACTTGCTCATTCTCTCAGCCTGGAATTCTTTCCAATTCGTTTTTGCTTTTGGCTTTCCTACCTTTCTTCCAATTCCAGGTAAAATCCCAACTTCTTCAGAAAGATCTTCTGGATTCTCCTTTGTCTTCAGTTTATTATATATATGTCTTGATTGTATATATTTAGTTTTCAATATTGTCTTCCCCATTAGAGTTCCTTGAAAGCAGTGATGTCTCTTGCCTTTCTTGTGTTCTAAGTGCCAGTGTCTGGCTTGTGGATCTGTGGACTTTTGTGTTTAGTGTTTGTGGACTTTCACAAAGACTTTTGTGTTACTTGATAATGAAGTAAAATATCCATACTTTCAGAGGAGTTATTTAAACAAAGTCTGTTGATAAACATTTGGTAAGCTTTTATGTTCTTTTGCAGAGTGTTAACTAATTTGCCCTTGTAAGAAGAACCCCTTGTGATATTCTGAAAATTGTGGTATTTTTCATGGTTAAAGATGCTATAAATGAAACTTAAGTAAACTATGCCTTGCATACGCTATTTAAATAAAGTGTGTAGTATATTGGAACGAAATGTCTGAAAATAGAAAACTTTATTTTAAATTAGTTTTAAATATTTCCATTTTAATATACTGTTACATGAAGTACATGGATGCTAGCAGGAGGCATTTAAGCTTTTCTTTTTCAGTAATCTTAGCTCAGTTTATTAGTAATCAGATTTCTCAGCATTGTGTTCAGTTTGCATATTTTATAAAAACTCAATTCAACAAACATTTATTAAGCTCTTCTTGTATATAAAGTATTGTTTTAGGCATTGAGGATGCTCCTTGGTCACCTCCCCTTTCCCCCTTCCAATCCTTAATAAATTGTATTACCATCACAAAGCTTCACAAAACCTTTTACTTGGATTGGGAATGGAAGGGATTGGGGAAAAAATGTATACAGTTAATAAAAAACTAGTAACTTCAGGGGCCTGGGTGCAGGGTTTAACAGTTTGAGGGTATTAAAGAAAAGTTTCCTATTGGAGAAGGCACCTGAGTTAAGACTTGAAGGGAGGTTGGGATTCCAAGAAGTACATTAGGAGGGCAAAACATTCCAGCTTGGGTGGGGGCATGGAGGTTAGAGATGTTCTTGTACATATTCAGATGGAACAGAATGACTATGGGGATAAAAATGAAATAAAGATTGGAGATAGATTGTTAAAGCCTTTGAATGGCCTACAAAGAACCATGATGAGAGGACAAGGCTAATGGCTTTGTGATTGGAAAGAGGAATAAATGATATGTGGAGTCCTGCTTAACAAGATTTCCTATTTGATTGGGTAGGAGATAAGGGAGATTCGAGATGAATTAAAGTTGGCTCCAAGATGGCAGTCCTAAGTAAATTATATGATAGTGATCCTATCCACAAGAAATAGGGAAGTTAGATGAAGATAAAGGTTGAGAGGGAAAAGATTATCAAAAACAAAAACCCATTTTGGACATGTTTGAGTTTGAATCACCTATGTGACATTCAGGTGAAGATGTCTAGCAGGTAGGTGATAATGTGAGACAATAGTTAGCATTTTAAAGATTTTAAGTACTTGACATATATGTTAAGTTTATAACATTGTAAGATAGGTGTTATTATTTGCTTTTTACTCCTGAGGAAACTGAGGTATACAGTTTCAGATCAGATTTGAATTCAGGTCTTATTGATTCCATGTCCAGATTTTTATGTGTGGTTCCATCTTATGTAGATTTGGACATCATCTGTATAGCCGTAATAATTGTACTCATGGAACTGATGAGATCACAGAGACTATGAAGAGAGAGCTATATTAGTTTCTATTTATAAATTTAATATAAAATATAGTATAAATAAGTTGCATTATGTCCCCAATGGTCTTTAAAGTTATCAAATTATTTCTCATTAGGATGAGGTAAATGTACTTATTGTACCCAAGTAGTATTTATAGCGTTGAAGGACTTTGGGAGAGTCATTTTTCAAAGAATTTGATCATTATTTGTATTGTAAATTGCCTAACTCAAAAAGAATTTTTATTGGTGAATGCTTTCAGATTCTCTCCTTCAGTATTTTTCAATGTCAAGAAAATTTACTTAGGCCATTAGCAACACTTATCACATATGGAAACATGTTAGCTATTACTGATAAGAATTTTAAAGGTGAGTGATTTTAAAATCATATAAGAAAAGGTCATTTAAAAAGGTATACTGACACTTCTGTTTTCAAGCCTATTCAACTAGCTTCATTTCATAGCATAGCAATAGTTGTATAACCTCTTTGAAAATGGATAAACCTAGAAATGTACAGGATTACTAAATTGGATAAACACTGTTATTCCATTTTTAAATTGTCTTGAAATGTCAAATTATGAAAAACAATCATTTACATATAAATTTTAAGGTTTTCTGTCTAATGAAAGTACACCTTATTATGTTTTAGCTTTAATTTTTAAATCCTTTTATAGTATTCTCCTTATATTGGAATGTTTTAATATAGATTGGCTGGATGCATGTGTTTATTTTGGAAATAGTTGCTATTCTCCCATAATTTTTTTATTTTTATTTTTTTGATTTAAGAAATTAAGGGAAGGTACTGCGCTTTAAAATATCAGAAAAAAATTGTAGACCTATGGGTACTTACATTTGAGTTGGGGCAGAGTAGGTGATGGGTACTGCAAAAAGCTTTATTTAAAGGAAATTTAAAATATACAAACTTTCTAAGTTATGTTTTGTAGTCTTGTCAGCAGTTTGTTACCTCAATCTTAGGGTTCAAAGATACCTTAATTGGAATTTTTTTTTGAGTATTTGGTGATATTTTGCAAATAATAAATCTAATGAACATAGCTGAATGCCTGATGCAGCCCAATCTTTCCCTTCTTTTTAAGGTGGTTTAGATTAGAATCCAAACAAGGGAAAAGAGCCAAAGACAGAGGACAAATAAAGGTCAACATTCAATTTATGAGGAACAATATGACAGCCAGTATGTTTGATCTATCCATGAAGGACAAAACAAGATCTCCTTTTGCAAAACTGAAAGATAAAATGAAAGGCAGAAAGAATGATGGGACGTTTTCTGATACATCTTCAGCAATCATTCCAAGTACTCACATGCCTGATGCTAACACTGAACTTTCAAGTAGTGAAATACAGATGAAATCCAGACCAAAAAAGCCTTTTCTTTTGGGACCTCAGCGACTTTCTTCAGCTCATTCAATGTCTGATTTAACTGCATCACATGCTTCTTCAGAGAAATTGAAGACTACCACAATTGGTCATACACATCTTTTCAGGCGCCAATTAGAGTCATTTGAATCTGTTGAGGAAAGTGGTAAGTGAAATGTTAAGTTGGAAAATACTTTTTTTTTAGTTTTTTTAAAATGAGTTCTCAGTCCTTTTATTAGTAAGTAATGTAAATTCATTTCTATTTATAGCAAATTTTCAGCATGAATTCTTTAGTTTTAAAACTTCCTTTTATGGTCTAATTCTCTTTTATTGCTATTTTTCCATATTGAAGACTTTATAACATTTAATTCTGTATAGATTGTGTTACAGAATACATACTTTCTGGGGTCAGAAATGTCTTTGAAAATAAATCCTGCATATTAATTATGAGTTTAATAGTAAATGATTTAAAAAACACACAAATCCTTGAAATACTTTATAGCTTTCTCATACCAAGAAGATACATTGACACTAGTTTGTTTATATCATGCTTTGTCCGAAGTGAAGAGCTTATTAGGCACATGTTTAGTAATGCTGTAACTGTCATTTGCTTAGAACTTTTGTGCCATTATACAGTGGCATCTTAAAATGAATTATTTTACAAGATTATTTTTAAGGTTAATATCTTGGAAATAACTAATTACTCAACTTCTAAAAACAGAACCAGTGTGCACACTGAATGTGTCAAATAGTATGATGTAATGTCTCACTGGCTATGTATTAACTACAAAATTGTTTGCAGGAAGTCTCAAATCTCCACATAGAAGAACATTAAGTGCTGATACTTCTAAAATCAACCAACCTGACAGCATAGTTGATGAAGGTGAATCGTCTTTTGGAACACAAAATGACCCATTTACAAATGTGACTGCTTCATTACCCCAAAAATTTGCAACACTGCCAAGAAAAAAAAATCCATTTGAAGAAAGCAGTGAATCTTGGGACAGTGGTATGAATTTATTTTCAAAACCAGTTGAAGTCAAAAAAGAAAATAAAAGAGAGAAAAGAGAGAAAGTTAGTCTTTTTGAAAGAGTGACTGGGAAAAAGGATAGCAGGAGGTCTGACAAACTTAGCAATGGGGGTTCAGACAGCTCTTGTGACTTGAAATCACCTAATGCATTTGGTGAAAATCGCCCGGATTATTTTGATTATGATTCTACTAACCCGTTTACAACAAACTTCAGGACTACAAACATGATGCCATCTTCTAGGTAAGCTTAATCTTGGAGGGGAGTATGGTATTTTGAAAAGTAAAGTAAATGAAAGAATAAAACACCCCAGATGTTTGATTATTTGAAATACCCCTCATTCATTTCATTTGAATTATGATTTTTGTTTATAGTCTCTTTTTGTAGCTGTACTTTTGCTCCTCATTACAGTGGTTCTTCTATACTTTGCAATTACAGTGGACAACAAATCTTTCATGTATTTTCTTATACTTTTAAAAAAGTTGGTAAAATTTAAGGAATGAATGTTAATCTTTTTTGATGAGATATAGTAATGGGTATCCTTATTTACTCATTTTAGAATTTTCTGTCTTAAAGTAAGATTGTTATATTGTAGATAATAATGCTTTAAAAGACTAACCTGTGCCACATGCTTTAAAAGCAGGAGCAGACTAATATAGGCTACATTTTGAAAACAACTACCTTATATCTCAAGTTAAACTTCATATTGCTATGATATTTGGATGAGTAACCATCCTTAGAAGGTTTTTATATTTTAAGAATGTTTCTTAATTCTTGTAATATCCCTTGAGACTGCAAGTAACTGTTGCTCATGTGGTAGCTTATATAAAGTCATAGCACTATCAAGTTTAAAGGTAGAAGTAGAATTCAGAATACCTGATTCACATATAGTGTGAATATATAGTATTATATATATTCCTGTATATGTCTATATATGTCAAGGAATATATGCATTCATTCTGTATTTTTAAGGAAAGTATCAGAGGTTGAAAAACATGAAAATATTTATTTGTAGAGATTTGCAGAAATTTTGTTTGGAAAAGCAGTGTTGAGATTTTGCTATTTAACTATGGATTCATTGCATTATATTCTTAGAGATAATTGACTGATTTCAAAAATTTGGCTTTATTCTCTTTTCACTACCTTCCTGTCACCTTACCCCATCTCTGTTTCTCTCTGTCGCTCTCTCTTTCTCTTTGTCTCTCTGTTTCTGCCTGTCTCTGTCTCTTTCTGTCTGTCTCTCTCTTTAAATAGGGATTCTGTTGAAAAATGTTCCATTATCTGTTTTCTGTGTTTGAGCTCTGATGGACAGAAAGACCTGTCAAGCAAAATCGGTACTAAAAATTTAGAAGAAATATATGCTTTTTTTTTTCCTTGAGAAAGATTAGGTGGTTTTCTATGGTTTAAAAAAACCTAGTGGAATTTCTTAACATGTTTCCCAAAGAAATTTATTGTTATCATTCAAAATAGTATTGCCATTTCATTTCATTGAGAATTACAAATATGTGTGTGTGTGTGTGTGTATCTTATTTTAAAACAATTTATTTCCTTGATATTGTAACAAGCCTCATTTCACTAAATCCCAAAAGTATAGTACATATACAACGTACTATAGTTTTACATTTCATAAAACAAAAACATCAATACTAATTATGAAAAAGGATTCATTTTATAAATATGGAAATTGAAGTACATATTACATAAATGTTTAACATTTAACAAGCATTAAAGTTTTGTAACATGCTATATATAATTAGTTGACAGCATACAGCTTTGGGTTTTCTAACTAATTCTAGTTTTCTTTCCTTTATACTATAATTTCTTTGTTCTTTTCCATTTTTTTCTATTTTCTCTTATTCAGCTTTTTATGCAAAAGTTTGGCCTAAAATAAGATGATTATTTTAAAGGACCTCAGTGAGTTTTGAGGAGCTTTAAATTCCAATTAGGTGAAAAAGAAGGAATAGTAAGAAGGATTTAAAATAAAAGTAGGAGGATAAAGTTTTTTAAATTATAAAGTGTTAAAGATTGTTTTGCTCACATGAAGTCAGTTTGTTATCAAATATGGGATGAAAAGGGCCATTTGCATCTAACCCAGTGTAAATGCAATCAAGAGTTTTGAATGCAGGAATTCTACTTGGTCATCTAGGCTTTCTAGTAGCTTACTTCAAAGAAAATGCAGAATTTTCTATTAAAACTGAGCTGTTTCAATATGTAGTTAAATTTTACATGGGTGAATTAGATTACCAGTGACTTATTTTTAGTAGTGGTAAGTTAAATTTAAAATACCATAGATTAAAAAAAAAATACCATAGATTGACAAATATGTTTGAAATCTAGGAACTAACTTCAAAATGTGAGCAGAAAGAATTTTTTGGCTTTCAAGGAAATAAAAGCTAGAGGGGGGAAAAAGAAAACATTCTAACTCAAAGCATTGATCGAATATTGACAGAATAATCTTTAAAGGATCTTTTTAGAAAATTCAAAAACTATCTTACCAATCTCTAGATAAAGTATTTTTTGGGAGGTGAAATATAGGAAAATAGAGTTAGTGATTCCTTTCCATATTTCATCTTTTTCTTTGTATCTTTTTTAATGATTTACTCTTCCCTATCCCCATGCTTACCATTTTTTCCACTATGTCTCTGGTGATTTTGACATTTGATCCTTGGAATACCTTACTTGTGTCAGTTGTTTCCTGGATAAAGGGCACTATCTGGCACCTTGAATCTGTTTTCAAGATATTGTAAAATGAAATAGTGTATCAACTGAAAAAAATAAAGCACACCTCTATAATTTCACGTGAGATTTCCCTCAAGTGACATGTCACAGTATTTGTGATTTTTCAAGCCCTATCATGTAGCATGGCAAAGTATATAATAAAGCCATAGTATAGATCTTCAGGATTATGATTTTTAAAAAAAACCTCATAATTTTAAAATGTAGAACAGAAACACAGTGATATCTAGTTTTTATCAATAGTGTATAAAAAGGTAAAAGGTAGGTAACTTGACTTAAAAATAAAATTTGTGTTAAACTTTAGAAGATAGCCTAATCTTGTATATACATTCAGAACTTATTTCAGTGTTGAGGAAGGTTTCTCTTTCTAAAAGTCTTTTATTCTTAGCTACTTTCCTATCTTATCCTTTGCAGTGACAGTGTAATTTAGTTGATTTTTCATATTAAAGCACAGAATGAATAAAGTCTGTTCATTATATATTATGATTATGTCTTGGGTAATACTAACAAGATGTGTTTTGAATTGTTTTCTGTTAACGGTCAAGGTCACATTTTCACTAGTTCTCTTTGTAACTATTTGTGAGAATGTTTGGTCTGGACAACTATAGGACCTGATTATCTTCTATTTGAAGTACTTGGTCCATAACTGAATTGAATGATAATAATAGCTAGCATTTATGTAGTTAGTGCTCTACAGTTTGCAGAGCTCTTGAACTATCTCATTTGATTCTCCCCACAACTTTGTGAGATAAAAATTATCATCACTGTTTTATAGATGGCCATATTTGATATTTGATAGATGGCCATATTTGAACCCAGCTTTTCCTGACAACACTTACAATGTTTTATCTACTATGCCAACTAGTTGCCTCCATTTTAGTATCATACTAACTATAACAGGAAAAGTTGAGGTTTATTTTATAGTTTATTTTGCTAGAGAGAGAACTCAATATACCAGGCAATCTGACTGCATTAAAGAACAAGTTTAAGATATTTCCTGGTTTATCACTCCTTATCTAGTAAAGTTAATTTAAAAAAAAAAAAGACTTCAGATTATAGGATCATAGAGTGATAGCTGAAAGGAACTGAACAAAGCTTAACTGTTTTGCTGAGGGTCACATAGCTCTAAATTTCAGAGTACTTGGTAGTGTTTCTGTTTTCAAGGTGTTACCTAGTTATGATGCAAGTAATGGAGAATTTTAATCTGTTTTGATTGCATAAGCCATCTTTGTGTATGGCGATAAAGGCAATGATAAGACTGGCTATATAAAGCCCACTTTGGGGCCAGAAAGATGGGTCTAAGGTGACCTCTGACATGTGCTAGCTGTGTGACCCTTGGTAAATCACTTAATCTCTTAATGCTCTGTGCAATTTTCTAAGAATGACTTTCAGAGATGATAATATACATCAAAAGAAAGAGTTTCTTCATCTTTTCAGTTTTTTGGGAGCTGGCCATTGTCTTGTTAACTTCTTCAGCGCTTCACATAACAAACACTGGTGCTGATGTTTATTGACCACTTTTATATATATGTCTCCATTTTCTAGCTTGATATTCTTTGCTACTTTACATGAATTGCACTATCCATTTAAACTGGCTTTCTTTTCCATACATGATATTAAATCTTTCATCATTATATCCCTTGTACAATCTGGATCCCCATGTATGGAATTTAATTCTTTTTAAGCCTCTTTTTAGGAATCTTTAGTTTCTTTCAAATTTCATCATAAACACCAGTTTCTACAGAAGACTTCTCCTAATCCCCAAGGCAATTAGTGTCTCCTTGTCAAAATTACTTGTGTATACTTAAATTTGTCATTCCTTGAGCAATTATTAAGTACTTTCTGAGAACATTTCTAAGGCATTATGCCAAGTGCTAGGGATATACAAAGATACAAATGAAACATACTACTTGTGAGGAAGACAACCTTTTGGTATGTAGTATATATAGAATTATACATAGAAAGAATTTAAGATAGTTTTAGGAGAGTTAGTCAATACACATTCATTAGGCTCCTACTATTGGTCAGGCACTATGCTAATTGCTGAGGAAGGACACTGTCAGCTGGAGGTTCAGTAAGACAATATATAAGGTGGCATTTGAGTTGAGTCTTGAAGGAAATCAAGAATTCAAGTACATATTTTACATGGTAGACTGTCAAAGCAAAGGCACAGTGATAGGGGTTGATAATAGGTAGACCAATATGGCTGGATTCTAGTATGGTGGAAAGAAAATACTATGTGATGAGACTGAAAAGATAAGAAGGGATAAGTTGAGGGCAGCTAGGTGATATAGTGAATAGAGCATCAGTCCTGAAGTCAGGAGTACCCGAGCTCAAATATGGTCTCAGACACCCAATACTTCCTAGCTGTGTGACCTTGGGCAAGTCACTTAACCTCAATGCCTCAGCCAAAAAAAAAAAAAGGAATAAATTGGGAAGGACTTTGCTAGAAGATTATTTGATGCTTAAAATAATAGGAAGCTGCTGAAGTTTATTCAGTTAGAAGAGGGAATATGACCAGACCTATCTGTTACTTTTTTAAATTAAATTTTATTTTCAAAGATGAAGATCTATCTTTTCTCCTTTTTACCTCCTTTACCCACATTGAGAAAACAAGAAACAAAATCACTCATACAAACATGGATAATGAAACAACAAATTTCCTAAGTGTCTATGTCTTTAAAAAAAAAAAAAGTTTGTCTGATCTCTGAGCCCATCACTTCTTTAGTAGGTAGGTTCCATGTTTATTCTAATTCTGTTCTAATTCTCTGAAATTGTATTTGGTTATTATGTTAAATTAGAATTTCTGAATCTTTCCAATATTGTTATTCTGTATGAACTGTTCTCCTGACTTCACCCTGCCCAGGTTTCTCTGAAACCATCTCCTTCACCATTGCTTATAGTACAATAACATTTTATCAATGATTTATGATCATGATGTGTTAAGATACTCCTTGATACACATTTTTTTATTTTTTAATTTATTGTTGCCATAAAAATATTTTTGTATATATGAGTCCTTTTCCACATTCTTTGATCTCTTCAGACTATAGATGTAGGGTTATTGATTACTAAGGCAAATGTTATACACAGTTTAATAGCTATTTAGTAGTTATATAAATAATTCCAAATTGCTTTCCAAATGACTGGGCCAATTCATAGCTTCCCCAACAAGGGAATAATGTACTTGTTTTCCCATAGTTCCTCCAATATTTATCATTTTCCCTTTTTTGGTCATCATTTTTAGTCTGATGGATCTTGAAGCAAAAGCTCAGTGTTATTTTGATTTACAAATCTCTAGTTATCAAAAATTTCAAAAAATTTTTCACGTGGCCATGGATTACTTGGATTTTTTTTCCTCTGAAAACTGCCACGTGTGGGGTAGACAAGCCAGCTTGGCTGAGGCAACGAGGCACTCAGAGAGAGAGATAGAGGGCAGCATGTCTTGGGTAAGTCAGACCATCTCCACCACTCTGACCACCATTTTCACTCAAATTTTGATGGAGGAAATAGCACTGTTTATGTCCCATTACCCTCAGCCATCATTCTGGGAAGTAGCCTGTATAGAGATTCTGTTTCTGTACAGAAAGGAAAGTTCTTCCCACTTCCCACTAAATTCTTAGTATTGTTAAATAATTCACCATCAGAAATTGGTAAATGATTTTTAGCAATGAAAATGATATTAAGGAGGCTGCACATCAAGGATTAAGATACTTGGCTGAAAACTTCCCATAGGTAGTGTTCTCCACCATTACGATGTGAATTCCTTGAGAGCAAGGCCTGTCTTAATTTTCTTTTTTGTATTCTTAGCATTTACCACTGGTTTACTTATAAATGCTTCATTCATTCAAATAGAGGTGCATACAGAAGATAAAATAATTCCTAGTTTATGAATCTAGAAAAGTTTTGCATGAATGAAAATAATGTAGTATTAGGGAAAATGTAGAGTGAAAAAAATCTTTGCATCACATATCTGTGATAGGGTGTGTTATGCAAGATATGTGGAAATTAACAGACATATAAGATTGAAAATCATTTACCAGTGTGTAAATTGTCAAAGATATGAATAGGTCCCCTTTTGAAAGACTGCCTTGAATTACCAATAATAGCACATGCAAATTAAAACTGAAATTTCATCTCTTCAGCCAACAAGCTGGCATAGATGACAAGAGATTTGGAAAAAAATTTGTGTCAGGGGAGCTATAAAAAGGCAGGCATACTATAGCATTGCTCCAATTGAATTGTTCCAACCAAACTGTAAGAAAAAGTGACTAAAATGTCCATATTCTGAAAAGTGGTCCCATATATAGTAACACTTATTCATGGTTACAAAAAGCTAGAAACAAAGTATTTGACAACTGGGAGATGGCTAAACAATACACAGTACATGAATGTAATGTAATAGTACTCCACAGTAAGAAATGGTGATGTGAGTTCAGAGAATTATGGGAAAACCTAAGTTAATGCAGGATGAAAAAAGAACCAGAAAAGAACACACAGAAAACCTACAGCAAATGGGGGAAAAAGAAAAGTAAAAATGGACCTTAGGTAATTGTAATGACCAAGTGTAGTACTAAAGAAATGTTGAAAAAACTTGTTCCCTTATCTCCTTCAAGGATGTAGGATAAGTACAGAATGTTGCATATACTATCAGATAAGGAATAACATGTTGATCCTTTTCCTCTACTGTAAAGTTGTTTCATATATATATGTGACAGCTAAATAGGAGGTGTGGAAAGGAAATATTTAGTAAAGATGACGATGTAAAATCAAAAAAGCACAGATAAAGTAAAAGAAAAGAAAAAATATAGTAGAAAAGAAGAGATGGAAAATGGAAAAAATCTAAAAGCTTTATTAAAAGAAAAAAAACTGAGACAGAAAGCATGAGAGGGAAGCATTTTAAAATAAAATTCCAATAAAAACACCAAAATATGGAGAATAATGCTAAATAAAGGATAAGCTCTATTGTTTAGAAACTTATATATGTTTGAGTTTTGAGTTATTTCTGTTTGCTTAAAACTAGCAAAATTAGAATATAATTAAATATAGAGGAAAAATCTAAAATGAATAGTTTGAATTACTCTAGTACTAGTATCTGTAACTCTTTAGGTCTAAAACACTGATTTGTTCCATCCTCAGTTCCTGGAATCAGGTTATTTCCACAAAAAGCAATGAGAAAAGAGATGGCTATACAATTGGACTTCTAGCTATAACAGGCTAGACACAGAACAAAATATCAAAATTGGGTTTGTCATATGTCTCTCATGCATTTTGAATAGCAGATCAGATTTCTGGATATTTCTTTCAGGGGTAAAGCCTCCCTCCCCAACTTTAGCCTTAGACATCTTGCTATTATAGAGAATAGATTTGCAAGGCTTTGGGACCAAGAACTCTTCATGATATTTTTATACAAAATCTAGATCTAAGTGAGAATTATGACACAGTCACTTTTTAGTATTGATACTGTCAGGGACTGTGTATTGTGATTTAATTTAGAATCCAAAGGTAGATCACCCTATCATTTATAGAGACGGCAACATACTTAAACAAATTGAAAATTTTGTTTTTTCTGTTTTTAAATATGGAATGTTTCTCAAAAAGCATTCAGTGGATGATTGACTACTACGTTTACACACGTATAGGCTCCCCTATTCTCTTTCTAGATGTCAAATCAAAATTAAATTCTATTGAAATAATTTTAAAACCTGGATACTGATTTATAAGAACCATTCTATTACAAGGAATATCAATTTAAGAAGCATTTTAAAAAAGTCTTATCAGGGACCTGAAAAGAACTTGGTTTCTACATCTGATCATGTCATAACAACCTGTTCACATTTAACTATTGGATTCTCTATGTGTTATCCTGTGTCCAGTGCATAAGAGCTCGTTAATTACCTAAACTATATCTCCATAGGTCTTGTTAATTACCCGTCTCCTGTCTCAGAGGACCTTGTTAATAACTTGTAGAGTCTCTCTAAAGAGGTCCTAACAACACATTAAAATTAAAGATGCTTTTCTTTTAGCACCTGTCAAGTGCTGTAAATTGAGAAATTTTCACATCAGTTTATTGGACTTACAACAGTTTTTGTGGATTTTTTTTTTTGTTTGTTTTCTCATTCTCTTTCAGTAAACTAACTTAACAAAAGTTTGACTTTCTTGTTAGAAGATTCTGTTTTGTTTTCCTTTCATTTTGCAGAATATAGATATTAATTTGTATTAGAGTCAGTAGGAGTATAGAATAATTGATCTTCTACAAATTAACCCACAGGGAAATAGAGCAATTAATGAAAAGTTATTATGAGTATCAGGATGACAAAGAATAAAAGTTTCAAGTAGTGTCCAGGGAGTTTATGCATAAAAGTTCTGGTTACTGTTAAGGGAACTTAACTCTGAAAATCTAAAAGTCTTAGTCATCATTTCATTGGCTGGCTACATTCTGTAAATTCCTGGGCACTAATAGATTAATGGATTTTTAAAAGTATCATCTGACAAAGGTTTTTTGTTTTTTAAATTTGGCCACAAATTTTCCGAATTAGATTTCCTAATAGTTCTGCTCATGTCAGGGGTTGGGGGGTTGGGGCGAAGGAAATCATTCTTCACATAGAATTTGACACGAGAGAAAAATAATTTAGTTTTCAAAATTAAATGATATATTTTCAGACTTACGGTACAGTATTGATAAGCTCCTATCTCTCTTTGGAACAATTATACTCTAAGCAAGAACAACAACAAGAAAAACCCTGTCCAATTACCATTATTGCACAAAATTAATGAGTAGTTTAAAAAAATGGAAATAAGATTTTTGTACAGCTTATCTAAGTATTTTTTTAAAAAGTTCAATTAACAAATAGATTTAGTCAACCTTTTCACATGATTTTATACTCACATTACTTTACCCAGTTATATATTTCTTAGTTATATGGTAATGTTTTAAATATTTGAAACTTAAACCTATTTACATATAAATCATGGATACATTCTAAGTTATCAATTCATTGGCATCTAAAAAGCATGTTTAGGCCTCAGTTATAAGAGAGTATACCTATCAAATGACTGTGACCTTAAGAAGAGGAAAATATCCATTTTACATATAGAAATATAAGTTATTAAAGGAACAATTAGGATTTTTGTTTGCCTGGTCTTTATAGTATTGTGAACAAAGGATTATTAGTTAGCCAAAATTAATTAATTGGAAGTCTGAATCAATCATTGTAAATTGTAAAGAGAACTGTATGTTCAAAGGAGCAGCAGTCCTGTTGGGGGCAATATTAGAATGTCAGCTACTCTGATATTTGAGAGAATTTACAAAATAATAGCAGCCTTAGCAAAGATATTGTTGTCCAGAATCTAAGAAATTATTTAACCACATTTAAGCAGTAAAATCAGATAAAAAAATTTAGATTAAAAAAATAGAAGGCATGTTCTCAAAATAAAATTCTCTCCCTGATTCTTATCAGTCTTCACTAATAAAATGTCCCTTACATTGCAAACAACTTTAATTCACCATGTATAGTTCCCTTGAATTTATTTCTTCCTCATCCTATTTCATAGCACTTTATTTATAAAATTAATTTTCTTTGTATTGATGGTTGTCATTTAAATATTACATTTTTAAAGAAATCCTACTCTTTCTCAATAAATCATTCCATGAAACAAAGTTTAAAGAAAGGTAAAAACAGTTCAGCAAAACTTAGAATAATCTGACAGCATGTACAATAATACATACATCACAGTCCTTCACTCAAGACAGTATGGTAGAATGTTCATTTTTCTCAGTAATTAAATAATATTCAGCTAACTTGTGTATTATATTTTGTTTTAAGTCATACTTAACTTTCATTCTTTAATGATAAAACAGAGCTACTAAATTTAAGAACATGTCTAATAGATGTTGCTCTGCTGAGTAACTTTTTTTTTTCTTTTTGCTGAGGCAATTGGGGTTAAGTGACTTGCCCAGGATCACACAGTTAGGAAATGTCAGGTGTCTGAGACCTGATTTGAACTGAGGTCTTCCTGACTTCAGGGCTGGTGCTCTATCCACTACCTAACTGCCCCTAAATACTCATAACTTTTAAGCTATGTAGACACCAAGGGCCTTAAAAATATAGAAATCTAACAGAAATTAAAATCAGTTGGAAGCACACTGAGATAAATGACATTCCTGCTAATCTATCTGCTACTAGAGTTGTACTGGAGATGCTTTCAGGGAGTCTGTGTTCCAATACTTGATTTTAGTACACAAAGCATTATTTCATTCACATATATAATTGTCTGCAGAACATTAAATACAAAAGAATAACAGGGTAAGGACTCATCTCAGTATTATTTCTATCTAAACTCCACAGAAAGGTAAGATCAAGTTGATTAATAATAATAAGGTTTGCAAAGTGCTTTACAAATACCATTTGATCTTCACAACAAACCTGTCAAGTAAATATTATTATCTCCAATTTACAAGTGAGGAAAATGAGACTGGCCACATAGCTAGTTAGAATCTGAATGGGATTTGAACCCAGAAAGTCCAGCACTAGAAATAAAGGAACAGAAAGCCAAAAATAAATCTGACAGTGAACTCTGGATCTTAGAACAGGTTTTAAAAGATTTAGGGAAAAGATGGGGTATCCTACTGTATCAGTTATGTATCAGTAGGATACATATATCCATATGTACAGGATATGTCAGCCCATGGGGAAAAAACTCTTAAAAGTGAAATTTGGTTACACTAAGAGAAATAATTCTGATGAGAAGGAAAAGGGAAGAGACCAATGTAAATATGGAAGAAATTCAGTCATCTTACAATTGTAATATGTATAAGTGTGTCACACACAAACTCAAAGGAAGTAATACTGAATATAGAGCAGTAACAGAAAATATTAAGAATTTTAATAGAGCTAAAGCTCTGTATGAGGTGAAGATAACAAACATTGCCAAAAATGGTAATGACAAAGCATTGTGAAAGAACTGTTCCAAGGAAAAGAAGGTCAAAAGAGGATTGGGACAGTAGCTTAAGATAGATGGAATGATAAAATGATTTAAAAAATGAGAGAAAGCATACATACTCAGCTTTTCCTTTCTTTGTAATATTTTTCTTCCAAGTAAAATAATTTTGTAGTGAAAAGGACAAAAAAAAAAATGTCTAACTGGGAAGTTGAAACTAAAGAATAGTAGGGAGATAGTAGTCATTGCTGAAGATGCATTCAAGAAGTTACACTGAGATTTACTTCAAGTCTCAGGTATTTGAAGAACTGAAGGATTTGAGTCCTAAGTTATTGTTAATGATTTCTGAAAGATCATACAGAATGGGTGTTAAAAGCATGTAAGGTAATATTTTTAATTTTCAAAATAGGGAGGAGAATGCAAAACCTGCAAAGTGTAATTCAGTAAATTTAACCTAAATTCTTGCTGAAATTCTTTTTAAAAATGTTTAAAAGAATTAGTAGTGAACTTCTAGAAAACAAAGCATAATCATCAAAAGATAACATAGCTTTTAGACCATGCTAGAATAACCTCATTTCTTTTTCTGATAGGGAAATAGTAGAGTATGAGGTTTTGCACAGTTTTTGACAGTCTCTTAATGCTAGCCTTGCTAACAGGATGGATAAATAGAAACTAAAAGTGTAGTCGTTTGGATTGATGAATAGGAGAAACAGTGAAGAATCAGTATATCCAAGTTCTCCACAACTACTCCATTCCAACACCTTAAAAAAAATTACAAACTTAAGTTGTGAAGGGGATATCCAAAAAGAAAACACGTTATTTTTTCAGCTTAGATTAGCTTAGATCTTTGGATATAGGACTTCTATTCTAGCCAAGAAGGCACTGATATTGACTTTAAGTCAAATGAAGCTATGTCATAACTAGAGCAAATGGTAATAATGGATCTAGAAGGGAACGGATCTGACCCTAGACAAGTGGAAGGAAGACAGAATCCAACTAATAGCTCTGTTGCTCTGACTTAGTATGGACTGAGGAGAGGACCTGCAAGAAGGGGCATCTGACCTGGGCCTGAGGCTGTGTATTTACTTAACAAGAAACAGGAATTGAATTAAGTAGCAGCTGTATGGTTCTTATTCTACAGCCAGATTTCAGATTTTTGCCTTTAACCAGAGAGAGATACTCAGACCAAGGCTAAGTCTGTAGTTCAATCACTATGAACTTAAATAATCTTGCAGCTAGCTGAATGCCTACTTGTAGGGCAAGGGCAAATCTACAGCATTGTTTCTCAGACTCAAACCCTGGTCAGAAGAGCTTGCAAAAGCTTATGCCAGGATGACAGCAATCAGGCTTAAAGCAAAAATCATAATGATTTGAGCACACTTTAAGTCTGCAGATCATAGGCCTAAGCTGTCTGTGAGGCCTTTGAAGAAGAAAGCATACAATACTTGAAGAAAACAGCAGCAGGAACCCAGAGAATTCAAATCAGGACTAACCAAGCCTTATATATTTTCTCCAGAAGTACACAGAACTGGACCCTAATATGAAATCCAAGTTTAGGAAGAAAGATATAAGAATGAATAGCATAAAAAAAATCCACCATAAAGAATTGTTATGGAGACAAAAAAACATTCAAGACATACTTGGAAGAAGAGAATGACTTCAACAGACATAAAGACACAAAGAAAAAGTAGCCACAAGGTCAACTAGAATTCCTGGAAGAAATTTGAAGCAAGAATTTTTAAAAGAGCTGAGGTGCAAAGTATTAGCAAATTAAAAATAATAACGTGTCACAAAGATTATATATAATGAGCAGGTTAGATTGTATATTAGGAATGCAGGGGTTGGTTCAATATTAGAAAAACTACCAGTAGAATAAACAAATTACAGGCAACAAAACTTAAATGTTCCTCCTTCGTTTTTGAAGAGCACCAGTGACATCATGGAGTGATGTCTTGACACGAGCATGAATTGGATTTGAGTGAGGCAGAGTTGTACAAAGTTACCAGCCTCACTTTCTCTTCCAGAGTCTTCCAAGTCCAGTGGCAAGGCAAAAATCAAGAAGACTCGCGATGGTTTGGAATGCACTGGATGACCTTGGCGTCTTCAATATCTGACCAAGCTCTGAGTGTTCCACAGCGCCTGCTTCAGCCACCTTTATGGCCATTGGAACAAGTTGTTCTTATCCACCCATTTGGTCAGAAGAAGTCTTCACACGCTTGGGATAGACATCCCTCTCACTCCCTCACAGGAGGTTTGAGGCCTGTCAGATATCCTCAACCTGGTTTAGCTCATCTGCCAAGACGTTTTTACCAGCGTGTGGCTGCTACACATGCTAGAGCTTCATGGAGCCACAGGTGAGAGTGGGTGAGAGATAGGTATTAAAGTTGGGTGAGCAGCCTTGAAAAGGGCTTAGCAAGCCCTCACCTCAGAAGTGCTTGGGGTCTCTGAACACTGTGTGCACTGTATTATGACAAAAGATGAAGAAAGAGCTTTTGACAAGAAACATTATCTTATAATATTCCTACTAAAAATGCTAAAAACATGAAATGGACCTATATTTTATCTAATAATTAAGAATTATCTGTCTGAAACCAAGAGCCAACATTACATATGAAGTAGAAATATAGAGGCCTTTGTAATAAGAGAAGTAAAGCAAGGATCTCCACTTCATCTCTGCTAATTGACATAAGTTTAGAAATATTAACTGTAGCAATAAGATGAGAAATTGGGGGAAAACACAGGCAAAGAAGGAAGAAAATTAACATATTTTGAAGGTAAGATAGTTTTAGATAAATCTAGAATATCAACTAAAAACAGTGTCAACACAGCAACATGTAAGAAGTGTATAAGAATTATTAGCATTTTCCCAATTATTTAAGTCTGTCTTTATTTGTATAAAGGGTACTTTGTATTTATACAGTTCCTATTTGTGTCTTGGAAAGTAAAATCCCATAATGTCCTGTATTAAATAGAATTTGAATTTCTATATCTTCCTCTTGGATTTTCCTCTTGGATTTTGTTGGTATTATACAGAAATTGCATATAATTCATAACCTGGGAAGAAAAACAAAAATGCAAAATGTTGAATGTAATTTCCCAGTGTTCTTTCTTTTGGTGTAGCTGCTTCTGTCCATCCTTGATCAATTGAAACTGAGTTAGATCTTTTTGTCGAAGAAATTCACTTCCATCAGAATACATTCTCATACAGTATTGTTGTTGAGGTATATAATGCTCTCCTGGTTCTGCTCATTTCACTTAGCATCAGTTCATGTAAGTCTCTCCAAGCCTCTCTGTATTCATCCTGCTGGTCATTTCTTACGGAACAATAATATTTCATAACATTCATATGCCACAATTTATCCAACCATTCTCCAATTGATGGCATCCACTCAGTTTCCAGTTTCTGGCCACTACAAACAGGGCTGCCACAAACATTTTGGCACATACAGGTCCCTTTCCCTTCTTTAGTATTTCTTTGGGATATAAGTGTGGGAATTAATTTTGCTTGACATGTATTTGTTACAAAGTTTTGTTCCTTTTTTTCCTGTAGGATTGGAGGAATAGTAAGAGAGAGAAAATAGATTTTTGTTCACTGAAAAAAATTTTAAAGGTCCAAAGTATTAATATTTCTTTAATATTCAATATCAACTTGATAGATTTATCGTCAAACAAATCAAGAATTTGTACTGTTCCTGTGCTATTTATTTTAACCAGTAACTCAATAGTTTATCAGTAGATGACAGTCAAGATAGCAAATTTATCAAACATGCAAGTTGTAAAGTTAGGAAGTTTAACTCGTATGTTATACTGGTTAGACAAAAATCTTGATAGTTTTTTTTTTTTGATAGGTTTTTAATACTATTCCAATTTAATCACATGGAATGTACACAAATAAGCCTTAGGCCTTAAACCTGAGGTCCAAAAAAAAAAAAATCAGCTTTACAAGTAAAAGAGAATGTAAATCTTGACTCTGTTGCTATGAAAAAATCTAGGGGTTTTGGTTGAATATTGACTTGATAGATGAGTCCAAAATGTGATAATCAGTTCAAAAAGTTGATGGAGTTTTTACTGCATTAAGTGAGACAACATTATCTAGAACATGGGAGTTGAAAATCCAATAGTGTCTTTTCCTTGTCAGAATTTATTTGGAATAGTGTGTTAATTTTTGGGAAGGACATTAATAAGTGGAAGTGTACCTAGACAAACAAAGAACAAAGAAAAGTCTTCAAAAGAATGCAATGTGAGCATAAGCTGAAGGGACAAGGAATAAGTGGGTTATAGAGAAAACATTAGAAATATTTCCATTAATGATAGTGACAACAGTGAAACAAATCTACTGGGATGTAACCATTATTTATTAATGATAATGACAGTAATTAAAGACAACATATCTTTGGGGATATAGTCAAAGGAATTCTTAAGTGAAAATTTATAAGCAATTTTATCAATAAAAGAATAAATCAGTAATTGGGTATATAAATAGAATAACAGAAAAGCAATAAAAATCCTTAACGAAGCAGCTGAATAGAATCTGAAAATCAAAGAATAGATTAGCATATAATAAAAAACCATGATTAATAAAAAAAAATGAAAAACTACTAAGGGAAGACATAGCATTAAATAAACTTTTAGCTAATGTGATTTTTAAAAAGAAGAAAACTAAATGACTAGTATCAGAAATGAAAAAAGCCAATTCCCTACTAGTGAGGAAGAAACAAGTTATTTGTCCACCAATATGCCAATTAAAAAAGCATATTTACAAAAATATGAAATGCCTAGATTAATAGAATAAGAAATGATTTAAACTCAATCTCGGGAAGATAAATTTTAAGTTAAATTCTCAAAGGACAAAAATGACAAGACCAGATGGATTTACAGATCAAATTCTATCAAACATTTAAAGAACAATTTAAATGGTGGTCAGAGTGGTAGAGATGGTCTGACTTAACCAATCATGTTGTCCCTTATCTTTCCCTCTGGGTGCCAGCTGCTTCAGTCAGGCTGAATTGTCTTTCTCTCATGTGGCAGTCAGTGACAACTGATGGGAATGGCTGGCCCTTCCCCACAAGAATTGCTTCTCTTGATGATGTTTGTGAGGGACTAGAAGGAGCCCAACCATTGATTTACGGATTACTGCCACTCTTAGGGCTTCTATACCCATCTGCCTATTGGTGACAATTGGTCAGCAGTTATTGCTAATGGTGATGAGGAAAATAACTTCTCCCTTTTATCAGGGCTGGAGGGGCTGGGCTGAAAGCAGGTTTGGAGGAGATTGCTTTTCCCAAGGCTCTTGGGCTCAGACTCCTTTAATTGTCTCTATCAGAATTCAGTATAAGACTGAAGTCCTAGCGTGGTAGCTGTTGTTTTTTTCTTTTTTCCTTTTTGCATTTAAAAAGTATTTTATTTCCCCCCAATTACATGTGAAGATAGTTTTCAGCATTCACTTTATAAGATTTTTTAGAGATTTTAATCTTTATTATAATCTTTCCTCCCTCCTCCCCAAGAAACCAAAAAGAAAAAAACAAAAAACCTGAAAATAATATGCTTCTATCTACATTCAGGCTTTATAGTTCTTTTTTCTGGATGCGTTAGCATTTTCCATCATGAATCTTTTGTAATTGTCTTGAATCATTGTATTGCTGAGAAGAGCTAAACCTGCCATAACTGATTATAATGACACAATGTGTGCTGTTACGCTATACAGTATTCTCCTTGTTCTGTCATTTTAGTCATATCTGACTTTCATGACATTAGGGGTTTCTTTGCAAAAATACTGGATTGGTTTGTCATTTCCTTCTTTCGCTCATTTTATAGATGAGGAGCTGAGGCAAACAATGTTAAATGACTTACTCTCTAACAAGTTTTTAGCTACTTTTGTTCCTTCAGGCAATTATGGAACCAATTATCATATGGTATGAATAGAGTAGTAAATAAAACAAACTTTTATTTTAAAAAATTTAATATACTTAGTAAATGGAATCTTTTGATTTAATTAAAATACCTGTTATATCTTTAATACTGCCCTTTTAAAAATCAAAATACTATAAAATGCATTCAAAACTAAATACACGGTACATATTTTTTTATCATTTTTTGATACTGAAGATATGTCAAGATTTTATATCTGGAAGTATGTAATGCCAGTGAATAATTCTGGGGAACAGAAAATACTCAAAAAGCTGGATAATGTAGTTGATAAAATGCTGAACTTGGATGTAGCAAAGATCTGAATTTGAATCCTGCCTCAGACTCGGATTGTGTGACCCTGGGCAAGTTACTTAAAACTTTTTTTAGCTTTAGTTGTCATAACTAAAAAATGGGAATAAAACATAGCAGCTACCATAGGTAGCTTATCATAGCTACTTTGTGTGTGTGTGTGTGTATACACACACACACACACACATACATACATACATACATACAATTCATAGTTATTCTCTGCCCTTCCTCAGTAGTGTGTTGGGCACCTGTCTATTGGACAAAGAAGTTTATCTTCCAATGTCTTTTTTTCTTTCCATCTAATAATGTCTACAGGGTTTTCTTGGCAAAGATACTGCAGTGATTTGCCATTTCTTTCTATAGTGGATCATCTTTTAAGAACTATCCACTATGGCCTATTGTATCCTGCACAAGCAATCTTATTCCATCTTATATTTTCTAAAAGATTGTCCCCCTCTATTATTCTCACTCTCTGACTTAATCTCCCTCTCTACTGGATATTTCCTTACTACCTTGCAAACAAAAAAAATTGACTTAATCCTTTCATCTCCGCAATCATCTTTTATCTTTTCTGCTTTTGTGATCAAATTCCCTGAAATAATCAGTCTCGTCTATTCCTCTTCCCCTCTCACCCCTTTTTAGTGTTATATTTTACTCTGATACGTGCTTGTTATACATACTCTTTGATCCACTGACACTGGTCTCCAATAAGACTTGGCTTCCTCCCTGGGCCTGAAATACTGTCCCCTCCTTATTGCCTACCAATTGTTGACTTCCCTGGCTTCTTTTTGATACCCATCTTAAATTTTATCTTCTGTTACATGGTTGGGGAACCATTTTTTATGCCATTTGGCAGAAAGGGCCATTTGGATGTTAAGAACGTAATTTGCGGACCATTCTCTTGAATTATCACAGAATACAATTCAAGCAGTGGAAGTTGGGTCTAGTTTGCAGCTCATTTGCTTAGGTGCTCTTAGCAAATAATCTTGCTGGCCTTCTATGACCCCTGGGCTGGAGGTTCCCCCACCCATTGTTCAGTAGGAAACCTTTCCCTATGCTTCTTAATTTTAATGCCTTCCTTCTTAATGATTTCCTGTTTTTCCTGTTTGTATTTGCTTTTATCTCCCCCAATAGCTTGTGAGCTCCTTGAAAACAGGGGCTGTCTTTTGCCTCTTTTTGTATCCCCAGGACTTAGCATAGTGCCTATCATACAAGAGGCACTTGGTAAACACTTGTTATTATTTCATCCAGATGTTTTATGATTTAGCTCAAGTAGTATTTTCTTACATATGCTTAAATCCTTTGAAGAATGCAAAAGAAATGTGTGACAACTGTAAACCTTAAGATGAGTAATCTAACTGGAGAGATAAGATACATTTTCAGGAACGATATAGCATATAGTAAATGCCACAATGAGTTTATAGTAAAGAAGTACTATAGGCATTCAAAGAAAGAAAAGCTCATTGTCAGTTGAAATTGTCCGAATATGTTTTGTGGAAAAGATTTAGTTTGATCTGGTCCTTAGAGAATGGATAGGATTTAGAGAAAAAGAAAAGAGGCTGGAGGGAGGGACACAGGGCAGTTCTCTGTGCAAGAGAACCAATATGAAAAAAAATGCACTTGGGAATGGTAAAAGACAAGATTGGATAGGCAGTGTAGTCAAGGTTACTGATTTAGAATGCTAAAAATTTCAGACTTTAGTCTACATATATATCTGTTGACCATTTCAAGAAATTTGATTCAAAGATTTTTTTACTTATTTATCTTTTGGTATCTAATTTTATTTGTCGAGAAGCTTTTCAATTTTAGGTTGCCAAAATTATCAGTTTTATATTTTATAATTACCTCTATTTTTTATTTAAGCTTACTTTCTTCAGTTATTAGTGCAAAAGAAATTTATAGTACACTTGTGAAGAACACAGCTCTCCTGTTAATAAATACATCTTTGTATGTCACAAGCCTCATTCTTCCTAAAACATCAGTGAAATTACTTGTAGGGAAAAAAACTGTCAAAAGTAATATTCTTTTATATGTTGGCATTTTCTGTGACAAATAATTTCTGTTCAGTCTATTAGGACAAAAAAAAATCTACTCTTTATGTGTATTATTTTGCGGAGCATGTATTATTACATAATGCAACAAATTCTTCTAACAGAAATTTCATAATTCTGGAATTTTGCATTACTGATGCCCTAATTCTTTGGCTCTCAATACTCTTTTAAACTAGTAAACTTTTCATATCATTTCATATCATTCATATGATATATCATTATACTTACTATTTTGTTATTATGTTAGTGATATGATTATACTTGAATAAATTTTCCTTTTTGATAGCAAATACAAAAATATGGATAATCTCAAAGCTATATATTAAAGAAACAGTCCTTTAACGTATTTCTCTAATTTGTTTCATTTTGTGGTTTGTATCATTATTCATTTCTGGAGGAGATTAAAAAGGTTTACTATGCTGAATCTGTTGTCCATAATCTTTACTGTTACTGACCACAAGTTTTAATTGTCTTGCCTGTGAGATCTCATAAAACAGCCTGTAGGGCTGTTTTTTCCTATGAGAATATTAATGAGTAATTACTGTTTTTCCCTAAGGGCTGTTATATATTAGGTTCTATTTTGTCATCCTTTTGGATTCATTGTACACACACTAACCCAAGGGAGATGAGCACACTGTTTTAGTCTATAACACCATTAATTTGGGATGGTACTTAAATCTCTTAAAAAAAAAAGAAAAGAAAAATGATAGCAAATATATATCTAAAATTCTCTAAGGCTTATAATATACTAACATTCTCTAGTTTGTATACAGTTTTTTTTTTTTCTCTAGAGCCTTTAATTTATTGCTTGCTTTCTATAAAAGTTAAAATAATCAGTTTTCAAAATGTAAATGTATTTTACATGTCTGTAGGATATATATGAATTCTGACCTCTTCCTGAAGGACTTATACTTAATAATAAGATGATACAGCAACTTTTTGGTCCTCAGTAATGAGCCTTGTATTAAAGATAATTGGGGATATACTCCAAATAAACCAAGTATAACATAGTCTGTAAAAGGAATTCAGGAGAAAATTTTCTTTCTTTAGTATTCTTCTAGCACCTTCTCTGCCTTCTTAAAAGCAAAGGTCATGAAGGAGATTTTTCTTTCTCTCATCCCCTCTACTTCCCTCTAAAGAGTAGGTATAGTCAATCAGAACATTTGCTTGCTTAGGCAAACCTGAACCTTTGGCTGTTTACTGCCCAGGTATGTTTTCTACCTGAAGTATCATTCGCTTTCTAGTGATGTTAAAAATTGGGTGTTTCCAGCCTTGTCAGTTATTTTATGAGTTCAAAGGTCAAAGGCTTCTAACTCAGATGCTAGTTGCCCACAACTAGAAGATTATTGATATAGCACTCCTTCTCAGAAATGTAATAACTACTAAAGAGATGTTAAAGCTGAAATGACTTCAGTAGTCTTAAACCATCCAGAAGATCTAGGTTTTGTGATTTGCTCAAACAGCACAGATCCTCAGTGAATATTATTAAATATCTACTTCAGTATTTTCAAAAAATTGTCTTTTGGGGTAATACAATGTGTATTTTGGAACAAATTGGAGTTTTTGAAGTAAACATTATAGCAGTAATAACTGTACCCTAAAATCTTTTCCAACTAGTTGTCAATCTTCATATTTGAAGATGACTAAAATAACATCATTATGTTGCATCGTGTACAATGTGCTTGACTGTGACTGATCAGACTAATATTAGTTCAAAAGGCTCTACCACAGGTCAGGTACAAATAGTCTGTGTGAATTTTTAAAATGGAGATGTATATAAATTTGTGCATCTAATATTCTTCTTTTGATCTATTGCATTTCTGCTTTGCTTATAGAGCACAGTTCCATCTTTAATGTAAACTTATGATGCTGGGTGGTCCTGAGCTAGTGACTTCTATGTCATAAAATGGATTCTAGAATTCTTCAGAGAGAGCCCGAGAGAGTGTCTTCTAACCTGTGTGGATGCTTGCCTTGTATGAGTTCTCTGTAAATTAGATTTTTTTAGGCAGATGTATGATGTCATGGTCCTCTTTGAGAACAAAGGACAAAAAACAGTAATTTGAACAATGTTGGTAGCCTGTTAGAGTTGCACTCTCTGCAGTAGGATGTGAATACTTGGCAAGTCAGCTCGAGAAAGGATGGTACCTCATTTTGCCAGATGATCTCAGAATCTTCCTAAGAAAATGGTAGTGGTTCTGTTTCCTGGCATGGCTAGGGTAAGCTATTCAGTTTTCACAGGCATTCAAGGTCAGCACAATGGCTGTATGGTCAGCATTCTAATAACCCTTTACTCCTACACTTTTCTTTGGAGCCTCCCAAACACCGACTTAGCTTTGGCTGCTACAATCTGATCACTTATGTATACATCTCTAGAATGTATACTTGCTCGTCCATAGCATTCAAAATTTCTCCATTTATTATAACCATTGGTTCCACATATGGATGGTGTGCTGATAGAGAATCTTTGTTTTCTTGGTGTTATTTGTTGGGCCAAAATCAGTACAAGTGAGTGATTCATTCTCTTGCATCTCATCCTCAGAGGCTACATTGAATGCACAGTCTTCTACCAACAAAAACTCATGTCCCAGTTCTTCCTATAAGATTGGCTTGTACTTTTCAGGTCAAATAATTTAACCCTCAATGTGGTGGTGACTTTGATGACATTTTCCTCCCAATTGGAGGCACTGGCATCTGACAACATCTGGCAATCTGGCTAGAAGCATAGAAGCAAGCACACATCCCTGCTTCATTTCTTTGGTGACTGCAAAAGTTTGAGAGCATCATCCATTGACCAGAACTTGGGCAGACATTCCATTTTGCAACATAATAGAACTTCTCCAGACAACCAGATGTTGACATCATTTTCTAAAGACCTTCACAATACAACCAATAGAATCAAAGGCCTTGGTCATCAATGAATGTTGTGTGCAAAGCCCTTCTGCCCTGTCACTTCTCTTGGAATTGCTGGGCAGCAAACACCATGTTGACTGTACCTTTTTGAAGCCACACCAGCGCTTAGGCCTGTGACTATCTTCTAGCTGAAGAATCGGCCTATTAAAGAAAACCCTGGCTAGTATCTCGTCCTGCCTTTGATTCCTTTATAGAGATGGACAATGGAAGCATCTTTGAACTTTTAGTGGATAACATTCTCTTGTCATATAACTCAGAAGATTTCACTCAGTTTTTGTGTGAACGGTAGACCCCTCTACCTTGTAAATATCTATTAGAATAAGATCAGCAACAGGTGCTGTGCCACATGAGAGGAGCTTAATGCCATTCAAAACTCTTTGAGATAAAGTTTAGGTTGAGAGAGAATGACTTCAACCTGAAGTAGAGTCAGTGGCTTCTGTACTGATTGATAAGTCTATTGAGAACCCTATCGAAATGCTCAGCTTATCTCTCCAGCATCCTGTCTTTATCATCAGTCAAATTAATTTTGATATTTGTGAGCATTGTGGCCCAGTTGAGAAAATGCTGCATTGTATCTCTGAAAGCTTCCTCCTTTTTCACTTTACTTTTGCCAACCACGTGTTGGCTTAGCTTTCCCTCCAAGTTCATGCTGTTGGAATAAATTGTTCTCATTTGCTCATTTTGCTGGGGGAAGCCTTCTAATGTTTAGCGTGGACACTCTCCCTAATTCATTGTTTGAGGTCGGTAAGTTACCCTCAACCTGGTTAGTCTGTCTCCTGAGATGGTTTACAGGGTATAGCTGCTGTGCATGCTGCAGCTTCTTGGAGCCATAGCTGAGGTTGAGTGACTGCTTGGATGCCAAAGGTAGAAAACAGCCCTGAAAAGGACTCACTGGCTCTCCCACCAGTGGTAATAGTCTTTTCTGAACACTCTTAACACTCCTTTTTAAAAGCAAACTCTTAACTAAACTAAAAAAAAAAAAAAAAAAAAACCTGAAGATTGATATAGTATCAAATTGAGATTTCTTCCTTTCTTCTGATACTACTTGATCTGAATAATAGATGTATTAAGAAAAGGCTAGCACAGGCTCCAAGAAACTGAACCTCGTAAAACCACCTCAGTAGAAAGTTTAAACCAGATTAAGAGTAATTGATGGGCTTCAAACCTGTCAAGGATTTAGGGGAATATTTACCCCAAGCATGGGAAGACTTCTCTCAGCAGAATGGGTAGGTGAAAAGAGTTTGTTCCATTGGCCACAAAGGGGACTGACACAGGTAATGTGGAACACTTAGAGCTTGAACAGGTATCCAAGATGCCTGCCATCGTTAGCATTCCAGGCTATGGCCAGCCATTTGGATTTTTGTCTTGCCATGAGACTTAGAGGTCTCTGGAAGAGAGTGAGGCTTCACTTAAATCCAAGTCACATGCAAGTCAGTCCATCATCCCATGATGTCATTAGCCCTCTTTGAAAACAAAAAGCAAACAACAATAACAATATATGCTCTGTCTGATAACACATTGCTTTTTTTTGTCTGATAATCTGCTGCTTATCTAGCCTTGAGCTTGCTTTTGGGAGACCTGGATTTTTGTATACTGCCTCAGGCAGGCAGTAATTGTGTGGTGATGAACAAATCCCTTAGGTTCCCCCTAGCTGCCTGGAAAGTCTTTTACAAACCATCAAGTGTTTGTTCATCTTTACCTAATCAATCACAGCCTGTTTTTTTTTTTTTGTTAGAAAGAAAAATCACATTAAAATTGAGATTAGAAAAGGTTTCATTTTTGAGATTTTAAGAAAGAAACTTTAGAGCAAGGTACTGTTACAAGCAAAGCATGGAAGCTCCGAAGCTCGAATTATATTTGGGGAATGACAAGTAATCCCAGTAATGGCAAGTTTCCCTGGAGCCTATGATTCAATAGAGAACTGTGGAAAATCTAGGCTGGAGCCTGTCGTGGTTTGAGCCTAACTCAGGTTTTTCTCCTAGTACTTTATATCTGATAATGGAATAAAGCAAAACATTTTATTGGTTGTTTAACATTTGGCAAAATGTTTTATATAAAAACATAACTATAGAAAGTATTTTCAATAAGCTCATAAACTTGGCTCTAATAGAGTTGGTCTGCTGTGCATGTGTATGTGCGTGCATGTTATCCTGGGAATATCGTACCAAATCTGAAAAACCATACCTGTTTTGGTAGCTGTGTACGTAGGTGGCACAGGGGACAGAGTGTTGGGCCTGTTGTTAGAAAGACCAGAGTTCAGATCCAACTCCAGACACTTACTACCTGTGTGACTTTGGGCGAGTAACCTCTAGCTACTTCAGTTTCCTTTGCTGTATGGAGACAGTAAAAAAGATCAAGTAAAATAATATTTGTAAAGTGTTTAGCACAGTGCATGACACATAGTAAGTACTATCTTCATTATTATTATCATTGCCTTTCATGACCAAAGGTGACCAAGAAGCTTTATTAGTATGCCTTCCAAGAAGCTGAGTTTACACTTGAACTTTATCACATAGGGCAAATCTAGTCTTGGAGTCCTTTGGGGGTGGAGGGTGAAGAAAGGAGAAAACCAGTGTAATCTCTTTGGAGCCAAATAGATCGTGAAAGGAATAGGGTTCTGAGTCGAGAGTCAGAAAGACCTTACATACATACTTATTAGTTCTGTGACTAAGTCTCTTAACTCCAGACTTCCTCAGTTTTCCTCAACTGTAAAATGGGGATCATACCTCCCTGGGTTGTTATGAGAATCAAATAGGATGAGGAGTTTTTTCAAGGAGTATTTAAAAGTTGTGATTTAGAGATAAATTGGTATGGTGGAAAGAGCACTGGTTGCTCTGAAGTCAGAGAATCTGGATTCAAATCATACTTCTGTTGATTGTTAATCTTAGTACCTTAGTTTATCATCTTAGTGGTCTCAGTTTCCTCAGGTGTGAAAAGAGCTGGATGCACTAGATGACCTCTGAAGTCCTATTAAGCTCTATATATATGATACTGTGTTTCTCACATCAATCTGTCAGTGGTGAGTAGGATGGATTGTAACAGAAAGTGTGAAACAAGGATTGTGGATTATAGCAGAAATTGGAGTAGAAAGTAAAAATGTTAGAAAATAATTGACAGGACTGGATTATTTATTGAATCTAGGAGGCAAAGCCAGAAGTTAAGTCAAAAGAAACAAGGCTGTATGACAGAGAAGAATAATGGTCCTGCTAGCAAATGTAGAAATGGAGGAAAAGAACTGGTCTTGTTGGGGCAGAGCTTTAATCTCTCCCTCTTCCCTCTTCTCCCTTTCCTTTTGCTAAGGCAATTGGGGTTAAGTGACTTGCCCGGGGTCACACAGCTAGGGAGTGTTAAGTGTCTGAGAGTAGATTTGAACTCAGGTCTTCCTGACTTCAGGGCTGGTATCTACTGCACCACCTAGCTGCCCCGAGCTAAATTTCTCTTATAGTCAGTGGAGTTTAAGTTCCTGGTAGGATGTGCTACAGATAACTGGAAATAGGAAACAGAGCTTGGAAGAGAGTGATCAGGGCTGGAAATAGATCTCTATTTTAAGTTCATTTGCATAGAGAACTTGGGAATGAATGAACTGAGATTTCACAGCAAGAAAATAATGAGAAGGAAATAGGAATTGAGACAAAATCTTATATGGGAAAATCCTTGATTTAGAATCAAAGGACCTGGAACCAAAACCCAGCTCTTCAAATTTTATTTTTATTTATTAAATTTATTTTTCCAAATACATACAAATATAGTTTTCAGCATTCACCTTTGTAAAACCTCGTGTTCCAAATTTTTTCCCCTCCTTTTCTCCCTTTTCCCTCACCCAAACATCAAGCAATCCAATGTAGGTTAAACATGGACATATTCCAAATTCCATATTCATCATGCTCCACAAGAAAAATCAAATCAAAAAGGGTAAAAATATGAAGAAGAAAAAATCAAGCAAATAGACAACAACAAAAAGGTAAAAATATTATGCTTTGATACACATTCAGTGTCCATAGTTTCTCTCTGGATGCAGATGGCACTTTACAACACAAGTCTATTGGGATTGTTTTGGATCACTTCATACCTCGTTGTTGAAAAGACCCATGTCCATGAGAATTGATCATAGCATAATTTTGCTGGTGCTGTCTATAATATTCTGTTAGTTCTGCTCACTTCACTCAGCATCAGTTCATGTAAGTCTTTCCAGGTCTCTCTGATCATTTCTTATAGAACAATAATGTTCCATTACATTCATATACCATTACTTTTTTTAAAAGTTTTTTTTTTTTTTCCCAAAACATACGCATGGAAAATTTTCAACATTCACTCTTGAAAAGTCTTGTGTTCCAAAATGTTTCCTTCCACCCCCTCCCTGAGATGGCAAGTAATACAATATAGGTTAAACATATGCAATTCTTCTATATATTTTTCCATATTTATCATGCTGCACAAGAAAAATACGATCAAAAAGGGGGGAAAATGAGAAAGAAAACAAAATGCAAGCAAACAAGAACAAAAAGATTGAAAATACTATGTTGTGATCTACACTCAGTCCCCACAGTCTGTTCTCTGGGTGTAAATGGCTCTCATCACAAAACCATTGGAAATGGCCTGAATCATCTCATTATTCAAGAGAGCTATGTCCATCAGAATTAATCATTGATATATACCACAACTTATTCAGCCATTCTCCAACTAATGGGCATCCACTCAGTTTTCCAGTTTCTTGCCACTACAAAAAGAGCTGCTATAAACATTTTTGCACATTGGGTCCTTTTCCCTCTTTTATGATCTCTTTGGAATACAGACCCAGTAGAGACACTGGATCAGAGGGTATATAGTTCATAGTCCCTTGGCCATAGTTCCAAATTGCTCTCCAGAATGGTTGGATAAGCTCACAACTCCACCAGCAATGTATTCGTGTTCCAGTTTTCTCCCATTCCCTCCAACATGTGTCTATCTTTAACTTTTTCTGAAATATTAACTAATCTGAGAGGTGTAAAGTGGTAACTCTACAGTTCCCATCATGTTTCTGGACCCCCCCAGATTTCGAGTAATTAGTCTAATTAAGGTTTCTTAACCTTTTTATTATGGCTTGGGTTCTTTTGTCAGTCTTAGTGAAATTTATTTAGAACTCAGAATGTTTGTTTTTAAGGTCATAAATCAAAATAGATAGCATTACAAAGGAAACCGCTGGTATTAGAATATAGATATAAAAAATTAAAACAAAAATTCATAGATTCAGGTTAATCCTTGAACTACATGATTTTTTTAAATAAAGGAACCTATGATTTTGAGGAATATTGTAAAAAGAAAATTACCAACAAAAGAGATGGAGAAGGTAACTATATGGCACAATGAATAGAGAACCTGCCCTAGAGTCAGGAGGATCTGAGTTCAGTCCAGCCTCAAGACATTTGATATTTAGTAGCTGTGTGACCCGAGGCAAGTCACTTAACCCCAGTTGTCTTGATCCGGTCCCTTCCTCCCCCCTCCCCCCCTCCCCCAAAATGGAGGAAGGATCCTCAGAAAGGAAGAAAAGCAGCATTTTTGCAAGTGCCATATTGTGTATAATGATCAAGAAAAATCTGAATAAAGGCTGTTGGTTTCATATATTGGGAGATTATTGGCTGAGGAGGAGAAAGTTTCAATAGATTGAGGGATGAAGATAGATTTTAAAGGACTAATTAAGAATAAAGTAGAAACAAATAAACTTATTTGTTTCTAAGATTAGCAAAAAAAAAAAATTAAATGATAGCTTGAGGGGAGAGCCTGTATGTGACTTATACTTTTAGTTTCTTTTGTTAAGCAGATTTGACATGTTAACTCCTTTTTGGCTTCTTTAGGGAGTAATGACTGAAATTCCTCCCTTTTTCAGAAACTTCATCCTTTGTTATTGAAGTTGAAGCTCATCTTTTCAGGATTTGTTATTTTAAGGTACAACTTGATTTCCTTTATTTTTTTAGAACATAATTTTCCAGGGTTTGTTTCCCTCTTTATTCCCATTTAACAAAAAGTAGCCTTATACTATTTGGGCTGTTTTTTCTTTTATGTGTGAAAGACTTCATGACTATTTGTCATTTACTTTATGGTTGATGTTTCAAAAGTGGACCGTAATGTATAGCAAGTTTAATTTGCAGTTTCTTTCTGCTACTATGATGAGTTTTCTGTCAACAGGTATTTTGCTATATTTCTAAGTAGATACTGGTTTTCTAATGTATGATATTCTAGCCTTTTACTTTGTATTTTTGTATGAGACAACTAATCAAGTTGTCAATTCAACTTATTGAACAAGTTTCTATTTTCAAGTTAGAAAGAATCTGAGGTCCCTAAATACCATGGGACGTGGTCTTGTCTCTTGATTTTTGCTCCGACAAAGAATCATAGAATTTAAAAATTGGATGAATGTAACCCATCTTCTGAAGAAATCCTTGGGTATGTAACATATCCATCAAGTAGCCATTGTTTTAGATAGTCTGATTTTGGTTCTAATTGTCATTTATTTCTCAATTTAATTTTAATTTTCTGATTGCTTCTATAGGTTTTTAAATTGTTCCATTTTATTGTTAGAGTATTTTGTTTGTCATCTGGAGTTTTCACTTTTTAAAAAAAATTCTTTCCACTTTTATCCATCTCCTAATTTTCTGTGCAAAAAACCCCCATTTTAAAAAATATTTTCAGTTTTTTTGTTCTTTTACTCTTTTTACACATTTCTGAAGGAACTGAACTTTATATCTTCAATGATCATCTTATAACCTTACTCCCTTTCTTGTCAGGTTTTTTAAAAAATAAATTAAATTTTTATTTTCAAAACATATGCATGGATAATTTTTACAACATTTACCCTTGCATAATGTTGTGTTCCAAAAACCAAAACCTTTTTGGGCATAGTTCCAAATAGTTCTCTAGAATGGCTAGATCCGTTCACAGTTCCACCAACAATGTATTAGTGTCCCAATTTTTCCACATTTTTCCAACAATTGTCATTATCTTTTCCTATCATTTTAGCCAATCTCAGAGGTGTGCAGTGGTACCTCAGAGTTATCCTAATTTTCATCTTTCTGATCAATAGTGATTTGAGCAACTTTTCATCTGACTAGAAATGGTTTCAATTTCTTCATCAGAAAATTGTCTGTTCATAAACTTTGATCATTTATCAATTGGAGAATGGCTTGAATTCTTATAAATTTGAATCAATTCTCTCTATATTTTATAAGGCTTTTATCAGAACCCTTGAATGTACATTTTTTTTCCCCAGTTCATTGTTTGTAATGTTCTTGGTTAGTTTTCTGGAAGTCTCTGGAGCAACCTTCTTTTCAGTCTAGTAATCACCACAAGAATAGCCAGGAATAAAATCCAAATTCTTTATTGTCTCCTTGCCTGGGTTTGATCAGCTTTCTGGAGAGCCTTTCAGACAGGTCTTGGTCTCAGTGGGGGAAGGGCAGGAGGCCAACCACCAGAGTGGTGTGAGATGAAGTGAATGAATCTGGCTTTGAGTCCCCTGGGCTTATGCTTCAGCCTCCAGCCACTACAAAGGTGGACGATGGAGTGAATGTCTCTCAGTCAGTCCCACCCTGGCTCAGTTTGTCCTAGCTTTATATGCTCTATTTTAATTACATCATAGGTGTGAATCTTGTAGAACTATATTAAGTACATGTACTGAACTAGAGAATTTTTTTTTTTTTTTTTTTTTTTTGGTTTTTATTTAATAGCCTTTTATTTACAGGATATATGTATGCATGGGTAACTTTACAGCATTAACAATTGCCAAACCTCTTGTTCCAATTTTTTACCTCTTACCTCCCCACCCCCTCCCCTAGATGGCAGGATAACCAGTAGATGTTAAATATATTAAAATATAAATTAGATACACAATAAGTATACATGACCAAAATGTTATTTTGCTGTACAAAAAGAATCAGACTCTGAAATATTGTACAATTAGCTTGTGAAGGAAATCAAAAATGCAGGTGTGCATAAATATAGGGATTGGGAATTCAATGTAATGGTTTTTAGTCATCTCCCAGAGTTCTTTTTCTGGGCATAGCTGGTTCAGTTCATTACTGCTCCATTGGAAATGATTTGGTTGATCTCGTTGCTGAGGATGGCCTGGTCCATCAGAACTGGTCATCATATAGTATTGTTGTTGAAGTATATAATGATCTCCTGGTCCTGCTCATTTCACTCAGCATCAGTTCGTGTAAGTCTCTCCAGGCCTTTCTGAAATCATCCTGTTGGTCATTTCTTACAGAACAATACTATTCCATAATATTCATATACCACAATTTATTCAGCCATTCTCTAACTGATGGACATCCATTCAGTTTCCGGTTTTTAGCCACTACAAAAAGGGCTGCCACAAACATTTGTGCACATACAGGTCGCTTTCCCTTCTTTATAATCTCTTTGGGATATAATCCCAGTAGTAACACTGCTGGATCAAAGGGTATGCACAGTTTGATAACTTTTTGAGCATATGAACTAGAGAATTCTTAATCACCATGCTAAACTAGATAACTATTGTCTATCAATTCCACTGAGTTAGCGCCTTGTCAGAATCCTTGTTTTAAGTATAGAGTTCTGGCCCATAACATATCCTGTTTTCTTTTTGATTTAGAATATAGGTGGTCATGACCTCCCTGGCTTCTCAGGGAGGTGAGAACCCCAAAAAGTAGGTGATCACCCTTTTCCTGACTCCTCAAAAAAAAGGGTGAAAACATCAAAAAAGGAGGTGATCACACTCTCCCTGACGTCTCAGGAAGGGACATGAAAACACCAAAGGAAATAGGGAATCAATCTCTCAGTACCCCTGCTCTATAATTTCTACAGAAGAGGCAGATCTTCTTTGGTAGAGGAAGTTCGTCACTTCAGGTTCTTGGTCCTGATGAAATCACAAGTGTAGTTTTAAAAATATTCTGAAAAATATATGATTTAGTATTTCTACTTTGCTTTTTTATAATATTTGGTCATTTTTCAGCACCTTAGTATATAATATATACAAAAGGGATTGTGTGGTGTTAAGAAATATGTATAGTCTTCATTGTTTTCTTTTAGAAGATGTTCTCAATCTTTCAGCCCTGAGTTCTTCTTAATTTGTTCAGTTCTGTACTTTTCTTTTTGTCTATTAAATTTGCCCAGCTTTAAGAAAGGAATCTTAGAGTTGCCCACTATTATTTTTGAATAATTTGAAGATTACCAATCTTTTATTACATACATAACACTTAAGTGTTCTTCTAGAATAAAGTATTTATTAAAATTAAAGATTTTTATCATAATCTGGATCATATACATATGAAGTACAGTATTGTTGCCATTAATAAAGCAATAGCTGAAATTAACAAATAATGTTAAGCTCTTTATTTTAAAAAATATTTTATTTTTCCAATAAATTTGGGTTAGAAAATGTCATTTGTATCCAGAGAGAATTATGAAGACTGAATATAGATATATATTTTTTTGTTTTTTTCTTATTTTTTCCCCTTTTGATCTGATTTTTCTTGCACAACATAACAATGGGGAAACGTGTTTAAAGGAATTGCACATATTTAATCTATATTATACTACTTGTTATCTTGGGGAAGGGAAAGAAAGGGAAGGGGGACAGGGAGAACAGTTTGGAAAACAGTGTCTTACATGTAAAAATAGTTTTATTTCAAAAAATTATATACTATTGAAAATTTAAAGTAAGATAAAATATTTTCCCCCTTTACATGTATAACAGTTTTTAGCATTTACCATTTAAAAAAAAAAAGTTTTTGAATTCCAAATTCTTTCTCTTCCTTCCTCTTCTCCCTAACTCCTTAAAGACAAAGTAATCTGATAAATGTTATACATGTGCAAGCATGTAAAACATTTCATATTTGTCATATACCATAGTTCTAGAGTCTTATCTTAACTCTATTGTAAATAAGCAGACACATTCTATGACATCTGAGTAAAAGATGATAATTTTCTTTTTTGTTGTTGTTTTTGTTTTAATCTTTCTGGTGAGGCAATTGGGCTTAGGGGACTTGCCCCAGAGTCACACAGTTAGTAAGTGTCAAGATTCTGAGGCTAGAGTTGAACTCGAGTCCTTCTTATGTCAGGGCTTGTGCTCTATCTACTGCAGTCATCTAGCTGCTCTAGATTTTGCTCTGAAACTTTTCCTCCCTCCCTTCCCCAAGAGACATTCTTTATAACAAAGAATTTTCTTAAAAGAAAAAGACCTCTCACCCCCTCAAAATAAAATGGTGATAATTTTCTTCTGATTACACATTTTCCGTGCCCAAATAACTGATGGGAAAGAATATAATTTTGATTCAGGGAGACAAGTTTCAGATGAAAAATTTTAATAGATCGCATTAACTAATAGAATTAATTAGGTTTCGCTAATTCGTTAATTGCACCTATTGCTTTATTAATGACAAGAGTATTGCACTTCATATGATTTGATCCAGATTATGATAAAAATTTGTAATTTTAAAAAGTACTTTATTCTAGAAGAGCACTAAGTGTTGTTTTAAACATTTTACTTGTGCTTGATACTAGGGAATTTGTAGAAGCCAATTCAATGCTATTTTACTCTTAAGTATTTTTATTCTATAAAAGAACAACTTGTTCTTTCTTTTAAAAACTTCATTTCCTTTTTAGCTTTGATATAAAGAATCTAAGAAGTCTTGAATGATAACTCTAATGGTTTGGCTATTATAAAACTTATGTTTCACCTGGCCTATTGACATAAAACTATTAAGGACTCATTGTTTGAAAAAAAATTCCTCAGGTTATCTATGCTTTTAGAATTTTAAATGCTACATAATTTTTTCAACAGAAATTATTAAAAATTTCAAGTGCCATAAAGTAAAAATGTCAACATCTTAGCTTGCACAGTGTTTTAATTTAAACTTTTCTTTTTGCAAAAATCCTTCAGCAGTTCAAAATTTTAATTTACAATCCTAAAATTTGATATAGATATTTATATATTTTAGTACCCAGAATTTATTCTATGTACCCTTAAAAACACCGTTCTTTAACCTGTCAGCAACTCAGTTGAGCAGTCAGTTTGTATTATTCAATATCTTGTCTGACATGAGGACAGCAGACTGAAGAGAAAGATATCACAAATTGGTGCCACACTTCGATAAATAAAGACATTTTATTTTTCACCAAGCTAATTCAATCCAGTTCAGTTAACTCATTTTCTCCCCTTAAGGACAGATCAAAAAAGGCAATCTGTGAATGACTGAGTTCATCATGTGTTTGACACATCAGTGTGAGAATAAAAAGCAGGCTATGAGGGAGGGTTCCTGTCTTTACACTTTAGACAATACCCGATAAAAGAGGCCTCTCACTCAGATCTCCTTTCTGTAGTGAGGAGGGCAGAATGCCTCAGATGACTGTTAAAACAGGTATAATGAGAATTAATTCAGATTTGATTGACTAGACACCTTTTTTGTTTCCTGTTGTTACCGTATTGTAATATAATCATCCTAAACTATTTTCTTGTTTTTCAATTGGTTGTTGGCTTTCACACAAGTTACAAAATCCATAGGCTTAGATAGACTGGATTCTAAATTTTCACCATTTTGAATATTTTATAAAGATTTCTGTATTTACATATATACTTTTTATTTTTTTTTTTAAACCAAAGGAGCAGTTAATTTTTTTTTAATTACTACTTTAAGGCCAAATAGATTTTTTTTTTTTAAAAATGAAAGCACATCCAATTTCCATTAAAAATGTTTAGTTCTTTTGAAATTATTAAAACCAAATTTTCCTTGGTCTCTTTGGTTTTTATATCATCTAGATTTTGCCTTGAAACTTTTCCTTCTTCCCATTCTCCAATAGACATCCTTTATAATAACAAAGAATTTTCTTAAAAGAAAAAGAGGAAGACCTCCCCCCAAAAAAAATCAATAATCAATACATCTTAAAAAAAAAAAAAAAAAAAAAAAAAAGAAGATGAAGAAGGGGCAGCTAGGTAGCACAGTGGATAGAGCACCAAACCTGAAGTCAAGAGCACCCGAGTTCAAATCTTGTCTCAGATACTTCACACTTCCTTAGCTGTGTGATTCTGGGCAAGTCACTTAACACCAAGTGCCTCAGCAAAAAAAAAAAAAAAAAAAAAAAAAGCAGCAGCCTGATAATCATATGAAGTGTTGTACATTAGAAAATGGCTTCTCATATATTGTATGAGAAGCTAAGCTTCTTGTTTGTAATTTAACAATGTTCTTTTTCTATTTTGTGGTGTGAGTTCATAGCTCTCCGTAACTTCACTTTAAATCAGTTCATCTAAGTCTTTTGTGCTTCTCTATGTTCATTATAGCCATTGTTTTTTACAACATAAAATATTTCTTTACATTCTTCTCTTAGTGATCACTCACTTTGTTTCTAGTACTTTGATATAAGAAATACTACTTCAATATTTTGGTATATATGGAGTCTTTGTTTTTGAAATTAGCCTCCTTGGAGGCCATATCTAGCAGTATGATCTCCAGGTCAGAGGTTATGGATGTTTTTGCTACTTTGCCTAATTCCAAATTACTTTTTAGAAAGATTATACTAAAATAAAATTCTTCCCACAGTGTATTGGTTTACCTGTCATTTAATGTTTCCTATAGCATAAACTATTTTCATTTTATGATATCTTTGCTACTTTGCTTTGGTATGATGTGAAATCTTAGTTGTTTTGTTACTTTCTGTTATTATTTGTGATTTAGAGCTATGATGAATATATTTTATTGATCATGGTACAAAACTTGTTTCATTATGATACAAAATTTGTTATATTATTTGAGGATATAAAGATAAATAATTGTACATGTAAACACAAACAACCCAATTAATATATGCATGGCTCTCTCTGTATATGCAAATATAATATACAAATATAACATACAGCTGAATATTAATAGTGAATTAGCTCATTGTATCAGAGAGCCAGACTTAGTTTAAGATTTTAATTTTTTTTTAACCTCAAAGGGTGATTTCTTAATGTTTCTTATTCTCAAACTCACATCTTTCACCTTTTTCAAAAAAATCTGATCTATACCAGTATCACACTGCTGCTTTTGAGTCTAAGGCTATAGTCAGAGATTTAAAAAGGCCACAAGTAGTAGTATTTTATATCTGCTTCTCATGACTCCTCCTTTGAGTATCTGGTTTTCAGTTCACTACTTCTGCTTTCTTAAAAGATGTAATGCCACACAATTCTCTACCTTCCATTACTCAATTGCATTTTATAGGCATTAGATATAATTTTTTTTATTTAATTCTTGTGTTAAATGTTTAACCCTAATATCTGTATATTCTTGTTGTTCCTCTTGAATTTCAAGCTTCTAGATGGAAGAGCCTATGAATTATTTGCTTAAACATTAACTTGATACAACCTGGTCTAGTAATAAAGCAATTCCAAACTCATGGTGGTGTTGTATTGCATTTGTAATGATTCCTAGCCTGGACCTGATGGAGTTCCCTTAATATCTCTGGGAGTTTGTTTATGAGCAAAAAAATACCATCATTTTAATATTGAGGCTAGTAATAACAAATAATTTTAGGAATAGTTATCACTTTATTTAGAAGTTATCAAACCTGCATAGCCATGTAAATTTATGGAATGTGCTATATATATTGAGGTGCTTTTAAGAACAGTAATATAGTTTTATAAGTTTATGAGATTTAGTCTTTGATGTCCACATCCTTTATGTAGATCTCCTAAAAGTTAAAAAATAAAATTAATTGTTCTTATAGGAATCCATTTGTAATATACCCATGATTCATTCTAATTCAGTAATAGTAGTATGTATTAAAAATATAAGAAATTTTGCCTATTTGCTGTATTTTGTAGAGGGTACAATAGTTTTAAATAATCAATGAAAAACTAGTCGGTATCTACACATTCAATTATGTATATCTTCTAAATAAATTTTGTTCACCATTCATTTCTTAAAAGTTTATGTCAAACAATTAGTGCATTCAGAAGGAATCTTAATTTTTTTCTTTTATTTTTTAGTGTGAATATTTAAATTTTAAGACCACCGTTAAAAATACTTATTCCAGGATGTGGCCCACACAATTAGTATTAAGTTTTAGCGGTATAGTGATATATAAAAGGTTAATTTTGATGAATTCTATGATTTAGAGGATTTTTGCCTCATTATTCTTTGAAGTCCCAAATTTGCTTATGATAAAATAATAATATTAATAATACTTAATAATACTTATTAATTTCTGTGGTGTACATAAATACACAGTGCTTCCTTGCACATTTTAAACTTTGTGAATACTATCAGTTTTCCTTCTGTTAGTAATTATGTAAGATGTTATCACAGAAATTACTTTGGTGTTCGTTTTAAAGAGTGGAATTTTGCATTCAGTGTAAGCTATACTTTCTATTTGACATATATGTATATTTTTTTCTTATTCAGTTTTCATATGAAATCGACAAACAGTGAAGAGCTCAGGAAAATACTGGTGAGTTAACATTGCAAACAACTGAAATTTTCCTTTTATTAATAGAGTTAAATTACTAACATTTCTATAAAATAAATGTCCTTTGAATTCTTTATAACATGATGTGGGATCCATACCAGCTATAAAATTTTTAGTAAATAGTGTAATTATAGTTGAGAGTTTTGAATATTATTTGTTTTTCATTTCTTTTGATAATAGTTTAAGGATAGTGTTAAGGTGAATTAGTATGTGTTAAAGAATACAGAAATGACAATTGCAAGAATGTTTTTGTTTCCTGAAACATGCATAACTTTGAAGCAAAGACAATGTTTGAATAACCGAGTATCATAAAGTATTAATTAATCTGGTTTCTGTCAAGCCAAGACTATATCTTTTTAAAAATATACTTATTTTTTGTTCTGATGGCAAAGATTTTAAGTGTCCTAACTATCCTGTTTCCCTTTGAAGACTTTTAAAGTCAGATACATCCAGTGCCAGAATAAATGATTTTCCTAATATTACATATTAACATTTCCTCAATTTATTTCTTCTTTTTAGTCTCTTGAAATTCATTGTTAGGTCACTGTTTAAAATTTGGTTTTATTTACAGCACATATTAAAACAAGTGATGAGTTGCTTTAGGAAAATAAGAGCAAATGTAGTCATGGTCTTGGTGTGAAAGATATCCCCAAATAACTGAAACTGGGGCTCTAATCCAAGAGGCTTGAAGTTAGTTTTTGCTTAATGCATATGATATAGATGAATAGTAATAATAAGATTTTTTTTAAGTGTTAAATCACAATTTATATGATATGATATGCTTATGAAATGATGGATTTATTAGGACTTATTTTATAGATATTCAAAATCTTTTAATTTTTAAACTACAAAGTATTATAGAACAGTATGATTGTACCATTTTTGTAAATAGGTTATAAATTTTGATGTTTTGTAAAAACCTACTTAAATTTCTATGTATGACAGACTGATAGGAAATGTCAGAGTATATGAATTCAGGCTTTGATCAGATAGTAAACTGAATTTTATCAGCCAGTTACTTAATCTCAAACAAAATAAAACATCAAAAAATTGACTTAACATGGTAGCTATTGTCTCTAAAGTAACCTTAATTACAATTTCTATGTGCTTGTAAATGTTTTTCTCCAAATCATGTAATTCATTACTGTAAAAGCATCCTTAGAATTCTTTAAAGAAATAAAACATGAAAATTGTTTGATTTAAAGGATTTAAAGGTGATAAAAGAATTCCTTGATGTGTGATTATTTTTCTTCGGAATACTAACTATCCTCAATAACAGTTAAAGGATTACTAGGTGTTGTTATTAATGCAAGATATAATTAAAAGGACAAAAAGCCTCCTCATATTGGTTGTTGTTTTTTGAGGAAAAAGTATTTGAAAAATTTTTTATGAAGATTATAAAATGTTTGAAGTAATTTACATTAAGTTCTCCAATAATAGCAATCCACCAGGTTATTTTTTTCCCTCTGGACATAGTGTTTTGTAATTAAGTTTGTATGTCTTATATTCTGGTGCCAACACCTGTCTCTGAAAGCACAGTGTTTAAACAGGAGCAGTAGCCAGTTGAAAGGGCAGTGTGAGCTCTTTAAGGCCTAATTAAGAACTGAAAGGGAGATCAAGGGAGTAGGACAAAAGATGTGAAAGTAGCTGAGATGATATTCCCAGAGCAAAGTTCCTCATTAGAACAATAATGAGATGATCAGAGAATGCCAAGCCTTCATCTTATCTCTCTCTCTCCTCTAGTTGCCTTGGATGTCAGTTAGTACCCCACCAATATTTGGTTACCAGGACAACCTTTCTTTAAATCTTTAGCTATTTTGAGTCTTGATAATTTTCTTTTGTTTAAATTTAAGTATTGAAAAAGATACACATTTCTTAGTTAAAAATGTAGAAATTTGCACATAAAGGAAAATATAGATTATCTAGGAAACCAATATTATATGAATGTGTATATTAATATAAAAATTCAGAGTTGATAACATTCATAATAATTCCATTATTCTTTCACCCCATCCTCAGATACTTAAAATATTCTTATTTTCTCCATGTGGAAATTTTATTGATGGGAAAATGGTTTGCATTGATTTTCAGCATAAGAAAACATCTTAAAAATAAGTGTCATATGGCATCAACTAGGAAACAATGTAGAACAATTAGAAATCTCATTTAATGCTTGTTTTAGAGTTTTGTCAGATTATATTTTCCTCCAATGTCAGCTCTTTTCCAAATAAAGTACATAAATTATTTTTAGGTAATTAGAATTGTATATTTGGATTCCAATTTAGCTCTAGAATACTGTTAACATTGTTTTGTTTGTAAATAAATATATTTATGACCCAATGGATTCCTGCATTTATATTTTCTTCATAAGCTAATATTTTTGCATCTTTATAAAAAAAGATTGTTTTCACAGGTTAAGTATAAGAAAGGCAATATAAAAATCTTTTTTAAAAATAAGAGTTGCATAATTTTCTAATCTGGAATAAAATCTGTAACTGTGGTCCAACTATGTTTTTAATTATTCATGTGTTCCTAAGATGTTTATTTACTACAAAACTTCATGCAAAATTTCTGGGACAAAATACTCACATAGACACAAGAAAGCTCCAGGAAATATATTAAAAAATGTATCTTATAGAAGTGTTAACTGTCTTTTTTGGGTATTCCCTTAAGTCTGTTTATACCTTAGTATGTATTGGTTCTAAAGACCTATCACAGAGTTACAGAATAATCATATATATGGGGAAATTATATGTCTATATGCTGTTTTTGTCATGGTTAATTTAAACTTACGATTATTCAGACAGTCTTGAAAACTATTATTGTTTATTTCTGTTTTTCAATGTCCTGCAAAAAGTGTTAATTAAAGGTAAAAGTGTTAGTTAAAGCTTTTCTGTATAGTAGCTTATGATATCAGTATTTTGGGAATTACTGCAAAGGAATTTCAACAATACATTACAAATATAGAAAACTGAGTATAGACAATGCATTATTTTGATTATTATAAGGAAAATATTGATGAATTAACTATAGTTTTGTCAGATTGAGCAAGAATAAAGCCAATTCATAATGTATCCTCTATAGTTTCATTTATTTAATTTCCACACTTACTGATTTGTCACAAAATTTGTCACAAAAGTCTCTGATAAGGAGAGACATTTTAGTGTAGGAAATCTTAGAGGATTTTATTATTTTTATAAAACCAAACACAAACCATATTGCCTGAATCTTAGATTTGGAAGAGAATTTAGAATATCAACAATTTCATATAACATATGAAAGTCCAGAGAGGTCAGTATTTCACCTCACATTATACCAAAAATGATTCATCTAAGGTTCAGAATTTCAAAACCTATTTCTGGACAGGTCTTAAATCCATTATAAATAATATCCTTTCCTTGATAAGAATTATTTGGAACAAACCATGTTATCTTGCTTTCACATTATGCTTGTTTCATTTCTTTCCTTATTACAGTTGGATCTTCAAGAGGGAAAAAAAAAACAAAACTCAGAAAAACAAAGTGATTTTAGATCCAAAAATGAGTTTTTAGAAATTATTTTAATATTTTATTTAATTTTTTTTAGATTTTTAGAAAGTTAGGTATATTTCTTAAATATATAGGAAAAGTATATAGGTATCATATAGTCTGACAGTATTAATGTGTGTGTATATATATATAGAGAGAGAGAGAGAGAAAGAGATGATATGTGTAATATGGGGCTAGATCTTTTCAAAAGATCATTCAGAAACTTAGTTAATATATTCAAGCTAAGCATATTTACAAATTGAATTATGTACATTGATAGCTATGACTAGTTGAAATCAAATTAATACTTATAGATATGTTTCCTACATCTTTTTGCATATTTTTCAGAAAAAAAGTTGGTTACATGGATAAGAGTACAAAAAAGTCAATTAACTATAGTTCCTAAAATATCTCACTAAGGGGAAACAAAAGATTATATAATAACACAGTACTTTCAACAATTGAGTTATTGGAGAGAAAATTCTGTTTTTTAAAAGTGTCATGAAAAATAAAGGAAGCCTAGGAAAACACAGGGTATTTTGAGTGTCTGACTCCAAAATTGGGTTTTGTATGCAAAAAACTAACATAACTGAGTCAGTCAAAAAGCATTTATTTGGAATTTACTTTGTGCTAGAATCTATACCAAGTGTTGGGGGATACAAGTAGAGTAAAGGAAATAATACTTTAAAATTTTTAATTTCAAATGGCGGAAACTGTGACAGCCTTTAATAAGGTGGTACTGAAGAGTCAGATTTTAAAGATGTAGTGCAGATGAGGCACTTGGCAACTTACTAGATATGTAGGTTGAAGGAAAATAAGTTAAAGATAATGTTGATAATGAAGGTAAAGTTAGGACCCTGGGAGACTCTGAGTGCCTTTGACAGGAGTAGGGAAGTTGAGAAAAGGGAACTAACTGTTTAGGGAAAAGATAAGCTCTGTTTTATGTATCTTGAGGTTGAGCTATATCTGGAACATCAGTTTGAAATGTCCAATAGGTCATTGCTAATGCAAAATTGAAAGTTAGGGAAGAAGCCAAATAGACATCAGTGTCTTTATTTGTTGGTATGTATAAAGCTGTATCTGTATAAATCTTTTTTTGCTGAGATTTCTTGTGTGTATAAGTGTATATGAGTAGATAAGAGTAATTAGCATATAGAGAGTATACAACTGCTTTTAGGCCCTCATTCTCTCTAGCCACCTGATACTCCCTGTATTTAGATTTCTTCTGGGGCATCTCTTTGATTGGTTGTCAAGCTTAGAAATGTCACTTTCCTATGGAACTACTTCCCTTGTTTTTCCCACATACCATCTATTCCCTACAATGAATTCTCTGATGTTGCTTTTGCATTTGAGATTCAGCCTAGGAGTTAATTGTAAGCACAAGTACATTCCTGTTTACATTTTGTTGTTTTTTTAAAATAGAATTTCCTATTCCCTTCATGCTGAGTTTTATTACTAAAAACAATATTAGTAATAATATAGTGGTACACAAGTACCAGTAATTCATGGTGCATGTATTTTCCTCTTGCTGTTTTATTTTTCAGTTAATTTTCTGTAGATGCAAGGGTTCTCTATGTAAATCATCATATCTGTCTTCTGCAAAAATCTTTAATTTAATTTTCTTTTTCCCTGTGCTTATTTCCTCATTGTCTTTGTCTTGCCTTATTGCAATAGCCAACATTTTATAGCAGTCAAATACTAGTGGTGATAATGGACATTTTTGTATAACCTTTGATCTTATCAAAAGTCTTCTACATATCCTCATTATATGCCTCATTGGCATATAATTGGGCAGAATAATTTCAGTTAATTTTATTTGTTTATTTTTAATCTCTTTCTTTTTTAAAAATCTGCAAGGTACTGCTGAAAATATGTGTACTCCTTTCTATTCCCATTCAGCAATTGCCATAGATATGTTACATATCTAAAATTCTACTTATCTTTTGTTTTTATTAATAGTTATCTAGGTCTAAAAGATATACATAGAGGTTCCCCTCTATTAATAGTTTTATTGCATCATTTCTTCCTGAAACACATACAGCTTCAACTATTTAGATGATAGGCCATTCAGTACATATATATGTAGGATTGCTATTACATTTTCTGAGCTATTTTATTTTAACGTAATGTACTTTCCTTTTAATATCTTTTAGTCAAGTCTGGAATTTTTGTTTTTTTACTTTTTCTTTCTCTCAGATTCTGCCTTTTTGAGCGAAGCAAAAACAATATTGTCCTATATTGTTTAACTTTATGAAACCACATATTGTTGGATCTGCTTTCTAATGTATTCTCTCTCCTATTCCATTTTATGGGTTAGTTCATTTCATTTAAATTCATAGTTTTGAGAGTTCGTTGTCAATTTATCTCTAATCTTTTACATTTTTTCCCACCAGTTTCTTGTGTCCTCTTTATAAAAAAAAGGTGTTGATGAGGAAGGAGTATGTTTAAAACCAGTGCTTTAGGTTTGATGCGTGTGTCTGCTCCTACCATCTACTTTCCACCCCCCCTCATTCTCTTTTCCATATGCAGAACTCAGTCACAAATTCTTATACTTTCTTTCCTTTTAAACCCTTCTTGGACATCCACCCTCCTCCCTGGATTCACCTTCCTTCTTCCCCTTTCCTTCTCTAGTTTCTCTTGAATGAACTATATTTCTCTATACCTGAAAATGAAGTTCAGGTGTCACTTCCTCATTTGTTTCATCTTTAACTTAGCCTCTCCCCTCTTCCCCCCAGTTTTGTGAAATAATTTCTTCCACTGGTGTGCTTCCTTTTTTTCTCTTTAGTTTCTTTTTTCTTTCATTCCTTCCTTTTTAAGATCATCAAAACAACAAAACAGTACTAAAGATCTTTCTTATGTAGCTCCTTTGATTAAAAAAAAAAAGTTCTGAGAAGGTACTTGTATTCTCTCTCTTGTTAGAATAAAAACACTTCATTTTTGATTAGTTCCTTATGATAGTTTGCTCATTTTTCCCTTTTTATGTTGTACTTTTTCTCTATTAGTATTTTAAATTTTCTACTCAGCTTTAGTTTTTTTCATCACGTATTACAAGTAATCAAGTTGATTAAAAATCAATTTTTCCCTTGTATGATTTTATTTGTTTTTTCTGGATAGCTTATTAATAGTTATCCATCTATATATTTTGCCTTTTGGAATATATTCAGAGATTTGTGCTTCTTTACAGTGGTGGTTGACAAACCTTTTGAGATTCTACCTGTGGTTCCTCAGTAATTAAAGTCTTTATTTCAGACTGTTTGAAATATTTTTTTTTCCTTTCATTTGGAAGTTCTGTAGTTTGTCTTTCTGAGAGCTTTCATTTTGGAAATTACTTCAGAAGATCACCAGTGGATTCTTTATATTTCCCCTTAATACTCATAGATGTAGGCAGTTTTATTATTTCTTTAAATATAACATGTAGGTTTTTTTTTTTTTTTTTTGGTTGTAGCTTTTAAACAGTTCATTGATGCTTAAATCTGTTCTCCAGGTCAAAGTTTTTTGTTTTGTTTTTTAATTGGAGTTTTTTGTTTTTTTACCTTTTCCAGTCTTTTGATTGTTTCATTATTTGTCTCATGATGATAACTAACCTGTTTGGACCCTTCTGATTTTCAAGAAATCTGGTTTCTTTGATTAAGATGTATTTCTTAAGTAGTTAATTTTCTTTTATAGTACCTATTTCTTTTCCAATTTTTTATGTGCTTCTCTGATTTTGTGTATAAAAGTAATTTTAAGGTCTATTTTTAAATTCTGGATTCGTATCTTCCTAGGAAACCTAGCTCAACTTTGTGTCCAAGTTTTGTTTTTCTTGGCAATTTTGATTTGAAAATATTTTGGAATCATTTTTAGGGTGAAATTGTTTTTCTTTTTACTTATTCTTATAGGCATACTTCCTGAATTTGGACTTTGTTAAGATCCTACTCTCCTCACTTGGGGAGTGAATGAGTAAAATGTTTTTTTGTTTGTTTTTTTTAAACAAGAAGTCTTTCTCTCTTTAATACTGGAACTCTTGCCCTGTTGATTTTCTTCATTTTATCCATCTTGGATATGGATAGTGAGAGATAGTGAGTTCAGTAGACACCTTATACTCATATTGTCCAAAACTCAATTTATCTTTCCTCCTAAACTCTTGCCCATTTTTGATGCAAGGCTTACATCCTAATGACATCTTTTTTTTTTTTTCTTACAATTTCTCTACAACCCCCTTTCCCCCTACCCCCCCCCCCCCCCCCCCCCCCCCCCCACACACACACACACAGATTCACCTTTTATAAAAAGGTGAATCCTGCCTCTCATCTCTGATAGCTAGACTATAGCAGTAGCCTGCTGGTTATCACAAGTCTCTCTCCAATCTAGTCCATCCCCCAATTATTTGTCAAAGTAATCCTTTACTCAGATCAGACCATGTGTCTATCTCACACACACACATCCACATCCCTCCCCCTAGGCTCTCCTTTCAGAATCAAATGTTTAGTGTTCAAAGCCATTCATAACCATCCCAGTCTTCTTGTAGCATGTACCTCTCCTCCTCCCTCGTAGTCTTTGATTCAGTGATTCTGGCGTCCTTGCCTGCTCCATGAGCATCTTCCCTGGCTGTCCTCCTAGCCCTCTCATCCTTGCTTCATGGCTTCCTTTAATCCCATCTAAAATTCCACCTCCTACAGAAAGCCTTTCCCAATCCTTCTTAATGTTAGTGCCTTCCCTCTGTTACTTCCTATTTGTCATATATATGTTTACTTGTTATCTCCCTGATTAGATTAGATTGCTAGTCCTTGAGGGTAGGTACCATCTTTTGCCAATCTTTGAATCCTTATCTCTGATGAATGTAATCCCTTGTACAGAATAAGCAGTCAGTAAATGCTTAGTGACTAAATAGATGACAGCTTGTCATTTATGTTATAGATATTTTTCTAATATTGCTTGGACTAACTGTCCATTGAGCTATATTCCAACCTCAGTATTATGTAGCTTTTTGATTTTGTAATCTCAACTCTCTTGCCTTTTTTTTTTTTTTTTAACATATATTGAATACTTAAAATATATGTGGGGCCTACATCTTATGTCACATTCTAAATAGTATCATATCATAAATAATGTTTGTTGTTGTGACTATAAAGAAGTGAAACTGCTGTCCATAAGTGAAAATGGTACCACTTATAGTGGAATCACATTTATTGCACAGAGATTTCTGAGATTAACTAGTTGCTCTTTATTGTTTCATTCTTTGAAAGTTTCTATCTGTAAAGTTATTTAGTTGAATACTAATGTTCCACTTGATTTTAGTTATAAGCCATTTGTAATTTGTCAAGGGAGACCTGCCTTGTGACAGAAACAAAGAACTTTAAGTTTGAAAAACAATAAAGTATAAAGAGCATGAAAGCAATGTACCGACCAGGTTGAAATTGAAAGAGGTGTTATTTTTCAGAAAGCATAAACTTCATGGAGATTTTTATTAGAGATTTGTGTAAGCAAATATATACTGGTGCTTTTGTTGTTGTAGTTAGGAAAATTATGTAAAAAATAAGTGTTTCTTTTCCAGGATTGATTGACAATCATTCATATCCATTCCTCCTTCAATCTTTCCCCATATCCTGATTCCTCAAAGCCTTTCTTTGGGTCTTATTTTTTATTTGTGACATAACATCCAATAAAACAAGTATTTTTATCCTGTTCCAGGATAGCAATCCTTTTGATGCCACTGCAGGGTATCGAAGCCTTACCTATGAAGAAGTAATACAAGAATTGGTGAAACATAAAGAACTACTTAAAAGAAAAGATACCCATATTCGTGAACTTGAAGACTACATTGACAATCTTCTTGTAAGAGTAATGGAAGAAACTCCAAGTATACTCAGAGTGCCATATGAACCTTCAAGAAAAGCTGGCAAATTTTCTAAGACTTAATAAGCCAGTAACACTGCATTTCTTACTTTTAAAATGCTAATGGAAGACACTGTACAACAAGTTTAAATTTTATTACTTTTTTCCTGTTAACTTCTCAGAAATTGTTTTACATTTAAATATGGGGATTGCTCCAAAGGTGTCATTTCTAAAGTGAGCTAAGTAATATAAATATTTAAAGAAAAGGCTAGAATCTCTAGGCAGTATAACTTTTCCTTAGATGTAAATTAGGCTTTCCAAGCCTACTTCTATATTCCTGATTAATCTATTGGTGCAGACATTCACCTTTGTAACATTCACCTTCCAAAATGCTTATCTGTTGCTAAAATTTTTCATCATTCAGATCCTGCCTTCTGAAATATGATATATTTTTGATTTTTCAGAAATATTTAGCCAGAGAACTATTAATTACACATATGCATAATTAAGTATTTTAAATTTATAATTGGTACCTTTTAAGACTGAATTCCCTTGTCCTTCATTTGAACGTGTGAATGTGTTTTATTTATTGGTGCAAAACAAAAATCAGTTCATATTAGTATTACTGTTTATGCAGAGATTGTTTTGAATCAGTCATAACCATATGATATTTGATTTAAGAGTGAACTGCAATGTAATGTAATACTTTAAAATCCATCCCTCATATTCATTGGAAGAAATGAATTAAAAGTGGTATAAAGAGTGTCATATTTGTGTAGTATTGATAATGTCTTAGAATATTACAACTTCAAGATATTAGATACTTGTTGAAACTCATAATTTTTTTTATCCTGAATTTGATTTTTGTGTGAAAAATATGAAGTTTATAACAAACTAATAAAAAATGTGGGGTTTTGTGTTTGTATTTTTAGTAAAAATATTGCATGCTTTTAAAGATGTGGACTAGATGTTAAGAGGAGAAATGTCAAATGTCAAAGAAAGAATGAGGAATAAAAAAGATAGCCAAATAAAATACTTGAATAATTTGTAATAGGACAAAAGATGTTTAGGAATTTGCATAAAATGGACAAGGTAGGAATATTGACAAAAGCAAAATAAATTTTAAACATTGAGTTTCAGGTTAGGGAATTTTTAAAACCTTAAACCCAAGAAAGACTAGATAAAGGGATTGTAGTTTTCTAGTGCATGTCCTTACTCAAAGAATAATATATTCTTCAATTCTTGATATAATGAATTTCTGCTAAACTTTTCTTTCCTCTAAAAAGCATGCTTACTTACTTCTGTAGGGCATCTTTAGATATTTTTGTAAAAAGCATGTGAAATTATCCCATTATTTCAGATGGAAATGTTGATGTTCAAAGAAAAAGAGGTTTTGTTTTATTTTGTTTTGTTTTTAAGCCGACTACTCAATGAATTTGAAGAAATTATTACAATGATAAGTTAAGAAGGAAGAGTTCTCTTTTAATGTTAAATTCATTTCATTTTGGGATATCTCCCTATTCTTTAATGAACATTTATAATTTTTCTGATGCTTGTAGCTCAACTTCTCTAAAATATATAATCAAGTAGATAGTATCCATTAAAAGAGCTAGATAAAGAACTTTTAAAAATACAATATTTTGACTTATCTTTTTGATCACTTTAATATTTGGGGTCAGAGTGAGTGTACTTTTCCAAAGAATCTGACTCTTTTACAGTATGTATTTATTTCTCCAAAGAGAGTATCATTTTAAAATTCTGAAATAATTTTCCTAAACAACATATAGTTCATTTTCTAAAATTTGGAAAATTGATTTTGCCCAACTTTCCCACTTCCAGTTTACTGTTTTGTATTTAGAATCTATGGTGGCTATACCTCAGATATCAATATGTGATTTTTTTCCCCCTCTAATTTGATATCTTGTTGACAAATATTTTTGAATTTGGTGCCAAAGGTCATGATTTTGATCATTATAATTCACTTAGATTTTTTTAAAAACATTTCTTAAATCATTTTTTTAAATGAAAATATAAGTAAGGAGTTGTTCGTTTTTGCCACAAAGATTCTTAGATCTTTGTGTACTTTGGCCAAATATGTTTTTATATAATTAATGTTTATTCTGCCATGTGTATCTACGTATCTTTTAAGTAGGACATAACCAAGTCTACAAGAATCTCTAAGCTCTTTATTTTTATCATTGTTAGCCAAAATGAGTATTATATTAAAACTTGATTTTAAAAACACTTAGTACCACCTGAAACTATTTCAGTTATGGGTTACTATCACTTACATGGACTTAGAGCAGGATGCTATTTTCAATATAATTATGTTATAAATCAATATAATTAAAAGCAGAAGAAAAAATTATTCCTCAAATTTTGTTTATAAGTGAAAGTGTCTTTAATCTGCCCTTGGTTGAAAGTAGAAACAAAACTCTTCAATTTTTAGAATTGCAAAAAAAGCAGATAATAATCATTTAGCTTTTATTTTTGAAGTATAATTTAATTCAAGTTCTTTTTTTAGGTTAGTAGTTTAGTAATAAGGGTAAAATTAATGAATTTGTTAGTAGAATGTATGATACTTAATTTTTTTTTCTCTTCACTGAAGTGTATTTATAAACTCAGAAGCATTTCATTGATCTAATCATAAAACAATTTATATAACATATCTCAAAACCTGTTATAAGCTGAGAAACTTCTATTATATCATGGTATGGTTTTTATTTTATAAAATTACTAATATGTTTTCAATTTCAGTATTAATCCAATTTAGTGGTGATAATATTGGAAATACTTGCCTACAGTTAATGCATTTAACTTTCATTTATGGAACAAATACCAGGGTTATATCTTAGTTGTAAATAAAATAACTTATTACTCATTCATAAAGAATGTATAACATTTAGATGTTACTTTTTGCTGCTATATTTTGTCTTGAGCTTTGTTTTGTCACCTTTGCATGCGTGAATGTAGCATTATACATAGATTTGCCATAACTACATTTATTGATTTTTTTGGGGGGAGGCAGGAAATCAAGATCTAGTTGTAATTTCTCACTAAGAAAATGTTGCCTTGTTCTTAAAAACGATTTCACGAATGGAAACCTAAGCAAAACTGAGCTCATCAGTGAACAACTTGCTTTCTTCATATGTGCTTCCCCCATCCCCAACTTCCTCAAAAGGGGGAGGGAGAATGCATTTTCTCTGACTAAGAGAATCTTAAAAAGAAACAAGAACTGCTTTCTTTAATATATCTACAATTACTGTTGAATCAGAGATTTTATTTTCTTCTATAGCTTTTAAAGAAAAGCCTATCTTGGATTTGTAAATCATACTGAAACTTTTTGATGTTCATGTACTCATACATCTTGTAGTCATGGTAGGTGTAAGTTGTGTGTGTTAAAATGAACTTTAAGAGCATGTTGATTCACTTATTCTCTTTGAAGTAAGAGGTGAAGGATTATGGCATTGCTAGTTCATGATACTAGATTTAAAGGTCTGTCAGCACTTCCATTTTAAACTCCATTTTAATGGATTTATAACTTTAATAATCCAGATGTAATCATTGGAAGTATTTAATATGCAATAGATAGCACCTTAACTAATCTACATATGAAGGGTTTTCAGATGCATTTGTTAAGAAATGTAGAAGCTTTTCAAGCATTAAACTAGAGTTGACATCATTTATTTCATTTATTTTCTATGTCAAAAGAATCTACTCTTATGTGGAATTGAAATCTGTTACAAATAATACATTTGAGTTTATTCATGTTAGAAGCTTCCAGATGTTTTATATTTTGAAGGATGAAAAATTGCTGCAGATCCTAGAATGTGTATATTTAGCAGGTATGCAAAAGATATAAATGTTATTTATAACAAAAGAATACATACTTGTCTTATTAAAAATACTATAGTCACTTGTACACATTTTTGAAGATATAAAACTTTCAAGTATATTTAAATATTGTATAGTGTGACACAAAATTTATGTAATCTGATGCATGAAGAATCAGAATTTTTATGTTAATTATAAGTATTGATTTATTATAGCCGATTAAAATGTATAATCTTAATATAATGGTCTATAATTTTATTTAATTGCATGTCTGAAATGTTAATAAATTTCAAAAGTACATCACAGTAATTCTTTTCTTTTAGTTTAGTACATACATTAGTAGGTAACTTATTCATTATGTTGGAAAGATATGTTCTGTAAGAATGAGTATAAATACGTATGAAAGCATTTAAGAGAATAGTAAACAAATTGCCTACATATCTCCTTTTCAGTATGTATGTGAATCTTTAGTTATTTTTGTTTGAATAACACATCATATTTTTCATTCCACATAAGTATGGAAATATATACTAATAATAGATTAAACAATAATCTTGAATATTACTCAAATAAAATAGTCAAATTCATACTGTATTTTGCACATTTCGTAGAATCATAGATTAGAGTAGTTTTGGATTTTAGAGGCCATGAGTCCAATTACCTGGAAAAAACAGAAAGCAAGCTGAGAAAGAGTAAGTGATTTGCCATGATCACACGCTTAATCATTGTCAATGTAGGATTTGAAATTAGTTTTTTTTTTTTTTTTTTACCCCACACCCAGCACTCTGTTTGTTGTACTACTGCTATTGTCTTTTAAGTTAGAAAAATCATATTGTGAATGGAATTGAGTTGAAAAGAACTGAAAAGTTGTCAGTTATCATATCTCACATTTTATTTAGCAAGTTTCAATTTAGTCTTCCAATGTTTGTGGAATACTAAAGTACTCAAATTGGTTCCATCAAAAAAGTTTTGATAAGACTACTACCAAGTTTGTTTTTGAATATTTAGAGAAAGCTTAAAGCAAACAAAATAAAGACTTTTTAACAGAATGTTGTGTAGAAAGAGATAATATAGAATCAAAACACCCTGTTGACACACATAGACTTTTTAATAGCTTTTTATTTACAAAATTTTACAAAATTTATTTACATGGGTAATTTTTCAACATTGACCCTTGCAAAACTTTTTGTTCCAATTTTTCCCCTCCTTTCCCCGACCCCTCTCCCCTAGATGTAGGTATTCCCATACATGTTAAATATATTAAAGTATATGTTAAATCTAATATATGTTATACATATTTATACAATTATCTTGTTACACAAGAAAAATGGGATCTAGGGGGAAAAAAAAAACCTGAGAAGGAAAACAAAAATGCAAGCACACAATAACACAAAGAGTGGAAATGCTATGTTGTAATCCACACTCAGTTCCCACAGTCCTCTCTCTGGATGTAGATGGCTCTTTTCATTACTAAACAATTGGAACTGGTTTCAATCATCTCATTGTTGAAGAGAGCCAGGTCCATCAGAATTGATCATCCTATAATACTGTTGTTTCTGTATACAGTGTTCTGGTTCTGTTCATTTCACTTAGCATCATTTCATGCAAGTCTCTCCAAATCTCTCTGAAATCATCCTGCTGGTCGTTTCTTACAAAACAGTAGTAATGCATAATATTCATATACCATAATTTATTCAACCATTCTCCAATTGATGAGCATCTATTCAATTTCCAGTTTCTAGCCACTACAAAAAGGGCTACCACAAACATTTTTGCACATCACACACAGACTCGAAAAAACTTTATTGATTTCCCTTTTACAGTTTTATTCCTGTTATTGAGCTCACCACCCTCCTCCCAGTCACCCAGGCTTGCAACCTAGATGTCTTCCTTAAATCTTTACTTCCACACTTCCCCCATAGCCAGTCAGTTGCCGAGTTTTGAAGATTGTCTTTCTAATACTTCTCATTTCTTCCTTTCTCTCTTCTGACACTGCCATCCCATTGATGTAGATCTCCATTACCTCTTTCAGGAAGTACTGCAATGACCTGGTTGTCTCTGCCTTAAGCCTCCCTCCACCCCGTTCTCTCATCCATTCAATTTTTAAATTGATCTTCTTAAGGTACAGATATGAGTAGGTCACTCCCTGTCAGTGGCTCTTGATCACCCTGATCAAATGTAGAATCCTTTGGTTTTTAAAAGTACCTTAACCTAGTCCTTACCTCTTTTCCAAGTGTTTTTCCTTGTCCCTTTCAATAACTTTGCCATCCAGTAGTGTTGCCTAATGTTGCCCTTGTCACACTTCATTTCCCAATTCCACATATTTCCACTAATGATCCATCCAGGAACTCTCATCTCTAGCCCCTGGCTTCTTTCAGGCTAGGAGCCTTTCCCCAAATTTCTCAGTGCTTAAGGTAATTACTATCCATCTACATCTAATTCACACATTTATTTTTAGGTTGTTTCCCAATTAGAATGAGCTGCTTCAGAGTAGGGATTGTTGGGGTTAAGTAATTTGCTCAGGGTCACACAACTAAATCTAAGTACCTAAAGGATGGATTTGAACTTGGGTCCTTCTGACGCTAGGGCTGGTGCTCTATCCACTGAGCCATCTAGCTGTTACATGACTGCCAATTTGAGCGTAAAAGATTCATCCCCTACTCGTTTTCCTACTTTTTTCTCCAAGGCTTTCTCATAGGTTGTTATGGAGCTGATCCACTGGGCTTTTCTATATATAATTGAAGTCAGTCACACACTTAGTAAAGTAAATAGATAAATTGGGCACTTAGTAAAGCATTGATTAGGTGCCTGTCTGAGGCAACTAGGCAGCACAGTGAAAGGTGACTTACCTTACTGAATTCAAATCCAGCCTCAGACATTTACTAGGTGTGTTCTTGGGCAAGTCCCTTGATTGCCATTATTAAAAACAACAGAAAAACAGCAGCGACATTGTTAGATGCTGGAGATAATATTTCAGTGAAGCTGTGGAAAGTATAAGACAGCATAGAATAATGCAATCTTACATCAGATACTTACTATCTTTCTTATGACTTCAAAATGGGCATAATAACATACCTACTTCACAGTATAGTTATGTCATTGCAACAATTTTAATGTGAGATACTGTTTTTTTATTAAAGGTAAATTACAATGGACCCATGCCTTTTTCAACCTATACATTTTTTATTTTTTGGTCCATGATTTTCCATAGACCTTTCAGAGGGCATCTGTCCAAGATGGCAATATATCACTGATTCTTTCACTATACCTTGAATACCAGTATAGTATTTGGATGAACCATTTGTTATCTCTTTCTTGCTATATTATGACCTATCCACTTCCTTTTTTGGTTGTATATTTTCCAGATATTTTTTACGCCACTCATTATGAGTCATCATCAAAGTTAATATTGCTTCTTATTTAAAAGCCACCATATATGTCTTCATTGCCATTTAATTCCCATCATCTGAATTGTATTTTTTTGGAATTTTTCTTCAAAATTCATTCTCTAGCCTTTACTATTTTCACTTTATTAAACTCAACTCCTTTGTTTTTGCTAAGTCTCTTTTAAGATAAAGATGGCATGGCAAATTTATGAAAAAAAAAACATTAAATTTGGATGAGAAATTTAGGAAGATTTGAGGAATGTAAATGAATGACTGGATCTAAAGGAAGAAGAAAAGGATGAAGGAGGAGAAAGAAGACTGAGAAAGAACTGAGGAGAGATGACTCATAAAGGTAGCTGGTAAGCCAAGGTAAACACAGCAAAAGGTCTTGACATTAATTTTGTAGAATAGGAAGAATTTGAGAATGACTTACATTGAATTGCAGGATTTTTATTTTTGTCAAGGCTAACATGAGTTTTTTCCCATCCTAGAAAAAGTGAAGGGTTTTGAAAAATATCTCTGTATTCCATGTAATCATAGAATAAGTTACTTTAAAAAGATGAGAACGATTTTCCTGTGTGAAAAATGAGTAAAATGATCTGAAGAAGCAAAAGGGAAGCCAGACTGGCATCTGGAGGTTGAGTGATATATAAAAAACTGTCTAAGGAAAGGACTATTGAACAAACTTGAAGTTAAAATTAATTTATTTAAATAAAATTAAGTTCTTTTAAGAAGAGAAAGGAGACTGATGACAAAACTTCTATTTTGTCCTCCAGAAAAAAATAAAAATAGGTCAAAGTAAGAGAACATCCAGTAAGATTCTGCCCAAAAAAGGGATAAATATATGGTACTTGCTAGGAGTACAGAGGGAGCCATTTGTCAAACTAAAACCAATAAGGAGGCCTGTTGTCTTCTTGAGGCACAGATTCAAGATGGTCCAGAATTTGTCAAAAATAGCTACAATACACTTATAGTGATGCTTTGGATATGAATGATATTGCCAAAATGGCCTAAGAAAGCATTTCCAAGGATTGGATTCTTCAAGAAGCCGAAGACTATTGGGACAAAAGTAGCATTTTTATCCATGCTTCTTAATGAGGGAATGTGGAAGAGAACAAATCTGGAAAGCAAGCAACTAAGAACAACATTAAGAATGGAATTTTGAATATCTGGAACATAACATGAAGTACAAAAATTCTAGATTCTTCACTGGCAATAAGATATCTTAACACAGAAGCTGCCAAAATTATATCAACCTGGAAATTTGGAAATCTGATTTTAAGATTTTAAGCTAGGAACCATCATGAGTAGAGCTGCAACATGACAGAAGAGCTTTTGAGATATTTAATCACTTCACAGAAGATAAAATTAAAGAAAGCAGCAAATAGTGAACCCCCTGACCTTGGATGTGTTAACCTGAATGTATATATGTTACAATTTTAAGATGACATCAAACTTGTAATGCAATGAGGCAAATTTGATCACTGAAGAATTACTGACATTTAATAAAATTAGAACTGTGATTGAAATGTTATTGAAAGGATATACTTTATTCAAAAGAAATATTACAGGTAAGAGAGATTGCTACAATATTGCCTACTGAGAAGATATACTCAGGTGAAGAAATTTAAAGAGCAGAGAGAGAAAAATAGCATTGTGGAAAACATTTAGGTGAAACACGGTAAAAGGAGAATAAAATGATTTTGTCATCTGGGTATACTATAAAGCATTTGACTAGAAAGGTAGTAAATAGGTTTTAGTAACAGAACCCAAATCTTGTGCAGAAGCATGATAATTAGAGTGATAGGAGATATCAGTTATCAAGATAACTGTTGGAACTTTTGACAAAAGAAAATGGTTAATGGTTTTAATTTTCTCAAATACACTTTCATCTTTGAAAAAAGGTGGGGAAGCCAAAAGGGAAAATTACAATGTGACTTCATTCCTACTCAAAGGTATGGTAGGAGTTGGTAGCTATGGTAGAATTGATGACAATTTGGCAGTTTGACTGAGAAGGGTAAAACCCGAAGTTATTTAAGTAACCATCCAAGATTTCTGTAGAATAGTTTTCTAACAGTTCAGAGGCAGGATCTTGTGAATGATATTCTTCGGAGTGGGATCAGAAGCTCTAAAGAATCAACACATTTGTGTGAAGACACAAATGAATATATTTTTCTGATGAGGGAATGTGAATTCAAATAATATGAATTGTTTGAAGAATTGGATATGGATGCACAGAAAATATGCCCATGTAGATATTTTTTATGACATTGAAACAAGGGAACGTAATGGAATGAATACAAATATTGGGCACTGTACTATGAGACTAATATCAAGATTTCTAAAGCTGAGAATGAACAAGCTGGTGAAAAAGATTAAAGGATACCTTATCCAAAATCTAATAATAACTGTCAGAAGGTTTTTCTGCTCAATTCTTATTTTGGCTCTAGATAGTTTTTGTTTTTCTTTCAAAGGAGAATATCTAAGGTAAGGAGAAGAGCAGTTGTCCTTTCAGGACCCAAGTAAACCATATTCTAAGGTACTGAAGGAAACACATCTAGTAGATGTGTGATAGCTGAGCCAATATCAGAAATCATGGAAAGATCATGAAGAATAGGAGATATCCTGCAAGACTGGAGAGTAAAAGGGCAAATGTTTCCATATTTAAAAAGAAGGGCAGAGGAAATGAAATTTACAAATTCTAGATCCATAAGCTTGACTTCAATTCCTCTTGAGGCACAGATTCAAGATGGTCCAGAATTTGTCAAAAATAGCTACAATACACTTCTAAGTGATGCTTTGGATATGAATGATATTGCCAAAATGGTCCGAGAAAGCATTTCCAAGGATTGGATTCTTCAAGAAGCTGAAGACTATCAGGACAAAAGTCTGGATTTTGGCTCCCGATCCAAATGTAGGAATGTAGGATCCAAATGCAGAAAACCAAATGTAAGAAGAGCTAGTTTTTGGAAGTAGCTAGGAATTCTATGAAGTACAGTAAGGGGAAGGGGGAGTTCCAGACATCTAGGGTCATCCAGGAAAATCTCTTCAGAATTTATGTGACAAATGCATTGGAAATAGGAAAAATTTGAGGCAGGGAAAACAAATAGAAAGTTATTGGGATAATCCAAGGGGGAAGTGATAAGGTCCTAAATTAGGACCTCATATGAGGTAGATAATGAGTAATGTAGAGAAGGACAAATACAAGAGGTGTTGTTGTGGTTTGCAACTGATTGGCTATGTGAAGTGGTGAGTGTGTAGAGTCAAGGATAAAATTAATTTTCAAACATGGGAAATTAGATTCTTACAATAGCCTGACTTCCCTGTGTCAAATCTCTTTCTATTTCATGTTTAGACCATGTCATCTCACTATTCAGTAAATCCCCCCTTTTTTTCCCCTGAGATAATTGGGATTAAGTAACTTGCTCAGGGTCACACAGCTAGGAAATGTTAAGTGTCTGAGGCCAGATTTGAACTCAGGTCCTCCTGACTAAAGGGTTGGTGCTCTATCCACTGTACTACTTAGCTGCCCGGTTCCCTTTTTTGAAGATCACATGTAACATTTTCTGTTAGGCTTTTAAATTCCTTCATAACCAGAATCCTTCCTCCTATATTGTGTGGTTTTTTTTTTCCTCCCCTCACTTCATTTATAACTATAATGCCAGGATAGATGTTCATCTAATAAGTGTTAGAGCAATTCATTGACCTTTGACTATTTATCTCAGTAAAAGTATCAAGAATTAGATTAGTACTGATAGTTTTAAGACATGCAATTTTTAGCACCTTCTGCACCCTGCTCTGCTTCTCTGAAACCATTATTACTAGAACCAAAGGGGCTATCCAAGCTGAGGACCATTTTGTATTTTTAGCTGCTCAAGAGGTTGCCCTAGCCAAAGAATGTGTCATGTATTGATTCATCTTTAGGTAATGTTTGACTATGTTTGACCTCAGCTGGTATAATATATAAAGCTTATTCAGCTTAATAGACTCTTTTAAAACATGTGCTCTAATGGCACAGACTTTAAGAATCCATGTTCAGCTCCATGATAGGAAGAAGCACTTCAGTTGTATTCTTGGAGAGGGCTAAATGGCATACCGATCCATTATTGAAAGTATGATTTTAGTGTTAAAAATAATACATAGCCTGGCTTTTAGACAAGATGGATCCTGAAGAGGGAGACCACCTAATTCCCACATGCCTACTCCAACTAAATCTGGAATTCACACCAAATCAATCATCAAGAAATTCAATGAAAAACAAGTGGCTTCTTCTGTGATAGAATTGAAATAAAGTACTGTTAGAATCTTCCTGGCAATAGGAAAAAGGTCTACCAAGAAAACCACCACCTATACAGAGTAGTTTCCCAGCATGAACAGATATGGGCTGAGGACGTGTATCTTGAATCAGCAAGAAAAAAGGATTCCTTTGAAAGAGCAATATGGTGGAGGTATTAGGAACCCTGGGAAATAGTAGTGGGTAGGAATCAGCCTAAGGACACCTCAGCCTAAGAACTCACATACCAGAGTAGACCCTGAAGATCCAGAGATCTGAACTTCAAACAATCAGTGCAGTTTAATCCAGGGAAGAGAAAATCCTCACAGAAACTGAGGGGAGGTAGAAGACCACAAAGGGCCAAACATTCAATCCAAATCCAAATATGGAGCAGAGGTTGTAGCTCAGGCACAAAACCTCAATTCAGGAAGTAAAACTGAAGAAATGAATAAATCAAAGAAAATATTGAACAATATTAAAAATTTATTGTCTATCTAGAAATTCCTCTAGAGTAACTTCATAAAAAAGGCTAAAAGAAAAAAGATGGATTTTCTACAGTAACTACATAAATACTTAGAAGAAATGAAGCAAAAGATTTAAAAACTCTTTTTTAAGGGAAATGTAAGAGAAATAAACAACCTAGAACAGAAAGTGGAAACTTTCCCAAAAACTAGAATCCATCAAATAGAAATTAATGATTCCAAAAAAAAATATTAGAACAAAATCAAAATAGAAGGGAATATAAGGAAAACAGATCAAGGTGAGATAATAGTAAAATCAAAAGGTATTCTGCTTTTAGAAAAAAATCATAAATGAGAATATTTGTTAGAATCAGAGCACAAAGTAAAGATAAGGAGAACCTACCAGTTACCTCCTGAAAGAAGCCCCCAAAATAAAAGTGCCAGATATGTCAACAAAAAATGTAATATTCCTTTGTCAAAGAATAAATAATTACAAAGCATCAGAAAGAAGTAGTTCAAAAAGTCAGAGATATAAACAGCAATTAACAGTACAGTATGAAGAAGTAGTTTAAAGATAATTAAGAATTGTTTAACAAAAAGAATATAATACAATGTACACAAAAGTAGTTTAGGTACTAAGGAACTAAGTTCAGCAAAACTAAACCTGGAAATTTCTACTCAAACCAAAGGAAACTTTAGAATAGTGTATTTCCAAATGCAAAAATACAAGCTTTCAACCAAAAATAGCCTGCAGACCTAAATAAAATCCAATGTGATACAGAATTGGGAGAGAATGACTCTTTATTGGAATAGAAGGCTTTTAAGCATTTCTGAACTTTGAAATAAAAATACAAGAATCAAAAAAAACCTAGAAAGGTAAACTCATTTGAGCAATTGGAAGGAGTGATGTAGTGATGATGTAGTGTTAACATTCTGTTAAGAATGTTGTGGGAATAGAAGAAAAAAAGTGTCCCTATAGAACTTTAGTATGTTCAAAGGGCTTTGACGGAATTAAATAAGAAAAACAAAAGTCCTGAAAGTGCATTGATTTTGTTCTGGAACTTTTGATAGGGGGAAGGAAAAAGGAGTAAAAATATACTGTATAGAAAGGAGAAGCAAGGGAGTGACACGATGTTTTTCTTTGAAGTTCATGAGAACATGAGAAAAGAAGGGATGTGGATGAATCTTATTCATCTTCAATGGATGGAGGAAAATGAACATACACATATGCACTTACAATTTGTAAATATTCAGCAGGGGAATAGAGATAGGGAGGTAGAGAAAAGAGTCATAGGTGGAGGAAGAGAAGCATAGAAAAAAATTTAAGGGAGTACTCTAAATTGCCTCTTGAAATTGAAATAATTGGAAAATAGATGCATAAATTGTGGCATGTGAATAATGGAATTATTTCACTATGAAGAATGATGAAAGAGAATAACAGAGTATGAAGTATTGCAGAATAAAGTGAACAGATTCAGAATCAATGGAATGGCCAACTATATATCCAGAGTACTTGTGATGCTTTTGTTGAAGCATGTTATCCACATTTTGACAGATTACAGACATGATGCAAAAGGAGACATTTTTTAAACATGGCCACTATATGGATTTCCTTTGCTTGGCTAAGGATTTTTATATGTCTTTTGTGATGGCCACGTTTAGCACCCAGAGTTTATTAAAATCAGCCGGAGTCAGAATAAGGGAAAATGCTTGATCTTTATTCTTTGTGGAGGTGAAGGGGAATGGCAATATGAAGGATGAGCAATCGCTACAGGAATCTGGCCAGCAGTGCCTCTGCCTCTCTCACTCCACCCACCAAATCATCTACACAATCTCTTATACAACAAATCAAACTTGCACAGAGAGTGGGTGGGGTCATTCTTTCTCCAAGCATATATTAATAGAGTATTGTCCAGTTGTTAATTAGCCTCAAGTGCTTGGGACCTCAGTGCAACAAGAGCTTCAGGAGCTTCAGCCCCTTTCGATCTTTTTCTTCCTTTCTTTGTTTTAATATAGAGAGAGGATATATGAGGGGAGAGGGTTAGCAATAGTGATGCCAGAAAAAGAATGGGGAAATTGAAATTCATTTTTTATTAAAACTTTTCATTTTCAAAACATATACATGGATAATTTTTCAACATTGCAAATTTCTACCCTCCTTCCCCCAATCTATTCTCCTAGATGGCAAATAATCCAATATATGTTAAATGCAATAGAAATATATGTTAAATCTAATATATGCATACATATTTATACAATTATCTTACTGCACAAGAAAAATCAGATCAAAAAGAAAAAAATGAGAAAGTAAATAAAATGCGATCAAACAACAAAAAGCATGAAAAAAAGTGATCCACACTCAGTTCCCACAGTCCTCTCTCTGGGTGTCAATGGCTTTCTTCATCATAAAACTATTAGAACTGGCCTGAGTCATCTCATCATTGAAAAGAGAAACGTTCATCAGAATTGATCATCATATAATCTTGCTGTTGCCGTTTATAATGATCTTCTGGTTCTACTCATTTCACTTAGCCTTAGTTCATGAAGGTCTCTCCAAGCCTCTCTGAAATCATCCTGCTGATTGTTTCTTGTAGAAAAATAATTTTGGTCCCAGAAAATCTCTCCTCAGAACTATAAATAAAATAATAAAAACTCTAATCTCTAACTTGCCTGAGTTTCTCCGGCATTACAATTGCATATGTCTTCTACCTTCTGCATTCAGGATCAAACAGGGCCTGCTTATCCCAACCAGGAATACAGGAGTGGAGTTTGGCTCAAATACAAGCCCCCAATTTAGAAACATGCTGGAATTAGCAGTATGGGATCTCTGTTGAATGAATATCAGACCTACTTTATTTTGGATCTTGGAATGTAGTTAACTGAGAGAATTGGCCCCTCAGTTTGGGCCCTAAATTCCCAGTCCCTTTAGACAATCCTGGAGAAGATCAGTCTATATATTCCTGTCTATATACCAGTTTTTGATACTCTACATGGCTATGAAAGACCCAGTCTTGCTGAAGTGGCAGATTGCTAATACTGCCATAAAAGAATAGTACTTTCAATGACAGTAAAGGCTCTGGGGGTCTGACTTCTTCCTTTTAATGATTAAGTGTCTGTTAACTTAAGCTCCTTTGATGCTACTTTGGGCAATTTCCCCTTTAGTCCAAGAGGATTTTAGATGTTGGGAAGTTGGTTGGCTGTGACTAATGTCTCCTTTTGCTGAAATGAACAAAAGGAATCTGAAAGAAGTAGTAGAAGCTCAACGATTTGCTAGGGGCTAAAATAAAGAGTTCTTTGTATTGACAATGTACCTTGGTTTAATCAGCTCTTGGGCCAGTTCACCATCAAAGGCCTGACTAATGCAATGAATGAGGTTATAACCTTTGAATCAGTCTCTCTGGGAGTTACCTGCACTGTAAATCTGAAGTACCTTACCAAGTTTAAGAAGCTTAACTTCCAAAAACCTAATGTTTTAGGGTGGGATTTGTGTCTTAAGTTGGAGATATCTTTTGTACTGAAGAAGTATGGAAGAGAAATAAACTGTTTAAGGGTAGAGAACAAAAGTTGAGGCTGGACTCGAACAGGAGGAAACCTCAGGCATGTTAAAAGGGGGTTTGGGGAGATTGCAGCACTACAACCCTAGAAATCCAGCAGGTTTTACACCTGATTTACCAGTGTTCTACAAACAGAGAAAATGACTTATCAGTTTCAATACTATTAATCTTTATGCTTTTCCCTTTTTTACTTTAAGAACACCTCGGATACTACCATGGGTAGCCATTTAGAATATTGATGTAAGCAACCACACAATATTTATGTAGTGTTGCTTCTGATCTCCATTTTTTACCTTGGTTCCATCAATTGGATTGAACACTTCTATTTTGTTATACTTATAAACTTAAAGATTTCCTTCCTTCCTTCCTTCTATTTCTTCTTTCTCCTGGTAAAATATCTTGGGATTTATGGGCTAGATTTCTTTCTTAAGGACCATACCTTAAACCCAAATCACTCTGTCTTTCATTGATTGGCCAATAGTAGGTCCTAGCCCAAGCCTCATTGGTCAGTGTTTGAGTCTCAAAGCTCAGATTGAGGGTAAATAGCGATTGCTTTTGTTTTGTCCTATGGGTCTTTCCCTCCCAGATTTAAAAAGAATAAGAAACATTTATATGAACTAATGCAAAATGAAGTGAATAGCACCAGGGGAAAAGCCCAATGAACAGAATGGAAAAGGAAAGAATAATGAAACTTAGTGCTACAAAATTATAATGACCAAGCTCAGAGATAAAGAAAAGATAACAATGACGACTAACATTTGTATGTCCCCAATACTACATGAAAAACCGAGACATTTAATATTATTTATGAATGAATTGTTCATTGTTAATTTCATATGAATGAGTGAATGAAGGGTTAATTGTCAACTTGTACTATATATTTATTAATCAACTCTTAATGGTTTTAGGAAGTTGTAGATGCGAAGGCAAAAACAAAACAGTCCCTGCTCCCAAGGATTTTACTCTCTGTAGGAGGAAAGCCACATATTCACATTTGTGGAGGCCATTTGGACCAGTGGAAAGATTGCTTGGTAGAGTCAGAGGACCTAAATTTGAATACCAGGTCTACCATTTACTACTTTATGACTTTGGGCAAATCACTTTCTGAGCCTCAAATTCTTCTTCTGTAATGTGAAGACATTGGATTTGATGGTCCGTGTGACCCCTTCTAGCTTTAAACATAGGATTGTATAATGCTAAATACATTTTTAAAAGATGTGCAAAGTAAATAGTAATATTAATGGAAAGCTCTAGCTGTTGGAGGAAGGCGAAAGAAAGAAAACCAAATGTAGGAAGATCTAGTCTTTGGAAGTAGCTAGGAATTCTATGAAGTACAGTAAGGGGAAGGGGGAGTTCCAGACATCTAAGGCCATCCAGGAAAATCTCTTCAGAATTTATGTGACAAATGGATTGGAAATAGGAATGGAAAAACTTGAGGCAAGGAAAACAAATAGAAAGTTATTGGGATAATCCAAGGGGGAAGTGATAAGGTCCTGAATTAGGACTTCATGTGAGGTAGATAATGAGTAATGTAGAGAAAGACAAAAACAAGAGGTGTTATGGTAGTTAGCAACTGATTGGCTATGTGAAGTGGTGAGTGTGTAGAGTCAAGGATAAAATTAATTTTCAAACATGGGAAATTAGATTTTTTACAATAGTCTGACTTCCCCGTGTCAAGTCTCTTTCTACTTCATGTTCAGACCATGCCATCTCACTATTCAGTAAATCCCCCTTTTTTTTCCCCTGAGATAATTGGGATTAAGTAACTTGCCCAAGGTCACCTTTCCAAACCTCTCTGTACTAATCATATGTATCAGTAATATTCCATTATATAATATACCACAATTTGTTTAACCATTGTCTTATCTGTTCACATCCAATTTGTTTCCAGTTTGTTGCTACAGCAAAAAAAAAAAAAAAAAAAAAAAAAAAAAAAGTGCTGCTAGAAATATTTTAGTTTATGTGAATCATTATTTTTTGACAATGATGTCCTTGAAATAGATACAGCAGTGCAATATCGGATCAAAAAATGAAATGTCTCTTTTAAACAATAATCTCCCAGTGGTAGTATTCTGAATTGTTTGTATATGTAATAAATTGAAACTATGAAAATTTAAAATTTGAAATGAAATTTTCTGAATTAGGGTTTATTTCCATTATCATTGCCCATTACCATGCATAACTGAAAGTCTAATTGATTGGCATTTCTAAGAAGCAAGAAAATTAAATGTCATTTTCTCATCCCACCTAAGCTGGGGCTGCTTATGAGTAGGAAAAAAAGGCAGGCGGATGGAGAGGAGAAGCAAGTGGATAATCTAAAAACTAAAATGGCCTTTCTCTAAATAAGTGAGATTATACTGCAGGCAAATGAACTACAAGAAATATTGATGTATCACAAATAGCTGTTGACTGATTCAACTGCAGTATTTTTAATGTGCTTGTATAATATTTATGTTGGAAATGTATTAATAGACTGTTGCTGGGTATCATTTTTATGATTAACAAACTGTAAACTATTTTAATTTTTAATCAGTTGTTTATATAACCATGCTTCATATAAAATTATGAAATATGGAGTTTTTAAGACCATCTGTTGCATACATATGCATAATATATATGCATTGCTATGTATACAGTAAATAAAGCATGAAATTTAAGAAAATTTGTGTAGAAAGCATAGTCATGAAATTTCAGTGTGAATAACTCCTTTCTAAAATTAGATTAATGAGCAATTTGGTCCTAAATTTATCTGTACATCCAAAGCTGAAGATCCTATCTTCCCCTGCCAGATTCCAGGGGAATTTAATCTCTTCTCCTCATGAGCCATCACTGTGACTTTGAGAACTTTGGGGGCAGAAATGGATCTGAATCTGTGATATTATCAGTGCCCATTATATAAAACATGCAGATTGTTTGAAGGCTTGCCGTTATGGTGTTATCTTAGAGAGGTCTCTTTTGTCATTAAGAAGTTAAGCAATTTGCTGGTTGTTGTCCTTCATTTTTGAAAAGAACCAAAATTACATCACTATGTTAGAGTCAAGTTAGTATGTCTAACTGTGACTGATTAGATCAAAATGATCTCGGAATGCTCTGATACAGGTTGGACACAAATAATCCCTACGAACATTTAGAATGAATTTTCTAACTTTGCACATCTTGTGTTTCTTCTGAGCTAATTTAATTCTACTTTGTTCATATAGCATAAGACCTTTATTGTCTTTGAGTGTGTGCATGTTTCATGCACCGATGGTAAGTAGAATCAACTTTGCAGAAGTATTTTACATTTTTTAGGGTTTTGAACACAGAGTGGGAGCCTCATCTGCTGCAGTAATCAGGCTAGGGTTGGGTAAGCAGACAATTTTTAAGGCACCTTAAAATTTTTTTAATAGTTTTTATTTTTCCAAATACATGAAAAGATAATTTTCAATATTCACCTTTGCAAAACCTTGTGTTCCAAGTTTTTCTCCCTCTCCTTCCCTTTACCCCTTCCCAAGACAGAAAACAATCTGATATAAGTTAAAACAGGTGCAATTCTTTTAAACATATTTCCATATTTATTGTGCTACACAAGAAAAATCAAATCAAAAGAGGAAAAAATAACCCAGGAAACCAAAAACAATAACAAAAAAGTGAAAATACTGTACTTTAGCCTCCAAAAGCTTGAATGTGGAAGGCACTTTTTATCACAAGATTATTGGAATTTCCTTGAATCACCTCATGTTGAAAGGAACGAAGTCCGTCACAGTTAATCATCACATAATCTTGCTGTTACAATGTTCTCTTGATTTTGCTCAATTCACTTAGCATCAATTCATATTAGTCTCTCCAGGCTTTTTTGAAATCAGCCTTCTCATCATTTCTTATTGAACAATAACATTCCATTACATTCATATACCATAATTTATTCAATCATTCCCAACCTATGGGCATCTACTCAGTTTCCGGTTCCTTGACACTACAAAAAGGGTTGATACAAACATTTTTGCACATGTGGGTCCTTTTTCCTTTTTTTATGATTTCTTTGGGATACAGACACAATAGAGATACTGCTGGAGCAAAGGATATGCACAGTTTGATAGCCCACTTTCCAGAATGGTTGGAGCATTCACTATTTCACCAACAATGCATTAGTTTCTTAGGTCATCTTCTCTATCCTCTTCATTATACCTTATATAAAGGCTGCTCAGATACCTGGGGGCCACCGAATCCCACTGCTGCTTCCAGCTAGAAGATGATGCTATGGCCTTTTTCAGGGATGCCCATCCACCTTTAATGTTCTCTTGTATACAGCTCTCACCTGTGGCTCCAAGAGATTATAGCATGAAAAGTGATCATTCCATTGTAATCCCTCTTGACTGATGCTCTAAGGCAGGTTGAGGATAATTGATGGGGCTCAAACCCATTGGTGAGTTATAACAATTCCTTCTTCAAGAATGTGAAGACTTCTCCTGGCAGAATGGTCAGATAAGAACAGTTTATTCCAGCGACTTTGAAGGTGGCTGAAGTAAGCACTGTGGAGCTTTTAGAGTTTGAAGATCATCTATCCACTGCATCCTAGACCATTGCCACTTGTTTGACTTTTGTTTTGTCACTGGATTTGAATGACACTAGAAGAGAGATGAGGTTGTCAACTTTGTGCAATTGCTTCACTTAAAGCCAGTTCACACTCACAAGTCAAAACATCAACCTATGGTATCATTAGTCTTCTTTGAAAATGAAGGACAAATAGTAACTACAGAATTGGCCATCTCATTCTCCATCGCTACCCAATAATCTTGAATGACTCATTTTCTCTCTAGGATCAAATATAAACTCCTTTGTTGAATATTTAATTTTTTTTTTTTTTAACCATCTGACTCTTTTCTTTCCTTTCCAATCATGACTACATGATCACACACACATATACACACACACTACACAAAAGTCTCTGTCTGACTACACTGGACTGCTTGCAATTGCATAAAACATCAAGGTCTCTCTATTTTCCTTTCCCATACCTTTTTAATTGGCTGACTCCACGTGGTGGCTTCCCACTTCATATCTTATAATAATTAGATTATGAGATCCTTGAGGACAAGAATTGTGTTCTATCTCTTTTTTTGTATCTTCAGTTCTGGCATATAGTAGGCTTTTAATGTTTACTGAATTAATTAAATATTCCTGGACCTAGGTCAAGGATGACAGTATGCAAGTGGCCTTCTTCACCTCTCCCTTCTTCCACTTCTATTCTTTTCCCCTTCAATTCCTCACCCCCCTCCACCCTGCACAACTGCCATTAGCTGCTAATGCCTTTCCTTTTAAGACTACCATTTATCTATATCTTCATATCATATATATGTCTCATGTACACATGTAGATAAAATGTATTATAAATTATATCTGTTGTGTATAAATGTGTGTGTACAAATATATCATATTGTCTCTTCCATTAGAATGTAATCTCGTTAAGGTCAAGGATGGTTTTGCTTTTGGTCTTTGTACTCCCAGCATAGTGCCTGACATATCTGAATGCTTAGTAAATATTTGTTGTAAATACTTACTAAATATTTGTTGATTGAGTGGTTGGTTTAATTGATTGTTTTACTAGCTCCATTCATATTGATCAAATGATCTATGCCTTTCTGAGGAGTGGAATTGAGAGAACTTGAAAGAAAGATTCTTTTTCTGGCTTCAGATTTCCAGATTCTCTTCAGGGTTCCAGCCTCGGAGAAGGAGAAAAACTGGGAAGAGGCTGATGCCTCAAGTATTTCCTTTCCAGCTTGTCACACTAGAAATTTCAGGAAATTTCTCCTTGGATGAGATTAGGGACTTTTACTTTTGAGTGAGTTGAAATATTTCACTCCCAGTGAGAGAACTCATTCTTTCTAGGTTGGAAGGAAGGAAACAAACATTTATTAAGTGCTTACAATGTTTTGGAAACTGTGCTAAAAGCTTTATTAATACTATCTCATTCAATCCTGTGTATTGTCTGGTATATTCCCATTCATGTAACTTTTTCAATTTCTGTTTGCTATCTGCTTGGATAAATAGATTTATTTACTTTTCAATATATGTGATATTCAACCCATGGGGAGGATTTGAATATGGCCTGGAATATTCCTTCCTCAATAAGGGATAGAATCTGGGAAATATGGTGTGAACCTAAAAATTATTTTCCCTAAACTAACAATATTTAGGGAGTTAGGTAGATAAAATTCTAACCCCCCTTTCAGAGTGAAAAGCTAACCAGCCTCATGATCTTACTACTTTCCTGTTCCTTTCCTGGCAAGAATTAAAGTTTCCCTTGAAAAGGAGTAGGCTAGATTCCAGTGAAATTTAATCTCTTTTCCCCATGAGCCACATTTACAGAGATCCATTTAGACATACACATAACCTATGTAGAGAATATATATATATATATATATATATATATATATATATATATATATATATTATATAGTTTCAAAAAGCTACAATGGGTTTTGTTGTATATGGATGTTTAATTCAAGAAACAATATTTTGATTAAGACATGATTATTCAGTTTCTACTATGAGCAATAACATTGAAATGTGTGTGCAAGACACTAGGCTCTATGACAACAGAAATAAGAAAATGACATATATCATTCTCTCTCAAAGTTTTCTAATTGAGGAGATGAGAAAAGTATACAAACAACTGTAATACAAGTTAGAATGGGATTTAAGTGGATAGGAGACGTCTAAGTGACATAGTATATTCGAGGAGGAGATCATTTCTTGTTGGACTAGGAAAGGCTTTTTCCTTACTGGTTAGACTAGGGAAACCTTAGTCTCCCTTAGAAAAGTTGGCAACCATGAGGGGTCTTAAAGAGAACAGTTTCAATAGAGACAAAGCTGCGAAGTGCAAAGAAGCATCTATTCCATGCACTGATTGAATGCATATGCTTTAGGGCAGAATAAGACCATAAAATGGTAAGTCCAGTGTCACTATTTGGTTGGACTAGAGAGTATGTAAGGAAAGTAAGTAGTATAAAACATTCTGGAGGCTGTTATTTGTTTCTTCAAAAATAAATAGAATAATAACTTAACCATGGTAATCATTTGACTTCTTTTTCCAGTGGCTAAATTTTTTAAAATGCCTTTCAAAATCCAAAAGTTTATATCAAGAGAATATTGAATTGATATCTATTTCTTTTTTCATCTTAATTGTATTTTTAGCTGAGGAACTGTGTCTACTTTCAAGGTTTAGGATGCCAATAAGGTGGATTGTCAGCTTTGCATAGTAATAAATTCTATTTATAATAAATTCTATTTACTCTTGTTTCAATGGTTTTGTAGTCAAGGGTTTTTTTTTTTTTTAATGTATGCACATCTGTAAGAACTTCAGCTTCAGGGGAGCAAATAAAAACCCATATCTATGAATATATATTGTTCTGCTTTCCAGATAATTGATATGATAATTTTTACTAAGACTTATATGGTTTAGAGAAAAGATCATAATTTCACAGATTTGGAGTTGAAAATAATCTCAAGATTATCTTTTCCAATCCCCTCATTTTAAACATGAGGAAACTGAGGAACAGTGATATAACTTCTACCCCAAGTTACATAGGGAGTTTTCTAGTAAATAAATAGTAAAAAAAATAATTTTTTATTTTTGTAAGTATCAATATAGTGAACATCTCAGTAATCAATTTGGGAAGCCATAGTAAAAAAAAAAAGTGGGAATGGAGTAAGGGCTTTTTATAGTCATTGAAGTAGAACAAATTAGATCTTTGGAGGAAGTTTTATCCACTTATTAATATTAAACAAGAGCTAATCAGATAAATATAAAATATATTTTTATAAATAGAACCAAAAGAGGTCCTTTTATATACTCAGTTGCTACATCCTTGAAATGGTTAATAACAAAGTTATTATATTTTTGGTTTATATAATTCAAATGATAGTATATAAAAGGTCATTTTTTTTCTAGTTCTTTGTTTTCTTGTCTTTTAGTCTAGATTTGTGGTTCTATTAGAGAATTCCTTGCTAGATTTTTATCCAGTGAGGCTTTTGTTTTGAACCCTATAACCTCTTCTTTGTACTCAACACAGCCACTAATTTGATAAAGGATCCCATCAGCTCATTCCAGGGCTATTATAATATTTTTATGCTTGAACTCCATACCTTAAGTCTCTTTTCATTCTCAATTCAGTTGTCAAAGCGATTTTTCTAGACTACATGTTTGACCATGTGCCACAATCAATAAATCCTACTGGATCTGGAATTACCAATACAGTATCCGATAATACATTAAAACAAGCAAACACCTTATTTAGCATTAAAAATCCTTCACAACCTGAACTCTGCCAACCTTTCTTGTCTTATATTGCATTCCCCATACCTACTTGGCCATCAGTAGCACTGGCCTTTTTATTCTTCCTCTCACACAACATTCTATTTTCCAATTCCTTGATTTTTAATTAACTGTCCCCATACTTGGAATACTTCCTTTGTTTTTGCCTCCTAGCTTCTCTGGCTCCCTTTAAGACTCAGTTCAAATCCCATTTCTACAAGAGACCTTTTCCCAAACTACTGTCCCTAATTATCCTCCTATGCTTCCAAATTGCCCTTGCTTTAAGTTTATTTTCCATTTACAATAGATAGATAGATAGATAGACAGACAGATATAGATACACATGGTTATCTTTGTCTATTTGTATTTGACATATGTATGTGTGTGTACTTGGCATACAGTCTCCTCTGTTAGATTTTGAGCTCCTTGAGGGCAGGCACCCCTTTGCCTTCTTTTTACAAATCTTCACTGTTTAGTACAATGCCTGATACATCATACATACTTTTAATAAATGCTTATTGATTGTATGGCACTTATATAGAAAACTATAAGTTATCTCATTTGATCCTCACAACAACCCCGTGGAGCAAGTGCTACTATCCTTACTTCACAAATGAGGAAATTGATACAGACAGATTAAATGACTACTTACAGTAATAAATATCTGATACAGTATTTGAATTCATATCTTTCTTACTCAGATTCAATCATAGTCTGATATATAACCTAGATTTTAGAGAATAGATTTCAAAAGCATACAAAGACAAAAATTAAATACAGCCCTTATCTTCAATATTTATGTCCCACTTAGCAATACTATATATAAACTACTGCAGTCCGTAAGCATTGAGTGAAATTCAGGAAAGTACTGATATTTAACAAACAATAAGCTCTCCAAAAAAATTATGAAAGATGCATTTATAATTTTAATCAGTATTAACATTTTTTCTTATTCTTTGTTAAGTCTAGATAATCAACAAAATAATAGCTAGCTCAAGCTTTGATTTGGCTATTTCAAAAATGTAAATGTTCATTGTAAAAATTTAACAATCAATTCTCTTATACCAGTTCAAGATAGGTTGTAAACACCCTGAAAGAATGTCATTTGGAAATCAGATTATAATTTTTTTCTTTTTGGCCAAGGCAGGGAGAATGAGGAGTAAATTTAATCTTGATAAAAGGAAAAATGTCCTAGTAATTAAATTCTCCAGAAATGGAGTAGCCTACCTTAAGAGTTGGTGAACTCACCCCACTTGATGCCTTCAGAAAAATTCTTGAATGACCTGTTATTAGGTTGATAGGTTGATTGTAGAAATTATAAGAAGGTATAAATTGGACTAGAATGGCCTCTGGAGTACCTTCCAACTCTGTGATTCTGTGCAAGACCATTTTGATCCTTTAGAGGACAATAGGAGTGATTAAGAAACCTTGACTAAAAAGTGATTATGAAATCTAAACTAAATCTAAATGACAACAACTAATAGAGATTTGGTATTATCATTTTATTGAGATGATATCTCATTGTCATTCCTTAGATTGCCTTTGACCCATAGACAATGAGTTAATGACAGATGGACCCCACAGCACTAAAAGAGATCTGGTTTTGATCTGGCAATTAACAGATCTCTTTTCACCAAGAGTTTAATTATGCATAAATAATCATTTCTATGTGCTGCTGTCACTATGTCCTGAACTAAAATAAAAACAAAAGCTACTTGGACAGTGATGAACTTTCCAAAGATAATTCTGAAATAAACATGTAGCATTTCCCAGAACTTAAACCTTTCTCTCAATCCCTTTCCTCCCCTTGCCTTTATTAATTCCATCTTGGGCATTATAATCCTTCCAACTTTACAACCTTAAAATCGTCCTGCATTCTTCACTCTTCCCACTCCTACACACATATCCAATCAGTTGTCAGATCTTGATTACTTGACTTCTATGACTTCTCTCACATTTTACTATATATCTCTCACATGGCCACTATACTAGTGAGGATCCCAATCATTCTCTTTCCTGGACCATTGTAAAAGCCTTCTAATGGGACTCTTTGCCTTAAGTCTAAGGTTCTAAGGTTCAAAGGCTCCAAATCGTATTCCACCCAGTTGCCAAGGTGGTCGGTTTATCCTGAAATACAGGCCTGGCATTTGTCACTCAGTGAGCCTCATTGGTTCCCTATTGCCTCTAGGAGCAAATTCAGAGACATTCATCTGCCCTTCACAGCTTGGTCCCAACCCTTTATACATACAACCTCCTTCACACATTCTAAGGTCTTGATCAAACGGACTTTTTTGTTCTTCACATATAACACTCCTTCTCTTGTCCCTCAAGCTCTTACACAGACACTCATGTCTGGAGTGTATTTCTGTCACTTTGTTTCCTATTTTCTATAGGGAGCTTTTCCTCATAGCCCTCTCTAAATTGCTTAGTGCCTTTATTCCACCTTGTATTTTCTTTCTACATTTGATATATACATACTTTTTTATTATAGCTTTTTATTGACAGAACATATGCGTGGGCAATTTTTCAACATTGTCCCTTGCAATCACTTCTGTTCCAGCTTTTTCCTTCCTTCCCTCCACCCCCTCCCCTAGATGGCAGGCAGTCTCATATATGTTAAACATGTTAAAGTATGATATATACTTATTTTTTATTGAGACAATCAGGTTAAGTGACTTGCCCAGGGTCACATAGCTAGTACCCGTCAAGTTGAATGAGGGCATATTTGAACTCAGGTCCTCTTGACTCCAGAACTGGCTTTAAATTCCCTCTGCCTCCTAGCTGCTTCATGATATGTATGTATGTATATGTTCACATATCATTTCTCCTGATAGAATATAAGCTCCTTGAGGGGAGAGTTTCTTCCTTTTTTCTCCGTTTATATCTCTAAGGCCTAGCAGAGTATCTGGCCTATGTAAATGCTTAATAAATGCTTATTGGTTGATTAATTGAATACTGGATAGTCCCTAGAAATGAAACAGTTCTTCAATAATTTTATCTTACTGATTTTTGCATTACTTTCTGTGCTTAGCACATAGTAGATACTTTGTAATGGTTATTGAGATTGAATTAAAATACTGCATTATGATCTGTCTCTGAACTGCCCACATGGAACTTCCTCCCACTAAGGTTCTTACCCAAATTAGAAATAGAACAAGGAGAGAAAATGTTAAGTCAAAGAACATGGAAAAAAACTCTTCAATACCAATCTGGAAATGAGTTATTTTTATGGGGGAGGGAGTAGGAGAGGGGAAAATAAATACCAAATGGCCGACTGGAAAAACATTACATGATTAAGAGTTTTATAAAGAAGGAAAAAAAATGTGTTTTCCTCTAGTGGCTCCTGGGTGGAATAAAATTGTTTGTGCAAAAGTGTTTCATAATTTGAATGATGGTAATAGTTGGTTGATTTATCTTTGTTACTGAGCATGAGAAATTCCCAAGGTTGAAATGAATAGCTTATATTTAGTGATCAAAGTTCCATTGACCCCATCGATTTTAAACCTGGTATTAATAGTAAAAAATAATACTTAAATATAGTTTTCTAGGCAGGATTTGTATTCTGGCCCTTGACAAACCTAAGGAGACATTCTTTGGCTTGACTTGCTATATTTTGGATGCACTGTAATGTGCAGTCAATTTCTGAATGGTTGTCCTTTGTCTACTACCACCATTGAGTTTTTCTGAAGGCTGGAAAAGCATAATATAATCATTAAAGATCCAGACACAAATAGATTGGATTAAAAAATAAATTACTTGCTTCTGATCTTTTAAGAGAACAAATGGTTTGTGTATAAACAGCTCCAACTCCATCTGGAATCTCTTGACTTTTTTGACCTTGTACAGTCTCATTTTAAGAAGGGGTGGGCAGAAAGCTGCACACATTTCACTGGTTGGGGGCTTTCTCCAAGTAGCAAACAATAGGCAAATCTTGACACAGGAATCACATTTTAGAAATACAGAGAAAGGAGTAGGTTTGAGAGCTGAGTAACATTTAAAAGAGTTAAGAGAGAAAGTTAGTAAATCATGCCCAACTTTTAAATTAGTTAACTGGTTTGTGGAATGAGTTATTGAAGAACATGATTTAAAATCAGAAAGTAAGATAATATCTACAAGTGAGTATTTCCTAAACTGTGGCTAATTATAGGTAGTCACTGAATGATGTATCCCATTGACTTATGAAGTCAGAAGTTTAGCGTTTAGCTTGGACACATTGATGACAGCTGCTTAGTTTCCATTGGCATTATCTAGCTGTGTCCTGATATTTTCCCTTTGTTTTCTATGGCCAGGTAGCATTTTTGCCCAAGGTCAGGATTAAGATTTCTCTAATGATCCACTGGATCTGTGCTCTTGTTGATGTGGGTACCCCTTTCCATGATATTGATGCAAGCTTGCCCATTCTGTGTGACGTCCTCATTTTCTTCTAAATCCTGCACAGGGGATCTTACCCAAGTGCTGCAGGGCTTCTTTTCATTCTCTTGCGTTGTGTGGTTACCAATTAAACATGTTGACTATCCATTATTTATTCCTTCCTCTTGCTAGATGAATGGTCCTTGTTTTTGTTGTTGTTGTTGTTGTTGTTTTTCTGACCTATATTTCTCTGATGACCTTCTTGACACCACTTTCTCTGAAGGTCAAGATCATTTAGGCCAATATTTATATTACCAGATTTAAGCTTATACTCTACTCCAAACATGATGAGTTTGAGAGTAACTCAAACTCTGGGTATTATTGGGAGACCACAAACTCAAGCTCTTACCAAACTTGAATGACTTCAAATAATGCACCCAACAGTACACTTGTATATCTATCATACCAGACCTAGCCTGGCTAAGAAAAAGATGGAAAGAGTACTATTTAAATTTTTTTTTTTCTGAACACATCAATTCATAAGAAATTTAAGGAAGAGAAGCTGCTGTCTGCATTGGTGGGAAGTAGTTTCCTCTTGATGAAACTTTGAACTATTGAAGAAATATCTCATTATATATGTTAGCTGTAACATTACCTAGTTTGGGATTTTACTTTTAATTGTTGCCAGATACATTTTTCTTATGTACAGAACCAATAATGTCACTACTTTGTTCAAAATTTTATACCATTTTTCTATTGCCAACCAAAAAAAACTGAAAGTCCTTTCCCTGACATTTAAAGCCTTTCACAATCTGGCACCAGCTTTCATTTCAGCTTTATTTCATACTACTGTACTTTCATCTATATGTTCTGTGTTCCATTCAGGATACATCCTATGTCTAATATTCATGTTTTTGCTTTTAGTGTTCCTGATAACTGTAAATGCCCGCTTTGCCTTCTTGCTCCCTGTAGAAATCCTACTCACCCAAAGGAAGAAAGCATTCTAGCTCTTCATGAAATCATGGGGTCATTAAGTAATTCCATTCCCAGCATTTTCCCAATGAAGAAACTGAGGTTCAAGTGAGATGGTTCTTGGTCACAAGATAAATGAGGGATAGCATATGGACTAAATAAGACACAGCACCAATAGTCTATGAAATTTTCTGTAATCAGGATTCCCCAGTCAAGTGTTAAATGCAATACATGTTTATTCAATTGATTTTTAAGTAATCAACCAACAAGAATTATTAAGTGTGCTGAGTTATTTATTAAAATGCTAAACACTGGGATTTTAATATGAATAACTGTGTCCATTGAGCAATTACAGACTGTGAGAAATAGATTTGGAAAAGAGCATTTCTACAACTTTCAGCAACTACTTCCATTCAACAGATGCAATTGTTTTCCTATACCTTTAAGATATATTTATTTCCCTTTTAAGTTTCCTAGGTCAGTAATTGCTTTTCCTTCCAGGAAAGCTTTTGATGCTGATTGCCTTCTTACTTTTAACTCCCAACTTGATTTCACCGAGGTCCTTCTCTTGGGAACCACTCCACTTGAGACAGAATAATGGTAAGGGGCTTAAGTCTTCAATGGCCTCCCTCTTTCTGACTCATTTTTCCTATGCTTTTAGTTTCTAGTACCTGTTTCATTAACGAGTGCTTTGAGTGAGGGTTGTGCTTGGGCCACAAGGGCTTGTCTTCATCAGCTTTTGCCCTGCTTCATGTTTGCCTCCCCCAATCTCCCCCAGGTATCTCTACTTACATTCCTTACCTCCTACAAGGAAGCTTTTAAACTGAAGGGGTGACACCTGGCCTTCCTTCCTAGGTCTCCTTTAAAAAATTCACTTTTCTCATTTCCTTTGGGACTTCGGTAGTCTTCACATCAGTCCCCATGATCTTTTAAACTTTATCCTCCTCTCCCTTTTTTTTTAAATTTTTTTTTTTTTTATTCTGAGTCTGCAACTCTGGACGTAGACAAAGAAGACAGTTTCAAATCAAGTCTCAAAAATCATCTAGATATGTGACCCTGAGGAAGTCACTAAAATGGTCTCAGTCTCAAATTTTCTCATCTTTAAAATGAAACCAATGTCTGTACCATACTTACCTCTTAGAGTGATTGGGAGACTCAAATGAGATAATATATGTAAAAACGTTTTGGAAACTTTTAAATGCTTGATGAACATCAGCTATCATTAATATTTAACTTTTATGAGTCTCAGTCTCCCCATCTTAAAAAGTGGGATAATAATTTCTGTAGTACCTACCACATAGGACTGTTATAAAGCTCAAGTGAAATAAGATATATGAAAGTGCTTTGAAAACCCAAAAACATGCAGTGTCAAAGTCTTGGTAAAATTTTAAGTTTTAACAGCTTAAACAAATAAAGCTTTAATAAGCTTTAATAGCTTAAAACTGCAACAAGACTTTGGGGACTCCCTATATAAATATCATCATCATCATTATTATTATCCTGTTCTCATCTTTTTTCAAATAAAAGATTTCAAAATTGAATCAAATAATTCAAATAGAAATGGTCATGGGGCAAGTCTCTATCCTGCTATTATGGCTATTTTATGTTTAATACTCTGCAGACTATCGCACAGGTGCATAAAATAACCTTTTTAATCGAATAAAAGTGTTGTGATGTAAACTGATCTTCTATGATCTCACTTGAAAATGTTTTTTCACACAACCCTAGTAACAGTGAGGATAGTAGGGATAATATCTTACCTGCATCTCTGAGATGTCATCCTGATCCTGCATGGTTTCCATTTCTTTTATTAGTTCTCTATAATTTGAAAGCTTTTCACTCCATGTAGTTTGGAGAATATTTGTTTTTAGCAACATCTATTTGAAAAAAACAACATACCAGAACACTGTTCTCAAATCCTGGGCAATTGTGGGTAGCAGTTATATCTCTGGGGGCTGCTAAGGTGACAAAAGTAGATAAGAGTTGTTGGGCCTGGAGTCAGGAAGACTCTGGCCTCAGACATTACCAGCTGTGTGACCTTGAGCAAGTTACTTCACCCTGTTTGCCTCAGTTCCTCATCTGTGAAATGAGCTGGAGAAGGAAAGAGCAAATCATTCCAGTATCTTTGCCAAGAAAATCTCAGATAGGGTCATGAAGAGTCAGACATGACTAAAATCACTCAATAAAAGTTGTGCTCTGATAATCCTTTAGTTCCAGGTCATTTTTCTTGTTGAATTCTCAAGGATATTTTGAGATTTGTATATATTTGTTGTACAGATATTTTTCATCTGGGGTTTATGAAAGATAGTGAGTCTTTGATGTGTAATTCTAGCTACCAGATCATGTCTTCCACATTATTTTATTTATTTAGAATATATCTTATTTTACATATATATATTATAAATAGATATATAGAGATACAAAATATATCTTTTATGTTCACACATTGTATCTTCCAATGGAATGTAAGCTTTTGGTAGATATTACTTTTAGAGTAGAAGCCTTGGGCTTGTTATATTCACCTCTTCAAGGATAAAGTCAAGTTCCAACAAAAAGTTCTGCTTTTTTCCCAACTTCTCTTATTCCTATCTAGTAACAGAGACAAATATAAATTTAAAATATTACAGGGAGCCAGACCTCATCCTTAATGCTATATTTTTCCTAATTGGGGGCTCTAGGTCATCGGGATTTAGCTACCAACTTTTGTTTAATATAAATTTGATAATGCAGTAAAGGAGGGGACTGCCTGGACATTAAGGGATATAATGCTGTGTGTTTTTTTGTTTTTGTTTTTTTAATAAAGACCTAATTGTTTCAACACAATAAAGTTGACTAAATCTCTAGAGACAGTAGGGATAAGGGAAAAACAACCCCTGCCTTCAAGGAGTTTAGTTGTTCTAGGATGGATATCCACAAATATGTAAATTTGAAATCTTTTTTAAAGGGTTATTGTACAGTTGTGTCTGATTCTTCTTGACTCCATTTGGGGTTTTCTTAACAAAGACATTTTGCCATATTCTTCCCCATCTCATTTTTCAGATGAGAAAACTGAGACACAGAATTGCCTAGGGTTATATAACCAGTAGATGTCTAAAGCCAGATTTGAACTCAGGAAGATTAGTCTTTTTGACTCCACCTTTGGCTTTCTATTTCATCTACCTATTGCCTCCCCCAGCTTTTTTTTCCCCAAGAGACAGATATTTCTAGTAAGTTAGAGGGTAAGAAATAATGTAGCATAAATCAGTAATCCTATCAGGTAGAAGTGAGAAGGTAGCATATTGCATAGAAGAGAGCTATGCAAAGTCTCACAAATAGAAAATGCATTGTAGCATATAGGGAAGAATAGCAGTCCATTTCAAAAAGAGGGTATGTGAAACTGAGAGTATGTGAAAGAGAATAATATGAGATCAGATTAGAAAAGTAAGTGAAAGCTAAAATGTATAAAACTTTAAGTTCCAGGATGAGGAGTTTGTTTTTTTATCTCAGAAGCATTATTAAAGAAACTCTGAAGATTCATTTGTTATGAAATTCACTATTACCTCTAGTCTTATTAATGGAGATAATTATACTGATTTTGCTTTTGAAATAGCCACACTGTGCTATATTTATATAACGTATGCTTGGAATGTAAATTTTGGTAGAACCATTTTTTTGTGTTGCCTCTGTACCTTACCATAGTTGACATTGAATAAATTTGATTATATTTATATTCAAATATCCTTAACAGGGAAAACAGAAGGATTAATCATTCAATAAAAACAGGAGCAAATCTCTGAATGTGTTCTAACAAGTTTTCCCACTGATAAATAGAACTAATAGGTATAATTTTCAACAACAGAGACAAAAAAAAAAGTCATTCATTGTGTCAAAGAATTTGTACAATGCTCTGGGCAAGTTCCAGCTGGATCACTGTTAAGAAGTTCAGTCTTTTCTGGCAAATGACTCCTAAAACCATTATTTCTATGATGCTTTTCAGCAAACTTAATCAATTAAAAGGATTTTCAATATTTCCTTCGGAAATTAGGTTATAACAAATACGTATATTTTTGCAACTTTCAAATGAAAAGAAAAAGAGAGAAAATGAAAACAACTCATCACCAAGCCTTCAAATCCCCTATAGTACAACATTATACACATTTCTCTCTCTAGCCTCCAAGCAATTCTCTTTTAGATTGATGGAAGCAGCTTTGGAGCTCTAAAGCTGACAAATTTACTTATCATTCATGATAATCACTCTTGCTGCTTTAGGGAAAAAGTTTTAAGTACCTAAGCATTTGGGGATTACATTATGACATCCTAAAGAAGTCAGAAAATAGCTTATATGAATGATAAAACAACACAAGTCAGGAATCTGAATCAGATAATCATAATATTCTCTTTTAAAATAAAGTACCTTCTCAAATTGCATAGTGTGTTTCATCTCAGATTGAGAAAATACATTAAACATTTGTGACTTCTTAGTTTTATTTCAACATTTCAAGTTGGGTTATACGACTGATTTCATATGGAATTTTTATTTTTAAAAGTCTTATCAAATGACATTATGAAAAGTACATATTATAATTCAGATGCCAAGAAATATGTTATATTGATATGAACAGTAAACTGAGAATAGATAGGGGGAAAAACACAGAAACACACACACACATATATTTTCCCCCTGTGTTTTCCAGATTTACTAGGGTTGGAATCCCTTCACACAAATTAAAAATCTACCTTTTTTGTTCTATTTTCACAACTACCCCAAAATTGACCGAGAGCAATATGTAAACATTCCTAGAATAAACCATTTTTATTTTGAATATTTAACTTTTGTATGTATGGTACCTGTACATAGTGGGTGCTTCATAAATGTTTATTGACTGATTGAATTCTTCTTCATCTATGAAATGAGAATAATCATAACCTACTGTCCAAGCTAACAGAAAAGTATATTATGGTAGATTATTAACTTGTCAGGGGCAGGAGCAGTTTAATTTTTGTCTTTGTAACCTTAATGCTTAGAAAACAAAATGAGTACTTAAATGCTTCTTGAATTGAATTAAATATTGGAAAATCTTGAACTTATCAAGTGAAGTAGGTACATATGTGATAGTGTTCTCTTTAAAATGACCAATATTTATTTTTTAAAAATTTTCACAGAAATTTTCAGAGAGCTGAGACAGTCTTGAAGACTGGAGGAGAAAATACTTAAGAGTATGTCTGAGAGTTTAAGTTCACTTTTGAGTTGGTATAGAAGGGAACAAGAGGAATCACACTCCTTTTCTGGCTCCCACGCTTAGAACATGGCTGTCATCAATCTACTCCCATAGTCACTACACTTAGATCCTTCCCTATAGAGGAAACTCTCTGAGAATATGTGGAGAAAAATGGATAACAGGATTGTGTAACTACCGCAAACCGTTTTTTAGATTATATTTTGCTTAGGGGGATAAAAAGATCAGATCCATGCTTTCCCTATTTAGGGAAGTTTAGAAAATATAGCAACTGATATGCCTTTTACCAGATCCTCTAGCATGACAAAATTCATACAAAACATTTCTCTCTTCTGCTCCCTCTCCCTCTTCTTTTTCCTCTCCCTCTTTCACCTCTTTATCTTTCTCTCTTACTTTTTTCTTTCCCTCTCTCCACCCTCCCCTCTCCTTTTCTTTGTCTCTTTTTCCTATTACATGCTTCATTGTATCTCTCTTCTTTCTCTTCAAACTTCACAATAATGAAATGCACAAACCAGAAGCAGTTATGATCAATCAAAACTTTATCTCAGCATTCAAGACTAATTAAACAATATAATGTAACTTTGAAAAATAGAGATAAGCTTGGGAATAAGAATTCACTCTTCTTGGCAAGAGGAAGAATAAATGGAGGGAGAGAGGGGAGTGGTACAATGTCACAATTATCCTGCTAGACAAACTCAGACAGCTACAGTCTCCCAATCCAGCCCCAGGTGACATTCTCATGATTTAATTCCTGATTGTGGTAGCAAATGCAGTAACTGCGGCTCCTCCTCTTTCCATCACTCACACTTGCTCATCAGAATCCACCCACTTTGGAGAAATCTCACCACTCTTGCTCCAGTAATAATACCCTAGAGGTTTCTATTCTTCCTTGTCCAGGAAGACCACCCTATCTCCTCCTACAGCAGTCACTGCTCCCTTAGTTCCCAAATCTTGAGCAGAATAGCTTGAGAATTTAATTTTGTTCAGCAGAAACTGATTTCCAATGAGTTTTTACATGTGTATAAAACTAAACAGCAGGTATTTGAGGCATGCGTATGGGTGCTTTTTTCTTTACATTTAGAAGTGAATTTTATGTTCTAGATAACCTAATTTGGAGGAAATTCAGTGAAAATTCTTTGGGTTGGCTAAATTCATGGAGAAACTTAGTAGACAACTGACATTCACTCTTTCTTCCTATCTCTTAGAATTTTTAGCTTAGTTCTTCCTCTTTGGAGTCTATCCTGATAGGTGTTAATGCTTTCTCTGCGTCAGTTTATTTGGTATTTATATATCTGTAAATATTTAGAAAATAAATTTCTTAGGAGCAAGGACTAATTTGGTTTTGCCTTTATGTTCCCAGTGCTTTGAATTTAGCAATGTTTGCTGAATCGAATTGTCGAATTGGATAAATTAAGCTCTGGTCTTCCTTGTAGGAATCCCTTGTCAACATTTTCAAAGTACTTTAGGATGATGGTTCTCAAACTTTTCTTCTCAGTATCTTTATATTATTAAAAATTGAAGATCTGCCCAAAGAGTTTTTGTTTGTGTGGGTTATATTTATAGATATTTACCATATTAGAAATAAAAAATTAATTTTGAATTTATTGACTTCCTGAAAAGGTTTTGGAGACTCCCAGGATTCTCTGGACCATATTTTGAACGCAACAGCTTTAGAAAACAAACTCTCCTACTCCAGAAGTTTTTAAGAACAATGAAAAGTTGGGGCACAGTACTTGACAGTGAAATTGTCATTTTCTAGAGAAGAGTTGTAAGCATAAATCATTATTTTCTATTATCAGCTGTAGAAGACTAGTAAATTGAAACTAGGGATGTATTGGAGCTAGCTAGAGTCTTTTTAAAATTTCAGTTTGAGCATTTACACCTCAGAAATCAGAATGTTTACAAAGCAGGATTTGGTTTCTTATTTTGTTGATTGTCTGACTTAAGAAAGTGATGGAGAAAACCTTAATAATGTAGATTTAACTCAAAAATCTGTCATGAGGACATTTTTGAGAGCTGGTTGTTAATATTTACCAGTACACCCCTAGCAGAACATAGTTTAAAGAAAACTAAAAGTAGAGGCTAAATCTCAAGGTCTGTGAGAGGGTAATTGAATTTGGTCAGGCAAAACTATTTACCTTTACAAAGCCTCTATTTAAAAAATAACATTATCAACTAGAAAATTATGAACAAATATGAGCATTTTCATATGTAGATAAGGCCAGAAAATAATGATTGTACATGAAACTAAGAATCAATGAAATCCAGCTTTTCCCTTTTAATGTATGTTCAACATAACTTGATAGTGCCAACATTCCTCTGTTTGTCTGAATCTCCTGGTCCCTTTCTATAGACAATATTTTTAAATGCTTCATTTGCTTTCTTTTCTTTTCTCTTCTTTTTTTTTTATCATGATTATTCTTTCCATTCTATTCCTCTCTAATTCTTTCTCACCCAACACATAAAAACCCTCCTTTGTAACAAAAATATAGTAAAGTAAAACACATTTGTATTGTAATGCTGTGTGTGGAAATAATTGTCACATTCTGCAACTAGTCTACCATCTCTCACTCTAGAGGTAGAAGGAATATTTTACCATATTCGAGAGTAGTGACTGAGCATTTCATTGATCATTTTTCTTAAGTCTATAAAAGTTGTTTTCCTTTACAATATTATGGTCACTGTAAAAATTGTGGTAGTTTCATGCATTTCACTTTGTATTAGTTCATTCAAATCTTCCTAGGTTTCTCTGAATATGTTTCTTTTGTAATTTCTTATGACAATAATATTCCATTAAATTCATAAAGCCACAATGTATACAGCCATTTTCAATTGTTGGGCACCCAATATCCTTATAATTCGTTATTACCACAAAAATTGTTGCAGTAAATATTTGTGTACATATATCCTTTCCCTCCTTTTTTTGAATGTTTGTGGCATATGCTTAGTGATAATATCACCAAGTTAAAGAATATATACAGGTTAGGGACTCTCCTGTTACAGTTCCAAATTGCTTCCCAGAAATTTTTGGAACATTTTATATTTCCACTAATAGTCTATTAATGAGTTTCTTCTCCAATAACCATAGACAATAATTGAAATTTTCCTTCTTTTGGTTATCTTTGTCAATCTGATGTGGATGTAGGGTGAGGTAAAACACTTCCGAGTTGTTTTATTTTGAATTATTTTTATTATTAGTGATTTGAATCACATTTTTAATGTGGTTGTTGATAGCTTAGATTTCTTCTCTTGAGATTTACATGTTCATATTCCTTGCCCATTTTTCTACTGAAAAAAAGTCTCGTTCATTTGTTTGTATTAATTAGCTATGTATCTTGGATATTAGGCCTTTATTTTTAAATTAACGAATCTATTTTCTCTTCTTCCCACCTCCCATTCCATAGGGGAAAAAAAGAAAAGAAAAAACAAAGTCGTTGTAAAAAATATGCATAGTCAAAGTCCTTCATTGGTTGTATTAAACAATCAAACAAACAAATTCAACTCTAATTTTGTATGCTGAATCTACCAACTTTCTGTTAAGAGGTGGATAACATACTTCATCACTGGTTTTCTGGAATCATGTATGGCCATTGCATTGGTCAGAATTCTTTATAGCTTCCAAAGCTGTCTGTAGAGTATTGTTCTTATTGTATAAATTGTTCTCCTTTTTTTGTTCATTTCATTCTTCATCAGTCTATAAAATTCCTCAAAATTGTTCATTTTTATATTGATTTTTTAGTATAATTTGTTCTTCTGGTTCTGCTTACTTCATTCTGTATCATTTTATGTCTTTTCATGTTTCTTTGAAATCATCTATTTCATCATTTCTTATAGCACAGTAGTATTACATTCAAATTTCATTAAATTTATATGTCACAATTTGTTTAGCCATTCCCCAACTTATGGTTATCCCTTTAATTTCTAGAAGTTTTTTTTTGTCAACACAAAAGGAGTTGCTATAAATATTTTTGCACCTTTATCAGAGAAATGTGGCACAAAGATTTCCTCCCCATCAACTATTTCCCTTCTAATTCTAGCTGCATTGCCTATGTGTGTGCAAAGACTTTTTACTTTTGTATAATCAAACTTATTCACTCAATTCTCTGTCATCTTCTTCATTCATTTGTTTAAGAACTCTTTCTCTAAATTTAGCTGTATAAGATATCTCCTTTCCTTCTCTAATTATTTTCCTCTGATATAACCGTTTATATCTAGGTCATATATTCATTTGTAGTTTTGTGTGATATATATCATTAAATGTTGACTTAGTCCTCATTTCTCTCAAGTTGCTTTCTGAATTTCCTAGCAGATTCTTGACCTTTTAGTCTTGCAGATGAATTTTTATAGAACTTTACCTAGTTCTACAAAATAAACTTTGTGTGGTTTGATAAAGACATCAAATCTGTAAATTAACGTAAGTAATAGTCATTTTTATATTTCTCTCCTATTATTTATATCTCTTTTGTTTATGTAAAGAGCATTTTATTTTTTTCTTCATGTAATTCCTGGGTGTGCTTTGGCAAATAGACTTCCAACTAGTTTATACTTTCTATATTATTTTGAATAGAATATCTTTATATATTTATATATATTTGTATATATATATATATAATTTATATATCTAGTTTTTGTTGAGGTTCACTATAATATCTAGAAAAACTGATTTGGTGATTTGTCTTATATCCTACTACTTTATTGAAAGAACCATCATATCAAAAAATTTTTTCTTTACCAATGCTGTAATTCTTCAATTTTTTTTCTTATCATATTATTACAACTAGTATTCTAAAATTATATCAAATAATTGTGGTGACAATGAGCATCCTGGTTTTATCTCTGATCTTATTAGAATGACTTTTAGTATTTCTCTCTGGCAGATAATTCTTGTTCTTAGTTTTTGATCAATACTATTTGCCAGAGTAAAGCAAAGTATTGATATTATTTCATTATCTTTTGTTTCTTTAAGTAAACATGTAGTTACCAAGCTTGTATGTTTTTTAGTTTTTATTGTTCTGTATCTGAAATCATAATTAGTGCCCTGGTTTTTTTAAAAATTGCCTAATAAATTATGTTATTGATTTTTATTTTAGCTGTATGAATGTTTGTTTCTTTTAAAAGTGTTGGATTCTAATTTTTAATCCATTTTGCTCCTTCCTAAGTTTTATATGTGAGTTCATCTTATTATTAGTCACTGAAACAATTGAAAATTCCACATTTTCCTCTCTTATATACTCTTTTGGAAAACTCTAGAAAGAATGAAGAAAGACTAATGGAAGTATTGGATTGGTTAGTAAAAAAGTTTCCAACTGACAAGTATTGGTTTTGCATAGCATCTATCAAATATATGAACAAAAATCCAATGTCTCTCCCTGGCACTTAGGAAACTTATCCTTGTTTCTTTTTTTCCTAAATGAAGCCATTTAACAAAAGAGAATCATAATAAAAGTCACAGCAAAATATTTACCCCATAACTTTGGCTCATGCTATCCCCATGGATAGACAAAATAACAGTTAGAAAAGTTGATACATGTTGGGAACACTTGTGGAGTGACATACACTATGGTCTCCAAAGTTTCAGAAGTGCTGAGATGTTCTGGTGAGGCCATTGTGCTGTACCCCCTGTTCTTGATCTCCTCTGGTCTCACATGGCTCCTGCTTAGCATTGTTCCTTGGTCCATCTTAGCTTATAGAGGCTAGTCTTCTAGCAAATTTCCAAAGGCCTTTTCTGTTTGCTGAAAATAAATGGAAGAAGAAAGACATTGGTCTAAAGCAAGCTTGGGAGACAAGGTTATTATCTTCCCCTTGACTAGTGACGTTCCTCCTTTTATTATGTATATCATTCCTTTTTTTTTTTTTTTTCTCTTACCTAGCCTTAATCAATGATTGGGCATTTCCTCAAACTGAGATCTTTTAAAGACCTTAGCTTAAAAAGAGCCAGGGCTTCCACTACATCCAGGGCCATTTCCAGTCATCCTGATCTATATCTTTCCATTGGAACCAGATGGTTCTGAAGTAGAAACTGAGGCAGATGATCTTGCCCAGACCTCTCTCACTTAAATCCAATTCACTTGCATGTCACGATATCACATCAGTGATATCATAGTCCTCTTTGAAAATGAAAGGGGGTGGGGAGGAAACTTCTGGAGTTGCCCTACTAAGGACCCAAGTAGAACTAGTCAGTTGGGCAACACAAATCTTTCTTTCCTAGGATATCATATTCTTACTAGATAGATTTTTTTCTTAAGGAGTAAGCCTTAAACCCAAATCACACTGATCCTCATTGATTGGTCAACAGTAGGTCTCAAGCCAACCCAATTGGTCATTTTGCATCTTTATTGACTCAAAGTGAATGTGAGTAGAAATTGTTGCTGTTTTGGCCAGAAATCCCAAGTGTCTTTCTCTTCTACATAGGATGTTTGTTTTTGTTTTTGTTTCTAACTAGGTAAAAGAAGCCATTCTCTGCCTCATTTCTTATCTAGCTTTAATCACTGAATGGGTATTGCTTCAGTCAAATAGATCTGTTAAAGACCCAGATTACAAAGGCCAAGGTCTTCTATTTCATCCAAGTCCAAGTCTAATAACTCTGAAGGAGAAAATGAGGTTGGTGACTTTGTGAATATTTGTTTCTTTTAAATAACATATTGGATTCTGATTTCTAATCCATTTTGCTTCCTTCCAAAGTTTTGTATGTGAGTTCATCCTATTATTAGTCACTGAAACAATTGACTCTCACATTCATTCCTCATGATTCTCATGTTTATTATCTTGCCACTCCCCCTTACAACCATTCCTGGGACAATTATATTTTGATTCTAGTTTAGGGTTTTCCATTCCCCAAAAGGGTAGAGCAAAAAATGGTACATGATATACAAACATGAATTAGATGTAAAATAGATCTATTATTCTGGTGCAGAAAGGGAAATAATAAACATAAAGGAATCATTACCTATGATATAGAATGATCAGATTAGAATCCAGTTTTACTGCTAGCATAATCAGTTGAAAGATTGATTTTCAAGCCTTATTGGGACATGAAATTATCTATACAAAGCTGCTATTTAACCATTTTACCTTTCACTTTTGACTGATCACAGACTGATCTCAGGATTCTACCTAATGATCTCTTTCTCTGTGATGTCAGTTCTTCCTGTCACATAAATCCTCTTCCACAGCTACTTAGACATTTTCTCCTGGCAGTGGCTGAACTTCCTGATGCAGGTATTTCCCCCTAATATTTGCCACTAATGCTCCTTGGGATGCCATCACAACTGCCTTGCTTGGGGAAGATGCTGCCATTTTGACCATCAGCTTCTAAGCTTTCAAAAGTTTCACAAGACCCAGTACCAAAAGAAAGAAAAAGAAGGGAGGGGGTGAAGTAGATCAAGGCACTGACTTGCCTATATAGGGAATATTTCATGGCTTGTATCTGGGTGAGGATAAGAGCATTGATTCTTCCTACCCCAAACTCTTGACATCTTGGAGAATTTCCTTATTCTTTGAAGTCGGAGGGTGAGAGTGAGGTGATTTATCTTTATTTCTTGAAAATCTTCTTACTCTGTTGTGATTAAACATTTTAATGTTTTTTAAAAGAAACATTTACTTTGTTTCTTCAGCTGACAAAGAGGATAAAGATGTTATCCAAACTGCCTTGCTAATTTACATATATTATTGCTTGTTACTATTTGAATGCTGCATTAAAAAGGAACAATTGGAAGGGCAAAGAGATTTAAACTAGTAATTTTTCTGCAGAGGAGAATCTTTATCTGAAGACTCAGAGCTAGAAAATAGTTATTGATTCATTTTTATACCACTCACTTTTTCCAGTGTTTGTCTAAGGAAAGGAGTCAGCATCAGTGCCTGGGATGGCATTGAGGTATTCATTTCTTCATCATTTTATGGGACTGATTTGAAAGAAAAACCACAGAAGGGTGGAGTCTGAGGGAGAGTCTGAGGGAAAGTCACAACTAGGAATAGTCGAGCCCACACAAAAATAAGAATGATCCCTGCTTTCTTGCTCACCAGCTTAGCATGTCATACCACCATAATCACATATAAAATTATGGGATTTGATTAAAATAGGTAGAAAGGTACAATTGGGTCCATGGTATAAACCCCCTATCATCTCACTCTAGGGATAACTCTGAGTTCTAGCATGAATAAATAGGACTGTGCATTGTACAGTGGAATGAGACCAAGTTTGGGATTTGGATTTGCAACTTCAGCCAAGAAGCAAATTTAACCAAAAAATGAAGATAATAGAACTTGTAGATTACTATTTTTATCTTCCCTCATCATTCATCCTTACCCTGAATTATCCTGACTCATATTTCTTATGAAATCTTAAAAAATATAAAAATAAAAAAATATTAAAAAATGTTAATAATAACAATAATAGTAACAAATATAATCTAATGTGTCTGGAAGATTTCAATTTAGTGTTTCAGTGGAATGAATTGTTCTGAAAAATAGTCAGTGATGATGAAAACAGTATAACTTCAATTTCTCCAGAACTGCTTTCTGGAAGCACCTGAACTGTAAGTTATTTTCCCAAGAATTCTTCTATCTGCCTTTATCCAAGCTTCTTTCATGGGATGAGTTATTAGCACAAACACAAATCTGTTAAAACAGACTTTTGTTTGAATTAATTCATCTCCAAACTGAAGAAATGATCTTGACATCCTTCCAGAGTAATGAGAATAATAGTTTAAAATAAATTTTACAGTAATTGTTTAATTTCCATCTGTTAATTAATAATACACGTTCCTTGCTTCAGCAAGGTCTCTTTTGCTCTGTCTTCAAAATTGCCACAAAACAGGTCTACATTGTGGCAGGGTTTTGTTGTTTGTTCTTGACTGTGCATTGGGGGCCAGGACTCCTTTTGCCACTCTTGGGAAATTTATGTCCTCTCTTGACATCTGCTCCCAACTTCCTTTTATAAACAAATAAGCAAATCAACTTTTGAGAAAGAAATGCTATAACTCTTTTGTCACTAAGTTTTCATTTCCATCTCTTAGCAACCCACTACCTACTTCACTGATCCTTCTTCTCCTTTCCATTTGAAAATATCCTATTTATCTTGACCTGTGCAGTTTCTTTTCATTTTAGCTCTTGTTTTTACTTATTAGGCTTGGGCTCTCCTAAAGTTTTTCCATAATCTTTGCTTTTTAGCTGATGCTTTTTGCCTCCCTCATCATTCACTCTTGCCCTGAAATTAGCCTATTTCATATTTCTTATGCATCTGCACTTTTTCTTTGCTCACAAATACTTGGTAGTAAGTTCTGCAACAATTGGACTTTTAATATTGATAGTATCTCTTTAATGTCTTTTTCCACCCTAAGACTATGCCATATTTGATTGTACTTAAATATTTCTGCACTCAAGAATAGATTAAAATAGTATCAGCCACTTTTCCAGATTACAATATATTTCCCTATCAGTGCAGATTGACAATATTGGGCAATATTAGATTGAAAGAATGTCTTAAGGAACTAAAAGTCTATGTGAGTTGACTAGAGTCATTGCAGCCAATATATTGAAGAGGGACTTGTCTGCCTTTCTCAGAAGTAGCTTTCAACAGATATAGAGGCAGTTTTATGGGGTGAAAAGAGATGTGGCTTCTAATGTGGTTTCTAATCCTACATCTGTAATTTATTAGCCACACCATCCTGAAAAAGGTTATTTAAATGCTCTGCCTCATCTGTAAAATGGGAATAATAATGTTTATATGATCTATCTAACACAGTTACTGTAAGATGAGATATGTAAAATGTTTTTATTTCAGTTCCACAAATATTATTGAGTGAAGACAGTGTAGCATGATGGAAAAGCCTTAGATTTAGAATCCAAAGAACCAGTTTGTATCTTGGCTCTGGTATTTTTTTCCCCTGTATAATCTTGGGCAAACTACATGACCTCTAGAATGAGATGATATTTATAAAGCACTTAGCACAAGGAATTGCATATAGTAGGAACTTAATAAATGTTTATCCCCCTTCTCTGTGCTTCAGTTCCTCATCTGCAAAAATGAGAGGATTTGGACTAAATGAACTTTGAAGTCACTTCAAGCTCTAAATCTATTATAATATGGGCCATCTTAAAGGGAAAACCAAATAGTCCTTGTTCTCAAAGAGTTTACAGTTTTGTAGAGGAGATACAACAGGAACAAGGTAAAGAAATGCAAGATTCATTAAAAAATACAAAAATCATTTCATGAGAGAAGAGCTTCTAATAACTCAACTAAATACTCTTTTACTAACCCAAAAAGTACATTCTAATTGAGAGTGTCTCTTTAGTACCTGACTGAATATGATCAATGTATAGGAGAAGAATAAATGTTGTAAATAGAAAACATCAGCAGCTTTGGAGGGTATTGTCTAAAATTGAATGAATATAAATTGAATGGGATTGGTCATCTGTAAGAGTAACCTGGCCCCAGTGATAATTTGTGAATAACTCGTTGCTGAGGAGATTAGACTGTTTTTCTGATTTAATCAAGGGAGTAAAACATCTCCCAAATCCCAAGATGGAGACAACTTCAGTAAAAACTGGTGTAAGTTGAACTTTAATCTTAGGGGAAACATTTTTTTTTAAATGCAGACAGAAAGGTGGTTTCTCAGAAGTACAAAAAGGAGGGATGATGACTAGGAAAAATAATTTCTCTGTTTATAGTACACAATTTATGAGATGGAAGAGCTATATCTAGTAGATATGAGAATTCTGTCTTCAGAAAAGTGTGTATAATGGTGTCATAGGAATCATTCTCCAGACTCTATTCCAGCCTAGTGAAAATATCCCATAAGACCATTTAACTCCCCTTGCTCTAATTACATGTGCACTAAACAACCTTATGATTCTTCCTGTTATTATTTATTTGCAATATATAGTCATTGTTGTATGGATATGGTATTTTCATTATATATCCAATGACCTAGATCAATAATCTCTAAAGATGGAGTTGTTTCCCTAAGAGATCTTTGGATGACCCATGAAGTATGCAACAAACCAGTAGGAGAGTGAGACACATGTTCTTATGAGCTCATTAATGTTTAACAAATGGCTTTAGAAAAATTAATAATAATACATACAACATGCATACATAATATTCCTTGATTTCTAAGATGTAAATATTCACACTCAAAATTGAACAGTCAGATCTCTAGCAGTCCAACCTGACTCTAGCACACTGCCAGGCTCATGCCTTGCACTGAGGGATGGCTAATTATAGAACTTATCTCAAATACAACTCTATTACTACCTTCATCTATTATCACCCAACTCTTCCCATGACCACCATTTTAACTTCTTCCTTTTTGTTCCAGGAAGAAGGATTATATATCCTTACTGTATCACTACAAAAAATTTCTTCCTTCCTCCAGTTCACCCCCCACCCTGACTCCCAGATCATCTCAGCAGACACTCATTGGTTTCTTCAAAGATCCAGGGGCAATATACGCTGCTGTAAGTTCCTCTCACTTGGACTATTGGAATAATTTTCTAATTGATTTCCCTGCATCTAGTCTTTCCTTTATCCTTTTATATCCATCCTCTACACAGCTGTCAAAGTTCTATTTCTAGAGTACATTTCTGAGCTGCCTTTCCTTTCTCAATATAGGTTAATGGATCCCTATTGGTTGTAGGATAAAATATTAAGTTTTTCATTTGGCAGGTGAAATCCTTTACAAGCTGGGCTCAAACCATCTTTCAACTGTATTATTTGTTATTCTTTTTTTCCTGCATATTATGATCCAGCAAAGATCTTTACTTATTTATAAATGTTATTTCATCTTCTACTTCCAAGTCTTTGCATTGGCAATATTTCCATATCTATAAGGTAAACACTTTTCAATTGCAAACCTTACAATCCCTTGTTTCCTTCAAGAATCAGCTCAAGCACCAATTTCTACTTGAAAACTTTCCCCATCCCCCAGATCCTTAAACCATCCCCTGCAAATTATCTTCCATTTATTTTCAGTTTATTCTCTATGAACTTTTCTCCCCAATAGAATATTAACTCCTCAAAGACTTCATTTTTGTCTTTATATCCTCATACCTAGAAGTCCCAGGCACATGATACTTAATAAATATGTGATTGTATGATTGTTCTTAGGAAGGAATGTACAAATCAAAGTGTTTGAAAAATTTGGCTATTTGGTCTTGGTATCTATAAACATCTGAATTCCCAAGGTATGGAGAGGAGGATACTCCTGGAGCTCACCAGATTCTGAGCTCTCGGGATGCTTTGTGAGGACTGAGCAAGAGAGAAAAATTACTGCAGAGTACTAGAGGAGTACTTTTACCACAAGAGTTCCCCACATGAATGCTTTATCATTATTGCCTTCTAGATTTGTCCCTATTCTTCTCCCAGATACTATTTATTTTTCTCAAAGTATACAGCCCAAGAAATGTTTATAGCTCCCATTCTTATAATATTATCTTAGTAAATAATATCTTTGCATTGAGCTAATTGGCTCTACTGGATGGTTGCTCATGGGAAACATGCTGGTGGGTGCTAGTGAACTACAATTTTAGGAATAACCAACCACGTGGTACTTCTAGAATCTGGAGGTAATTGCCCCTTTGGGGATCCAACCTGTCATGTGAATATAAGTTAGGAGAGGATCCCTAATGGAGTGCAAAACATATTTGTGTTAGTTCCTTATATATCTTCAAACCTCACTATGCTCCTGACTCTCTGGACTTTTACACTTTTCCCAAGCAGATATTTTCTTATGCAACATTGCCCTCCATCCCTCTTATGTGTTGTCTTCATTTCATTAGAATGTAAGTTATTGGAGGATAGAAACAATTTTCTTTTCATTTGTATTCCCAGCCTGGAACACAGTAAGCTCTTAATAAATGCTTTATCTAATGTTGTTTACAGACAAGTTTTTTATAGTGAGTAGGAAAGTAAAATACTTTTTGAAAGAAACATGCTACAAAATGAACATTTTGAAATTGTTTTTATCAGGATACGATTTTTGTTGCTGAAAGCAACATATCTGTGCACTCTAGAAACTTAGAAACAAAATATAATAATTTGCTTTAAAATCTTCCAATGCACAATGTAAGTGGGTTTTTAATCCATTTATTAAAAACGAAACACTTTTGTATTAATTTTCAAGGATAATTAATTGACATCAGAGAATATAGAAATTTACTAGCCAAATTTCAATTAATTCTTCACATAATTGATGAATTAAACAGAAAATGACTATTATGACTCAAGAATAGCCAATGATGCATGTCTTTCATTTAGAGATATTTTTGTGAGTTATCTTTTTCTCTTACTATACCCATCAAAATCAAGTATTGAAATTAGTACATATGTTTTGGGGGTCCTGCTCAATTTCTTTTATTAATGGGATGAATGATCAAAAGTTTGGGGCACTTTGATTTATTTAGTCCATAAAGACTACTTCTACACAATAAGTTAAAAATCTAATTAAAAGTATCCACTTTTGCCTCTTGTCTATGCACTTGGGTATACCTAATGAAGCATCTATAACAATACCAAAAACCTATAAAGTAGGTGTTTTCTTTATCCCCTGATAGCAGTATTATAATTATGTATTTGGGTATGGTGAAATTAACATGGACCAGTCTGTTACTGTTAGAAAAGATATATTTGTGACCCCGAACAAATCAATTAACCCTTTTACTGCAATTCCTCATCAGTAAAATAAGCTGGAGAAACAAGTGACAAATTATTGCAATATTTTTGCCAAGAAAACCTCAAATGGTGTCACAAAGAGTCAGATATGACTGAAATGACTGAACAACAACAACAAATCAATATTAATGACAATTTACCTGCATTAATTTGCTTATTCAATGCTCTGCCATTGAAATTACCAAAAAATATTTTAGAGAACCAGAAAAATACAGCAAAATTAATCTGTATTAATCTAGAAGAACAAAATGTCAGAAATATCAAGGGAATCAATGAAAAAATATAAAGGAAGGTAGCCTAAGAATACTAGATTTTAAGCTGTATTACAAAGTGGATCAGTAAAATAGATTAGGTGTACAATGTATGTATGTAAATGACCATAGTAATCTAGTAACCCAAAGATGCAAGATTTGGGGACAAGAAAATCACTTTTTGACAAAAATTGCTGAAAAGACCAGAAAGCAGTTTGACAGAGACCAACATTTCACATTGTATACCGAGCTAAGGTCAAAATGCATTCATGATTTAAACATAAATGGTGATATCTTAAGTAAATTAAGGAAGTTTGGAAAATTTTATCTATCAAATCTGTGGAAGAATGCATGACTAAACATGTAAAGAGCATTATAAGATATAAAATTTATAATTTTAATTATATTAAATGTAAAAGTTTTTGCATCAACAAAACCAGTGTAGCCAAGATTAGGGGGAAAGTAGAAATCTGAGAGGTGAGGGGAGAGCATTTTTTTACAGCTACTTTCTCTGCTAAAGGCTTGTTCCTCAACTGTATAGAGAACTGACTCAAATTTTTAAGAATATATCATTTCCCAATTGATAAATGGTTAAAAGTATATGAACAGATAGTTTTCATATATATATATATTTATATATTTAAATATATATATATGCCAATATTATAATGGGAAAAATCTATGTGGAAGTGATAGTTATAGTTCTATTGTGCAAGATAATACTCTTTTTCTATAGAAGGGGGGACAGTTAGACACTTGTTGATGGTCATAAAGGATCTGGTAGAAAGAGAGACATTGAAACTAAACAATAGATTGGGGGTGGCACAAAGGCAATCTGTTGGAGGAGACAGGATGGAATGGGATCACTTGAAAAAGTATTGGGATTAAATCTCTTTGCTCAGCAGTACATATATATATATAGGAATCAGGATGATGGTATAGTAGAAGTAAACCAAGGCTGAGCTTGATAGGATACAATCAGTGAAATGATAAGGGAATCAGAGACTCAAAAGAAGAGAATAGTCAATAAATTAGTTGAACTAATCAATCAAAGAGTCAACAGGGAGGAAAAAGAGATTGATTAGGGCAGAAGTAATGGAGAGATCTTAGGGGTTGAGAGATTGGAAATCCATCAGGCTTTAGTGAAAACTAAGTCAGATAAGGAGACTTTAGAAGTAAATATAAAGCAGTATGAGGAGGAAGAAAATACTAACTCCCTTAAAGTAAACTTTAAAGGAAATTGATAAATCTAAAAGAGGAAGATAGCTTACAAGCAGCTGGGTTTTCAAGAACAGCCTGAAGATATTCACTCAGTGCAACATTCCTCTAGATCAAATTAACTTATCCCACTGTTGTATCTCTTATTTCTTTGCATTTCTAGGAGGCTGTTCCTCATGCATGAAGTAGACTCCCTCCTCACCTTGAGCAGGTAAATTATCTAACACACTTCAATTGAAACACTTAAGAATTCTAATCAATGCAATGACCAATCATGATTCTATAATACCAGGAATGAAACATTCTACACATTTCTGGTGGAAAGGTGATGAGAATGAAACATGTTTTTGATACATAGCAAAACTTTATTTACTGATAATACTTAATTCTCTTAGATGAGTGCCTGGGACTCCTCAGACAACTGTTTTGCTTATGGGTTTATAAAACACTCATAAAGAACTTTATTTGTAACTTTCTAATATGCTTTTTGCACAATATCATGTAATCAGCATCTCATACCACTTATCTCTACTAGTTTTTATGACCCTTGAGAGAAAAGACCATGTCTTATCTAAAATTTTCAGTACCTAGCTACCAAACAGTGCCTAACCCAGTGCTTTTTACATTGGAAGTACTTAGTGAATGTCTGTCGGTGGTGATTAAATGTCTCCTTGTGATGATAGCCTACATGAATTTCTGTTATTTTTTTTAAAGTTTCTGTAAGACTGACTCCAAGTCTGAATTTATGCACCAAATGATTTTGTCATTGAACATGACCCATCCTTTTATCAACTGCAATACCTAATTAGTCTGCCTAAAGAGATGCTTTTGGTTTGTTTGTTTGTTTTTTTTTTTTCCACTTTGGTTCTATGGTAATACAGCGTTTCTAAAACTGGTTCAATGGATTCATCTCCAAAGTGGAAATAATGATCAAACATGAAGGAGGGGAATTCACTTCAGGAAAGTCACATCAAAGAAAACTCAACATTGTTGTTGTTGTTGTTTCTCCTTGTCCATGATATTGAAGTGAATTAGATTTGACTGAGGGAAGGCTGTGCAAAATCACCAGTCTCAATCTCTCTTCCAGAGCTGTTTGAGTCCAGTGGTAAGATATAGATCAGGAGAAAGTCCTTAACAGGTCTCAGTCTGACTAAGAAAACCACCCAAGCATTGATGAGGCAGAGAATGGCCTTTTTTACCTAATCAAAATCAATATCAATCTGAGAGGGAAATATCCTCAGAATTTCTGATCAAGACAGAAGCAATTGCTATTTACATTTATTTTGAGCCAGTCAGGGTCCAAACAGTGACCAAGTGGGATTTGGTTTTGTTTTAAACTATGATAAATATATATCTCCAAAGCTGGCTCAATGTATTCATCTTCAAAATGATGAAGGCAAGGAAAACCAATTCAAGAAAGCCACATTCAAGGGAGTTCAACAAGTCAACACATGGAGGCGCTTTCCTGAACTTGTTCTGGGCTTTGAGGTTTGGAACAAAACTCATTAACTCCATGTCTGTTATAGTTGTTCTTCTTCCCTCAACTGTATCTAGGCTTCTTTTTAAGGCAAACTTGGAAGAAAATTACATAGAGATAACCTTGAATTTACCTATATTATTCTCATAAATTATTCTGCCTCTCTTGCATTTTTACATTTATTTCATGAAAGCCAAAATTACTCAATTTAAGATGAAGTTAAGCAACCTTGCTAAAGGAAATGGACTATTATTACTCCCATATGATGCTGAGAGTTTTGATGATGATACAAGTATTTAAACAATGCCAAAGACTTCTAAAATTGGTTATTTCATTACCAAAAACCAAGCAAATACTTGTAGCTTTGTTTGTCAAAGGGATGACAAGACTTCATAAAGATGATACCATGACTAGGAAATCTATCTGCTCCTGTGGATGAAGTAGGATTCAACCATTCAAACTTTGAAAATAATAGCAGAGTATGTATAGCCTTTATTGAAGCTGGATGAAAAGAGAATATATCTGACTCATTGAATTCTGTGTATTTTTGTGCTTTTGTGTATCTGAAGAATTTGACACCACTGAAAATGGCTGAACAACAAATGTACCAGGAACTGTGCTAAGAACTTTACAAATATTATCTCATTTGTTACCCAAAACAACTCTAAGAGGTATGTGCTATTTTTATCCTCATTTTGCATACTCTGACTGGCTCTTTATCTACTGTGTTGCCTAGATAGTCTGTACTTAGTAAACGCTTAATAAATGCTTTTTAAAAAAATGGTCAGACATACAAGAAACACTTTGAAGAAGAACTTTAAAGGATGAGTTAGTCCTAGGTAGAATTTGTAAATGGGAATGAAGCTCTTTTGCCTTCTATTCTTAGTTTAGTGCCTGTCAAGGGGACCAGATGAACAACAAACATATGACACTATTGGCAAAGGAACCAGTATGGGTTTTTTTTTCTTTTTTTGATTTGTTGTATTGCCAGTGAGAAAGATGGTGAAACTTCCAGACCATAGAATAACATCATCATATGTTATTCTGCTTAAGGAGAACCAGGTTCCTCCAGTGACCAACCCCAGCGAGACAGCCATTCTTTGCCAGTAGAAATAACTCTGTTAAGAGCCATCCTTCTTTAGTAGGTGCACCTTTATGGAGCCAGCCAGAAGGAAAAGTAATTGAATTTAATAAAAGCAGTTCTCAATATAAAGCCACAGGGAAATATGTTTAACTTCAAAGTCCAGGCTTTTGGTTCCTAAATGTAATTAATAGTTTAGCTGTTTCTTCTATCAAATCTCCATTTGATGGTGAATTAAATAGATTCCCTAGCATTTACTCACATTTTATAGTCCCTATAAATTCTCAATTGATAGGTATGGATAGATTGATAAGTGCCTCAAAAAATGACATTCATTTATGCCCTTAAAGTTGGTCCAGCTGCTGCTTCTTACCCAGCCTGTTTAAAAGTCCCATAAGAAAGACTTTTAAAAGGGTTGTCAAAGGTGAGACACGTAGGAAACTCATGTGGAGACTCTGCCCGTCCTTCCATCTCCCTCTCCCTGGATGCCAGCAAAAGTACTACAGAGAAAAACAAATATTCCTTTGCTCAGCAACTAAGTCATGAGAGAGAATAATTTTATTTTCCCATGCTATTGTTTGAATATGTCAAATACTTGAGCAACAGATGTTTTCTCTTCATTGGCTGAATCCCAAGGCTATTTGTTGTAGGTAGAAAGGATATTCAAGAGACCTAGGTTCTAATCTCAGTTCTTCCATGACCTGCCTATATCACAGGCTCATAGAAGGGAGTGTTGAAAGAAAGCACAGAGAGAAGCTAATCCATCTCTCTTGAGATAGTTCGAAAACTGGAATCTGGTCAAATCAACCAATCAGCTGGGTCATCCCAGGTAACCCAGACTTTGTAAGCATTAAAGTCGAGATTTGACCCAAAATCCCTCTGACTATAAACCTAGCACTCTTTGTGTCACATCTTTTCTGCCTCCACAAAATGGGCAAATCCTTTAAACTTAATTTGGTTAACCATGGTTATACTAAACCTCAGTTTCCACATCTCTATTATGAAGAGAATAATACTTTGTGATATAGTTTGGCCCTGAGCAAAGCACTTAACTTCTGTTTGCCTTAGTTTTCTTATCTTTAAAATGGGGATATTAACAGCATGTGTCTTCCAGGACTGTTATAAGGATTAAATAAGACATTGTAAAACACTTAGTACAATGTCTGGCACAAAGTAAGTGTGATATAAGTGTTAATTATTATTATTACTTCACAGGGCAGTTATGAAGAAAGTGCTATGTGTGAGCTTTTTTTTTTTTTTTTTTTCTTTTTAATCAACTCATCTGTCAGCCATGTGTTGGAGTAGTTGTTAGCAGTATGCTCACTGATGAAAATATAGATGGTTTGAAGTATTGAAATACTAACCCTCTAACTACTGTTATTGCTTCTAACTAAGCAGGTTAAGAAATTTAGGATATAGATTATAGAACCCAACATGTACGGCAATATACTTGCCACAAATGTTTCCTGTTTTGAGTGAAGCATTCTGAATATATTTGGTGAGCAATCTATTTTGTGTCCCTATGAAATTTTTGTTGTAACCTGATTAATTCATACTTTTAGACATTCCACAGAAATGGTCATAATCAATACAAATACAGAGAGGGAAGAGAGTTTTTTCAAATTACTTTGTATTCTAGCTGAAGAAGGAAAATGAATATGAATGTGTGTATATGTGTGAGAGACAGAGACATGGGGGGAGGGTAGGGGAGGTATAAAGGGAGAGAAGGAGAGACAGAAGAAGAGAGAGAAGAGGAGGAAGAGAGAGAGAGAAAAAAGAGAGAGAGAGAAAGAGAGAGAAAATGAGAGAGAGAGAAGAGATGGAAGGGGATGGGGAGAGAGACAGAGACACACCCACACAGACGGAGACAGAGAGAGTAGTTGGAAAATCTGGAGTCTGAGTTCAAACTCTCTCTTGGACACTCTTTAACTATGTAACCCTGGTTTAAGTTATGTATTCTCTCTTAGTCTTAGTTTCTGTATATGAAAAATGGAGAGAATAATGACATTTGTCTCACAAAATTATAGTGAGGATTAAATAAAATGAAACATGTAAAGCACTTTGCAAGCACTATATAAATATTATTATTACTCTGAACTTCAAATAAATGCCACCTGTCTTATTCTAACAAAACCAGATTTCAGTGAAAATTAGAGAAATTTAGGGTTATTTACAAAATAGGCCCATTTTGGCCCAGTTATATTTGGAAAAATCTCCTTAGGAAAATTATAAATAAGTATTTGAAGACTACTAAAGTATACCAGACGAGTTTCTCAATTATTTAACAAAAATACATGAGCAAATGGACTTGGCTTTCAAATTTTAAAAAGTTAAAAGGATAAACTTACTAAATCACTTGGTTTTTATCTGTTTGTCCTAACACTGCCACTCGTTCTCTTTTTCCTAGGTTTCTGTGATGCTACTTTATCTCTTCTTCATTCTTCAGTTTTTAACTTTTTAAACGTTTGGATTGGACATAGCTAGTTAAGTGGAGAAGTGTGACCCTAGGCAAATCACTTTACCTTATTTGCCTCAGTTTCTTCATCTGTAAAATGAGCTAGAGAAGAAAACGACAAACTACTCCAGTATTTTTGCCAAGAAAACCCCAAATGAGGTCACAAAGAATTGGACAGTATTGAAAAGTAAAAAAAAACAAAACAAAAAACTAACTAACTTTTAATTAATTATTTACTTGTTTTCTTACTTCTTGGTAATTTCCCCCCCTCCAATTATATGTCAAAACAATTTTTAGCATTCATTTTTTACAAGATTCTGAAATCCACATTTTTTTCCTTCTCTCCTTTCTCTCCCCTCTTCCTAAAATGGTAGGCAATTTGATACAGATTATGAATATGCTATCATATAAAGCATATTTCCATATCAGTAACAGTTGTGAAAGAAGAAACAAATGAAAAAACATTAAAAAGAATAAAGTAAGTGAAAAAAGTATACTTTGGCCTTCATTCAGAATCCATCAGTTCTTTATCTGGATGTAGATAGCATTTTCCTTCATGAATCCTTTGTATTTATCTTGAATCATTGTGGAGCTGACAAGAACTGAATTATTCATGGTTTGTTGTGACACAATGTTGCTGATACTGTACACAATGTTTTCCTAGTTCTGCTCCTTTCACTTCGCATCAGTTTATATGTCTTTCCAGGTTTTTTAGAAATCTACTTGTTCATTATTCCTATATTGTAAGTATTCCATTACATTCATATATCACAGATTATTCAGCTATTCCACAATTGATGGACATCCCCTCAAGTTTTCCATGTTTTGCTACCATGGAAAGGACTGCTCTTTTTGCACACATAGGTCTTTCCCTCTTTTCTATGATCTCTTTGTGATATAGACCTAGTAGTGCTTTGTGGGATCAAAGGGTACACAGAAGGATCCTTTGGGCATATTTCCAAATTATTCTTTAGAATGGTTGAATCATTTCACAATGCCAGCAATGGTTCATCAGGGTTCCAATTTTCTTGAATCCTCTTCAATATTTATGATTTTCTTTTTTGTCATATTATTCAATTTGATGGATATGAGGTGGTACCTCAGAGCTGTTTTATTTTTCATTTCTCTAATCAAAAATTATTTAGAACACTTTTTCATAAGCCTGTAGAGTGCTTTGATTTTTTCATATGAAAATTACCTTTTCATTTACTTTGACCATTATTAATTGTGGAATGGCTTGTATTCTTAAAATTTTTACTTATTTCTCTGTATAAATATATAAATAAGGACTTTATCAAAACATTTGTTGTAAAGATGGTTCACTGATTGTATGCCTTCCTTCTAATTTTGCTTGCATGGTTTTGTTTATGCAAAAGTTTTTAAATTTAATATAATCAAAATGATTTATCTTACATTTTTTGATGCTATCTCTTGTTTCATCACAAACCTGCAAGTCACTTAACTTTTTCTTTTTTCTTTTATTTTTTCTGGTTATACATGTATATTAACTTTTTAATATATATTTCTTTATGAAGCATGTTGAGAGAGAAATTAGAACAAAAGGGAAAAAATTACAGGAAAGGATTTAAAAAATAGAAAAAAAGAAGTGAACATAGCATATTGATTTACATTCAATCTCCATAGTTCTCTTTCTGAATGCAGATGCTATACTAATTGGCATAGTATGTTTAATATTGCTATTACTTTATTACTTATGGCATCATTTAGTAAGATGTAGTTTTCTTTTTTTTTATGTCATTTAATTAGTTTTTTTTTTCTTTTGCTTAGTCTGAGATCAGGATTGCTACTCCTGCTTTTTTACTTCAGCTAAAACATAATAGATTCTGTTCCAGCTTCTTAGCTTTATTTTCTGTGTCTCTTTGCTTCAAGTGTACTTTTTGTAAACAACATATTGTAGGATTCTGGTTTTTGTTCCCCTCTGCCATCTACTTCCATTTTATGGGCGAGTTCATCCCATTCACATTCATAATTATAATTACTGGTATTTTTTTCCAGACTATTTTTTCTCCTACTTCTTCTCGCTTTTCTTTTCTTTCTTTAGCCTTCTTGACAGTGTTTTCCTTCTGTCCATCATTCCCCCAGTCTGTTCTTTCTTCTGTCAATCCCTCCCCCCACCTTTATTTAATGTCCTCCCCTTTTACTTTCCTGTTGGAAATATTCATCTGAGTGTATGAGTGTGTGTGTGTGTGTGTGTGTGTGTATGTATGTGTAATTCCTTTTTGAGACAATATTTATGAGAGGAAAGTTCAAGCAATACCTATAGTGTACTCTTCCATCTTTCCTTCCATTATAATAGGGTTTTTTTGCACCTCTTCATGTGAAATAATTTACCCCATTCCATCTCTTTCTTCCTTTTGTACCAATGTACTTTTATTCTTATTCCTAATTGTTTTTATGTCATTCCCTCAAATTTAGCTTATACTCATACTCTGTCTTTATATATTCCTTCTAGCTGTTACTATTAGTGGTATAATCTTTTAGGAATTACAAGTATTATCTGCTCATGTAGGGACGTAAATAATTCAGCTTCACTGAATCCTTTATGTTTTCTTTACCCTTTTAAGGCTTCTTTTGGATCTTGATATTGGAGATCAATTTTTTTTTTATTCATTTCTGGTCTTCTCCTTATGAAAGCTTGAAATCTTTTTATTTCATTGAATGACCATTTTTTCCCTTTGAAGTATTATGCTTAATTTTGTTGGGTAAGTGATTCTTGGTTGTAGTACTAGCTCCTTTGCCTTCAGGACACCATATTCTAAGTCCTCTGATCCTTTAACATAGAACCTGATGAAACTTTTATTATCCTGACTGTGGCTTTATGATATTTCAATTGTCTTTTTTTTTTTTTTCTGGCTGATATTTTCTCTGGAAATTGAAACTTTTCTGAAATGTTCTTGTGAGTTTTCCTTTTGGGACCTCTTTCAGGAGGCAATTGTTGGATTCTTTTAATTTCTATTTTACTCTCTGGTTCTAGGATATCAGGGTCATTTTCTTTGATAATTTATTCAAAGATGCTGTTTAATTCGTTTTGATTATGGCTTTCAGGTAGTCCATTGATCCTGACATCATCTCTCTTGGATCTATTTTCCAGATCAGTTGTTTTTCCAATGAGGTATTTTACATTTTCTTCTATTTTTTCATTCTTTTGAATGAGGTGAATTCTTAATGTCTCTTAGAGTCATTAGTTTCTACCTGTCCAATTCTAATTTTGAAGGAGTTTCCTTAATTAGTTTTTTTTTTTTTACTTTTTAAGATGTTTTCTTCAATGAATTTTTGTATCTCCTTTTCCATTCAACCAATTTTACTTTTAATAAACTTAATTGTAGAATTTAACAGACTTAATTATAAATTAGGTAGTTTACAACTTTAAGCAGTTGTTTTCTTTTTCTAAATTGCTGACTCATTTTTCATAATTCTCTTGCATCAGTCTTTCTTTTTAAATATTTTTAATAATAGCTTTTTATTTTCAAAATACATGCAAAAATAGTTTTCAACATTCACCCTTACAAAACCTTGTGCTCCAAAATTTTCTCCCTCTCTTCTCCCCACACTCCTTTCCTAGACACAAAGTAATCCAATATAAGTTAAACATGTGCAATTCTTCTAAACATATTTCCACATTTATCATGCTGAACAAGAAAACTCAAATCAAAAAAAGCAAACAAACAACAACAAAAAAGGTGAAAATACTATGTTGTGATCCATATTCATTCAGTCCCTATAGTCCTCTTTCTGTATGCAGATTGCTTTCTCCATCCCAAGTCTATTGGAACTGGCCTGAATCACCTCATTGTTAAAAAGAGTTAGATCTATCACAATCGATTATCATATAATGTTGCTGTTGCTGTGTATAATGTTCTCTTGGTTCTAATCACTTCACTTAGCATCAGTTCATGTAAGTCTCTCCAGGCCTTTTTGAAATCAGTGTGGTGATTATTTCTTATAGAACAATAATTTTCCATTTCTTTCATATACTTTAACTTATTCAGCCATTGCTCATCTGATGGGTATTTATTCAGTTTCCAATTCTTTGCCACTACAAAAAAGGCTACTACAAACATTTTTGCACATGTGGGTCTTTTCCTCTTTTTATGATCTCTTTAGAATATAAGCCCAGTAGAGAAACTGCCGGATCAAAGGGTATACGGTGTTTGATAGCCCTTTAGTCGTAGTTCCAAAGTGCTCTCCAGAATTGTTGGATCAGTTTTATCAACAATGTATTAGTGTCCCAGTTTTCCCACATCCCCTTCAATATTTATCATTTTTCCTGTCATCTTAGCTAATCTGAGATCACTTTCATTTTTTCCCAATTTTTCTTCTACCTCTCTTACATGATTTCTAAGCTCTTTTTTGAGCACTTCCATGAGTCCTTTCTGGACTTGAGATCACTTCCCATCTATTTTTAGGGGTTTTGTCACTGTTGTCCTCTTCTGAATTTATATCTTGACCTTCCCTGTTGCCATAATGACTTTATGTGGTCAAATTATTTTTTCCTTTTTCTTTTTTTGATCTTTCCCCTTCTTTTAAATTTGGACTTTGCTCCTAGGGTTGAAGGAGCACTATCTCAGGTTTCTTGTGCCCGGAGCTACATGCCCTGGCTATTTGCCTAGTGCTGCATTGATGTTACCTTGAGGCCCATGAGAGACCCTTATATCTGCACTGAGGGAGTATGGTATGAGGTGGGGGCAGCTGCTGGTGGTAGGGGATCTGGCAGTTTATCTGATGCTGAACTGGGGTCCTAGTAATGATGTTTGGCATATACTGGCTAATGGAGTATTTTTTTTTCTGTTTCCCAGGGGCTATACTGAAACACATGGTTGTCTGGCTGTTAGAGATTGCCTGTTTGCTGGATCTATGCTGAAGCAAGTGACAATTCTCACAAAAGGCATCTGTTCCTTTCCCTGGCTATGCTGAAGCACATAGAGGATCCTAATATTAATGTTTGTCTGCTTCACTGCATTAGGATTCAGGATCTCTCACTTCCATAATATCCACTGAAATCACTGGTTTGCTGAGGTGGGACTTAATACTGACTTACTGAGATGCTTCCTGCCCTGGATTCCCTCCTTTATTTGAATGAGACAGACTTTTCTTGCCAACCTTCCCAAGTTTCTTGGACTAAAAGATTATTTTACTTTATCTTTTTTTTCTGGTTCTACTGTTTCAGTATTTGTGCTGGGCCTCTATTTTATGGCTGTGTGGAGGTAAAAATCTGTTTCTTCATTTATTTGCTTATTTATTTAGTTACGTTTTGAATTCCAAGTTGTCTTCTGTTTCCCTCTCCATACCACATTAGAGAAGGGCAACTTTGATACAGATTTATATGTGAAACCATACACAACTCATATTTGTGCATATCAGTTCTTTCTCTGAAGGTGGATAGCATTTCCTTCATAAGTCCTTCACAATTGATTTGAATAATCATATTCTCAGAATAGTTTAGTCAATCACAGTTATACTTCTAAAATAGATGCAATTATTGTATACAGTATTCTTTTGGTTCTGGATTACTTTATGTAAGCTTTTCCATGTTTTTCTCAAACTGTCTTCATTTCTTATAGCATAGTAGTATTTCATCATAATCATATAACACAACTTATCTAGCCATTCCTCAATTGATGGACATCCCCTCAATTTTCAGTTCTTTGTTACCACAAATAGAGCTGCTATACATATTTTAAAACATATAAATTCTTTTGCTTTTTTTTTCTGATCATCTTGGGAATCTGAAATTGCTAGATCAGATGGTATACACAATTTTATAATCTTTGGGCATAATCCCAAATTGCTCTACACAATGGATGGACCAGTTCATAACTCCACCAACGGTGCATTATTTTTCCATATCCTCTCCAACATTGTCATTTCCCTTTTTGTTATATTAGCCAATCTGATAGATATGAGGTAATTAGTCAGAATTATTTTAATTTGCATTTGCTTCATCAATAATGATTTAGAACATTTTTCATGTCATAGATAGCTTTGATTTCTTCTTCTGAAAACTATCTGTTTATATCTTTTGACCATTTATCAGTTGGAGAATGACTCATAGTCTTATAAATTTAACTCAGAATTTCTTCATTTTTTTTTGCCTTCCTTCTGATCTTGGCTACATTGGTTTTATTTGTTTAAAGTCTTTTTAATTTAATATAATAAAAATATCTATTTTCATCCCACAGTGCACTCTCTTTCTCTTGTTTATTCATAAATCCTTCTCTTATCCATAAATTGGATAGGTGGGATATATTCCATGCTTCTCTAATGTACTTTTGATACCTTTCTATATTTCTAGTTCATGTGTCTATTTTGTCCTAATCTTGGTAAATAATATAAAATATTGATCAATATCTAGTTTCTAGTTTTCCCAAAAACTTTTTTTTTTTTTTTACCATATAGTGAGTTCTTATTCCAAAAGCTTAAATATTTGCATTTGTCAAACGTAAGGTTACTATAGTCATAGTATAACAAACTACTGTGCTAATGCAATATCCCTATTTTATTCCACCATAAATTTTATAAAGATGTAGTTGTGTTCGGATCCTTTTGTAATATTTCAACAACTTTCTTTGCTGGAACTTCATTGAGAAACTTCTTTGGGCAAGAGGGCTTCAAATAGCTTAGCCTTAGGGCCAAAGGAAATTCTAAGCTGCATTCCAAGCTAAAAGCCAGAAGTGAAGGAAAAAAAAAAAAAAACAGGACCCCTAGAGAGAATCATTCTTGAGACTGAAGTGAGGGGTTTCCAGCTCCCTACTCTCCAATTAGCCATATTACTTTGAAGTAGGGTTACTTAACAGTAGGCAACTTACCTTTTTTCAAGGGAAACTTTGATTCCTACTAAGAGGTGTTGAGACCCAAAGATTCACTCCTACTTAAATCAGAAAGGAGTAGTAGACTAGATTTATATCTATCTCTGCTCTCTTAAATATTATTAGCCTACAGGCTGTAATTTTTAGTTTCAAGACAAACTCCTGATTGCTATTTCATAATGTAGAAGGGGAGCCCCAAGTTAGATTTCGAAGGCTTGAATCCTTTCCCACTAGATGCCAGTTCTAGAGGGAGCAACATAGTAAATAGTAAAGAACCATTTCATTCAAGTCAACAGGAAAGCAAATCAGCTAAAGTATATATATATATATATATATATATATATGAAAATATGGTACCTCAGTGAGAGATAGAGACAGATAGTCAGATAGGCAGGCAGACAGATACACACACACACACACACAGAGAGAGAGAGAGAGAGAGAGAGAGAGAGAGAGAGAGAACAGAGAGACAGAGACAGAGAGAAACAGAAACAGACAGAGACAGAGACATAGAGACAGAGAGAGGCAGAGACAGAGAAACAGAGAGATAGAGAGAGTCCTAGATCTCACGCAAGGGGAAAATCCCTGAAGTGTCCACTACAGCATCTGAGAATGGGGGACATGACCAAAGTCAGTTTCTTCCTAGAGATTTTCTCTCTTCATTGGATTACCTCATATTATCTCTCTTGACACTGGAAGCCAGAAGACAACCTGAAGAGTCTATATCTCTCTTTTCTTCCTTTTTACTACTTCTGTCCCATCTGTCACAAGGGTATCTCCATCAATGTGGAAAGAATCCCATACCACAGGGCTTTGGGACTTGGGCAACATTTGCATACTTTTTATGTTCTAAATTTTCTTTGATTCAATAACAAAACAAGCAAATTCTGTTACATTTAGAGAGAAATTGGACTAAACTGGCTCATACCTAGATAATGCTTTACAATAACAGAGAAGTTTCACCTTCTGTCATTTTATCCTCATCATAACCCTGTGGTGCAAGTGGTACAAGAATTATTATTCCCTTTTTGCTGATGACAAAATTGAGAGTTTGAGGGGTTAAAAGATTTGCCCAAAGTTACACATTTAGTTGTGGTGGAGCCAAGTCTGACTGTGGGTTTCTGACTCTTTGTTTTGTGTTTATCTCTTTATCCCTCATTGTTATATGCTACTACCTGAATATGATCTTTGATCTCTTACCTTTGTGTCCTGACTCATTTTAGTTCTTTCACATGGAATGTCTTTTCCTTATGTCATCTCTTTCATCTATTGAAATTTCCAATCATTCTTCAAGGGCCACTTTGAATGGCCCTTCTTAATCCCTAGATTATTGTTTCCTCCAGCTTCAAATGATCTCTTTCCCACTCTGCCTTCTCCTAATGCTATACAATTCTTTTTTTTTTGTGCTTGTTATCTTGTTTCTCTTGTTAAACTATTAAAAGTTTAAGGGTTAAAAACCTATCACACTTACCCTTCTATCTGCCTTACCCTTTAATGTAATATTCTGCTCAGCAGATGCTTAAATGTTTACTGAATCAAAGTGTAAATATTGTTATGTTTTTCAAATGTAAGGTAATGGTTGCCTTACCTGTATGTTGTTGGAAGCTGACTGAAAAGGGCCATAATGAAAAAAGTCTAGGAGTGATATCGTGCTCAAGTCAACATTCATTCACATGGAGGACACAATAGAAATAGAAGGCATAGTCTTAGCTATTAAGAAGTTTGCATTTTGGTGGTCCCAAAATAAATACACAATCAATAATTTGAAGACAAATTTAAAACATCTGAGTCACACACAGGTACAGTATTCAGTTTGTCATATGATTCATTTTATTGAATAAAGCTCTCTGAATTTAATTTTAAAACAATTTAATTTATTATTTATTTAATGAGATATTTTATTAGAAATTTGACACTTAACATTGATACAAACAACCTAATTGTCTTAGTTACTTTTTTGCCTTCAGGTTAAATGATTTTAACACATAAAGTATCCTAATACTTTTAGAGTCTCAGTTAAGATTCTCCATTTTTGCATTCTCATTTGCTTCTCTTCATGTGGTCATAGTTAATGTTAGCTTCATTCTTCTATAAGATTGAAACTAATTAGAGACAGATTAGAGTATGTAGATCTGGAGCTAGATCTTGGGAAAAAAAGCATAGAATTTGGAATGGGCAGATAGGAGGAAAAAGGTGTCCCCTTGGGGGAAAAGATGATTGAAGACAAGGAAAAGAAATCCTCCCTGGTTCAATTCTCAATCCCAAAATGATTCAAAAGAATTTTCTACGTACTCTCTAGTATATTTCATACTAGGAAGAAAATGAAGATCATGTGATCCAACCTGGAAAATGAAGTTATGGAAATATGGTGGAAATAGTGATTCCATTCCCTGAGAAAATCCTCTGTGCCTCCCCCAGACAAAGCTTAGTTCCTTCATTACCTTCACTGGAGTTTGTGTACTTCATGAAACTTTTCAGATCTTTTTTACCTTAGAAGGAAGCATCATTCTTTATGATGTCTTCAGACTTTTAAAGTCTGTGTTAAACAAGTTCAAACATTTAACAGTATATTAAGCAAGAGTCCAGGTGTGAGCTTTTCTCCCAAAAATGCCTATGAGCTACTTGGTGGAACCATCCAACTCTGAAATTAGCAAATTGAGTTTCTAGCTTCTTTTGGGCTAGAGAGAGACTACCTTGTTCAACTATTTTCTTCAATAAAGCTACTTCCAAACTCTTCCTGGTGATAAGGAAGAAGACCAAGGAAGATGGTGGCAGCTACTTGCAATTTTACAGCATAGTTTTAAAATTTGTGATCAGCTTGACCACATTGGAGGAGAATAATATAAAAGTATATTTCTAAATAGGTTATTTAAGGAGCCATGTATATAAATATATTTACCCATCAGATAAATTTAGCGTTTGTCTATTCAGATAAGAATTAGGTGTTAATGAACAAAAATAAAGACATTGCAGAAGAAGTTGGGTAAGATTATTATTTTCCCTATAAGATGAAAATAATCATGGTAGGAGGAGAATTTAACAGGCTTATAGATTTAAAAGGGCTTAAGACCTTAGAGATGATTCATTCCAGGACTACTTCATGTGGGAACCATGAAAGTATTTAACATTTTAAAAACTGTATTTCAAAATAACTGATTTCTTTTATAATCCTAATATTTCACTTTTATCCTATTCAAGTAGAGATCACTTAGCCATATAACTTTGGGCAAGACACTTAACCATGTGCCTCAGTTTCCTCAACTATGATAGCCTCTACATATCAGGGTTGTTATAAGGATCAAATGAAATAGCATAGGTAAAATGCTTTCTAAACCTTAAAACACTATATAAAAGTTTGTTATTATTACTAAGATTATTAACTTCCCCAGACTGCTTGTTCATGACACAGAAGAACCTCCAATCTGGTTGAATTTCTTTATTTTATAGATGGGGAAAGTAAAACCCAGAGACATTAAATGATTTGACCAAGATTACATTGGTAATAAGAGGCCAAGCCAGATTTTGGAGACCTAAGGGAAAAAATAGTTAATCCTATATTGTTGATCCTACTAAACTTTGTAGGAACTGACATGTGAATAGCCTGAGCTTAAATAGAACTTTGCATTAACATTGGCACATATGAGTTTGTTTTGATGAAGTGAATTCATCTTCTAAATTTTATTTCCCTTCCAGTAAATTTTTGTGACAATTTTTCTCCAGTTATATATACCGTAAAATAACCAACAACCTCTTTTCAAGAAATTCAGCTATTAGAATCTACCTCTTCTACCTACACACCTGGTCTCTAATTCATTCCTTTGTGATCCTAATTATGTGCTAACTAATAAAGGAGAATTCATATCTACTCTAGGTTGGAGCCATAGCAAGGGATTTGAACCCTTTAGAGTGTGGGGTATATAGGCTCCTTGGAAGTTAGCAGAGAATAACCTTTCAGCCATTGTTTGGAGGACTTGAACAGATAAAGAGGAGGGAGAGGGTTTTTGTTTTGTTTTGCTTTGTTTCTCCTGGAGAGTCTTGAAGACAAACAAAAAATTCTGGTAGAACTAGGTTCTAGTTTTCTAGTAGTTATAAGTAATCATAATAGCTACTGAAATATTTGGTTTTGGGAGTTAGTGGCCACAGGCTGAAAATAACCATTGTACAGTTTGCTGCCTTAGGCAACCTAGAGTTGCTCTATTGCTTACATTTTTGTTGATTCTTGCATTTATACCCTCCTCCTTTAAACCTTTAGAGAATCTAATAAGAAAGAATTTTACACAAGTCCTGTGGGGCAGGTATTACAATTTCCAGGTTGGTAAAAGAAATGATTCATTGCAAAGATCATAAAACACTGGGTTGGGTTACTGAGGAAGGTTGCAAAATCTTTACTAGAGAGCCTTAAAAATAGGGTTGGATGGAAAGACAGCCTTATTTGGTGGTGAGAGATCAGATTAAAATACCTACATTTGGAGTTCCTTGCCAACAATATTTCTATGATGAGAATTAGCCATAGGGTTTGAGGTGCTGTCAAAAACAGAATTCAGAAGCAAAATAGGTGAGAACAGAGACACTCAAGGCTCCGAAACTAAATATTGGTACCCATGGCAGGGACAGTAATGCTAGTAGTCTGGGCCAGGAAGAAGGGTATGTAAGAGAGCAGTGAGCATCAGAAGATCCTGGCCACAAGAAACTGGAAACTAAGTGGATGCCCATCAGTTTGAGAATGACTAAATAAGTTATGGTATATGAATGTTATGGAATATTATTGTTCTGTAAGAAACTATGAGCAGGATGATTTCAGAGAGGCCTGGAGAGACTGACATGAACTGATGCTGAGTGAAATGAGCATGGAGATCATTGTACAGAGCAACAGCAAGATTATGTGATGATCATTTCTGATGGACATGGCTCTTTTCAACAAGATGATTCAAGCCAATTCCAATGATATTGTGATGAAGAGAGCCATCTGTATGCAGAGAAAGGACTGTGGGAACTGAGTGTGGATCACAACATAGTATTTTCACTCTTTTTGTTATTGTTTGCTTGTATTTTGTTTTCTTTCTAATTTTTTTTTCCTTTTTGATTTGATTTTTCTTATGCAGCATAATTATAGAATTATGCATAGAAGAATTACATGCTTATTTAACATATATTGGATTACTTGCCCTCCAGGGGAAAGAAAAAATTTGGAACACAAGGTTTTTCAAGAATGAATGTTGAAAATAAAAAACTTTAATAAAAAAAGAAGGTCCTGGCCATAAACCTTATCTAAGTAAGTGAGAAGCCAAGGTTAGGAGGTTCCAATAGCAGCAAGCAGGTGAATGTTTCTTTGGGCAAAAAAATCTGGAAATTTGGCTATGAGCAAGAAAACTTAGGTTGTTTTCAATATCAGAAATACCTTGTACCTCGAATCATAGGGGCTAGGTTCACTGCAGTGCTATAATCCTTAGTGGCTTAATGATAGACATTTTAAAAAACACTTTGAGGTCTACAAGACACTTTACATATCTGTCTCATTTAATCTTCATAACAAGTCTAAGAGATGAGTATAATTCTCATTTTTCAGGTGAGGAAGCTGAAGCTTAAGGAGCTTAATGAATTGCCTAGAATCATACTATTTGTGTAACCTCACACAAGTCATCTATCTAATCCTGATAGCTTTCAAAAGAAAAAAAGAAAAATCTCATACAAATATTCAGATCTAAACAATTGGAAAAATATCAATTGCTCATGGGGTAGGCTGAGCTAATATAATAAAAATTACAATTCTACCTAAATTGATCTACTTGTTCAGTGTCAGTCCAATCAACCTGCCAAAAATATTTTATAGAGCTAGAAAAAATAATAATAAAATTCATCTGGAAGAACAAAAGGTCAGGAATATCAAGGGAATTAATGAAAAAAAAAATGCACACAGTTGCCTAGAAGTACCAGACCTAAAACTATACTATAAAGCTTCAGTCATCAAAACCATTTTGAACTGGCTAGGAAATAGAGTGGTGGATCAGTGGAATAGGTTAGATACAATTGACACAATAATCAATAACTATAATATTTGATAAGCCCCCAAACTCTAGCCTCTCAGATAAGAACTCACTATTCCACAAAAACTGCTGGGAAAACTGAAAAATAATGGGTCACAAACTCAGCATAGACCTACATCTCATGTCTCATATCAAAATAAAGTCAAAATGGATACATGATTTGAGTGTAAAAGATGATACCATAAGTAGATTAGAAGAGCAAGGTGTAATTTACTTATCAGATCTTTGGAGCAGGGAGGAATTTATGACCAAAGAAGAATCAAAGCATGAAATACAAAGTGGACAACTTTGATTACATTAAGTTAAAAAGGTTTTGCATGAATAAAACTTTAAACAAGTTTAAAATAGCCATTGTTTCAGATAAAGATCTTATTTCTAAAATACATAAAGAATTTGTTAAGTTTATAAAATTACAAATCATTCCCCAATTGATAAATTCTCAAATGATATGCACAGACAGTTTTCAAACAATGAAATTAAAGCCATTTATAGTCATATGAAAAAATGCTCTAAATCACTATTGATTAGAGAAATGCAAATTAAAACAAATCTGAGGTACCACTACGCATTTCTCAGAATGGCTAAAATAACAGGAAAAAATAATGATAAATATTGGAGGGGATGTGGGAAAACTGGGACACTAATATATTATTGGTGCAATTGTGAAATGATCCAACCATTCTAGAGAGCAATTTGGAACTATGCCCAAAGGGCTATCAAACTGTGCATACTCTCTGTATCCCTAAGAGATCATAAAGGGAAAAGGACCCACATGTATATATGTTGGTAGCAGCTCTTTTTGTGGTAGCAAAGATTTGGAAAATAAGTAGATGCCCATCAATTGAAGAATAGCTAAATAAATTGGGATATATGAAGATAATGGATTATTATTGTTCTATAAAAAATGATGAATAACCTGATTATAGAAAGACCTGAAAAGATTTACATGAATTGATGCTGAGCAAAATAAGCAGAACCAGAAATGCATTGTGTACAATAACAGCAAGATTGTGCAGTGATCTACTATGAAAGACTTGGTTCTTCTCAGTAGGTCAGCGATCCAAGGCAATCTCAATAAACTTTGGATAGAAAATACCATCTGCATCCAGAGAAAGAACTATAGAGATTGAATATAAATCAGCACATACTGTGTTCACTTCTTTTTTTCTGGTTTTTTCCCCTTCTCGTGGTTTTTCCCTTTTGTTCTGATTTTTCCTTCCCCATATGATTCAAAAAGAAATGTATATTTAAAAAGTTAATATGCATAAATAACTATAAAAATAAAAAATAATAAATTTATTTTGTAAAGAAAGATACCGATCACAAGCTCCTTTAATTTTATTGCCTTTCCTACATTTATTATTTCCAATTTACACACACACAAACATATATGTATATCTTGTTTGTATAAAAGTTGTTTCTATGTTATTTTCACATCAGACTTTGAGTCCTTCAAGTATTTAGAATAATGCCCGACACATGGTAGGGGACTTAAAAATGACATTTGACTGACTGATTAAAAGTAAGGTTATATCCACATAAAATTAAATTATAGAATAGATCCCCTTATAGAAGGTGAATTATATTTAGTCTGAAAATTTAATTTCATAGTCCCAGTTGAAGAAGTCACAGCTCTTTAGACTATATTTTCCTGTTTTAGAAAAATTGATATACAAGGGTTTTATGTTGTTATTATTGTGATTGTTGGTTTTTGTTTTTTTGTTTTTACAATTAACAATGCATAGGAAGGATTTGAGGAAAGGAGTTCTTCCCAAACATGAAACAAAAGCAAAGCTGATTGAAAAATGTGTGTATGTGTGTACCTAACTACCTTATGTTATAATATAAACCCTTCCAGGAGTGCAGGTATTGCCTCTCAGTGCTCAGCAGAGCACATATCACCCTTACAGGCTTTGTAAAGCCCCAGTCTTGTTAATCCAGAAGCCTGTACAGATGGACTAACCGAAGCTTTAGTCATTATACTTAATTGGGCGACTAGCCCTCTGAGCTGTCTATAAACTGTGTTCACAGTGAGGTAATTAATAACGCCACTTCCTTTTGGGAGACATATCATTAGCCATTATTTCTAGAAACATGACATTGATGTCTTTATTCGGAGACGTAATTGCAGGTTTCTGAAAAGAGTGTATGGTTTACCCAACAATTCCCCACAAATGACATCATCTCTGAAAAGTAAAACCCACAAAATCTGTCATTTTGAATTCATAGATGGGATTATGTTCCCCTGGTGGTAAAAGAACATTTGAAGGAGGGGAAAAATAATAATAATGAATTATTTTGGTACAGAAACAAGTGAGGCAATGAAGATAAGGCTTGTTTTTAAAATGTTAATATTATATTAACAAGACTGGCTGAGTTGATGCTTGTTAGAATTAGCACAAGATGCCAAACAAGGTAGGAAGAAATATTTTATAGCTGCCTTTTGATAGTATTTTTCTAAGCATATCTTTCAAAGACTAGTTAGATGCAAGCATTAACATGTGCAAGCAGAAACACAAACCCAATTCCCTCGCTGGAAAAGGAAGGTGAAAAAATGACCCAGTGCTATGTCATTCTTTGCAGAGAGAATCAAATGAAAATTTTAGAACGGTTTTCATTACAGAATTTAGGTGAAGATTTGTCAGCACATCTTTCTGATGAAAACTATGAAACTTAAAATCAATTGCTTTTCAAGGTTTACAATCAGAACCTGAGGATAATAACAACATGTTATATTGCTTTGCATATATACAACAATTTTGGGGGGATTGGATGGGGAAATGTGGTGTTTTTATACCCATTTTGAAGAAGAAGAAACTACTCTGGGAGAGAAGTTTAAGAGAATTAAAGTGAACTAATGTGGAAAATGTGCTGAATCTGATATCTGAGGACCTTTATTCAGATTATGATCACCTACTTAATAATAATAACAAATAACTAATATTCACATAGCATTTACCATGTGCCAGGCACTTTGCCAGGTGCTTTACAAATATTGTATCATTTAATACTCACTACAACCTTGGGAGGTAGGCACTGTTATTATCCCCATTTTATAGATGAGGACTTTTCTAAGATCACATAGTTAGTGTCTGAGGCTATATTTGAACCTCTCCTAATGCTAGACTCTGTGCTCTATCCACTGAGCAATCTTGCTACTTTTATGATATAAGACAGGATCCTAAACTTTTCTGAGTTTTATTTCCTTATCTCTAGAGGGAGGAAGTTTGGTTGGGTAGCCCCATAAGGTCATTTTCTGCTCTAATTCTTGTCTAGGCAAAACTCAAATCCTGATGTGCAGATTCTCTGGTGTTTTCCTGCTCCAGATATATATGGCATGTTTATCAGGATCACGTTCTTTAATGGTTCAAATTTCTTACTTATCATTTCAAAATTTGAGAAAGAACATCGGAAGAGAGCAGAGGGCAAGGTAACCAGATTTGTTTACTTTAAATGCAAAGTATCTACCTACCTTGCTTCTATATTTTCCCTCAAATTTTATGTTCAAGTGTATTATTTCAACTCAGATTCTCCTTATCAATGGAGGGCACAACTGGGCACTAAGCCCCATTCTCACAGAGGAAAGGAGGCTTTTACAGGATCCTTTCACTTGCCCTAAATGACCTCCTTTTACCTAGGGTCTTTTGGTTATTTTCAAGTTATCCGGAGATTGATGCATACAAAGGCTTGAGCTTAGACTCTAGAGTAATTATAGAACTTTGGTTTCCCAAGTTTCAGTTAGTTTCTCATACAGAAACACTTCCTACTGTTGGAAAATGACTATGAAAAGGTATTGACAAGACTGACTTTGCTTTTTTAGCCCATGCAGAGAAGAGGTAAAATGAGGAGATTTTTCATTAAACTGTTCTAATCAGAAATGGATGGGAGTTAAAGGAAATATGATTTAAATTTCTGAAGGAAACTTGATGAAAGAAAATATTCCTCTTTCACATGTTAACTTAAAATAAATTATGGACCACAAGCCCGATCTTCAGAATACCTGTATAAGCATCCTTAGAAGATTAATGTTCAAAAAGGCATCCAAGTTTTCCCATTCTTGGTATGTGTCCAATGAGCACCTTAATTTTATATTCTGATGTTTGGGCACCTGCAGAGAGCTTCTGAATTTTGAAAAGCACTACCTTATGAAGTCTTTGGTCACCATCCTGACGTGATATGTTTTTGTCTTGTTTATGTGGCCCATTTTTTCTTTAACCTTCTAGGGAGTCAAAATTGTGTTTTAAACTAAATTTTATTTGTATAATAATATTTATCTTTAACTATGGAAGTATATAAAGCTATTATAGAAAACTGCTTCTCTTGATAATGTCTAGTTTTTAAAATTGCTACTATTAGCTTTAAGGTCAAGAAACTTAACTGAGACAGGCTTGCTGTAATAGAAGGTACAGCCAGAAAAGTCAGGAGCCAGCTGTATCTCTCCTGCCCTGCCTCGTTTCAGCTCCAAAATGTACCATCTAGTAGAAGTTCATCAAACTTAACATTATGCTGCTAAGTCAAGCCTTGATTGACATCACCTCTCTCAGTCTCCTTTCCCCTTTGATTGGAGGATTGGAGGGTGAATACCAAACTCCTCCCAGAGTCTTTCTTTATAAGGGCAGAAATCAGACTCTCAGCTCACTCCATTTTGTTTTCAACTCCACGCAACACTGCCCCACTTTTGTTTGCTGTCTCCTTTTTAGACTGTAAGCTCCTCAAGGGCAGAGAGTATCTATCTTTATTAATTTTTTCCCCAGCATTTAGCACAGTGGCTGACATGTCACAATACTTAATACTTGCTGAATTGGATTGAATTCCCTTATTATAAGACTGGGGAATCAAGAGACCTTAGAGATCATCTTATCAACTTCTTTATTGTATAGATAATGAAACTGAAGCCCAAAGGAAGATGAAATTTCTTGCTTAAAGTCACACAAGTGATAAATCATATAACTGAGCCTTGGGCCTTGATCCTTGAGTCTAAATCTTCATGCTGTTTCAACCATAACATGATACTTTAGACAAATCATTTCACTTTCTTGCATCTTAATTTCTTCATCTGCAAAACGAGAGTACAAACTTCTTTCCACAAACTTTCCATCATTATATTATAGGTCTTCATTGTCTTATCATCAGGTAGCTCTAAAGTGTACTGACACAATCCTAATGTATATAGGGGACAGGGGAGAATGAGAAAGGGGGTAGGGAGAGTGAAAATGGTATGAGAAGGAGAAAGGAGAGGTAGGATATTTGTCAAGCATGTTTCAAAAATGCATCTGTTATTTTTTATAATACAGGAAAATAATTTTTCATAATTCAATTGGGATGTCATTGAATATATAAATTAGTTTAAGTAAACTTATCATTTTTATTATTTTAATCAAAATTTAAGGCACTATTTGGCCAAGTGCTGGCCTAGTATCCTGAAATGTTCTATTTACAGTATAGGGACAATAAATGCTTTCTATAAGGTTTTTCATTTAAACAAACAAATGTCCAGTCAGTGTATCAAGATTTTTCTTGTCTTTCCTTTCCTGCCTTGGTGAGACTGATAAAATCAGAAACTTCTCTCTCCTTTGGATTTTCAAGTAGAAAACGAGACTAAATTTAGACATGGCTGCCTTTCCCTTGGCCCACTGAACCCGAACCACGTGGTTATAAGTTGTAGGAACAAGAGGACCATTGTCCTCTTCATTAATCAAATCCGTTCAGCCAGGTAAATCTTTAAACAAGATGAATGGGCCACATTTTAAAAAGTAAAATAAAGCACTAGAATTTGGATGTGTTTCTCTTTAATTAGTTTGATGAGCACCAAGTCTGAGGGCTTGTCAAACATATAGTATTAACCCTGTGATACTGACCTAGGGAAAGAAGTCTAAGAGAGGCAGGAGGAGAGGCAGGGGAAATTAGCTAAATAAGAGACCTTTTCTGCAAAGCCTTTTCTCCAGATGAAAAGAATCATTACCACAATGATACTTCTAATTATACTGTCATTAAGATACTCCTCCAGTTTGCTGTGGTGCATGAAGCCTAGCTTTTGGACACAGAGATCCAGTTGTCAGTGAATAGTATTTAACCCTTTCCCTCAGTTGTGAAACTCACACTGTCCAAGGAGATCCCAAGAGCAATATTGTTTGGAAAACTCATTTCTTTTTGTTTTTCTTTTACAGTGTACAAAATAGGCAAAAAGAAAAAAAAATCTTGTGGAAAAATTGGGTGATGAAAATATCCCTACTACTGCAGGTACTCCAGGCTCACAAGTGCCACTGCTAAATCAAGTTCAGACCATTCAGTCTGACACTATAGAGCTTAGAATATTATAGAGCCAAACACTATCAAAAAAAAATAAATATCTAAAGGCTGAGTATTTCCAGGGCCATTGTGTATTTACAATTTAGTAGTGTCACAGTAGAATTAGAGGTTACAGTCTACAGACTTGAGATATCTTCCAACAAAAATCCAATTCTTTCTTTAATATTCTGCTTTTCTATTTAAAAGAATGGTAATTTTCTTAGGGGTATACACTTGAAATCTTTTTTTTCTTATTGATGCTAATATTTGTGCTACCAGTGGAAGCCTTGAGCATACTCATTTTCCAGCTCATAGATGGGGATTGATGAACTAAATTAATTTTTATTGATTCTTGTTTGCAAATAGGAACTGAATATGCTGTTACTTAAACAAACCTGATAATAATTAGAGATCTTACCAGGATCATGGATTTGGAGCTAGATACCATCTAGCCCCTAGTTTCTTAAACTATTGGCTTTTTGACTCCCCCTAAGGGGTCTTATAACTGAGTGTGAGCGTCATGAATTTATGACAACTCAAGATTTGATTTGTTTTCCTATTTTATATACCTATATACCCAGAATCACATAAAAATTTCTCAGCAAAAAGGAGTCAGGAATGAAAAAAGTTTAAGAAACCCTGATCTAACTTAAGCCCCTCAATTTTTAGATTAAGAAACTGAGACCTTCCAAAAGATGAAATGATATGAACTAAGGCATACAGGTAGTGAGTAGCAGAGCTGGTATTTGAACAAAGGACTTCAAACCTTACCACATTGCCATGAAGCCCTCCACATTTTACCATATTGCTTCTCCCTTTGGTTTTATTGTCTTCTCATATACTTTCCTAGTAAGAACTTACTATTGCATATTAGTAATGTAGTCATAGAAATAAAGTTGCTCAGATTTTTTGAACTTTTTCAGGATTATAATTTTTTTGGGGACAATAGATAAAGAAGAATTTGGGATTATTGGAACAAAGCTCCATAAAGAGAGTTGAATTAGTTATAAATTTTCTAATTTTTTGATTGCCTATGGAGATTTTATGGGTAATGTGTGTGTATATTCATATATAAACATATATATATGCATGTATATATGTATGACTATCAGAATCAACATTTTCTCAATGCAAAAATCAGGGTTATCAAAAAAAATGAATGAACTCACAGAGATTGGTTAAACAAAGCAGAACAAAAACCAATCCTCAGCTTAAATAAAGACTCTCATTTGATAACTAATTACTTTAGATAGAAAACAATCATAAATATTAGTCACATAAATTGTGATTGCTTCTACTGATCTTGAATTTTGCATTTTGATTGAATGGGTTTTTCAAGAAGTCTGAAGAAAAACAATGTTTTAAAAGGATCTCAATGATTCCATTAACAAATACTTGTTAAGGACCAACTGTAATAGTTGCTAATAACATTAAAGCAAAATTTCTTTAGGATAATTAAATTGATGATTGGTTTTTATTCTGTTTTGTTCAACCAATTTCTGTGAGTTCATTCATTCTTCCTGACAACCTTGATTTTTCCATTGAGAAAAATGTTGATTCTGATAGGAAGGATAGATAGGAACTTGTTGACACATCTGCAGTATAACTGCCAATCACAAAAATAAGAATATTAAGTCCTCATTTCATTTCATATTTGCTGAATACCTATTTGCCAGTGACTAGAAATCTGAACAGAAAGTATATTCAACTCTGACTTTGACACATTCTGTCTGGGTGACTCTGGGCAAGTCAGAAATATGCTGGACTCTGGACAATTCTCTAAGATTCCAAATAACAGAGAAGGTACCAACTTATATTGATAGAGTTTTTTTTTTTTTTTGTTACCTGGAAATTCCATTTATGAATGAAATTATAGGTCCAAACCCAATTCCTACCATAGTAATAGAGATAATACCTTACCTATGTAAAATGCTTTAAATTTTACAGAGCATTTTCTTTATAACTCCATATGTTTAACAGTATAAATTTTATCTCCATCTTTACAGACGTAGGAATTGATATTTAGAAAGCCCAAGAACTTCTCAGAGACACATAGCTAACTCATAAGTGAGTTGGATTCATAATTCATAAGTGAATGAATTGTAACACAGGCTTCTTACTTTGTTGCCAGATATTATGTTGATAATATGGAGGATAATTATAATGATAACTATGATTTACATAGCACTTTAATTAATGTATATAAAATGTTCTCTTTAAAATATCACCAAAAATAATTGTTACCATTCCAAAATTTATAGATGAAGTGACTGAAACACAGAATCTTTAAATGGTATGCCCAAATTCACTGAGGTAGTAAGAAGACAGGCTACCTTCAAGAAACTTACAATTTAGTAAACAAGTTAGGACATCTACACAAAGAACTGTACTACATACATACTGTACAACAACATCATTATAAGAGCACTAAGAGAAGTGCATTAATTTACAAGAGGAAGCAATGGTTTAGGTTTTGTTTTATTTTATTATTATTATTATTTTTTTTGGTTAAGGAAGCCAAGGGAAGTTTCAGGAAGGAAATATAATTTGAGTCAGGCTTTAAAAGATATGAGCTGAGCACTAAGTGAAGGGAATGGTTTCTGATCTCTCCACTCCTGCATTTTGATCAGCTTCTTTCAAGTTTTTTCAGTGACCATTTGCAATGGGAAAGGTAACATAGAAGAGCAGATAAAAGTACAATAATCCCATTTGTATTCTTGAAGACTTAAGCTTGAATTCTATTTCTGATATTTGTCATGTGGGGGATCATGAACCCTAAATTCCTTTCAGCCTCAGTTTCCTTATCTGTGAAATAGTAATAATAAGCATACTTACCATGTAAAATTACTATCAGAGATCAGGTGCTTCACATACCTTGAAGCACTATCTTCCTGTGATGTATTATGATTAATGTACCAAGCACAGTTTAAGGTGACATTCTGATGTTCAATGATTGTCAACTGCATATGATAGCAAAAAGCCAATATTTAATTTCTGCAGCTTTTACGACAATTAGATTACATTTCAATAAATTTTCATGAGACTTGTCAGTCTTTGTTGGATCACTTTTTGTGAGAGAGATGTAAATTAAAAGTTTAAATGAGAAAGAAGTTATTTTTGAAACATTTGAATAATTTAATGTTCAAATGATATGAATCAGTCTCTTCTTGTGCCATATTGTCCCTAAAAAGAAGTTTTCAACTCATTTTCTGTAAGAAGTAAGGTCTGAAATTTACTTTAGGTATATAATTAGAGACCTAAAATGTATGGCTGCTCACTGAAAACTATATCTCGGAGCTCTTTTGCAATACAAGTTAATTAACTGGATTTAGATTTTTGCAAGATGATATATTTAATGGGATTACTGCTCATATAATGTTCTCAGTGACTGATTTGCAATCTAAGCTCGAGGAACAGAATACTGAATTTCCAGCTCTTTGAGAGTTAATGTTGTGTTAAAGAAAAGTACAATTTGAACCCCATTGTTCGTGAATAGCTAAGTTATTTGAGTGAAATAGAGCCTGGCCCTACAAGGGCCGAGTCAGGCAGATGCATGAGCAGGAGTGCGCAGAGCATTACATTCCAGCAACTGCTTAAGGTAGATATACCCACACCTGAACTCCCCATAAGTTCAAGGCAATTGTGTGTCTCGTCAAAATATAATGGCCCATTATTCACAGTCTGTCTCCCAAGTGGGATCAATTAGATGCTTTTGCTCCACAGGCTTCAAGATAAACACCCATGTTAGAATTGGTTGAAGATGAAAATGAAGTCACATATAACCATTCCACATCCCCAGGCCCAGTCATTGTGAGGATTTAATGTTCTAAATCCTTCTTTCAATGCATGCATTCAAAATATTTGTGATTATTTTAACTAGGTGGAGTGGAAAGGAAAGTAATAATTTGCTCTCAAGGAAGAAAAATAGTAGCTTGGGAATTGTCAGCCTTCCAAAAAATAATTACCAATTGGAACCTATCTTCTTTTTTTTTTCCTTTTTTTCCCTTTTCCTTTAAAAAAAAAAAGGCAAATACATTTTTACCCATCAGTCTCATTATAATGCTATCATTTCAGTCACAGAACAGGATGTCTCTAATGAATATAATTTAAATCTTTCTAATCAGAGAACTTCTTTTAAAATGGCATTTGAATCAAAATGTTGAAATTTATTAAATGTATCAATATTAGCTCAGTCAAATAGCCATCTCGGAAAAAGTTTTATTCTCCCTTAGTTAGAAGACTGTATAAAAAATATTTTACACTGAGTTTCTCATTTTTTATTGGAGCTTAATGAATTCTTTGCTTTTAACGTACATGAATAAAATATTAGTAACCATAACTATAAGCAACTTCTTTTGTATTGCCATTTTATTTCAGTGCTGTCAGAGAAAAATGATATAAATGCAATTATACATATGCATATATATGTTTACCTATATAATGTGATATGACAGATTTTTTTCTCCCTTTTTATAGGGAAATAAATTGTCTTGGACACTAATCTTTGAAAACTACACATGATGCTGAATAAGCATAATGTCTAATAAATCCTAGAAGGAATCAAAGTGTGGACAGTCTTCTGACTACTTCCTAGGGTTCTTGTGGAGAAAACTCTAGAATAGCAATTCTCAAATTTTGGATCTGTGAACCCCTTGACACTTAATAATTGTTAAGGCTTCCCCCAAAAAGCTTTATACTAGAAATTAAAATGTTTTAATATTATTATGAACACAATTTTCATCTTGTAGACTCCCTGAAAAGGTATTAGGAAACCCCCAGAATCATTTACCACACTTTGAAAAAGCATTCCTCCAGAACATTATGGAAACAGTATACAAAATAATTATAGAAGGTCACAAGATGTGAATGGGTTCAATTGCTCTGATGAATGGAAATGGGGAGTGATGAGGTCTCAGATACGTGGGAATATTGAGATATATCATGATGTGGTAGAGCACTGGAAATCAACATGACCTTTATTTAAGTCCTACTTCTGATCTTGGGCAAGTCACTTAAATGTTCTGATTTCTGTTTCTACATCTGGAAAAATGAAGAGGTTGTACCACAAACCTACAAATATATCTGTAATATTAATTCTAAAGTATTTGAAAAAATTGTTTTTAATTCAGTGCAAATATTTATGATCATTCTTTTTTTGTTGTTGTTGTTTGTTTTTGTTTGTTAACTTTGATTTATAGGAGGTGGAGACCCTTACAAATCAAGTGATTTGCTTAAAATCATTCAGGGAGTTTGTGGTGGAAATGAGGTAAGAACCCGATTTTCCTTTTCATCCACATTGTTTCTACTTTGCTTCAGTGTCTCAGGTTTTTCCTTGCCTTTAAATGGGTCCAGCAAGTCAATGTGCAAGCTAATTGCTTTCTATATGTGTGAATTATAATACATATATACATATTATTGTTTACATTGTTGAAGTTCCTGCTCTTATTTCCTGTATTAGTCCTCCTGTCAAAAAACATGCATGAAACTTGTTAGATTCAAAATGCCAAGTCCCCCTTTCTCAGAACAGTACTCTAACATGAAGGGAACTTAAAAAGAGAAAAAAAAATCTGAAAAATGGAAATAATTGATTTTAAAATTGCCCGAAGATTTAGTGAAGAAAAGACAAAGTGTGTTGTTTTATAGCCCTTCATGGTTAACTCTGTAATATTAGGCATAGACTCCAAATATGCAACTGCTATTGTCCAACTACTCCTGTCTATTGACTTATGCCCACCCACTAGTAAAAGGATTTTGGGGGTAGGAGTTTATTTTTCTGTAGAGATATAGCCAAGTCAAGGACAGAAGAATGCATGGTGAAATTTATGATTTACACTCCTGATCCTTTCAAATTGTCTTTTAGCCTCAAAATCTTTGGTATATTTTTTGGGATAACCATCAGAAAGAAAAAAAACAAACAATCAAACAAACAAGCTTCCTGAGGACAAGAAACACAACTTATTTATTTTATACATCTCCTTATACTTATTAGCACAGGTGATAGAATACCAGGCCTGGAGCCAGCAGAATCTGACTGAGTTCAAATCTAGCCTCAGACATCTACTTGTACTCCTGGGCAAGCCATCCTCTGTGTCTCATTTTTAATTCATCTGCAAAATAAAAGGCTTGAACTCTCTGGCCTTCAAGGTTCTTTCCAGGTCTAAATTTATGATCTTATAACATGGTCAGATTAATAGATTCATTCATGTTTTTCTTCTTTAGAAATATTTTGTCTTCTGATCAGAATCAAATGGTTCTGACCTAGAAATATTTTATACCTGAGTCTAAAAGTTATGGGGGTTGTCCATATTCTACACTTCTATCCCAAACTTATTTCCAGAACTCATTGGTGATTTCATAGAAGCCAGCATGTGGTTCTAAAGTTTGAGTGTTTGCAGCTATAGATACAATAACCTTCTCAGAAGACTTTGTCTTAAAAAAAATCAACTTTGAAGAGTTGCATTCAATGCAGCAGAATTGTGACTGAAGCTCTTGTAATAAAGACTTTTAATGAAATAAAATGCACAATAATTTTAAATGTGCAAGTGTTAAAATGAATATTATTTGCATGTTATAGAGAGAAGCTATCCTAGAATAGAACATATCACTTTGATTATCATAGATATTAGAAAAATATTATCCATACACATATATACATACATATATTGGGGTTGCTTATCTGGGATCTATGGTTAGATTGAGGGGAGAGGGAAGTTACCTCTATTTCTACAAATCACTGACCAAAATTTACCATTCCCTTTGATTATGAATGTAGACAATGAATATAATTCTGAGAAAAAATGGTCCATAGGTTTCACCATCATGCCAAAAGAGTCCATGATGGAAAAAAAAGAATGAGCTCTTAAGTCATCTGCTTTAGGAAGAGGTTTCAATTTAACCCATCTGCCCTATGTCCAGGGAAAACTACTTTAGCTAATCGGCAATCTGTAGTATCATTAAGTAATACAGGATTCCTTTTGGAAGAATTATGCCTGGGTGAAAAGATAACTAATTTTAAGTTGACATAAACATCCCCCTATTTATCTTGAAGATTAAAATTCATGTTATGCCCTTGATCCCTTTGCAAATGCTGCTGGTTCCCTTTAATGTGAGTTACAATTGCTCAATCAGAGCAAGATACACCCAATTATAAGTAATTTATTATGTTTTCTGACCTTTTGTGTCACTGTAGACTAAGATATATAGTTGATTACTTCTTGAAGCCAAGTATACCATTCGTCTCTAAAGACTTATAAAGATTATTTTTTTGGTAATCGTTTAAGCTCAGTCTTTAGTTCTCCACTCAACCATAGAGATTTATGAATGTTTATACATTTTATACAACTATCCTCTGAATTCAAATGTGCTGATGTGGGGATGAGCAATGATCCTTTCCACACTGCACACGAGAGCTGCCTGATACTTGGTGGCTAAATGTATGCGTTTATCAGTAAGATAGAGTATGGGAGAAGAGAAAAGGTATTGAACTTGGAGTCAGAAGACCTGGTGTGGGGGCTTGATTCTGCCATTTATTCCTTATATGGCCTTGGGCAATTTATGTTACCTTCCTGAACCTTGGTCCACTCATCTGTAAAATGGGGATAATGATGTTTCTATCTTTTTCACCAGGAGTTAGAGGGAAGTGCTTCAAAAAGCTCAAATATACTAAGTAAATATGAATTGTTGATTCCAAAGTCAGTGGACCTTCAAAACCTGTCCTTCATATTTCCACTTCTGTGACTTTGGTCAAGTTATTTAACTGAATTTTAGTTTGCTGTCATGAAATCAGAAAAAACAAGACCAAAATAGTCTTTTGCCCAGAATTATAAGTCAAGGAAATTCTACAAGTATCTGAGAGTTGCTCTTTGAAAGATATTGTTACTTTCTTTGGGTTCAGATATAATCCTGTTTCTATTTGCTTGTAAGATTGGGTTTATTTAAGGAGAGCTTGGTACCTACTCTTGAAATATGCTAGAAAACAAAATTTCTGGATCATCTGTGTGAAGACAATCCAAACAGAGAAGCAAGAACTTTCCAAAAGGTGCCTGTGGAGGAATGGGGCATCTACTGTTAGAAAAGCAGCAGCACTGAACTTGGAGTCAGGGGCATTTGGGTTCAAATTCTGTCAGCAATTACCAGCTATGTGACCATGGGAAAATCATCCTGAGCCTTCAGTTCTTGTGAACTTTAGTGTCCTCATCTGTAAAACGGGGATAATAATAATAGGATCTATTTCATAGGATTCTTGTGAAGATTAAGTGAGATAAATTAGAGAAAGTACCTCACAAACCTAAAAATGCTATTTACATATGAAGGAAAGAAGCAAGCATTTATTCAGTACCTGGGAGGGCAGAGCCAAGATAGCAGAGTAAAGGCAGGAACTTGCCCAAGCCTCTCTCCCTAAACTGCTCCAAATTTCTTTAAATAATGACTAAACAGATTATAGCATCAGAACACCTCAAAAGACAGAGTAGAACATTTTCCAGCCAAAGGCAACTTAGAAAGTCAGCAGAAAAGTCGGTGACACAAGAGTGGGAGTGCCAATCAGCAGCAGTGCTGAAGAGTTCTGGACTTCTCGGTCCAGGGACACTAGGAAAGACTCAGAAGTTCAGTAAGGAGGGTCTGTGCAACAGAGTGTGAGTCTGGTGAGCAGTCCCAGCACAGCCCAGGTCAGTGGAGTCCCAGCCCCACCAGCACTCTAGCTCTTCCAACTCCAATGGAGCAGGTACCTTCTCACAGTTCCAGGGCAGAAAAGTGTTTGTGGTCAAATTCCTAGAAGGATCTCTGAAAGCAGCTGCACAAAACCCCTGAAAGTTAGAACAGACTCCCTCACCCTAGAGACAAAGCCCTACTTTAACAAAGAGTTAAAAGTCAAATAATAGGGTAGGAAAATGAAAAGAAAGCACAAAAAGTCTCTGACCATTGAAAGTTATTATGGTGACAAAGATGATCAAAACATACATTCAGAAGATGATAAAAAGTCAAAGCTTCTACATCCAAAGCCTTCAAGAAAAAATAAGAACTGGGGTCAGGTTATGGAAGAGCTCAAAAGGGACTTTGAAAATCAAGTAAGAGAGATAGAGGGAAAAATTAGACAAAAAAAATTGAGAGAGTTACAAAAGGAAATACAAAAAATGAATGAGAAGAATGTCTTAAAAAGCAAAATTGGCCATTTGGGAAAGAAGGTACAAAAGTTCGTTGAGGAAAATAATTCCTTAAAAAATAGAATTGAGCAAATGGAAGCTAATGATTTTATGAGAAATCAAGATAGAATAAAGCAAAACAAAAAAAATTAAAAATAGAAAAGAAATGTGAACTATCTCTTTGGGAAAACAACTGACCTGGAAAATAGATCCAGGAGAGATCATTTAAAAATTATTGAGTTACCTGAAAGTCATGATCAAAAAAAGAACCTGGACATCATCTTTCAAGAAATTATCAAGGAAAACTGTCCTGATATTCCAGAACTAGAGGATAAAATGGAAATTGAAAGAATCCATCAATCACTTCTTGAAAGAAATTCCAAAATAAAAACTCCCAGGAACATTATAGCCAAATTCTGAAACTGAGGTCAAGAAGAAAATATTTCAAGCATTCAGAAAGAAACAATTCAGGTATAGTGGAGCCATAGTCAGATTTAGCAGCTTCCATATTAAAGAATTAGAGGGCTTGGTATATGATATTCTGAAGAGTAATGGAGCTAGAATTGCAACCAAGAATCATCTACCCAACAAAACAGTATAATCCTCCAGAGGAAAAGATGGTTATTCATTGAAACAGGACTTTCAAGCATAATAAAAATATAAGAGCTGAATGGAAAATTTGATTTTCAAATAAAGGATTCTGGAGAAGTATAAGAAGGTAATCAGGAAAATGATATCTTAAGGGACTTAATGAGGTTTATCTGTTTACATTCCTACATGAGAGGGTGATACTTATCACTCATTAGAACATTCTTATTATTAAGGCAGTTAGAAAGAATATATATAAACAGGGAGAATAAATGTGAGTTGAATATGAAGGGATAATATCTTTTTTTTTTAAATTATGAAATTAAGGGGTGAAGAGGAATGTAATGGGAGAAATGGAAAGAGAGAAGTGGAATGTTGCAAATTATTTACCATAAAAAAGAGGTAAGAAAAAGCTTTTACAGTGGAGGGGAAGAGGGGAGAAAAAGGGGAGTGAGTAAACATTACTCTCGTCAGAATTGGTTCACATAGGAAATAACATGCATACTCAATAGGGATATGGAGATCTATCTTACCCTGTAGTAAAATAGTAGGACAATGGAATATGGGAAGGGGGAAGGGTGATAAAAGGGAGGATATATTGGGGGAAGGAGTGGTCTGTAGCAAAACACTTCTGAGAAGGGATAGGGTGAAAAGAGAGAGAATCATTAAGGGGAAATACAATTAACAATAGTAACTGTAAAAAAAAAAAATTCTAAGCAAGTTTCTCTGATAGAATATTATTGTTCTCTGAGAAATGATGAGCAGGATGCTCTCAGGAAAAAACAAACAAACCTGGAAAATGCTCCATGAACAAAGCATGCTGTATACAAAGTAATAGCAATGTTCTGGGATGACCAGCTGTAAATAACTTTGTTATTCTCAGTGATACAATCATCCACATCTACTCTGAAGGACTTATGATGAAAAATCATATCTATATCCAGAGAAGGAACTAATCAAGTCTAAATACAGATCAGAGCATTCTCAATTATTCTCTATCTCTCTCTCTTTAATTTAAACTTAATTTTTTTCTTGAGGGTTTTTATTTTCATTAGGGTGGGAGATTATGTTCCCTTTCACATCTTGACTTTGCATAATTTCACATGTGTTTCTTAATTGTGGGTGGGGATAAAGGATAGAACCTAGAACTCAGAAATCTTAAAATCAAATGTAAAAATTTGTTCTGAATGTAACTGAGAAAAAAATACTAAATAAATAAATTTAAGTACCCATCATGTAACAGGTACTGTGATAAGCATTTTATAAATGTGAACTATTGTTCACTTATGTCACCTGCCTACAGTTTCACTAGAACTCCATACACTCCTCCAGAGCATATGCATTCTATTGGACGGAGACAACATGTACCTTAATATGTGTACCTCTTCCTATCCAGAGACGGTTAAGGGGCCATTTATCCACAGCACAAGCACCATGAGCTGAACTACTGGGATGGAGGAGAGGGGGAAGGCATCCTCCTCTTCCCACGCCCTATTAACATGTGGTTGTGAGAAAGACGTGTGGAGTTTCGTTTGGATATATTTCATTTGTCATTTTTAGTTCTAGATGTAGTGAAATCCCCACTGGGCTTGAATCAAGCCATGATGACCTTGGGCGCAGGATCTCAGGATTTCAGATGTGCATCTGACCAATCCATGAAGTAAGACCTGAGAAGACATAATCCCTGTGTCTGAAGGCCAAGGGGACATGAAGAGTTTTGAATTTGGAACTTGGTGGGATTATGCTGTATAGGAACTGATTCCTTTCCCCTCCCCAGAGTGCAGGATGGGGAATGATCTCCAGAGATATTGGAGAGGATTTTGTATGTTTATTCTTACTATATCTCTGAAGTAAATATAACTTTGTCAAAGCTAATCTGACTAATAAATAGTTAAATGGAATTTTGGTGGTGCAGGAGACCCCTAAAATAGGGAAACACAATTAATGAGTTCTAGAGTCAATGATTGGGAGCTTAGGCATCCCTAAACACCTTACCACAACCAGAGAATCCTGGGGGAGGAGTAATATGTAATATCCTTAACTTATAGGCACTGGGGGAATATGAGGCAGCCATTGTCACATATGAATTTATAAAATAAATAGAAGGTAATTTTTGTGAAGTTATACTAGTAGCTGGAGGAGTGTAGAACATGGACATGGTAATTATTATTACAGATTCACATTATGTCAAGAAAAATCTTTGGATTTCCTTTTAATTTTTAAAAATTTCCTAACTTCCTCTTCCTGTCAAAAAGAAACAAAATCTTTTTTTTCTTTTTCTTTCTTTCTTTCTTTCTTTCTTTCTTTCTTTCTTTCTTTCTTTCTTTCTTTCTTTCTTTCTTTCTTTCTTTCTTTCTTTTTCTTTCTTTTTCTTTCTCTCAATTTCTTCTTTCCTTCCTTCCTTCTACTTTCCCTCCCTCCCTCCTTTTCTCTCTCTCTTTCTTTCTTTTTTGTTGCTCAAAACTACCTCAATAGGCAATTCAGGTTATCAAAAGTCATATTGTATGGGATGATAGTTTCCATGCTCTTTGAAGTAGGGACATAGGGAAACTGAGTCCATAACACCATCAAAATTGAGGGAGAAAATAGCCATTAAAATTCTCTACAATGAACTGAATTCCTGTTTGTAATTTTCAAAAAGAGTGACAGGCATTAGTTACATGAAGATAAGAAGACTGGGATAGGTAACAGAAGGTAATTGAACTCTTCTGGAACAAATGAAAGGGAACAACTTAGACATTGTAAAGATGACAGTTTGCTAGGATGCAAATGAATAATATCTAAATGAGATATATCCAAGAATTTGTCCATCCCTTGCCACCAATTTAAATAAGCTCTCTTATGGCCTTGTCAGAAGTTGACATTGCCAAATGCTATAAACATCTCCTCCCCGAGTGTGAGTGAAAAGTCCCCTGTGTATTCAAGAACAACTGGTCAGAGCAACTCTTAAGAGCAAATAGGTTTTCAAATAATGATAGCAAGACCATTCTGGCCAAAGCAAGTGAGCACACGTTAACTCCTTCAGAGATGGGGACAAGGAGCTCACATTCAGGATGCATTAATCTGAAAACAAGTGTACTTTTGTGTCTGGACAGTATTATTTTCATTGCCATCAATTTAGTACATAGATAGACTGTGATTCTAGCTTCACTATCAGGTTGCCCCCCAGGCTGAGACCCCTAAGCAGGCCACTCTATTTAATTTAGACTAATCTGAAACTGAGTGAAACTTTGTACCCTCTCTGATTTCTCCCTATCATCATGAACACTCTTGTTTCCCTTTCCCCTAAATGACCTACTCTGAGCTTCTAAGAAAAAGAAGGGGGGATGACCTCCAGGTAATATAAATGGTTATTCAATTCTGTTGACAGCATATTTAAGCAAAGATTTAAAAAAAAAGAAAAGAAAAAAAGAAAAAAATCTTTTTTTCCAACAACACCTCCTAGTAGTTAAGTATTATGAGTAAAGCAGGAAACCTGCTGTAAAATGTAGTACCTAAATTTTAAATGATGTTTTCAATGATTTTGAATTCATTGTGCATACTCTCATTTTTAGAATTTGCCTCTTACTAAAGTTTGAAAAGTAAATCTCCCTATATCTCCACTCACCTTCTTCCCCTTTATTAAGTTAACGTGGAGGGCAGGAAGAGTTTCACTTAGCAATAAATTATACATGATACAAAAAAAAAGAAAAAGAAAAGAAACACAGAAGTGTTTTCCCTATATTTTCCTCATGTCTTTTCCCTAGATACACCTGGTTTTGAAAAATACTGTATCAACTATGTATTTTGATAATTTAAACAAGTATTAACTTTGGAAAGTTCACTATGCATTACCTGCCACCCTAGCAGTCACTCAACCTTGAAAAAAACAACTACCACATTTTAAGGAAGGCAAGCCTTTATTCTCTTCAGTTTTTAATTTTAAGTAAAAACAAAAAGGTTAAAGGCTTTGGGAGAGGGGAGGAAGGGGAGGAGATCAAGCTCTTTTTCAGATCCTTTACTTTAGACAAACATCATCCTTTCCAAGGTTATCGATTTTCTCCCCCCACTCCTATGTTATTCAGGAAGCTTGAATAATCTGATCAAAGGCTAGGAATATTAGGCCAGCATTACTCACTCTAGGGAATTGTGTGCGGGGAGCCGTGCTCTTCAGTTTACTTATAATAATCCTTGGACCCTAAAAACTTCTTCACTGAGAAATGGGAATTTAGAGGCTACTCTTGATGATCGACTTCCTTCTTGGTCAAAAACACTTCTGCATCCCTCCTTTCCCTTATTCCCCCCCTTTCTCCTATACTTGCTTATTAGACACTAACAAACACCCCCTAGAGTCCCACTTCTCTTGGAAAGCAAATGAACTGAAGATGTTGAAAGATTTGCTGACTGACAAAGTCTTGTTAAGCAACCCTCCTGGTCTGAATAAGCTCATGCAAAACTTCCCCCTCTCTGCCTTTAAAATTATGTTTTTAAAGCACTTTGCAGGCTTATTTTGTTAATCCCCATAATATGCGAAGGAGGAAGGTCAATACTAATATCCCCATTTTACTTCTTAGGTGAGGAACTTAAGAAGTTAGAGTTAAATGATTTTTCAAGGTCAGCTGTCTATGTATGGCTGACCTAGGATTTGAACTCAGGAGTATTTAAATAGTATTTTCCCCTAATCAGAAATGATGGGAGGGAGAGGGTGAAAGTCTGGGAAAAGCAGAATCAGCCCCAGGCAAAACTATGGAATAAATGAAGTTTCCTTTCTGCTTCCTCTCTCCTCTGATCCTGAAATCTTCCCATCATCTTCCCAAGTGGGAACTAGTATTAGCTTAGTCGACTACTTTTCTGTCAAGAACAAATGTGATCTAATGCATTCACTCATACTGTGTTAGGGACAAAATGAATCCGTTTCTTTTAACAAGAACATTTGTTTTAGGTAGCATAAGAATTCGAAGCCTGCTCATTTCCAAAATATATAGAGAATTAACTCTAATTTATAAAAAATCAAGCCATTCTCCAATTGAAAATGGTCAAAGGATATGAACAGACAATTCTCAGATGAAGAAATTGAAACTATTTCTAGTCATATGAAAAGATGCTCCAAGTCATTATTAATCAGAGAAATGCAAATTAAGACAACTCTAAGATACCACTACACACCTGTCAGCTAAGATGACAGGAAAAAATAATGATGATTGTTGGAGGGGATGCGGGAAAACTGGGACATTGATGCATTGTTGGTGGAGTTGTGAACGAATCCAACCATTTTGGAGAGTAGTTTGGAACTATGCTCAAAAAGTTATCAAACTGTGCATACCCTTTGATCCAGCAGTGTTACTACTGGGATTATATCCCAAAGAGATTATAAAGAAGGGAAAGGGACCTGTATGTGCACGAATGTTTGTGGCAGCCCTTTTTGTAGTGGCTAAAAACTGGAAACTGAATGGATGTCCATCAGTTGGAGAATGGCTGAATAAATTGTGGTATATGAATATTATGGAATATTACTGTTCTGTAAGAAATGACCAACAGGATGATTTCAGAAAGGCCTGGAGAGACTTACACGAACTGATGCTGAGTGAAATGAGCAGGACCAGGAGATCATTATATACTTCAACAACAATACTATATGATGACCAGTTCTGATGGACCAGGCCATCCTCAGCAAACGAGATCAACCAAATCATTTCTAATGGAGCAGTAATGAACTGAACTAGCTATGCCCAGAAAAAGAACTCTGGGAGATGACTAAAAACCATTACATTGAATTCCCAATCCCTATATTTATGCACACCTGCATTTTTGATTTCCTTCACAAGCTAATTGTACAATATTTCAGAGTCTGATTCTTTTTGTACAGCAAAATAACATTTTGGTCATGTATACTTATTGTGTATCTAATTTATATTTTAATATATTTAACATCTACTGGTCATCTTGCCATCTAGGGGAGGGGGTGGGTGGGTAAGAGGTGAAAAATTGGAACAAGAAGTTTGGCAATTGTTAATGCTGTAAAGTTACCCATATATATATGCTGTAAATAAAAGACTATTAAATAAAAAAAAATTAAATTAAATAAAAAAAAAAAAAGAATTCGAAGCCTGTAATTACAGATGAGTTGTCTATATCTCTGGGTAGAATTTTCAATATCAGGAGTTTCTCATAGTTCCAGGCCAGATTTCAAACAAAGCCAAACTTAACATAAAGGAATTAATTGATAATATTTGAATTTCAGTTATCAAGAGTGATATCTGTAGATGAGGTGGCCTTCCAGGTCCACTTAAATTATTTAGACAACTAATTGGTAGAAGTTTGGAATTCAGTATGCAAGGATCAATTAGAGATTATCCCAAATAGTCAAAGTAATTTATGTACTAGGTCACTGCCTACAACCATATGGGACAAAACTATCCCAGTCACTGCCCTCTTCAACTTGACAGTCTTGAAGCAGGGAATTAATGTATTTGAGGCAAACCTATTTAGCCTAATTGTCTAATTTTACCTATATCAGAAAGTTTAGTGTTCACTAGGCTTCATGATTGTCCAGCTAAATTACTAGGAGGTCAGCTACCTTTTCATTATAAGAACCTACTAATTGATCATTTTGGTCAGTGTCTTGCCTCCCACATGCAATCAATCAATCAATCAATCATCCAGTATTTGCTGAGGAATCTCTTCATTGTTCAGCATTGAGATATAGATGTCTTCTCTGAGATGAATCTTGAGGTGGAATCCTTGATGAATGAAGAGAATTTGAATTGGGAAGAAGGAAGACTATTTCAAGTAGGAGGAAGAACATGAACAAAAACATAAAGGCAGAAATAAATATTGAGTATTTGGAGGTTTCAGTGAGAAGATCTGACCAGATCCATGAGAATCTGAGAAATCATGAGAAATAAGGTTAAATGGATAAGATGGATATAACACATAAAGGATCTTGAAATCAGCAGAGAGGTTTAACCACAATGTCAGGGATTATAGGTAGCCCTTGTAGGATGTTGAGTAGTATAATCTTTGGTAATGTAAGTGTGGTTAAGGGCAGCAAGGTGGTAAAATGGATAGAGAGTCAGCAGGACCCAAGTATCTCTGCCAAGAAAACTCTTAGAGGAGTCCCTGAATATGTCTTAACAATTGAACAACAAATAAGCCCTACTTTAAAAAGGTAAGATTATGTCCATGATATTCAGAGGTTGTTGTCGTTATTTGTCCTTATTCTTGAAGAGGACCATGACATCAGGGAGGGGATGCCATGACATGGAAGTGAATTGGATTTAAGTGAGGGAGGGCTGGGCAAAGGCACCTGCTTCACCTTCCCCTCCAGAACCATCTGGCTCCAGAGGCACCTTTTTAAGCAAAGTTTTCCACAGGTCTCAGTTCGACTGAGATTGCACCCTTTCTGTGATTAAATCTAGGTGACAACTGAGGTAAAGAATTTTCTCCTTTACTTACTCCAAAAAAATCTAAAGAATAAATAAATTAATGAATGAATCTGAGAGGGGAAAACCTTCAGGATTTCTGACCAAAGTATAAATGACTGCTATTTATATGCAAACTGAGTCAATAATAGAAGTGCCAAATACCAAACTTTCCAGTGAGATCAACAGATTCAAATGTAATTGGGGAATATTTTATCAAATAAATTAAAATATAATACAATATAGATAATATTAATTCGTGATTTTCTAAATCAATACGTAGCAGGGATCTGTTTGTTTGCCTTTGACATTACTGATGAACAAGATGCATATATTAATACAAGAAGTTCCACTCATGCTTTATTTAGTGAGAGACATTAGTGTAGATCTGGGTACCTGAAGGGTAAAGTATAAATTTTGCCAAAAAAAGGCCTGGGGTATGAACCTAGTCACAGACTATGTGATAATCACCATGGACCAGGTGAGTTAGTTGAAGAGACTTGACTACCTATGAAAAGACTTCATATCATAACAATTCCCTTTTTCCCACTCATTTTGTACTTCAAGATTACCAATCACTTTCTTCACAACCCTGTGGTCTTTTTACCCCATTATACAGTTGAGAACAACAGACATTTAGTGATTCCCTCATGATCATATGTAGTGTCTGAGGTGGGAGTTAGAATAAGTTTCTGGCCCTCTGTCCCATGGATGCCATAGTACCTCTCAAGGTCTATTGTAGGATGGGGAAGAAGTGAGGATTGTGTCCACAGAGATGGAAATGGATCTTCATCCAGATTGGGTGATGAGTGCTCACATGCCCCAGGGCTCTATCCATGACTTTTTCTTCTTTCTCATCTAGGTAGCATAATGCCCAGCTTCTTAACTATACAGGATCTTGTAACTGAGTGTGAGGGTTGTGAAAGTATGATTTATTATCAGTAAATGTTTGATTTGTATGCCTATTTTATATACCAATATACCTGGGGTCATGTAAAAATTTCTTGGGCAAAAAGGGGTCCGGAGAGGAAAAAAATTTAAAAAGCCTTGGGGTAGTGGATGGAATCCTGGACTTGAGTCAGAGAGTTCAAATTTTACTTCAGATACTCATTGGTTCTGTGACCCTGGAAAATCAATTCATCTCTCACAGTCTCATCTCCCTCCCTTACAAGATTTTTTACTTTACAAGTATTACAATACTTCAAAAGTATTTTACTCCAATGAGATAACATATGAAGGCACTTTGCAAATGTTAAAGCGCTATGTAAATGCTAACTTATTATCATTATAATGTTAATATCCTTTAGGTCATACCTGGTTTTGCCTTTCTTTTCCCGACATAAAGTGCTTAATAAACCGCTTGTTGACTGACTGACTAATCAACTAAGTGTAGTCATTTAACTGCAGATTACTCCCAGGTCTGTCTTTCCAGCCCTTTAATACTCTTTCCTTAGTTGTGGTCCAGCTCACCAAATGCCTTCTGGATCTTCTTAGTTAGATATCCTCCTAACTCCTGAAATTCAGCATTTCTAAAATAGAATTCATTACTTTCTCCAAACCCTTCCAACCTTTCCTCTTTCAGTGGAGACCAACACCAGCCTTCCAGTCACTCAGGTTAACACCCTCAACATCATCCTTAACTCTTCATTTCCTGACATTCAGTTATTTACTAAATCGATTGTACTTTCCTAACTTCCCTCACAAAGCCTCCTTTTCTCATCATTCCTACAAACACCACCTCTCATCACCTCTCTCCTACACCATTCCTATAGCCTCTTACTTGATAACCCCCTGACTCTGTCCATACCCACAGCTTCCAAATTTATATTATAAAAGCACAGTTCTTTCTGATCTCTTCAATCCCCCCACATTCAGAAAGCTCCAGAGTCTTCTGTTCACTTCTAAGATAAGATATTCCTCTCTTTAGCTTTTAAAGCTGTTCATAATTTGACACCAATCTACCTTTCTAGACTTACTTAATGGATATAACTCCCTTCCTTCATCCATTCTGTGTTCCAGTCAAATCCATCCACTTGCTAGACCCCATATCTCCTGCCTTTCTGCTCTGAAACACCTGATTTTCATTCTTGGAATGCCTCTTATAATCCTTTGTTATAGTACTTTTTGTGGTAAAGAATAGGTGACTCTCAATTGGAGAAATAGCTAAACAAATGGTGGTCTGAGAATATTATTACATCATAGGGAACAATAAATATGAAGGATTCAGAGAAACTTGATAAGACTATTATGAACTTCTATGAAGTGAAATAAACAGAACCAGGAGAACAACTTGGATTATTGTCACGAAACTCTAAAGGAAAGCAATTTGGAAAGACTTCATAACTCTGATTATGAGTATATATTTTGCTTGATTATATTTATTTGTTTCAAAGTGGGGGTTTTGAGAGAAGAAGGGAAGACATGAATTGGTAGCTAGTAATTTGTTGTTCAGTCATGTCTGACTCTTTATGACCTTACTTGGCGTTTTCTTCACAAAAATAGTGGAATGGTTTGCTATTTCCCTTTCCAACTCATTTTGGAGATGAGGAAACTGAGGGTTTCCTCAAGATTAAATGATTTGCCCAGGTTACATAACTAGATGGTATCTGAGGCCAGATTTGAACTCCAACAGTGAGTCTTCTTGCCTCCAAGACTGAGTCTCTATTGACTGCACCAATTGGTTGCCTGATCCTGCTACCTGAGTAGTCATTAGAATAGTAAGAGAGAAAAGAACATCAAAACAACATTAATAAAAGAAAACGAAAAGGTCGGTACTATTTTGTAAGAAAAAGTGTTTACATACTAGATTTTCATGGGTTCATAGGCTATCTTCTTGTTTGTTCTTTATATTTTGACCTGAATGAGTTTATTTCTAATTTGGGAAACTGGAAGGAAGGAAACAAGACTGACCCAGGATGATTTTTTGTGTGTTTGTAATAAATGTAAAAAACACCTCCCCCCAACTCCCCAAACAAACAGAAAATTCCGGAGTTCTTGGAAAGCCTACAAACAACCCCCCCCAAAACAAATGTAATCAAAAGTCATTCCAAGTGATAGCTGCAATCTCTAAGTTATTAAGATAAAGTAGTTTTTAGCAAATACCATTTAATAAAAAATGAGCAATTGGAAGCACCCATCAGAGGCTGACAAAATACCAAAATAATTTCCTGAGTGGCTTGACCCAAATGGTTGTTTCAAAACATTTACTAAAAAGTAATGAACTTGTAATGCATAACCAACTTTAATTTATTCCAAGTTTCTTTCTCTGAGACTTGTTTATATATATGTATACAAATATATACATACCCATATATATGTAGAATTGTATATATCTATTCATATATATTGATATAGTTACTTATGCATATATTTTCCCTAATGTAGAACATTATTTAGTATGTAATATAAAATATAACTTAGCTCAGTGTTTCTGAAGAAATTACTCGCAGGTTTCCTGCTAATTCAACACTACATAAACTGTGATAATTTTAGGTTCCTTTTCATGTTAATTATGATGCTAAGAAGAACAATTAAAAGTTTATAGTGTGAAACATTGACTAGTACACGTGAATTACAATGAATTGTGTCTGACCCATGTCAGTACATGCATGTACTGAAACACATACATTATATATACATTTTAAACATGTATATTATATTTAAATGTCTACAACATGGCAATATCTTTTAAAAGCAGCTTCTGCTGCTTGAAAAAATTAGTTCCATAGGGTAAATACTGGTTTCATAATAGAGTTTAATAATCCAATAATGCCTTTAATAGATCCTAATTTGATCTTAATTGTTTTCCTATGTAAATGAATACCCATAAATCAAGAAATGCATCACTTGGTTAGATTATTCTTGAAGATATTTCAGGCTCTTTTTTCCTAGCATTATTCTCTCCCTAAGAGAAGTGACTAAGGATTTATATCCACTACCACCAGGATACTGCAATTATCTGGCGATGTGGTGAACTAGGCTGGTAGCTGTGTGAGTGGAAAAGAGGGAACATACAGAAAATGATGTGAAGATGGAAATCACAAGATTTGGCAAGAGAGGTCAAGGAGAACAACAAGATTGAGAGCCTGGATTCCTGGGAGAATGGCTGTATCCTCAACAGTAATGAGAAGGTTAGGAAGAGGGTTTGGGTGAGAAAGACATTAGTTTATTTTTTCTACATATCAGGGCTATAGGGCATCCAATTCAAGATATCCAAAAAACAATTGGTGATATGGGACTGGAGCTCAGGAGAGACAAGGGCAGTACACATATATCTTTGGAATTATCTGAATAAAGGATACTTGAACCCAAGGAAGCTGATGAAATCACCAAGACAAACAACATAGAGGGAAAAGAGGCACAGCTTTGAGTAAAACCCATGGTTAGTGGGTATGCCATTGATGAACATCCAGCAAAGGAGACTGGAGGAGTAGTTAGAAAGGCAAGAATAGAAGCAAAGGAAAGCAATGGTGTGCAAAAGGAAAGGAGGAAAGGAGGGAGAATTCAGAAGGAGAAGGTAATTAAATGTCAAATTCTATAGAAAAGTCAAAAAGGATGAGACCTGAGAAAAGGGATAAGCCCATGGAGAATATTCCCTGGCTCCATAGGGATGTATACACACATCACATACATACACACACAGGTGAACAAACCATAAACACATATATACACATATTCTGGCTTTTTGTTTAGAAAAACATGCTGTACTAGTTGGTGCATTAGGGACACAAAATGTGTTTCCATCCCCATGGAGCCCTAGTGCATGCTAGGCTAGCAGATGCCAGAAGCAGAATGTGAAATCTGATTTTTGTGACTCCAAGCTGAGCCTCTATCCACCAGACCACATTGCCTATCACCTTGCACATGATAGAGGCTCAATCTGTACTTGCTGAATTGAGTTATTGATTTATAGCACAACTAACTCTGGCTAAAGTGTAGACAAACCTGCAAGTTTTTTGTTTTCCTTTTCTTCATCCTGATTACAGGGAGAAAATCTCTCTCTCTTTTTGATTCTGTCTCTCTCCTCTTTTTCCTTTCTTCCTTTCTTCTCTATTTCTCTCCTCTTTTTTCCTCTTTTCTTCTTTTTTCTCTCTCTCTTCTCTACTCTATGTCCTCTCTTTTCTCTCTATCTCAATTCTTTTTCTCCTCTTTCTCCTTTTATTTCTCTTCTCTCTCTCTCTAAGTTGCTCTCTGCCTGTCTTTCTTACTCTATCTTTGATGTCTCTCTCATCTAATTCCATCATGTTTTCTTTCTATCAATAAGAACAGACAATGTAAGTAAACCAGACTACAGTATTAAAATTAAAATCATGGCCTTCTTAGTACCTCTAGCAATAGCTCCATACCTAGAGACACCACATTGACCCTCTGTCTACGTTCTTGGAAACATATCACAGAATTCTAAAGGATTACCCTGAACTCATGATTATGAAGTTGGATCTGTTACACGGGGAGTTGCCCTTTACAGTATCATAGCCTTGGCAATGAGTATTCATCTAAAATTACCAAGAAGAAAGCCATGGTTCTATCATGAAATTAATTTTAGCCTGACCCAGACACAAAATGCTTTTTGTAAGATAAGTGGTGATTGATGTGAATGAACAGACTTCCATCTCTCTATATAATATATGAAATCTGTGAATAAAAAGAGTGTCTTTCTAGAAAAGCCATTCATGCTGTGCCCTTTATCGGAGACTTGATATTCAATTTCTAGAAAAGCTTTATAATTGATTATTGCATCTCCCCCAAATTTTAACACTGAAATTTTTATGTAACATGAAACTAGAGGACGTGAATCATGGTACAATAATGACTCTTTATTCTTATAATCAGAGCTGGAAAGGGGGGTGGTGTTTAAAGATCACCTGTCCCAAGTTCCTCCTTTAAACAGATATGGATGCTAAAATCAGGGCTTAAAGAAATCCCAGTGTCCCAGAATTTGTTTTCATGATGCCCTTCACTTGGAAGAATGTAAGCTTCTTATATGTTGAATGTAAGTTCCCTAAAGGCAGGCACTATTTTGTTTTTGCCCTTGGATTCCTTGCACAATTGCCCAGCATCTATATGGTATATATGTACTTAATAGATATGTGTTGATAGATTGAAAGGAAGGGTTTGCTGGAGGCAGAAAGAGGAAATGTGTGGATTTTACCCATCATCTTCCTGCCTGCTTAGTACTATTTTAATTCCTAGATTTTGTTACCTCATATATTTTCCATTGAAAAAGATAGTAGACTTGAACTTGAAGAAGATATTGTGCCATTGACACAGATTAGAAGGAAGATCAGCATCTTTCAGCACTTTAAAGATCAAGGTGACTTTTCTAAGCAAGTCTAATAACGTAGAGAGACAATGTACTGAAATTAAGGAGATTTAGGAGAGGTTTTCTGTACCCCAGCCCCTCTATTGGGAACAAAGTAACTGAAAACCTCTTATTAAATCCCTTGGAATACATGAACTGATCCTAAGTGGGAAAGCACTGGATCCCAAGGTTTGTTGAACAAAGCATATTGAAGGAAGTAATATTGCCATTGGTGTGGCCCAGAAAAATTTTGTTCTGTATAAGGAAATGGCAAGGTGTTGTCTAGACCACCTGTGTGACTGAAAAGACAAACAACTCAGGAAACCAGTAACTTGATTGAGCAATTACTATATTACACTCTAAGCATGCTGCCAAGTGACACAGAATAATTGGCTGCTTCTGACATGAATATTGCATTGACTGCTTTAGAACTAGTTCTGCTGTTGCACATGGAGCTATGGGATGGGGTCCACAATGACCATGAACACCATTTTTCATAAGTTTGATTATTTTAGCATAGTGCTCCTATCTTTATGGGGTCTATGGGTTGGGAAGAATAAGATTTTGGTAGATGGACATTTTATTCATCAGACAGAGAATGGACTGGGTGATCTCTTAGGTACATTCTAGGTCCTGAGATAATTATTAACATCCAACAAGAACTTTTTATAATATTTAGTAGTTATACGATGCTTCATTTGTTTCTTACAGCCAAGTTATGAAGAACAAGTTTTGTTATCCTCATTATACAGATGAGAAGGTTGAGTAACTTGCTAGGAAGCTGCAGAAGCCTATTAGAATTAAGTTCCAAGGAAATCTCTCCTCACACAAACAATCACAGGTATGTAAGCAAATGGTGTGTCACTCATAATTCTACATATTCTAACAATATTCTGCATTGCAAATCAGGGAAATGTTTTTGAGGTAAATTGGGAAAAAACTAAAAAAGTTATGAGAAACTTAAAAAATAACTTAATGCAATAATATTCAAGGTATGATAAAGTTTTTTTCTATTAGCATATGTCTTCCTTGTCTTTGTTGTGCTTGAATGTTCTCAAATTTTTTAGATAATTGAAACTGAATAGAACCTGAGTAGTTTTTGTACTATAAAATAACTGTCAAGATTATACATGTAAATGCCAATTAGCATAGGGTGGCTAGGAATTTCATAGAATCATAGAAATAATCCTCAAAGGTGAGGATATATAGTGAGAGAGAGAGCAATTGCCCAAAGAGATACACATACACACACACACACACACATATGCTATATATGTATATGTAGGAATGTGTATACATATATATATATATATAAACATATATAGACACATATTGACTATATATATATATCAAAAATGGTTATAATGGAAAATGGAACAATAAAAAGTACTGAATTTAGATGGAAAAGACCTGAAATTGAATACTGAGTCTGTAATTATGTAATCCTGGGCAAGTCCTGGCCTCAGTGTATTCATCTATAAAATAAAATGGTTGGTCCCTTTTAGCTTTAAGACCACAATTATATTATCATTGAGGCTGGGATGGGAGAGAGAGGTGTTATAGTGCTTAATGTTGGTAAAGCATTAATTTTTATTTCTTTAGCCAAAGTTGAGTAGAGAAGATGTCTTTTAATCAACAGCTGGTGAGATATTTACCCCTTTTTTCCTCCTCCCACTAAAGCTTTAACTTTTTAGTTCTTTTGAGCAGTGATTTTTAAACTGGGATCCATGAACATATATTTTAAAAACTATATTTCAGTATAATTGATTTCCTTTGTAATTTTCTGGATTTAATGTTATTTATTTCAAAGAATAATAATAAGGCCTCCCCAGATTGTTAAGGTTAAGAATCCCTGCAAAGTGTTGCTGATTTTCTGGATATTGTTAGTATCACTTAAATGGAAATAATTGATGGACACATTACACTGGACAGTCTGCATCTAATTACACTCAGCCATACCTCACAAATTCTGTAAGGCTCACACACTAATTCTATTTTAAATGCAACTTTGTGTAATCATGTCTATTAAGAACTGGGGTGAAGTTGTGAAGTTTATGGTTGTCAACAGCCTAATTTAGGATCCAAGCAGGAAAAGTTTATTGCATGTGAGAACTCATTGGCCCCAAAGCTGCAGAGGAATTTTTGTTATTTGACCAAAGATGGGGGTTGGGTCCTGGTGGAAAAGAGCTCTGGGCAGGATAGCTAGTATATAGAGAACCTATTATGCAGAAAGAGAGACCTTTCAGTGGGGAGCTGTTTCTATTTCTCAGCCAATTAAATTGAAAATATATAACCCAGGAGACTGGCTTATAGAATTGTATTATCTAGAGCTGGAAAGGACTTTAGAAAGCATCCAATCTGCCCATGTAACAGATGAAGATACTGTGACTCAGAGGGATAAAGTTACTGGTATAAGGTCACACTTACATTAATTAAGAGCATCTGTGGCACTTCTTTCTTGCATGGAAGGTACTCAGAGTAGCTACCCTGAGCTACTAAAGTCCACATCTACTGAGATTGAATGCTCATGAGCCCCCACCAATTTGTTTACTTTTTTCCTAGTCAACTAGAAAACACAATTAATTTAGAGCAAAAGTTAATGAAATAGTGTAATTAGAAAAATTAGAAATACTCCCTTCTCTTCTCCCTCGAAAGCAGGGCAAAATCTTTCTCTAGAGATAACAATATATAATTTCTCTTGGGAGATTGAATATGCATAAGAATCATACATGAATGCCCCACATGTGAGGTTCCATACTTCCAATATTGATGGATCAAATGATATAATATCTGTTTAAAAAATTGTTTGACCTGGCACATAGTAGGAGTTATATAAAAGCTTAATCCTTTCCTTCTTTTTTAATGCTTCCTTCATGTCTTTTGATGATGTCTTGTGCTATTCTCATTGGGCCTATTCTTTGTTGAATATGATAACTTTACAAGTTCATTGTTCTCTGCTACTATCTGGGCTTATCTCCTTAAGACCAGTTAAGCCATAGCTTTCTTCTGAATTTTGATTTAAAAAAATCTCAATCTTCCTACATTAGCACAGTCAGGATCCAAACTTGGGTCTTCTCCACTTTGTTTCTATTACCCTGCCTGGTTTCAAATCTAAGGTGCAAGATACCCTTCTCAGAATAAGCTCATTACTTCTAAACTCATCACTGTGTTGTTAATACAAGCCTTGGTTCACTCTATCTCCCTCCCTTCTCTCCCCATGAATGAGGGGGTAGAGGGATGGAGTCACCAACTCCTCCTAAGAGGAGTTCCTTTGTAGAAGACAGAGATGGGAATGGCAGATCGCTCCACCTTGCATCTGCTACCCTATCTGGTTTCAGACAGAATGACCTTGGCTTTCTTCCCTCCTTTTGTAAATTGTCTCCTTCTTTAGATTGCAAGTTCTTTGAAGAAAAGGACTATCTTTTTGTTACCTATATCCTCAGGACTTAGTGCAGTGCTAGGAATACAGGAATAAATGTTTATTGGATTGGATTAGGTTAATGCCAAATTCAGTTTCCCTTTCTGGATCTCTTGGATCTGGTAATGTCACTGTGCTCCATTGGGCCTGTTCCTTTTTAGATATAATGACTCCATTGGCTCTATTGGGCACAGTACCATATGGTTTGGTACTTTGAGCCTGGGGAATTCAAGAACAATTCAAAGAGGCTGCCTTCTAGAGATACCACAGGACAGTGTGATCCTATCGTCTCTAAGATGCCTAACGTTTCTAAATCTGTGACTTCCTGTGTTTCTTTGTTATAGTCTCAGTCTACTTACCAAATAAAAATGGATACAGGTTGAATTATAAACCATGAGGTCATAGATTTATACCCAAAAGGGGCATCAGAAACTACTTACTTAAACCCATATATTCATGTATGTATCTTTTGGCATTCGGGTGAAAGATCAGAAATAAATCATATAATTTAATGTCTTATTACTTTTGCTTTGCCACACTATCTTATATTAATACATAAATCTTTTATGGGTATTAGTTTTGTCTTTGCAACTAGGTTTTAAGGTTTTTGAAGGCAGGGAATGACCTATTTCTTTAATGTCTCTTAAAACATCAAGCATAGCATAGAACATATAGCAAGCTCTCAATAAATCATGTTGAATGAATGATTAAATTTACTGTTATTCCACATACCTTGTTTTAAGGGTTCCCTGGCATAATGGAAAGAATATGAAATAAAGAATCAATGGCATTTGAGATCAGAAGAACTGATTTTGAGTTCTAATCGCATTACTTTCTAACTGTATGACTGAGGATGGCTCTCTTCAAGATCATTGGAACTGATCTGAATCATCTCATTGTTGGAAAGAGCCATGTCCATCAGAATTGATCTTCATATAATCTTGCTGTTGCTGTGTATAATGATCTCCTGGTCCTTCTCATTTCACTCAGTATCAATTCACGTAAGTCTCTCCAGGCCTTTCTGAAATCATCGTCCTGATCATTTCTTATAGAATATAATATTCCACAACATTCATAGACTATAATTTATTCAGCCATTCTCCAACTGATGGGCATCCACTCAGTTTCCAGTTTCTGGCCACTACAAACAGGGCTGCCACAAACATTCTTGCACATACGGGTCCTTTTCCCTCCTTTAAGATCTCTTTGGGATATAAGCCCAGTAGTAACACTGCTGGGTCACAGAGTATGCACAGTTTGATAACTTTTTGAGCATAGTTCCAAATCGCTCTCCAGAATGGCTGGATGTATTCACAGTTCCAACAACAATGAATGAATGTCCCAGTTTTCCCACATCCCCTCCAACATTCGTCATTATCTTTTCCTGTGTGTAAGATGTATAGTGGTTCCTCAGAGTTGTCTTAATTTGCATTTGAGGGGACATATCTGAAAAGGGACCTGTGTTCTCTCTGACCATTTCAGCAAATATGCATCCCTAGAAGTATTCAGGACTCAGTTCTATCCCTACGAATTCTCCAGGGAATGTCCACTTTTACAACAATGAAAGGTAAATAAGATAACTTAGAGGTTAATAAAAGAAGTTGAGTATTTGTACTAATGATGCTAGTAAGGTGTTAGTAAACTAAAAGATCATAATGACAACTACTGTATTAAAGACTCCCTCAATCTCCACATATAATGTACCACAATCGCTGACTTCTATTAAATATGGAGTACAGAGTAATTTTGTAGCAACCTGCAAAAAATATGTGCTGTGTTTGTATTTCTGCCATGACTAACCACACAAAATTCAGGCTGGTACCATTCCTAAAGGAGGGGGGGGGGTAGTATAGGGGATTAAGGAATAATTTTCCTTTCCTTCTCTAGGCTGTCAGAGAGAATCAAGTAGGTCTTCAATGAAAAAACAAAGAAAAAAAGGACTTTTGAGCACTTAGAACTAAGAAACTGATAAGAGGTTTTTTTTTTTGTTTTTTTTTTAAATCAAATTTAAAGGAGCTTAACTCCTGGAAGAGAAAGCAGCTACTTTTTCTACAGTAAGTGGCAATGTGACTCCATAGTTTCTTTCAGGTGAGACATCTATAAAATGTCAGAATAAACTTTCTTTCAGGTGAGACATCTATAAAATGTCAGAATAAAGACAGTGGACAATGGTGATTACCTAAAGAAAAAGTTAAGGCAGTTATTTGTCAACCTGATGACAGCAGTTGTGATATCTGTTGGCTTCTCAGGGATCATATCTAAGATGAGATAGAGAATCTCTTAAAATATGTTAAACCACCACAAATGAAATGTCAAAAGCAATTGAGCAAGCATTGCTAAAGATATTACAAGACTTAGGTTAGAAAGTGAAGAAGATAGGGATTCCATGGAAAGGTACTTTTATAAAGTTACTTTTGCTAATTAAAATTAAAAGCCTCAGAAGAATGTGAATGTGAAATGAACATCTGGTTAAGAATAAGGTATCTGAAAATGAGATTTGTATTTCCGGACCAGGGCTTAAAATATAGGGATGACAGACACTTGGCCAGGGATGGAGTGCACCTAACAAAGCCTAGCAATTATGTTTTTGCCCAAGGCCTGTAACTTTAATTAAAGGGAATACACCAAAAGGGAAAATGGAGGAAGAATATGATTAATGTATATCCAGTAAGGTAGAAACCAAAGAAAGTAATGACAGTTTAGGTAGAAAAATAACAGTTGAAACAACTGTCAATTTTGCACAAAACACAAGGTGGGACAAGGAATAAAACGTATGGGTCTGATATCTATCTATAATTGCACAAAATATAGTTTATAAATTAGCGATCCTAACACAAAGAAATAAATCTGAGCTCACTGGCACCATTGAGAATTTTTGCGATAAAGGCCAAAGGAATAAGGCTCTAGAAAAAGCATACCATATTTAGAAGAAAAAAAATGAATAAAGTAGAAAGACAAAGAGAAAGAGCAGCATTATATATTAGGAAGATATACTTATTCTAAGAAATACAGGAAAGAATAGTAGAGTATTTGGATTAAGATTAATAGAGGTAGAAAGAGACATGATATAGTCATCAGAATACCTAACATACCATCTTGACAGAAAGAAGAAATAGATGAGTTTGGGAAACATACCAGAACTCTAACAGAAACGTATAATATAGTAGTGATTGCAGACTTCAATTTTTGAGATATCTCTTGGAGCAAGTAATAATTTATTGATTTGCATTAATGATTATTTCATCTTTGAAAATATAAAAAGGCCAGTGAGAAGAAATTCTAGCCTGTAACTAATTCTCTCCAATAAGGAAAAGACTGGGGTAAGAATGATAGGAACCTTAGTGGGGGAGTAACCTTTCCATCTTAAGACTTTGAGAGAGACGAGAGGGGAAGCTGCAAATAGTCTGACAAATATCCTGAATGTTGAAAAAACAGATTTAAAAGGTTCAGAAAAAGGGCAAGTAGGATCTTGTGGTCTAAAATTCTACAGGGAAAGTTATCCCAGTAAAAATATGAAGGTATCAAGAATAAAATTTTGAAGCCCCTATTTTATATTCTTTTCCCCAGTGTAGCTGAAAAGAAAGCCCAAACTCTTTTGCAGCCTTAGTTTCCCTCACCAATTTTAGGTCATTCTGAGGTTTAGCACTCTTGACATAACTTTATATAGGATGAAACTTTTTTTTGTTTTTATTTTCCATTGACTCTGCTGGGCTCCATCCTTTTTCATATCTTTCAAAAAAAGGTATTCTTTTTTTAATTGAGTCTTTCAAATACATTATTTGTTTTTTAGCATTCTTTTAAAATATTTAAATTCCAAATTCTCTTTTTTCCTATCCCTCTCCCACCCACCAAAAAGGTTAACAATATGATACAAATTATACATGTGAAATCATACAAAATATATTTCCAAATTATAAATAAAATGAGAAAATTATATTTCAATTTGCATTCAGAGATCATCAATTCTCTCTGGAGATGGATAACATTTTTCATTATTAGTCCTTTGGAATTGTCTTGGATCATTGTCTCCATCAGAAAAAAATGTGTACAATGTTCTTCTGGATCTGCCTACTTCACTTTGCATCCATTTAGGTTTTCCCATGTTTTTTTGAAACCATCTTGCTCATCATTTTTTAAGACAAGAATATCTCAACCCAAAATATGCCACGATTTATTCAGCCATTTCCCAAATGAAAAGTATCTCCTTACTACTCAATTCTTTGCCAACATAAGAAGAGCTGCTGTAAATATTTTTATACATACGTTTCCATTTTCCTCTTCCTTTCTTTCTTTTGAACTATACTTTTGTTTTTAATTTTCTTTTTTTTTTTATTTAATAGCCTTTTATTTACAGGATATATATATATGGGTAACTTTACAGCATTAACAATTGCCAAACCTCTTGTTCCAATTTTCACCTCTTACCCCCCACCCCTCCCTAAATGGCAGGATGACCAGTAGATGTTAAATATATTAAAATATAACTTAGATACACAATAAGTATACATGACCAAAACATTATTTTGCTGTACAAAAAGAATCAGACTCTGAATTATTGTACAATTAGCTTGTGAAGGAAATCAAAGATGCAGGTGTGCATAAATATAGGTATTAGAATTCAATGTAATGGTTTTAGTCATCTCCCAGAGTTCTTTTTCTGGGTATAGCTAGTTCAGTTCATTACTGCTCCATTAGAAATGATTTGGTTGATCTCGTTGCTGAGGATGGCCTGATCCATCAGAACTGGTCTCTTTTGAACTATACTTAATATTGTTGGGTCAAAGGGTATGCATAATTTTACAGCCCTTGGGCAAAGTCCTAATGGTTAACTAGTTCACTACTTCACCAACAATTCATTAACATACCTATTTTTCCTCTGGCTCCAGCATTTGTCATTCTTGATAGGTATGAGGTAGTACGTTTAAATTGTTTTAATTTGCCTTTCTCTAACCAATAGTGACTCATAACATTTTTATATGACAATAGATAGCTTTTATTTCTTTTTCTGAAAATTATTCATTTGTATCCTTTGCCCATTGCTTAATCTGGAAATGGCTCTTATTTTTATAACTTTGGTTTAATTCCTTACATGTTATCAAAGAAACTTGTTGTAATTGTTTATATTACTTCATTATCTATAGTATCTTTTAGCAAAGTATAGTTTCCCTGATTATTTCTTTTAATTGGGTCTGTTTTTGCTTTTGTTTCATCTGAGGTCATGATTTGCTATCCCCGCCTTCCTTTTTACTTTAGTTAAAGCATAATACTCTCTGTGTCCATCCCTTATTTTCACTGTGTGCATCTTTGTTTCAAGTGTGTCTCTTATAAATAACATATGGTTTGATTCTAATCTCTAATCCATTCTGCTTCTCTCTCTCTTTGTCCTATTCCTCCCCAGAAGTCTGTTTTGCTTCTGACCACTGCCTCTTTTAATCTACTCTTCCTTTTATCATTTCCCCTCTCCTTTCTCTTAGTCATTTCCTCTCTAAATCCCTCTTAGGTAAGATAGATTTCTATCTGACTAAATATGTGTGTATGTGTGTGTGTGTATATATATATATATATATATATACATACATATATTCTTCTCCTTTGAACCAATTCTAATTAGAGTGAGGTCCAAGCTACTCTTATCCCCTTCCACTGTAAAAGTTTTTCCCTGTGTGTCTGTATGAGAGAAAAAAAAAAATTCCATTTTATATCTTCCTTCCCTTTGTCCCAATGCATCCCTCTTGTTAGCTCCTTCACTTTTTTTTCCAAGATCATCCCAACATTATCAATTAAAAGCCATGCCCTCTGCTTATGTAGTCTTCTTTTAACTGCTCTAATAATGGTTAGGAGTTACATGTATTATCTTCCCAAAACAATGTAAACAGTTTAAATTTATTGAGTTCTGTATTTCTCATTCCTGTGTACTGTTTTATGTTCCTCTGGAGTTTTATGTTTGAACATTAAATTTCCTATTTAACTCTGTTCTTTTTATCAAAATATTTGAAACTCCTCTATTTTACTTAATATTCATTTCCTCCTGAATGATTATACTTCATTTTGCTGCAAGGTTATTCTTGGTTATCCTAGCTCCTTGTCTGGAATATCACATTCCAAGCTTTCCAGTCCTTTAATTTGAAAGCTGCTAAATCTTGTGTGTTTCTGACTGTGGCTCTGTGGCTGACTGTGGATCAATTATTGATCATGTTTAAATTACATATATATAGTTTAATTCTTATAAATCATAGTAGGTTAAGAAATGTGTATGAGATTCTATGCAGGCTGACAGAATATTGGCTCTAGTCTGTTAGCTACTTCCCTATTTTTGCACAGCTGAGCTCCTGCACAGCTTAGCTAGCAGGCTAAATTCCTCATTTCTACTAAAAGCAAAGCTGACAATTACAGTTCATAATGGCTATCTTCACTTTCAGTGTTGTTCACCTGTCAAAGTTCCCTATTCCTGGAGAACTTCCCTGTTTTTTGTGCAGGATAGTTTTCCATAATAAGAATGTAAGGTCCCCGAATACCCCAACCAATCACCTTCATTTTCAACATTCTTCATTTATACCTATAATAATGCTCTAAAAGCTCTGTTCTGGGTCTCTGACTACTAAAGAACCATGTAACCCATTTATTAGCCTTTACATATAGCTGCTTTTATGTTTTTTTCATATTTATGTTTGTGTCTTCCTTGCCACTGTAACAGAGTTTTATGATTAAGTTCTTTTTTTTCCTGTTTACTCATTTTCCTGATATATTTCTTGACTTTGAATTTTAGATTAAAATTGGTCTCTCTTTACCTTAGAGTGAGGAGACACTATTCCCAAGCTTCAAGTTTTTTTTCATGCTTCTATTTTCAGAGTTAATTCTAGGGGGTCTGAAAGATTTCAGTGCTTTCAAGATGGTTGTGAAATGGGGAGAGTGTGGTTAACGTTCTCTTGCTCTGTGCTTTTCTCCTTATTTAGGAGAGTCTCTACTTCCCTGCAGCCCCATGCATTAATGCTCTTTTTGGCCCTGGAACTGTGACCAGGTCCCCTTCTCTCTTGTAGACCCAAACATTAGTGCACCTTTCTACATTTGAACTGCAACTAGAGCTCCTTTTCCCTTAGGACTGAACACAAGCCCTTCTTTCCATCTTGAAACTGTGACCCAGAAAGACATTGTTTAATAGAATTGTCAATTATCACAATTGCACCCAGTGCCAGGAAAGGGTCTCCTGGAATTTCTTTCTGAGGCGGTTATCTACCCCCTTGCCATCTCTGGGCTAAGAGCTCTCAAAGCTGTTGCAGTTGCTATTGTATCTGCTGGGTTTTCTGCCATGTGAGCTACAGGATAGCTCCTACCCTACTAATATTACAGGCCTTTCCTGCCGACTCCCTAAATTTTTTGAGGCTGGAAAAACATCTCACCTCAACCTTTGGACTTGGGGAATTATTTTGAAGATGTTTGAAGGAGAATGTTGGGAAGAGTTCTGCTTGATTGATGCTTCTATTCTACCATCTTGACTCCCAAGGCTAAGTGGTTTAGTGAATTCCCTGTGTGTCCACACCAATCTATTTAGATAATTCCTCATCATAATTAATACAATTCCAGGAACATAGTAGGAACTTAAATATTTATTCCTTACTGTCCCCTTTCTTAATAAGAATGAAAAAGATAGAGAAATATGCACTAGAAAATAGTAACAATTGAATGGATTCAGAATTAGTTCAATGACTTGAATTCAAGACTAGTTATCAATGGTTCCTATCAACTTGCATGGTTTTCAGTGAATTATAAAAGTTTTTGGTCTTATAGTTTAAAACCTCTTTATTGATGATTTAGATAAAGATATGTTTGGCAAAGATTATTTAACTTTTCGATGACACAAATCTGGAAAGGATAGCTAATTTATTGGATTTCAGAGTCAGCTTAATACATATCTTCACAAGCTAAATCTCTTATCTTCTGCTATTAGATTATGAATTCCTTCAAGATTTTGCTATATTTATAAACCCAGGCACTACAATGTCTGGCATATAGTAAGCACTTAATAAATGCTTTCTGGCTAACTGGCTTGATTCCAGGAATGAGAACTCAAAGCAATGTGTGGAAGTTAAACAAAGGTAAAATTTGGGTTTGATATCAGGAAAAAATTCTTAACAATTCAAGGTATTCAGAACTGGAATGAATTACCTTGGAAAGTAATGGGTTATTTTTCATAATGATATTCAAGAAGAAAATAGAAGACTTCTTTCTATCTATGTTGTAGAAAGCATTTTTGTTTTGAGTATAGTTTGGGTTTAATAGCTTCCAAAATCCCTTCCAACTCCAAGAATCTTTGATTCTGTATATTAATTATACATTAGAAAAAGAATAAAGTTAATATTTTGAAGAATACTTTTCTACTCCCACACTTATTATCTAGATTTGTAGGCCAAATAAGCAATATGTAAGATTATATCTTGTTTTCTTTTAAGACTTGAGTGAATTGTTAATATCCCATCTAAGTCTTCACTACCTCTGTTGTTGAAGGGCCAAGCCAATTCTGTGGAAAGCTTTATGTGAGACACAGATCAGATCATCCAAATCAAAACAAAATGGAGTAAACTTTTCAATATTTTTATAGCAATTGACTCTCAACATCAGTGATGGCAGAATGTCATTTCACAAGGCATTTAATCATCTTACCTTGAAATACTCATGATTGATTTAAGTAAAAAACCTCGGTGATGATAATGAAACTGAGGAGGACCAAAAACACAGACAAAAACCAACACCCCCAGACTGTTTCTCAGAGCTTGGGAAAGAGAGAGAACAGTGAAAGAATATTCCTTTTCTTCTCAATGGTTCTGTTCATGATGTTTTTGCTGTAGGTGAACTGGGATTTTTTTTTTCTCTTTGAATGCAACAGATAAGCATTCCCCAAAATAGCATGGCAGAAAACATAGAAAAGAGCAGCTGAAAAAGATTGGATGGCTCAGATGAATCATTTAAAAAAGTCTAGACAGTTAATCAAAGAAGACTACTCTCACTCATATGGTAGGATACAGAGAAACTCCTAAACCCAATTTGGATATGCTCTAAAAAAAAAAAAAAAAGCCTTGAAAAACACCTCCATGTTAGGAAAACCTGGCCAAAGAAGCCAGGGTTACAATAATCATGGTTTATGTGCTAACATCTGTAGTGGAATATGAACTAGTAAAGAAATTATTAGAACTTAAGGAGAATCTGGAAAATTAGTCTATAGGTAACTGTGGTGACCTGACATGTAAGTGATCTAGGGTATAAAAATTGGGATTTGGAATCAGAAAAACTTGATTTTAAATTTAAATTGATTTTAAAAGTGGCCTTTTGCACTTTGCAAATTTTAAAGAACTATATAAAAGCTAACTTTTATTATTATCATTTTAATGAGATAGAGAATAATATGTTCCCAAATATAATAAGAATTAAGAAATAAAAAAGGCCATAGGTTTGTAGCTAATTCAAGGTTCATATCTATATATCATGAATACTTTCTTCATGAAAGCACACATAGTTGGCACTGAATAAAACCCTCAAACCACCCATCTACAGGAATCTTTACTTTAACAAGAATTCTTTTTTTACAATGCATGATTTGAGCAGTAAATACTTTGTAAGAGTTATAAAATTATAAGATGTAGAACTGGTAAAGCATCTTGGGCAACCCTTCTCATAATGCTTTTTTTGATGTTTAAAATAAAATACATTATAAAAAAGACCAAATTATATTTAAATAAAGATGTCAAAATATATATATTTAAAATTTTTTAAATAGTATTTCATTTTCCCCAATACATGCAAAGATAGTTTTCAACATACACCTTTGCAAAACCTTATGTTACAAATTTTTCTCCCTCTCTTCCTTCTTCCTTCCTCCCCAAGAGAGCAAGCAATTTCTGATTTAGGTTAAACATGTGCAGTCCTTCTAAACACATTTCCATATTTGTCATGCTCCAGAAGAAAAATCTGATCAGAAGGAAAAAACACAGTAAATAAACAACCAAAAAAAGGTGAAAATACTATGCTTTGATCCACATTCAGTCTCTATAGTTCTCTGGATGCTGATGGCACTTTTCATCACAAGTATATTGGAATTGACTTGGATCACCTCATTGTTGAAAAGAGCCAAGTCCATCACAGTTGATCATCACATAATCTTATTACTGTATAGAAAATATTTTTTTAAAAGTTCATAGACCTTAGGTTAAGAATCCTTGAGATAGAATGTTCATTTTTTCTTATTCAAAATTATAAATACTTTTTCTGGATATGATATTTTTGGACACACATCTAGTTCTTTTGATTGTTGGTAGATATGATTCCAGAACCTGCTATCTTGTACAATTCTAATTGTAGCTCCAACATATTGGAATTTTTTCTTGTTTCTTGAAAATTTTTTTTCTTTGATCTGGTGCTTTTTAAAATTTGGCAATAATATTCCTGTGTATTTTCCATAAAGGATCTCTTTGAGGTGATAATTGATGGAATTTTTCTATTTCTACTTTCCCTTCATGTTCTATCATTCCAGGACAATTTTCTTGGATTATTCCCTGCATTATTGTATCAATGTTCTTTTTTTTTTTGTTCACAACTTTCTGGCAGTCCAATTATTCTTATATTTTCTTTTCTTTTTTTTTTTTTTGATCTGTTCTCCAGATCTGTTGTTTTTCTTATAAGATGTTTCACATTCTGTTCTGTTTTTTTTATCCTTTATAATCTGTTTTGTTATTTCTTGGTCTCATTGCTTCACTGGCTTCCCCTTGCCCAATTCTAATTTTCAAAGAATTACTTTCATCTTTGAGACACCATACCAATTTTTTATTGGATGGTTTTTATTTTTATTTCTTTAGTTATCCATCAAAGTCTCTCATTTGATTTTCAAATTCTTTTTTTTTTTTTGAGTTATTCTATAAATTCTCTCTGGGTGGCTTCACATTACTTTTTGGGTTAGAAACTTTTTTTTTTTTTTTTTTTTTTTTTACTAAAGTGTCCTCCTCTGAAGATGAATCCTGGTATTTCCTGTTCCTATATGTTTCAGTGGCAGAGTTCTTTCTTCTTTGCAATTGCAAGCACCTCTAATTGTGAGGTGGAGCAATGATGTCTCAAGTGTCTCTTCATCTTTCCCCTTTGACCAGAAACCCCAAAGCAAGAGCTCCATCCTTCTGCAAGTGACCACAGCCATCAGTGTCCCTGCCCTGCTATTTCTGCACTCACCAAATGCTGGTTCCTTCTTGCCCAGGAACCTGACTGACAACAGTTGGGGAGCTGAAAGTCTCTGTGGTTCTTGTTGAGGCTCCAGCCACACCGAGTTAGCCTAAGGGGTCCCCATTTGTTGTTTCTGGGAGGTATATGTGCGTCAGACAGGTTAATCCCCAACCTGAGGTCTTTCTTCAGATCATCTCAGGTTGTATCAGGACCACCCCTGTTCTGCCCCAAGTCTTCTTGATTTTTTACTAGTCTGTGTTCACTCTGAGGTGCAAATTTGTTCTATTTGGAAGGAAATTGGGAGAGCCTGAAATTTACCAACCTACTCCACAATCTTGGAATCCTTGATATATAAAAAAATTTAAGGAGAAAGGGAAATCTCCTTCCAGATGAATCTGGAAATGTTCATTATCAGGATGGACTAATTGTCTGCCATTCACCTTTACTTTGTAATGCAGATAATTTATCTGTGGAAGAACTTAAGTAATTTGGACTTTTTTTTTCTTACCAACAGTTACCAAGTGAAAATGAAATGGATTCTGAGATAGGAAATTTGAATCCTGGTCCATACTCTTGAGCAAGTCACAGATTCTCTTTATCTCAGTTTCCTCATTTGTAAAATGAAGGAGTTTACCTCAAATAGTCTCTAAGCTTCCTTTCAGCTCTAACACTATATGATATTAATGAAATGAATAAGATTAAAATGGAACTGAATTAATTCTCTGAATAAACACAAGGGTGAAATTTATTCAGCTCTAAATAGAAAAGATTATCTAGGAATAAGAGAAATCCTGAATGATATTAAAGAAAGATGGATTCAGGTATGTGTCCCTTAGCAACAACATACATATGCTTGCCAGTTGGAGGAGTGATTTTTGAATTGGCAACATAGAATTGTTAGGAGGTATAAATTTATGTTTCACCATTGTGAGTGGTGTTGTAGCACCTCATGTAAGGTACAATATGTGCTTTCTGCTGTTTTGGAAGGAAGATGCTGTAAGGCAGAAATATTTGACAGTAAACATATTTTGTTCTGAACCTTATTTTATATCCATGTAGAATGAAAGTGAAAGCTTACCTAAGAACAGCAAGAAACTTGTCTAATCACTGCTACAGGATTAGGGGTAGAGGATGTTGAGGGGGTGTTTTATAAAAAATATTTTATGAAAGTTTTAATTACACATGTGAAATCATAAAATGCTCAGTAATTACAGCATATTGATTCTATTTTTCTGGAAAAGCTAAAACTATTTCATTATACACAGAATCAATAAACATAATTAAAATATGAGCTCATGAAAACAGTAATTAAATGTACTTAACAGCTTTTGTGGCTTTCCCCCATATGGTTACTGTGGGAGTGTGAATCTGGCGGGCTAGATAAATGTAACAAAATAAAGTAAAACCCTAGGAAAAGATTACTGTCGTATCATGAGCAAATACACTAAAGCCTAGCTCTACCACAAGGCCCATTAAATCACAAAGTTGACAAAAGGAGTTATGTTTACAATTATTACAAAATTTGGCTGTTTTCTATGTATATATGGATTAATGCTGTCATGGTCTGGCTTCAGAGAAGTGCTGGAATGTGCTATCATGACCAACAATTGGGAAGGGTCCTGGATTTGTTATTTGCCAGTTATTTGCGTGGGTCACTTCCTTTCTGACTATTTGAGGTAGGCTTCTTGAGGTCAGGAAGAACACATCTTCTTGAACTCAATATAAATAAGCAGACAAGTATTAAGCAATTATGCTAGGCTCAAAGCACCAATAGCTTATAATTATTAAATATAAACTCTTCTAATACTTAGCATGTTTAGTAGAAACTTAATAAGTATTGAAAAATATAAGTTCCTAGTGGGTAAGCACGGTTGCCTTTCTTGAGCTTGTATCCCTAGCATGTTGTGTAGTGGTTAGTACTGTGTTCCCAGAACCCACCGCAGTGTCTGACTCATAGAGATGCTTAATATAGGATTCTGGATTGATTTATTAATTAGCTTTCTAGAGTATACTGTAAAAGTGTGAGTTTTGTTAAAATATCAATGAAATTTACAAGATAATTTTGTTGTACATTTGAAATGTACAGTAGTTTTGCAGTTTCATGTACGATCACCTTTTTTATTACACTATTCTATGGAAATGCTTGTTTTATTCCATAAACAAAATTTAGTAATGCTTCAAAAAAATTGAGCTGAATCACAAGGTAAGAAGGCACAAGAAAAGGTCCTAGAAAGGAAGGAAAGGGCGAAAATGGAAAGAATTAGAAATCTCTTTTGCAAAGCTCAAGAGACGTAGTTTTAGGCCCTAATTATCATTTATTCAGAGGGATAACTCCAATTGTCCTGAACTATATCTGGCAGTTGCACTCAGATGGCTTCAAAGGAAGAACTGAGTTTGATGTCTTTGCACATCCTGCCTCACTGAAGTCCAGTTTTTTTGCATGTCATGGCATTCCCTCCCTGATGACATGGTCCTCTGTGAAAATGAAGAGTAGAAGTAGGAGCTTTCCCCCCTCCCCCCCATCCCAGGATCTACTGAACTTAGCCTGTTGGGCAACACAACTCCTTTTCTGTTTTCTTCTTTTCTTTTCTTTTCTTTTTTTTCTTTTCTTTTCTTTTCTTTTCTTTTCTTTTCTTTTCTTTTCTTTTCTTTTCTTTTCTTTTCTTTTCTTTTCTTTTCTTTTCTTTTCTTTTCTTTTCTTCTCTTTTCCTTTTTTTCCTCATTTTTTTCTTTTATTTTCCTTTTCTATCCTTTCTTTTAAAGGCCATTCTTTGCCTCAATTCTTATGTAGCCTTAATCACTGATTGGGCCTTGTCTCAGTCAAACTAAGACCTGTTGAAGACCTTAGCTTAAAAAGGCCAATGTCTCTCACTGCATTCAGGACCAAATCCAGTCATCCAATCTATATCTGGTCACTAGATCCTCATGATTCTGGAGGAGAAAGTGAAGATGGTGACTTTGCACAGCCCTCTCTCACTTAAATCCAATTAATTTTCAAGTGATGTCATGGTACTCTTTGAGAACAAAGAACAAACAATAACAATTATTTATTCAATCATATTAATAAAATACCTACTGTATATAGCACACTATTCTAAGGAACTATGGGAGATAACAGTTGTGAAAAAGACATGGTCTCTACCCTCATAGACAGTACCTTGGCCCCATAAGGACAAAAAAAGAAAATTCTGCAAGTGTGATAAGTTATGTGCAAAGTATTTTTATTCTCTGAAAGTTCATGGTAGGGAGTGTTACAGCTGAGGGGCTCAATGAGGAGATACCATTTGCTTTGGAAATTAGGGAGGTAGAACTGGAGCACAGAAGTGTGAGAAGGTCATCCAGGAGCATAAAACAGCATAAGCAAAAACCAGAAGGTGGAAAACTGTGGTATAACTGAAGAACAGTAAGTGATTCCATTTAGCCATAGGGCAAATCAGGAGTGGTAGATAAAGCTGGAAAGGTGGGTTTGGACAAATTGTAGGTGCCAGGCAAAAGAGTTTGGAAGGCCAAGGGGAACCAATGAAGTTTTAGTGAAGAGACCACATGATTATATCCATGCTTCGGAAAGATTAATCGGAGAGTAGTATGAACGGCGTATTGTGCAAAGAAAGTCTCATCAGGGAGACAACTGAATACTATTAAAGTTATTTGGGTAAGAAGTAATGAAGGCAGTTGGAATGATAATAAAAGACCTGGATGTGAGTTATGAAATAGAAATAATCGTGTCCAGCAAATGATTAGATATAAAAAACAATTTGGAAATATGTAGTAAAAAAGGTGAGGAGAAAAAGAGAGAGAAGGGGCAGGGACTATTCTCATCTGAAATTCTAGTTTCTACACATTTCCCATCTTTTTCCTTCTCTCCTTTCTTCAGTGATCCTACCTAGGCCATCCTAAAGGGATGACCTGAGATCATCTTCAGAGTTAAAATGGGTAACTCTTCCATTAGGGTACCATCTCTTCCAATGTAAATAGTCTCAGCATCTAATATACTGATCTGAATTCTCTGAGCTGCATCACCTTTTGCACTTAAAACATGTTTTGTAAGTGAGGTGCCCAATCATTGAATGTAGCTGCTGTGGTACTAACCAAGATATGACTGAGTGTGTTAATTGGACTTTGAGTCCATATACATGGAATATCTCTAAAATGCATTCCCTCTTATGAATGAGTAGTTTTTAAAGCTGAAGAAGGACTAAACATCTATGGAAATTAAAAAAGGAGACTAAGAGGGAAAATATGTATTAAAAAAATAAACTCTAAATTTTTTTGATTATTTTGGACTTGGACACAGATGGGAGTAACTCCAGTGCCAAAAAAATTCACTGAAAAGCACCAGCTGTGGAATATAGAAAATTCAAGAGAGTCACACATTGCAATCCATGGCAAGAAGTGTATTGACAAGAAAAAAGTTTTACAAATCAGTTAATTTCTCAGTGAATCAGCCAGCCAGATGAAAAAGCTAAAACTGCATCTGCAGACTTATTGTGTAAGTATTAATATTCATGCAGCAGCTCTTAGGAAAGCTGCTTCTTCTGAATCCTTAACAGCTACCTACATATGTGATAGGAGAAGCATACCTCTTCTGTTTAGGAAGGAATCTGAATAATAGAACTTTAGATTCCCAGAATGATTGCATTTGAAAAAACTCCCAGAATTAAAAATAGTAGCTCCTATGAAATATAAAATTACATGGCCTTCTTCACATTTATCCACAATTGTGAGTTTGGAGAAGATATGGTAGATTGTTTTCTTCTTTAAAATTTTTTTTTCTAGCATTTACATATCACTTTAAGGGTTTCAAAGTGCTTTAATACATTATCTCATTTGATTTTCATAACAACACTATGAAGTAGGTATTATTATCCTAATTTTTACAGATGAGTAAATTAAGGCTAAGAAATTATAAGTGATTTGACTAGAGTCACATAGTAAATGTCTCAGATATGATCTGCACTCAGGTTTTGATCCCAAAGGCAGCACTCTATTCACTATACCACCTCGCTTCTGCTAGAAGTGTTCTTAGCACAATGTTGTATACCTAAGTGTTGAATGAAGGATATCCCCCATTGCAAAGGTAAACCCTTTGGTAAAGTGTCTATAATCTGAGATCTTTCCCTTGTAACATCACATCCACACAAAGCCCACATTCAAAGATATTAAAGAATTGGGAGACCCATAAAAGAAGGCTCCTCTCTCCTCTAGAAACTTTCACATTACCACAAGATGTTGGGTGATTTCTGAATTTTTGTTTGATTGCTCGGAATTTAAATACATTGTCATTTTTTCCACCATATCTTGAAGCTGATGGAATTGGTTGGTCTAGTTTAGAGAGGTCAGGTAGAGGTGGTGGTCATGGGAGAATTTGGACTATCTACAATTCCAAATTCCCTCTAACTCTAATTACAACATGCTCTGAATATATAAACAGTAGTATTTGTATCTAATTAAGTAATAAAGTCATATTAGGCTGATTCAAGTGTCTTTAACCCTTCTTGAAAAACATACTAGTTTATTTTACATTTATTAATTTTATTATTATATATCATTATATTATATATTATGTCATTATATATAATATCATGTTATATTATGTAATTAGCATATCTTTTTATTTATTATGCTACTTTTATTTTTCTGGAAGAATCATATTTGAAAGTTTAAAAGCCATATTCTATTGGAAGACTGAGTAAAATCCATGTTGGAAAAGAATAAAGGGAAATTCCTGGGCTTAGCTTTTCTTAGAGTTCTGCACTCAGTTCATCAAAGAGTGTTGCCACTAAGGGAATGAAATGATTGATTAATACCTAGTTTATTTTTAATTTCAAACTTTATTCTCAAATGTTTTTTGGGACACAAGGTGCCTCTATTCAGTTCCAGACAATGCAACTTAGTACAATTTTTTTTACTAACCTCAGGGAATAGATCATCATGATTGTATGAATTTAGTACAAGTTAGCACACTAATGCTACAAATTTACCTATACAGGGAAAAGTAAGTAGACAGCAGAGTAGAAAACTGGGCTTGTCAGAAAGATCTGAATTTGAATTTTACCTCTGACACATTAGCTGTCCAAACTTGTGTCTCAACCTCTTTGAAGCTCAATTTTCTTATCTGAAAATGGAAATAAAAATATATGTATTGTCTTCAAATAATGTTGTCATGAGGCTCACATGAAATGTCTGTAAGTTCTTTGGAAGAACTAAATAGATGTTAGTTATTTTTAATAATAATACATTTAGAAATAAAAGTAATTATAGAAAGAGAGTCTAACTCACTTATCTTATAAAATGGAAAACTTGGGCCCAGAAAAATAAAATGCCTTGAGCAGTGGCATGCAGTACTAACTATCTGAGAAAGAAATCAAACTCTGTTCTTCCTGACTGAATCCAGCACTCTATTTGTTTCACCATTGCTATCTCCAATTTTGTGAATATTTTTTAGAAAAGCAAAGTGATTTATCATAGCAATTCGAGATCAGGTCATTGCCACCAAAAAATACAGGATTTTTGGTCAGTGAAGATTATGCAAACAAAACAAAACAATAGAAACTGGTCAACAAATCCCTGAAAAATGAAAAAAAAAATGAACCTATTAAAAAATTTCTAATATACTACGTAGTGGCTAGAATTAACAACTGATGACTAACAACCAAAAATCTTGACATCTTTCTTACACAAAAAGAAGACAAATTCCTATATTATAAATATAGATCTCAAAATATTCTCAATAATTTAGGAAAAAGACTATATTGAAACCAGAGTATTATCACAATGATTATGTACGTAACACTGATTCATAAAAATTTCAGAGTAGTATTTTGAATAGATATCACCATTCTAAATATTCATAGTCTCTAAGCTACATGGAATGAACAGTTTTTAAGATATAGAGAATTAGCAGAAGAATTCAATACCAATGGAAGAAGATAATGAAATACAAATCATTCCTGATGTCCTATTTGCTATCAGAGTTATCTGGTATATTTTTCAAGAAATCTACAAGGTCAATAATTTTATTCCTATCCAAAACCAGTTATTTTATTAAAATGTTCAATAATCTATAGACAGTGAAATATAAATGAATATTACTACAGTCCCAGGAAAATCTCTTTATTTGAACCCCATTCAGAAAAGTGAGAAAATAAGTCAACCCAATAACATAATTATAATTGTTCTGCCTTTTGTTATTGTTATTATTCCATTTTGTCCAACCCTTTATGAGTCCATTTGGGATCTTCTTGGCAAAGATACTGGAGTATTTTGCCATTTCCTTTTCCAGCTCATTTTACAGATTAGGAAACTGAGGCAAATACTATTAAGTGACTTGCCCACAGTCACACAGCTAGGAAGTATCTGAAGCCAATTTTTAACTCAAGGAGATAAGTCTCCTTGACTAGAGGCTTGATACTCTATCCACTCCCCTACAGAGCTGCCCCGTTCTGCCTTTTACTTCAACTCAATTCAATAAACACATATAAAACATGTAGATGTAGCAGGCTCTGTCCAAGATTCTAGGGCTGTAAAGGCAAAATGAAACATAGCCTGTCCTTAAGGATCTTATATTGTATAGAGGGCAGTGTGAAACAAAATAAATACACAGAAAAGCAAATTTGAGGTAATTTGAAGATAGAGAGAGTACTATATCTGGGGCTCAGGAGAATTAGCAAAGTATTCTTTGAGAAGAGGGACTAAAATCAGCTCTGAAGCAAGGCAAGGGCTTTGAGAGATGGGGATAAGGAAGGTATGTATCCCATGCATGTCAGTGAAAAATAAAATGATTGATAGAAACAAAGGTTCTATCTCCTAAGCATATCAATTTATTAAGCAATGTATTACAATTGTTCAACAATGTCCAGACCTCCTCAGCTTAAAACTGGATCTCAAATACAGGGGTAGACACACATTAAAAACAATTAGTCAAACAAGGTCAATTAATTAAAAAGAAAGAGGTAATCAGACTGGAGGAAAGATTAGAGATTTTCCAAGTTGGGAAGAAAAGAGTGAAATCAAAAAAAAATTATCCCACTCACTCCAATTGTGTGTGAACAATCAAAGGAACATGGAAATAATAACTGATCAGAATAAAGCCAGTTTTAGGATAAGACATATGGATTGTTTCATACATAAAATTGTAGGAAAAATCCTTGTATCAGTCTTAGGATCTTACTGGGTTTCTGGTGAGAATCTTTCAACAACAGATAGAGGTGGTCCAGCTTCTCACCAAGGCCTGGGGTAAAACAATATAATAAGATTTTTTCCTCATTCCCACAGTTGAATAAATTTTTTTCACAAGGCAGATGTTGAACTAGACCCACTATTACTTACTGATCCAACCCCCTCAATTTTCTCACATGCATAGAAAAAATACACAAAAATGATGAATACTTAAATGTGAAACAAAGAATTTAAGGAGACTACTACTTCAGTTTAGCTAGAACCCAGAATGAGTGAAATAAGGTTCAAAACCTGTACAAGCTAAATACCAGATTGAAAAGTTGTATTTGATTCTGAGCAAAACAGAGAATAACTGAAGAAGAGGCTTAGGGGACCATTTCTACAGTTGAGTGGTGGGTTGACTGGAAAGAAGATAGGTTGGCTGGAGAGAGTCCAAATAAGAGTAAATGTGAAATATATCATAAAGAGAGAAGACACAAGACTTAGCAACTAATATAATTGGGAGAGGAGGAAAAGATTAAGAAAGGATGAATCAGGGTAATTAGAAGTAGGTTCCCTTGGTAAAAACGAGAAAAATTAAGGATAGGTTTGGGTGATTAAAAGATTAAAAAGTTTTATTTTGTTTCAATGGATTGTATTGTCAATCTATTTCTATTATCTATTTCAAAAAGCTTTTAGGGTGGAGAGTATTTTCTTTAGAAACTATTGCATTAAATTTTTGATACTAATCTGATTGGCTTCTGGATTTTTATAGACTATTTTTTACTTCATGCACAATAGTTCAAATGCTATGAAAAACAAATGAAAATTTTCATGAATATCTATTAAGCCTTGTTGATATATTAAATTATATACTTTTAAGACTTACTTGTTAAAAAATGCTTATTTTCCCTTTTTTCTTTTTTTGGCTTGTTTTAGCTCCTTATCACTATTTAATTTATGAAATACCTATTGATGAGACCTCCATTGACCTTTCACATTTGCTACCAGCAATTAATAGGCATCTAAGTTGGTTGTTTTAAGCATGAAGTCTTTGCTGCCTAAGAGAATGCAGAAATATTTGAATTAATAAGGTTAAGTACATCAGATTCCATTTAAAGTGTTGTTCAAATACTGATATGACTGCACAAAATTTGGAATGTTTTCAAGGAATATGAGCATGATTAATTTAAGAAAATTCTGGTTAGTGTTTTTCTTTTTAAATACAAACTGAAGTTTCACTAATGTTAAATTGCTTTCCTCACTTCTCCTACTGTGGTGGCAAAAATGTAGTTTCCAGCATAGTCTTGCCTGAATGCTTTGACTGAATTTTAACAGGTACAAAACTAAAATAGAGAAATCACAGAGAGAAAAGATATTTTTGGCTAATAGTAACTGAATGGTCAAATGGAGTTGGGAGAAAAATCCAGGAAAGTTGTTCAAGGGTTTCAGAAACTCCAAAGAAGTCCTCAAACTGCCTGACCTGGAAAAGTGAAAGATGGAGAGGAGAGGAAACTAGTTAAATGGGAGAGGTTTGAGAAGTAAATCCAAGAAGTAGCTAATAGGATGTAAAACAACAGGTTGATATTCCCACCACACTTAGTGGCCTAGGGGGATGACATCCAGATGGAAAAAAAAATGAAGATGAAAATGCCAGAATTATGATGTAATAGCAGATGAATACAATATATGGCTATGCAAGCACTGGACCACATGATCTCAGGCTCTTTCCGATTCCAAGATTCTATGATAGTTTTTTTTTAAATCATAGAAAAATAAGAACATTATAAAAATTGTGGTGAGGTAACAATTACTCTACATAGCCAAAGGAAGCTATGAATTTTGGAAAGCAGAAATGGAAAGCCTTTTTTAATGGTAAGAAATTCAGTTATAAAGATGAACTATTAGTAATTTACTTCATTTTTATTTTAAATTGACAAAAACTAAGTAATATAGCTCTTGAGAGGCATATGAAATCTTGTGAGATACCCAGATGTGGGGTTAGGAGCCCTCTTTTCACATCTTGACTCTAATACTAAATCTATGAGTCTCAGTCTTGTTATTTCTAAGATAGAGATAATGCATAACATCTCCCATGATTCTTGAAAGAAAGTACTTCTTCAGCCTTAAAGTATAATTCAGCATAAGAGACAGCAAGAATGACATATTAAACAGAAAATTTGCTAGATGTTTTTTCCTGCCTTTAGCATTATAGAAAAAAAACAAGTTATATTAGTAGCTAACATTTCTGAATATACTTCACTGGTGTTGGAATTCTCAAAATGAATTCATGCTTGTGGGTTTCAGAAGTAGGAGAAAATTAGAGATCTACATGAACACAAATATGGGGGCAATTTTTGGTCTAGATATGTAGGATAACGATAATATTTTGGATCCAAGATGACTTAACGGCTATGACCAATAGGGATTAGAAATTCAACGAGAGATAAAGAGTGACCTAATCCATGATGTAAAGTTTCGGACTTGTGTCCCCATAAATTTAGGGTGTCAAAGAACAGTCCTATTTTCTAACATGCTAATTGGTTATATATAAAGACTTACTCACAGATAGCACATTTTTAATTCCCACAATTTCTCTGTTGTGTTTATAACGTCTGCTGTAACAAAAAGTTTATTTTTATTAAATCATTCTCTCCATAAAGAAAAATCAACAAAGCATTATTTTGTTTCTTAAATATGACTGAACTCTTCTTATTAGTAAAAAGTGAAGAAGGATGTGTCATATTATTAGAAATGACATGATGTATATATAGCCATATGTTTTCAAAGGATTTTCTGTCAGTGTTAATCAAAACTCTTCAAAATTTATGAACCTACTGAGCAGCATGTCAACCATATGGGAAATATCTCCCCTTCAAAATTGAGAATTTGAATTAATAATAAACACTGCCTAGTGAACCTAAATGAACAAGACATACTAATGTTAAAATCCAAGAAAAAGAGAAAATTGCATTGGAAGAAAATAATCTTCTGTGAATAGATCTTATTTTAATTTTTTTTTAGCACATATTCCAACAGTTTCATCATTCTAGCTTGTCTTCATTCTTTGTTGCATGAATATAGTCATGACAAAGACAAAAGTAATTGATCATACTCCCAAGAGCATTCTAAAATGTCAAACTATCAGTGTTGGTATTTTCTTAGTATTTTACTAAAAACAATTAAGAAAGTTGATTTTGAGATGGAATAAAGTCCTTTTGGAGTTAGGAGAAATATATGTCCTACCATTTACATATTAAAATTTGTCCAACTTGGGACATAACTCACCTTTAAAAGTATCTTCCTCCTAAAAGAATATATCATCAATATATTTTGTGACTTGATGACATTTTTAAGTACTTTACCAAGTTGGTGGGAAATTTTATTTTTTAATATATACAATGTTCATTTCAGGTTTAATATTCTATTAAAGCCTAAAAATATAGGTGTATTCTTGTAAAATTAGGGGAAGTTGAGTTCATTGTACTTGGAGAGGCTATATAATGGCTAGATGTGTCAATGTTCACTTTGGGCCCTTACAAAAGTACCTTAAATATTGCTACTTGATCGTGACATTAAGTCTAAAACCAGGCAGGTCATGAATCAGTACTAGCTGTATACATATTATTGGTTTAGAAATTATCTCCAGAACCATATATCATGGCAGGTATATAAATCAGTAGATAAATTTTATGGAGCTCAAGTGACTTGCTCATTGTTACATAGCTGATAAGTATTGCGACAGGATTTGTCCTGACTTCATCTGATATTCTGCCCAATACATTATAATGATTTTTTTCAAACTGAAAATGAGTAATACATTATATTATTGACAAAAACATCAATTTGATTCTGCTTAGATGTATTAAAATGAATATGTTGTACTCGGTAATATAAAATTTTTTGGGGGGAGGAAACTGATATTTTGACAAGAACTTCTGGGAAAAAATTAGATGGAAAATCTATTTAGGTCAACAAGTTGTGCTGAATAATATAATAAGCTTAAAATGAATGATGACCCATATTAAAAGGTATCACAATTTAAAACAAATTAAAGAGAATGAAATTAGGTATCTTTCATAAGTATAGCCAGGGGAGAACTAAATAAGGGACAGAGAAGATCATAAAAGATGAAACTGGTAATTTTGACATATAAAATTTAAAAGGCTTTTGCACAAATAAACTGTTGAGGATAGAATTAGAACAAAAATGATAAAAAATATTGTATCACATATTACTAATAAAATGTAATGTCCAACAAAATATAAGGAATTGACATAAATATATAACATCAAAAACCATTCTCAAGTATATAATTAGTCCAAGAATGTGAATTAGCATACTACAAAATTACTTATAACAATAGAGATGCAGATTAAACCACACTGAAGTTTTCGCTTTTAACTTGAAAACTGGGGAAGCTGCCAAAAAAATAGCAACAGTCAGTCACCTAAATAATATAGGCATAATAATACACTATTAGAGCTATGAAGTGGTCCATCTTTGTCGTTTGTCAATTGGAAATTTAAAAAAAAAATTGCTAAAATCTCTATACTCTTTGACTTGATTTTCTAACATCTGATAATATACCCCCAAGTAACTAAAAGAAAGAAACAAGTCTGACAAAGTAATCATATAATTACCTTAGTAAATACTTTTAAATGCTTATTGTAGATTATAATAATAATGGAAGCAAAAAAACTGAAGACAAAGTCCATGGATAAGGGAATGGTTGAAAAAATTAAGATATATAAATATAATAGAATATTGTTATCCAGTGAGAAACATTGAACATGAGAAATTCAGTAAAACATGGCATGGAATTGTGAAATGATACTGAGCAAAATGAACAGAACTAAGAATATATACAAGTACCACAACAATATAAATTTAAAAAATTGAACTCTGAATGACTAAAATTTATAATGGAGACCTCAGAGGAGATACTGAAACCTTCATTCCCCTTCAGATCATAGAAGCAGAATATTACTAGGACAAAAAAGCATTTACAATTTCAGATATGGTCATTGTATCAGAGGTTTGCTTAATGGGCCAATTTAAAATGATGACAATGTAGAAATGGAAGACATCCATAAAACACTTTAAAAATAAAAGTATAGTCTGCAGTGAAAGGGGTGATGCTTCCTATGATTTCTTTATGGTTCAAACAGTAATAAAGGTGATTGTCCATTTTAGTTACCAGAATTTGAAAAGAATGTGGAGAAACTGAAGAATTAAGAAAAGAGAAGCCAGAATGATTAAAAGAATGGGATATGAGTCTAGTAAAGAAAAGTCAAAGGAATTAGGATTAACTAAGAGAAGAGAAACTAAGACTTACATAGATGGGATGACTTTGCCTTCAGATATATAAAAGGTTTTATGTACAGGAATTTTGATTAGTTGTTCTTCACGCCTACAGAATAACAAAACAAAGGGAAGTCTAATGTGGATTATACTGTAACTCGTTTCCCTGTATACATAATTAGACAAGTAAACATGTGCTTTCTAAAGCTAATGTGATGATTATTTGACAAGGAATAAGAAAGTGAGATCAAGTCTATGTGACTGAAAGAAGTAAGAATATTTATCCTACAGTAATGAAAACTTGGAATGACATGATAATAAGTTGTCAACTCCCCAAACTGTAAGAAATTAGATTTGTTTCACTTGACCCAAGGGGACATAACTTGGATTAGTGGGTGTGTGTTGCAGAGAAACAGCATTCAACTTAACATAGATACTTCCCAATAATGAGAGATACTCCAAGATAAATTAGGCTGCTTCTGAAAGACAATGAGTTTCCCATAACAGATGGTTTTCAAGCGAAATCTGAATGAATTGGTTGGTTTGTTTTGTTTTTTATTGAGGGAGGTATGTAGGAGATTTATTATTTAGAGAGGCATTTGACAAGATGATCTCTAATATCACTTTCATTTCTAATTTCCCCTTCTATTTTGAACCCCAAATTTAGTAGTTCTAACATCTCTATAGATTCTATTTAACACTTCTTTATAAAGTCTTTCTTACCTAGGTTCCTTCTGTTTTCTTGGACAAAATCCCTCAGTAGGAAGTTTTCTGATATTAAGATTATAGTTTTTTGGGATGAAATCTTTATTGCCTTGGGTGACTGAAGTAAAAAATTAGCAATGATTTTTTTGGGTGTCTATCCAAATCTGTTTCATCAAGCCTGAATATCACTGAAGGTTGTAAAGTTTCCAGCTTTGAAAACAATAAGGGAGAGAATGAAAAAGTATGAGTCATGGAGAATTAGGCATTTATTTGCCTTAAGATTGGGTTTTGGACCTAATGATATTTCTAAGTCTCTTCTCATTTTTGGATCTGATGATTTAAGGATGAATCATATTTATGGACTAAATCTGAGCCTTCATAGAGCTCAGGAGTAGAGGGGTCCCCAGTCCTGTTATGCTCTGGTCTGGTCAGACTAAATCTGGAGTATTGTTTTTAATGTTGAGCATCACAGATCAGTAAGGCCATTGGTAAGAATATTTAGAAGAGGTCAAAGTAAAGGGCCTCAGTTTCATGCCATATGAGGATAGATCGAAGGAGTTGGAGCTATTTAATCTGGAGAAGACAAGGGAAGGTTTGGTGGGGAGAGTCATGACAACTGTTATGGAAGAAGGAACAGATTGGTTTTCCTTGGCCCAAGAGAGAAGAAGTAGGGGCAATGTCAGATGTAGTAAAAAAAAGTCAAATTTAAATTTAATGTTAGAATAAAATTCCCAACAAATAGTATCTAAAATTGAAATAGGCTGTTTCAGGAGATGGTGGGCTCCTCCTCATTTAAGCTCTTCAGGCAAAGACTTGGTTGACCACTTGTTGGATATGATGTTAAGAGAGCTCTTGTTTAATGGGAATAAAAGTAGATGGCCTCTGAGGTCCCTTTAAATGATAAAATTCTGTTGCTGATTATCAATTAATTTGATATTATTCCATAAGGTATACAATTTATGCAGCAACTCTCAAAATCCTTACATTCACTGAGTTTGCTTGCTATTTTTTAGTTACACATTATGACTATCATTTTGTGTTTCTCTGCAACTGATGGAACTTACCTAAGTATAGAGCTGCTTTTAAAATTGGCTGCTGTGGGGAATAGGTTCTCTAATCCTTTATGATGAAAATGGGGTTTCCTTTATTCCTTTTAGCCAAATTCAATTGTAATTATACACCTGACCTACTCAGCCTTCTTTCTCAAGCTCTGTGACTGACGTGGCAATAATTTGTGTGAATCAAGAAGCAATTAGTGTTTTTTTTTTAATTTATGTATTTATAATTGTTCACAGTTCCCTTTACCAATTCCAACTTAAGGAGCAAGAGTGAGGAATCTTTGTTTCTTTATCCCTGGTGAGTCCTTATAGTCCTGAGAAATATTCAAACATGTCATTTTCTTTTTCCTCTTGAACCAGCCCTGAATCCAGTTCCTTTTACTGGTATTGGTTGAAAAGAGGTTTAATAGAGCCGGCATATTCTAACGAGGGACACTCCTCCCTGCACCTGTTCCTTTCTTCTCTTAAAGACTGGTTACAAAGAACCAAGTACAGGGAGGAGAATTCTTAGGGTTTCTGCCCCCCACCCATTCCTTCAACCTTTGGGATTTTCTGACACTATTGGTTATGCCATATGATAGCCTATAAAGGTCTTATTCCCAGTGAAAATTCCCTTCAACCTTCAACCTCCATATCCACCTACAAACATTCTGATGATAAAAAAAATAGCAGGGTTGATCTGGGATTTTAATTTTTTAAATTTTTTTTGCTCTGTAATATAATTCTTTCCTTGTAGTCTTGTCTGAAAGGGTCTTAAGGATCAGGAGATAATTTCTTTCTTTGTTTCTTTATCCCTCATGAGGTCTTATCGGTCTGAGACTATAAGTAAAACCAGTTTACATTTCCATAGTACGATAGTAACAATATAGTAATAGTAATAGTAATAACAGTTGATATTTACAAAGTGTTTTAAGATCTGTAAGGTGTTTTACAAATGTCTCATTTTGTCATTAGAGACAAATGTCTCTAAAAGGCAGGTGCTTTTATTATCCATTTTTTACAGATGTGGAAACTGAGGCAGGTGTGGGCTAAGTGAGTTGCCCAGAATCACACAATTAAGTTTGAATTCAAATTTAAGATTTATTTTATAAAGTAAATAGTGCAATTCAATTCAGCAAACATTTATTAAGTCTGCAGTATATAAGTATCTGTGGTAGATCCTGGGCATACCCAAATGAGAAACAATAAAGTCTTTACCTTCAAGGAACTTATCATTTAATAGGGCATCAGGATATGTTTTCAGATAAATAGGATACAAAGGAGCATATAACAGGAACAATAAAAGAATATGATAGGTTGGAAAGCATAAAAGGGATTAATATAATAAGCATGGTGGAAGATTTTAATGGATAGAATTGAAGAGACAGAACAACTTTCCCTAATACACAGAAATAGGAGGAAAGAAGATATTGGAGAATAAAGAATAACTCAGTTTGATGAAAACATAGAATATATGAAGGGAAATAAAGAAAAATCAGAATGGAGAAATAATTTGAACCAAACTGTGGAGAACCTTAAATATTATTGACTGAGTAGTTTACATTCTATCCTACAGGTTACAAAAATTGAAGTTTTTAGACAATGTTATGATGTAGTTGGATCCATGCATTAGGAAGATTATCTTGAAATCTATGTGTATTATTTTTATTTTAAATATGGGGAAACCAAGGCTCCAAGAAATTAGGTGACCTATGATCACACAGTTAAAATTCAATTAAAAACTTCTAACTTCTTCTATAGGCTTTTTTTCTATCCCATGCTGCTTTGACATATATATAGGAATATATATCAAATATATATATATATATATTCAAATATCTATATTAGCTATTAAGAAAAGAGTGTCATTCTTCTATTCAGGAGACATCTCTGAAAGAGAAAAAATTAACACAAGGTTTGTGGCATAGGAAATGGTAACAAGAGAAGACTGAAGCAAACTTTTCAAAGACTTTCAATACAATTCCTATTGATAATAGAAAAAATATTATGTAAATATTCTTGGAATTGACAAGTAGGAAATTAAAAAATGCCCCATTTATTTCTTGTGTGCATAATTTCCTTTTCCCATTTTATATCCCAGAAAGAGTTTACTGTCTACAAATTCTGTGTTATTCAATTGTAAAGATTAAATGAATTCTTCTGGACTTTATTGTACACATTATTCAAACTTTTGTAGGAGAAATGATGATACATATTTTAGTATTTCAGGGTATTCACAATCTCATCATTATGTGCACATTCTCTGGTACAAATGGCAGTATACTCATGCCTTCTAGTTCTGAGCAATTCTTGTTCATGTTGTCTAATGAATGATGCAGGGAAGATCTTCACAATATAGTAGAAACCTTCTCTAGGTTTTAAAATATTGCATGAGTACTATCACACTGTCAGATTTATAATATGTTCTACCATTCTCTTAATAGAAGAATAGCCCCCTTGGCTTTCTACTCACATGTTTCTTAGTTTATATTAAATGTCATTTTTTGAATGGAAACCATCCTTAGTAATATGTCATGTATAAAGTAATATGTACATCTACCACAAGACTATTCTTTGCCTGATGGATCACCTGAAATTTTGATTTTTCAGAGATTTTAATGTATTATGATTTGTATTCAAATATTATTGAAAAAATTCAGAATTAAAAGGTTAATTTTTGTGTCAAAGAGTAACTTGAAATCATAGGACAGGCTATGAAGTTTTCTTAATGTGGTTTGAACCATTATTTTCCTTCTATTCAATGCTTCACTGATTTATTAGCTATTGGTAGGATCTGTCCAAGACATATGAACTAAGAAGGTAATCAGTGGGCTGCCTATCCAACTGAATGTCATAGCCTAAGCAACCAGAATTCTTCATTCCCTTAATTTTTCCTGAGTGACTGATCTTTTTTGAATAGTTATAGAATTTATTGAGGGAGATCTCTAATATTCTAGGACATGATAAGTAAGCATGATGTCATATATAAAAAAAGAACTCTTGAAGGATCCTTACCATTCTTTTACCACCTGGATCCTGGAAAGGGCAGCTTCCACAATAATGGCAAGTTTCTTTGTTGCATGTAAGTTGATGCTTTGCTTGGTACTGATGATCAGTGAACACAGATATCTTTGTGATTATAATTGTCAAGGACAATTAACATGAAAGAAGCATACCAGGTTGAAGGAGAAACCTTAACACCAATTTTTGCTCTATTGAGCCATGTTTTTATACAATTCTTTTCAACAAAAAACAAACAGTAGGATGAATTCATGAATCTCATTTTAACTATACCTTTAATTGTGACTGAAAATATGACAGCTACAGAACAGAAAATTGTTTACAGAAGTCTATCTATTTTTCATATTTTCATTAAGGATGTCCTTAATATATGAATAGATTGTTTTCATAAATATTCATGGAATTGATAAATTAGGGTTATTTCATATTGATTTTCTCTAACTTTTTTTGTTAATAATATCATTTATATTCTTTCTAAGGCATTTGGTAATTTCTCTTTAATATATGTTGAAAATGAACCCCTTAGTACTTTTAGTTCTAAGACCACAGTAGCTTATCACTTTAAGTATCTTATTTTTTTCCAATTACATGTAAAATTTTTAACACTCATTTTTGTGAATTGTGAATGATCACACATGTATCCCTACTCAATTCCTTGAGAAAGTCCTACTCTATCAATAATTAAGAGTCCATTCCTTTCTTTATTCTTTAATATTTTAAAATTACAAATGAAAATACTTTTACCATTCATTTTTTTGAAAATTCAGAGTCCAGATTTGTTTTTTTCCTTCTTTCCCCTCTCCCCTCAATAAGAAAAATAAGTGATTTGATATGTTTTACAGGTGCAGATATGCAAAACATATTTCCATATTAATCATGTTGTGAAAGAAAATATAGACAATAAAAAACCAAAAAGAAAAATAAAGTTAAAAATATGCTTTGATCCACATTCAGACTCCTTCTCCCCTGGTAGTAGATAGCATTATTTATCATATCATGTCTTCAGAATTGTCTTGGATCATTGTATTGTGAAAATAGCTAAGTCATTCATGTGGATTATTATAAAATATTGCTGTTACTATACATAATGTTCTCCTGGTTCTGTTCACTTCATTTTTGCATCAGTTCATGTAAATCTTTCCAAGTTTTTCTGAGAACATCCTGTTCATTATTTCTCCAGCACAATAGTTTTCCATCATAATAATATACCATAATTTGTTCAGTCATTCCCTTAATGATGGGTATCTCCTCAATTTCCAAATATTTTTGTACACATAGATCCTTTTTTTTCTTTGATCTCTTAAAGGTTCATGCCCAATAATGGTATTGCTGGGTCAAAGGATGTGCACAATTTGAGTGCCCTTTGGGCATAGTTCCAAATTGCTCTCTAGAATGGTTGAATCAGTTCACAATTCCACTAATGATGCATTCTGTCTCAATTTTTCCACGTTCTTTCCAATATTTATCATTTTCCTTTTCTGTCATCTTAGCCAATAAAATAGGAGGAGGTGGTGGTACCTCAGAGTTTGTTGTTATTCAAATTTGCTTTGGCTTAGTTTGCCCATGATTGTATAGCAATTAAGTGTCAAAGACATAATTTGAATTCTGGTCTTCCTGATTAAAAAATCAGTCCTTTAGTCTCCATGCCATGATAATGATTCAAAACTGGTGGATGGTCATACTTAAAAAACAATCTTTCATAGCTTAATATCAATTAGGAGAGAGAGTTCTAATGGCCCAGCCCAGGGATTTGGCCTTGGATCTTTGCAATCAGTATTTTTTCTAAGATTTTAGATTAAATCTGTGAAGTCCATGTTTGTTAAATTTGCAGATTATATTAATATTAGTTGGCAAATTAAAGGAAAGACAGGTTCCCATATAAACAGACCAGAATGATAGAACAACTTTAAAAATGACATTTAACTAGGATAAATGTAAAGTTCTACACTTGAAATAAAAAAAATCAATTTTACAAGTGCTTGTTATAGGAACCATGGCTATACAAGCCTAGGCTACATTTAGAGGAAAACTATGTCCCAAACAATTAATATATTTTGATTGTACAATTGATACACAATTGATATGGGTTTTACATTGAAGCATGAGAGAAGTAAACTGATCTGCTTCTGGAAGAAGGAAATTAGGATCATGAGAGGGCTGAAGTCCACATTATAGTCAGTTGAGGAAATTGGGCATATAGATAAGAAGGTTTAGGGGGAATGTCATAGTTCTTCTAAATATTTGAAGGGTTGTTTTTTGGGAAAGATATTAGACTTTTTCTGCTTGGTCCCAGAGGACAAATTAAGGGCAGTAGTTGAAAGTGCAGAGGGTTAAATCTAAACTTGATATAAGGACAAACTTCCAAACCATGGTGACTATTTTAAAGTATAGAATTGTTTTTGGGAGTTTGTGGGTTTTCCCCTAGGCTTCTTCAGGCAAACATTTGCTGTTGACTAGAGGTTTGCTTAAGTGCTTGGTCCTCCTTCAAGTCTCAGTTCAAGTCCCAGCTATTCCAGGAGACCTTTCCCAGCCCTTCCAGCTGCCAGTTCATTTTCCTATATATACTAAATATTTTCCATCCACTTTCTACATATCTTGTATTTTTGGAAGTCAGGAGAGAGGTATTGAGGAAACCTTGTAGGTCTCTTGTAATAGAATATAAGTTCCTTGAAGGCAGGGACTATGTTTTTCATTGAATGCCTAGCACCCTGAACAGTATATGACACAGAATAATCGCTGAAACACTTGCTGACTTGACTAGAAGTTCAGATTGGACTAGTATGAAGGGGACTTTTTGTCCCCTTGAGATTATTGCAACTCTGTCCTCTCTTTCCCAAATTTTCCTCTAAGCTAACATGGAAAAATATAAATCAAAACTCACATTTTCTCCTTCTATAGTCTCATTCAGGGAATTACTAAACTGAGAAGGATAACTTTCCTCTTGAATCTGTCTTTGTATATATAATAGATGACCTCTCTGAAAGACTGATGCCCTTTCATGGCACAAGTTATAAAAGCTTAACATTATTTGAATGCCAACCAGGCTATCTGCGTTAACAATCAGAACCACAGTCCTGAAGAGCAGGAAAATGTTGATTTTGACCTCAGTAGAAATCAGATCTGCTCAACATAGCGATGATGATAGCAAACATATGGAATTGATTAAATGAATAAATAACCCTACTTAGTTTTGCATAAAAATATGTGGTACCCAGGTCAAAGATAATCCCTAATTTTTCTATGCATAATAGATTCTAAAGTGTAAACATCACCAGTAGCCTGAACCAAACTAGATGCTTTAAGTCAACAGTCAAAGGTGTGATTGTAAACTCAGAAATATTGATAATGTTTGTGAATATCACCAGACTAAATTATGCTAAGGGTCCACAGCAGTTATGAGTTCCTGCTCTATCTGAAATTTCAGTAAGCAGGCTCATCTATGTCAGAATTCTGACCACAGTAATCCCCCACCCGCACGGAGATTGGATGTCTTTTTTCCCCCTTATTATCTGCAATGGTAGAATAATATCAAATAATCTTACAGAAAATAAAGTCCTAAATATAGTGACATGGGAGCACTAAACTTATTTCTTTTTCAATGACTCTAGATGTTAAAAAATATTTATTTTCTTCTCATAATATTTTCCTCTCTGTTCCATAAAAATTATGAGGATGGTGGTAATGCTAAATTACATTTATGGTTATAAAGTGCTTTGTGATTATAAAGCTCTTTACTTGCACTCTCACAGTTATGGAAGAATTAAAATTAAGCATTCCCCAGAGTGCAATGAAGAGACACATGGTAGAGGTAAATAGACTAAGGCATATTTTCAACAAAGAATTGCATACCAAAAGTAATACTAATAATGTCCTCTAATAAACATACAATTGAAATGGGATGTGGGCCAATAATGAAGCTAAGGAAGTGAGGGAAGATCTGTCTGTGTGCTTCACTGAGTACAAACATGTTGTAAAAATATTCCAAAGAAGCTCCCCAGCATATTGAGCAGACCATTGTATAAAGCAGACCTTTACAATGGACAAGGAGAACAAGGACAAGAAACACACAGACTTGGAAGGGAGGATGAGTTGTGAGTGGTGCTTTTGGAGGAAGAATTTACATCATTGAAATCTTAAATGCACTAAAATATTTTACTTGAACCTCAAAAGAATCCTGTGCTATAGGCACTTTAGTATTATTATCCTTATTTTATACATAAAAATATCAGAAGCTCAGATAGGGAAGTGATTTTCCCACACTATTCAATTAATATAAGAGCTAGGTCTTCCAACAAATTGTTCAATAGTATTCCTATTAGACTTTGCTTTTTCTTCTCAAGAGCATGAACATTTCATTTTCTTTCATGCGTTCTTTTTTTTTTAAGCAAAAAATTTACCAGATTGGACCTGTGATTTAATCTGTATAGGGAACCCCCGGTGATAAAGTGTAGTACAAGAAATTGCCCTACAATGCAATTTCATTTTAAAGTATTTGTTAGGGGGCAATTAGATGGTGCAGTAAATAGAGAACCTCCCTGGAATCAGGAGGAACTGAGTTGAAATCTGCTCTCAGACACTTACTTATTAGCTGCCTGACTTCAGACAAGTCACTGAACGCCAACTACTTCACAAACAAAAAATAAAAAAAAAAGAAAGAAAAAAGTTACACTGAGAAAGTAAGTGCCCTCCCCAATTTATGTAGAGTGACTCTTGAACCCAGAACTTGCTACAAAACCAATTTTCTTCCCATTATGGCATACTACCTCTTGTAGAAGGAAATAAAATTAATACCTCAGTATATATTAATAAAATTAGGTGTCGGATGGAAAGGGGAAAACAGATGCAAGCCTTGTTGGTATAGACACTTCCATGGAAAGATATTCCCATTTCTCCCTCTTGCAAAGTAAAATGGATTAGTGGAGAGATTGGTTACAATTCCATGAGTGATTGGTAGTGTTTAAAAACATCAGGAAGTAGGTAGGTGTATTTGACATTGTTTGGAAGCCATCTAGAGGCTTTGATTATAGGAACATGGAAGCAGAAAAAGTAGCAAGTACATGTTTCACATTCGCATTTCAGAATGAGAGCAAAGAATGCATACTTAGAAATGTAGAATCTGGTAATCCACTCTACTACAGTATCCCTAGAGACTGGGAATCCACTGTACCAGAGTGAACCATGAGAACAGAGTGTCTGGGGTTCAGTAAGGAGAATGGGAGTTTTCTGTGAACCTCCTTCAACTGTATGGCTATTGTGATGTAGAGAAATGTTGCCAGAATCTTACAGAAAGTGTATATCCACTCAGGTCGAGTCCTGTTGAGACCTGGAAGATCAGACTGTCTAGAATGTTATGTCAGAGTTAAGGGCAACTGAGCTTGTCTTTGGTTTTCCATTTCCAAAGAAGATTGATGTAGGGGGCAATGAGCAACCTACTAGATGCACCGGTGATGCTTTAGAAGAGTGATGCTTCCTTTCTTTGCACCTTGGATGGGTTTGTCAGCATGGTTCAGATCATGGGAGAATCAGCTTTGGAAGGAACCACACTCATTACTGAACTCAGGGAACAATTAGGTTACTGAGCGCAGGTCATGTTTGCTGGTTACTCCAGAAAAGTCAATGATTAGATATTCTTATTTCTCAGGAGGAGTAAAAGCAGATGTCAGCTATTCCAGGAGCATTGTCACTTCATGTTTAGGATCCATATACACTCACCTCAGGTAGGAATAGATGATTGGGTAGCTAGGAGGGGCTGCAATTGACTGGCCAATGCCTTTAACAGGGGAAGAAAGCCCAAGATTTAGGAATGGTGGAGCAGTAGCTCTTAATCTGGGGTGCACAGACCTATGAATAGATTTCAAGAAGGGAGGCAGTGTGTGAACTTGGATGGAAAAAAACTCACACATACACATATATGTATAACTTTTATTTTATTTTATTTTTACCAACCATTGGTTTCCATTTTAAGCTTAAATATTTTATTCATTTAAACTCAGCCTGACAAGAATGTCCATAGACTTCAGTAGACTACCAATATGGTCTATGACATAAAACAAGATTAAAAATGTTCATATTAGAATTCTGAGGCAGCTGTTCATTTTATTTTTGGTTTCTCATATAAGACACAAGCTTCCACAACTTCCACATTAAGTATAAGGCATTGCACAAGACCTCTGCCTGACTAGCTGAAGGAAGCTAACCAGCTGAGTCATTTGAAGTTGGGAGACAGCAATTTTTAAGAGAGGTTTCAATAAGAAGCATCAGGCTTGCTGAGCAGAGGATTTTGCTTTAAACAATCTGGTGTAAATGATTGTCCAGCTAACTGATGACTTGAATACTAAATGAAGGGAAAATAGAATCCTGAGACCAGCAACTATAGGGCAATTGATGAAAGTAGACTTTCCTGGATCAGTCCATAAGTCTTAATTAAGCACTTACTTGTGCTAAGTTTGGGGGATACAAAGAAAGATAAAAGACTTGACTTTACTCTCAGTTAATTTACATGTGAAGCAATATGTGAATAACTATGAACATAAAAGAAATATAGCCTATAAAAAAAGAGATAACCTCAGAGGGAAGGAAGCAAGGGAATAGGGAGGAAGAGCTGTAAAGACTTTCTGCAGAAGGTTGAATTTTAACTGAGACTTGAAAGAAGATGGGGAATCGAAGAATCAGAGATGAGGAAGAACATTCCAGGAAGAAGAATAGAACAAAATCAAGGCGACAGGAGGTGGAGTATTTGTTTGTGTGAAAAACCGTAAGTGGGCAAGACTTAAGGTAGATTACAGAATGAATGGAAAGAATGTAGAACAAGAAGATTAGAAAGGAAGAAAAGGGACACGTGGTGAAGGGCTTTAAATATCAAGTCAAGGATTTTGATGCTAGAGGTAATGAGGAGTCAGTGAACTTTATTGAAAAAGCAAGTAGGTGACATTTCACTTTGATTTCTGAGTGGAATTTGTTTTGGACTAGGCAGAATCTATGGAGATACATGCTACTGTATGGTTTCTGCTTTCAAAAAAGAGTACTAGATAGTTTGGGTCATTGATGTCAATGGACTTGGATTGAAGTTGGAAAAGAGTTACCTTTTTGGATGAAAGAAAGTAACTCACTGAAGTTTACTCTAAGACTTGCTGCTCTCTTTTGGATTTTCTCCAGACCCTCATTTTCTTGTAAATACCATGAAGGAGCACTAATATGATCACAGGTTCATAGATTTAGAGCTAGAAGAAACTTCAGATGTAATTGAGAGTGGAATGACCTCTAAAGTCTCATTTCTAAATCTATGATCTTATGAAGTCAATATATGGGCATAAGGGATGCATCTGCACCAGTGAAAGGTATGCTCACATTGATGATCACAGTAACTCAACAAAATATTAATACAATATTTGAATGTTTCTATGGATAATTCTTAATAGACATATTTTGAATAACTACTATCTACAAAGGTCCTATGTTACAAGGTATTTTGTAGGGAAGGGAACACAAAGGGAACACAGAAATAGGTGGTGAGAAAATGTTTACAAACAAGATTTGATAACAATCAAGATATAAGGTGAAAAATGATAGCAGCACTAAGGACAATTAGGACAGAATTCATAAAGGAGGTAGGAATTACATAAGGTTCCAAAGGAAGGGAAGAATTTTAAGGCAGATGGAAAAAGCATAGTACTAAAGGTTAGAAATAGAGAGAAAGGAAACTATGATTAAAGTTATGGTGTTAGGAATATACATGATATGTTTTTATTTATTTATTTTTTTAATTTATTTATTTTTTAATAGCCTTTTATTTACAGGATATATGAATGGGTAACTTTACAGCATTAACATTTGCCAAACCTCTTGTTCCAATTTTTCACCTCTTACCCCCCCACCCCCTCCCCTAGATGGCAGGATGACCAGTAGATGTTAAATATATTAAAATATAAATTAGATACACAATAAGTATACATGACCAAAACGTTATTTTGCTGTACAAAAAGAATCAGACTCTGAAATATTGTACAATTAGCTTGTGAAGGAAATCAAAAATGCAGGTGTGCATAAATATAGGGATTGGGAATTCAATGTAATGGTTTTTAGTCACATGATATGGTTTTAAACTAATGAGTAGACCATTCTCACTTTCAAGGGGAAAAGCTTCACATAAAGAGGACTTCTGGGTCACACGACCAGTCACGAAATATTAGACATTTTTTTCTGATCTCACAATTTCTCAAACAATATCAAAAATAAGAATTATACATAAAGCAAAGTATCCCAGTTCTCTATAGTCTAAGACAGCATCATTAAACTCCTCTAAACAGTTAGCAAAACTGAGTACACCCTGAGCTAGATTAAGATGTTATTGGAAAATATTTTTTAAAATAGGATATAACACAGTTAATGTTAATTTGTAGTTTTCTAAGTTAATATGAGGTCTGTAAGTGTCTATTTAAGTTTGACATTCCTGGTCTAAGATACCAAAAACAATAATGAGATAATAACTCAGGGATCCAACAGCAGAGAAAACTAATCTCTAATCTGTTACTTGTTTCTTTAGCCTCCACTGCACCATCAAGCTCTGGAAGGGACACACAATCTCCGGCACCTATTCAGCATTTCTCTTACTTGCAGCTGTTGCTTTGGCCAGAATGTTTTTTGCTTCTTCATTCACCTCATTCTGCAGCAACAAGTACCAGAATCCAACTCTGCCCATTTCTTTTCTATAAGGAGGAGGTAGAGGAATAGGAAAGCAAGAAACTTTATTTTCCTTGGGAGACAGTTCAGCCAATGGTTCAGCCAGTTTCCTAAGGAGCAGAGGAACTTGGGCACATTTAAGTGCCATGTTGGAGGGGAGTAGTAGAGAGCCTGAAAGGGCCGGAAAGGAGAGAACTAGCATTAAACCGAGGCTAGTTCTAATTCCCTCAAAAGATCACGGGGTAGAGACTGGGGCCAATGAAGAGAATGTCTAGTGTAGCTTTGAGGGAAGTACAGGGATCACCTCCTACTGACTTGTCTCAAGGGAACCAGTTGTTAAATATTTGGAAGGATCATTTATATCCCACAAATAGGCAAATGCTAAAATTCAAGGCTAGATTTATTGCTTTGTTCATTGTCTAGACTTAAAAAAGTAATGGCAAAAGACGTTAATAGTGAAAATTAAACTTTTAAAAAGTTTGTGAAATATACTTATCCCCTCCCTCTACAAGCGTGATGTTAAATATTTAGCAGCACATTTCTATTCCTGGGTTCAGCCCTCAGGAAAACCATTATCAAAAGAGAAAGAGCTAGAAAATGAGCGATAAGAGAATATAAGAGAAAGGAAAAACAATAGCAGTACCACTGAAATCATCAAAGATCCTAAGAGGGGAAAAATGTTTAAATCTTGACCACAAACAAATAAACCAACAGGGAAGATGTTAATAATAGAAGGGAATGTAGTCACTGTATCACTGAAACATGTCCAAACTTTCCTGAATAAATATTAAAAGATAGAAAAATGAATCAATAATTGATAAGGCAGAATACCTATGGATTCTCAAGGGAACATAGAGCTGGAGCAGCACATTCCCAAATGGTTAAAGTAATAAAATAAGAACTGTGAGAGCAGAATTTATGTCTTGCATAGCATAAATAATCAGCAGAATAGAAAAAAAACATTCAAAAAAAGATGGTGGCAAATCTCACCAAAGGAACAAAAGAAATTACAACTGATTAGAAATGAAAATGCACAGAGGAAGGATGATCTGGAAAAAGAGGCATAAAAAGCAAGCAAAATATAATTGATCTTGAAAATAGAATTTGTAGATATAATGTAAGTACTGTAGGTTTTCCAGAAAGATATAGCAAATAAAAAAAACCCAAACAAATAACAGATTCTAATCACTACAATACAAGAGACAACACAAGAAAAGAACCCATGAACTCTTTACATAAAGAGTATGCTACAAAGTCAGACAAATCTAGAGGGTTTTGAATATCAGCATGAAAAATTTGGACTTTACCATTAGGCAATGGGGAGCCACTGAAGGTTCTTAGTGTAAAATTGACTAAATGAAAACAGGTAACTCTCTCTCTCAACTCTAAGTGAATTGATAGTTTGAGTCTGTGGGGTTTTCAAACTAATAGTCTATTTATTTAATCATCCTCATTAAGGACTCTTAGCACATCGAAGAATACTTAAAAATCTACTGACTAAATTTGGGAACAAAAAAGCAAACATGGGCACAATATATTACTTTGCCAGCTGAACAAATATCACTGTTATGCTAATAGCCCCTTAGGAAGAAAGAAGCCCTTAAACAAACTCACTAAATTAAGGAATTGTAACTTTGCACTTGGTGGAATCTACTAATTGCTACTCGTTGTTCTGTGTTGAATGAATACAATTCATATTTTGGTTCCCTTTCCATTAAAGCCTTTTAACAAATATTTGAGTACCTACTGTGTGGAATAAGAAAGAAGGTAGGCATCCTTCCTACCCTAAGAAAGCTTACTTTCTTCATCTTCAGTCAGACCACTTAGCCATTTTCAAGAAAAGCATAATTTCCAAGAGACAGATGAGTAACTAGAATGCTTAAACCTAAACTTTCCCTTCCCCATTTTCTGCCAGAACAATAGGTGTAAAGAAAGAGAAAACTGATGTGACTGTTTACTGAATAATCCTTTCTATTCATTAGATTTAGAACTAGAAGGGAACCTTGAAAGTCATCCAATCCATTCATCTACTAATGAACAAATCAACAAGAATTTAATTGCCTCTCATATGCCAGACACATATATAAAAAAGGCAAATACACAAAAATGATCACTGTCCCATGCTAATGAGGCACAACATATAAATATATAGGTACATGAAAAATATGTACAGAGTAAGAAGACATCCCACCTAACTCTGAGCCCCCCAAACTTTTCAGCTTAATAGGAAATGTGAGTGACACAGTGAATAGAGAATTGGAAATAGAGCCAGGAGTTCAAATCTTACCTAGCTGTGTGATCCTGAGAAAATCATTTAATCCAGTTTTTCTTGGTTTTCTCATCTGTAAAATATTCTTGAGAAGGAAATGGCAAACTATGCCAGTATCTTTGCCAAGAAAATCCCAAATGGGGTGAGAAAGAGTCACTGAACTGAAAAATAACAATAAAAAGTAGGAAGCTATGATTAGAATTGTTATTCAGGAAAGTCAGTTTTAAAATGGTTTGAAAAAAAGAGAGAGATGGGAGGCAAGGTCCTTTGAGGTTCAAGGTGAGAAGAGAGACTTCTCTGCAGCTCAAAGTCGAGTAAGGTAAGAAGAAGCTCATTAAAAGAAGTTTATTCTTGGTATGTCTTCAAGTAGAGCAAATGGGATGAGAGATATACCATGGTGCACCTTCCAGAGCCAGTAAAGCATGAAGGAAAGCCTAGAGGGCAATGCACCCTCTGTATGGACAGGATGGAAAGTTATTCCAGAGCACAAGCCACAGGCACAGTATATCTCAGTAAGAGTAGGTATCTAAAGCTGCTTTATACAGATATAGAGCTGCATATATTCAAAATATAAGAGCAGATATTCTATCTTGTAGATATAGAAGTATATTTCATCTTATTCCTTTTTAAAAGCTACATTCCAAAGGTTTAAAGACAAAGACTTCTTGGAGATAAAATTCCAGATGAAGAGGAAATTAAGAGGGAGAGCCATTTAAAGTTTTGTAGGGTGTCAAATATAACATGAGGACACCAATATTTTCTGCAAAACTGCTAGAACATCTGTTAAATTCAGCTTAATGATGACAAAAACCAAAATTACTCTTTAGGGAGGAAAAACTACTAATCAATCATTGTGAAGTTCCTGGCCTATTTAAGGGAAATTAACAAAAGAGCTCCAGAAGGATGAGTAAAAGAGCAAGTAATATCTGCTTACGTATAAAGTTTTGCCAACTTCTAGGGCTCACTAACTCAGAATTATCATGCTTAGCACAGTTAAACAATGAATCCTAAATTATTCCCACTAGCTTCTAGACAAACCAACAGCTAGTCGGATTCATTAGTCTTTTTTTAAAATTGTTTTCAGCATAAACATTCTTCTGCGAATTAGTGTGATCTGGTGAGCACAAAGCACATTGTCAAATCAGTTTTCCTCTATTCATTTTAATGCACGACTGTACTAGTTCATATGAAAAGACTTTAGTTTAATCTGGGTAGATATTAAGAAATAAACAGCTGAGATGTGAAAGTCATAATAAGTATTTGGCTTCCAGATTGGGTCATTCTGATTGATGCAGAAGTTTTTGAAAAGTTTTCTGTATGCAGTTCATCTTTGCAAACTCGAATATACTAAATAAAATAAACCCCTGTTTAAAAAAAACAGCACAATTCTATACATGGAACTTGATTTCCTTATATAAAAAATGAAGCAAGACAAGGAAGAACAACAAATATTTATTAAGCAAATGCTATGTGCCAGGCACTGTGCTAGAATTATAAATTTAAGAAATAATAATAAGGACAACCTACACCACCCCGTTTCATCTCCCAAGGAGTTTACATTCTAATGGGGTGGGACACCACCCAAAAGGGAGGTACAGAGGGGACAGTGAATAATGAAAGTACCTGGAGCTGATTTTGAGGTCCAGAAGCCAAGAACAAGTTTGGAAGAAGAAGGGGGGTCAGTTGGGGCCCTCCATAAAATGGAGGTAAAAAGAAGCAGCTAAACAGTGTGAGAAAAGGGTCTAGATGGTGGAGGAGATATTCTAGTGTGCTAATACCTAAGAGAAGGCTAGAAAAAGAGGGCTTAACTGGTCTCTAATTTTGATTTTACCAGATCTCTTGCTGTTTGAAAACCTATGAATCCAATAAAATATTCTATGACAGCATATTCAGAATTGGGATGGTGAGTGCTCAGGGTTGGTTGAATTTCAGTCAGGAACATTGAGTGGAATATGCAGGGAAATGAGTAAAGTTAGAAATACTTCAATAATGAAGAGGTCAGTCTGTGGAAGCAGTGGAGAGCTAAGGAAAAACGCTAGCAACTGAGAAATTGTATTTAAAGACATATTAAATTGTATTTAACACATGTTAGCCTCAAAACAATCCCCAATAGCAATATGTGGATAAACTATTTTCATTCAGGGAAGGCTCTATTGGGAAATTTCAGAAGCTAGTTAAATGTATATGAAGATAATTCCATAGTCTAGGGAGAAAAATGGAATTATAGTGTCCTCCCCCCAAAAATCTTGTTTTAGATGATACAAGAGTGTTCTTGACTAATTGACATCCTTATGGATAGCCACTAGTCTATGTTGCCTCTTTAAAAAGTCATTAGAGGAAACTACAGGTTTATTTTAAACTATTACACATTCCTAATTAAAAATTAAGAATCATTAGAACATAATCATAGCAAGTCCATATTTATAAAGTGTTTTCAAGTTGTAGAACACTTATTTGACATATCTCATTTGGGCCACTAAAATGTAAACTTCTTGAGGGCATGGTACTGATTCATTTTTTGATCTTTGCAGCCTTACACTTATTATAGTTCCTTAACCATAGTAAGTATTTAATAAATATTGATTGATTGAACTGAAACTTCATAACAATTATGTGACATAGTGCCAAATCTTATTATCTATGTATTGCAGAAACTAAGAATCAAAGAAATGAAGAACTCTGATTGAAGAGACACGGCTAGTAAGAGAAGGAGCCAGGAGTCAAGATTTCCCAGACCTTCTGCCTTCAAGCCTAGGATGCCCCTCAACATCTTGAGAACTGTTGTTCACCAAATGTACATTCCTCTGAATTTAGGAGTTGGCTCAAAAATGCTGTAACACATACTAAAACCTATTTGAAAGTATATTAAATTCCAAGACTCTGCCATTGAGAAGGAATAATATAGACTTTCCACATTCTGAAGCTAAGCATTCTGCTTCCAAATACTATTATTGAACTTTATCAATAATACAACTTTCCTTTAAACATAATCCTATTCATTGCTCTTTCAAGTTTTACCTTTGTGGAGGTATTAAATATATTTTTACTAGAACCAATATTACCAAACTGAAAAAAAGACAATTTTCAGCTCTGACTATTTCGTGTTGGAGATTTTGTTTTTACTTCTCACTTTGGTGATGATGTTACTAGCCATTAGTCATTGAATGAGCTTTGTCTCCAACAAACAGACCTGGCAGATTCCTTAATTGAGAAAGGTCAAGGGCACCCACTGGATCCTGGGCTATTGCCAGTCAACTTGACTTTTGCTTTGTCACTAGACTCTTGCTAATGACTCTGGAGGAGAGTGCAATTCTCTCTCACTTAAATCCTAGCGAATAGGGACATTACCCTATTGCTCCTTTTTGAAAATAAAGGATAAAGGCAACAGCAGCAATCCTCTCACAAATGTTCAAAATTTCTCTCATATTCAGCTTTGAATTTCCTTATCTTTTTTAATGCAATTGTTTGCTTAGTCCTACTCTTCCTGCCTCCACTATTGCTGGCCACCATTGCTGATTTCTCCTTTTATATTTCTACTGAAACCATTCTAGTACTGAGTTTCATCCCTACTATATTCTCTTACTGACGGTCTAATAGTTTCTTCTACCTCTAATTTATTCCTACCTACTTTCTGTCCAAATATCATTATGTGAAAATTTTCCCAGTCCTACATCTCAATGTTTTCTCCCTCCTCAGGTTATTTTGTATTTATTTCTATATTAAATATTGTAACTATACATATTGTAACTCTACATATTGTAACTATAGTAGAATATAAACTACTTGAAGACAGGCACACTTGGGTTTTTATGTTTGTATTATTTTTCTTCCTGAAGCAATTGGGGTTAAGTGACTTGCCCAGGGTCACACAGTTAGGAAGTGTTAAGTGTCTGAGATCAGATTTGAACTCAGGTCTTCCTGATTTCAGGGTTAGTGTTTTATCCACTGTACCACTTAGGCTGCCCCTATGTTTGTGTTCTTAGAGCATTGAACATTAAGGGCTCTCAGAAAATATTTGAATTGAATATTTTGCCAAATCCCAGAAAGATTAATCTTCCTAATGTATCTAATATACCCATTGCCTGCTAATCAAATAAATTCTAAACTATTTTAAAATTGTAGTCTGGCTCTATAATCTACAATTTGGCTCTGACTTAGCTTTCTAACCCTATTTCAAATTTCTATATTCTAATTATTTTGGTCTGCTGACCATTCCTTTATTAAAATGAATTGTCTTGATATCACTTCTCAGCAAACTTTCTGCCCATTGATAGCCTATGAAAATTTTCCTTCAAGATCCCTTTTCTATGAAGCCTTTCCTAGCTGGAATTAGTCTCCTCATCATCAAATTTCTCATTACATTTTGTTTGAACATTTCTTTTGTCTTTATCATTATGTGAAGGACCTCTAGATAGGAAATTCTCTCCACCAATGTAGATTGCAACCGTTGACAATTTAGCAGTTACCTAAGACCCATAAAGTTAAATGACTTGTTTTGTATGGCTAGTGTCAGAGGCAAAGTGGGCTTGATAGGGCAGTAGATAGAGCACTAGTCGTGGAGTCAGGAAGACCTATTTATGAGTTCAAATTTGATCTTGGACACTCCCAGCTGTGTGACCCTTGGCAAGTCACTTTGCCGTGCTTGCCTCAATTTCCTGATCTGTAAAACAAAGTGGAGAAGGAAATGGCAAACTGCTCTAGTATCTTTGCTAAGAAAATACCAAATGGTGTCACAGAGTTGGATACAACTGATATTACTCACTACCAGAAACAACCTCAGAGGCAAAATTAAAACCCATGTATTCTAGATTCCAAACGTGGCATTCTATCCACTCCATTGCATCACTTCTTATTTTAACCTAATAGGAGAGTAAATGGTACAGGAGCATTGGGCCTGGCCTGGCAGGTACTTGATGTATGATGCTGGGCGTTATTTAACCTCCGTTTGCCACAGTTTCTTCAGCGACAAAATGGAGATAATAACATTGTGAATCTAATAGGATTATTGTGAGACTCGTTGAATGATACTCATAATGTACTTAGCCCAGTGCCTGGCACATAATAACACTATAAAATGCTTATTCCCTTCCCTGACCCCACAATTTATATTATAGTTAATTATGTTTCTTGTCTTAGCTTCTACCAAATTATGGCTTCCTTAATAGCAGAGACAGTGGTTTTTGCTTTTCATCTTCGTATTTCCCAAAGTGTCTTGTGCAGAGAAATTACTTAATAAAAGGTCTTTGAATGCAATGAATTGAATCAAGAATTTTCTACAATAACCTAATGCTGAATTCTTTATGGTTTGCATCAGAATATGAGTTCTGCTGACAATGCATTGCCTACACCAAAAGAGAAAAAATATAAATATAATAAATTTTATTTGTCCCAAGCTCCTTCAGAGAGTTAGCCATACTTGCCACTTCTATTTTCTCCCCTCTCCTCCATTCATTCCATTCTTAACTATATATATATTCTGGCTTCTGAGCTCATCACTTTACTGAAACCTCTCTCAAAGCTTACCTACCAATGTCTTCCCTCACCAAATCCATTATCTTTTCTGAACTGAAACTGCTGATTTTGTCACTGATGACCAACTCTCCTACATCAGCACCTTCTCCTTGTTTTCTGATCATTACTCCCTCCTGCTTATCCTTATACCTCTTGGGTTGCTAGGCTCTGTCTGCTGTCCTCTTCTCAATCCCTCCCTCCCTTCCTTCTTTCTTCCCTTCCTCCCTCTCTCTTTCCTCTCTCTGTCTCTGTTTCTCTATGTGTCTCTCTCTTCCTCTCTCTCCCTCTCCTTTCTTTCTTTCTCTCCATCCCTTCACTTTCTCCTCCTCCTCCTCTTTTTTCTTCTTCCTTCTTCTTCTTCTTCCTTCTTCTTCTTCCTTCTTCTTCTTCTTCTTCTTCTTCTTTCTTCTTCTTCTTCTTCTTCTTCTTCTTCTTCTTCTTCTTCTTCTTCTTCTTCCTTCTTCTTCTTCTTCTTTCTTCTTCTTCTTCCTTCTTCTTCTTCTTCCTTCTTCTTCTTCCTTCTTCTTCTTCTTCCTTCTTCTTCTTCCTTCTTCTTTTTCCTTCTTCTTCTCTCTTCTCCCTCTCTTCCTCTCTCTCTCTCTCTCTCCCTCTCTCTCTCCCCACCTATTTTGTCTTCCAAAAATAATACAATTGGAAATGTTGGAAAGGATAGAAAAAAATTCCTAGGAAGTTGATATACAAGATAATTGAGAAGGAGTAGAGCAATCAGCCTTCCTAAGTGACTTTTTGCCACCAGCTCCATAAAATAAAAACAACATAAAGGATTTGGTTTGAATGGAGTAGAGCTTAAGGAAATCTTTCCTCTTAGAAAAATGGCTGACCAGGAAAGTAATTTCAACCTAAGAAAAGTCCTTCCCCCTAGACTTCCCCTAGTCCAAACCCCCTGCATCTGGGGATGCAGAAAGATAGAATTTTAGTTTGGTACAATCTCTTTAAGCAGAGCAAAATGTCTAGCCTCAGGATACTTGCCTTCCACAAAGAGAGCCAGGGAAATTCCTAAAATATCCATCAAAACCTCTCCATGAGCTGACAAACTCATGTGGATATACATAAAACCTAAATATGTATCACTTTTAATCTATGATTACGTTATTTTCAGGCAGCATTAAGAACCAGTAGTCTAAGTAGAGGTACCATATTTTGAATGTTATCTAGAATCATTAATTACAAGTAGCTTATTAATTATTCCACTTTTTTCTCCTGCAAGAAACAAAGACATATCAAATTCTTACACTCGCACACAGACACACACATATTGCCTTCTCCAAAAATGCTAAAAATGTTTCATTAACATATTATTCAGAGTAGCAGCATGGGAAGCTTTGGTGATCAGTCCAGGTATTCCACACTTGTGCCTACTTGATTAATAATTCAGATGTCTGGAGTGCTGATTTGGCTATTCCAATATTATGAAATCAAAATGAGCTCATTGTCCAAACTGGCATGTCATGTCTCTATTGAGGTGACTTAAATATTTATTGGTAGTTCTATTAAGCCAGTTGAAAAATTGCTCTTCCCACATCCTTATCTCATTTGGGAGATAGTTCTGGATGAGAGCGCCCTCCTTCAAGTAGTAATCAGTAACTGGGAAAATTCTCTTCTTTCTCTTCCAAGAAGTTTGAGGTTTTAAAAGAAAAATCCTGGAGTGTGTTAAATATGCAATTATGTTATTACAGAAAACAAACACAGGCCTGACGTGAGAGAAATAGTTTACTATAGTATCATAGTCTATAGCTGAAAGAAGATCACCATTTCCTCCTCCTCCCCTTTCTGCCATACAATTGGAAGGGCATTGTTCTGTTTTCATATATATTATATAATATATATTTATGTTTTATAAGCCTTTGGTAAATATGACATTATTTCAAATAATTTAATATACGCTAGGTGTTAAAAATAGATTAGCTTCCCCATCGTGTTCGTCATCACCATACCTAATGCAACTATTATGGCAACATTATGGATGTACCTGCATATTCTATGTGTGTGTGTATATGTGTGTGTGTGTATGTACATTCTTAAGTTAAAGATGAAAAAGAATGCCTAGAAAAAATACAGCATGAAAGTTCAAAAGCTTTAATAATAAAGCCTACTTAGTATTCCAAATGACCTATTTTTGATAAACTTGTGCAATTTTCAGAGGGAGCAAACCACGATATTTCTCAGCCATTCTTATGATCCAAATTCACTAGGTCTTGGTAAGATGAACTATGAACTAAGTCTGCTTTGTATTATGATTATGAATCTCCCTCTTTAAGGAGAATGAAAAGATAACCATATATATATATATAGTCAATTAGCATCATTCTTACAGTTCTATTTCCCATAAATAATTTCTATCTCCCATAACTTAAAATATGCTTAAAGGTAACGTGACAAAATGGTTGACTTGGTTTCTGAATCTGATTCATTAATAGATATTCAAGAAAATTTATTAAGTACCTACTATTGCTAAGGTTCTTTAAAATGAGATTTGTAGGTAGTAGAAATGTAATGTGTTGAACAAATGAATGAATGAATGAGTGAGTGAATCATATTCCATCCCAACTGTTTATTCATTCCAACTGCTTATTTTAAAATACCAAATAGAATGTGGACACCTTCAATTAGCGGTAATGTTTTTTTTAAGACTCTAGCACATTTCTATGAGAACCTAACTCAATACAGATGGACAACAGACAGGATAAATCTCTGTCATTTATTACATATGCCCAGTGATCAAAGGTTTTTAACTAGATGTTTTTTTTTTTCCATTGGCTGTTTGCATTAGATATGCAAATCTTCCCTCTTGCCAAGACATTTCTGAACATATTTGCAAGGCTATTGATGTCCATTACTTCACTTAACTATAGATTAGAAATACTGACAAATATTTTCATCCAAAGAGTTTGATCATTTGCAGATTATTCTCAATACTAGTCATTAACTTTACTCAATATCCTTCTGTTGAACTTTCAAACAGAGTTCTTTGAAAACATAAAGTTTCATCAATATGTACTAAATAACCTTAAAGCCCTTTATGAATAATTATGAGTTTTTAAGTTTTTGTGAATCTGCATATTAATTCTGAGCTATAAATAAAACATGAAGTAAAAATCCAGCATGTTGAATATCAAGGGGATAGAGAAAGAAAAGGAGGGGATAATTATCAGTTTAATGTGGGCACATACTTAACCTAAAAGATTTCCTTAAAAATTGATGACATCCTAAGTATATATACTATAAGAAAATGGTTTAATTTAAATTGGAGAAAAAGGTTTTGTGTTTGAGTTATTATCCTTTTGCGATTTCTAGACTAAAGATCATTGTGATAATTTTTATTTGTTAGAGAATTGATTTCTTTCATTTATTTAGATGCTTCTGCTCTTACACATATATGTTATGGATCTATGACAATGTAATTCCCAGGTTGGGATTTGATCTTTCAAAAACCACATAAAGACTGCTCCTAACTCAATTGACTATATTTTGCTTTTCATCAGCAAGAATGGACATAAAAGACAAGAGGAAACATCAGTGGTACCAAAAACAATTTCTTTTTATTTGTCTCTGGAGTGCACCAGGAGGAAGAGTGTATGAACAGTGGCAGAAAGGTGAAGTTGTGTGGTCCCCATGGATACCTACTGTACATCATAATTTATAGCAGCTCTACCCCAATTCTGAAGCCTCAGGCTCCTTCCATTTAAACACAGAATTTCACAGAGTGAAATGGGATGACGAATGACATGATCTCTCAACGGTCATGGCACAGCAACTTCTGAATGAAACTCTCGGAACAAGGGCACTGAAGATGTTTGACAATCTCCTCCACGCACTGGCATGTGTGGAATTAGAAGGGAAGGCAGGAGAAAAGGGGTTTGGTTATGAATGTTTCCCCACAGGCCAAAAATAAAGGCAACTAGGTTTGTAAATGTCATCTGAGAAGTTATCAAGTTTCACCATGCATGTTTTATAACATGCCTGTCTGTGCTTAGGGCTAACTTGCTCCTGAAATATTCCCTTTTTTTTGAAAATCATCTATCATGGGAACCCTGCACAATCTTTATCGCTGTATCTGGCCTTCAAAAGCACAGAAAGTATGAATAACATTAAGGGTGGTAAGAAGATTGTGCTGGGTTTGGAGCCTGTCAAACTTATTTTGAGAACTCAGAAAAGGATGGGATTATAATAATTGCAATATTAATACCACACACAATCTCAAGCCTGATGCTTAATTGTGGTGTGGAGATGACCCTAGACTCTGGGTGGCTATAGCACTAAAATTCAAGTTCTGGCAAGTACTTCCATGCCAGAACTTGTTCATTCAGGTGAAGAATCTGACTATACAACAGAAGCTGATTTGAAAATGATTCCTACACTGGGAACCAGTTGTTTTTCACCTTGGATTTCAAGTATATTACCAGTCCTTTTCTCTTTCAAGGGGTAGTTTAGCTATATTATGAGATGAGGGCTGTCTTCTAGGAGGAAAATTCTTTAGCTTTGGAAATCCATGATATAAATCTGGTTCAGCAGTAACCATTGGAGAGCAGCAGAAAAGGAAGCAGAATTGTGCTAAGAACTGTGACTTTGGGGCCACTCATAAACTATAACCTAACTATTGGTAAATGGGAACTCCTCACCTAAGGGGGAGTGAACTGACACACACTAGAGTAAATTAGAGAACCTGGATCACATTAATATTGACATTTTTACAATAAGTGAAATCATACAGCATAAGAAAGTGGCCCTTTATATGGTTCACAGATTCTCAATGAAAGAGTTGGTTGAATTGCTTTAGTTATATGTACAAAGCTAATAAAAATCATCATTTCATTAGGACACTTGCTCATCTTGTTTGTTAGTGCTTATGATGAACACAAATTTAAAAAGACCTCCATGAAGAGAATTTATAGCTTTGTTTCAGAGGATAAAGAAATAAAGACATTTTATGGTTAACTTTATAAGAATATTCTGATTAAATTAGCCTTCACTTTAATAGTAACTTTAGCTAAAAGGGAGTCATAGGGTAAAAAATATGCTGAAAATAGGGCTCAGGACCAAGATTCAAGAAAGGGCAAATGCTTGTAGATTATGACAAAACGTTATGTTTATATATTAGAGATATTTTCTTCCAGAGAATGAAATTCAGGTGAGAAACAACTGGTTACCAATTTAGGAATCATTTTCAAATCACCTTTTCAGACTCTTCACCCGAGTAAACAAAGAATAAAACCACATCAAATGAGATGAAAAAATGAACATAAGACAATATGGTTAAAAGAGCTTAAATAAAAATAACTTTTTGATGGCCTCAAATGGGAAATGGATAAATGAACAGACATTAATTGATTATATAATTTTAATGGAATTTTAACCAATAAAATGCAACCCCCAAAACGATCAGGTCAATAGAATCTAGAAACTGCCTCAACCATGATTTTTTTTTTTTTATAGAGAAAAATGGTAGGAGCTTTTGAGTAGTGTCACCTGAAAAAAGAAAAAGAGAAGCTGTGGTTGGGAAAGATATGTTTGCAGAAAGTTTGGTAAGAGGCCTAATTAAGCCAATGCATCTGCGGATTACTTAAAGAATATTTAGGGATGAAATTTAAGATAATCACGTCAACATTCATTCAAAATTAATAATATATTAAACAGGGTAGTACATATATAGTACCTATAGGCAATTACTCTTGATAGAGTGCTCAGAGAATGTTAAGTTAATTATTCTCTTAAAAGAGATAATTTCCAATTTCCTCATATTTGTTCTGAGATTGAAGAATTTTTCCCTTTAAAATTATAGATTGTTTTTCTCTCTCATGATTTTTTCCCTTTTGGTCTGATTTTTCCTGCACAGCATAACAAATATGAAAATATGTTTAAAAGGATTATACATGTTTAACCTATAACAGATTACTTGTTGTCCTGAGGAAGGGGGAGGTAAGGAAGGGAAGGAGAAAAAAAATTTCAATACAAATTCTTAAAAAAAAATGAATGTTGAAAACTATCTTTAAATATATTTGAAAAATAAAATACTATTAAGAAAAAATTTAAAAATGAAAAAATTAAATTATAAATTGTCATGCATCCTTTCTCATGTTATTATAGTCATATATTTTCTCTAATCACCTTTTAGAAAAGCAATGTCTTTTCCCCAATAAGGGGAAGGGAATAGGCATTTATATGGTGCCTATATGTGTCGGACCATTTTTACAAATATCATCTCATCTAATATTCACAACAATCCTGGGAAATAGCTGCCACCATTATCCCCATTTTATAGTTGAGAACACTGAGGCAAATAGAGTGTAAGTGACTTGCCCAGGGTCACAAAGATTTTGTAAGGTTGGATTTAAACTCAGGTTCTCAGGACTCTAGACTCAAAACAAAGGTTATCTTTCCTCCTGCATTTCTTACCCTCAAACCATAGAGGACGGTAAAGAGAAACAGTAATATCACTGAAAAATTTCCCCTCTCACTGGATGTAAATAATCTAAAGAACTAAGACTTGCTTTTCTCTGGTTTATCAACTTTTAGAAAAGCAATGTCTCTCTTCTAATCAGATTCAGATTAGATACTAAAGAAACCAGCTGGATTGTCTTAAAAATTAGAAAGCCTTTGTAACTTTTGTAGACATTGCACATAAGAATTCTTCCATTCATTCATTCATTCAATAAATATTTATTAGTATGTAGGACACTGTGCTAAACATTCTGGAAAATTTGAAGATGTATAAATTAAGTAAAGGAGTTTATAATTTAGGCCCCTATCCAAGACAAAGAATGAAATACCAAATAACCAAATTTTAAAGTTAAAATGAGCTTTAATAGAGTAACAGGCTTTTCAATTTAGTTGTGAATAAATTTGATATTATAAAATTTTCCATTAGTGCTCTTGAAAACATTGTAATGCCTTATGGTTCCATCATCAATGCAAAAAAAAATACCCCAGCTATATAACCCTGTAATATCATTAACAGGACAGTAAAGCAAAATACATAGAAAAAAAATAGAGAAATCATAGTTCTTGAACTCATGAGTTAATTAGGGTAAAATAGAATCCCTGCCCTCTCCATAATTATATATATATATACATATACAAATATACATACATATATTCATATGCATATATATGAAGATATATGACATATATATCCATCAACATGTAATGTGAACATATATATATACATAATATATAATATATACATATATACATAATATACATAAAGATATATATATATATACACATATTATTTGGAAGATTAGATTAAAAAAGAAGTCCTTACCTAAAAGGAGAACCAAATGAATGTATGTATTTTTGATCCTTTACTTTTATAAACCCAAAGAATAGACAACAAAAACTTCAAAAGACTGTATCACTCAATGACATGAAATAAATTAATTGTTCTATTTTATCAATTAATTAATTATTTTGTGAGTTTTTACAGCAATCACTGTAACTGCCTTCTCACTTAGTCTGACTTTTTGAGTCTACTACAACTTCTTATATGATGTAACAACCTTCTAAACCATGCATTATACTCTGACATGCTTATTTAACCTATACCTGTAAAGTGAAGACTAGGGCTACATAATTGCCTACTCAATTAAAAACTTCCGAGACAAGCTTTTAAAATACACAATAATCAGTATTATTACATAATAATCCATTCAAGTGGATTTATGTATTTGTATATATCTAGGCAAGTAATATTATTCACAGAATCCCACTTTCTCAGAGTTGGAAGCCATTTTATGGTTCATCCCAGTTCAAATGCATGTAACTCTTGTCCAAAAATCCACTGATAACTAATTCTCACTTTAGAGGTAGAGATGAAGACTGTCCTGCCTGAAATGTAGAGCGCTGCTGGAAGCTTCCTTGTTGCTTACCTGGCTGCATTAATCTAGGAATCTTTTCTCACCTTGCCTCAACCTTTTTGTTTTCCTTTTATACTTTGTCTTTCCCCCATTAGATTGTAAGCTCCTTGAGGGAAGAAACTATCTTTCTCTTATATATCTTTAAATATCTTTCTTTTCTATCTATATATGTCCATCAGTCTGTCCATCCATCTATGTATGTATCTATCTGTCATCAATCTTTGTATCCCCAGCATTGAGCACAATGCCTAGCACATAATAGGTACTTAATAAATGTCTATTTTTGTTGACTAACCTCACATGCTTATTAGCTGAGTGATCTGGGCCAACCATTTAATCTCTCTCTGCATCTGATTCCTCATCTGTAAAATGGGGATAATAATACCTTACTCTACAACATTATTGTTAGGATCAAATGTGGTGGTGGATGTAAAATGCTTTGTAAATATTAAAATGCTATTGTAAATGTCAGTTGTTATTATTACTTCCATGATTTTCTCAATTATCAAGAAGTGAATTGCTTCAAAGGTTATGGGAAAGACATAATCTTATATAACCTTTACAACTTAATTTCACCTAATCTTTCCATCTCATTTATTATATGAAACATGCTAATAGAAGCTTAGGGTGCTTTCATTCAAACACCAATGTTACAGTCATGGAACATGTTTTTGGTTCTTCAATGAAAACCAAACCAAATTGTAAATCAAAACTAAATCACTAGATCCAAGGAGCCTCAAATTCTAGGGAAACGATATATTTTAGGAGATTTCTTCCTCTGTCTCTTCACACAGCAACTCTTTACTAATGTTAAATAACAACCAATAAGATGACCAATTAACAGGATTCCCTCTGAATCACATACTCCCTTCCCAGTTTTTACTAAAGGTGAAACCTATTATTAATAGAAGAAAGGCTTAAACCACATTGATTCAGGTTACACACAGGCAAAAATCTATCCCTGTTGCTGAAAATAAATGCCACAAGAGGGGGTGGGCAGAGATGGTGCTCAAGTTCAGAAAACCAGTTTTCAACTGTGAACAATCTACCCCTCTGTGAGATCCAATGAGATCTAGAAATTATCCGAGATTATACAACAGATATCTTGCTTCTGGTGAGGAAAAGTCACATTATGGAAGCTTCATTTTGGTGTGCTTTTAAATAAGGTTTTACTTAGGATCTGCATTGATGATGGATGGACCTTTTCCTTGAGAGTTTCCAACTCAGTTTCTCAGTTGAAATCAAGGCTATTTTAAAGTATACCTTTGTAAGGACATGTCACAGAAAAGAAGGTTCCATATGTGCAGACTTTTCTGATATAAACTCTTTATGTTATGTTTCAGATTTTGCATTTTTATTGAGATTCTAAACATCAGCATTGGTCTTTATTCTTGCACTCTTTCCAAAAACTCAATCTTAATTTAATTGATTTTTTAAATTGGAAACATACAAACCTGTTTTTGTTTGACTTTTCTTTCTACTCATAGGGATAAGAACTAGATTTGTGACTTCACTAATGTAAGGGACCCTGTGGTGAAGAAAATACCTCTGTCATCAAGATCAGCAACTTCTCTGCCATTTGAAGAGTTTCCTATAGCACTGAGAAGTTAAATGCCTTGTCCAGGATCCCATAATAATGTTTGTGTCAAAGGCAAGACTTGAACTCAAAACTGACCCAATCCAAAATCAAGCTGTTCCACCAGGATCTCTCTCTTCTTTATCTTCATAAGAGAGAATAAAGGGAATTTGCTTTTTTCAGCAGATATATGTAAATTGAACGAAACTGGATTTACAAAAGAAACCAAACTTTTTGTAAACATGCTTGCATTCCTTTTTTTTCGGTTAATAAATAAATGCTGTTCTTCTTTTGAAAGGCATAGGAGTCTATTCCACCCCCACGCCTTTCATTCCAACTATGGTGTATTAAGCTAAACATGGTGGTTAACAGCTTAAGTTAATTCTGCCATGTGTAGGACTTACATAAATTCATGGACTTTATTACAAACTCAGCTGCAGTGTAAATTATTGAGTAAACTGTTTTCATCTCAAACACTTTCAAAATCCACAACAAAAATAGTAGGCCAGCTGCCCACACTACAAGGAGAGACCCTCATTAGATGTCATTTGCATCCTATTAACCACTGAGCTGTGGGTCATTCACTGCCTGTCAAGCATTCAACTCATTCTTTTTGTGTTAATTAGCAGAGAAATAAGGAGTTAATGAAGATCTTATGATCTGTGATGATTCATCTGTGTTGTTTCAGATGAATCCCTGCTCTCTGACCACTCCACTGAGCCCCTAGTCACTGAATAACAGAGAAATAGACGGGAGGGAGCTTTTCCGAGGCCCTGAGAGTAGCATTCTCAAGGGGCCTTTTGCATGGTGGGCTTTGTTAGCTCAAGATTAGAAGGAGTTAATTGCTTCAAGATTGCTGGGAGATTAGGTTACTGGGTGTGTTGTATCTATGTAAGCATATGTCAGGGCTAGTTAGAAGATAGAAGATGCTTATTTTAATAAACTTATGAAAGGAAGAATTAATTTGTCATTACATTGGAAATCTTACTTTATTAACTTAATTTGAAAATGTAAAGCTGTCTGAAACACTGGTTTTCACTCACTTTCCTTCTGAATATGGATGAATCTTAGATTATTAGCCCAATGTGCAACACTGTTGGTTCAGGGTTCTTTCTGGGCATTTTTCATTCAGTTTGGGGAGTGACCTCTCACTTTGGGCCAGTAAAAGGGCAGTAGCAGCTTTAGTAGTTGCTCTTCTGTTGGGTATGACTTGTTCTTACAAGGGCCATACCTCAGTCCTGAGAAAGGGATGACCACTGATTTCCCCAAATCCTTCTTTGGCTCAGAATCCTCAACATTAGTATCTCAGCACCTGCCTCTAGAGGCACTGCTATGACTTCAGAGGGGTTAGGCAGTATTTCAGGAACACATAGTCACAGAATTCTCTACATCAGTCAATTAACCAATCAAAAAAATTTATTAGGCACCTATTATATTTGTCTCTGTTTGTAATTCCTTGTCTACTTTGTTACCTTAGTCCAGGCTAGATTCTGGCTTCTGACAAACACTATAATCAAATGGATACACTTTGCATCCCTCAAGTCCAAAAATGTACCTTTTAAAAAAAATTTTATCTCTTCTATACTTTCGCTCATGCTGTTCCCTTCACCTAGAATACCTTTGCTTCTTCCATTTCTAACCATCAAAATCTTAACTGTCTTTTAAGATAGAGTTGAAAAATCTTATTTGAAGCTTTTCCTGATCAACAGACCTGGAAGCAATGCCCCCATCCTTGGAATTGTACTCTTTTGTTCACACCACTTAGGAGTATTCATAATTATTTCTGTGCTTGCCTTTTCTAGCACTGAAACAAATGTTTTCTCCTGAGTGGATGCCCCTCAATTGGAGAATGGTTGGGTAAATTGTGGTATAAGAATATTATGGAATATTATTCTTCTGTAAGAAATGACCAGCAGGATGAATACAGAGACGCTTGAAGAGACTTACATGAACTGATGCTGAGTAAAATGAGCAGGAGATCATTATATACTTCAATAACAATACTATATGATGATCAATTCTGATGGACGTGGCCCTCTTCTACAATGAGATGAAACAAATCAGTTCCAATAGAGCAGTAATGAATTGAACCAGCTACACTCAGTGAAAGAACTCTGGGAAATGAGTGTAAACGATTACATAGAATTCCCAATCCCTCTATTTTTGTCTGCCTGCATTTTTTATTTCCTTCACAAGCTAATTGTACATTATTTCAAAGTCCAGTTCTTCTTGTGCAGCAAAATAACTGTATGGACATGTATACATATATTGTATTTAACATATACTTTAACAAATTTAACATGTATTGGTCTACTTGCCATCTTGGGGAGGGAATGGGGGGAAGGAGGGAAAAAATTGGAACAAAAGGTTGTGCAACTGTCAATGCTGAAAAAATACCCATGCATGTATTTTGTAAATAATAAGCTATATATAAAAAAAGAAATAAATGCTTCTCAGTGCAGAGAAAGTGCAGACTTGCACTGGGAGAGATAGTTTCCTCACCTGGGAGTTCCCTATACAATTACAGATCCCTCCATCTTTTGGATATTGGATATTGGAAAATCCTTAGGATTTTCTTTATATTTACTTATTGTCCATATGTTTAATTCCCCAGGAGAACAATAAGCTCCATGAAGACAACACTCTCTCATTTTTCTTCTCTTTGTATCCTGACATGGAACTTTGTGGAAGGTATTTAATTGTTGAATGTAAGGAAGGAAGCAAGAAATTATTTAGTGCCTACTATGTGCCAGATGCTTTTCAAATATTATCTTATTTGAAATTTAAAATAATCCTGGGAGATAAATGTTATTAATACTCTCATTTTAAAAATGATTAAATCAAAGCAAATGGAAGTTGTGATAAGCAGTAAAATGTCAGGGGTCAGATTTAAATTTAAGACTACTTGATTACAGATCCAGAACTCTATCTTGGGTGCCATCTTAATTGTCTTTCTGGATGAAATGGAGTATTTTACACCTTCAACTAATTCCCTCAGGACAAAGACTAGATCTTACAAATATTTCTCCACCCATGAAATTCTCTCTTCCATCAGTGCTTCTTCTTGGATACTCTGGGTCTTTGAAGATGTAGCTCATTTTCAATGTCCTAAACAGAGGATTTTCTTATTTCTTCCTTCCCCTAAGTTCTGAGTTCTCTATAATTTCCATGTCTTGTTGTTTTCCCTTCCTTCTAATAGAATATGTGTTCAAGGGCAGAAATAGGTTTTGAATTTTTATGTTCAGCACATTTTTCAAAGAGACTATGATTTCACTAGTACAGTGAACTCCTGGAGAATAAACTTACTCTACAATGCAGATTTACCATTTATAGTATTCAATATTTAGAATATTTAACCAATAACTAAAGTAGTTATTGGTTAAATAACTTACTCATGACTATGCAGCCGGTATGTTGCTAAACAGGATTTTATTATGCTATTTCTCACTTTACCCATAGTAGGCCCTTATATGCTTGTTGAATTGAATTATAAATGAATTTTCATATTCCTTATAACTCCCAACACATGACTTTGTACATCCAGTAGCTATTATTCAATAAATATTTGTTGAATGAATTAAGTACAAACTTGGGTACATCCTAGAATGCCATCTGAAAAATCAAGGGAGAAGACCATTTGTTTTCCTTGCTAATGTTCAATGGGAAATAGTTCAATAAATAAAATGCCTTACTGCTTCTTAAAAAATATCCATGAATATAATAAATAACCTATGACTTTAGCTCCCAAGTACCAAAGAAGGAACCCTATGCATTTGAAATTCTGCATGTGTGTGTGTGTGTGTGTGTGTTTACGTGTGTGTGTGTGTGCATTGTAGGGAGAGAGAAAGAGAGAGACAGAGACAGAAAGAAATAGAGACAGAGACAGAACAGAATCAGAGGCAGAGATATACTTGTGTGTGCTTACTTTTTCAATTCACCATTTGGCAGAATGGCCAAACAAATTTTTTAGTAACTTTATAATAAATTTGGGTAGATGATGTGCTATTTTTGGCAGATTATGATATCTTTGAGTTGAGAAATAAGAGTTGGATTGATAGTTAAGAATCTGATTTTAATCCTAGTCCTGTCACTAGCAAACTGTAAGACACTGGGGAAATCATTTTGTCTCTTTGGGTCTCAGTTTCCTTATCTATAAAGTAAAGGATTTCAAATTGATTATCTGAAAGGTTCCTTCCAGCTTTGTCATTATATGTTTCTCAAACACTGCATATCTTAGAAAAAACAATTTATTGGAATTATAGATGATGCAGTGTGACAATATTGACATTGGTCTCCTATTCTGAAATCCTGTTAGCACCTTAACATTGTCACCCTTTGCTGAGCTGACATTAAGATGCACTGCAAAGAAAAACTAGCAAACCTCTAAAAAGCCAAGATGGATCATATTTATACTCTGATATCCAAAAGGGTCTGCCTGCTGACATAGAGAAAAAGAGACCAGAGGAAGCTCCATAATTATGATGTCTATGGATTCAGGATTCTGGACACAGGATTCCGTATTTCATAGAATTTTTTTTTTACTTCTTCACTGGGCAAAGTAATTCAAACCATCAGGACTTTCTTCTTTTGGCACATTTATCTCATCAAGTCAGAGAGTAGGGAGAGAGCAAATATCATACTCCAAAGAAGATAATGTAAATGATTTTATAAGATTGCTTTCCCAAATATTAGAAGTACACATTTATAGAACAATTTGCTAGTAGCAGACTGGGATTAAAACCAGACCTCTTAACCATAAGTCCAACTCTTATTTCTCAACCTGAATATATCATAATCTATCAAAATATATCACACTACCCAAATTTACTATAAAGCAAATATTATGAAGTATTTCCACCTCACATCTGTTCATCTGGAAGCCAATTGATCATTTGATATAATACATGTAGTCAATACTCAGAGTGGGCCTGCTGTCTTTATAGCCTGTGAAAGACCTAACTTAAGCCCATGAATTCATATTACAATAAATGGAGGATAGATAATTACATATTCCTTTCACTTAGAATTCCATGTTTCTACTTTAAGAAGTTTCCATTCAAGGCTATAGAAAGATTTTTTGACCTTGGTGTTTTGGGGAAAGATGTATCTTTTTTGGATGAAGAGAACCAATAGAAAATTTGTACCAATAGGACAAGATAGAAAAAATAGCTATTGAACACACTCCTATATAAAACATAAAATGAAATAAGCAAATGGGTGCAAAGACAGGTATTTGAGAAATGGAGGCTAATCTTAGAACCAGAAAATCCTGCCTCTGGCACATACTATTAAAAGATAGTTAAGTCCAAACTGTGCATACCCTCTGACCCAGCAGTGTTACTACTAGGCTTATATCCCAAAGAGATCTTAAAGAAGAAAAAGGGACCTATATGTGCAAGAATGTTTGTGGAATTTTTGTAGTGGCCAGAAACTGGAAACTGAGTGGATGCCCATCAATTGGAGAATGGTTGAATAAATTGTGGTATATGAATATTATGGAATATTATTGTTCTGTAAGAATGACCCGCAGGATGATTTCAGAAAGGGCTGGAGAGACTTACATAAACTGATGCTGAGTAAAATGAACAAGACCAGGAGATCATTATACATTTCAACAAAAATACTATATGATGATCAATTCTGATGGACATGGCCATCTCCAGCAATGAGATGAACCAAATCAGTCCCAATAGAGCAGTAATGAACTGAACCAGCTACACCCAGTGAAAGAACTCTGGGAGATGACTATGAACCACTACATAGAATTCCCAATCCCTCTATTTTTGTCCACCTGCATTTTTGATTTCCTTCATAGGCTAATTGTACAATATTTCAGAGTCCGATTCTTTTTGTACAGCAAAATAACTGTATGGACATATATACATATATTGTATTTAACATATGCTTTAACATATTTAACATGTATTGGTCAACCTGCCACCTGGGGGAGGGGGTGGGAGGAAGGAGGGAAAAAGTTGGAACAAAAGGTTTTCCAATTGTCAATGCTGAAAAATTACCCCATGCATATATCTTGTAAATAAAAAAATAATATAAAAAGAAAAAAAATACATAGACAACTCACCTAATTTTTCAGTGTCTCAAAGCAACTCTCTTATGACTATAAGTAACAATTGAGTTTCTGATCTGCATCAATGGAAGGAATTTCTATATTGAGTCCTTTTCACTGAATAAATTATATCTGACTAACAAAATTTGCAAAAGCTATAAAGTTTGGTGTATACACACACACACACACACACAAACACACACACGCACACACACATTTCTATATGAAATTCAGGGCAACTTTCCTTAACAAGCTAACACCTTCTTCCTTCCCCTTTTCAGTGGCAGACTTTGGGAGGCTTTAATATATTTCTAGATTGAGAGAAGTTTACAAAGTCAAAGTAACACAAGCTAACAAAAAATGAGGGGCAGTGTGGTATAGTAAATAGTATGGTAGACTTGGAATCTGTAAGCCATAGGTGGAAATTTTGCCTTAGATACTTACTAGCTGTGGGATCCTGGGACTTGCTTTCCTCATCTGAGGAAGGAATTGATTTGATGGCCTTGAATACAGATCTTTCAGATCTACATCTATAATCCTATGATGCTGTGAATGAGACTTAAGATCTGTTTACTTGCCTATCCACCTTTTTTGAGGCTATTTGGGAAAAAAGCACAGTTCTGATTGCTTGAAATTTCATAAATCTTGAAAATGCTAAGTATTTAGTAACAGCAAATTGACTTTGTCTTGCTACCTCACATTGACATTATTTTAAAAGATTCCAATTATCTCTTTACTTTGTAGACATGAGGTTAGAAGAAGCATGATGAGCTAGTAGAACAGGTCTGCAGATATGAATCAACTGAATGAAATTTAACAAGAATATACTTTCAATTCATAAACTGAAGGAGTTTAACTGAAGCTCTAAGAAAGAAACATAATGGACTCATATTTGCAAGTAAACTGCAATGTGAAGAGTAAATATAGAGACACTAAACTTATTTTTGAGTTAGGGTATGAGTTTCATTGCAATTAAAATGCTTCCAACACATTTTAATTGCTTTTCTATACAAGAATACTTTTCTTGCATAGGTTCAGACTGGTGATTCATTGATTTGAAAAGAACAACAAAATAATCATTAGCAAGTTAGGAGTGAGGGGGCTGAGTTGGTGTAAAATGTTATTTATGATAATAGGCTGAATGCAGGGAAAGGGACTGACTCCCAAACATCGTTTATTTCCATATCTCCTGACCTTTGCTGTGAGAAGCAAAGTCATGAATCAGTTATGAACGGCCATCACTAAACAATGAAAATAAATGATGCATGAATTTATTTGTACATCTAGATAATAATGCTATAAATATGGAGACAAGTTCTGGCTGAATCCCAATCAACTCTTGGAATGAACTGGGATTTGACACAACTTGACTGGAATCTTGCAGTGAAGTAAGGGTGTTTGCAGGATTTTTAAAAGTTGCATTGTTGGACATTTATTTGCTTATTTAACTTTATATTTTATGTAAGAGTTGGTTCAATAGCTATTTTTTCTAGGATGTGCTACTGATGTACATTTTATTTGGATTTTCTCCACCATTCCTAAAGGATGGACTGTGATACATTTCCCCTCTCCCCCAAGTAACAGTAGTCATATTTTTAAAAATGTATATATATATATATATATATTTTATATATATATGTATATGTAAAAATTGATCATAAGGACTGTTATGAAATTAAGGTAATGGACAAGCATATATGCAGTTGTTTCTTTATTTAAAAATTATTATTAATTTATTATGGCTGTGCCGACAGTTTTATAATTTCATGCATGTGAGAAACTCCTAAAATAAAAATTTCCTCCAATGATAGTTTAAAAAATTCACACTTACTAATTATCATCTAAAACATAATCAAAATTAGGAATAAAATATTTTATGAGATCCTAAGTATTTAACAAAGTAGAAAGTAAAGAATACTCACAAAAATCCCCAAAAACAGAAATCGTATTTCCTCAACTTATATCACTCATGACTGTATTTGTTCTTTGTTAACACAGTTGTAATCAATGTGAATATAACTCCAGTAAAACTTAGTTTTGCATCACTTTCCATATTTTTTATATTCTTTGTCTTTATCATCTTTGTTTCAATGAATTACAGATTTCAATATTAGAAAGAAATCTCACCAACCATTTAGTCCAAGCTTCCTGTGCAAAGGATATGTATTAGAAGGTAGCCAAGAGGTGTCTATATCATCATTCTCCCCCCCCCCCCAAAGACTTCCATTGAAAAGGGAAAGAGAATAAAGTTGAATATTTACCATGGCAAAGGAGTATGTTTTTCTCAGCTAATCTCAATTATAATCTTATCCTAGTCTTAAAGTATATGGATTTGGAATAACACAGTCATATTAAATTCCCATTCATCCTAAAAAATATATTCTGATCTAAAACTTCCTTCCTCCCTTTCCACATCTCCTTACTCTTTCCCTTAGACAGAGAATAACTTTGTTGTTCACTGCTGTTTAATTTGAGATGCCTTTAAAACCATAAATCCTAAACCCGGAGATCTGGAAGAAAACTCATCTTTTTCTATTTCTAAGCAATTCACATCTGAACAGGTTAATTAGCTCAATGTCTGTCTTATTTTTAAAGGTCTCTAAGGAAAACTATCTTACACCTTCAGTAATCTATTTGTAGGATCAGCTAGGTGATACAGTGAATAGAGATCTAGCCCTCAAATCAGGAAGACCTAAGTTTAAACCTAGCCTCAGATTTACTAACTGTGTGACCCTGGAAAAGTCAATTAACCCTATTTGCCTTGGTTTTCTCATCTGTAAAATGAGTTGAAGAGGAAAATGGCAAACCACATTAGTATGGATCCTGAAGAGACAGATGTGATAGAACAACAGCAGCAATTTGTTTCAAGTTTAATGAGTCACAACAATTGTTTCTTCATATCAATTTGAGTCTTTTATGATAAAAATTGGTAGTTTTCTTTTTAAAACTGTGCTACCTTAAGTAAAGAGCTTTTGCTACTTATCACCTTTGGAGGCACAACTAGGGTAGGAAAACCATTGTTTTGCCTCAGGACACCAAAATTTAGAATTCAAAACAATTACTATAATAACTAATTTTCCCTGCCACTCAACTGAATTTTTGTTGATTGCTTCCTATATTTTTGCATAATAAATTGCAATGTTTACTTCAAGGTACATTTATACCATCTGTCTTGAGTATATGGCTGCCTCAGGCACTAAAATATACAGAAACTAGGGACCTTTAGTTTAGAGAAAAAAGACATTTTCTTACTTGAAAACACACACACAGCCCCTCTTCCCCACCCATCCTTTCCAGATCAGTTAGCTCAATGTGTCTCATCTTAAAGTGATAGCATTGTGGCCAACTATTCCTACCAGATTATGAAGTCTAGAGTGGAACTTGGAACTGGAAATACTAAGCCTCTGTTGTGGACTCCTACCCAACTTGTGAGTTCACTTATCATATAGTAGCACATAACCTGCAATTCTCTATCAGTGCATTAAACTATGTCTTTACTTCAGTCTATTTTGAACTCTCTTTTTTTTCCACAAGATCATTTCGAATTTTAGTTCTGCACGCCATGAGAACTAATTAGAATTATTGACAGATAAAGACTAATGATGGGCCAAATTTCAACTAAAGCCAGACTTTGTATAACCTCACTTATTTTGTATACTACCCTCCTGAGGGGTCATTTTGAAATTAATCTGGCCTGTTATGAATTCAATCCTGCAGAGGTAGAGTTAAAACAAAATGTACAGAGACAAAATCAAAAGCCTTTCTTAGGTTAGAATATACACATGTAATAATATCTCAGATCTACTGACTTCACTATTTCTGTGAATCAACACCATATCCTTGTCATAAATGTACATTTCAGAAAAGAGAAGTATGGTTTAAGCCCTAAAACCAGTATCCTAAAACAGTCACAAATTCATTTTCTCAATTACTTTATTTTTACCTTCCTTTCCCATTCCCTGCCCAATTAAATAAATGTCTTGTGTACTTGAATAAGCACTTAATTGATGCCCAGTATCTCTTACTCAGAAGAGACGGAAATCCAGCCTCCTATTTGAGTAATATGTCATAAACTGGTAACAGATATTCTAGTTTTGGGGGTAGAGGACCTTATTATTTATGATGACTGACTGACATTGTCATGAATTGATAATGAGAACAGTACTATCAAAGAGGGATCAAGTCCAAAGCCCTCAGATTGCTATGAAATACAGTATTCTGTTTACCCACTGTAACCTCCTCTTTCTAAAGGGAACTCAAATGGGAGGCTTAGTTTTCTCAATGCAGCTGCAACCAGAGTCCTTGGTCTCCCAGCAGCAGACCGACCTAAATGGCTAGAGGGAGCTGATTGCAACAGGAGAAAGGATAAAAAATAATGCAAAAGGACAACTTACTAACTGAAAGAAGAAAGTTTTCCATAAAAGCAGAGCGTCAACATTTTATGAACTTAATGGCATATAAAACATGCCATAAAAATAATTTGCATTCTCTGATTATGTATGTCAGATCCCTAAATATCACAATCATGTTATTTTGCTAAAGATATCCTGATGGTGGATCTGTAGATGATTTACATAAATGAGGCATTTGCATAAATTAAATTAACAAGTATAAATACGTGCTTATAAAATGCTGATACTACTTACTACCCTCATAAAAATAAATTATGAGGGATGACATATGATAGGACATGCGGTTTCTGACGCATGTTTGGCATTTCGTTGCCAAGAGAAGAGGGGAGTTAACTCAAATGAACGCATTCCTGAGAATGCTATTCTGCATGGCAAGTTGTATAACTGACTTATGGAAGAGGAAGCCATATGCTAAACTGTTGGAAGCAAGGCCACAGGTCTATTAAAGGCACTTTGTTCAAAGGGAACACATGACCTGGGGGAGGGGAGTCTCATAAATACCTTCACCATTCAGTTACCACCACACCACACGGATGTTTTTTTTTTTTTTTTCAGCATGTGCACTCCTGGTGGGAGAGAAAGAACAAATTTCTCAGAGACCTATCCCAATCATTCTAACTGATTATTTTTCAGGAGAAGAAAAGTAGAAATACAAATACATTGGATAAGAAAATGCCCAACCTGAATTAATGGGGAATTGGTATTTCATTGGGGCACATTGCAGTGAGGGATGTTATCATCATTTATTTGTGTGAGGAAAGAAAAAGACTTTCTCACATCATAAACATAAATTTCTGGAGAAGACTCATAAATAAGTAATGGGGATATGGGATGAGCCCAATACTCTGTCAGTTAAAGTTCAATTTTTGAGCAAAAGGACACACTTGTAAATAATTGAACAATTTTTAAAAATTTATTTTTTTTAAACAGCAAGGATATACGGCAAAGATATTTAACACCCAATCTTGTCTCCATATGAAAATTGTCTGGTCAGAAGGACAGGGTATGGTCTTCAAGGTTCCATCAAATCAGAGGGACCCCAATTCCATGTGAGTGAGACATTTTATGCCCTTCGGTGACTAAAAAGATGCATTGAGGGAGGCAGGCACTAAGAGTCCAAGGAGAGCTCTGCGACCTTTGAGAGAAAATCTGTAATTGTTCCAGAGTAAGAGGACAGGGAATCTTGGTCTTATAAGAGGTCTATGGGCCCTAGATTGTTATTGTGTGGGTATGCAGTGAATCCTTATGGATGGATCCTTTTTGAGAATAATATCTTTAGATAATTGAAAGAAATGCTACATTTCAGTTAGAAATTAATGAAAATAAAGATGTAATTGTTTTTTCCCATTCAAGTTTGTGGACTTGCTGAAATCAATTCATGGACCCCAGGTTTAGAACATTTGCTCTAAAGACACCAGTACTCTAAAACTAAGAAACTTTTGCTACTAGCTATTTGTTGCCTTCAAATGGTGATGCTGAAAGAGAAAACATGCCATCCATCCCAGAATAATGGCCAAAAGACAAATTTTGCTAAGTTTTGAACCCTTAGATCTCTGGGTAGTCAGTGGTAAAGTGAAAGGAAGAAGGGAATGAGCATTTATATAACACCTACTATGTACCAGGCAGTGTGCTTTACAAATATTTCATTTAATCTTCACAACAACCCTGGGAACTTGGTGCTATTATTATCCTCATTTTGTTAATAAATAGAAGCTAAGTAACTTGCTTCTATTTACTAACAAAATGAGGATAATAATACATCTCTACATAAATAGGTAACTATATTACTACAAAAATGTATAATAAATATATAACTAATATAATAACTAATAATAACTCACACTTAAATAGCACCTATCAATCTGTAAGAGTGTATATGTATGTGTGTATAACTGCATGCCAGGCAGGAGCTAAATGTTTTATAAATCTAATGTGAATCTTATTACATCCCTGAGCAGTAAATGGTAATAGTATCCCTATTTTACAGATGCATAAACTGAACCAAACAGAAGTTAAATAACTTAAGATCACACAGACAGCATATGTCTGAGACCAGATATGAACGCAGTTCTTCTTGACTAAGCTTAGTGCCCCTCAAACAACTATAAAATTGCATTCTTTCCACATGGAATTGCATTCATTCCAGTTGATCTTCCATGTGATTATAAAAGTCTGCGCATTGGGGGTGGGGTGAGGGAACTAGAACTGACTCGGCCTGGCTTTTGGAAGAGATGATTATTAAATTTTCAATGATAGATTGACAGCTTAGAAATTGGCAAATCAAGGTTTGATTTATTGTTTTGATTGTCTAGACTTCAGAAAGTGATGGAGAAAATGTTAAATAAGTCAGATTAAGCTTAAAAGTATGAAAAGTATCCTTTTTTTGAAAACTAGTTGTCAAATATTTATCAGCATACTCCTGGAGAAGAGTGAGTGATATATGGCTTCTAGTTCCCAGTTGACCAGCTCTGCTCATTAGCTAAAACTGTTCTCTCACAAAATGTTCTCCCCTCACCCTTTGTAGTTCAGGACACCCACCTTTTCTGAGTTCTCATCCTCTGTTCTTTTTTGGAACATTCAGTCCCACTTTTCCTTGACTTTTGCAAAAACTGCTCTTTCTACTGCATCATCATATTTCCTTGGTTTTCTTTTCATGGCTCATTTGTCTTTTGTCTCCCAAGATTCTGCCCTAAGTCTTTTACTCTTCTCCCATTTATCTTCTCTCCTTTGTTAATCTCATTTATTCATCTTGTGTGCAGTTAGAACCTTTAAGTAAAATGTCTCTGTCTTCAAGCTCTTTTCTAAGCTCTACAATCATATCTCAAACAGTTAACTGGTTATTTCTGCCTTTACATCACAGCACCCAGAACTTATGGCCAGAAGTTAAAGGACCTTCTCTGAATTCCCCTTAACCTGTCCTTTCTCACAGTTTATGCATGGCTGCTGAAGATACTAGGGACTGAGTAACCTCAGTTATTGATTTCTGCGTCTCCCCTCCTCTTCGACCCTCTCTCTTTCTCTATATCTGTTTCTTTGTCTATTCTTTTTTCTCTCCCTGCATCTATTTCTCTCTGTTTCTCTCTCCTCCTTTCTCTCTGTTTCTGTTTCTGCTCCCTCCCTTTCTTCTATCTCCCTTCCTCTCCGAGCCCTTTCTGTACATCTGTTTCTCTTTCCACATCTGTTTCTCTGATCCTATCTCTTTCTCTCCTATTTCCCTTTTCTTTCTGTCTCTGTCTTTGTCTCTGTTTCTATCTCTCTGTCTCTCTCTTTCTGTGTCTCTATTTCTGTCTCTGTCCCTCTTTGTCTCTCTCTGTCTCAATCTGTCTTCCTCTTCTTCTCTCTTTCCTTCTCTTCTCTTCTCCCTCTCCCCTTCTCTTCTTTTTTCTTTTCTGTCTCCTTCTCCCTTTTCTTTTCCCTCCCTCCCATTGTCCCCCCTTTCTTACCTTCCCTCCCCCTCTCTTTCTGTTTCTGTCTATCTGTCTCTCTGTGTTTTTTTCTCTCCATTTGTTTTTTTCTCTATATCTCTTTCTCTTTCTTTCCTTGCCTCTCTGTTTCTGTCATTTTTCTCTGTCTCTCTCTTTCTCTTTCCACAAGATTCCATCTCTCGTAGATTCTCTCCCTATAACCAATCTCTTTCAGCTGCCTCCATCACTCCATTAACTCTGCCGCTCAGTTTCAGGCTTTCATCTCTTCTCATCTAAACCATTAGAACAGCTTCCTCATTTGGGCCCTTTTGGGGCCCTTTCCTGTTTTTCCATCTCTCCAATCCATCCTTCAAGAAGCATATAAAACTTAACGTGACACTTACAATGTCTCTAACTTGCCTTTCTGGCCTTTTTACTTCTTTTCAATTAAAAATTCCAAATGACAATCCTTGCTATAAAGAATTTCCACTCTAATCAGGTGTAGTATAGCACAGGAGGTGGAGAGCTGGTCTCAAAGCCAGGAAAACCTGGATTCAAATTCTGATTCTGTTGACTACTTGATTGTGTGACCCTGGAGAAGCTTTTCAAGTGAAGCTCCGTTGCTCTCTTAGACTGTAAATTGTAGTGAAGGGATCAGTTTGCATTGATAGAGGGAGTTTCCTCATCTGGATGGGAGGTCAAGAAGAGGTACCTACCTTTGTGGGAGGCATAGTGCAGAAAGTCCAGGAAATCTGGAGTAAAGTTTGCAGGGAAGAAGTACTTGAACTACCTTTTCCCCATCTTTTTATCCTCCACACTTAAGCACTATCCTTACATAAGCAATAGGCAGTAAATAAATGTTTCTTGGTTTTCTTTGTTGTTTTGTTGATTGTCTCTCCAGCTAGGACAGAGGCCATTGAAGTTATTGTTATGCAGATTAAAGTTTGATTCTGAGGCCAGTAGCTTAAATCTCCAGACTTTTAACATTCAAGTTTCTCTAAGGAGTTCCCATTTTTCTTTCACTCATAATTCTGTGAAATATTACTCTTTTAAAGTGAAGTCTTCTTTCTTTAAATATAACCTTTATTCAGATGAAATATTTGGGAGGTTGTTGAAAGTTCTATTATTGCTTTCAATTGTGCTTTAAATAAAATATTCAGCTTTTATTCTTTAAAAAAAACTTAAAAAGCCACTGGTGAAATTCTTATCTTTACTCTTGAGTTTGGACCAACCAAAATATTTCTTTTCTCTCATTAACTTTCTCTGCAAGCTTTAAAAGCTATAGGTTATAAGATTGGAGGTTTCTAAATCAACTTTTGATCTTTCCCAATCTTCCATGCCATGTACAGGTTCCCCACCATTATTTGAATGTAATAATAAAAGAATGGATTAAAAAGTTTTTATCAAGCATTTGCTATTTACCAGATCCTGTTTTAAGTACTGAGGATTCAAATATAATAAGTTAATTTAGTTCTTGCCCTCAAAAGGCTAATGTTCTAATATGAGAAAGGGAAGAGCTTTCTACTCTGGAAAGTTAAAAGGTTGGTAAATATAGCACAGATCAATCAGATCATATATCCATTTTGTGAAGAGTGATAATGTTGATTTGATGATTATTCCTAGAGCAAAAAGGAGGGAATAGGAGGAAATCACTCACAGTAGCATGGAAAACAG